>NC_090984.1:10020113-11414279 GCF_041146395.1 Eulemur rufifrons | reverse complement strand
AAGCACAAAGCTCGGGTTCTGCAGAGCTATGTGGTGCGAGGGTGGGGCTTGCTTAACAGAATGTCGAGGGAAGTGGGTTCCCTTTCACCCAGAGGTACCCTGGGGGTAGGGCGCAGCGGAGGCTCAGTGGCACCTACTTGAGGGTGTTGGGGCTGCTCCCCTGGGGACGTCCTGGACCAGCCGTGGGAGGTTGCGCGGGGGGGGGGGGGGGGGGGGGGGTCAGCACCGCGGACAGCGCCGGAGCGCTGCCTGGAGCCCCAGGACGCAGCGCCCTGGGGGCGTGGCCGGCAGATGTCCCTGTAGCCTTGGCGCGCTCCACGCAGTGGGCGACCAGGCAGGAGCAGGCCCTGCGACAGTGTCCTATTAGGAAAAATTATTGATGGCGCTCAAGGACCAAGCGGGAGGCATTCAGAGAGCCGGGCGCGTTGGCAGCGGAGTCTGTGAAATCCTACTCGGAGGCAACGCGTTCATTGCGCGCGGAAGAGGCGGTGGGCACGGGCCGCCTGGGAAGGTCTGCAGAGGCTTTACCCCACGTGCGGGGCCAGGAATGGGGACTACTAGACCCCCAACTTGCCTTTTCTGGGATCTTCTGTGGCTGTCCAGGCGAGCTCCCTAAGCCGTGGAATAGGAGAGCTCAGGGAGTGGGTGCTCAGGTCCTGTGACCCACACTAGCAGAACACGAATTTGTGATCACTACAAAGCGGCGTTAGGGTTTGACATAGGGGTCCTGGGAGCCTGAAGGATATTTGCTCCAGGTGGTCCAACTTTGGTGTGGAGCTAACCCTCCGTGGTCTTCTCTCCCCTCTCGCCTCCACAGCCGGGCAGTTCAGGCGCCAGCGTTTACTAGAAGGGCTTGTGACCTCAGGGATGTCCTCCACAGTGACTCTCCATTCCTGCTGGTCTTCCTACAGCAAAGGGGAGGGCCCCTGAGTCTGGGACCCTCTCCATGCAAGGCGATGTCCCTCTTGGGCTCAATATGGGCCATGCAGTTTTGAACCCTCTCAGTCCTGGAGCTGTTCCTTACCTAGTCCAGTGGACTCTGCGCCTAAAATCACTGAAACCTCAACTCCAGTGTCCGAGACTTCAGCCCTCTCTGCTGGTCTCTGGCCCCCGCTTCTCACCTCCCCAACACGCCTACTCTGCCCAGCAGCCCCAAGAACTGCTGTTAAGCATAAACTGGCCTGGGGTCTTCCCAGCTCTAAATTCTTCCATGGCTCCCTGCTGCCCTCAGAATACAGGCTCAAAAGCCCTCTGCCTGGAGCTGCATTTAATGCCTCCCATTCCCCTGCTGGCCTCTGGGCAGGATCTCACCACTCCTTCCTTGTTTGTCCAAAATGCTTCCCCTGCACCTCCCCCACTCCAACTCCAGCTTGTTGAGGTCCATCTCACCCCCAGCTGAACTTCCCTCATGCTAGCACCTTTTCCTGGCATAGCCGCCACCCTCCCCAACACACCTGGCTCCAGCTCACACAGTCGCCCTCGAGACATGCAAGTCTTGACACTCCCTGCCCCACTGGGACAGGGCTTCCCCATGAACAGGGACCCAGTTCACCTTCACATTCTCAGCACCCAGCGCACAACCTGACGCACAATTACCACCCGATGAAGACATGCCGAGTAATGAAACAATGCACACAAGAAGTCGTTTATTCTGGGATGGGTTAGAGCGAGCATGTGGCCTCCAGGAAGGCTTGCTGTGTCGCTGCCCAACATCGCGTGCATTAGTCTCAGGTATGTGCAATGCGCGGCCAGGGTGGGGCCCACACTGTGCTGCAGGGACCAGGAACACACAGTAGTCCTTCAGGGCAGGGCCCCTGACTGCATCAGGGGACTCAGTGATCAGAACAGCGTTTCTCTGCCAGGGGCAGGGGGCCATCAGGCAGCTGGGGGTGACCCCCAGGTCAGACCAGGTCCCAGCCCAAAGTGACAATCAGGCCTCAGCAACTGTGCTAAATGCAGGGCAGTGGAAATGCTGCATCTGTGCCCCTCTTGGCTCAGAGGCCACCCTTGGTCCCAGGTCACCAATTCCCATTACTTGCCCCTGGCCCCTGGAATATGTTCAGATTCCCTACAAGGCCCTGCCTGCCCTTCCCTCCCTCACCCCAGTCCTGCACACATGTCCACAGCCCTCTTGGCCTGTGCACCCAGTCCCTGGTCAGTCACCCCACGGCCTAGCCACCAAGTACCCCATCCCGATCAACTTACCAGGCCCTTCCTGGGCACCCTGCCCTTCCTGCTGATGCACCCAGTGTCCTCCCCTGGTGGCTAAAAGATGCAGGACACCATCCACCCGAAGCACGTGGGCCAAGGCGCCTCTCTTCATCATAAGCCACCAGTTGCCCACCTGTTGCTGGGCCAAGGGGGACCTAGCCCAGGTCAGCTTCCAGGGTTTTGAAGAGAACTGGCCTAGAAGGCCTTCAGCACCACTCAAAGTGACAGCCACATCTTCTGAACCAAGCTTCCTGGTGTGGCAGGTTGCGAGGGCTGACGCTGACACTGCCACGGGCCAACTGCATCACGGCACCATCGGCCCCAGCAAGTGGAGTTAGGGCATCAAGGATGCTCATGAGCTGTCCCCTTGGGACAGGTGCCTGACTAGGCTGCAGATTCGGAGCAGGTAGAGGGTCCCTTCCCCTGTACTGGGTTAGGATTCAATGTGATGGTGGTTGAAGCTGATCAGGAAAGTGGCTGGAAGGAAAGACCTGTGTTGAGAACGCAGGTGCTTGCCTGGAGTTCAGAGGGACGTAGCAGGTGGGGCCTGGGTCTGTCCCTTCTCTTCCCTCGGTGTCTGAAGGACGCAGGGTTCCCTCTGCAGATTGTATCCTTGCACCTTAAACGCAAGGTCTGATGATCTCACAGGCATCTCTTCTTGTCCTAGCCCTGGCCACGTCTGGGAGAGCACAGGGGACGTGAATACTTCCCCCATCACTCAGGGTAGGACCGTCCCTCAGGTCTGTCCTCTTATGCCTCCACCACTGCTGGGCTGGTGAAATCCCAGGGCAGCTCAGGACAACTCGAATTTCTGCATCACGGGGCCACCTTTTTCCCACCTCTCGCTGGGCTGGGCCACTTGGTATCTGGGACCTCCTCTGCTCTGGCAGAAAGAATTCCTCCAGCATTTCCTTCTGTAGTGCAGAAGCCCTTTCTTCCACCCTCGAAGAAGGCAGATGTTTATCCTCTGAAAGCACTTGACCTTCCACATCACCTGATTGTGAGCAGGGTCCTCGCTTCCGCCAGCAGCCATGGTTACCCAAGCACGGGAGGCCAAGGGGCTGGCTACAGCTGAGGCCCAAGACAGCGCCTGGTCTGCGGGTGCAGAGGCAGCTTCTGAGCATTGCGGGCAACTGGCAAGAGGTGCTGTGTCCCTGCAGAGACGTGAGGTCCCCAGGCCTGCTATGCAAAGCTCTTCCCAGATAGGCTGAAGCAGTGCCTGGGCAAAGACAATCCTATGACTGCCCCCATAAAGCGTGCCCCCTCCCTCCCTACGCAGGGTGAGAGCGGAGAAGGGGCTGCGGTAGGGTAGGGTTTCTCCACCTGTGTGCCATGTTGTGTGCACTGCTCTGTGCAGGGCAGATCTTTAGCAGCATCCTTAGCCTCTACACACGAGATGCCAGGAGCACTGCCTAGGGGTGACAAATGTCCTCTACACATTGCAAACCTTTTCCTGCGAGGCAACACTGATCCAGGTTGAGAATCACTGCTCTACGGACATCTGCTGGAGTAAGTTCGGGCAACTGAAAAGAGCCTCAGCTCCCCTCTCTGTGAGCCTCCGGGCGGTGAAGCACTAGGGGTCAAGGCTGCAGCACAGACACACACCTCCATCCGGGCACAGACGGTCCGCAGCTGGGGTTTACCCAGGTCGCACCTGCCCCTGTCAAACTGGGTTGAGGTATGGATCCTACAGGGACATTTCACTCCATGATGATGAGAAATTGCACTTAAAACTACTCCAGAATCAGGGAGCAGAAAACAAAGCTTGCCGGAGATCTGTGATCGGACCTCAAAAACCAGCGTGGGCCACTGTACACAACTGCAAAGACAGCCGGGCGGTGCAGAGCCTGTTGGGACACTGCATCCACAAGACCTCAGGTGACCAGGCAGCTCATCTTTGCCAAGCACAGAGGAAAAGTGTCTAGAGGCCTGGAGGTGGACCCTCCCTGGTGACCGGGGACTATCCTGCCAGCCCACCCTGCTTTCCCGAGAGCGGGAACAGAGTGGGGGAACCTGCCCATCCACTGCTGGTGGGTCAGACACCCAGGCCTAAGACAGGCGCGGTTTTCTTTTTCTTTATTTGTCTACATTCATCTTAATTCAGATGTACTGCCTGAATGACCCAGACATACAAAAAACCCCCACTCTTTCCCACTGGTTTTTAAAATAAAATCTTCACTTATAAAACTGAAACACTAAAGCATTAAAATACAGAAAGCTCGTTTAACTCACTTCACAAAAGCATTAACAGATGACGTATCCCTTCTGTAACTATTTAAAGACAAACTGAGTTAACACGAACACCAATTGTAAATAGACAGAGGGATACTGAACTGCAGAACGCAAAACTCTACCCAGACAAAGTTGTCATGGCAACTAACAAACCATTGAAGACACGGAGTCCCAAACACGGCTAAATAATGGGTCACAGGACGGGCCACGGAGGCGACCCGCTGCACCTCACAACACAGCAACGTGGACGGGGTGGGGGCAGGGCCTGGAGGGGCCGGTTGACATGTTAACTGTGATGCATAAAACTGGATCTTCCGATGGGGAGTAAGTGCAGAAGGTACAAATCTCCGCCCCTCGGGGGCTTATCTGTACTGGTAGTTCATGCTGTGGTCTGCGTTTCTGCCGTAGCCGCCCTGTGACGACTGGTAGGAGCTGGGAGGGCCACTGTAGTTCTGGCCAGACCCTGGGGAATTGTAGTTCGACTGTGATGAGTAGCCTCCTAGGAGAGAGAGGGGCGGTTAGAGCTGAGGGACTCAGACCTGCCCAGCCACCAGAGCGCTGGACCTCAGCCCAAACCCGAGCCACAGACGGCAAGGACACAAGTGGGCAGACGTGCAGGCTCTAACTTTGCTAACTGCCTGTCACACATCATCAAGTCTGTCACCAACATTGTGAGAGGTGGGACCACTGTGATCCTGGCTTCTAGGGGAAACTGTGGCTTCGGGCTACCTGACGGTGCCAAGCTGCTGGCCCGAACCACATGGCACAGCCCCGTTTGCCTCAGTGTCATCTACGTTTCAAGTAAGAGCCAATGTTTAAGACTGGGGACACTGCACGCTCTCTGGCTTCCCCTGAAAAGTCCGAGCAGCTGGTAGTGTGCCTGAGCCTGTGTTCTCACAGGTCCCCAAGCAGAAGCCATGGTGCAACTGCCACCATGGCCTGCCCACGCTGCTCTCTGCTCCCACCAGGTCCACATCCCTCCTCACAGCATCTGATGGGACCCCTGTGCTGTGCCACCTGCAGCTCCAGGCCCACCTTGTTTGCCTTGGTATGAGGAGCCGCCCCCAGAACCTCCGCCGTAGCCCCCGTGTGACCCCGGGTTGTAGGATGCCCCGCCTGAGCCGTAGCTGTTCCCGCCGCTTCGGCCTCCACTACCACTGTAGTCTGAGGGAGAGAAGACAGGGTGGTTAAGGGGCCACGGGAAAGACACGGCTGGGGCGGCCAGGAGCCTCATGATGCAACCCTGGGTGTGGCAGGGCCTTGGCCCAGACCCTGTGCAGATTTCCCTGTCTGCTCAAAGGTGGCATACATCAGCCCAACAGAGATGTGCCAGGGGCCAGCCACAGTCCTGCAAGGTCACCTTGCCATAGGCCTGGATGGTCACCGAGCTCTGAAGCCAGCTGTCTTGCCTTCCCACCTGCTCCTCCAACCCAAGCTTGCCAGCCAAAAACCAACAGCAGCCGCCTCTGCTCTCACCCAGCATCACCAAGCACATGGCACCCCTCCCACGCCCACGCCCCAGCAGAGGTTCTGTGAAGCCTCCAGCCCGCTGCTGAACGCCGCTCCATCTGCCTCGCTGGCCGCTGCTGCAGCGGCAGCCTACTGCTTCTGCTCGTGAGGGACAGGGAGCAGAGGGGGAGAAAACGAATCAGGCTCTTTCAGGGACTGGGTGCAACACTGTTTCTACAACAGATACCAAGAGGTCACCTCGCAGCCTCCAGCCCACACCTCTGCACAGAGGCCTCAGCCACGCTTGCCTCTGGAAAAGGTGCTGGGGGTCCTGCCTCCTGGCTCTTCCTAACACCCGCCCGCAGCCAACACCCTGTCTGCCTCTTGGTCCCCCAACAGTGCCACACTTCTGCCACTCCATGGGCTGCACCGCTGGGCCCAGACCCTGGCCAGGCTGAGGGGTGCTGGAGGACAACTCACTGAATTTGCTCTCGTAGTTGTAGTCGGATCCGCCCCCGCCCCCAGGCGAGCTGTAGGAATTCGAGTATGAGGAGTAGTTGCCTTGTCCGTGGTTATAGCCTTTCTGCTTGCCCTGTGGGGGGCCGTAGTTGCTATACTGGCTCTGGTTGTAGGACTGCTGCTGGCCCTGGTGGGACTGGTAGCCCGAGCCATAGGAGGGCTTCTGCTGGCCCCCGTGCAGCTGCTTCTTCCCAGCGTGTTTTGGGGGCACCGGTGAGTTGTAGTTGTCACCTTGGTAGTAGGAACCGTAGCCAGAAGAGCCGCCACCGCCCCCGCCTCCACCGCCGCCGGCATTCCCAGAATGCCCTCCGTTGCTGTAGAACTGACCTAAACAGGGAGGCAGCGGGTCAGGCGTAGCATCGGGAAGGGCAGGAGGAGGGGAGAGGTGGGAAGGTCACAGCCATGGGCCCTGAAGGCTGACCCGCAAGCCTGCTGCACAGAGGCAGCGAGGAGGAAGAAGGAGAGAGGAGCGGTGGCCCCCCCGTGGTTCAGCAGCCCTGCTCAGGGCGGCCCAGCCTTCAGCTCCACTCACCCATCAGCTGATGACAACAATGGGTCTTTGCCAAGCAGTGCACGACAGCAGCTTTTGCAGCGGATGTCAACATTACAATGAGATGGGCTCCGAGCGCAGGACGACATTCACGGCTAGCTGCTGGCTACCCAGATGTCCCCAACGGTGACAGAAAAAGCAAAGCCCCAGAAAAGCAGTGGGCCACCCCCTTCCTCCCCGCTGTGCTGGGAACAGGCTACGAAGGCACAGGCCTGGGGGACCCCAGGAGATGCTCTCTGACAAGGCCCCTAAGACTGTCAAGCATTCTCAGAAGACCAACTAGTCCAAGCTGGTTCTTGGAAGAGAAATAGGGACTTTGCCAATGCTACCGGGCACTTTCTGGTGTTATCTGTGCAAACACGTGACTGAAGGAACAGAGCAAGCCCCAGCCTCGTGGGGAGGGTGACTGGCCAAGGCTGGGATCAGGACATCCAAGTGGGGCCTCAAGCCAGGACCCCTTCCTTATTCCCAGCACAGCTGCTGGGCACAGGCGGGACTGAGCAGCTGGACGGATAAGCGTGCAGTGTGGCCGCCACATTCTCAGGCCTGAAGTTGAGAATGTGATGGCAAGACCCCTGCTTCTGGTCACTAGGTTAATAAGCAACTCCACCAGGGACTCAGATGGAGTGACAGGTGTCATTGGCTAAGGGAACGCCGCACAAGAAAACCCCAAGCCAGGTGCCACAGCAGCGAGTGCGGGCACGGCTGGAGGCCAGGTGGTGGGGGCAGCCAGTGCTCCAGCCTGGCACAGCAATGCCCAGCATACAATAGGGTAGCAGGGCTCTTGGGCTCCCAAAGCAGGTAGGCCTGAGCACATGATTGCCTTGGCCCAGGCAGCTGGGGTGTCTGCTCAGCTAGGCCCAGAGTGGGTGGGAGGGCGAGGGGATACTGCCACTCAGCTTGTCCTTCCCTCCCAGCCTGAGCACCAAGGGTCCCACGTCTGCCGGGTGGGGCCATCTTGGGAGTCCTCACGTGCCTCCACCCACTAGAGATGTGTGTGTCATGGGCTGTCTGCACAGTGGTTTGCAGAGAACTGATCTGCAAACTGTGTTGTGCAGGCAGGCCTTCTCCCCACCCCACCGCCCCATCACAAAGCCAACACACCAAGGAGAAGAACATGTCCCACAATGCGAGAAAGCAAATGTGTGGAGGCTCAGTGAGGAGGCTGGGAGGACAGGATCTTCAGAATCCCCTCAGAAAGTCCCCCACCAGCCCCCCAGCCCCAGCTTCCCCAGTGTCCTGCACTGAGCACACCACCTTGCCCCGCCTGAAGCCGGGAATGAATGAAGACGCAAGTACCGAGGCCTTGTTACTTTAACATGTATTGATTAAAAAAAAATAAAGGGGAGGGGAAGTTTTCAATGTCATTCAGGAGAACTATTTCCTGGTATAAAAAGACATTATTCTCAAACAATAACTTTCTAAAAAAAAAAAATACATCATGCAATCAAAGTTTTAAAAAGTTTCACTGAATGTTTCAAACCTCTGGGAACAAATCATATAGTAACCATTTTGACCGGTTTTTGCCTGAGTAACGCCAAATCTTGCAAGTCGACACAGAGGCAGCCTTTGCTGCAAAAAGAACTGCTGACCCGAGCCAAAACCACAGTTTCCAAGGGGGGCTCCCACCAGAAAACAGGGGCACCAGTAAAGTGCCGGGGTGACCCTGTGTACCTTTGCGCACAGGCAGAAGCTTCCAGGCCTCTGGAGTCTGTGGCAGCCGTGCACTCAGTGGCACAGGCCCTGCTGAAGCCAAAGCTGGCTGGAGAAGCAGGGACACGTGTGGCTCTCTCCCTATTTTTAAAGCCCCATTAAAAAAAAAAAAAAAGAAAAATCCAGAATCCCACGCATTTGCAGTTGTAATTAGGACTTGCAAAATTTCACGTTACCTACCCTTTTAAGCCTGTCTGTTTCTTGCACTTATTTATGGAAGCACAGTTTTGATACCTTTGAGAGTTCACTCTCTAGCTAAACCAGCCACAAAATACCGCATTCCCAAACAAGAACCCACCAGAGCATTTACAAAATGCGGGAGAAGTTAACTCAGCGCAATACACAATTCCCCACAATCCCTACGATTTACATGCTCAGAAGGAAAAAAAAAGCCAGTTGCTCTGGATTCAGATATGATGAAACCGTTTTCATTACTGTCAAAGGCATCAACCAGATTTGGGAATTTGTTAAAAGGTTAAAAATTCATACAAAACCTGCTGTAAATTAAGACAAAGGTAGATTAAAATGCGTCATTGTCTGTCTTTTAAATAAAGTAATGCTTTCCATAAAAAGCAAAGGTGGGCTTTTGCCTTGATGCTGAACAACGCTGGCTCTAGAATTCTGTGCAATTCTGCACAAAAATACATTCTCTGAAAAAATTGTTTTCCACTTATTGTGAACTTCAATATGACCAAGTTCAAAGGCAAATCACGATAAAAACTGCCATTGTCTTAAATTCTGCAGGCTAAGAGTTTCAGACAAGCTGCGGTGAAAAGCCACGGTTGAGAAACCCAGTGAAGCACACACAGGGACACAGCACGGACACTTTGGGTTTTGGAGTTGGAGGAAATTGGAGTAAAAAGTTGATTTTGTGTGCAATACTTTTAGACGCTCTAGGAAGACCCAAAATCATGATAGCCGTAGCAGTCTGTGAAAAAGTCACCTACAAAAGGGGGAGACAGAGCAGAGAGAAGAAATTAGAATTCTTTTGAAAAAGGGCACAGAGCGCCACATTTGAAATTCATGTTTTAGATTTCTCTGCTCCTGTAACCCCCCAATGAAGGCTCCTTCTCAAGACAAGAGCTGTGCACTATCACGAAAAGCGTATTCACAAGATTGGTGCTTCGCATGGCTTAAAGCAGAGAAATTTAAAATTCTGACTTTCCAGGAACCGTGCAGTCACACGAGTTCATGTGCTAACTCTTAAAGAATCAGTCCCACTTTGTGGGATGGGCGGCTTGAGGACTTTCTGACCTAATCACCGCAAAAAGGTTCGCGACACACTCTGAAGCCTCCACCAGGCTGTTGCTGGCCGCCCTGCGCTAACTGGGCCCAGGAGCTAAGCTGCGGCTGCTTCCCAAGTCAGACAGAGAGAAACACACACTTACTGTAGCCTGCTGTCGCCGAGTTGCCTCCGTACCCGTAGCTTCCATACCCAGCGCCTGGAAGGTGACAGACAGGGTTACCGGGAGTCCGCGCGAGTCAGCAGTGGGTCTGCCCTGCCCCTACCGGAGACTCAGCCCAACCCCAGGGGCCCCATGGGCTCAAGGGAGCATGGACAATCCCAGAGCATGCAAGCAGGATACACAGGTACAGTGCAGGACAAGGGCCCTCACCAGCATTCATGTAGCCTCCGTGGTTGGCGCCACCAAATCCTCGCCCTCGGCCTCGCCCTCGGATGCTCCCTCCTCGTCCCCGCCCTCGAAGGTTGGGGGGTGGGGGCACTTCATTGTGCATGGGGCCACCCATGCCAAAGCCGGGGTTATGTGGCTGGACGGGAGAGAGCAGACAAATTACGTTTGACTCACACTGCGACCACAGGAGAACTCGTGCCCAAGCTCAGAAGGTTCTCGGGTAACTAGCTGGTTACCTTAGCAGCAAATTTCGGTCCACCTCTGACAGGTACGGGGGCTCTCTTCTTTTTGTTAGCATCAAGGGCGAGAGGGGTGTCAGGGAAAAGCTTTTCTAGTGCCGCGAGGGCAGCGTATGCCTTTGCCACCTTTTTGTTGGAACCAGTACCTTGGAACTTCTGTCCATCCACCTCCACCTGGAAAGGACAGATGTGTGTCAGGGATGACTAAGCACCTCTCCTCCCGGCCGGGATCCCAAGTCAGAGCCCCTCTCCAGAGCTCCCAGCCCCCACACGGACTGCCCCTCCCAGCAAGCTCAGGGCTGGGCACAGCACTCACCTCCATGACGAAGCGTTTGTCGTGGCTGCCCCCGGTCTCAGAGATGAGCTCATACTTGAGGCCTCGCCGCTTCTCGTTCAGCTCCATGACCGGGTTCTTGCCATGCTTTGTCAGGATCGGCCCCTGCTGTTTCACGTTCTCAGGGGAAACGGCAAAGAAAACCAGCTACCTCAGCTAGAGCTTTCCAACCCTGTGTCCCTAGCCAGCCCTCGCCAGAGTCGCTGCCGACTGGTGTGTGAGCCTCCCAGAAGTGCGACCCTCTTCACTCTGCAGATAGCAGCAAGACCCTCTGCCACGGCTCGGGGCAACCCCCAGCTCCCTGTGCAGGGTCCTGGCAGGGAAGGTCCACTTGTGTGTGAAAAACCAAAGGCCCAGTGACTGCCTTGCTTGCGGGCACAGGCCTGCCGGCCCTGACTTAGCAGTTGTTCCCAGTGACCACCACGGGCTCACCTCGGCAGTAGCATCCGAAGGAAAGGCAGCGCTGGGGGTTGACACAGCTTCCACCACAGGGGTGGGGGCCACCACGGCCGGCTTCGCCTCCATCTCCTCTGCCGAGTCCTCCCCCTTGCTTGAGTCTCTGCCCTCCGCACCCGTCGGCAAGCCCATGTCCTGTAACACCTGCTGACACAGGGCCCCCCAGGCTCCGGTGAGGGAGGGCTCAGCATGGAGTCACCTGTGTGGCTTCTCCCCCTCAAACGGGCCTCCCGGCATATCTAAACCACCAGCTCCCAGGGTGGAAATCCAGCCACCTGGAGGACAGTCATTCCCTTAGCTCCCCAGGAGGCCCTGACTGGACAACCTCTACTCGTCAGCCCCAGTGAGGAAGGCATTTTTCTTATTATATGTGACTTGGCAGACGGCCACGCGGCTAACGACTTGTGTTTTCAGGATCTGCCCCACCCTGCCAAGATGCATGGTCTCCACACTGAGGGCTTCCCTGAGGGGCGATAGCTCAGAAGAAGCCCAAGATAATAGACGATGCTTCTGAGGTTCAGAGGACAGTGACACTGCCACACTTACCTTAACGGCCACGTGCAGCTTGGCGGTCTTTTTCGAGGGCCCAGAGGCCTCGAATGAATTGCCATCGACCTCCACTGACATGGTGAAGATGGGGGCATGGACAGGCCCGGTCTGTGAGACCAGTTTGTACTGCAGGCCCGGCTTCAGTTGATTCAGCCTCATCAGGGCATTCATAGCTTGGGGAGGCTCTGCCTTCTCCTCTGAAGAGAGAACAGCAAGATGGTTCTGGATAAGCACTTCAGCAGGTCTCTGCCTGAGAACACTTTAGTCAATTCTGAACACTAGGTGACTGCCTCTGTGGCATGACGTAGGGAGCTACATGGCCATGTGCACCAAGGCCTGGCCTGAGTGTCTCTGTGACTACCAGCTGAAGTACCACCATTCTACTCGTGTTAAGCACCCATGTTATATGTAATCATTGCTGAACAGACTTAAAAATTGAGTCCAAGAAAAATAAAGCCAAAGCAGGCACTGCACCACTTTAGGATGAACCTCACTGGGAGCCAGGCTGGGGGTGAAGGAAGTAGTGCTGACAAATGTCCATACCTTTCTTTTGAATCTTCTTCTTCTTCTTGCTGGGAGACTTCTCCTCCCCGTCCTCCTCCATCGGGCGTTTCATGGGTGTGATGGCGTAGGTGGTGCTGGGGGGGATTTGAACTGCGGGAGAGCAGGCAGAGGCGCTGAGGATGCAGGCAGCCACCCTGCGGAGCGCCCCAGCCACTGCACGCCGCCACGGGCTTACCAGTGTAGTCCACTGGGTTTTCATTCTTTGGTTTCTTGGGCATCTTGGAAGGCAGAGGGTCCATACCCAGGACTTTGTGGAGCTGGCCGAACGCAGCGAGTCGCAGTGCGTGCTGGAGGAGGGGAAAAGGAGTCTGACTCAGCTGCCCTGCGCTCAAGGCCAAGTCCGTGTGCTCACTAATGCCTTCTGAGGAGGGGCAGGAGCTACTAACGGTCTCCCCTACAACAGCAAGGGGTCTCCCAACAGCCAGGGGAGGGCCTGGCTGCTCGGGTCCAGCCTTGCTGTAGGGGAAGGCCAGCCTGTGACCACCCCCCTTTGAGAGGAATACAGGAGACCCCAACCTGGGGACTGGTTGCCACACGGAGCCACGTGGTGGGCCTGCAGGGGGAGGACCCCCAAAGCAGTCCACACAACAAACACATCTCCCCGCTGAACTCGGTGTCTGAAAACAGCACTCGAGCAGGCCAAAGGGGCAGACGACAACCACACATGGCGCCAGGGGAAAGAAGAAGCCCAGATTGGGGCACCCTGTATCAAACACGATCCCTTCACCTCAATCCCCAACCTGAGCCTGCAAGTCCAGGGGCTGCTCTGAGAATACCCAGTAATGGAACTGGAAGCCAGTGAGTACAGACTGGGTAAGGGCTCACGTTGGCAATGGCGATGACTATACCTGCGCACTCTGTGTGATATCTTCCCGTTGCTGTCTGTCTAGATGCCCAATAGCATCAGTGGCTTCTTTTTCACAAGGGTCATAAATGCCAGAACCATCTGAAGGCAGGAAACAAGGAAGATATGCAGAGGATTATCTTTTAGCATCTCGGAAGAGTTGTGCTGGCTGAGGGAACCAGGTGCGTTACCCCCCACGCCCCATCCACACCCAGCTCTGGAAAACACGCCGAGCTCGGTGACCCACTCGGCGTCCAGCCCTTGACAGAAATAATCCACATGTGTCTCAGAGCAAGAAAGTCACGTGGGAGTGGGTCACCACTGCCCCCGGATCCGCCCTCCGAATCACGGCTGCGGACCCGGCACAGGGCTGGATATGATGGTGCAAGAGGGTAGTCACATGCTTCAGCCCTACAGGGGGTGGACACAGAGCTGCTGCTGCCCTAACCCAGTCACTGGACAAGCGAAGAAGTGGCCTCGGGGCCTTGATCCCTGTCCTTGCCCTGACACTTGCAAAGCACAAGGCCCCAACCTGGCATCACGATGCCCGACGCCAGGCACTCCAGCACTCTCCGCAGGGCCTCACCGGCCCCCATGGGTCTGTTGGCTGTGCCGATGGATTTCTCACACAGGAGCTCGAGAGGCTGGAAGAGAAAGAGGACAGTGAGCCACAGTCTGCAAGACAGGGTCAGCCGATGCTGGGGAGCTGTCAGTGTGTGTGTAGCAGGATGCCCGGGAGTCACAATCATCCAGTCTTGGCAAAGTCAAAGCCTAGGGGCTAAGCCAAAGCCAGGGCACCTGGGGCAACGGCCAGCCAACCTTGTCTTAAAGGGCCAGACATGAAATCTTTTAGGCTGTGTGGGCCCAGAGGCAAAGCTGAGGCTGTGATATAGGTATTTATATTTAAAATGTAAATGTTCAGAAATACAAAACCATTAATAACTGTACACTGGAACAAAATCGGCAGCTCATCAGAACTTGCCCACAGGCCCTAGGTTGCCACCCCTGTCTGACAGCATTCACAAACGCTTCTTCGTGGAAGGTATCACTGCTTGCATGTCCTCCACTCGGGGCCCGTCTCACCCTGATACCCCATACCCCACCCAAGGTGTGGAACGCAGCAGCTGCTGCTTGACGAGCAGCTCTGAAGGGAACATGTTGGCCACACCTCAAAGGGCCACTCCTGTCTAGTCACCAGCAAGTGTTCCTGGCATATGAGAGAGGGTCCTTGCACCCACCACCCCTTGGTGGCCATAGTGACAAGGTGGCTTACCCAGCCTCGGAGGGGACCCCAGGTGGGCACACGGGTGCACAGGTCCCTCAGGACCCGGATGACAATGACACATGACTTCAGCCCGTTGGCTCTGGCCTAGGAGAGGAAAGCACAGGCTCTTTAGGCTAAGGCAACTTCCCGAACACAGGCCAACATGAAAAACACAAGTCTTACGGTGCTGCTTTGCCAAGGGTAAGCGGTCAATGTTCATGACCACCAAGTGTGTGGCCAGCAGCGGTTCCACTGCATATACAAGAAGAATGTTACTCTTAACACAAAGCAGCAGCAGCAGCCCACCGACTCAGTCACAGCCTCCTTTGGGGGTGTCAATTTGTGGATGTGCGCTCCTTTAGCAGCTGCGTGTCTGCAGGCGCTAAGTTCAGCACGGCTACCGTCAAGGTTTAAGAATCGTTATGGTAAAAGTTAGCCAAGTTAAAACTTAGGAATGCTCTACCAAAAGACAAATAGAAGAACAAAATGCAAACCTGGAACCACTTGGCGTGTCGGAGGGACGCCAAGGCAGCAAGGCATTTCTGCCTGTCCAGAACGTCCGGGGGATCGTTGACTGATAGCGTTTCTATTCATGGATGGAATAAGAAGACAAGGCACAGTTTGACCAAGGGGTTTCTGTCAGGTGGAAAGGGGATGTGGCAGCGACCTAAAGGGCAGCTGAGTTTCCCAGAAGCTGAATTCATCTCCGCCCTTGGCCAGGGAAGGAGAAACTAGAGTGCACTGAACTCTGCCCTGAGAGGAAATCACAAAAATCGGAGGCCCCTCCAGAAAAAAACAAAACAAAACAAAACAAAAAAAAAAGAAAAAAAAGTGGGAAGTTACTCTGAACGGGATAATCTCATGGGGGAGGGGGAAAGATAGGTGGATCCTATCTTCTAATAGACTGTTCCCGAGCCTCCTCCCCATGTTCTCCCAATAAATTAGCTATTCTAAAATTTTTGATAGGAAAAAATAAAAAAAAAGGCGGGGGAGTGGAAATGAACTCCCTCTCTGCTTCCCACAACAGCCATCCCGAGGCATCTGCGGCAAAGGGGACCACCTCCGCCCACTAGGTAGGACTGCCCTAGCCCCAGCCCGTGACAGAGAGAGTCCTGTTGGTCAAAGGTCCAGCGTCCCTAAATTGATAAACTAGAAGGGCTTTGGTAGTCGGAATCAGATGAGTCAGAACTGAAGGTAATGAACAGAACAGCAACAAGGGCGCTATGCCAGCCTCTGCTGCAGCCCAACTGGAGCGCTCATCTTCTCCGCTATCTGCACATCAGGGATTTGGATAAGGCCTGGGAAGAGGCACATGAGGGGCCCTGGGTGGACTATGAATGGTGAACGCATTATCAGCGTCTTAGGTCCAAAGATGTGGTTTGGAAAAAACTCATACAATTTTTAAAACTTTATCCAAAACTCTGTAACAGCTCTTCGTGTTTCTGTCACTCTAGCTGATTAAAAGCGCCAATGGAAGAAGAAAAACGAGGCCCTCAGTTTTGCTGCAGCACAAGCTGTTTGTACAACTCCAACGTGATGCTCATGCAGAAACCGTCTGGTTGTCGTCATTTAAAAACCATAAAATTGCCAGGGACACACTTTTGCAAGGCCAGAGAATGGCTCAACAGAAAAACAAGTTTCACACTTATGTTTGAGAACATTCAAGGATTAAGATAAAAATGGTGCAATCCCCTGTGAAAAGTGCTACTCACTTTTAGTGCGACCGTTTTGTCAAACTCCCAAGTACTCAATCAAAGCCAACGGGAGATGTCATCTCAGAGTAAAGGTGATCAAATCTACACCAATAGCCTTTTACCAAAGCAGTCTAAAACTGAATAGCACATTTGAATAGTGAGGGAACACCACCTTTTCGAAGTCCTGCGGGCCTGTCTCGGCCTCCCTACCTCCAGCTAATACTTTTTCCATTTCTTCTCTGACAACAGGGGATGTCAGGTGGATGGTCAGAGATAACGGAGGCTCTTTTGTGTTTTTTATCACAATGGCAGCATCATCGACAGATTGCAGTATTTCGTACTTGTCTTCTGTTACAGCCTAAAAAAGAAAATGGAACTTTCAAAACATTATCTTAAGACAATCAACAATTCTATCTGGTCCACCAGATCCTGCGGCAGAAAGGCTAATTTCTTGGGTGTCATGTCCCAGGACTGCTTTCCTTTGGGCCATCATGATCTCCCTCTAGCTGGCCAGGTTGTGGGCCGTGTTCTGGGTATTCCAGAGAGGGGATGACTAACTGCAGTGAAAAGTGATTTCCACGGGAGCTTTAAGATATAATGGGGAAGAGTTTAGGATCCAAGAGGAATTCGTCCTTTTGCCACTTAGTAGATAACTCTGGATAAATCAATCTCATTAAGACGGAGGTTTCTAATTTGTAAAATGTACTTAACAGCATGACCTACGCCACAAGCTTCGAAAAGCTTTGATGGACACTGCACAGGAAGCAGTGTCCACTGCAGAGTGGGCAACCAGCCACTGCTATTTCCATGCCAGTATGAGTAGCCAGACAGTGTGGAATGAAAACCGTGTGCAGCAAAAAAGTCTGTGTCCTGTGATGCATATAGAGCATACACTTGCTGCAAATGCATGTCTACAAGGAGGCCCACAACAGTGTGACTTGACAAACAAAATCCAAGCTTTATTATTTTTGTTAAAGGAAACAAAAATCATGGAGGGGAGGACAAATGTATTGGAAAGTCTAAGTTAGAATTTTTTAACCTCAGCACAAGTGATCTCCTGGGTTGGATAATTTTCAGTTTGGGGTGGGTAGGGGCTGCTCTGTGCATTACAGGGTGTTTTGGGTTTTGTTGGAGATGGGGTCTCACTATGTTGCCCAGGCTGTAGTGCAGTGGCTATTCATAGGTGCCATCATAATGAACTACAGCCCTGAATTTTTCAAGAGATCCTCCCCACTTGGCCTCCCGAGTAGTTGTGACTACAACTCAAACCACTGTACTCGACTACAGGGTGTTTAGCAGCACCCCTGGCCCCCACCCACTAGGTACTAGTAATAGCGCTTGCCCCCCATTGTTTCCAGACACTGCCTAATGTCCCATGCGGGGGGGTGTAAAAAAAAAAAAAATCACACGTTACAAACCATTAATAGAAAATTGTATGCCCATTCTTTTTATCTTTAAGGAATGATTCTTTACACAAGTTGTTTTTCCTTGAGAAACATTCACACCAATTTGCTTCACTTAATATACTTGTTACAGATAAGAATAAATTAATTTAATAATTATTGGTAAAAAGAAAATTTTAGGGCTTCACCTTAAATAGCTCCTTATAAGTAGCTAACGTACATTAGCTTCACTTTCTGATCTTTGTCCTGAACCTCAAAATTGTCAGTCACACACGACCAAATCCCTGCTTACATATGAATCAGGTTTTTCTTTCTAAAGAATGCGATTCAAGGGTCATCTTACTTTCTTCTTTTGTTTATCCTGTAGTTAAATCCAGGTGACTGCATTCTAAGGAGGCAACACCTAGCAGAGGTTGACACCTCCCAATGCCCCAGAGCTGGGGGTCCCAGGGTCGATCACCCAGCTGCCCTGCACCTCAGTCACACCTCGGTACTACTTAGGTAAGTAAGACATAACACAGGTAAAGAGCCTGTCTGGCCTAGGGGCTGGCTGGCATAGTAAACGTTCAATAAATGTCAGAACCCACTATTTGTGCATTCCTTTTGTTATAAAACAAATAAGTGGGTTTTTATATATTTACTTATTTATTCTTTTAAAAGATATGGCCTTGGTCTGTCATCCAGGCTGGAGTACAGTGGTGTCATCATAGCTCATTGCAGCCTCGAACTCCTGGGCTCAACCAATCCTCCCCCCTCAGCCTCCCAAAATGCTAGGATTACAGGTGTGAGCCACAACATCTGGACATAATGGGTTATTAAAAACGGATTTTGTTTTTAACCAGGTCTGATCAGGGAGAAAAAGTTAATGACTGTATTATCTACCTAAATCATCCATCCAACAGAGTTTGGATATAAAGTTCACACCCAATGATGACCTTGGCCTCCTGCACCCTGGTGCACAGTAGGCACTGGGACCCTTACTGGTTGGCAGAGCATTGGGTGCCACCGTAGTGTGTCAGCCACTTTCCACAGAACCTCAGCAGCTCTGTGGTATCCTGCCTGTTACCTACAAGAAGGTATGAGCACACGAGTGCAAGTGGGAGTTTGGTGTGTATTTCCTAGTGCACGGCATAAATTGGGCATCTCTTCCTCTGCCCCACGTCCTTGACAAGCACACCCCACCCCCACCAGACCCCCGCCCCACCATTGGCAGCGGGCAGCGGTCACACTTACAGCGAGCTGGATGGCCAGGTTGTCAGCCACCTTGTCCAAGAGGGCAGTCGTGGGCTTCTCCTTACACAGCAGTACCAGCTCCAGATCCAAGTCCCCCTTGAGCAGAAGACCCTTTGCCACAAGGCCCACCCGCATCACGCCCCGCAGGGTTCTCGTCATGTGCTCCGTCTTCTGTTCCCTGAGGGACAGACCACAGCATGGCTCAGAGAGGAATTCGTTCTGGCCAGAACCCAGAGGCTCGTGAGAGGCTGGAGTTTCTTAGACAGATGCTGACCTGGCACTGGCTAGCCTCCCTAGACAGAAACTACCACCGCAAAAACCTCACACTTACCCAGCCCCTTCTTTGCTCTCATCCTCTGGGGGCACGTCCATGCTGTCAGACTCGGCGTGCTCGCCACTGCCTTTTTCCTGCTCATCTATCCAGTCGGACACAGCTTTGAGCGCCCGCTCAGTGTGCGACACCATGTTCTGGACTGCCTCCAGTTCCTCTTGCGTTGGATAAACGGAAGAATGCTTTGCCATCACGTGGCGATCATCATTCACAAAAATTCGCATCGGACGCTGGAAGTGTGAAAACCAAGTTAAAAATGATGTAAAGAGACAGGCAGCCCAGCACTGAGCTTGTAAGCTGTAGTAACTCAGAATTATGCTGTATGTTTCACATAAAAATAAGACTGTACAAACACAACTGAAGGACTGACAAGGACAAGCCAGCTTAACTGCTATTCACTGGGCACAGGGAGCAATGGGGCACTTATTTTCTCTGTTTCCACACAATCTGGATTGTGCTGATACCACACATATTCTATTACTTTGTAACTCAGAAAGTCTAATGAAAATGGTAACAGAATCCAACGCTTCGGGGGAAATGCTACAAACATCTTTATACATGAATTAAGAACAGTATCTGGTGATTAAAAAAAAAACTTACCATTTTTACTCCTTTTTCTGTAGTGTCTGGAAATCAAACTTTATCTTTTCAAACTGTGACAGATTTCCTTGGTGTTATCAATACTTCAACTATCTATAAGATCAGAAAATCTTTTTAGTTCCAAATAATTCAGAAATGGACTAATTTCAGCAGCAAGAACGATGCGCAGCTGCCTCACGAAGGCGCCTGTTAACACAGCACGACACATCTTCATTTCCAAGTAACCACTGCTAGGCCAAGGCATTAAACTGCTAATTATAAAATGCCCTTAAAATGAAAACAGCTGGTTTCTAGAAGCCAGGTCTGCCATCAGACCCCCACTCCTTCAGATGGTCTTTCTTTTCTATCTTCCTTCATTGTTTCTTGACATAAAGTGTTCCAATTTTTATAAATATAGAACATAAAAATATTAACAAGCCTCCAAAAAAAGCTACAGGTAGAAAACGTTCATCAAAATCTTGGTGTGTGGGGAAGGAAGCGAGAAAGAAGGAGCTCCGGTCCTCAGGGGTAATGGAGACGGGAGTCAGGCACAAGGGAGGACCCAAAAGCCTCTGGAACACAGGAAGGCGAGAGCCTTCTGCAGAGTGAGTATCTGAAATGTCAAGCAGACGACGACAACCACACTGGGTCCAGCTTTGTAGAGGCGGAGACAACTAAAGTGCACAACAGAAGGCTTCAGGACAAACGGAGCTGTAATTACCATTTTGATCTCTAAATAACATGCCGACTACAACCTACTCAATTCCCACTCAGTGCCAACAGTCTGGTCCATACTGAAATCTTCCAAATGAGTAAACAACAAAAAAACTCCCATCAGCGTAATATGCAACAGATGAATCTACCCTGCCATCTAAACTAGTCACCAGCCAGCACAGCAGGCTCAAGCCTGAAAAGGTACAAGCTTCGAGGATAAATTGACAGGATTAGGCAAAACAAGAATTTTCCCACAATGCTTCAGCACTACTTAGCAATTCCAATTGCAAATTTAAAGGTTCCAAAGATTATTTTTATTTTTTTTTTTTTTTGAGACAGAGTCTCACTCTGTTGCCCGGGCTAGAGTGAGTGCCGTGGCTTCAGCCTAGCTCACAGCAACCTCAAACTCCTGGGCTCAAGCGATCCTCCTGCCTCAGCCTCCCGAGTAGCTGGGACTACAGGCATGCGCCACCATGCCCGGCTAATTTTTTGTATATATATATTTTAGTTGTCCATATAATTTCTTTCTATTTTTAGTAGAGACGGGGGTCTCTCTCTTGCTCAGGCTGGTCTCGAACTCCTGACCTCGAGTGATCCACCCGCCTCGGCCTCCCAGAGTGCTAGGATTACAGGCGTGAGCCACCGCGCCCGGCCAGGTTCCAAAGATTAAAACTTTAAAATCCCAGGGCTGAATGGTAGGTGATGCCCTTGCAGAGCCAGGCAGTAAGACATAGCACAGTCAAAGGCCCCGTGATGGGGGTGGGGACGACAGAGGGACGTGAAGGGGCACGGGATCGGAGGGGTGGATGACCAATCCCTGGGCCTCACCAAGTGGAAGCTTCTAAACAGACCTAGGCCTGAAACACTGCCGACGCAGCCACTAGCCACGTGGCCTTGAAAAGTCTCCATGGAGCTTCCTACTTATACCTGCGAAATGGAAGTGGCCCCTATACCTTCTGCAGGGAGACTGTGAAAATTAAATGAGCACAAATCCCACAGATGCTCAAAAATGGTAGCAGCTTCTACTGCCGACAGGACACACACCCCCAGGCTGCTGTACAGGCTGAGTGAGTCATCCACATGCCAAAACGCAGCCTTATGAGGGAAGGGAAGGAACTATCATTCACTCAGTGAAGAGAATGATACTGTGGTTGTGTTTGAAAAGAATATCTTAATCTGTTCCATACATATTTAAGACAAATTTATGGCTGAAATGATATTCCTGGTATTTGCTCTAAAATGCTCCGGGAAGGGCGACAGCGGTTGAAGCTGGTGATGGATTCATTCGTACATGTCTGAAAAGTTCTATTTTTCTGAAATCCATAGTAAACTTAAGCACTTTTACAAAAGTACAGTCATGGCAAATAATGTAAAAATTAAACCAAAGCTGAAAAAAAAAAATAATCACAGCCTGTTTTCTGTGACATGAAATAGCTCTGGAGCTAAATGGTGAGGAGTCAGCTACAGCTGACTGTCCTCATGCATCCTGTGCCACACAGCCACCACTGCTGGCCACGTCTGTGCTGGAATCTCACCAATCTGATCATGTGGGCTGATGTTTAAAACCCTATTTATTTATTCAACAAGTATTTAGCATGTACCTCTCCCGTGCCAGGTGCTGGGCTCGATGCTGGTACGACGATACACAACTCAGCCAAGTCTCCCACTCCCCCAGAGCTAACCATTTAGCACACCCTGAAGGAGAAAAACTCTTCCTTCCCTGCAAGTCCGACATGGTGTCAGGAGCCCAGGCCTCAGTCTACACTTACCACCTCTCAAATTCGACATCCACTACAAATACCAAATGTAGGGACACTAAACCAAGGTTCCAGGTGGCTAAGACCTTTTCATTAAGGGTTTTCTAAGATGAATATTGTCTAAAACCTGTTAAAAAGGAGCTGAAGCCCAGGCCGGTTTATGTCTGTTCAGTCACTACATGATTCTAACAAAAGTAAACCCCTTTTTATATGGGGGGAGGGGGAAGGAAGGAGCTCCTTGGAAAAGTGGTTTATTCCTCGCTTATGACAAGAAATATACCAGTGTAACCCTAGCACTCTGGGAGGCCGAGGCGGGAGGATGGCTCAAGGTCAGGAGTTTGAGGCCAGCGTGAACAAGAGTGAGAACCCCCCTCATCTCTACTAAAAATAGAAAGAACTTATCTGGACAACCAAAAATATATAGAAAAAATTAGCCGGGCATGGTGGTGCATGCCTGTAATACCAGCTACTTGGGAGGCTAACGCAGAAGGATTGCTTAAGCCCAGGAGTTTGAGGTTGCTGTGAGCTAAATTGATGCCACAGCACTCTAGCCCGGGCAACAGAGCGAGACTCTGTCTCCAAAAAAAAAGAAAGAAAGAAAAGATAGATAGATACCAGGTGTGCTAGGGTCCTACTGTGGCATAAGAAAGCAAAGAAGGGCTAGAGACTGACACCAGCTTGTCCAGAGGACATGAGAACTCACTTGTGTGGGCTCCCACTGGCTACCTTTGGGACAACCAAAAAAAGAATAATGCTTCCACCTATATAAAGTTCTAGAACAGGCAAAACTAATCAAAAATGGAAAAAAAATGCCAACAGTGATTGCCTTTGGGGGATGGTAGCAGAGATCATGTGAGAAGGAGCCCATGGGAGCTTTCTGGGGTGATGGTCACAGTGTACCTCTTAGTAGGGTTTGGGTATATGCACTGGTCAAAATTTACTGAACAGGCCAGGCGCGGTGGCTCATGCCTATAATCTTAGCACTCTGGGAGGCCGAGGTGGGAGGATCACTCGAGGTCAGGAGTTCAAGACCAGCCTGAGCAAGAGCAAGACCCCCGTCTCTATTAAAAAAAATAGAAATTAACCACACAACTAAAAATATATAGAAAAAATTAGGCCGGGCGCAGTGGCTCACGCCTGTAATCCTAGCACTCTGGGAGGCCGAGGTGGGCGGATCGTTTGAGCTTAGGAGTTCGAGACCAGCCTCAGCAAGAGCGAGACCCCATCTCTACTAAAAATAGAAAGAAATTATATGGACAGCTAAAAATATATATAGGAAAAAAAATTAGCCGGGCATGGTGGTGCATGCCTGTAGTCCCAGCTACTCGGGAGGCTGAGACAGGAGGATCCCTTGAGCTCAGGAGTTTGAGGTTGCTGTGAGCTAGGCTGACGCCACGGCACTCACTCTAGCCCGGGCAACAGAGTGAGACTCTGTCTCAAAAAAGAAAAAATTAGCCGGGCATGGTGGCACATGCCTGTAGTCCCAGCTACTTGGGAGGCTGAGGCAGTAGGATTGCTTCAGCCCAGGAGTTTAAGGTTGCTGTGAGCTAGGCTGACGCCATGGCACTCTAGCCCAGGCAACAGAGTGAAAATCTGTCTCAAAAACAAAAACAAAAACAAACAAACAAAAAAAACCTTACTGAACAGGCATGGTGGCTCACACCTGTAATCCTAGCACTCAGGGAGGCCAGGGGGAGGATCACTTGAGGTCAGGAATTCGAGAACAGCCTGAGCAAGAGCAAGACCCCGTCTCTACCAAAAATACAAAAAATTAGCCAGGCATGGTGGCCTGTGCCTGTAGTCCCAGCTACTGAGGCAGGAGGATCACTTGAGCTCAAGAGTTTGAAGTTGCAGTGAGCTATAATGAAGCCTGTACTCTACTCAGGGCAACAGAGTGAGTGAGACCCTGTCTCAAAAACAAACAAACAAACAAAAAACTCTCTGAAAAATATACTCAAGATCTGTACATTGTTTCAAAAGAAAAAAAAAAAACTATAAATACGTAAGTCTACTTATATAGAGGGAATACTGCAGCAACTTTCTGCTACTTAGTTTGAAATGTGTCATAAAGTGACAATACATAATGAGTGCAATGTGCACTGTCTAGGGAATGGACACGCTTGAAGCTGATTAGCTGATTCGGAGGGGGGGGCAAGAGCAATATACGTGACATAAACTTTTGTACCCCCATAATATGCTGAAATAAAAAAAAATGCCAAAAAAATAAAAAAATAAAATGACAGAAGAATGGAACAGAACAAGAGGTGGATGGAGAAATGTATGAAACACAAGTATAGTCAAATGTCAACATCACACTCTTAGGCTGTGTTTACAGATAGGTATTCACTGTAAAATTGTGGCACCTTTTTTGAACATTTGAATACTTTCATAAGATGTTACAAAAATATAACTAAAATTGATGCAGCATATTAAATTTACACAAATTCATAAGTCCATAGATACTTCCAAAAAAAAAAAAAAACCTGATTTGTCACATTAGAAATGTTTATATCCCAACTTCACACTCTGAAAATTGTTAAAGGACTGAAGTTCACCCCCAGTGAATGCTGAGAATTTCTAATTAAAAACACCAACTGACAGATTAGAGGGGGTCAGAAGTAGAAAACCACCCTTCAACCTCCAGGCAACAAGATATCACTGGGTCAAAATATCGCCCCTAGGAGAAGGTCTGCCCTTTTTCCCCTTTGCTGGCAAAGTAAATGTCTTTCCTCCTCCCCAAAACATTTGGCCTCATTCTTCTGATTCAGCCTCGTGGACAAGTGCCGAGTTTTCAATAACAGATTCGACACAATGTGGAATATAAACATACTAAACAAAGCATAAAATAATACAGCAGAACTGAGACCAAATGTCATACCAATAAATGTAAATGGATTTTAGTCACCTATTAAGGGGAAAAAACTTTTAGAAGCTATCACAAATAAAACCAACAATATGTTGTACGCAAGAGACACATCTAAAACAAAGATTCTCAACAGTTAAAAATGGAAGGATGGGCAAAGTTATACCAAGGAAATGCACACAGAAAAGAAGGCCACATGGCTGGATTTAGTCAGTCCACAATGCACACATATCAAAACATGTTGTACACCTAAATATAAATCATTTTTATCAATTTAAAAGATAAAAATTAAAATAAATTTTAAAAAATATCGCCCCTAGCCACACACAGCAGCTCACACCTGTAGTCCCAGCTACTCAGGAGGCTGAGGCAAGAGGATCACTTGAGCCCAGGAGTTCAAGGTTGCAGTGAACTATGATCTTGTCACCATACTCCTACCTGGGTGATGGAGGGAGACCCTGCCTCTAAAAATCACCATGTCCAAAATGCCTCCAGGACATGCACACACCCCCAATACACCTGTCTTCACATAAAAGTCCTGTATGTAGGTGGTCCATCTGCTGTCTTCACTGGTAAAAACAAGAAACGTAGGCATCCTTTTGCTACAGTGGGCGTGCTCACTTCATCTTCCTCTGCTCTGAGAGGCGGGCCCACAAAGGGATCCCTGAAGGACCTCGCTGGAACCTGCCTGGCTCTGACCACCACACTTGGCCTGTGTGGTGTTTCCACTCATCCCTGGGCCCTCTTCCTTAGACCAGGCACAATGGCAATGCCTCCTGATTCAAGTGGACAGAGCAAGTAAGAGTACTAATTATCTTGACTAAAACAAATGTTTTGGAATTATCACTCCTTTGGAGGGCAAGAAAACTGACCTCATTTGTCTATGTGAGCCCAGATCTGTCATCCAACCAAGCCTCAGAGAATTCATCTCACTGACTGATGCAGGCATTTTCAGAGCGAGCAGAAACCTTTCTGAGAGGATTTTCAGTGAGGAACACTGCTGGCAAGAAGCCTGCAGCACCCACCTACACTCAACACTCCACTGCCCCTACCAATCTAACTTTAAACGAAAGCTGTAATGCTGAACAAAGCTGCTCCTGCAGCCCGGTTATGATTCAAACCTGCGCACCAGCAAAGCTTGTTTCTCTGAAAAGAAACCCAACGCAGGAACAAGTGGTAAGTAAAGTATCAGGATTTTAAACATGACCTCTGTGTGGTTTGGGATGTTCTAACATGCAGGGATCAGGTTTCTTTCTTTTGTTCCTGAAACCAGCCCACCCACAGCAGGCACACTCATAGAACCTTAACCACAAAACATTATGCTTGTGGTGCGATGGCCATCTTTCTGACCTCTTACTAATTACAGTATGAGGGTTAATGGCACTGCTGTTGGAAAAGAAACATGCCCAAGTTCAGCATGCATGGATCAACAAACATTCACATAGTGGCAACACCCTAAAAGGTATGACCCCACCTCTCTTCCAGGGTATTTCATAAAATCTTACAGCCCTCCTTCCGATCGACTCTGGGGAATGGTCCTGAAGTGGGTGCTTATCTTAGAGACCCAATTAGGCTGTGCACTTTACACAGACTCAACCCAGCTCCTGGTTTCCCGACCTCTGGAGCCTGCCTATCCTGGGCTGTAAATTGAAACAATGCACACATACTAATCTCTTGGTGACTCCTTAAACTTTTACATAGCCACATGATAAAGAACACATCAAAAATAATTTTTACACAGCAACCTAGCCAGGTGATACCAATCTAAAATCTGGTTATGGGATGTGTGTGGTGAGTGGTGACACATGCCTGTAATCCTAGCTCTGGGAGGCCAAGGCAGGAGGATTGCCTGAGGTCAGGAGTTTGAGATCAGCCTGGGCAATAGTGAGACTCTGTCTCTACAAAAAATAACAAAAATTAGTCAGGCATGGTGGCGAGAACCTGTAGTCCCAGGTACTCAGGAGGCTGAGGCCAAAGGCTCGCTTGAGCCCAGGAGTTCAAGGCCGCAGTGAGCCATGATCACACTCCTACACTCTAGCCTGGGTGGCAGATTGAGACCCTATCTCGAAATAAATACATACATAGTAAAGTAAAATAAAATAAAATCTAGTTATCACTACCACTCTAGAAATTTAAAGCCCCAACCCAAAAGCAAAGTCAAGTGCAATTCTGTTTGGTCTGCGACAATGTCTTTACAGGCCCAAAGAGAGATGTCGAAGTTAGGAATAAAGATTTTAACAAATATTTTCAATCTTTATTGAGTCTTCCATTTTTATTTATACTACTTCTAAGTGTATTTTTGGTGTTAAAACCACCTTTCTTGTTAAGAAAAATGGAGATGGTATATAATAACTTATTAAAAAGATATTTTCCTTCATAAAATAAGTTGGCAAATACAGGTTGCTCCCCAAAATGTTTCTGGAGACCCAGGATGTGCCAGGCCCACTCGTACTGTGAAGTGCCAGCTAGTCCAAGAGACAGAAGCCTGGAGGCTGGGGTTTGTTCCTGGCCCCTCCAGCCTGGTAGCTGTGGGACTTCCAGCAAACCACTTACCTTTTCGGAGGTGGGTCAAAAATGAAAATTCCACTTGCCTCACAGTTGCAGATAGGAAGGATCGTAAATGACAATGTGGGAAAAGTTTAAGGACTAACACTACAAATGAAATGTATTAAAAAGATTAATTAAGCTGCTACTCAGGAGGCTAAGGAGGGAGGTTCGCTTGAGCCCAGGAGTTCAAGACCAGCCTGGGCAACATAGTGAGACTTCGTCTTAAAAAAAAAAAAAAAAAGGTTTAGTGCTCTTGGATGAACCAACAGAAACACTTTAATATCTGCCTATAAGAGGACACAGTATCACAGAAAAATGTTAAACATGACTCCAGGTGGGAATTAGCAAACCTTTCCAGCATGCTCTTCTGGCAGCAAGGGAGGCGGGGGTGCGAGAGGAGCAAGCCTAGGAAACGTTCCCACACCTGGCTGGAGACAGAGGCAACCCTTCCCAAAACCTCGTGTGCAATTTAATGTGTTTACTTCAATCAGCAGTTTTTCCTAGTTTAAAAAAAAAAAAAAGAACATCTCTCTCAAAGTATGTTATACAGTAACAGACATGTGAATTATTACAGTAGTAAACGGTACCTTTTTTAAGTCAAACATTTTTACTCTGAAATAATTACAGTTTCACATGTAGCTGTAAAAAATAACAGATCCTCTCTCTACCCAGCTTCTCCCAATGGTAACATTTTGCAAAACTGTAGCACAAAATCCTAACCAGAACACTGACAGCACAGAGCACTGCCAAGGCACAAGGATCCTCCCTGCTGCCCTTGCGGAGTCACATCCACCTTCTAACCTCCCCCATCCCTAATCCCTGGCTCCTGCTAATCCATTCACCATTTCTACCATTTTGTCATTTCCAGAATGCCCTAGAAATGAAATTGCAGAGTATGTAACCTTCCAGATTTGGTCTGTTTCACTCAGCACAATGGCCTCAAGTTTCATCCAAGATGCGTGTACACCATTAGATGGTTCTTTTTTATTGCTAAGTAGTATTCTCGAGGACGGATGTACCACAGTTAACTAGCCATTCACTGGCTGAAGGACATCTAGGTTGTTTCTAGTCCTTGACTCTAACCAATAAAGATGCTATGAACATTTGTAGGTAGGTTTTTGTGTAATCATAAATTGTCATTTCTTTGGGATAAACACTCAAGAATATAATTGCTGGGCCATATGATAGCTGCCAGTTTAGTTTTGTAAGAAACTGCCAAAACTGTTTTTCAGAGTTGAAGCCTTGCGTTTTAAAAAACAAACTCAATCAACTTTAGAAGTGATTCAATTCCTCCCTTCTCTTCTGTCAGTTTGCACACACACTGCAAAGCAGTGGTAACCAGTGAGCTCCCACCAGGCAGCCCACAGACCTCCATGCTTGCTGGCCTGCCGTTACTCCTTCCTGAAAGGATTCTGCACAGGTCACCCACGGGACAAATATTTATTAAGCTATGAGGCATGGGGCTGGGCTGCTTATTTCCATATTGGTGATATTTGGGGGGTTTTCTCCCCTTAATTATGAACACACAGCAATTATTAACCTGCAAAAAATCTACATGTACCACTGAGAAGCAAACCTAACCTGCAACATTTCATTCTTTAAAATCACTCCCAATCATAAGAGAAAGTACTTTAAAAGCAAGTGGCCTGGAAGATTGATTTATCTCCAAATAAGACTTTACCCTTGAGAGCTTAAACTCCAATCTTAATGAAAATAAGGACAGCTGTCTGGCATGTTGAAGAAAAACTATCATGGACTTCAAATTGCCAGTAGAACCACTTCTCACTAATCACCTAAGATTATAAAAATAATTTGAAGCAAATTATTTACACACTTTAGTAAAAGGATACACATTTGATTTTGTGACTATATGTTCCTTGGTGATCATATATGATCCACAAAAAATGGTCCTTAGTTAACACATTTTCCTTTTAAAACTAGTAGCTACACTTTTAATTAAATTTCAACTGGACATGGCTTTCACAAGACATCTTAAAATAGCAGATGTTAAGCATCCGAATTTCCAATTGCTATTTATAAGGGGATCACCTGTGAAGTGTTGTCTTGGAAAAAAATCTCACAGGGATTTAACAGATCATAAATATCATTAAAAGTTTTTCAAAATCAGGCTGGGCGAGTTGGCTCACTCCTGTAATCCTAGCACTCTGGGAGGCCGAGGCAGGAGGGTAGCTTGAGGCCAGGAGTTTGAGACCAGCCTGAGTCAAGAGACAGACCCCGTCTCTACAAAAAAAAAAAAAAAAAAAAAGGAAAAATTAGCCAGGTGTGGTGGCGTGCACCTGTAGTTCCCAGCTACTTGGGAGGCTTATGCAGGAGGATCACTTGTGTGCAGGAGTTCAAGGCTGCAGTGAGTTATGATGACACCACTACACTTTACCTGGAGCAACAGACCAAGACTGCCTCAAAAAAATAAACAAATAAATAAATCAGTACACTGATGAAGCTCCTTAACACACACCTGGATATCCTGCTCTCACTATCTTTTCAGCACCAACTTGCCCTATATAATAACGCAGGGAGATCACCTACATGTTTCAGATAAAACTGCCAAATGCTGTAGCAGGAAACTGAAGTCCACTTCAATCCTTCATGGCCCCAACCCTCTTCACTAATTCACTGTGTATAGATTCCAGTCAAACCACTAGTTACCGATAACTCCAAACCCTTCCAGTGGAAACAAATCATATCTTCCTCTCCTAGGACTCTGCTAAGGAGAAAAAATATATATATATAATATATATATTATATATATATAATATATATATAATATATCTGATAAACAGAACCTACAAAATCCCATTTCCTGCAAAGGTTCAAGTAGGTCACAATTTCTTGGGCCAGACATGCTAACACTAAATGGTAACATTTACACATCTTTCAAAACTGCACAAAGTCAATTAACTTGCCGACAAAAATGTAGCAGGATGGCAAATCCAAGAGGTATAAATGAGGAAAGTTATCACGTCTCTGGGGCCATGAAAGGTGATCATAAGAAACTGGGAAGAATCGTGAAAGAGGTAAGAGGGAGCTGCTCCAGCCTAAAGAAAATTTCTAAAGCCCTTTTCAAAAGTAAGAACACTTCTAACCCCACATCTTGTTAAAGCCTAAAAACACATAAGAGGCTGTCTTATAGAAGGCCTTTTCCCCATCAATGGCTCCACCTCTCCCTACCTGTAGGCCTTAACCAGGGAGCACGGTATTTGTGTGATCAAAATTAGCAGCTGCTGTCAATGTGGCATTTGACAGTAAGAACTTGAGAAAAATAACAGCTTTAGATTTCTCACTCAGGAATACGGGCCTCTAAAATTATCAAGAATACTAAAAGAAGCTAAAGGAAATTTTGCCTGCAGGCATTAGACAAGTTCTATAAGGAAAAACAAACAAACAAACAAAAAAAACCTGCAAACAATTGGGCACCTCTCAGCTACAGAAAGAGGCTGTCCAAGCTCCAGGAAGATAGGGAGACTGATAAATCAGTGCCCAGTGCTGGCAGGACCAAGCGTGGCAGTCATGGCCAGCCACCAACCTGACCTAAAGAATACCCCAGGCAGAACCAGGGCCTGTACAGATTCCATTCACAAATCCTAGGACCAAGAGCTACCCATATAGGCAAGAGATAGCTCTAGGGCAAAGACCCCACCACTACTGGATAGGGACGGTAGCACCTCCCAGTGTCCTGGGGCCTTTCTCCCTCCTTTCCAGCTGTGAATGAGGCCCTGGTTCCCACACTTCATTCACAGTCTGAGCGGATGCAGTAGCTACATCCCACGAGACCACACACAAAGCATCACACACAAAGCATAGTGGCAGCACTGTGAGCAATCCTTGGAGATTCCCAAATACCTGAGGAAAAGAGAGCTTAAAGTTCTAAATTTGAATCCTAACTTTGGAAGGCACTTCGTGTTCTCCCGTGGACCCCAAATATGCCATCACACCACTCATGTTTTAAACAGTAGAATCTTCAACAACCATAAAGGCAGATTCAGAATGACTGAAATACCAAAGTCCAGAAAAGGAAGATTTAACACCAAAATCGATGCTTCCTCGCTGATCCATCATGCGGCAAATTAAAATTTTGTAAATATTTGTAAGAGATCACTTACTCTCCCCCCGTTTGGACACTGAGCTGAGGGACAGCATGCAGACCACTGTACACCCCAAATAATTCATCCAGGCATAGGATTTACTGGGGCAGAACCCCATGAGTAGACAACAAGAATCCCAGTCACTCAACTACTTGAGAAAATAAAGATAGAAAGAGATTTTAAGCACCCACGTTTGGGTAGCAATCTTGGCCTATTACAGTGCACCCAAACATCGCATCCCTTTAGATCACCGTTTGGGGGAAAGATACAAATCTTAAGCAATCTGAAAAACACTCAACATCAATGAAAACACCTGAACTAAAGAAAAAGAAACCTTAAACCCTCCCAAGTTTGAATCCTGCTCTGAGGGAGGCCTGGCTGACCAGACATTTGGGAACCTGGCGAACCCACAAAGGCTTCCCCTGCAATCCGCGTGGGCAAAGGGTTTCCAAGGAGGGGGTCCGCCTCTCCGCGCACTGTGAGGACAAAGGAGGCGACGTTTCCCGCCTCGGGAACGTGGGACCCTCCTGGAACCCGGGGCGGGACCGGGACCGAGACAAAGAGGAGGGGGAAGCCCCCGCCAGGATGTTCGGGGCCCGAGGGGGTGTGTGCTCCAGGCACGTGCGCGCGTAGCCCTGGCGCCGGAACAGACAAAGCCGGGCCCGGGGGAGGCGGCGGCCGGGGGCCCGGTGCGCGCTCACCCCCCGCGCGTGGCGCCGCAGCGGGCCGAGGGGCCGCGAAAGGGGGAGCGGATGCGCGCGCACTGGGCCCTCGCCGCCGCCATTTTGTTTCCTCGGCACAATGGGGGAGAGTAACGGCCGAGGGCGGGAGCGAAGCCGGCGAGACAGCAATGAAGCAGGCGCAGGGGCGGGAGGACCGGGCGGAGGCGGAGGGCGCGGGGCGCCTTCAGCCTCGTCACCACGACCCCTCAGCTGAGACCGAGCTGAGAAGGAGGGCGGGGGGAGGGGCAGAGGCGGGAGCGGGCCCGGCCGCCACATTGACGCTTACCTTGTCGGCGTCCCCTTCCCCGACCGCCGCCGCCGCCCTCCTGCCACAGCCCGCCGGGGTGTCTCCCCCCAAAAGCCACGCGGTACGCGCCGGGCTGCTGAGTCCAACTGCAATGGCGAGAAGAGGAGGAGGAGGAGCCGGGGCCGGGGGCGAGCGAGCGGGCAGGCGGGCGCGCGCGAGGAGGTGCGGCGGCACGTGACCGGCCGGAGCCCCGCCCCCTTGCCGCCGCGTTGCGGCTCGACGCAGACCCAGCCGGAGTGGGAGGGCGGGGTGAAAAGAGATAAGGAGGTGGGTCGTGGTCACGTGAACAGGCGCGTGGGCGTTGCGTGGGCTGGTCACGTGGCGCTGGTCTCTTCTCTTTCGATAGCTTAGCTCCATTATGTGACAGTAGCCAATTCCGAGTCCTCCTGCTCCATGTGACGAGGGCTTTTGCGCCTTCCCCTTTGCCGTATAGGTAGGTCTGCATCACGTGATGAGGTCGCCGCGCTGGTTTGGCAATGGCGGTTTTTGAACCGTGCTTACCACGTGACGCAGGGCAAAGGTGAGGGGCGGGGCCTCCCTGAGGCTGGGAGAGTGCACGCATGCGCCACAGCCATCTTACGCCTGTCGCTTTGAGTGCTTGGGCGGAAGTACTCTGAGAGGCTGGCGCGTGAGTGTTTTTTAGGGACCCGAGCGCGATCTGGGACCTTCGGCCTCCAGCGGAGGGGAGCACAGTGCTCGTGTCTCCCGTGAGAGGTGAAGAAGGCTAGAGGTGTGTTCGAGGAGGAGCGAGTCCCTGCTCCTTGTTGCTGCCCGTCGAGCCTGGGACTCGCTCCAGCGAGCGCTCCCGTTCTTTGGTCCTGCAGACCTTACTTGGTGTAGCGCCAACCTGGTGGGGATCCTCCAGCCATTTCTCCCGTTTAACAGATAGATAAACTTGAAAGCCAGGCAAGAAAGAGATCTCACCAGAGGGCTCGTGGGAGAGCCGGTGCTGCGACTTACGGCGCTCGGCCACAAACAGCTCCGGAGGTCACAAGTAAAGGCACCGGTGGCCGAGTTCCTTCTTACGAGCGTAGTGTTGAATCCTCCCAGGCACCTTGAGAGGTCCCCGATATACAGTCTGTGCTTAAGCTAAGTCCCGCTCTCTTCCAGGGTCAGGTTGGTGCTCAACGGGCATAGTTGCCAGACAGGTTGACAGATGCCCGCGTTGCAGGGATTTGGAGCAAGAGGAGCAAGGAGTTGTTGAAAATGGGGAGGAGACGTTCAAGACTTACAGTTTAATAATGGGTCTTCCTTGCAAAACGTAGGGATGGTGCAGCACATAAAAGGATACAGGATCCAGTGCCTGCCTGGGTTTGAGTCCTGTGTGACCAATGGCAATGCACCTCCCTGAGCCTCCGTTTCCCTGTCTACGAAATAGCGATGATTTATTCTTTTTATAAAGCACTTGGCACAATTCTTTTTGTAGAACAAATGCGCCCAAACTGATAGCTGTTATAAAGAAGGTAAGGTGTAAAATATGATTACAGAAATAGGTGCGTGCTGCACCTACTGCTCTTCTGTTTTATTTACATTTTACTTAGGATTTTTAATAGGTAATATTTTCACGCCATATGAAGTGTCAAATGTACAAAAGAATATGAGAGAATAAAATCAATCTCCTTCTTTCAGACACCCAGTTGCCCTCCCTCTTGGCAGCCAAGGTAAAGTCTTTTTGTGTTATGGAGATGCAGAATTGTATTTATTGCTGTTTTTCACATAAATAGGTGTTTTATTCTGCATCTGGCTTTGGTGTTTGTTTTATTTTTCACTTTCTGTGGCTCAGAGAACTGTCTCACAAATAGAGCTTGAGATTGAAGAAAACTGTGGTGAAATGAATGGGCATGTATGGAGACAAAACCCATTACAGTAAGTTTAGACTGTTCAGAGTCATTGTGATGGTAGTGGTTGGTGATAACAGAGCCTACACAGGCTTTAAACGTACTAACCTTATTGGAAGCCCTAACACAGAGACCAACGATGTCTATTTGACCCAAGAGGGAACAGGCTCAGTGGCTCAGTGAGTTGCCTAAGCTAACAGCGCTACCAAGTGGCAAAAAACAAGGATACTTTCTAGTTTTCCCTCTCCAAGTCCAGAGGCCCTTCTCAAGAGGGCCCAAGGTTGTGGCATTTCCAGTCAAAGTGGCCCCAAACACAATAAAGGGCAGGTAGGAGCATGATGACAAGCACAGGATTTGGATCAAACCAAAATCTCCTCCATGGAGGAAGCCCAGGACTGATTTAGAGAGTTGCTTGAGTGCCCAGCATGGGGTAAGAGCTTGAGAAACAGTCATGGTTATGATGATTACCCTGCTTTGTTTTTCTTGAAAGTGTTTATCACCACTGTTTATTTATTTATTTATTTATGAAGCAGAGTCTCATTCTGTTGTCCAGGCTGGAGTGCAGTGGCACAGTCATAGCTCACTGCAGCCTCGAACTCCTGGCTCATGGGATCCTGCCTCAGCCTCCTTAGTAGCTGGGATTACAGGTGTGCATCACCACACTTGGCTAATTTATTTTATTTTTTATAGAGATGGGGTCTTGCTACGTTGCCCAGACTGGTCCTGAACTGGCCAAGTGATCCTCCCACCTCAGCCTCCCAAAGTGCTGGGATTATAGGCGTGAAACACTGTGCCCAGTCCTATTATATGTTTTTTGTTTGTTTGTTTTTTGAGACAGAGTCTCACTCTGTTGCCTGGGCTAGAGTGCCGTGGCGTCAGCCTAGCTCACAGTGACCTCAAACTCCTGGGCTCAAGCAATCCTCCCTCAGCCTCCCGAGTAGCTGAGACTACAGGCATGCACCATTATGCCCAGCTAATTTTTTCTATATATTTTTCGTTGTCCAGATAATTTCTATTTTTTTAGTACAGACAGAGTCTCACTCTTGCTCAGGCTGGTCTCAAACTCTTCAGCTCGAACGATCCACTCGCCTCGGCCTCCCAGAGTGCTAGGATTACAGGTGTGAGCCACCGCGCCCCCCATATTATATGTTTAGTTGTTTATTTTTTGTCTCTCTGGCTAGAGGGTCAACTCTGGCACCAGGGAACACAGTTCTTGTTCATGCCTGAGTATTCATTACATAAACAGTCCTTGGTTTAGAGTGATCAAAGTGGAGTAAATCAGGCATCTGCCACATCCGCCACCCACTCTTCTGGAGTCAGTACAATGTCACGGATAGCTGAGCCAAAAGGGAATTCCCCTTTTCCCTTAAGTCATCATTTTTTTAAAAAAAAATTAAATACAGGTGGGACGCAGTTGTTCCTGTAATCCCAGAACATTGGGAGGCCGAGGTGGGAGGATTACTTCAGGCCAGGAGTTCAAAACCAGCCTGAGCAATAAAGTGAGATATTTAAAAATTTTAAAATCAGCGGGGTGTGGTGGTGTGTGCCTGTAGTTCCAGCTACTGGGGAGGCTAAACCAGGAGGATCACTGGAGTCTGGAAGTTTCAGGCTGCAGTGAGCTATGATGATGCCACTGCACTCTAGCCTGGGTGACAGAGCAAGAGCCTGTCTCTACAAAAGAAATTTTTTAAAAGCTGAACAATCCTGATTGTATGCATCCAACCTGGAATTCTCCCCCGAAGTGCAAACATGGACATCCAAGCCATCTATTTGATAATTTCACTGGGAGATTTATTCAGCAGGTCCAAAATAAACCTACATGGAGTGGACCTTGTCTGCCAAGATCCCTGTGGATCTTTTTTTACTGTTTCTTTGCACCCTTGCCAGGGCTTTTTGTGCTTTTGCTGCCAACAGTGAGTACCTGCAACTCTTCTACAGTGGACTTTCCTTGGGCGCTGGGCCACGTTGGCAGTGCAACTTTGCCTACGCACTCAGAGAATCAGAAGTGCCCATTAGTTTATGTTTCTGGGTGGCAGCCTTTCCTGAATGACTTACTGGTGCAGGACGACTCCAAGGCTTAACTCCGGCTCCATTGCTCAGGGCAGGATCAGGCGATGGGCGCCCTCTGCAGGACATTGACATTGCTCCCTTGCGTGGCACATTCCCTGGGGTCTTTGGTTCCTCTCACATTCTGCACGGAATCAATTGCGTCGGCTCCATCTTCAAGTCATATCCAAAATCTGAACACCTTGTTTTTTTGAGACAGAGTTTTGCTCTGTCGCCCCGGGTAGAGTGCAGTGGCGTCATCATAGCTCACTGCAACCTCAAACCCCTGACCTCAAGTGATCCTCCTGCCTCAGCCTCCCAGAGTGCTGGGATGACTGGCGTAAGCCACCGCGCCCAGCCATTTTATAATTACAGACTGTGGCAAGTGCTAGGAAGAAAATAAACAGGGTGACAGTGGTCACCTAGGGAGGCTACTTTAGATGAGCAGGGAGGGCTTCCTGGATGGAGGAGGTGATCCCCAAGCTGAGAGAGGAAGGGTGAGAAGCTAGCCTCACAAAGAGGCAAGTGGAGAGTATTTCAGGCACAAGTCCTGGGGTCTGGGTGGCTGGAGCGAGTGGAGTGTGTAAGGGGGACAGAGGGAAGAGATGAGGGTCGGGACGTAATGGGGAAGATGGGTGCTGGTGGGCTGCAGGAGGACTTTGTTTTTATTTTATTTTTTTTTTTTGAGGCAGAGTCCCACTCTGTCACCCTGGCTAGAGTGCCGTGGCGTCAGCCTAGCTCACAGCAACCTCAAACTCCTGGGCTCAAGCGATCCTCCTGCCTCAGCCTCCCAAGTAGCTGGGACTACAGGCATGTGCCACCATGCCCCGCTAATTTTTTCTATATATTTTTAGTTGTCCAGCTAATTTCTTTTTTAATTTTTTAGTAGAGATGGGGTCTCTCTCTTGCTCAGGCTGGTTTCGAACTCCTGAGCTTAAACGATCTGCCTGCCTTGGCCTCCCAAAGTGCTAGGATTACAGGCGTTAGCCACTGTGCCCGTTCTGCAGGAGGACTTTGGCTTTTGCCCTTAGTAAGGTGGGAACCATGGAGGGTTCTTGAGCAGAGAAAGTGTCATGTCCTCACACACAAGTGTTCACAGGTGCCTTCCTGCCCTTGTGGGGGGAACAGTGTGTGTCTGGAGGGAGACAAGAGCAGGGTGGCAGGACTGCACTGGTCCAGCTGAGTGACAATGGGGACTGGGAACTGAAAACGTGGAGAGAAGTGGCTGGGTTTAGGAGCTATTTTGGAGGTGGGTGGGGTTAACAGAAGCTGGGGTTAAGGAAAACACCAGACTCGAAGGACCCAGAGGAACAAGAACATCGAAAAAGCAGTCAGTACCAGTACAGGGTAGAGGCTGAGGAGGCCTGAGTCCAAATGCTTTCTGGGCCCCTTTAGACATGTCACCAAACCTCCCCTCCTTCATTTCATCCTTGGTAAAACAAGGAGAGTCAACAGAAGTTGGGTATTGTGTGCAACAAAATACTCAAGAAATGGTGGCAGTTTTTTTTTTTTTCTTTTTGAAACATAGTCTCACCCAGGCTGGAGTGCAGTGCTGCATTCATAGCCCACTGCAGCCTCCGACTTCTGAGCTCAAGAGATCCTCCTGCCTCAGCCTCCCCCGAGCAGCTGGGACTACAGGTGCATGCCACCATGCCTGGCTAATTAAAAAATTTTTTTTGTAGTGGTGGGGGTCTCACTATGTTGCCCAGGTTGGTCTCAAACTCCTGGCCTCAAGCGGTTTTTTCCTTCTCTGCCTCTCAAAGTGTTGTGCTTACAGGCGTGAGCTATTGCCGTGAGCCATTGCCCTGGCCAAAAAATGGTTGCTATTTAAGAAAAAATTCTAGGCCGGGCGTGGTGGCTCACGCCTGTAATCCTAGCACTCTGGGAGGCCGAGGCGGGTGGATCGCTCAAGGTCAGGAGTTCGAGACCAGCCTGAGCAAGAGCGAGACCCTGTCTCTACTAAAAATAGAAAGAAATTATACGGACAACTAAAAATATATATATATAGAAAAATTAGCCGGGCATAGTGGCGCATGCCTGTAGTCCCAGCTACTCGGGAGGCTGAGACAGAAGGATCGCTTGAGCCCAGGAGTTTGAGGTTGCTGTGAGCTAGGCTGACGCCACAGCACTCACTCTAGCCTGGGCAACAAAGTGAGACTCTGTCTCAGAAAAAAAAAGAAAAAATTCTGAGGGGAGGGGAGGGAGAGGTAGTTACAGACAGCTGGCACCAGGGGGCAGCCCCCAAGCTGCTGGGCTAGACAGTGGGGCCTCAGATGCTTGGGGTGTGACCAAGGAAGTGGGCAGGCCACCACTGCCTTCTGGACTCCAGGCATCAGGGGCATTTGTTCACCAGTAATCTTCAGGAGAAACACGAGCTGCCTGAATGCTAGAATTCAGATGGAGACAGCAGCCAGCAGACCACGGGTTTCCTGCCCCCTCCTTCTTCCCTTGGGAGAATTGCCCCAGCTCAGAGACTCCCAGGACACTGGAAGCTGGGGTGCCCCCTACCAGCCGCCCACTCCCCCCTACAAACACGGCAGGCCTGGACCTGTACAATAGGCACTTTATTCGTGGTTGGAATGCAGTTACACGCAGGGGTGTGTGGACAGGATGGCAGGCAGGCCTGGCGCAGGCACAGGACACGAGAGACCCCAGACTGGGGGGTTCTCCCTCTCCGGGATCCTGGGACAGTGCTAATGAACAGAGACGTGAAGTCGGGGGTGAGGGGGGATTGGAATATGGCAAAGGGGGAACTGGGAAACCAGGTCCCCTGAGTTCCACAAGTTTGGCAAAAGGGTGCTCAAGGTGAGGTATGTGGGTAGAGGGGCCTGGTTTGCCCCCCCCACCGCTCCCCATGAAATCATCCCTCAGGTGGATTCAGTTTCTTTCCTCTCTTACAAAGAGAGCTGAGTCAATAACTGGTGGAGGAAGGGGGAGAAATTCAGTTCAACCCCGCAAGGCAGCCAGGCGGTTTCCATTAAGCGCTGGCTTATTAGCAATGTCCTCCAGCTGGCTCTGACCTGGCCACCCAGGCCTGCTCCCCGACAGTCTCCCTCCCTCCCTCTCCTCCCATCAACACCCCACCGCCCCGCCAAGAGCCACCGCCACCTGGGCACACACACTCCCACCCCAGCCACGCCTGGGGCGGGGAGGGGACAAAGGAAGGCACTCCTTGGCAGCCCCATCTCAGCTGTTGAGACAGATGGAAAAAAAGCTAATAGACCCTTTAATGCACGTCCAGGTTAAAAAAAAATACGAAGAAGAAGAAAGAAATGCTTCTGGCGGCCCTTGAGTCAACTGTTCAGCCACGGAGGAGGGGTTCTGTCCTGGCAGGAGCAGGCAGCAGTAACCGGGAGGGTTTGGAGCTGGAGTTCACTCAGACACAAACACCGTCCTTCCTGTTGTCTGTCCCGTCGTCGTTAAGAGAGGGACAGGGAACATAAGGGAGCTTGCGAAGGTTGGGCCACATCGCCACCCAGACATGGAGACCCCACCGGATTTCTCTCTCTCCAAGCCAGGGAGGGGCCAGAGAGACTCACTTTGCGGTCTTGGGGTGGCCACCGTGAAAACTCTGAGTGCCCCTTGGCACAGATAGGGAGGAGGTGCCCCAAATCCTCCAGGTCCCCAGAAACTTGTGGTAACTGGTTAATGAGGAAGGGGGCAGAGCGGCAGTGACAGGACTTCAGGTAAGCCCCAGGGACTGCGGGGACTGACCCAGCTGCAGAGCACCTGGTGTGAGGCTCCCCAAGACGTGGGGGACGGCGGGGCCTTTAGGACTCTGCAAGCTTCTTGTTGGTCTTGTTCAAGAGCTTCTTGAGAGTGGAAGACATGAAGTAAGGCCGTTCAGCCGAGCCATCGTTCCTCTCCAGATCCTCCACTGCGGAGAGAGGGCCCCAGAGTGGGAGGCGTGAGGGGAGCCCCCGGGCAGGGGCCTCCAGAGACGGGGTGGGTGAACGAGGGCCACAGAGAAGCCTCAGAGGGTTAGGAAGCAAGACACACTAGGACCAGAGAGGGCCGGACTGTAGCGGGCTCCGAGGGACACACATGAGCCCCACACTCCCAGGCAAGGAAGGCCCCCCTGCATGCACCCCCAGTCTACGGGAGGACACCTGGCCCCCAAGCCGGCCCCCCTTGCTGTCTACTCCTCGACTTCCTCCCGTTTCCCCTCCTCCGCACTCCCCTTCAACAGGATGTCTCTCAGCTCGGGCGACATGAAGTAGGGTCGCTCCTGAGAGCCGTCATTCCTTTCCAGGTCCTCACCTGGGCTCCCCCCAGGAACCGGCAGGGGGAAAATGGGGGGTGGTCAGGAAGGGAGGGGAAGAAGGAGGCAGGGGAGGAACAGGGAAGCCAGCAGGCATGGAGGAGAGGAAGAGAAAAGAAGAAACAAAACAAAAAAAACAGACGAGAGACCAGAGTTAGTGGCAGCCACAGATCCTCCCAACAAAGCCAGAAACTCCGAAGCCGAGGGCCTAAGGGCAGAGTGTTCCAGCTGTAGCCAGGGCGGTGGACGAGAGGGTGGAGCTGCTCTGAGCACAGCGGGGAAGCTAAGAAGGCATGCTGGGGCCCTAGGACAAGGGACAGCGAGTCCCCAGGGAAGCTGGAGGCACTGGGCAGGTAACCGTGTGGCCCCGTTGTCGGGAGATGTTATGCCCAGTGGGGAGAAGGGACTCAGGGCCCGGCAAGGGTTGGGGTGAGGGGTCACTCACAGAAGCAGAGGAACAACGTGTCCACACACATGCCGTAGACGCTGAAGAAGCCATGGGCAATCAGGTAGGAGCCAACGATCACCGTCTGGGAGAGAGGAGATGCACTGTTCCTGCCTTAGTTCCTGCCCAGAGCAGCCCCCACCCACTATGTCCCTTCCACACTGGGATTATGTCCCTCCCCTGCTGAGAAGCCTGCTTTGGAATAACCATATCCTAACTCCTCACTACTGCTGGCAGGGTCCTGCCATCCACACAACACCCCTTGCTTTCTTCAACCCCAGGGCCTTTGCCCGCACTGCTATCCCGACTCAAGTCTGGTTTACACCTCACTGTCCTTCTGCTCAAACAGCAAGTCCTCAGGTCCCACCTCCTCCAGGAAGCCACCTATGACATCTAGACCCTATTTTGTGTCCTCCTAGCACTGCACACCCCTCCTAAGGCCTTCATCTAGCAGCAACATCATGTATGTTTAGGGCTTTATAGGTTTAATGCCCACACCCCTCTAGACTGTGTCTGTCCCATTTACGGCTATATCCCTAGCAATTTGGAGACTCCCAGAGCCATGGTAGCTGCTTGATAAACATTTGTTGACTATTAGAGAGATTAAATAACTTGCCCAAAGTTACTCATCTTAGAACTAACAAATAGAGAAGCTAAGGAACTAAGATAAGAAACTAGGTCACGGGGCTTCAAGCCCTGCCCTTGGGATGAAGACCCAACCCTTCCACAGTCCTGTTACCTCCTTAACCTTAACCTCCACATCAGCTCCACTGGTGTCCTTACTGTTCCTGGCACGGTCCCACCTCAGGGCTGCTGTACTATCTGTTCCCTCTGCCTGGATATTGCTTATATCTTCAGGTCTCAGACCCAATATCACTTGCATGGTGATGCCACCTGGACCCCCCCAGATCCTCCAACACAGGCTCTGACAGTTCCCTGTATGGTATGGATAAACCAGCAGCATGTCCCAGTTTGAAACCATACATTCACCAATATCATCACTGATGAATATTTGTTTACCCCTAAAAACTTCTAGAGGGAAGCCCCCCACTTCAGTGCCCGGAACACAGTAGGTGCTCAATAAATGTTTGTGGACTGAATAAATAAGCAATCCCCCTCTGACCCACATCCACAGCTGTCCAGTCAAAGAAGACCAACCAAGTCCCAACACCTCCTTCTCCCCAGACCCCTGTCTGTCCCCAGAGGTCCATACCAGTATAGGGACCCAGTAGTAATTGAGAGGAGGTGCTGTATCCTGCACAATTCTGATACGGTGTGTGAAGAAGAAGAAAGCCAGGATCCCTGGAAAGGAGGAGGAAACAGAGATGGTGGAGGTTTCTGGCCAAAGGAAACAGCCCCCCAAGAAAATGACACTCATCGCAGAGCCCCAACAGGCTGGGTGGGCGCCACTCACCCACACTACCCACGATCAGAAGTTTGCCCAACAGGAAGAGGAAGTCGGTAACTTTGTCCAGGACGGCCACTCTGCAGGGGACGGTAAGGGGCAGGTGTGAATGCTGGATCAGGGACTAGGGGAGGAGGAAGGCGGTGGGAGGACGGTGTCTTCCCTAACCTGATAATATTTCTCATGAGCAGGAAGAAGGCGTTCCTGGCCGAGGTGCAGAAGTTGGTGCCATAGATGGCAATCTGGAAGGGGGCAGGAGGGAGGGATCAGGCCCCCTGGGTGGAGATGGGGGCTTTTCCCACCCAGCAGGAGCTGGTGGGTTGGTTTGGGGTCCCGGGCCCACTCACCATGATGTATGCATTCCTGTTAAGGAATTTGATGAATTTCTCCAAGCACCAGAAGCAGCATTTGAGACAGGTCATGAGAAACTTAGCAAACTTGTTCTCCGCAGCTGGAAGAGAAAGGAAGGGATGCAGAGGTGAGGGGAGACCCGGCTTAGATTCATAGGGACCCCCATAGCCCATGTCCCCAAACAGACAAGGGAGAGGAGACTTGAACCAGGACCCTTGGGGTTCTCTGTCCTGCCTCCAAGTAGGAACCAACCCGGCCCGGGACTCAGCCCCACCCCCACGACAGGAACCAATCAGGACAGCCACGGCCCCGCCTCCCAGGCAGAAGCCAATACTTGTCACTTCCTTAGCCCCACCCCCAAAGTACAACCAATCACAGCCCCACAGCCGCGCCCCAGAGAAAAGAGATACCAGTCTTATTCCCGCCCTCTTCAGCGCCAACAAACCCCAGCCCAGCTCTCTCTAGCAGGAACCAATGGCAGGCCAGGCGTCTTGACACGCCCCCTCCACAGTAAGACTTCCACCTAGTGGGCTCTCTCAGCTGCTTCCGCATCACAGCAACTAATCACTGCAATCACAAGCCCCTCAGCTCCACCCCTTCCCCCATGCAGGAACCAATCACCGCCTCACCATCTTGGCCCCACCCACCCCAAGCAAGAACCAATCCCGGTTTGCCACTCAGCCCCGCGCCCCAGCGAGAGCCAATGCCAGCCGTGGGAGGGCCGTACCTTTTAGGCGCTGATCCAGGTATTCGAGAATCACTCGGATGATCTGCACGATGGCCAGGATGAGGGCGCCGAATGCCAGGGAGCCTGTGTGGTACCTAGAGGCCGAAGGGGGTGGTCAGTGGTCGGGCCAGCACTCCTTCGTTGCCCATCCCGCCCCCAACCGCAGCTCACCTGAGCGCCCGGCCAAAGGCAGAGAAGAGTGGGAAGGCGGGCAGGTCGTCTGGCTTGCGTAGGGCCCAGTAGTAGGAGGCGAAGGCCCCGGCCAGCGTGACCTGGCCCAGCGCCAGCACAAAGTTGGCCAGCCAGAAGAACATGAAGGCATTGAAGATCTGCAAGCCCAGCAGCGCCCGGTGGTAGCCAGACTCGCCGCCATAGAAGGCGAACTGGCAGCGGGCATTGGGGCACAGGCGGGATTCATTGGCGGAGGGGAAGGTCTGTGACAGGAGGGACATAGAACAGAGTCAAAACACAGGGACCAGGAGTTCAGAGTGGCCTCTGAGCACCAGGTCCCGGGTTCGTGGACCATGGGGTAGACAGGACTCAGGGCATCAGTTAAACGAAGGAATTGGGAGTTCAGGATAAGGGCTTATGAAAAGGAAGGGGTTCTGGAAACAAGAACCAGCCATCAGGGAAGTCAGGAAAAGGGTATGGAAGCAGGAAATGAAGTCACTGTGTAGGGAGATGCGTGGTTCAGCACCCAGGGTGGGAGACAGGTCAAGTTGAAAAGAGGAAGCCCTGGGAAATTGCGGGATACAGTGATGGGGTCTCTTCCCCACTGTAGCCCCCACACCCAGCATAGGGCACACAGCAGGTGGCCAGTGTTTGCTGAATGATCTCCAAGTGGGGATGAGAGGTTTCAAATCATCTGGGGCCTGCTGGGGCAAATACCTGCCCTCCCCACCCTGGGGGACACCCACCTCTGGGTTACAGGTTTTCCCAGTAAGTGGGCAGGCGACATCATCAAAGATCTTATAGACCGCTTCGTTGGAAGTGGACAGGAAGCTGGAGGCTTGTTAAGGAACCCAAGGTCTGGCGTTGGGGACCCCAGAGACTCCAAAGGATCCATTCCCCCACTGGGTTCTAGCCCTGCCCCAAGCTGGAGGACACTTCTGGGCAAGTCTGGCCTTTAGCCATCCCTGGGGTCAGAAACTGCAGGCTAGCGGTGGATACACAGCAGTGCAGGCCCAGTATGCAATGCAGAGGCACAGCAGGAAGAAGGTGACCAGTGGGTACAACATGGAACACATGACATATCCCACAGCCCTAGGGAGGAGAAGAGACATAGGCATCAGGGCCCAAACAGCCCTAGGATGACCCCAGCCTGGCCCCCTCGTCCCCCAGCCCCGACCTGCTGGCTTCTTTGATAAGTGCAATAGCGATGAGAATTCTCTTCCGGAGAAAGATGAGCAGCAAGACGATAATAACTTCGAGGATACTCAGAATGATCACTGAAAAGGGCAGAGGGTGAGCTGCCTGGGCTCCCTGCTCCCTCCAAGGCCTCATGGGGGGCAGGGCTGGGGGGCTGTGACTCACTGAAGGCCATCCAGGTCTGCCGTAAGTGCAGGTATACCCGGAGATCTGTCTGAAAGCCAAGGTCCACTAGGGAGACGTCAGAGCCGGCCTCACCGCGCAGTCGGGAGTACTCCATGTAGCAGTGAAATATTCCTGCACAGGGAACCACAGCTTAGCCCACCAACGCCTCCCCTGACCTTGCGAAGCAGGTACAACTGCCCACAGATAACAGAAGGAAAAACCAAGGGTGAGGCTGGGCAGGGCATGGCAGCTCATGCCTGTAAGTAATCCCAGCACTTTGGGAGGCCAAAGCAGGAGGATCTCATGAGGCCAGGAGTTTGAGACCAGCCTGGGCAACATAGCAAGACTCCTGTCTCTACAAAAAATTAAAGAAAAAAAAAAAAACCAGGCATGGTGGTGTGCACCTGTAGTCCCAGCTACTACAGAGGCTGAGGTAGGAGGATCGCTTGAGCCCAGGAGTTTGAGGCTATAGTGAGCTATGATCACACCACTGCACTCCAGCCTGGGCAACATGGCAAGACCCTATCTCCAAAAAAAAATAAAGAAAGAAAAAGAAAAACAGGGGCTGCCCTTGTGTGATCCTACAGGGCCTTGTACTTGCAGTTCCTGCTGCCTGGTAGATTCTCTCCCCATGGCTGGATCCCCTCACATCCTCAGGTCATTGTCATCTCATGAGACCTTCCAGAACCCCTTCCTCCCACTTAGAATTGTATCGCACCATGCTCCAACTTATCTCCCTTTCTTGTTTTGACATCCTAGAGGTTTTCATGGTTTATTTGTTTCTTACTAATTTCCTAACGCTCCCAGGAATAAAAGCTCACAGGAGCAAGGATCTATCTTGTTTTGTTTATTGCTATAAGCCCAGGGCCTGGAAAACTGCCCAGAACCCAGATGGCTCTCAAACATGTTTGATGAATGAATGAATGAGTAGGTGTCAGGAGGCCCTGTGGTCTGAAGGCTCCCTTCCACCCTGCAAGGAGGATTCACAGGGGCAGCCTGGGTGTGAACATGCAGTGGAATAGCCTTAGAGACTTTTAGCATTCATCTTAGCTTGTAAAATAAAACTGGAAAATATAAAGTAAAAAAAATAATCAAGTCACCTAAATGCCAGCACCCAGTTAGAAACCGCTATTTACATAAATATTTTGATACTTGCGTCCTCAGATTAGTTTGCCAAGTATTTCCCTTCTTGGAAAGTTTAAATGAATGATCAAGACAGGAAGCACTGTTTTTTGAGCTTTGTGCCTCTGAATTCTATAGGCCTAAGCTAAACAGGCCCCTACCCTGATTTTATCCTCACACTATCTTGTTGTCATTAAGCTTGCCAACTTGCAAATAATAATTATCACCATTTATAGAGGAAGAAACTGAGGCACAGTGAGATTGCGTCATTTGCCTAAGGTGTCAAAGCAAGAAATTGGCAGAGCCAGGACTTAAACCCCTGGCATTCTGGTGCCAGAGTGTGCATCCTTAACCACTGTGCTAAGTAGACTTCTTTTTTTCTTTTTTGTTTTTTTTTTTTTGAGAGACAGAGTCTTAGTCTAAATAGAATGCAGTAGTATAATCATAGCTCACTGCAGCCTCAAACTCCTGGGTTCAAGCGATCCTCCTGCCTCAGCCTCCTAAGTAGCTGGGACTACAGGCACGTGCCACCATGCAAAGCTAACCTTTTTTTTTTGTAGAGACGGGGTCTTGCTATGTTGCCCAAGCTGGTCTCAAACTCCTGGCCCCAGGCAATCCTCTCGCCTTGGCCTCCCAAAGTGCTGGGATTACAGGCGTTAGCCACCACACTGGGCCTAAGTAGCCTTCCTGAGACTGCCTTTTGCTGTCAATAACATACAGATCTAGGTCCTGATGTAGAGAGTTCCAGAGAGCCTGACTTAACCCATCCCCCACTGATGAGCACTGAAGCTGTTTCCAAGCTGCTGATCTAATAAACACTGAGCCAAACATCTTCACAAATACGCCAAGGAGAAGATGGAAAATATCTGATGGCTTAGGAAAAAATTCTAGAAGGGCTGGGCAGTTTGCTGACCCTGGGAAGAGGAGGTCACAGGGAGGTGGGGACTCACCGTAGCCCAGCACCAGAATCACCATGACGATCATCACCCAGACCATAATGCCAGCCAGGAAGCGGAGCAGGATGATGAACAGGAGGCTCATCACCATGGCGATGACCAGGCCTCTGGGGGACAAAACAGGCGTGGGGCAGACTCTACCCCACCAGCTTCAGAGGGAACAGCCAGGGGAGAGCCCCCTTCCTTCCCACTTACATGACAATCCAGTACCAAGAGACGGTGTAATCTTCAAATATCCGCATGGCCAGCTGTCGCGCCTCCAGGACCCCATTAGCTTTCCTGGGGGATGGGGGACAAGGCCCAGGTCAGACCCCCTCCCTGATCAGACCAGCTTCGGGGATGCCCTGGCCCACCCGGGAAAGTGGTGGGATAGGCCCGAGATCCTTACTTAGCCCCCTCCACCAGCTCTGTGACATTCTTCCGAGAGCCGTGCCCATCCTCATATGTCGTCTCGTTGCCCACCATAAGGATGCCCTTGTGGGCGTGGATGGCCGGGAAGCATCGCCGGGCCACTGCATAGAGCAGGGAATCGTATCAGTCAGGCTGAGCCCCTGCAGACCCTCCCTTGTCCCCATACCCGAGCTTCATGAAACCCCCGACTCACAGGGTTTGCTGGGGATGAGGACAGCGGGGCAGTCACCATCGCGAAGCACCTCCGCCACACCCTGCCGAGAGAGAGGGAGAGAGGTGAGTTGCCCTGGCCAGCACCCACCCATGATCCCTGCCTGGGCTCCCAGGGCAGCCTACGGCTCACCTTATTGTTCTGGAAGCCAGGAACACAGAACTGCTTATAGTACTCAAAGTCCCGGGAGTTGCGAGCATTCAGGTAGGTGAGGTAGCGGTTGGGGCATTTCTCCACGCAGATCTGGGAGGGCGGAAGGAAGGGAATGGGTGGGTCAGGACAGATGTCCCACCCCGCACTCACAGAGGGAAAGACACACAAAGACAAGAGGGGGACACGTTACCTGTGGGGTGGGACACTGGAATTCCAGCAGGACCAGGGGGCTGGCACACTTCACAATGTTGAAATAAAACAGGTAGGGTTTGTTCCTGGGGTTGGAAAAGGAAGACGGAAATTGTCAGGACTGCTTAACCACCCTATATAAAATATCTTAATGAAAACAACACAACCATAATAACAACTGTAGCATCAGCCACTCCATATAAATTTTTTAATTTTTAATGATTTTGTAGAGATGGGGTCTCCCTGTGTTTCCCAGGCTGGTCTTGAACTCCTGGCTCCAAGTGATCCTCCCACCTCAGCCTCCCAAAGTGCTGGCATTATAGGTGTGAACCACTGTGCCAGGCGATCCTCATTTTAGAGGGGAGGAAAAATGAGGCCCAGAGAGATTGAGACACTTGCCCTATGTCACACAGCCAGGCAGTGACACCACGCAGATAAAACTCAATCTACTCATTACCACCTGACATCAGATCTCTCTCCTATGTGTGTCTTCCTTAAAATGGGAGCTGCCAGAGGACAGGATGCTTAATGTCTCATTTCGTGCTGTGTCCCCAAGGCCTAGAAGAGTGGCTGGCGGGTGGTGGGAAGTTTATAACTACTTGTTGATTGGATCTTGGATGGATGGGGATGGGGAAAACCTAGAACCTTCCTCAGCCCCACCAGGGCCCCAAGGAGTTGGACTCACGCATTTTTCGTGCCCTTCTGCCCGCAGAACTCGCCTCGACTATCAGTGGGGTAGATCACTTTCCGAGGGTCCCCGTGGGTCCAGGCTGTGGAGGGACCCAGAGGTGCTCAGGCACTGACACTCCTCAGCACCAGCCCCACCCCAGCCACAAAGGCCGTGGCTGCCACCTCCTACCCTGGAACCCCAAGGCCTACTCACCTATGATGCCCACAGCCACATAGCCCACAATGGCAAGGAGGAGAAACACACAGCAGATGACGTCCGTGCAGCCCCTGGGGAGCAGAGAGGCAGCATCAGGGTGACAGCCTTGTTGACGTGGGTGTCACAGCTCATCCTGCCTTCCAAACATACTTGCATCCTTGAGTTATGTGCACACATTTTCCTGAGTAGTTTGGGTTTTTCCTTTTTTTATTTTTTTATTTTATTTTATTTTTTTTGAGGCAGAGTCTCCCTCTGTTGCCTGGGCTACAGTGCCGTCGAGTCAGCCTAGCTCACAGCAACCTCAAACTCCTGGGCTCAAGCAATCCTTCTGCCTCAGCCTCCAGAGTAGCTGGGACTGCAGGCATGTGCCACCATGCCTGGCTAGTTTTTTTCTATATATATTTTTAGCTGTCCAAATCATTTCTTTCTATTTTTAGTAGAGACGGGGTCTCGCTCTTGCTCAGGCTGACCTCGAGCAATCCTCCTGCCTCGGCCTCCCAGAGTGCTAGGTTTTTTCCTTTTTTTAGAGGCAGGGTCTTGCTCTGTCACCCAGGCTGGAGTGCAGTGATGCAATCATAGCTCGCTGCAGCCTCCAACTCCTGGGCATCAGTGATCCTCCTGCCTCAGCTTCCCAAGCAGCTGGGACTACAGGCGCCACCACCATGACTGGCTAAGTTTTCTTTATTTTTTGCAGAGACAGGTGTCTCAATATGTTGCTCAAGCTGGTCTCGAACTCTTGGCCTCAAGCAATCCTACTTCCCAAATTGCTGAGATTACAGGCATGAGTCAGCATGGCTGGCTTTTTTTTTTCTTTTTTTTTGCTTTTTTTTTAAGAGACAGGGTCTTGCTCTGTCACCCAGGCTGGAGTGCAGTGGTGCAATCACAGCTCACTGAACATCGAACTCCTGGGCTCAAGCAATCCTCCTGCCGCAGCCTCCCAAGTAGCTGGGACTACAGGCACGTACCACCACACCCAACAATGTATCAACATTTAAAAAAAATTCGAACTATTTTTCTTATCACAAGATTAAATATGAACATGGCAAAAATGAAAACCATGCAGGTGTGTATACAATAAAGAAATAAGTCCCTCTCCTTAATTACTCTTTCCATAAATGACCACTGTTAATAATTTTCTTGTGTTCTTTATTAGGTACAAATGTTTTCCAAAAGAATTTTCTTTAGTTAATTCAATTGTTATGATACACCCATTGTGCTGTTTCTTCCTTTTTTTTTTTTCTTTGAGACAGAGGCTTACTGTGTTGCCTGGGCTAGAGTGCCATGGCATCAGCCTAGCTCACAGCAACCTCAGACTCCTGGGCTCAAGCGATCCTCCTGCCTCAGCCTCCCAAGTAGCTGGGACTACAGGTGTACACCACGATGCCCGGCTAATTTTTCTATTTAGTAGCGATAGGGTCTTCCTTTTGCTCAGGCTGGTTTCAAACTCCTGACCTCAAGCGATTCTCTTGCCTTGGCCTCCAAGAGTGCTATGTAATATGTCCAATGGATAGTGATTCAGATTGTTGGGTTTTGCCATTTGAATTTATTTTTTGTTTTATTTTTTTGTAGAGACAGGGTCTTTCTATGTTGCCCAGGCTGGTCTCAAACTCCTGGCCTCAAGCGATCCTCCTGCCTCAGCCTCCCAAAATGCTGAGATTACAGGTGTCAGCTACTGTCCCAAATTTTTTGCCATTTTTAAAAATGGCAGCAATAGCATACATTTTTGTCCAGGTGTACAAGGTTTATTGGGAATAATTTTTCCCTAGAATTGAAATTTTTGGAACAAATAGATGCACATTAAATAAATTTTATATTTCCAAATTCTTCCCTCAAAAGATTAGTTTCAGAGCAGAATATATCTTTTAAAATCTTTGCTAAGCTTCGATGCGGACATTCTATTTGACTATTGTTTTAAATTACATTCCTTTACTTTTTATAAAGGTTGACCATCTTTTCATAAGCTCATTGTCTGCAGAATTTCTTGTTCTATAAAGATCTGTTCCAGTCTTCTGCCTGTTTTAAAAGCTCATTTGGGCCAGGCCCGGTGGCTCACACCTGTAATCCTAGCACTCTAGGAGGTCGAGGCGGGTGGATCGCTCGAGGTCAGGAGTTCGAGACCAGCCTGAGCAAGAGCGAGACCCCGTCTCTACTAAAAATAGAAGGAAATTATCTGGCCAACTAAAAATATATATAGAAAAAATTAGCCGGGCATGGTGGCACATGCCTGTAGTCCTGGCTACTCGGGAGGCTGAGGCAGTAGGATCGCTTAAGCCCAGGAGTTTGAGGTTGCTGTGAGCTAGGCTGACGCCACGGCACTCACTCTAGCCTAGGCAACAAAGCGAGACTCTGTCTCAAAAAAAAAAAAAAAAAAAAAAACGCACAAAAAACTCATTTGTAAGAACTCTAGGTATATTAAGGAAATTAGTTTTTGGATTTTTTAATTGTCAAGTTGCAAATGTTTATGAACAGTCGTCAGAGGACACATGGATGTGTGTGTGAAGAAACAGGGGTTGGGGCAGTATTAGCTGGGAGACCCTCTCCTCTCCCCACCAAGAAAACCACCCTGAGCCCTTACCTGTTGTAAATGGGTCCTTTGAAGGTGGGGTCATACTTCTGTGGCGTTCCTGAAAGTCGGTAAGATTTAAGTTGGGCAGAAAAGCTGAACCCTCTTTCTCAGAAACCCCTAGGGGTGTCTTTGCCTTGAGGAGAGTAAAATTCTGACACCCTGCAGATTTGGTGTCACCCACCCCCAGGCGACCACACTCAAGCCCCCAGCTGGTGCAGGCTGGGACAGGCAAGAGAGAGAAGTCATTAATTGGGAACAGACTTGTTACCTGGCCGCCACCCGCTGGGAAGAGGGCGGGAATGGCGGCCACCGGGAATCCAGGCAGAGGAGGGGGAAGGTTCCCGGTGGGGCCTGGGGATACGGGGCAGAGGGGTCCCCCGGGAGTGCCGGGCAGGGGAGACAGGGCAGATCCTTCAGGTGAGGGAGTGAGAAGGGGGGGTCTCGGAGGCGGTTCCGGGGGAGATCTGTGGTGAAGGGGCTGGCAGGTGGCGGTGGGGGGTCCAGGGCAGAGCACCCACTTGTCCCAGTTCCCTGCGCCCCAGGTCCTCGCGCGTGGCCGGCCCCGGGCCGTCCTACCTACCGAGCTTCCCGTAGTAATGCTGCCGCTCGGCCCCCATCCCCGCGGGCGCCCTCTCGGTCCCGGATCTGGTCCCCGGCTCTGGACGCGCCGGCGTCCCCGAGGGATCCACGGACCGCCGGGCTGGCGACGGCTCCTCCCAGCGCAGAGCCAGGCGGGGCGGCCCAAACCGGTCAGACCGGCCCGAGCTGGGGAGCTGGGCCGTAGCCCAGCACCGAGGGACAGGGGAGGGCGCCGGGCGGGGCGGCAGCTGCTCCCGCCGCTCAAGGGCCACCCCGATTTAGCCCGCCCCGCCTCCTCCCCGGGAACCCACCAGCGGCTTCCCGCTGTGACCCGGGCCACCCACCCGGCGCAGGCAGCACTGCCTGGAACACCTCCGAACCCTGAAAGGACGCCTCTAGAGCCCCATTCTGCAGGTGGGGAAACTGAGGCACAGGGAAAAAGAAAACAAAACCCAGCAGAAGGAGGAACACAACCAACCGTTTAATATTTGGGCTGAAAACTCCCAAGCCCAAGCCAGAGCCATGGAGGTGTTTTATTTTGGTCTGTCGCATTTAAAAAAAATAATAATAATTGCCAACAGTTCAACAGTGAGAGAGTCCATCAAAAAATCCACATCTTCACTCTCTTGAAAACTTAAAAAAATGGGGCTGGCAGCCCCCCTGCCTGGAACTGTCCCTATCTGGTCCCTTTGTGGCCCTCCCACGCCCACACCAGAGCTGCTGTCCCCGGTACTTTCTCTCAATCTCTTTAATCCTGAAGTCATTGTTTTGTAGAACAATGTATTTGCATTTATTTAGCTCACAGCGGGTGCAGGTCTGGGGTTGGGTCCCAGGTACAGTGAGAAACTCACTCAATCCCTGCCCTGGAGGAGCCCACATCCTCCTAAGGGGCCCTGGATTCAAATGTTCCTTCTGTCCCCTCTGAATCGGAGGACACTCCCCAATGCCGTCTCTCTCCTGAGCCTCAGTTTCTCCAACTGGGAAATGGGGCTAAGGTATAAAAGCAAAACTGGTCCTCAAAGATCTAACGTGGAATACCAGGGAGTATACAGTTAGCACTGCAGCTTACAGTTGGCAGTGGATGTAGTGTATAGTTAGTGTCGGGGTGTTCAATCGATGTGGGGGTGCATGGTAGGTGTGTGGGTGCTGCCAGTATGGGGCATACAGTCATTGTGGAGGCACAGTCAACAGGGCGGTATACAGTTACCATAGGAGTGTTTAATCTGTGTGGGTGTGTCTAGTTGGGGTGAAGGTATACAGCTGGTGTGAGTGTACAGCCACTGTGGAGGTATCGCATGGGGGTATACAACCACATGGTACACGCGGCTGGCTGTACTCCCCCCATGCCTACTGTACACCCCCACAATAACCATCCGCCCACATGCCAACTGTATACTCCCTTGCAAACTATGCCTGCTCTTACTGCATCTCTCCACTTTGAGGCCAGATGTATACCTTACAGCACAGCCGGCTATATGGCTAACAGGGCAGTACACAGTTAGTGTGGGGGGCGGGTATGCAGCCATCGTGGGGGTTATACAATCAGTGTGGTCACACACAGATGGAGTTCAATAATTGTACCTGCTGCCTCAGAGTCCGGCACTCCCCAGGCGGGGTTCTGGTCACTAATTCAGCTTGTCCCTAGAGAAAATCCCTCTCCCCCAGCTGGCCCTCTCCAGCTGAGAGGGCCCCACCTGGGCCACAGACTTCAGCAAACAGGCGAGGCCTGAGGCTCCAAGCTACGCCCTTGGGTGACCACGACTCCCAAAGAAGCCCTGTGGTTCCTGCTGTTCCTGCCAGCCCAAAGGCCGGCTGGTTCCACCTGACCCAGTCCAAGCAGTGGACAGAGAGTGTGGGTCTGGGCCCAGGCCATGAGCCACTTCTCTTCCCGCCTACACGGGGTCCCCCGGGGACACTTGTGTACACTCAGGACTTCACCAGCCAGCTCTACACTGACCACTCTCACAAGGGCCGTGCCCCTGAGCTGCACACCCACACCCGTGTGACACTTCCCTCCCCCCATCCTGTGTGCCACCTCATACTCAGAATGGCCACATCCAAGCTCCCAAATGTCCCCATGATTCAGTAACAACAGCTCTGTCCTCCAAGATGCTCAGGCCAGGAACCTGGGATGCCTCTCTGCTTCCCATCTGCTGTGCCTTTGATCTACCCAGAATCCACCTCTTCTCACCCCCCTGCCCAGCCCCCACCCTTGTCACATAGCCCCATCATCTGTCTGGACCAGTGCAGGCTTTCCTCCCCATGGCAGCCAGAGGCGCCTGTGCAAACCTCAGTGAGGGCAAGTCCTTCATCTGCCCACATTCCTCCATGGCTCCCATCTCACTGCAGGAAAAAGCCCAACTCTTCACTATGGCCCACAAGGCCCTGCGTAATCTGCCCTGTCACCTCCCAGCCCTCACCTTCTCCTTGTCTCCCCTGGGCTTGTTCTGTTCCAGCCTCACTGGCCTCCTGGCTACCACAAACTCACCAGGCACCATCCCACCACAGGGCCTTTACACTAGCTGTTCTGCTTAGAAAGCTCTTCTCTCAGACATTCATGTAGGCCCAGCTCCTTCAGGCCTCTCCTGAAATATCACTTCCTCAGAGAGGCTTTCTCTGACCACCTTATCTAAAATAGCACCCCTTTCCTCTTTATCCCATTACTTTATTATTTTGCGGGGGGGGGGGGGGGACAGGGTCTTGCTATTTTGTCCAGTCTGGACTCAACTCCTGGGCTCAAAAATCCTCCTGAGTAGCTGGGGCTACAGGAATGTAGTGGTACAGGCATGCATCACTGTGCCTGGCTCCCCGTTACCTTTTAATTATGTATTTATTTTGAGACAGTCTCGCTCTGTCGTCTCAAGTAGAGTGCAGTGGTATCATCACAGCTCACTGCAGCCTCAAACTCCTGGGTTCAAGCAATCCTCCTGCCTCAGCCTCCTAAGTAGCTGGGACTACAGGCTTGCACCACCATGTCTGGCTAATTTTTTCTATTTTTGGTAGAGATGGAGGGTCTCAATCTTGCTCAGGCTGGTCTCGAACTACTGACCTCAAGCAATCCTCCCACCTCAGCCTCCCAGAGCCACCGTACCTGGCCTCCCTATTACCTTTTAAATTTTGTTCCTTTTTAAAAAAAAATTTTTTTTTTTTAACTTTTTGTAGAGACAGGGGTCTTACTATGTTGCCCAGGCCTGTTTTGAACTCATGGCCTCAATTGATCCTCCCAGCTTGGCCTCCAAAAGTCCTGGGAATACAGGTGTGAGCCAATGCACCTGGCCTTAATTTAAAAAAACTCTTTTTATTTTAATATGGAACCCTTCATGAATTTTCACATCATCCTTGCACAGGGGCCGTGCTAATCTCCTCTTTTTTGTTCCAATTTTAGCCCATGTGTGGCTGAAGCGAGCCCTGGCCTTAAATTTTGTTTCTTATCACCATCTGACATGTTATACATTTACATATCGGTTGCTAATTGTCCATCCATGCCTGTGTCCCCAGCGCCCGGCCTAGTGCCAAGCACAAAAGAGGGACTCAGTAAGTGTTTGTTGAATGAATAACCATGATACATAATCTGCATATACAGAGGAAACACTGAAAATAAAAATGTAGTGTAGAGTTTTCCATGTGCACATCTTTAAAAATTAATTTATGAGTTTTATACTTAAAAGAATTTAATACCTGATAAATGTGGAATTTTCAGTCTGCCGGGAAAGGATAGACCCTTCATTCAGTAGCCCTAACTGTGCATTTCTAAGAAAACAAACTTAACCCCCACAACCGATAGCAAAATAAATTCCATATGTATTAATCATGCAGATATACAACAACTGAAAACTATTACAAGTATGAGGGGAAGAAGCCGGGCGTGGTGATGCATGTCTGTAGTCCCAGCTACTCAGGAGGCTGAAGCAAGAGGATCACTTGAGCCCAGGAGTTCAAGGCTGCAGTGTACTCTAGTCGGGGTGACAGACCAAGATTCTGTCTCAAAAAATTAAAAAAAAGTATGAGGGGAAAATGCAGGAGAATATTTCTGCCATCTGATAGGTGTTGAGACCAGTAAGGCGAGTGGGTGGAGAGTTAAAAGAGTACTGGAAGTTTCTGGAATCAGCTGGCACAGCAGCGAGACTGGCAGAGTGGGAGTAGCTATGTAAAAACAGCGAGTGGTGAGTGAAAAGAACTCACCACCTTTCGAACCCTCTATACCGTCCTGGAGGCTGTGTCATTAACCCATTGTACAGCACAGGAAACTGAGGCTCAGAGAGGAGAAAAAGTTTGCCAGTCACCCAGGATAGACCACCATCTCCAAAACAGGTTTAATGGGTACGTGGGAGCCACTGACAGTGTTTGAGCAGCATGCCAGGGCCAGGCTGGAGAGCGGAGGGCACATGGGGAAGTCTCGGCTGTCTCAGGAAACGATTGCTGAGCCTGCAGGTTTGGTGTCATAAGTGGGACACCTGGGCCATGATCTTGCTGTGTGAACTTGAGTTACCCCTAGGTGAGATGGAATTAAAAGTGCAGAGAGAGAGGGGCGCTGGGCATAGGTTTGGCTCAAGGCCTGGCCTTGTGGGCTCTCAGGGAAGCAGGAACATTGGTATTATCATCTGATGGGTTCCATTAGTTCTCATTAACATTAGCTGGGTGGGGATGCAGGGAGGGGAACAGCAACTACTAATGGTTTCTGATAATTAAGCCAGATCTAAGCCCTGCAGAAGGGGACCTTGCTGAATCTTTGCAACAGTGTTGCAAGATAACAATATGAACAGTTGAGGCCAAGCATGGTGACACACCTGTAACCCTAGCACTTTGGGAGGCCAACACAGGCGGATTGTTTGAGCTCAGGAGTTCAAGACCAGCCTGAGCAAGAGCGAGACCCCGTCTCTACTAAAAATAGAAAGAAATTAGCTGGATAACTAAAAATATATATAGAAAATATTAGCCGGGCATGGTGACAGAGCAAGACCTTATCTCTTAAAAAAGAAAGGAAAAAAAAGACACATGTACCCAGCACATGTCAAAGGGTCAATAAACAGTAGTAAACTGTTTTTTTTTTATTATTATTTTTTGAGACAGTCTCACTCTGTTGCCCGGGCTAGAGTGCCATGGCGTCAGCCTAGCTCACAGCAACCTCCAACTCCTGGGCTCAACCAATCCTCCTGCCTCAGCCTCCCGAGTAGCTGGGACTACAGGCTCACGCCAACACACCCAACTAAGTTTTAAATTTTTTGTAGAGACAGAGTGTTGCTATGTTTCCCAGGCTGAGTCTTGAGTTCCTGCCTTCAATCTGTCCTCTTGCCTCAGCCTCCCAGAGTGCTGGGATTACAGGAACAGCGCCCAGCCAGGATGAAGACCTTTATGATGATCTACTTCCACTTAATGAATAATAAATGTATTTTCTCTTCCTTATGACTTTCTTATATCATTTTCTTTCATCTAGTTTACCGTAAGAATACAGCACATAATATACAAATTAATGTGTTAATCGACTTTATGTTATCTGTAAGCCTTTGGTCAACAGTAGGCTATTAGTAGTTAAGTTCTGGGGGAGTCAAAAGTTATATGTGGGCCAGGCGCGGTGGCTCACGCCTGTAATCCCAGCGCTCTAAGAGGCCGAGGCAGGAGGATCACTTGAGCTCAGGAGTTCAAGACCAGTCTGAGCAAGAGCAAGACCTCGTCTCTACTAAAAATAGAAAGAAATTAGCCAGGCAACTAAAAACAGAAAAAAAAAAAAAAAAAAAATTAGCCAGGTGTGGTCGGGCACTACTAGGGAGGCTGAGGCAGGAGGATCGTTTGAGCCCAGGAGTTGGAGGCTGCAGTGAGCTATGATGACACCACTGCACTCCAGCCAGGGCAACAGAGGGAGACTCTGTCTCCAAAAAAAAAGTGGATTTTCAACTTTGTGGACGGTTGGCGCTGCTAAGGCCCACATCGTTCAAGGGGCAACTGTGTAAGTTTCCTGTGGCTGATGTAACAAAATACCAATGACTTGGTGGCTTAAAACAACACAAATTCATTATCTTACAGTTCTAGAGGTCAGAAGTCCAAAATGCATCTCACTAGGCTATAGACGAGGTGCTGGCAGGGCTGTGTTCCTTCTGGAAATTTCTACAGGAGAATCTGTTTCCTTGTCTATTTCAGTTTCTGGAGGCCACCCGCATTCCCTGGCTTGTAGCCACTTCTTCCAACTTTAGAGCCAGCAATCACATCAAGCCCACCCCTGCTTCCATTGTTCCATGTCCTTCTCTGACTCCCCTCCCCTGACTTCCATTTTTACCCAGAATAATCTCCCATCTCAAAATTCTTAACATATTCACATCGGCAAAGTCCCATTTCTGCCATTGTAAGCTAACATATTCCCAAGTCTCAGGAATGATGACATGGATATTTTTGGGGGGGAGTGACATTATTCTGCCAACCACAGCATCTTAACTGTCCTCACCAAGGGTTGACAAACCACCACCCCTGGCGCACATCCAGGCCACCACCTGTTTTTGGATGGCTCAGAGCTAAGAATGGTGTTTCCGTTTTTAAACGGTTGAAAAATATCCAAAGAAGAAGAATACTCTGTGATGTTGAAAATGATGTGCGATACGAATGTCAGTGTCCACGAATAAAGTTTTATTGGCACATGGCCTGCTCATTTTCACATTGTTGGTGGCTGCTTTGAGGCTGCAATGGCAGAGTGGGGGAGGAATGAAAAGTCATGTCATTTATTCCCCCACAATATTGGGGAAACTGAGGCACAGAGAGGGAATGTAATTGTACCAACAGAGCCACAGCTTGGAAGTGGGGGACTCACACCAAGGAGGGGGCTCATGTTCTTCTTGGGTGATGTTGGACAAAGCTTTTCCCTCTCTCAGCTGCTATTTTCCTGTCTATAGAATGAAACTAATATTTGCATTTCCTTTGTAGGTGTTTTCTACGACTCGATGTGCAAAAACCACTTAGCATGGCTCTGGTTAGCTTCGACACACGCTAACTGTTAGTGTGATCTCATTTGGCAGAGGGGCAAACTGAGGCTGCTTGCTCAGGGTACACGGCTGGACAGGAACAGTGCTGCAAACCAACCAATGCCCTTCTGGAGCCAACACAGGCGTTTTCTTTGGCAGATACTGGCAGAGGCAGGGCTAAGGATGCAGCGATGGTGGGGAATTGGGCTGTTAGATGAGGTCCAATCAGGGGGCTGGGGGCTGGGGAGTGTGGCCCGTGGGTCCTGGCCTTGCTGGCCATGATGGCTGGCACACCCAGCCGCAGTGGGCGTGGGAGATAAGGGAGCCACCACAGGCTGCCCAGTCACAATGCTAGTGCCAGGACGTCAAATGCCACCCAGCCCCCACAGCTTCCGGACACTGGCCAAGTCCCCAGGGGCTGCAGTGGCCCAAGGCCTCACCCGCGCAGCCAGGCCTGGCTGCCCTCCACCTCTGCAGAAGTCTGTGCCTGGGGAATGAGTATTCCAGCTGCCCACATACGTGCTTTTTTTCTTTTCTTTTCTTTTCTTTTTTTTTTTTTTTTTTGAGACAGAGTCTCACTCTGTTGCCTGGGCTAGAGTGCTGTGGTGTTCGCCTAGCTCACAGCAACCTCCAACTCCTGGGCTCAAGCAATCCTCCTGCCTCAGCCTCCCCAGTAGCTGGGACTACAGGCATGCGCCACCACGCCCAGCTAAGCCATGGGCAGCTTTTGTGTAGACATGTGCGTTTATTTAGCATTTTGGTACCAGGCGATTCATGCCCCTGGACTAGTGCTATTGCCTCTGTCCTGGTCTCCTGGCTTCTGCCATTGGACCCCATAGAGGCCAGAGGGAGCTGGTGAACACCTGAGTCAGGTCACATTCCCCCTGTGCTCAGAAACCTCAGTGGCTCGCATCTCTCTCAGAACAAAAGCCAAGTCCTCTCTGTGGCACATAAGGCCCTGCACACTCTACCCACTCCCATGCTGCCCTCACCTTCTGCAGCCACAGGGGCCTCCTTGCTGCTCAACCAGATCACACACATTCCTGCCCCAGGGCCTTTGCACACAGCCCCTCCCTGAAATACTCCGCACAGCTCCCTTCCTTCCTTCCCTGGTCACTTCGCAGGATAGCCTTATCTGATCCCCTTGTTGCTTAAGTGCCCATTAAAAAAAAAAACAAAAAAAAACACATCCAGGCCCTGTAGATCACTCCCACGCATTCCTTCCCTGCTTTAATTTTTTACTAGAGCTCCTAGGTGACATTTCTTTTTCTTTTGGGAGTGGGTCATGCTCTGTTGCCCAGGCTGGAGTGCAGTGCAGCTCACTGTAGCCTCGAACTCCTGGCCTCTAGTAATCCTCCTGCCTCAGCCTCCCAAGTAGCTGGGACTACAGGTGTGCACCATCATGCCCAGCTAACTTTTTTATTTTTTTAGAGATGGGGTCTAAAAATATAAGCTATGTTGCCCAGGGTGGTCTTGAATTTCTGGCCTCAAGTGATCCTCCCGGTTCAAGCCTCCCAAAATGCTGGGATTACAGGTGTGAGCCACTGTGCCCAGCCTGAATAATCGTTTAGACTAAGACAAATCACTCTCGCCTCTCACCCCTGGCCTAGAGACCCCCACTTCCTGTCTCTGGGGGCAGTTCCTGTTTCCGTTTCTGTTTTCTCCTTCCAGACACTGTCTGCAATACACTTACTCAAGCAAATTTGTAACTACTTATCCCTTAACCCTGTTTTGTTACACAGTGTTTCCGACTTTGCAATTTCACAGACTAAGGTAATAATTGAACATTGTTTCCCACCAGCACCGTTGGACCTATTTTATCTTTTTACAGGGATACATAGTATTCCACTGTGGGAACAGTACTATTGTTTTCATTAAGCCAGCCAGAGGAGCTTTAAAAAGATACTGGTGCCACACATAAACTCAGAAATTAGTAGTCTAAGGTCTGGAAGGAGACTTCTTGGCTGCATTACCTCTGGGGCAAGGACAACTGGCTAAGGGTTTGTAGAAGGTTCTTTTACATGGAAAGCTAAAATCTTCCATGTGATTAAGGACCCATTGTTAGTTTTTAGTCTCCCTGCCCCAATAGGGAAAATCTATTAATTTTATTATATAAGATTTTTTTTAATTACTTTTTTTTTGCAAAGAGAGAGACGGGGGAGAGAGAGAGAGAAAGCGAGAGAGCTGTATAAGAGTTTAAAATCATACTTAAAAATAATGCTCTGAGGCTGGGTGTGGTGGCACGTCCCTATAGTCCCAGCTACTATAGAAGCTGAGGCAGGAGGATCGCTTGGGCCCAAGAGTTCAACCAGCCTGGGCAACATCGTGAGACTCTGTCTCTAAAAAGTAAAAATAAATAAATAAAGAGAAATACCACTCTCTTTAGGGGTTGCCTGGGAAAAAGCACAAGAGAAGTCTCCGGGGAAAATTCTCTACTGGGGTTCTGTGAGTTTTTTTCTATAAAGAGCCAGATATTAAAGATTTTCAGCTTTGCTGTTCACATATCATCTGTCGTGTATTCTTTTTCTTTTTTTTTTTTCTTTCTTTTTTTTACAACCATTTAAAAATATAAGAGCCATTCTTAGCCCAGTTACAAAAACAGGCCACCACACAACAATCTAAATTTAAGTAACATTATAGAACTATATATTTAAAAATAGTTAAGATGAAGCTGGGTGAGTTGGCACGTGCCTGTAGTCCCAGCTACTGGGGAGGCTAAGACTGGAGGATCTCTTGAGCCCAGGAGTTCAAGATCAGCCTGGGCAACATAGTGAAACTCCATCTTTAAAAAAAAAATTAAAAATCCGTCAAGCATGGTGGTGCGAACCTGTAGTCCCAGCTACTCAGGAGGAGGCTGAGGTGAGAGGATGATTTGAGGCCAGGAGTTCAAGGCTACAGTGAGCTATTATCACACCACTGCACTCCAGCCTGGAAGACAGAGCGAGACCTTGTCTCTAAAAAAATAATAATAAAATAAAATAAAATAAAAATAGTTAAGATGGTCAATTTTATGTCAAGTGCTTTTTACCACAATAAAAAAAATTAAGAAACAAACAAACAAAAACAAGCCACAGGGCACATGCCACCTGTGGACTGTAGTTTGTGGATTGTGGTTCTATATCTTTTTTGGGGGGTTAGTGTTCTCATGGGTCTATATATCTGACAAAACTCATCTAACTGTGTTCCTAAAATCTGTGTGGTTTTTTGGTATGTAAATTACACCTCAATTAAAAATTTATATACTAATAAAATAACAATAATACTTCTAGGCGCTCCTTGAGCATGAGAGGCTACTGATAATATTCTTTTTTTCTCATCTGGGTGCTGGTTATCTGAGGTGTTCGCCTTGTGAAAACTCGTTTAGCCTCATACTTTTAGGATTTGTGCCTTTTTATGTATGTATTTCCTGCTTCAAAAAAAAAAAAAAAAGTTGATGGGGCGTGGTGGCTCAAGCCTGTAATCCTGGCACTCTGGGAGGCCGAGGCAGCCGGATTGCTTGAGCTCAGGAGTTCGAGACCAGTCTGAGCAAGAGCGAGACCCACCTCTACTAAAAATAGTAAAAATTAGCCAGGTGTGGTGATGCACGCCTGTAGTCCCAGCTACTTGGGAGGCTGAGGCAGGAGGATTGCTTGAGTCCAGGAGTTTGAGGTTGCAGTGAGCTACAATAATGCCACTGCACTGTAGCCTGAGTGACACAGTCTGGCTCTGTACCCCCCCCAAAAGAAAAAAAAAAAAACCAGATTCCAGGGTCCCACTGCAGGCTTAAATAGATTCTAGTGAATGGGGCCAGAGACCCTGCTTTTTTTTTTTTTTTTTGAGACAGAGTCTCACTCTGTTGCCCAGGCTACAGTGAGTGCCGTGGCGTCAGCCTAGCTCACAGCAACCTCAAACTCCTGAGCTCAAGTGATCCTCCTGTCTCAGCCTCCCAAGTAGCTGGGACTACAGGCATGCACCACCATGCCCGGCTAATTTTTTCTATATATATATTTTAGCTGTCCATATAATTTCTTTCTATTTTTAGTAGAGATGGGGTCTCGCTCTTGCTCAGGCTGGTCTCGAACTCCTGAGCTCAAACGATCCGCCCACCTCGGCCTCCCAGAGTGCTAGGATTACAGGCGTGAGCCACCACGCCTGGCCGAGACCCTGCTTTTTTAACAAGCACCACTACTTTTTTCCCCAATTTTTTCCCTCCCTGGTCAGAGTCTACTGTTTTAGGTTGTAGAATCCTTTTCTGCACTGCTCTTGCCAAATGTGGGTGGGAAGGCTGGCAATGCCCATTGCTGACATCCGCAGGGGCCCAGAGCCATTTCCCCATTTCCTTTGGAGCTACTGCCTTTCTTCCTCTAGATATGATCTGTGACGAGGAAGAAGCTTCCTGTCCTGCCTGGTCCAGCCCAAGTCTATGTCTGTCAGAGAAGACTACTTCTCCTCCAGCTCATGGGAAATCCATGTCCCCCAGTGTAACCAGCCTCAGAGGTCTCCTGAGTGCGTAGAGCTTGCCAGGAACCATGCAAAACACTTCCCATCTGGGACTGTGCTCCACCCAACCCTACAGACAAGGATGTGTAGTTTCAGAGAGGTCACTGACTCACTCAAGGCCACACAGCTCGTAAGTGTCACAGCCAGGATTTGAGCCTGGGTCTGTCTGATGTCACCCCTTGAATTCACAATAACTGACACAAAGCCATTGGGGCAGGAGGGAAGGGTACACGAGCCACTCTTGCACGCATTCCTACAGGAATGCTCCCCTTATCTGGCAGGGATTGCAGGGGGCAGCCCAAAGCCCCCAGGATTTCGGTTCTAGTGAGAGTGAATCACCTACAAGTTAAACAAGATCCCTACTAAGAGCAGTCATGCCAGGTGGCCCCCTCTGCCCTCACAGCGAAAACTAATTAAAGAACTCTGTGGTTTGTTTGCTGTCCTTTCTGTGGGGAACACACTTCCCCCAAATCTTCCCACGGCTGGCTCAACCTCCAGCTCTTAGTAACCTAAAATAATCCCTGATGCTTCTTCCACACACAGCGACAGTGTCTTGTTTTTTTGCTTCACAACTTAAAACAACCTAAAATTACATATGTAGTCCCTTGTCCCCTCCCTGCGGTCACAGATTTTTTTTTCTCCTTTGCTTGCTGCTATGTCGCCAGCGTCTCAACCCCTGGCTGTATAGTGCTCGGTAAATACCTGTTGATTGAATGTGCTCCAGAGCCCAGCACCAGATCTGTCAGGCGGAGGTCCCTTGTCTCCTGTGTGGGCCTGGCTGGGCCCGAGAGGGTTAGCTTAGTCCCACCCACGGCCAAGTCCCATCCTTTGGCCAAACTCAAGGCTGGGTGAATAAAATCATTGTCCACTCTGCCTCCCACCTTCACCCCAGCTGGATCTCAGGGAGACCAAAGATGCCACAGGCAGGCAGGGCCTGGCCAGGACTCCTGGCTGAGATTCACAGGTCAGAGACAGCCAGTCACACCCAAGGGACACATGGCACAGCAGCCCCAGGGGCTGGAGCTTGAGCCAAAACCAAGACCAAAAGAGCCCCTCTAGAGGTCTGGGCTGGCATTTTGAAGCAGGGAGAGGGGTAGCTGGGCAGTGGCCAGGTCCCAATGCCTCCCTCTTGGCTGGGCTGGGCAGGGACAGTCCCTGCCTCCTCCACCTATCTCTCCCTGCAGTCCCCTGAGGCCGAGGTCCCTGGAGGGAGGCGGGTGTAGCTCTGGCCTGCTTGTTTTGATTATCTGCGAGCAGTTTCCGCCCCCTCCCCAAGGCCCTTAGGTCTCACAGTTTCCAGGAAGTGCCTGTCACACAAGGCGGGAGTGACAAAGCCCCTTAGCCCCAGGGCAGTGCCACATGGGGCTTGGGCCAAGTTGGGTCCTGGTCACCCAAAATAAAGAGAAAGGACCCCAGCGTGCCCCCACCGTGAGAACCCAGGAGAGGGCCACATCGTAGGCCACGCGGCTAAGGCCGCCCTCGCAGGTTCGCGGGATGGGATGGGGGTCCCAGTGTCCGGGACCCTGCGAAATGGGAGACTGGTGCCCCCAAGCCCCTTGCACAGGGTGGGGAAAGTTTCTCAATTGTTTCCGGCTTCCTTCCTGTCCCCTGACCAGAGACGCCCTTGTTTCCGCCCTTTCCAGGCAGCCGCCCAGACCCGGTGGGCTCCCACCCAGGAATTCGGTCTACCCAGGCTTGCCTCAGTTTCCCCATCTGGCCCAAAGCCCGGAACGGCTACTTCTAGGGGAGACAGGGGGCATGAGCGCAGGAGGAAGAAGTGCATAAAAGGGTTTGGAAGAAGAGGGGGATTTGGAGAGGTCGGGGCCCTGTCCCTTTTCCAAACGCCTGTCGCCGCACCTCCCCTCCCCCGCCCGCCATCCGAGCCGCCCAGATAACGGGACCTCCCCAGGCGGAGCATGCGCCATGCGCCCCGGCCCATCAGCCAGAGGGGGAGCTGGAGCTCCCCGGAGGGGACGCGGGGCGACCTGGCTGGAGCAGAGGGCGTGCGGTTCGCGCAGCGCGGGGTGCGAGGGCTGGAGGGCGGAGGGGCCTCGCGGCAGCGCGGGTGCATAAGGGCGCAGATGTCCCCCGCGCTCGCCATTCGCCTTCGCCCCCCAACTCAGCAGAGGCGGCCCCGGGCGGGAGGCGGCTCCTACCGTAGGCTCCGTCCTTCCGCTCGTCCTCCATGGCCGCGGCAGGCGGGGAGGGGAGTCCGAGCCAGCGCGACCCCAGCCCGGGCGGGCGGGAGGCTCGGCGGGCTGCAGCGCCCCGCCCCGGGCCGCGGCCCCGCCCCGCCCTCCGGGCCCGCCCACACGCGTCGCCACCAATGGGAGCCCCGAGCGGGCCGGGGGCTGGGCTAGGGGCGGGGCCTGGCCCGGGTAGGGGTGGGGCCCCTACCTTTGTTTCCAGTCTTGGCCCTCAGTAGACCCTCTTGGTGTGCGCTGCTGGCTAGGAAAGAGCTGCTTGTCATTCACTCATTCATCCATCCATCCATTCGTTCATCAAATAAATACTGAGCACCGACCGTGTGCCACGGAACAGACAAAAAGATGCTGTTTTCCATTCACCAGACTGGCAAGAATTTTATCGTTTGGTGACATTAAATGGAGTGAGCAAATGCTTCAGGGCAGAATGTTCTGTGGCAGAAAGAGTAAAACCAAACCATGTTCACCCTGTGCAATTAAATCCTCTCTGGCATTGACCCTAGAGAAGCCATCGAAGGTGTGGGTGCATGGTGTGTACGCACCAAGGGATGTTACCTGCTGCCTTGATAGTTATTGTGGAAAATGGGTGACGACATATGCGTCCGTCAACAGGGGAGTGGATACAACCCGAGGATACGGTCACAGGAGGGAATTTACCATGCAGCGGGTAAAAAGCATGCAGTCATCAGGGAAAGGCAAATTAAAACTTCCATGAGATACCACTGCACACCCACCCAAATAGCTAAAATTAAAAAGACTGACCATACTAAGTGTTGGCGAGGATCTGGCACAAGTGGGGCTCTCTTACACTGCGTTTGGGAATGTAAAATAGCAAAACCATTTGGCAAAAGGTCAGGCAGTCTCTTGTATAGTTAATGACCTAGAATTCCACTCCTAGGTATTTACCCAAGAAAGGCATAAGCAAAGAAAAGGAAACATTCCATAGAGACTCTTACATGAATGTTCATAGCAACTTTACAGTAGTTTTATTCATAATGGCCAAAGCTGCAAGCAACCCAAATGCCCATCAACAGGCGATTAAGCAAACCATTGAATTTTCTTTGGCAGTGGGGAATGAACTATTGAAATGCTCAATCATATGGATGAATCTCCCCCCAAAACCATTATGTTGAGTGAAAGAGGCCAGATGCTGTTTTATAAAGTTTTAGGACAAGAATAACCAATCAACCCAGGGTAACAGAACACAGATAAGTGGCTGCCTTTACGAACAGTAGTAACTGCCAGGACCACAGGTGTGGCTTCTGGGGAACAGGAAACAAGTTTGTGGTTACACAGTTTGGTTTAGCTTGTGAATACTTGACTTCTGACTTTTTAAAATATATGTTACGTGTTTTTATTTTACTTTTTTTTTTAAATTTTTTGAGACAAAGTATCACTCTGTTGCCCAGGATAGAGTGCCATGGCATCAGCCTAGCTCACTGCAACCTCAAACTCCTGGGCTCAAGGGATCCTCCTGCCTCAGCCTCCTGAGTAGCTGGAACTACAGGTGTGTGCCACCATGCCCGGCTAATTTTTTCTATTTTTAGTAGAGACGAGTTCTTACTCTTGCTCAGGCTGGTCTCAAATTCCTTACCTCAAGCAATTCTCCTCCCTCGGCCTCCCACAATGCTAGGATTACAGGCATGAGCCACCGAACCTGGCTTATGTTACATTTTTAAATGGAATTTTTTAAATAGTTTAAAAAAGAAGGAGGTGGCCCTGCAGGTTCTAACAAGAGTGAATGTTTATAGTGAGCTTAGTCAGTATCTGGCAAGGTATTAAGTACTTTATATTAAATCTTTATATCAATTGTCCAGTTGGAGAAAGTGACACAGAGAGATTAAGCAATTTACCCATCGTCACACAGTAAGTATGGGGTTGTGCAAGGACTTGAACCCAGGAAGTCTGACTTCACAGCCCACACATACATTCCAGCCCCCTAGCCATACCCCTTCCAGGGTGGCCCAACTAGGTTTGCTTGTTATATTTGTGAGTAAAAATAGCAAGCATAGGCCTGGCATAGTGGTTCACACCTGTAATCCCAGCTCTTTGGGAGCCTAAGGTGGGAGGATCGCTTGGGGGCAGGAGTTTGAGACCAGCCTGGGCAACATAGCAAGATCCCATCTATAAAAAAAAAAAAAAAATAGCCAGATGTGGTGAGCTATGATTGCACCACTGTACTCCAGCCTGGGCAACAGAGTAAGACCCTGTCTCTTAAAAAAAGAAAAAAGAAAAGCAAGTTGTATTTATTTGTTTAGTTTCATATGGCATTGGAAAAAAACAGAAAGAGAGAGATATGACATCACACACACATTCACACACATACATTTGCATGTAACTGAGCAGAGAAAGATCTAACATGCAAGTAGAGTGGTTATTAGAGGGACCAGGATTGGGGAATGGGGAGTGGGTGTCAAAGGGACATTTGTCTGATCTGCAATGTTCTCTCTCTCTCTCTAAGTGAAAGTATTCATGTGTTTCTTGGGCAATTAAAATTCTATTTCAAAAAATAGATTTAAATAAGCCTGTCACTAAAGGTCAAATACTGTACAGACCCACTTATATGAGGTCCCTAGAGTCATCAAATCCATAGAGACAGAAAGTAAAATGGAGGTTACCAGGGGCTGGGCAGGGGGATGGGTAGCTGGTGTTTAATGGGGACAAAGTTTCAGTTTGGGAAGATGAAAATGTTCTGTAGACACAAGGTGGTGATTGTTGCACAACAGTGTGAATGTACTAATGCCACTGAGCTGTGCATTAAAACGGTTAAGGTGGGCCAGGCACGGTGGCTCAGGCCTATAATCCCAGCACATTGGGAGGCCAGAGGTGGGAGGATCACTTGAGCCCGGGAGTTCAAGGCTTCAGTGAACTACAATCGCATCACTGCACTCCAGTCTTGGCAACAGAGTGAGAACCTGTCTCAAAAAAATAATGAAATGGTTAAGATGAAAAATTTTATGTTATATATTTTTATCACAATTAAAAATCTTAAATGGATTTTAAAAATGTGGTGCAACATAGCTGTGACAGCGAAGCACAGGCATCAGGAAAACCTAGAGGAGGGGTCTGCCATGGACAGAGGGTGGGAGTGTGGGCAGTCAGAGCAGGCCTCCAGGAGAGGACTCTGAGAGCCGAGTGAGAAGGAGGCGGACAGAGCAGAAGGGGTCAGGCATTCTGCAAGGAGAGAGATCAGGTGTCAGAAAAGAGATAGAGACAGAGGAACTAAAATTAGGGAAGTCGGTGTGTCTGGGGCAGCAGGTTCAAGTGGCACCCTGTGGCAGAGGTCAGCAAGTGTCTGACTCTGTGTGTGGCGGGGGGTTGAGGGTAGTAGAGCCATGGGGGATGTGAGAATGCATGAGAGCCACAGCACCTGGCGTTTTAGGGAGATCCCTTTCATGGTGTGGACAAGGGATTGTAGACGGGGCTTAGCCAGGCCCGGTGGCTCACATCTGTAATCCCAGCACTTTGGGAGGCTGAGGTGGGAGGATCGCATGAGGCCAGGGGTTTGAGGCTCCAGTGAGCTCTGATTGTGCCACTGCACTCTAGCCTGGATGACAGAGCAAGACCCTGTCTCTATAAATGAATGCATGAATGAATAAAATGAAGGTGGGGCCTAAAAGCAGTGTCCCTGGTGGAGGCTGGGGGGAGGCTGCAGGAATCTAGAGGGAACTGGGACAAGGCCACCGCCTCTGGGAGACAGGGGGAGGTTGCAGCCGAGGCGGGGCAGCCTGGGCAGAGCCAGGACACACAGAGCTGCACTGTTCTCTGACTCCACTGAAGCTTTTGGGCTCATGAATTTTTCAGCTAAACAGGCCTTGAGTTTCAGATTCCAGGGCACCAGGCCCAGGCTTTTGGATTCTATTTTCTGCCTGAAAACATCTCAGAGGGGTTCTCACGAGGGTCAGCGATGCCTGGCAGGGTCTGCATCTCCCTGGTGTCACTTTCTAAGCAGGGGGCTGGAAAGAGCACAGGGGACCTCCCCCTCCTTTAGTCAGAGGCAGCATAAAATCTTGGGCTTTGCAGGGCTTGAATTCCAGCTTTGCCACTACTTTTAGCTGGATGCCTTTGTGCAAGTCACATACCCTCTCTGAGCCTCAGTTTACCTAACTGATAAGTGAAGAAAATAGCTTTCTCTGACAGGGTTTTTTGTTTTTTAAGAGACAACATCTTGTTCTGTCACCCAGGCTGGAGCACAGTGTCGCAATCATAGCTCACTGCAGCCTCAAACTCCTGGGCTTAAGGGATCCTCCCACCTCAGCCTCCTGTGTAGCTGGGACTACAGGATCACACCACCAAGCCCACCTAATTTTTTTATGGTTCATAGAAATGAGGTCTTGCTATATTGCTCAGCTGGTCTCAAACTCCTGGCCTCAAGTGATCCTCCCACCTTGGCCTCCGAAAGTGCTGGGGTTAGAGGCGTTAGACACTGTGCCTGGCCAAGGGTTGTCTTGCCTTGCAGATTCCTGCATGGGAGACATATAGTGTCATGCCTACATATACTGAGCCCCACATAAGCCTGAACCATTGTTACTATCATAATATTAATAGTAATCCTTGCATGTCTAAATACAGCAAAGCAGCTAGGAGCAAGCTGAGAACAGGCTCTAGAATCCCAAGACCAAGAATCAAATTCTGGCACAACTGCCTCCTGGCTGGCTGTGTGGCCTTGAGCAAATGTCTTCACCTACCTATGCCTCTGTTTCATGTTCTAAGATGACGTGAAGGAGAACTGTGGCAGATGATAAGTTCTTTTTTTTTTTTCCCCAGACACAGTCTCACTCTGTTGCCCAGGCTAGAGTGCAGTAGTGTCAGCCTAGCTCACAGCAACTTCAAACTCCTGGACTTAAGCAATCCTACTGCCTCTGTCTCCCAAGTAGCTGGGACTACAGGCGTGTGCCACCATGCCCCACTAGTTTTTTCTACATATAGTTTTAGTTGTCCAGCTAATTTCTTTCTATTTTTAGTAGAGATAGGGTCTCACTCTTGGTCAGACTGGTCTCGAACTCCGAGCTCAAGCGATCCTCCTGCCTCAGCCTCCCAGAGTGCTAGGATTACAAGTGTAAGCCACCGTGCCTGGCCTCATTTTTTTTTTTTTTTAAGAGACAGGATGTCACTATGTTGCCCAGGCTGGTCTTGAACTCCTAGGATCAAGTGATCTTCCTGCCTTAGCCCTCCTTCTATTTGCTGGGACTATAGGTGTGTGCCACCACACCTGGCTAATTTTTTTTTTTTTTTTTTTTTTGAGACAGAGTCTGGCTCTGCACCTCAGGTAGAGTGCAGTGATGTCATTGTATCTCACTGCAACCCCAAACTCCTGGGTTCAAGTGATCCTCCTATTTTTTTCATTTTTAGAAGAGACGGGGGTCTCACTCTCGCTCAGGCTGGTCTTGAACTCCTGAGCTCAAGCGATCCTCCCGCCTTGGCCTCCCAGAGTGCTAGGATTACAGGCGTGAGCCACTGAGCCCAGCCCAGGGGAATTTTTTGAGCCCAGGAGTTGGAGGCTGCAGTGAGCTATGATCAGGCCACTGCGCTCCAGCCCGGGAGACAGAGAGGGAACACGTGTCTTAAAAAAAAAAAAAAAGCTTTTATTTAACTTCACCATTCATAGTGCCACAGAGGGGACAGTAAATATTCACTCACTGAATAAATCATCATAACCATAACGGAACAGCAACCATAAGTCCAATTTAGCACACAGTAGGTGTTATTAGTTACAATAATAAGAAGGATCATTTTTGTTTTCAACATTCTAGCGACATCTAGGTGTCACATAGTAGGAGCTTAATAAACGTTTCTGGAATGAAGGAACAAGAGTAACATTAGGAATAGTAATGAAAATCACTACATGTGTCTTGCTCAGAGTGCCACCCACAGGCCTTGTCACTCAGTGAAAGAATATTTGAGTGAAAGAAAAAATTTAATTAGTAAAATTTTTTGCATGAATGAATGAATGAATCAATGAATTAGGCAAATATTATTGAACGCTCAGTACTGGGCACTGGGAACACAAACATGAAGAGGAGCAAGTCCCTTCCCTACTGGGAGTGACATGAGTGTGGGAGAGAAACAGAAGGAAGGAGATGAATGTGGATACATGGATGGATGGATGGATGGATGGATGCATGGGTGATTGGATGAGCGAATGAATGAATAACTGATTGATCTGGGGTCTCTGCCCATCAGCACGCCTGAGAAAATGAGGCAGGTCCACTGTCCCGTCCGAACCCGCGCCCTTCCCAGCCCCCCCACCACCCCGGCAGTCGTCTTCGCGTCGGCCGACAGCGCTGCTCACCTGGCGGCCTCCCCTTTAAGACGCACACCTGGCCGCTCACCTGGGCGCGAGCGCTTCCGCAGGAAGAAGGAAGCGGCGCCGCCGTCGCCTCCTGGCGCTCCCTCCCCTGCTTCTAGGCCCGCTGGCTGTCACCATGTCCGCCTCGGCGGTCTTCATTCTCGACGTCAAGGGCAAGGTGAGACTGGGCGTGAGGGGTTAGGGGACCGACAGGTGAGGCCGGGCTCCGGGGGATCCAGGGGCGCCTCCTCCGCCCAGGCCTGGGAGGCCCCAAAAAGGGGCGTAGGAACACCCCTTCGCACTCCCCCCCAATCCCTAGGAGTCCTGAGTCGAATCTCACTTCCTGGCTGTGTGCCTGGGGCGGGGGCGCTTCACCTCTCTGAGCCTCAGTTTCCTCGTATGTAAAAATGGGAATAACAGAGACCCCCACCCAATGAGCATGAATACAACTCGATGCGTGTGAACCACTTGGTACAATAGCCCTGCTGCAAGCATTAGGCGTTCAGTAAATTGAAATTATTTCCCTCACGGTAAGCATCCATAGTGTTAATATCCGGGGAAGGGACCAGGGCCAGGAGGCCCTAATTCCTCTCCGGGGCTGCCTCCCTGAAGCCTCCTTTATTCGTCTTGTTCTTTAACAGCAGTAATAACTGGCGGTGGAAATAATATTTCTGCTAATAATAATAGAGCCAAGATGTTTGAGGACCTGCTGGGTACGGTGGCTCACACCTGTAATTCTGGCACTTTGGGAGGCCAAGGTGGGAGGATCACTTGAGGCCAGGAGTTCAGGACCAGCCTGGGCAACATAGCAAGACCCAGGCTGAAAAAAATAAATTAAAAATATTAGTCAGGCATGGTGGCGTGTACCTGTCGTCCCAGCTACTCTGGGAGGCAGAAGCAGGAGGATCCCTTAAGCCCTGGAGTTGGAGGTTGATGTGAGATACGGTGGCAACACTGCACTCCAGTCTGGGTGACAGAGTGAGACCCTGTCTCTGAAAAAAAAATGCATATACATATGTATGTGTATGCATATGTATATGTATATACATACATATGTATCATTTTTCTTTTGTTTTTCTTTTTCTTTTTTTTCTTTCTTCTTCTTCTTTTTTTTCAAATAATCCCAATAGCACCAGTTTGGTGCTTATGAAGCCTGGAGCAACAACAGGAATTTTGGAGCCAGGGTGCCTTAGTTGAATTCCTGGTTTCCCAGGAATGTGGGATGTGGTTTATAACCTCAACTTTCCTGTCTGTAAAATGGAGGTGATGGTGGCACCTGATAACCTGACCTCACAAGGTTGTGGTGAGAACTAACAAGGTAGAAAACATCTAGTCTTTAGTAGAACACAGCCAGGGGCTCAGCGAGCGTCTAGGCACATTAGCTGTTGTTATCACTTGCCCATTTTACAGGGGAGGAAACTGAGGCATGGAGTGGCAGAACCTTACCCAAGCTGCTCAGCTGGGAAGTAGGGTTCAGAACTGAGCACTCCGATGCCCCAGTATGGTAGGTTCTGGGATGCTGGCGGTGACTGGATCTTGTCCACCCACCCTCAGCCCTTGATCAGCCGCAACTACAAGGGCGATGTGGCCATGAGTGAGATTGAGCACTTCATGCCTCTGCTCGTGCAACGGGAAGAGGAAGGCGCCCTGGCCCCCCTGCTGAGCCACGGCAAAGTCCACTTCCTATGGATCAAACACAGCAACCTTTACCGTATCCACCCGGGTGGGGGCCCTGGACATTCAGAATGGTGGAAGCTCAGGCCCAGAGAGGGTGGGCTGAGTATAGAATTTGCACGCACATCTGTGATGGCTAAGGCTGGGAGGCAGGTTGAGACTGGGGTGGTGGCAGGGGACAGGATGGAGGTTCAGGGTCTATACTCTATTTATGTCCCCCCAAACGGCACCTTTTCCTTAACCTCGCTGCCCTTAGTGGTGGCCACCACGCTGAAGAACGCCAACGCCTCGCTGGTGTACTCCTTCCTCTACAAGACGGTGGAGGTAGGTGCCGCCTTCCATTGGCTGGCTGCTCTGTGTGTCCACCTGTCTTGGCCATCTCCTTCAGGAGCCATCTGTCCTAGGAAAGCCTTCCCTGTCCTTCCCCCATCAAAGCCTCATCACTCTGTATCTTATTAGCTGCCTAGGACAACATCTCTCCCTACAGGGCCGGGACCACAGAAGTCTCAGAGAGTTTTGGCTCGACTGAGCCAGAGGGCTAGTGATTCAATCCCAGCTCCCATGCTTCCTGGCCGTGTGACCGTGAGCAAGTCACTTCTCCTCCCTTTGCCTTTAAACTGGATTATAACAAGTCCTGCCTCAGGGTTGTCGTACAAATTAATCCAACCAATACCCGTAAAGCACCTAGAACAGTGTTCAGTATACAGTAAGTACTCAACAAAGGTTTACTATTGTTAGCATATCACAAATATTGTAACAATCACATAATACCAATGTATTGATCACTTACTATATACCATTGTCCATGTTAGAGAAAGTGCTCAGTAAATAATTTTTAACAATCAAGAGATATTTATTGATTCACCTTATCTCTGCCAGGAAAGGGCAGGGGACGTGCCCTTGGACAGGGGACAGGCAAATCTCGGCCCTCTTGGCTCACTGTTAATAGAGGGAATGAGACAATGTACTGCAGAGTTAAAAGACATTAAGGAGATTAAACAGCACATTGTGATAACCAGTGACTTGTGTGCTATTCTCACGGGAGGGAAGGGCTTCACCCAAGAGGGGACATTGGAGCTGAGGCTTGAATGACAAGGAACTCGCTGTGAGGTGAGCTGCGGGGAAAGTGTTGAATGAGTGACAGTTTCTCTGCTGAGGTTATGCCTACTCATTCCCAGGGCCTCTTAACCTGGGGTCCCCAGGCTGCCGACAGCCAGTGGATAGAATTCAGGACATTCATGAACTTGGCTGTTTCCATATAATGGGGTTCCTTGGCCATGCTGTGTGTTGTATTTTATGCACTTACCTCAGTCTGGAGTGGGTCTGTAAACATCACCAAATACACAGGGATCCGTGCTCCCCGCCCCCCCAACACAAATGATTAAAAGCTCTTTTAATGCCTCCTTCTAGAAGTCTCCCCAGATCTCTGTGTCTGTCTTGTGTTTGTTACTGCACCCAGCATATTGGATTAGATTGGTCCCATTACCTAACCATTTACGCCTTTAAATTGTTCCACAAGGGCAGGGACCCTGTCTGCTTTGTTCACGATGACTGTCCCAGCACAGGCATACAGTAGGTGCTCAATAATTGCTTGTTGAATGGGCTGGCTGAATGAGTAGAGACCCAGCTTGTGGTCACAACCACACCAACCACACCTATGTGGGTTTCTGTCTCCCCCTGGCCCCCACCCCAGGTATTCTGCGAATACTTCAAGGAGCTGGAGGAAGAGAGCATCCGGGACAACTTTGTCATCGTCTACGAGCTGTTGGATGAGCTCATGGACTTTGGCTTCCCCCAGACCACCGACAGCAAGATCCTGCAAGAGTGAGTGGACCCAGAGGCAGCCACAGGCTGCGCGGTGGGTGGAAGGAACTCAACGAGGGCCAGGGAGGTGTCCCTCCTCGGTCCAGCCGCTTGTCCCCCGCTGCCCTCCTGCCAGGTACATCACGCAGCAGGGCAACAAGCTGGAGACAGGCAAGTCGCGAGTGCCACCCACGGTCACGAACGCTGTGTCTTGGCGCTCCGAGGGCATTAAGTACAAGAAGAACGAGGTCTTCATCGATGTCATAGAGTCTGTCAACCTACTGGTGAGCCCCCATACCTGTACCCCACCCCCGCCACGCCACGGCCTGGGGGCAGGAGAGGGGGCTCTGTGCATGTTAACCTCTCATGTACACCCACCCACACAGGTCAATGCCAATGGCAGCGTCCTGCTGAGTGAGATCGTGGGCACCATCAAGCTCAAGGTGTTCCTGTCCGGAATGCCCGAGCTACGGCTGGGCCTCAATGACCGCGTGCTCTTCGAGCTCACTGGCCGTAAGCGTTTGGTGGGGACCCTCTCTCTGGAGCCCAAGGGGGAGCTGGAGACCCCGCCCCCTCTGGGGACCCAGAGAATTGCAGCCGGTTTTGAAATAAGCCCTCGTGTGCCCTCTGCTGGCCAACACTAGTACTGCAGCTGCTTGTTCATGATTGAGCACCTGCTGTGTGCCAGGGGCAGATTTAGGATCTGAGGACGTAGCAGTGAAGAAAAACACAAATCTGACATCCTAGTGCGAGAAGGAGACAGAATAACGTTTAAAAGCACGACAGCAAGAGCCAGGTTCCCTGGGTTCGGATCCCAGCTCTGCCCCTGCCAGCTGTTGTTCATCCTCTTTGGGCCTCAGTTTCCTCATCTGTAAAATAGGAGTCTTGGTAGTGGTGGACAGGGAAGGTGGGGACAGGGATCTTTTCCTGGCCCCCAGGGTCACTCTGCACTCTGGGCTCCGAGTTTCAGGCAGCAAGAACAAGTCGGTGGAGCTGGAGGATGTTAAATTCCACCAGTGCGTGCGACTCTCACGCTTTGATAATGACCGTACCATCTCCTTTATCCCTCCTGACGGTGACTTCGAGCTCATGTCCTACCGCCTCAGCACGCAGGTGAGGCAGGGTCAAGCCCCATGCACGTGGCATTCAGTGGGGCTCAGGGTTGACCCCTGAGTCTCTAAAATCTCCTCCTTCCTCTGTCTGCAGGTCAAACCGCTGATCTGGATTGAGTCTGTCATTGAGAAGTTCTCACACAGCCGCGTGGAAATCATGGTCAAGGTGGGCCCAGGGGGGACACTTATTAACAATGCACGATTTTAGCTGGGCATGGTGGCACATGTCTGTAGTCCCAGCTACCTGGGAGGCTGAGGCAGGAGGATCACTTGAGCCCAGGAATTTGAGGCTGCAGTGAGCTATGATGATGCCACAGCACTCCAGCCTTGGTGACAGAGCAAGACCCCGTCTCAATCAATCAATCAATAAATAAAACAAAAAGTAATTGTTTACACATCTGAATCCCTAAAGTATCTGAGTTCTGACACCTTCTCAGGGAGGCTTTCCCTGGTCGCTCTATTGATTAATTAATTTTTGCTTGGTTTGTCATTTATTTATGAGGGTCTCACTCTGTTGGCCTGGCTAGAGTGCAGAGGCATCATCATAGCTCAGTGTAACCTCCAGTTCCTGTCCTCAACCGATTCTCCCACCTCGGCCTCCCCAAAGTGCTGGGATCACAGGTGTGAGCCAACGTGAGTGAATTCTTCACGTCCCTTGCTCTCTCACTTGCCAGGCCAAGGGACAGTTTAAGAAGCAGTCAGTAGCCAATGGCGTGGAGATATCTGTGCCTGTTCCCAGCGATGCTGACTCCCCGCGCTTCAAAACCAGCGTGGGGAGTGCCAAGTATGTGCCGGAGAAGAACGTCGTTATTTGGAGTATTAAATCCTTCCCGGTGAGCACTAGAGACAGGAGGGCGACCTGGGAGTGGGGGCTGGCGTGGTGTGGGCGCTGCCCTAGCTGCATGGGGGCAAGGCGGACAGTAAGTCAGAGACCCATACACAAGTGCACATGGTTATTCTTTGGGAGTGACAAAGGTGGGAGCCAGGCTAGTCTATGTCACAGATGGGCAAAGTGAGGCTCCATCATGGCAAGTGGGTTTAAGTGCCTCCCCCTGTGACCGGGTGTGGTGGCGCGTGCCTGTAGTCCAAGCTCCTTGGGAAGCTAAAGCAGGAGGATCGCTTGAGCCCAGGAGTCTGAGGTTGCTGTGAGCTAGGCTGACACCACAGCACTTTAGCCCAGGTGACAGAGTGAGACTATGTCTCAAAAAAAAAAAAAAAAAAAGTGCCTCCCCCTTCGAGGTCTTAAGGAAACTAACCCTGTGTTCAGATTCCTCACCCTTGCCTTTCTGGGCTGCATGGGGTTGGGAGGCTCAGTTTGCCCAACTGTGAAATAGGCATGATCATGTTATCCATGTCCTTGGGCTGTTGGAGGATTTAGTTTGCCCCTGTCATCTAGTGGGGTGGGGTGGGGGTCATTGGAGCCTGAGAAACATGAGATGATAGACCCTGCCACCACCACTGATAGGGTTTTGCAGTCAGAAGCTTCTGCTGTGAGTCTAAGCCAAGAGCCTTTACTTGCTTGTCTGTGAAATAGGCTGAGAGCAGAGCTTGCTCTGGGGGCTGCTGTGAGGATGGTTGGGGTGGGTAGGGGGCCCTGTGGTGTGTCTGATGCCCCCATGTGCCCCCAGGGGGGCAAGGAGTACCTGATGCGAGCCCACTTTGGCCTCCCCAGCGTGGAGAAGGAGGAGGAGGAGGGGAGGCCCCCCATCGGGGTCAAGTTTGAGATTCCCTACTTCACCGTCTCTGGGATCCAGGTGAGGGAAGTGGGCAAAGTCTCTTCTCTTTGACCCCTGTAGGTTCCTCTCTCTCTTGTCCCTTGGCTCAAGTCACCTCCATTGCCTGGCCTGTGTCACCACCACTCTGAAGTCTCCCTTCAACGTTGCCTCTTTCTGCTTGCAGCCTGGGTCGGTCCTCTCTCCCTCTGGCCTGTGCCACCTCATGCCCCAGTAGCTTGTTCACTTTTTCTCCCTCCCCCACCTGCAAGCCATTTACCATTCCCTTGGGCTGTGCCACCTTGTCCTCCCAAAACCGTGTCACGTCTCCTCTCTTACACTATGCCACCTCTTTCGCCACTGTCCTGGACCACTTCCCCTCCCCCACTCATGCCATGTCACCTCATTACTCCCAGCCTGTGCTGTCTTATTCTCCTAAGTTGTGCCGCATATATTCCCTTGGCCTAAGCCCCTCTTTCTCCCTGGCCCTCGTCACCTCAGTCCCGCAAGCCTGGACCACCTCTTCTCACTCCCTTCCAGGTCCGGTACATGAAGATCATTGAGAAAAGCGGTTACCAGGCTCTGCCCTGGGTTCGCTACATCACCCAGAGTGGAGGTAAGGCAGCCAGCTCCCTCGGATGACGGGGTCAAGGAGACGGAAGAGGGTGGGAACTTGGGGCTCTGACCACATTCTGGCTCAGAAAACTCAACAGGCCTGGTCCAGGTCTGTTCCTCCTTGTCATGCCACCGTGAGCCTTGGCTTGCACATCTTCAAAATGGGGGCACGGGGCTGGGTGCGGTGCCTCATGCCTGTAATCCTAACACTTTGGAAGGCTGAGGTGGGAGGATCGCTTAAGGTCAGGAGTTTCAGAGCAGCCTGAGCAAGAGCGAGACCCCATCTCTACAAAAAATAGAAAACTTATCAGGGCGTGGTGGCGTGTGCCTGTGGTCCCAGCTACTCAGGAGGCTGAGGCAGGAGGATGGCTTGAGCCCAGCAGCGTGAGGCTGCAGTGAGCTATCATTGAGCCACTGCACTCCAGTCTGGGGTGACAGAGCAAGACCCTGTCTCTGAAAAGTTTCTTTTAAATTGAAAAATTTAAAAAAACAAAATGAGGGCAGTCACCAACTCTAGGGTGGCCGTGAGGTTTGGACAAAGGTCTGAACACATAGCACCACCATCTGCTGCCTGGAAACCGGCTTGTTGCTATGGTTTCAGTACCTGCATTCTCCCAAGGTCAGTCATAAGCACTGCGGCAGGGGATGGATTTAGGGGGGGCTGTCCCTCTCTCCCCTCCTCCCACTTCTGAGATGTTGCCTGGTCATCATTTCCCTGCAGATTATCAACTTCGTACCAGCTAGAAGCGAGAAGAGGTGGGGGCTTGAATGTGGGGCCTCCTTCCACCAAGGCCCCGCTGCAGATTGCAGAGAGGGAGAGAAGGTGGGGCTTGTGTGTGTCTGTGTGAGGGCAGGGCCCTGATTTAGCAGTTGCTTGCCCCCAGTACCTGCCCCCTTCTCGACTCTTCCTTTATCTGTAGCCTGGGAGGGATGGTCTCTCTGTCTCCCTCGTCTCTGATTTTATATGAAGAAATCTAAGAGGGGCTTGAAGTCCCCCTCATGAGTGCCTTCTTACAATGACCTGCCTTAAGGGGTGTCGAGGGTCCCTCCTCCTTCACAGCTGCTGAGCCCAGAGGGCCCTGCTGGCCCACTCCTCTGAGTTTTAGGATGTCATTAAAAAGATGAATTACCTGCCATGTATGTGCTTCTTGGCTGGGGACTGGGGCTGCCAGGGACATCCTTGCAGTGCTGGGATGGGAGTTGGCCGTACACATCCATTCCTCAGCCCCAGCCATCACTCACCTGGGCCAGGGCAGCCACCTCCACCCTGGTCCCCTGTTCCCCCCTTAGCAGACACGGGGCTCCTGTTAACTTCTAAGTTAGATCACCGCTTAGAACTCTTCCGTGGTTTCTACCTTGTTAAAGCCAAGTTCTCATGCAGCCCTCAGGGCTGATCTGCACAATGACTCTCCTCCACCTGTCCTCCCTTCCTCTCATCCTCCCTTTCTATATCACAGAGGCAGGCAGTCACCAGCTTCCACCTGGCTTGCTTTCCCCCAGATATCCACAAGGCTCCCTCCCTGCCCTTCAGGTCCCCAGTCAAATGTCACCTCCTCAGAGAGACCCTGTCTGACCTCCCTGTTTCAACGGCTTTCCGTTCCCAAGGGCCTTTCACTTAGCCTGTTGTATCAGCTCCATAGCGTTTGCCATTCTGAAAACATTTAATTGTTGTCTCCCGCGCTAGACTGTAGGTGTCCCACAGCAGCGGCCACCTGGCCCGCTCTCCAGTTGGGCACCTCCACAAGGTGCTCAGACAATCTTTGAAGGAAGGCCTCTGGAGCCACCTCTGGCCCACGTGGCAGCTGCAGGGTCAACCTTCCTCCTGGCCAGGGCTGGTTCGGTCGGAGCCAGGAAGGGTGATTCCTTCCTCATCCCTCCTATATCCCCCTTTTCTTTTCCTCATGGTGCTTAACGCTACCTAATATTATTTAGTGGCTTGAATGTGCGCTCCCCGGCGTCCAGAACTGTCCCCGCGAGCGGGGAGCGAATGAATGAAACGCAGCGCCCCGCGCATGGTAAGGACTGATGAATGCTCATCGCGTGGCCGAATGGTGGAACCCCGGCCGGGGTGGCTCCAGCCCTGCCTCCCTGCCTCCCGGGGGCGCCGAGGTCCCGGAACAGCCCGCGCTACCCTGCTCCTGACCTTTCTCCCTCGGGTCAGTTAAACCGGCCCTCTTTCCCGCCCGCCCGGCGCGTTTGAAAACCAAAAACCCCGCCATTGCTGGCGGTCCACCGGTCGCCGTCTCCTGGCCAATCAGAAGCGATGCCGCCCACGCCATCGCGCAAACCTCCCCAGCGACGCGCAGCCATTGGCTGCGCAGGCCGTGTGGGCGGGGCGCCGCAAGGTCGGGCGCCGGGCAACGCGGCTCGGCTACTTTGTGGCGAGTTTGTAAGAAAACAAATCCGCCGCGTTCGGGGCGGGGCCGCGGGCGCTCTGGCTCCGCCCCCTGGCGGCTGACTCGGTGGCCGCTTCGGCGCAGGCTCAGAGCAGACTCCGCCCGCCGAGGAAGAGGGAGGGTGAGTTGGGGGGAGACCCGGCCCCCAAGGGGCGGGCGCCGGGGTGGGCCCCGAGAGGGGCCGAGGGTTGGGCCCGGGCTCCAAGGCGCTCGCCTGCCGCCGGCTGACAGTGGGAGGAGCTGGCTGGGAGGGCGGGGGTCGCGGTGGAGCCCCAGACTTGGCGAGCGTGGCCGGGAGTCTAGCGCAGGCCGGACGCGCCGCGGCCGAGCCCCGGGAGGGCCGAACGGGGCCAGCGCCGGCTGTCTCCTCCGCACTGACCGGGCTGGGTGGGGCGGGGGGCTTCGCAGGCCGCCAGTGTCGACATGCTGCTGGAGGAGGTCCGCGCCGGCGACCGGCTGAGCGGGGCTGCGGCCCGGGGCGACGTGCAGGAGGTGCGCCGCCTTCTGCACCGAGAGCTGGTGCACCCCGACGCCCTGAACCGCTTCGGCAAGACGGCGCTGCAGGTGAGGCCGGGCCGGCCCGGGGCAAGGAGGGGGCGGGGGAGCGGGGCGAGTGTCGAGACCCCAGACCCCCTTCCCTCTCGTCTCCTGGCTCTGGTGGTGACCCCCTGGGGGCCAGTCCTCCTCCTCCGGGCTAATGTTCCCCAGGGTCCCCTTTGGTAGATGTGTGATGGGTGAGGTGAGGTTGGGGGGAGGGGAGATCTTTCCATCTTCTCTGGACGATTCCTTGTTCTCCGCATGTGGGGGATTCACTTTCCCTGGGGAGCTTCTTATTCGGTGGATGGGATTTAGCTTCTTTGGTCCCGTTTCCATGGGGACCGCTCAGGTTTCTTGGGGCTTCTATGGCGAGATCCAATCTCTAGAAAGAGGGATTCATGTCTCCCTTGGGGTCCCCATTTTCTAGAGGGTTCTCTGAGAGGTATCCAGTTACTTGCGGGGGGGGGGGGGTCTTCACTCCTAGGGTTGTGCGGATTCTTAGTATGTTGTGGGGGCACAGTGGCGCAAGGCTGTCACATTCCATGAAGCCCCTATCCCTGGGGGGCATTTTACAGGGGAATGTCATGTCTTGAGCGTGGCTCAGGTACCCCGAGGAAACATCCCCATTATATAGGAGGCAGCTATTCCATGGAGAGGGGGTTTTTCAAATTCCCTGGGCATATCCTTGCCCTTGAGGGGACTGCCACGTTCTTTGGGGGTAGTTCTCAGTCTATGGGGGTCCATTTCCTGGAGGGAGTTTCATATGAAGGTCTTAGGTTCCTGGAACGTTTTCGTGGGGGCTATTCTCTGGGTTGGGGTTCCATCTTATTCTTAAGGGAGTGACTAGCTTCTTAGGGTCCCTATTCTCAGGAGAACTTGTTCTCTGGGATCTCAAACAGCTCACTGTGGACTTATTTTCCCTGGGGCTTCTCCAGTCTCTAAGAGGACACTTCACCAGCGACCACTATGCCTGGAAGACCTCTCTCTCTTCTCTCTCTGGTGAGCCCCCTTTTTTATCCCCTCCTTTGGGGACCTCCTGACCCTCTGTCTCCCACACAGGTGATGATGTTTGGCAGCACCACCATCGCTCTGGAGCTGCTGAAGCAAGGTGCCAGCCCCAATGTCCAGGACATCTCTGGTACCAGTCCAGTCCATGACGCAGCCCGTACTGGATTCCTGGACACTCTGAAGGTCCTAGTGGAGCATGGCGCCGATGTCAACGCCCCCGATGGCACTGGGGCACTCCCTATCCATCTGGCGGTGCAGGAGGGCCACACCACTGTGGTCGGCTTTCTGGCAGCTGAATCCGATCTCCATCACAGGGACGCCAGGGGGCTCACACCCCTGGAGCTGGCACGGCAGAGGGGGGCTCAGGACATCATGGACATCCTGCAGGGCCACATGGTGGCCCCTCTGTGACCTGGGGCCACCCTTTCCAGCAAGAGAACCCTGCTGGGTTAAAAATCAGAAGAGGAGAGAAGAAACACTTTCTCTTCTCGCTCCTCCTCCCGAAGGGGGGAGGAGCACCCGTTTGTGGCTTTATTGGTGTTGATTTATGGGGTGCGTGTGTTTGGGGGACGTTTCTCATTTGTTTTTCTCACCCCTTTTGATGTGTTGGACAGAGAAGGGCTCCTGCAGGCAACAGCTACCTAAACGGTTCAGTTTTCTCTGCGTCCCAGCCTCCTGGGGCCACAGACAAGACCGATGGGCAGAGCTTTTAAAGCCTTAGCCCCATATTAAGGTCATTGTCTCCAGGGCTCCTGGAACCTGGAGACCTGGGCTGGCTGTGCTCAGAGTGACCTGAAACGTGAGCACTGCTTCGGGCATGGGGGTGGGGGGAGTGGTTCCAAATCCATCAGAGGGTAGCATGAGTTCATATTTTGTTGGAAGCTTGTTCTCCAGTCTCTTGTACAGCGTTTTAAAAGAAATAGATTCTATTTATTATGCTTTATGGAAAAGTTGTTGTGTGATAATTTAATGTTTTTACCCATTAAATTAAGACTTGTGCCTGATCACAGCGTGGCTGCCGATTTTTGAGTCTGGGATGGGAAGTCGCGCCTCCAGGATGGATGTTGGTGGGAATGAGCACGGGGCGGGGGGAGGGGGGTCCTGGATCCTGGATGCTGTGGGGGAGGGGAGAGAGTGGCTATTCCCAGGGCGCCAGGGTGAGTGAGCTGGGTGGGGCAGCGGTTTGCGCTGTCGGAACGGAAGGGAGGCAGGAAACCGCGAGTGGAGAAAGGGCCCCCAGATGTCAGCTGGGTGCCCGGAGCTCCGGGGGTGGGGCGGGTGGGCGGTGGCCGCGGCCTTCCCCGCAGGGGCGTGACGCGTGGGCGGGGACAGTGCTTTCGCAAAGCGAAAGGGAACCCGGAAAAGTCAGAGGCGGGGTTATCGTTGGTCCTGCCCCCTTTAAAGCGCGCAGTGGGCGGGACCGGGCTCAGCCCCTCCCACGTCAAGGGCGCCCTCCACGCGCCTGCGCAGTGGGCCGCAGAGCCGCCATGCCGGAACCGCGCGCTGCGTCGCCGCTGCGGGTGAATTCGGCGTTTGCCGCGCGGTACGGCCGCTACCGGGAGCGTGAGGAGCTGCAGCGGTGTGAGTGCGGGGCGCATGCGCGGGGCCGCCGGCACGCGCAGGGCCGTCGGGAAGTGGGGGTTGATCTGGTCTCCCAGGCTGATCTGCTGTGGGGGGGGGGGTCCCGTCTGTGCCCTACAGTGAAGGATCGCTACGGGGACCGGGACAGCGGCGGCGACTCCAGCTCCGAGTCTGACTCAAGCGACGAGCGCGTGGTGCGCTTCCCTGTCTCCGTCCTGGACGTGCCGAGGCGTCCAAGTCCCTCACTGCACCCCGACCCCGATGTACAGGGGGCGGCTAACTCGCAGCCCCGGGGCGCCCCACGGGAGTGTACAACCCCTGCCCCCTCCCATCTCTTGAGTGACTGACAGCGCCCTCCAGATCCCCAGGGATGGCCCACAATCCTTACGTTCCCTCCCCTGCCACGGACCCACCTGCCCATCCTGATGTGTGGGGCGACCCCTCAGCCTTCCAGGAGCCCCCATTCCTCCCCTCCTCATCCTCGAGAATCTAACCACTTTTCCGTGTACTGCTTACCCCTTGTGCCACGTGGAGCACCCAACTTCTTTTCACATCTGCCCTGATGTTCTGCCCTGCCCCTCTGTCTTCCAAGTGCTCTCCCTACCAACCTGCCCCTTGACAGTCCCTTGTCTTTCCCGGGAAGTACCCTCTCCTTGCCCCCTTTTTCCTCTGCCTATATCCTGTACCTACCTGTGGCCCGCTCCTGCCCACCCCCAAGAGGACAGCTCCTCTTCCTCCTGCTGTCTGACCGCCTGCCTTCCTGCAGAGGGATTTCAGATCGCCACACCCTCTCAGCCCACCTGCCCTGGTCCCCAGCACCCACTAGGGCTCGCACTGCCTCCCCTTTTGAAATCGGTCCCCACCCCTTTTCCTGCCCTAGGAATTTGACCCTCAGCAGGAGCGTGACTTTTACAGGACACTCTCCTTGTTGAAGAAGAAGGATCCCCGCATTTATCAGAAAGATGCCACCTTCTATCAGAGAACAGGTCTGGGGCTATTCCTCCCTGAGCCTCACCTCCCTCAATACCTTATGAGTTGTCGTGACTATTGAATGAATGACACAAGTGCTTAGAGGAGCATCTCAGGTTATTAGTTGGTGGTGGAGTTAATAAGGACTGTGTGGTTGGGTGCTGTAGTCCCACCTACTCAGGAGGGTGAGATGGGGAGGATCACTTGAGCCCAGGAGTTGGAGGCTGCAGTGAGCTGTGATTGTGCCACTGTGCTCCAGCCTGGGTGACAGAGGGAGACCCTGTCTCAAAAAAAAAAAAAAAAGCATGTGCTTCCCACCGTTCAGAGTGGAAATTGCTCGCTGAATGATCCCAAAGCCACCAAGTGGTGGCAAGTGTGATACCTGTTCGACTGCTGGGAATTGGTGGCTTGGGGGTTTGAAGCCTCTGTCTGACCTAGGCCCTGCCCCGTGAGATTCTCTGCCAAGGCGCGGAGGGGGTTGTGGGTGATGGCAAGCGTCTTCCTGTGGGCTTACAGCATCCTCGTCAGAGAGCGAGGAGGAGCCAGCAGCCTTGGAGAAACAGAAGAAAGTGCGGCCCATGTACTTAAAGGACTACGAGAGGAAGGTTATCCTGGAGAAGGAAGGGTATGGAGAAAGCCCTCACCCCCACCCTCTGGCCCCCAGCCTTCGCAGGACAAGGTTCTTAGGGGGCAGAGGCCGAAAAGAGCCAGTGACTCCACAGAATTGAGGGACCCCTTATTTATTTATTTTTATTTATTTTGTACCCCTGCACACAAGCTGGCATGCAGTGGCATGATCATGGCTCACTGTAACCTCAAACTCCCGGCCTCAGGTGATCCTCCTGCTTCAGCCTCCCAAAGTGCTGGGATTACAGGCGTGAGCCACTGCGCCTGGCTGAGGGAACCCTTCAAAGCAGGGTCCTCAGTGACCCCCCAATCCCCCAATCCCATGGGGACAGGCGAGCTGGGGACGGTATGTTCTAAGGACTCTTTCCTTCCCTGGCAGCAAATATATTGACGAGGAGAACTCCGACGCAGAGACTTCTGATCAGAGACTCCAGGTGGATGGGGTGGAGGTTGGATGTGGGGCTGAGGGACCCCAGGCTGGCCTGAGGCTCACGTCACTCTCTCCTCTGCAGCAAACCTCGTCTCAGAGTTACATTGAAGAACAGAAACAGCTCAAGGAAGGGTAAGGCTGGGCCGCAGCGAGTGGCCCAATGGACGGGAGTTGAGACTGGGCGGTTAGATGGGCCTGGGTTCAGACTGAGCTCTGTCACTTGCTCTCTCCATGCCTCAGTTTCCTCATCTGTTAAATGGGGCTAATAACGTCCTAGCATTGCTCTGAGCTTGTCGAGAGGGGCACTCAGGGCTTAGTAAACAGGGTTGATCTGGGGGCAGTGGGCAGTGGCCAGCTTGCCTATCCTGAGTCTCGTTTCATGGCGTGGGCAGCTTCCGGGCGTTCGTGGAGGACAGCGAGGATGAGGACAGCGCTGGGGAGGGTGGCTCCGGGCTGCTGCAGAAACGTGCTAAAACCAGGGAGGAGAAGGTGGGTGCTGGGGCCTGGCTGGACTGGTGGGGCAGGGGTGGCGGGTGGCTGGGGGGTCCCACAGACCCTCAACGCTGGCCCTCCCCCAGGCGCAGGAGGAAGCTGACTACATGGAGTGGCTCAAGGGCCAAAAAGAGCTTCAGAACCCTGAGTCCTTGGAGGAACTGGTGAGTTCTCCCGTGTCCTTGCTCACGGACTAAACTGCCTGTTCTGCCTCCATCTGCGCTCTTTCCAGAAAGCGACCCTTTTGGGGGTGGGTAGCCAAGAGTGCACACTCTGAAGATGAGATGCGCCCATCCCCGTGCCTCCGTTTTTTTGTCTCTAAAATGGGGATAACTTATCTGCTCCAGAGGCTGGCTGTGTCCACTGGGTGCCCACGCTCGCCCTCCTTCCCCATCCCCCTGCCGTGACCTGGGTCCTGTCACCCCCTCAACCCCCTAGATCCATCTCAAGGAATATTGGAACGACCCAGAGCTGGAGGAGGGGGAGCGATTCCTGCGGGATTATATCCTCAACAAATGCTATGAGGAGGAGGGAGATGAGGACGAGGAGGACGAGGAGAACGAGGAGGAGAAAGGGTGAGCCACCGTGTCCCCCAAGGGCCTGGATCTCATGCCCCCTTCCTATAACATTCTCAGCCAGTGCTGGCCCACAAAAGGCAGCCTTATGTTTTTCGCATAGACGGTAGCAGAGTTAGTCTCCTGTGATGCGGAGCCACACACAGAGTATGAGCTCTGGAGCCAGATGGCATTGGTTCAAATCCTGGCCCTGCTGTTAGACTTCATGCCTCAGTTTCCCTATCTGTAAAATGGGGAGAATGGCAGCACACACCTGCCATAAAGGGTTCTTTGGAGAATGAAATCAGTTTGCATGTCTGGTGCCCAGGCATGCAGGAGTGGGGTGCCCGACCTAGCGGGGCTGGCCCCCAGCCTCACCCCATCTTGTTCCCCAGGGTTGCCCCCGTCCAGCTGGCTGTGGACGACTCCTCCGACGAGGGGGAGCTGTTCCTGAAGAAGCAGGAGGACTTTGAGCACAAGTACAACTTCCGCTTCGAGGAGCCTGACTCAGCCTTGGTGGGTGGCAGGGCTTGGGGGGACCCGGCCCCCGGGGTCCAGGCTGGCGGGGGGTCCCATGTCATCTCAGCTGCCCTTCTGGGCTTCTCTGCTGTCCCCAGGTCAAGACCTACCCACGTAGCATCGCGTCCTCCGTGCGCCGCAAGGACGAGCGCAGGAAGGAGAAGAGGGAGGAGACGCGGGAGCGGAAGAAGAGGGTGAGTGTGGGGACAGCCAGCAAGGGAGAACCCCCCACCCCCAGCCCGCCAGGAAAGCCCACACCCGCCCTCCGCGCTGCCTCCGCCCCGCAGGAGAAAGCAAAGAAGCGGGAGGAGTTGAAGCAGTTGAAGAGCTTGAAGGGGAAGGAGATCTTGGCCAAGCTGGAGAAGCTGCGCAAGGTCACGGGCAACAACACGCTGGGCTTCGAGGAGGGGGACCTCGAGGACGACTTTGACCCTGCCCGGCACGACCAGCTCATGCAGGTACGTCCCTTCGCCCTGGCTCAGCCATGACACTGAGTCCTCAGAAACATGGCTCTGGAATCAGGAGCCATTTCCTGACTGTGTGGCCTCAGAAGTGGCTTGACCTCTCTGAGCCCCTTTTTCTTTCTGTGCAGTGGATCCACCTATAGCATCTACCTTAGGACTGTCCTAAGGAAAGACTGGGATGTAGCCAATTTCCACGTGAAAGTTTAGTTGGGGCCAAGCACGGTGGCTTCATACTTGTAATCCCAGCACTTTGGGAGCCTGAGGTGGGAGAATCGCTTGAGGCCAGGACTTCAAGACCAGCCTGGGCAACATAGTGAGACCCTATCTGTACAAAAATTTAAAAATTAGCCAGGCATGGTAGTGCTGCCTGTAGTCCCAGCTACTTGGGAGGCTGAGGCAGGAGGATGGCTTGGGCCCAGGAGTTTGAGGCTGCAGTGAGCTATGATCACTCTATTGCACTTCAGTCTGGGCGACAGAGTGAGACCCTGTCCCTAAGGGGAAAAAAAAGGTGGGGGGTCGTTGGCATCGTGGGGGCTGAGCTCCCAGCTGTGACTGCAGAAGTGCTTCGGGGACGAGTACTACGGCACCGCAGAAAAGGAGAAGCCGCAATTTGAGGAAGAGGAAGGGCTTGAAGGTGAGAGCAGCCAGGCACCAGGCTGTAGGTGGGGACTGGGCCTGTAGCCCAAGTCCCGCCCTGACCCCACCTGTGTGTCCTTTCTGGAACCAGATGACTGGAACTGGGACACGTGGGACGGGCCAGACCAGGATGGAGCCTGGAGCCACCAGGAGCTGCACTGCGAGGACCCCGACTTCAATGTAGGGACCATGGGTTGGGGGATCCTAGGGGACCTCAGAGGGTCCCAGTGGCCCTGAGTGAAGGCTGGCTGGATCTGACCTGCGTGTCCTGGCAGATGGACGCCGACTACGACCCCAGCCAGCAGCGGAAGAAGAAGCGTGAGGCCCCCTTGATGGGCAAGAAGAAGCGCAAGTCGCCCTTTGCCGTGGCCGTGGGGCAGGAAAAGCCGGTGTTTGACCCTGGTGAGGCCCGGGTGGGTGGGCTGTGGGTGACCTGGGGTCTTCTCAGGGACTGGCACTCCTTAGCAGCCTGGCTCTGTCCTGTGCAGGGGACAAGACGTTTGAGGAGTACCTGGATGAGTATTACCGGCTGGACTACGAGGACATCATTGATGACCTGCCCTGTCGCTTCAAGTACCGCACAGTGGTGCCCTGCGACTTCGGGCTCAGCACCGAGGAGGTGGGGCCCCAGGGGGCAGGGGACACTGGGTGGCACCCTATATGCAAGAGGAGGCAGAGAGCTGTCCCTGAGCCCTGGTCTCTGTTACACAGAAATACCACAAAACAACAGCCTGTTTCCTAATGACAGTACAGTATTATTACTTGCCTCAAAGGGCTTCTGTGAGGCAGGGGGCTTAAAACAGTGTCCCTGTGAATACCACTTTTAGTTCCATCACAGTATATCAGCACCAGGGTGGCCGTTAAGACTTGGGCAGGCACAGTGGCTCATGCCTGTAATCCCAGCACTCTGGGAGACTGAGGTGGGAGGATCGTTTGAGGCCAGGAGTTCGAGACCAGCCTGGGCAACACAGTGAGACCCTGTCTCTACAAAAAATAAAAACAATTAGCTGGGTGTGGCGGTATGTGCCTGAACCCTCAGCTACTCTGGAGGCTGAGGCAGGAGGATGGCTTGAGCACAGGAGTCCAAGGCTGCAGTGAGCTGTGATCAGACCACTGCACTCCAGCCTGGGCGACAGAGCGAGACTTCATCTCTTAAAAAAAAAAAAAACAAAAGAACAACAACAGTTCCTACCGCGTGGGAATGTGAGCCTTAGCTGGGATTAATGAACTCAGTGGCTGGGGGAGACCTGCTCTGTTCTGAGGTTTTGGGGGACAGTAGTGTACAGGTGAGGACTCCAGGGCCTAGGGGCTCCAGCTGGAATCTGAAGTCAGCTGACTATCTGGCCTCGTGACCTAGGACAAGCATTCCTTCTCTGAGCCTCAGTTTCCTCATCTGGCAACCCCTGCAGAAAACATTGCGGGGCCTCAGCAGTCATCGTGACTTCTCTCTAGCCATCGTGACATCCCTGCTGGGTGGTCCTGGCATTACCCTGTTTTGACCAATGAGGTGACTAAGGCTCAGTGTCAGGGCTGCTGGGGAATCACCCTCCTTTCCCAACTTCCCACGCAGATCCTCGCTGCTGATGACAAGGAACTGAACCGGTGGTGTTCCCTGAAGAAGACCTGCATGTACAGGTGATGGGGCGGGGCTGGCTGCCCTGGGAGGAGGGGCGAGCGTGGGCACCTCCCGGAGCGCCCAGTGATGGGCGTGCCTGCGGGTGCCTGCAGGTCGGAGCAGGAGGAGCTGCAGGACGAGAGGGTGTACAGCCAGAAGGCCCGGAACTCCTGGAAAAAGCAGCAGATCTTCAAATCCCTCTGCCCAGAGTGAGCATCGCTGGCGGGGGGTGGGGGGCCGGGAGCCCACCAGGCCAGGGTTCAGTCTTGCTCTGGCAGCCTCTTGTTATGTGAGTTTGTCATGTAACCTTGAGAGCGCTCTCTCTGAGACATGGCTTCAAATACTGGCTGGGCCATAGCTGTGTGACCTTGGGCAAGTCCCTGCCCCTCTCTGGGCCTATTGCTCACCTATAAGATAAGGTGGAGGCTGAGTTAGTTCCGGTAGAGTGATTAGGTGTAGTAAACACCCTTTGGGCATCTGCTGTTATTACCATTGTTATTTCCCAGGCTATAAGGCAAGGGGACAAAAGCTTACAGAGCTGACTTAAAGCTAAATTGAGTTAATTTATGTGAGTAGCTGAGTATAGGCTCAGGCACAAATACCAGAATTATATTATCAGCACCACAATCCAGCCTTTGGATTTAGTAGAAAAGTCCTGGCTTTGGGCTGGGTGCAGGGGCTCACGCCTGTAATCCCAGCGCTTTGGGAGGCTGAGGCGGCAGGATTGCTTGAGCCCAGGAGTTTGAGACATGCCTGGGCAACATAGTGAGACCCCGTCTCTACAAAAAATAGAAAAATTAGCCAGGTGTAGCGGCACATTGCTTGTAGTCCCAGCTACAAGCTGAGGCAGGAGGATCGCTTGAGCTCAGGAATTCGAGGTTACAATGAGCTATGATCATGCCACTGCACTCCAGCCTGGCAACAGAGTGAGACCCCAAGACCTGTCTCAAGAGAGACCCAAAAAACAAACAAAATTAGCAAAAACAAACAAAAAACCAAAAGAAATACCCTGGCTTTGGTGTTACACTCGGGTTTGAATCCCAGGCAGGTGGCAGCGCCTCTCCTTTCATCATCTGTAAAATGGGACAGTTGTGCCCAGGAACGAGCCTAATCATAACCAGCCTGGGCTGAGCCCTGACTTTTTCCCTCTAGGACAGAGATGCCCACAGAGGCCACAGGGAAGCCACAGAGAGACAAGGCTGTCCCTCGAGAGCAGCTGCCGGTGCCTGATGCGGCCTGCGGGAAGCGGCCCCGGCCCCAGAGCCTCCCAGCACAGGAAGAGGAGGCCCTCATGTCACCCACCCAGAAGCCAGCCCCCCAGAGGCGGAAGAGGGGCAAGAAGGCACGGCTGCTGGGCCCCACAGTGATGCTCGGTGGGCACGAGTTCAGCCGCCAGAGACTGCAGGCCTTCGGGCTCAATCCCAGGCGGCTGCACTTCCGTCAGCTGGGCCGGCAGCAGAGGAAGCAGCAGAGGCCCAAGGGTGGCTCCTGAGTGCCAGGGAGCAAGCAGGCCCCCTGGGCTCCTCCTTCCAGATCAAGCCCTGTCACGGATCCCCTTCCTAGTGACGAAGACCATCTGCCACTAGAACCTCATGTCTACTTTGGGCAAGCCAGTCAGCCCAGCCTACAGATGTGGAAACTGAGGCCTACTTCACAAACTTACCCAAGTGACTTGGAAACCTCACCTTAAGACACCTCCGACCCCACATCCTTTCAGAATGCTGAGCCCAGCCACAGCCACGTTCAAGTCAAACAGCTTTATTAGACCCCGGTGGCCACAGTTCCCCTGGGACAGGGGCTTCGGGACCAGCCAGGGGCCCGGGCGGTCCAGTGCAAACTACAGTACTTGAGTCAGGCCCTGAGTGGGTGCCCGGGGGTCCACCCTTCCTCTCTTCCCTGCCAGGAGGGCCTGGCTGGTGGGAGGCAGGGGCACAGGCACTGTCCCTGGCTGAATGGCCCCAGCCTGGTGGTCTCCTAGACTCGCTGCAGCTGGGCTTGTTGGGGGCCGAGAACAGGAAATCCCATCACTGCCAGAGTTCAAGTGCCCACACCCACCTTGACATAAATAAAAAAATAAATAGTGATGCATCTTCCCCCCAATCCCCTCCTTTTATAAAAACACAAAGTCCTCAGAGCTCGGGCGTTTGGCCTTGAGGAGCCGCCCCGAGCGAGGGAGCCGCAGCGTCGGCTGGGAGAGCTGGGAGCAGAGGTCATCCAGGCTGTGGTCCTGAGCGTGGCCTTCGGCCAAGGTGAACATGGGGTACCGCTCGGTGGCAGAGGAGGAGCTGAGGACCTGGCGGGAGGAGGCCCAAACACAGGGAGCATGCCATGTTAATAGTCCTACTAGGTATATTTAGCACCTGCCTCTCTAGGGCAGGCCAGTCAATCAGTACTTTCCATCCCCTGGTCCCTGTGATTGGCTCAGTGGTAAGCATGTGACCCAAGCCAACCAATGAATGACAGACCTGGGATTTTTGCTGGAGTTATTGTAAAATTGGAGTCCCCTTTCCAATGAACTGGAAGGGTGGGTGCCCAGAGGTGCTAGAGAACATCTCTTGCCACCACAAGGGTAAAGCCCTGATTGGAGAGCAGAGCCAAGAGACAGATGGGCCCCACCACTTGAACCCCTGGATGCAGCTGTCCCCAGGGCACCAATGCCCCCATGTTTTCAGTTACATGCCCCTTTTTTGGTGCAATCAGTTAGAGCTGGGCTTTTGTAGCTTGTGTGCAGGATAACCTTGACTGAACAGTCACCCTTGGCATTCCCTCACGTTCTCAGAGGTGGCTGTTGTTCACGTCATTTCCCAGACCATGACACTCAGCCTGGAAGCAGCACCGCCACATCTGCTGGACTCAAGGCCTGTGTTCCTCTTTCACCCCCAGCCCTGCCCTTGTCCCTCCACCACCCCTCTATTCCTCTTGCTCACCCTGGTCAGCTCTGAGCAGAGTGTCTCAAACTCCTTCCTGCCTCCAGCATAGAAGCCCACAGTACAGCTCGGGTCCATCTTGGCGAAGGCCATCTTGCGGGGTGAGGTACAGTGGAAGGACTGGGGCAGACAGATGAGGGCGGCTCAGAGGCCCTGGCACCCTCCCCACACCCCCACCCCTCCTGGGATCCCAGCTCACCTCTAGGGGGAAGTCAGCCTGGCTGACATCCACAGTGGGCTGGCAGTAGTGGGGGTCCAGGTAGAGCAGGAAGTCATCTGCAGGGGGGCAGGCGTGAGTGGGGGCAGGGAAGGAAGAGGAGGTGGGGAGGGGTGGGGCAGGGCCTACCTTGGTAGCCAATGAAGTACAGCGAATGCCGCGGTTTCCCACCCATGATGCCCAGGCACAGCTCCGAACGCAGGAGCTCCTGCAAGGAGAGAGTGGGCGGGAGCTGAGGCCGGTGCTCTCAGGCAACTCAGCAAACGCCCACTATGCAGGAACCCAGACCCAGGGGGGTGGCAGTGATGAAGATGACAAAACTCCTGCCCTCATGGAGCTGACATTCTAGTGTGAGAAAGAGCAAGAAACGAGATGAGTAAATGGGTTATCTATCTCGTGTGACAGGAGATGACATTATGGAAAAGAATAAAGGAAGAAAGGGGGCTCTGCGATTTTAAATAGGCAAATCAGGAGAGACCCCTGTTGAGAGATGATCTGAAGAATTTCTTTGGACTAGTGTCAGTTTAAAAAAAAAGACCTAGTAAGAGCCACACGCATCTCTGGTTAAAGAGTGTTCCAAGCAGTGGGAACGGCAAGTGCAAAGGCCCTGAGGCAGGAGTGCTCTCAATGCACCGAGGAGGCCCGCTTGGGTGAAGCAGAGTGAGTGAGGAGGAGATGAGGTCTAAGAGGTGGCAGGGACAAAAATGGTACATGGCCTTGTGGGAGAACTTTGGCTTTTACTCTGAGTGCAGACACATTCGGGTCTTTCCAGCCTCAGCACTTCTCTGGCTTCTCATTTGCATCTTGGTACAAGTGGGGCTTTCCTAAGCTCTGCTGTCACCTGCATCTGCCCTTCATTGTGCCAGCTTTTTCCCTTTCCAGTCCAAGCTGAAATGCCAGCTTGGTTCAGATGCACGGCCTAGCACTCTCCCATCAGAATGTCCACTTCTCGGCCGGGCGCGGTGGCTCACGCCTGTAATCCTAGCACTCTGGGAGGCCGAGGTGGGCGGATCGTTTGAGCTCAGAAGTTCGAGACCAGCCTGAGCAAGAGCGAGACCCCATCTCTACTAAAAATAGAAAGAAATTATATGGACAGCTAAAAATATATATAGAAAAAAAAATTAGCCGGGCATGGTGGTGCATGCCTGTAGTCCCAGCTACTCGGGAGGCTGAGACAGGAGGATCACTTGAGCTCAGGAGTTTGAGGTTGCTGTGAGCTAGGCTAACGCCACGGCACTCACTCTAGCCTGGGCAACAGAGTGAGACTCTGTCTCAAAAAAAAAAAAAAAAAGAATGTCCACTTCTACTGGGCACATTCAGAACTTCTGCCTGCTCTGTTCACCTCTGACTCCCCAGCAGCTGGGACAGGGAGTGGCGCATAGTAGGTGCTCCCTAATTATTGGCTAAAACCATGACGGGAGGAAGGAAGCATGAACAGCAGCCCTAAGCCAAGCTAAAAAAGCCTAGAGGGCTCTCAGGTGGAGGCGCCCTGGCACACGGCTGAACCTACCTTCACGCAGGGCACATACACGGGGTTGAGAGTCTCGCCACCCAGTCGCATGGGCACCAGGATGACCACAGACTTCCACTCGGCTGCGGGGTCTGGTCTGGCCACCAGGCGTGCCACATCTGCCTTGTACACTGGAGAGACAGGATGGCGCCAGGTCACCTTCTTGCCTACCCTGCAAACCCCAGAGTGTGGCCCTCTAACCCCAGAGGCCCAACCTTGCCCTTGCAACCTCTTATCAGGCACCACTGTCATTGTCAGCAAAGGAGGTCTTTCTGGTGTCCCTAAAATTCCTCCATATGATCCTGGGACCCCCAGCACTGAGCACTGTCCCCTTAAACTGAGCCCATTTCCTACTCCCAGAGAAGTGGCTTCAATCCTTTTTGGAGACGCGGTTCTCTGAATATCAAACCTTGTCCCCAGACACCTATAATTTTGCAGAAAAATTTACAGGTTTTGTAGATTCCCTGATATTAACCCATGGAGACTCCCATTAATTAAAACCCTTTCTAAACTGACTTTGAGGGTAGCTAGGAATAATAATAATAGCTTATATTCAGTGAACACTTACTATGTGGCAAGCACTGCTGTAAGGGTTTTACTTTTATTACTTTTTATTTTTATTTTTTTAAGACAGAGTCTCACTCTGTTGCTGGGGCTAGAGTGCCGTAGCATCAGCCTAGCTCACAGCAACCTCCAAATCCTGGGCTCAAGCGATCATCCTGCCTCAGCCTCCCAAGGAGCTGCGACTACAGGCATGCGCCACCATGCCCAGCTAATTTTTCTATTTTTAGTAGAGATGGGGTCTCACTCTTGTTCAGTCTGGTCTCAAACTCCTGAGCTCAAGTGACTCTCTCTGCCTCCCAGAGTGCTAGGATCACAGGAGTGAGCCACCGTGCCCAGCCTACTTGCATTATTGACTCATTTAATCAACACAACAACCCTATGAGGCCGAGGAGACCAGACTTTCACAGGTTAGAATTGTTTGTAGAGTAAGAGTGAATGGGACCTTATGAGGCAGTGATTGGCTCAGAGTACGACCTTCATGATCTTGGTTCCCAGCTGCTTACCTGTGCAGTCCTGAGAAACATACACCATGAGGCGGGTGACCTCGGAGCAGCTCTCCACAGCTTTCCTGAGGGCAGGAGGAAGGCCTGAGTTCCTGGGGGTACCCAGAGGCTCCCGTGCTCCCTGCAGCAGTCCTCACCTGAGGATGTGCGCCACCAGCGATGGCCCATACCAGTCACCCGCCTTCTTGCCTGAGCTCTGCCCAAGCTCCACTAGCCGGTGTAGGCTGAAGGGAGCCCGGGGGTGGTCGGCGAACCAGGACACAATCTGCCGGTGCCGGCGTTCCTGCTCCAGTTCAGGGGTGCCCTGGGCCCAGCATGGGGGCATCCAATGGGCAGGCCCATGGTACCGGCTGGGAGAGGCCGAGCCCGACACCTCAGGGGGACCCAGGCCTGTGCCCTCGGCCCATGTCCAGTCTGGTAGAGAGGGAGCACAAAGTCAAACGGTGCCAGTGTGTGTGTAGGGTACAGCTCCCATTTATTCATTCATTGCATGCAACTCTAATGTTCCAGAACCCCACGATTAACTACAATTTGCACAGTCCTGAGACTCTTATTTTATAAACTCTCACTCCCCCCCAAAAAATTACTGGACACACAATTCCAATGACACACAATTCCAACGTGATGTTGAACTCCGTTTGCAAACAATTCTAACACTGCTGATGTGTGGTTGGCCCTGTACTCCTAGTGCACCCCCTCCCCCCCAGCACCACTCACCTCGGGGCAGGAAATGCAGCAGCAAGCCCTGCGCCAGCATCATCTGCCCACTGCGTAACATGCATCCCCAGCCGCAGTCTGAGGTCAGGCAGCCCCCAGGGAGGGGTGGGAAGTCCCTGCGGTACGTGAACCACAGGCGGGACACAAAGTCCCGCTGGAAACGCTGGATGTCACCTACAAGAGCAGCCTGTCATCTAGCTGCCACCAGCGACACTCCCCGAGGGGACCTCCCCCAACCCTGGTCCTGTCCCCCAGCTCACCCTCACTCTCGAATCGGTAGCGACGGCCACAGAGGTGGACGCTGGAGATCTTGCTAAAGCTCGTCCGGCTTTTAACTGCCCAACCTGAGGAGACGTGCCCAGCGAGATGAAGCACTTGCTTGACAGCAACAGCGCTTCCATTCCCCCATCTGTGAAATGGGCACGATCCTGGTTCCTATCTCGGGGGTGGCCCTGGGGCATCTGTGCACTATCCCTCTGAGCAGGGAGGTGGGGCCCCTGGCAAGCGCTACATGAGTGTCTACCATCCACTCAAGATAAACTAAGGAAGTTCTAATTATTGCACCCATTTTACAGAAAGGGGGAAAATGGAGGTGTCTGGAAGCAAAGGATCTTGCCCAAGGTCACACCGGGGTATGGGCGGGGTTTGAAAACACTCCCCATTCGACCTGCCCCAGGTCCACCCTGGGCCTGGCAGGGCGGAGGACCCACAGGTGACTCACAGGAAGGGAACGTACGATGGAAAAATCAGCAGGAACAGGGTCTGGTTTCCCTTGAACCCTCCCCCTCCCCATGACTTCCAAGCCCCCTCCTCACCGTACTTGACGTTGTTCCAGGCTGTCAGGAACTTGGCTTTGAACTTGTCCACTTCGTCAGGCTCCCCGGCGGCGACGCCGGGCGAGCCAAGAGCTGGGCCGCTGGCTCCGGAGGGCCCGAGTACGTTGGGGTCCGGGACTCGGGGGCCCCGCGGCCTGCGGGCCTCGGGCCGGCGCGCGTCCTCCGGGCTCCCGCTCCGGTACTGCGCGGCGGCCGGCGACACCGAGTTCATGGACGCGCCGGGAGGGCAGACCGAGGGCCCGGGTGGGGGCTGTGGCCGCCGCTCCCCAAGGCGCCCCGCGAGCAGAACGCGCGGGGGCCGAGAAGGGCGCTACTCGGTCCCCGGCCCCGGAATCCCGGGCCCCGCGCGACCCGCAGCAGCCCCCGCCGCCGCCATCTTAGCGGCTCAGGCCCCCGGATGTAGAAGGGGCGTGGCCCGTTCGGACGCCCCGCCCAGGCCCCGCCCCAAGCCAGGGCTCCTGCTCCTATCCCCGGGTCGCCGCGCTGGGATCTCAACCCCCGCCGCCAACTTGCGGGTCCCCACGTCCGCCTTATCGCACCGCCAGGCGTGCGAGAGCCCCTTTCAGGTCCTTATCGGAGGCTCCAGAGCCGGGAAGCCCCGCCCCGGGACCGCCCCCACCAAGGTCTCGGGACAGACCGCCTGCCTGGCAGGTGCCCAGGTGTGAGTATGCACTTGCCCGCGCCCGCCCCGTCACCAGAGCGCCACTCAGCGGACTGCAGACCCAGAACCTGTCTTGACCCGGGGCCAAGGCCTAATTGGGGCAAGCCACGCCTCTTTGTGCCTCATTTTCCTCATGTGCAAAACAGCTCTAGTACACGCAACAACATAGACGACATTTGATAAGAATTATGCCTAAGGAAAGAATCCAAAACAACAACAACAAAAAAACAGTCTATACTCTCTGGTCCCGTATAGCTGGGTTTAAAAAAAAAATTTTTTTTAGAAACAGCATCTCGCTCTGTCGCCCAGACTGGAATACAGTGGCCTGATCATAGCCCATTGCATCCTCGAACTCCTGGGCTCAAGCGATCCTCCTGCCTCGGCCTCCTGAGTAGCTGGGACTACAGGAAACAAATTTAAGTGCATCTAACTCATAATGATGTTGGAGGATGAGCTGGCTTGATCTGTGTAAAGTCCTTAGAGTGGCATTTGAAGGACAGTTAGGGCTTACCTAGAGCCAACCATGAGATGATAATGTAGCGACCCTGTGAGCCAGGGAGAGAGCGGCCTCTAGTGGCCAGCCCAAGGGCTCTGTCCTCAGCCCATTGAAGGAAGTCAGATGAGGATTTGGATAAGGGTGTAGACCATGAAGAAGAAAGTGCAAAAGGACAGTCACCTCCCTTGACTTTCCTTCTTCCCCTTCTCCTCTCTTCTTCCACTACACCTGCCTCCTTTCTCAAACTTGACAGCTACACTCCTACCGCAGGACCTTGCACTTGCTCTTTCTGATGCCTGGATGGCTCTTCTCCTCTGCATGGTTCCCTCACCTCCTTCAGGTATTTTATTTATTTATTTACTTTTTAAAGACAGAATCTTACTCTGTTGCCCAGGCTGGTGCAATCATAGGTTATTGCACCCTCAAACTCCTGGCCTCAAGTGATCCTCCTGCCTCAGCCTCCCAAAGTGCTGGGATTACAGATTTGAGCCCTCACTGTTCCTGGCCCTGATCTTATACATAAAATTTATATGTTTATTACTTGTGTCTCCACCGCCTCATGAGTTGGACACACAGGGTAGGGGGGATCTATGTCTATCTAGGTCACTGCTGTGTCCAAAACACTCAGCACGTGGGCTGACACACAAAAAGTGCTCAACACCACAGTAGGTGGGACAACCAACTTGTGGAATGGACTGAGAATTTGAGGATGTGGGGAGTGAGAGGCACAGGAGGATCTGCAGGACATCTCAAGGGGCAGGAGGGGACACTGGACCAGGAATTTCAGCTGTGGCCCCATAAAAGAAGAAAAGGTGCCAAAAGAGAAGACGCCAGAGGGGCAGAACACAGAGGGCAAGAGCTGGAGAAGCAGAGGCCAGTTTCAGGGCTCATGGACCGGTGAGATGGGATCAAGGACAGCAGGGATATGGAGGTCACAAGTGACGCCCTTAAGTTTGATTTGGTGGCCGACCCCACACACGCACATCCCATGGCCACAGCCAGTTCCTCCCTCCAGGGACAGGCCTGGATCCCTAGCCTTCCATCCTCCTTCCCCATGAGTCCATCTGCAAAATCAGCACCCTACCTGGGTCTCTGTCCCCACCCCAGTGTCCAGCTGCCACCTGTGTTCGTCCCTGGGACATGCCCCCAGCTCCGCAGGCTCGATCCTGAACTCTTCCTGCATTTCACCACACCGGCTTTTCCTTCTGTGCCCTTGATCCCAGGAGGCCAGTCGGGCACCTCCAGTCTCTACCACCTAACAGTCTCCCCACTAATTGTCCTTGTGTCCCCAAAGCAACATCATAGTTGTGACCACCCAGACATACGCCATGGTCAGGTGGCTTGGACAAGTGACCTCGCCCCTTTAGCCTTAGTTTCTTCATCTGCCAAATAGGGTAGTAAAAGAGCCCCCATTCTAGTGCTTGGGAGAAGGATGAAATGAATATGCAAATAGCTTGGAACAGTGCCCAGCACATAGCAGCCACGCTGTTGGTGTCAGTCGTTACTGTTGTTGGCTGTTGTCGTTCTTTATTCCCACCATGGCTCCAGCTCCCATCATCACCATCCCTGTTCTCCTGGCTGCCACCTCTGGCCCCTCAAATCTACAAAACAGTTGGAAGGAACCTCTTTTTTTTTTTTTTTTTTTTTTTTTTTTGTGAGATGAGGACAGAGTCCCACTTGCTATGTTGTTTGCTCAGGCTGATCTCGAACTCCTGGCCTCCAGCAATCCTCCCGCCTTGACTTCCCAGAGTGCTAGGATCACAGATGTGAGCCACCATGCCTGGCTCTGCCATTCATTAAAAACTCAGAAAACTGTGCACTCTGGGAGGCCAATGAGGGATGATTGCTTGAGGCCAGGAGTTTGAGACCAGCCTGAGCAAGAGCGAGACCCTGTCTCTACAAAAAATAGAAAACCGAGCTGGGCATGGTGGCGCACACCTGTAGTCCCAGCTACTTCTGAGGCTGAGGCAGGAGGATCACTTGAGCCCAGGAATTTGAGGTTGCAGTGAGCTATGATGCACTCTAGCCAGGTGACAGAGTGAGACCCTGTCTCAAAAAAAAAAAAAAAAAAAGAATCAGGAAAACCATCTGATAAAAACCTGGGCAAAAGATTTGAACAGACTGTTCACCACAGAAGATAAACGGATGCCAAGTAAACACCAGAAAAGATTCTCAACATCATTAACCATCAGGGCAATGCAAAATAACATCAGAGTCAGATACCATTAAAATGAAAAAGGCTGACTTTACCAATTGTCAAAAATGTAGACAGACTGGAACATTTTAGTATGTGCAGCTTATTGCATGTCACGTATGCCTCTATAAAGTTGAAAAAACAAATCAGTATGATGACGTTAGGGCACCAACTCAAAACTACACTTGGACTTGAACTCCTGGGCTCATGCAATACTCCTGCTTCCACCTCCCTCCCCAGTAGCTGCAGCTGCAGGCGTGCACCAGTGCATCAGGCTGTCCGCACATATTAATTCAGACTGGGCATGTTTTAAGTGCTAAAAAGCCACATGTGGCCAGTGGCTACTGTTTTGGACAGTGTGGGAAATATAAGATTGCCCAGGTCAAGACATGACACATTACAGAATTCAGTAAGTTGGGATTTTCTCCTGGTGACTGTATTATGGTGTCTGTGCATAAAATTTATCGTGGCCCTCTCAGCAATTCCAAAAATGTTTCTGTGCATTTCCACCCAGCTCCCATGCCCTAGAATCAATCTCGCCCAGGCTAAGCAGTTGCTGGAATAAATTGCACAGTCTTGAAGACACATAAATATGTGGCTAGGCGCTTTCTCACGATAGATCACTTTCCTTTTCAAACTTCCTGTGCTTCCTTGGGGCCAGCCTGTCTTGTTTCTCATGCATCCATTACACCCTGGGTTGTGTGAAAGAAAGCTCTAGAAACGAGCTCTGCTTATTGTTGCCTTTTCGACTGATGCATGCAAAACTCTTCTTTCGCTCAAAAAATGTGTCCCGAACACCTACTGTATGGTAGATACTATGTTTGGTGTGGGGCCACAGCAATGAACCAATCCACATACTGTTGCCTCCTCTTGAGGTTTTTGGAGTGGATCGGAGGAGATAGATGATGAACTTGTTACATGAATATTTACACAGTTACAATTGCAATAATGATTGTGTATGAAAATACAAGCTTACAGTAGCGGGTAGTAATCCAGTTTTGGGGCTGTGATCTGGGAGGACTTGTCTGCGCAAGCCACATTTAAGTCACACTCTGTATTAGTCAGAATAGGTCAAGGTTTGCTGCAGTAACAAGTTCAAAGCTCATTGGTTTAACACAATCAATTTATTTCTCCCTGGTGTTTTCATCTTACATACACTGGCAGGGATTTGGTTCCACACAGTCATGCAGGAGCCCAGACTAGTGAGGCTCCTACCATCTTGGGGCTGCATCTAGAACTCACTGTCTCAGTTGCCACAGGGGAGCAAGAGGGAGACTGCAGAATCGTGTCTCCTATCCTCCCCACTTTAGTGACAGTGGGGAGGGCATGACACCTTAGGAAAAACCCTCTTGACTCAAAGCAACGTAATTGCTTTTCTTTTTCTTCCCCCCCCCCTCAAAATCCATGTTGAAACATAATTGCTTTTATATTGCTTTTTGACATCTCTACTCAAAAGTGACTGACATACAGAGTGTATGACTGACTTACAGGCCGGGCTCAGTGGCCTAGCACTCTGGGAGGCCAAGGCGGGCGGATCATTTGAGCTCAGGAGTTTGAGACCAGCCTGAGCAAGAGCCAGACCCCATCTCTACTAAAAAAAATAGAAAGAAATTAGCTGGACAACTAAAAATATATACAAAAAATTAGCCGGGCATGGTGGCGCACGCCTGTAGTCCCAGCTACTCAGGAGCCTGAGGCAGGAGGATCGCTTGAGCCCAGGAGTTTGAGGTTGCTGTGAGCTACCATGGCACTCTAGCCCAGGCAACAGAGTAAGACTCTGTCTCAAAAAAATAAAGTAAAATAAAAGTGACTGACATACAGAGTGATATATGTCATCTCCACTCCCATTTCAATGGCCAGAATTAGTCAAGGCAGTCACCTCACTGCAAAGGGTAGTTTTTCATTCAATGAATAGTGGTCAACACTAGAAACATCTATCATGGGATTTAAAGGATGGGTAGGGATTAGAAAAAGAGAGGAAGGCCATGCTTTCCTGGCAGAACAAACAGCAAGTTCAAAGACACTAGAAGCAAAGAGACAATGGGTGCATGGACTCAAACCCTGCCAGAGAAGAATTCTCAATCCAGAGCCCTATTTCCAGCCAAACTGTTGATCAAGTATGAGGAGCAAGTAAAGACATTTCAAAACATGGAAGGAGAACGGGTGTGGTGGCTCATGCCTATAATCCCAGAACATTGGGAGGCCGAGCCAGGAGGATCGCTTGAGGTCAAGAGTTCGAGACCAGCCCGGGCAACATAGAAAAATAAAACAATTAGCTGGGTGTGGTGGCGTGCACCTGCAGTCCCAGCTACTCGGGAGACTGAGATGGAGTTCCAGATTACAGTGAGCAATGATCATGCCACTGCACTGCAGCCTGGGTGACAGAGTGAGACCCTGTTTCCAAAAAGAAAATTCAGAACATAAAAAGTGTTGCTGAAGACGTGGAGAAATTGGAATCTTTATACATTGCTGGTGGGAAGGGAAAATATTATAATTGCTTTGGAAAACAGTCTCGCTGTTTTCTTTGGAAAACAATTCCTCAAAATGTCAAACATTGAGTTACCACATGAGCCAACAATGCCATGCCTAGGTGTGTACGCAATAGAAATGAAAACATACATCCATACAAAAAAGTGTACACAAATGTCTATAGCACTATTATCCAAGCTAGTCAAAAAGTAGAAAGACCCCAATTGTCTATCAGTAGGTGAATGGGTAAACAAAATGTGCTCTATCCATCCATACAGTGGAATATTATTCAGCTACAAAAAGGAATGACATCCTTATTTATGCTACAATACAGATGGACCTCGAAAACATTATGCTTAGTGCAAGAAGCTGGTTACAAAAGTCACATATTGTATGATCATATTTTTAAGAAATTCGCAGAATAGGCAAATCCATCCATAGAAACAGAAAGCAGATTAATGGTTCCAGGGGCTGGGAGTGGGGAGAACACGAATGACTGCCAATTAGTATGGGGTTTAATTAGAGGGTGATGAAAATATCCTAAAATTAGATCGTAGTGACGGTTGTACAATTCTGTGAATACACTGAAAACCACAGAATTGTGTACTTTGAATGTGTGAACTTTATGGTGTGTGAATTACATCTCAATAAAGCTGTTTAAAAAGTAACAATGTTTAACATTTATCAAGTGGTTAGCTCTGGGCCAGGCAATGTGCTGAGCTTTTTACACTAATGATTTATTTCATTCCTACCCAGAAAAATCATTGTGAGAAAGAAAGGGACTTTCATGTCTTCATTTTGCAGGTGGGGAGAATGAGATTAGAGAGGTCAAGTTCATGGCCACACAGTAAGGAGGTGGGCAGACTCCAGAGGCCTGGCATTCGAGGCCCCACAAGATATGGCCCTTGTCCCACCCCCAACCTCCCCTCCTGTGCTTTGCTCCTTCTTTTTCCTAAGCCAAGTTCAAGGCCAACTGAACTGACTTCAGTTTGTTCCACATATATATTCTTTCCAGCCTCCAGACCTTTGCACGTGCTGATCTGATCCCTCAGCCTGGCTGTTCTTTCTCTTTCTCTCCCCACCTAGTCTGTGAAATGAATGTCTAAGTATGAAGGGCCCAGAGAGAGACAAACAGAGAGAGAGATTGAGAGAGGAAGTGCTAACTGCAGGGTTCCAAATCTAGGGCTGGGAGGTGAGGGGCGCCAAGGGGCACCAAGGGGCACCAAGAGGGGCTGCTTGTGGGGAGTGATTAGGGCTCTGCCTTCTCTACCTCCTGAGGGAGGGCTTGGCCACCAGCCACCGCCACAGTGTTTGGAGCCATCTCTCTTCCTTGGCTTGGGTTTCACCCAAGCTATAATTCATGCCATTCGCAGGAGGGTGAAGTCAGATTTTTCCTGGAGAATTCATAAGGCCTCGAGGTGAACAGGTGGTAGGAGAGAGGTGTGGCCCTGCCCCAGTGCCACCCAGCACCTTGGGACAAGCTGATCCCCCACTACCATGCTGCCTTCTCTTCCCAACTCAAAGCCTCTTTTCAGAGCCTTTTAGAATCTCTAATAAAAAGCACACAAGTACCATCAAATATTATTCAGCCATTAGGAAAAAAAAAAAAAAAAAGAAGTCCTGGCCTGTAATCCTGTAATCCCAGCACTCTGGCAGGCCGAGGCAGGAGGACCACTTGCGGTCTGGAGTTCGACACCAGCCTAAGCAAGAGTCAGACCCCGTCTCTACAAAAAATAGAAAAACTAGCCAGATATGGTACTGGGTGCCTGTAGGCCCAGCTACTCGGGAGGCCAAGGCAGAAAGATTGCTTGAGCCCAGGAGTTTGGGATTTCTGTGAGCTATGATGACACCACTGCACTCCAGCTCTGGTGACAGACTGAGACCCTGTCTCAAAAACAAACAAACAAACAAAAGTGAAGCCCTGATTCACACTAGAACATGGGAGAACCTCAGAAACATGACTCGGAGTGAGAGAAACCAAACACAAAATGTCATATGGTGTATGATTCCCTTTATATGACATGCCCAGAATAGATAAATCTGCAGAGATAGGGCACAGACTGGTGGTCGCCTGGGGCCAGGGGAGGGGAAGTGGGCAACAGCTGCTTAATGGATGTGGGGGCTTTTAGGGGGTCATGAAAATATTTTGGAATGAAATAGAGTTGGGGATTGCACGGCATTGTTGATGTACTGAATGCCACTGAATTGTGCCTTGAAAGTGGTCACTTTTATATTATGTGAACAGCACCACAATTTAAAAATAAAATAGAGCCTGGAGTGCAGTGGCACGATCATAGCTCACTGCAGCCTCCAACTCCTGGGCTAAAGTGATCCTCCTGCCTCAGCCCCCGGAGTGGCTGGGACCACAGACACACGCCACCACGCCTGGCTAACTTTAAAAATTTTTTTGTAGAGACGGGTCTCCTTATGTTTCTCAGGCTGGTCTCCAACTCCTGGCTTCAAATGATCCTCATATACGTCAGCCTCCCAAAGTGCTAGGATTACAGGTGTGAGCCACCAAGCCTGGCCCCTTTTAGCGTTTCTAAAAAGCACTTTCTGAACTGGGAGATGCTCTAGATTGTTTGTTTGTTTTCTGCCCTAGCCCTAGTATCAGCCATTTCTCCAAGGAGCCCTGGTTCTTCATATTGGAAAATGGTATTTAGAGACCAAGATCCAGTTGCTTGGGGTACTCATCACTATTGGGGTGTCACTGCTTCTGGGCCCTCAGAAGACAGAGCCTGGTGTGTGTGTGCTTACTCATGTATGTACACATATTCATATTTATTTTCTTATCTATCAAAACAAACATGAGTTCACACTGATAACCCCAGTTCAGCACCACATTCCTTATTTGTAACTTCGTTCTCCAACACTATGAACCTTGGCTGCCCAGATCTACAACATATGTATTTATTTGTTAAACTCTAGCATGAACTAGTTTCAGAATCGTTATCCCGTACTCCCACAAGAAACAAATGGACTGGCTGGCCTACCCGTTTCTGTCCAGTTCACACAGCTTTCAGAGGCAGAAAACTTACTGAGCTGAACAAACAAGGCTTGTGGGTGTGAGCTGGAGGTGGCTGTTGGGCCTCCAGTTTAAGACGCCCCCAAACCCTGACTGCTCTTGTGTCTGGGTGTGGGAAAGTTGTCAGTTCACACCTCCCCATGGCCATGTTTTAAGTCTCAGGACTGTGCGAAGGGGGGTGGGAATGAATGGGAAGCCCTACAGTAGCCCTCTGACTCTCTGAGCGGGTCTGGGGGGCTGAGGGGACCACAGGAGGCATTTTGCCCTCTTGGTGGGGCAGACCTGGCTTAGTGAGAGTAGGCACCGGGCAGGGCGGCCCCTGTGGGCAAGTGCCCTGGCAACAGAACCGGCCAGGCAGGTGTGCCAGTCTAGACATGCTTCAGGCGGGCGGGCTTTTGCAGGCTGCGGCAGGAGCACGGAGGCCAGGGGTGCCCTGCACCTGGGAAGAGACCTGGCTTTGCCTGGGTGGGGATGGGAGTAGGCATGGGGTGGGGGGCTCAGGGTGGTGCTGGGCTCGGGGTGGTGGCAATGCAGCTTGACCCGAGTGCCCTCCTAATTCCTTCTCAGAGACACAGTGGTGGACCACTGGTACCTGCACTAACATTGATTGAGCTCTCACTGTATGCCTTGGCCCTTCTAAACCACTCCTTTCACCCGCAACAACAGCCCTGCGATTGGGTGCAGTTATGACCTCCATTTTACTGATGAGGACCCTAAGGTTCAGAGGGGGTGTCACTTGCCCAGGGTCCTGAACCACAAAGTGGCTGAGCCTGGCTCTAGACTCTGAGACCTTAACCTTTACCTGTCTGGGCAGAGGGACAGACAGAGGACACATGACAGGCCAGATGAATAAATAAACAAGGTGATTTCAGATGATGCCAACAGCCACTGGAGATTGGGAAGAAGGAGGACAGATCTGGGAAGGCCTCTCTGAGGAGGTGACAGGCTGGGAAGGGTTGGGGGAAGGGAGCTCCAGGCAAGTTCAAAGGTCAAGTGTGTAAGGAACAAGGAGCAGCCCTGTGGGGCTGGAGCAGAGGGGGGCTGGGGGACAGCACCGAAGTAAAGAAGGGAGACAGATGTGTAGGGCCTGGGGGCCAAGCTGAGGACTTGAGTGCCTACTCTGAGGGGCATTGGGAGCCATGGGAGGTTTTAGAGCAGGGGAGGGACATGATCTGAGTTTGTTAGTTAGTTAGTTTGTTTTGTTTTGTTTTGAGACAGGGTCTCCCTCTTTTGTCCAGGCTAGAGTGCAGTGGTGTCATCATAGCTCACAGCAACCTCAAACTCCTGGGCTCAAGTAATCCTCCTGCCTCAGCCTCCCGAGTAGCTGGGACTACAGGCACACGCCACCAGACTCCAATAATTTTTCAATTTTTTGTAGAGACGGGGACTTGCTCTTGCTCAGGCTGCGATCTGAGTTTTAAGAACTGTGGCCACAAGTGTAGAGTGGCAGTTAGGGATGGAAGCACCGAGCCTGAGTCCCCAGGGTCCTCCCCTGTGGGAAAAAAGCGCAGAGAGGCAGGAGGAGAAGGGGGGGGGTGCTGGGCTTCGAACCGTGGCAGCCGGAAGAGCCCCATTTTTGGGAGGCGAGATTGCCGCCTGGGAGGTGTGAAGCGGCCACCCAGCTCCCCACCCTGGAGTGCGGTTTCCCCTTCGCAGAAGGTCATTTATCAAGCGCCTGCTGTGTGCCAGCTGTGGCCCGCAGTGTTGGGGGACCTTCAGGGCTCATCCTAGAGGGCCTGATGGGAGGCTCGGTCCGCAGGGCTGTGGGGGAACCCGGCACCAAAGGGTTAACGCTCCTCCCGCCCCCGTCGAGCGTGTCTTTGATTGGTCGGAGCAGGCAGGAGCGGTTCTGCCCATCCCGGGAACCGTGGGGGCGAGAGCCAAGATCTCCAAGGGGCCACATTGGGAGTGTGATCGGGCCTGGCTGCTCCTCCTCCACCCTCCCCCACTCACTCCCATCCCCAGTTCCTGGATCTTCTCTCCTGGGGCGCTTTCACCCCCACGCCGCCCCGCAGGGCCTGGAGAGCAGGGGCAAAGGGCATGGTCCCGGTGCAGGTCACAGCTGCAAGACCCGGCCCCCCCTTCCCGGCTGTCGCCGCCCGTCTGAGGCTGGGGGAACTGGGCCTGGCCTGGAAGTTCCTGGGAACTGGGGGTGGCGGGGTGCGGGGCCAGCCGGGACTGGCCCGTTGGAGGAGCAGCGGCCTGGGAGAGGCGTGGGAGAGCGACAAGACAGGGATGGAGAGTGACACACACAGAGACAGGGAGAAAACACAGACGAGAGACTCTGAGAGACCCGATGAGAGAGACACAGAGGAAGTGAGTCCAGACATTCACTCACTCACTCACTCAGCAGACACTTATTGGGTCCTGGCTGTGTCCCCCGGCACTTGCCCATGACAGGCTCAAACCCCTAGTCCGGTGGGGGTGACAGGCGGCTGAGGACACAGCCCAGAAACACGAGAAATGAGTAAATCACATTTTCGGGAGAGATAAGGGTGGGAGAGACCGGTCCGGGGCATGCAGGAGCCGGGGCGGGACTGGGCAGACGTGTCTTATCTGAGGAGGGGGAAATTCTCACCCCGATCCTGCCAGCGCCCTCCCCTCCCCCACGTGCCCGCGCCCAGCCCGTGGTGGGAGCAGGAAATGGGGAGGGACCTGTGCCCGGGACCGCAGGGATCTATCTGTTGGGGGAGAACACAGGCTCCGCCCGTACTGAAGATCCGTCCCCCCCCCACCCGCTGCCCTGGTCCCTCCGTCGACGGGGTGTCCTCGGGGTGCAGCCCAGGAGGATCGGTTGGCAGGTAGGTGAGACATGGGGAGGGGCTAGTGCCTTGGCACCCAAGGACAGACGAGACTCCTGTGCTGCGGGGAAGGGGCTCCGGCTGCGGCTGCTCCCGCTGGAGAACACTCCCCTTTCCCGCCTCTCCGAGTCCTCCCACCGCGACGGAGCGTCCCCGGGAGGCCTCGCTGGTGCCAGTCGCCGCCGGGGCGCGCTCCGGTGCCGCGGCGGGTGGCACAGGCTGGCAGCCACGGGCTGAGTGCCCGGCACTAAGGGAGGGGGCAACGGCTGGCGACCGCCAGCCCTTGGCGTCGCTGGCCCGCCCCCTCGCCTGCCAGCTCCGGCCCCGCCCCCAGAGCAGAGGCCGCTCGCTTAGCTCCAGGCAGCGCGACTGCGGGGGGCGCACGACCAGGGCTTGTTGGTGAGTGTACAGCACTAGGCCCTTGGGGGCTTCGGGCTCGGCCTGGCCCGGAGGGGATCACCCTTGGCGGCGGGTCTCTGGGTCTGGAAAGCCGCACGGCCCCTTGCAGGGGTTCCTAGTCCTTTCCCAGAGGCCTCTGGGGAGGGGAAAGGCGACTCCCCGGCTGGGTGTGTGCCTGAGGTGGGTGTCGGGGCGCCTGGAATCCCCTGTCCTCGCCCTCTCCTGGCCATGCCATTGCACGTTCCCATATTTCAGTCCTGCCGTCAGACAAGCCGGTAGGAGGGTGGTGGTCCCCACCAGAGCATGTGTAACCGTGTCCCCGTGTATTTGGGTCCCAACCCCCACCCCAGGGTGGCTGAGCCAGTGACTTCCTGCCGGCCTGTTCTCACGCTGGTTCTCTGTGTGTGACCGGAGCCGTCTGGGATGCATCGGCCGCTTCTGTGTGCAAAAAAGTTCCATTCTCCCTCCCCAGGCCTTGGTTTTCTCATCTGTTAAGTGGGACACACAGGACTGTGTGACCGTTTCTGCTTGGCTGTGTTTGTGTGGGGACGTGAAAACCATTGTGTCTGCTTCTATGCCAAGTATTTCTTCCGAGCCTCAGTTTCCTCATCTATAAATTGGGACTAAAGGGAGAGTTGGCCAGGGGATTTAAGGGAGCGGTCACAGGTGGAAAGTGTGTTACTTTAATGACATGTGTGCCCCTCTGCAAGAACCTGCGGGTGCATATGGATCCTGTCCGCTGTCCTAGGCTCTGCCTCTGTGACAAGGTGGATAGGATCAACTTTCTACGGGGGTTTTGCGTGGATGAGGGAGTTTGGGCAGGAAAAAGTCTTGCGTGAAGGAGGCCAGGGTGTGGAGCTCCGTGGTCTGAGTCTCTGGCTGGTGCGAAGTATGGAGGTTGTGAAATTGTCGCCTGTGAACTGGTGTGAGACCCTTCTGCGTGTGACTGAATTTTTGTCCCTGTGTGTTGCTGCCCGTGTCGGTCTGTCCCATGTATGAACGTAGTGTCGTGTTTCCCTGATGGTGTGTGACTGTGTATTTTTGCCCTTGTCAATGTGTCACTGTATTTGCGTGTCCTTTTCCTGTGTGTGGTTGTGCGTGTCTGTCTCCATGGACACCCCCTGTCTATCTTGAACTCCCCTGGGACCCCTGCGTGTGTGTGTGTGTGTGTGTGTGTGTGTGTGTGTGTAATGGGCAGGGGTTAGGGTCCGCGGGCCGCTGGGACCTTGCCCATGGGGTTGGCTGGCCTGACACTGTCTCCTGCCTCTCCACAGCCTTGGGGCGCGCAGCCCATGGAGTCGGGGCTGCTGCGACCCGCGCCGGTGAGCGAGGTGATCGTCTTGCATTACAACTACACCGGCAAGCTCCGCGGTGCCCGCTACCAGCCTGGAGCCGGGCTGCGCGCCGACGCCGTCGTGTGCCTGGCGGTGTGCGCGTTCATCGTGCTCGAGAACTTGGCCGTGCTCTTCGTGCTCGGGCGCCACCCGCGCTTCCACGCGCCCATGTTCCTGCTCTTGGGCAGCCTGACGCTGTCGGATATGCTGGCTGGAGCCGCCTACGCCGCCAACATCCTGCTGTCGGGGCCGCTCACGCTGCGACTGTCGCCCGCGCTATGGTTCGCGCGTGAGGGAGGCGTCTTCGTGGCGCTCGCTGCGTCCGTGCTGAGCCTCCTCGCCATCGCGCTGGAGCGTAGCCTCACCATGGCGCGCCGGGGGCCCGCGCCGGCCGCCAGTCGGGGGCGCACGCTGGCGCTGGCTGCTGCCGCCTGGGGAGTGTCGCTGCTCCTTGGGCTGCTGCCGGCGCTCGGCTGGAATTGCCTGGGTCGTCTGGACGCCTGCTCCACTGTCCTGCCGCTCTACGCCAAGGCCTACGTGCTCTTCTGTGTGCTCGCTTTCGTGGGCATCCTGGCCGCCATCTGTGCGCTTTACGCGCGCATCTACTGCCAGGTGCGTGCCAACGCGCGGCGTCTGCGGGCTCGGCCGGGGACCGGCGGGGGCACCTCCACCCGGGCGCGCCGCATGCCACGCTCGTTGGCACTGCTGCGCACGCTCAGCGTTGTGCTCGTGGCCTTTGTGGCGTGCTGGGGCCCTCTCTTCCTGCTGCTATTGCTCGACGTGGCGTGCCCCGCGCGCGCCTGTCCTGTGCTTCTGCAAGCTGACCCCTTCCTGGGCCTGGCCATGGCCAACTCGCTTCTGAACCCCATCATCTACACGCTCACCAACCGCGACCTGCGCCACGCGCTCCTGCGCCTCTTCTGCTGCGGCCGCCACCCCTGCTGCCGAGGCCCGGGTAGCTCCCAGCGGTCCGGGAGCACGGCGGGAGCTTCGGGCGGCCTGCGCCACTGCCTGCCCCCGGGTCTGGACGGCAGCTCAGAGCGCTCGTCGCCCCAGCGCGAAGAGCTGGACACCAGCGGCTCCACCGGCAGCCCCAGCGCGCCCAAGGCCGCCCAGACCCTGGTACCCGAACCGGTGGCAGACTGATGCCCACGCCCGCCATTGTCTTTCCTGAGAACCGTTTTGCAGATTTTTTCTTTTTATATAAAGGAAATTGTAGGAAACACAGCCGAAGATGGTGGAGGCGGAAAAGACGCAGGGGAAATGTATTTATGGATGCTAAACCCCATAACAGTGAACAGACAAAAAAATCCTTGCTTTCGTGGAATTGACGTTCTAGTGGGGAACACAGACAATAACGGAGTGACAAAATAATGGAGATAATTCCAATGACAATACAGAGATGGTGATGGTGGTCAGGGGAGGCCTCTCTGTAGAGATGGTGACGTGTGGTGTGAGCTGAGATGTCCTTGTCCTGGGAACACCTAAAGGAAAAGCATTTCGGGATGAGGGAATGGCAAGTGCAAAGGCCCTGAGGCTGGAATGTGCCCATGTGTTCTGGGAAAAGCAAGGATGCCACCGTGGCTGCAGCAGCTATGGAGTGGAAGGTGACAAAAGATGGAAGATGAAGGGACAGATGGTGCAGGACCTTGTGCGCCATGGGGAGGACTTTGCTTTTGTTCAGAGTGAGGTGGGAGCCACAGAGGGTTCTAAGCAGGGGATGAACTTGCCCTGATTCAAGTGTTTGCAGGTGCTCTGTGACCTTTGTGGAGGACAAGGGTGGAAGCAGGTGAACAGGGACTGCACTGGAGCAATGACAGCGACTCTGATCGCTCAGACTATGTGGACTTTGAATAGATTCTGGAGGCAGCGGACAGAACTGCTGAGGAATTGGGTGTAACAGTAAGAGAAAGTTGTCAAGGACAACGCCACAGGTAGGGCACCCCAAAATTTGATTTTGGGAGACCCGGCCAAATCCTGACAATAAAATTTCTTTGAGTGCGTTGTCAGGTCATAAAAATAAAAATATAATAAAATAATAAGAGCAATTATAATTTCTTATGCCTGGCCGGTTTCCTCCATTGCGCTAGGCCACACCTATTTTTCAGCCTTACTGCAACCTTGCAAGGTAGGTTTCTTCAACCCCATTTGACAGATGAGCAAATTCCAAAGAATGAATACCTGGCTCCGGTGTCAGAGCCAGGCTTCAGGTCCCCAGGCAGGAGGAGACACTGGCATCTGGCCCCTCTGGAGGCTGGAGAGACCAGGCCCACACTGTCTCCCCCGGGGGGTCTGCATTCTTGGCTGGGGGCAATACCAAGGCACAGTTTGTGCCCATATAAGGCTCCAGGCGCGCTGGCCTCAGGCCCCCAAGTCCCCAGGCGCATTCCAGACCCCTGCAAGGAGGGCTGGCCAGGGGGCGGAGTGGGGAGGGGGCGTCCAGTGTAGGAACGGCGCGCCACCTTCCGGGAGACCTTGGAACTGCAGGCATCCTCGAAGCCAGCGGTTTTTGGGGGGTCGCTGCTGACCCAGCCTGGGGACCTAAGTCTCGGCGTGCTAAGCTCACACTGCCTCTGCAACCATATGCACGAGAAACCAACTTATTTCCAGGAACACAGACACACGCGAGCCTGAGGTAGCGGTCCCAGGTCGCTCTCTGGACTGAATCCAATTCTCTGCTGTACAAAATGCCCCTACCTAGGCGCAGGCTGGGGTACCTTGCAGTCTCCTTAGACATCCCACTTCATTTTTCGGTGGTTTGGTGGTGTCATGGTAAAGGAATTATGAATTTTCTACAAAATTCAAAAAGCACCCACTTCCCCTTCTGGGGCGCGATCACTGTGGGATTCCTGGGGAACTTCCAGAGCTCTTCTGTGGGTTCATGAGCTTATATATAAATACATCTCCTGTCTTTTTATACAAATTTAGCACTGTTCCGCATCCTGCTTTGTTCATTTATTGGTATATCTTGGAAATTGTTGCACATCCACGCATTTTGTGATGTCTTCCTGTCTTAGTTGGCTTGAGCTGCTACAACAGATACCCTAGACTGGGTGGCTTAAACAACAGAAATTTGTTTTTCATACTCCTGGAGGCTGGGAGATTCAAGATCAGAATGCCAGCATGCCTGGGGTCTGGTGAGGGCTCTTGTCCTGTGTCACCGTGTCCTCACATGGCAGAGAGAGAAAGAAAGTTCTGTCTCTCTGGTGTCTCTTCCTGTAAGAACACTAATCCTGGCTGGGTGCGGTGGCTCACACCTGTAATCCTAGCACTCTAGGAGGCCGAGGCAGGAGGATCGCTTGAGCTAAGGAGTTTGAGACCAGCCTGAGCAAGAGCAAGATCCCGTCTCTACTAAAAAAAAAAAAAAATAATAATAATAATAATAATAGAAATTAGCTGGACAACTAAAAATATATATGTATATATATATATAAAAATTAGCTGGGCATGGTGGCACGTGCCTGTAGTACCAGCTACTCAGGAGGCTGAGGCAGTAGGATTGCTTGAGCCCAGGAGTTTGAGGTTGCTGTGAGCTAGGCTGACGCTACAGCACTCTAGCCTGGACAACAGAGTGAGACTCTGTCTCAAAAAACAAAAAGAAAGAAAGAAAAATTAGCCGGGCATGGTGGCGTGAGCCTGTAGTCCCAGCTACTCAGCGAGGCTAGGACAGGAGGATGGCTTGAGCCCAGGAGTTTGAGGTTGCTGTGAGCCAGGCTGACTGACACCAGGGCACTCTAGCCCGGGCAACAGAGAGAGACTCCGTCTCAAAAAAAAAAAAAAGAAAAGAAAAAAAAAAAACAAAAAAAGGAGGCCTCATGATCTCATCTAAACCTAATCACCTCCCAAAAGCCCCACCTCCAAATATCATCAAATTGGGTGTTAGGTTTTAAACGCAGGACTGGGAGGGATGCACAATTCAGTCCGCAGCACTTGTATTTTTTTGTTGTTGTTGTTTGTTTTTTGAGACATAGTCTTACTCTGTTGCCCTGGGTAGAGTGCAGTGGCACCATCGTTAGCTCACTGCAGCCTCAAACTCCTGGGCTCAAGCCATCCTCCTGCCTCAGCCTCCCGAGTAGCTGGGACTACAGGCATGCACCACCAAGCCCGGCTAATTTTTTCTATATATATTTTTAGTTGGCCAGATCCTTTCTTTCTATTTTTAGTAGAGACGGGGTCTCACTCTTGCTCAGGCTGGTCTCAAACTCCTTACCTCAAGCAATCCTCCTGCCTCAGCCTCCCGAAGTGCTAGGATGACAGGCACAAGCCATCATGCCCAGCCCACAGCACTTGTTCTTTTTTTCACCTTTAAAAAAATTGAGGTAAATATCCGTATAGTAAGTTTCTTGCTCCTTTTACCTGACTGCATAGTATTCCACAACATGGGTGTGCCACCACCAAGCCAGGGCCTCTAAAGAGGGGCGTGTGGATCGGGTCCAATACTTTGTCATTACACACCATACTGTACCTTGGCTAAATCTCTACAAGAGGCACCGCTGGCTCTCGGGGCCTGTAGGTTTGATTTGGGGACATATGACAGGTCGCCTTCCCAAGCTTGCCAGGAGGGTGCTGGGGTCAACCTTGGCCACTCAGCCTATTCACCAAGTATGCTAGAGCGCCCCCTCAGGAGGTGTCCGGAACTGCAGCTACATTCAGGCAGCGTTGGGGAAACCGCCCCAGCCCTTCTGCACACAATTAATCCCACACGCTGAGCCGGGTCGTTGAATCCTCCAAATTCACCCAGGGGGCTCCAGGAACCCTTTCTTACATCAACATCTCTTCAATCTAGCGTTTCCTTTTATTATTCACTTTTCACTTAGATGGACTCTTTAAAATAAATTGAAATACATTTATTTAAAAGGTAACTTTACATCCTAAACGGCCTACATAAATCAGTAACCTCAGCCATCGAAAATAGCAACCGTTTGCTATCTCTTGGGCACAAGCCTTCACATTTAGTCCTCACGATAACCTAGCAGGTAGCTGCTGTTATTCACGTTTTACAGAGAGGAAAGGGAAGCATAAAGAAATTTTAAGTAATGGCCCACGGGCACGGAGCTAGCAAGCGGGAGATCCAGGGTTCCAATCCCACTAAGGCGAGTACCACGCGCGTCTTGATTGGAGGTAAATGAAAAATAGACAAGGACCGTGAGGCCTGCGCTGTGCTGAGTAAAAGGGAGAAGCGCTGGTCATGGGGTGCACCCCGGCACGGAGACGACCTGCGACGAAACCAGGCGGATGGAGGGGACAGGGCGAAGGGGGGCCAGGCCCTGCGCCCTCGCTCGACGCCCGGCTCCTAGCCGACGGGCGCCCAGCATCTGCGGGAAGGGCGGGGTATCGCCGCTCCTTCCCCGCCGCGCCCTCTCTGCTTTCTGCCCGTCTCCTTTTCGGGCGTCCCAAGGCTGCCCCCCACCCGACGGCCGCGACCCCGCAGGCCACGTCGCCCCGGAGACTAGGCGCCCCCGAACGCAGAAGCGCCCGCGGGTCCCCGACAGGGAAGGTTAGGCAGGAGCCGCCCTGGCAGGCTCACGGCCCCTGGGCCTTCCCGGAAGCGCAGGGCGCAGGTGGCACCACTGTGCCGGGAGCTACTGAGCGCCGGGGGTATCCCCACCCCGAGGCCCCCCTACGGAGGCGACGCGGGGGCCGAAGTGAGCGCGTGGGCAGCAGCGGTGGGGAGGGGTGTCCGCCAGATCCCAGGTGCGGGTCGGGACGAGCGGGCCCTGATTCAGGGACTGTGATTCCTGGCGGCTCCCTCCACGAGGACGGCTGCGCCCAGGACTGCGGTTCCCATCCCCGCAGCAATGGCAGGCGCTGTGGTCGCCGCGCTGGGGCGGCGCAGCTTGGCGACAGCAGGCAGGGGCGGGGGCTGGGGAGCGGCCTTTTGCTGTCCCCACCGCCTGAGGCCAGGGGCCGCGGGGACTTTTATTCTGACACGGCCGGCGCCGAGCTCTGCTTAGTCATGGTGACCTGCACGCTCCGCACCTCCCCCCACGCGCCGCGATGGTGGCGCCGGGGCTCTGGCGGCGGAGGCGGAGCCCGAGCGCGGCCATGGCAGGGTGAGTGAGGCGGCCTGTGCCCGGACTGCGGGCACGGCGGGCCGTGAGCGCCCCTGCGGTAGTGCCCGGGGGCCCGGGAACGCGGCGCCACGGCCCGGGGCGCCTCCAAGTCCCCCCGTGGCTTCCGGGAGGGCCAGGAGGGCGCGGCCCAGGTCCAATCTTTTTGTTGGACGGCGCGACTCGCGGGGTGGCCCGCGAGCCACGCAAGCTGGGCGGAGAACCCAGGAAGAGCTGCCCAAACGGAGGCCCGGGGACCTCGGGGAGTTGGGGGGCTTGGTCTGCACTCTTGGGTTGGCAGCCCAGAGGCCGCGGCGGGGTCACTTCCTCCCTTCTCCAGGCCTCGGTGGCGGCTCAGGCGGGGCATGCGCAGTCCTCCACTCGTCGCTTCTTGGGGGGAAGTGCCAGGTGTCAGGAGGGCACCGTTGACCGATTGGCCAACGACCGAGAGGCAAACCTGGGGCCTTGGCACGGGAGAAGGGGCCAGGCGGCGCCGAGGGGCGGGTGGAGGAGGGTGCTCTGCCAGGCACAGTGGAGTGGGCAGCCAGCCAGCCACCCATTTGCTGACCCCTGCGTGGTGCCAGGCCCCAGGCGCGACACAGGGAGGCTCACGAGAGAGCGTGGGCCCAACGCTCACCTACACGGGGCTGCCTGCCTTTGAAGGGCTGGAGCTGGGGGTGAGAGGGACGGTCCACCCCTCAATAAACAGGCAACAAGCAAAGGAGATCAGTTCCTGACAGTGTTGTGATGAAAATAAAACAAGGAGGAGGGGACTCTGAACTGAGCCCCAGAAAGATGAGAGAAGGGGGAGGCTGGGGGAGCCTCCTGCAGACCCCCAGCCCCTACTTTCAACACAGAACTCATCCCCTGGCCCTCCAGTCTCCAGGGCTTTCCATGAACCCCTTCTGTCCCCATCAGCTCTCACTACATTCCTCCCTGACTCTCCAGATCAGTGCCTGGCACACAGTAGGCACTCAATAAATGTTGGTGAGGTGAATGAAGGAATGAGCTTGACATGTTCTAGGAAGGGAAGGGCTGCTGGATGGCTGGAACAGAGTGAGTAAAGGAAGGAGGTGGGCAGGGGCTAATTGCATAGGGTCTTGCAGGTCATTGAGGAGTTTGGTTTTTACTTCTAGTATTGTGGGAGGTGTTTGGAGGGTTTAGAGCAGGGGAGAGACATGATCTGACCTATGGGTTTTTTTTGGTTTGTTTTTGGTTTTTTTGGAGACATTGTCTCACTTTGTTGCCCAGGTATGAGTGCAGTGGTGTGATCATAACTCACTGCAACCTCAAACTCTTGGGCTCAAGTGATCCTCCTGCCTCAACCTCCCAAGTACCTGGGACTACAGGCTTGAGCCCCTTGCCCAGCTAATTTTTCCTTTTCTTTCTTTCTTTCTTTCCTTCTTCTTCTTTTTTTTTTTGTAGAGACAGTGTCTCACTCTGTTGTTTTAAGATGGGCCCTTGAGCTGATGAGGTTGGGGGAAGTTTGCAAGTGCAAATGGATTCCACTTTAGGTGGTTTGCTTGGGAAGGGAAACTAACCTGGGAATTGCTTTATCTTACAAAAGGACCCCTGGCACGTGCTGGCTCAGCGCCAGGTTCTGCCCCCCAGCCCTGTGCTCTCTCTCTTCCAGGCCCCTGAGTGCCAGAGGTGGTGTTGTTCCTTGTCACCTGAAACCCCATGCAGCCAGAACCCAGGCCTAGCGGGGCTGGGGCCCGCAGCCGATTCCTGCCCCTGAATTCAAAGTGCCCCAAGGGGACAGGGGACACGGTGATGTACGCCTCCACTGAGTGCAAGGCTGAGGTGACGCCCTCCCAGCATGGCAACCGCACCTTCAGCTACACGCTGGAGGACCACACCAAACAGGCCTTTGGCATCATGAATGAATTGCGGCTTAGCCAGCAGCTGTGTGATGTCACCCTGCAGGTCAAGTATGAGGACGCACCGGCTGCCCAGTTCATGGCCCACAAGGTGGTGCTGGCCTCATCCAGTCCCGTGTTCAAGGCCATGTTCACCAACGGGCTGCGGGAGCAGGGCATGGAGGTGGTGTCCATCGAGGGCATCCACCCCAAGGTCATGGAGCGCCTCATCGAGTTCGCCTACACCGCCTCCATCTCCGTGGGTGAGAAGTGTGTGCTCCACGTCATGAATGGTGCTGTCATGTACCAGATCGACAGTGTCGTCCGTGCCTGCAGTGACTTCCTGGTGCAGCAGCTGGACCCCAGCAATGCCATTGGCATCGCCAACTTTGCTGAGCAGATCGGCTGTACCGAGCTGCACCAGCGTGCCCGGGAGTACATCTACATGCACTTCGGGGAGGTGAGCGAGGAGAGGGGTCTTGGAGCAGGGGATTGGGGACAGTGTCAGAAGGACCAGGGATGGACCAATGAGAGGTGAAAGGCCAAGGCAGGGAGCTGGAGAAAAATGGGGTTCTGAACTCCTAGTCCACACAAGTGGGGAGTTTCTGGTTAACAGCTGGCGAAAGTGACATCTTCATGGGGCTCTGGGCTCCTTGGTTCCTCTGGGGCCAAAAGCGGGGACAGAGTGCAGCGAACACAACAGCTGCCAAACCCTGGGATGCACTGGGCAGCCTGGCCTTTCAGGCAATCAGCAGATATTTATGGGACACCCATGACAGGCTACAAGTCTGACCCTTGGTTGTGTGTTCTTTGGTCCACTCAATGTCCTCATGCCGTTTTTGGTTTCATTTTCATTTCTCAGTGGAGGAAATTGTCAACAGAAAATAGAGTTCTTTAAAAAAAATCACAATGATCAGCCCTAATTCGTGGATGGCAACAACTAGAGGTTGCACCCTTGAGGTGATAATAGCAAGTGTTTATTGAGGACTCGCTGTGGACTAGCCCCTGTTCTAAGTGACTCACTTCCTTTAAATCACTGACTCTTCCCATCCTGTGAGATGGTACTGACCTTCAGCCTAGGAAGGCAGGGCAGTGCCCCAGGCCCCAAGCCTTACCGAAGTCTGTGCTTTGGAGTGCCCGCCTGGAAATTTTCCTTTTTTTTTTTTTTTCTTTTTTTGTAGAGACAAGGTCTCATTCTGTCACCCAGGCTAGAGTGCAGTGGTGTGATCATAGCTCACTGGAGCCTCGAACTCCTGGGCTCAAGCGATCCTCCCGCCTCAGCCTCCTGAGTAGCCGGGACTACAGGCACATGCCACCACACAATTAATTTTTGTATTTTTTTGTAGGGACGGTCTTGATATATTGCTTGGGCTGATCTCAAACTCCTGGCCTCAAGCGATCCTCCTATCTTGGCCTCCCAAAGTGCTGGGATTACAGACATGAGCTACTGTGCCTGGCCTATTTTCTAAGTACTGTGGCTGGGATCGGCTGGGGTGGATGCTACCCTGGTCCCCTTTCTCTCTGGGGATGGCTGCTGTCTTCTCTGCTACACTACCTGTGGGGTTGACCAGGTCCAGAGACACACTCTGGTATTAGTCCTAGGGCCGCTGGCTTCCAGAAGAGTGGTCCAGCAAGTAGGTCCCTCACAGAGGCCTGCACAGTGTTTCTTTCCTGGGATTGCATGAGCTTAGGGTACTAGATCGAAATTGTTTATATAGACGGGTGCCTGACAAGCGATATTTGTCCAGGGCCCTGTCTACCCTAGAAGTAACCCTGCTGTGAGGTGGCCACTAAGACAATGTCCATTTTACAGAGAAGGAAAACCAAGGCATGGAGCATTTCAAAGATATGCCCAAATCACATAGCTAGAAAGTGGTAGGGCCAAAATTACAGCTCATGCTGGTTTCTTCAGTGCCGGCACTTTTTAAAATTCTAGCACATTCTATCACTGCTGCTTTTTTCCCCCCTTTGATTCAGTCTGTCCTTTTGGAAAATGATTTCATTAAAAAAAAAAAAAATAGGTGAAGTGTGGTGGCTTATACCTATAATCCCAACTACTCAGGAGGGTGAGGCAGGAGGATCACTTGAGCTGGGGAGTTTGAGGTTGCTGTAAGCCACAATGGTGCCACTGTACTCCAGCATGGGCTTCTGAGCAAGACCCTATCTCTAAAAAAAAAAAAAAAAAAAAAAAAAATTAAAACCCCTGCTTCTCGGAGCAGAAAATAGTAACAGCAACAACAGTAGCAAAATAGGTGACATATTCTTAGAGTTCCAAAACCAAATGATATTACAAAAATATACATAGTATATTGCATCCTTGCCCACTTATCTGAGTGCCTGGCACATACTGTAACTCATTTGATCCTCACAACTTATTTATTTATTTATTTTTATTTTTTTAGAGACAGGTCTCTCGTTCTGTCGCCCAGGCTGGAGTGCAGGATAGCCCCCTGCAACCTTGAACTCCTGGGCTCAAGCGATCCTTCTGCCTCCGCCTCCCGAGTAGCTGGGACTCCAGGCGCGCGGCCACCACGCCCGGCTAATCCTCACAATTTATGAGGTTCATACTATTCGAATCCCCGTTTTGCAGATGATTATGCTGAGACCTTCAGAGGCACCTTGAGTAACTTGTCCAAGGTCCTGCTTGGTGAGGGGTGGGGGAGACACACAGGCGTCAGCCCGTCCCACTTCCCGCCCCCTGCAGGTAGCCAAGCAAGAGGAGTTCTTCAACCTGTCTCACTGCCAGCTAGTGACCCTCATCAGCCGAGACGACCTGAACGTGCGCTGCGAGTCCGAGGTCTTCCACGCCTGCATCAACTGGGTCAAGTACGACTGTGAGCAGCGGCGCTTCTACATCCAGGCGCTGCTCCGGGCCGTGCGCTGCCACTCGCTGACCCCGCATTTCCTGCAGATGCAACTGCAGAAGTGCGAGATCCTGCAGTCAGACTCCCGCTGCAAAGACTACCTGGTGAAGATCTTCCAGGAGCTCACCTTGCACAAGCCCACGCAGGTGATGCCGTGCAGGGCGCCCAAGGTGGGCCGGCTCATCTACACGGCGGGCGGCTACTTCCGCCAGTCCCTTAGCTACCTGGAAGCCTACAACCCTAGCGATGGCACTTGGCTCCGGCTGGCGGACCTGCAGGTGCCACGCAGCGGCCTGGCCGGCTGCGTGGTGGGCGGCCTGTTGTATGCAGTGGGCGGCCGGAACAACTCGCCGGATGGCAACACTGACTCCAGCGCCCTGGACTGCTACAACCCCATGACCAATCAGTGGTCCCCCTGCGCCCCCATGAGCGTGCCGCGTAACCGCATTGGGGTTGGCGTCATCGATGGGCACATCTATGCAGTCGGCGGCTCCCATGGCTGCATCCACCACAACAGCGTGGAGAGGTGAGTGGCCAGGGCCTGGAGGGGTGGGCTTCAAGTGTCCCAAGCCACTGGGATCCAGAAATTCTCCCTGGTGTTGAGTCCTGGTCTCTGCTCCCTGCCTTCAGGAAGGAGACGTCTCAAGGTGCAGCTAAACTTATAGTCAGTGACCTTGGATGATATGCCTGGCATTGTTAACGCTTATAGGATGGTCACAAACCCATATAGCTCCTTTGGGCAGATTTGGAAAATGGTCTGTCAGTTTGAAATTGTTGAGCTGGGTGTGGTGGCTCACGCCTGTAATCCCAACACTTGGGGAGGCCAAAGTGGGAGGATCACTTGAGACCAGGAGTTCAAGACCAGGCTGGGCAATACAGTCAGACTCCATCTCTCTCTCTTTTTTTTTTTTTTTAGAGATGGCATCTCACTCTTGCTCAGGCTTGTCTCAGATTCCCGCCTTGGCCTCCCAGAGTGCTAGGATTACAGGCATGTGCCACCACACCCAGCTAATTTTTTTTTTTTTCTTTTATGTTTGCTTGCTTGGCTAATTTTTTCTATTTTTAGTAGAGACTGTGTCTCGCTCTTGATCAGGCTGGCCTCGAACCACTGACCTCAAGTGATCCTCCCGCCTTGGCCTCCCAGAGTGCTAGGATTACAGGTGTGAGCCACCATGGCTGGCCTGTTAACCTCATCCTTGAAGAACTCTTTATTTTTTTATTTTATTTTATTTTTTTTTTGAGACAGAGTCTCACTTTGTTGGCCAGACTAGAGTGAGTGCCGTGGCGTCAGCCTAACTCACAGCAACCTCAAACTCCTGAGCTCAAGGGATCCTCCTGTCTCAGCCTCCTGAGTAGCTGGGACTACAGGTGTGCACCACCATGCCCGGCTAATTTTTTCTGTATATATTTTTAGTTATCCAGATAATTTCTTTCTATTTTTAGTAGAGATGGGGTCTCGCTCTTGCTCAGGCTGGTCTTGAACTCCTGAGCTCAAACGATCTGCCCGCCTCGGCCTCCCAGAGTGCTAGGATTACAGGCGTGAGCCACCACGCCCGGCCTTGAAGAACTCTTTGAGCATCAATCCCACTTTGAGAAAAACCATTCTTGGCAGTAGCCTAGCTGTTAGAATTGGGGCTCTGGGGTTAAACCGCAGCTCCGCTGCTCCTTTGTGACCCCAGACATGCCATTTCACCTTTCTGCCACTCCATCTTGTCATCCTCTGTGACTGGGTGGGGCTTTGGTGAAATCACACACATAGGACTCAGCAGAGGGCCTAGCAGGGGTGTCACCAAGCCACTGGGGTCCAACAGATGTGAGTGTGACCTCATGCAATTGATGGCTGTGAGCCTCGGTTTCCTCATCTGGAAAATGGAGCTGCCAATACCTGGTTCATTGGAAATGGCTGTGAAGACCAAAGAGTTCAAGTGTATGAAGAAATGAGCAGGGCACCAAACCCACAGTAAGAATTCCAAGGTCGGCTCGGATCACTGCTGTCACCATTGTTCTTATGCCCTTGCAGGTATGAGCCAGAGCGGGACGAGTGGCACTTGGTGGCCCCGATGCTGACACGAAGGATCGGGGTGGGAGTGGCTGTCCTCAACCGTCTCCTTTATGCTGTTGGTGGCTTTGATGGGACGAACCGCCTTAACTCGGCGGAGTGCTACTACCCAGAGAGGAATGAGTGGCGCATGATCACACCCATGAACACCATCCGAAGTGGGGCAGGTGGGTGGGGACTGTGGGGAGGGGAGTGTCCAGGAAACATCCTACGCAGTCCAGGGGTGAAACCGTTGTGCTCCAACGTTTACCCTTGGCACCCACAAAAGAGCTGGATTCTGCTAGAGTCCCAGCCTCTCTCCCAGCTTTGTTTCTGAGGGTTCCCTCAGGAGAGGGGAGTAGGGGAGGGGAGGGCTCCCCCAGGAGGGCGGTGGCTGGGGCCCCAAGGCTAGGCCCCAGAGTCACCCTCTCTGGCTGGTGCTGTTTAGGCATCTGTGTCCTGCACAACTGTATCTATGCTGCGGGAGGGTACGACGGTCAGGACCAGCTGAACAGCGTGGAGCGCTACGATGTGGAAACAGAGACGTGGACTTTTGTAGCCCCCATGAAACATCGGCGAAGTGCCCTGGGGATCACCGTGCACCAGGGAAGAATCTACGTCCTCGGTGAGGCTTGGGATAGAAAAGAGTCCAGGCGAGGCACGGGTGGCTCACGCCTGTAATCCCAGCACTTTGGGAGGCTGAGGTGGGAGGATCGCTTGAGGCCAGGAGTTCGAGACCAGCCTGGGCAACATAGTAGCCCCACCAATTGGGGGACAGGTGGCTTTTGCTTCTCATGGTTGCATCCTCCTCTCTTTGCCTGCCCTCTGAGGTGGTGTGACCTGTGGTGACCATCCCCTCTGCTCTCCCTGCAGGAGGCTACGATGGTCACACGTTCCTGGACAGCGTGGAGTGTTACGACCCAGACACAGACACTTGGAGCGAGGTGACCTGCATGACGTCCGGCAGGAGTGGGGTAGGCGTGGCTGTCACCATGGAACCCTGCCGGAAGCAGATCGACCAGCAGAACTGTACCTGTTGAGCCAATTTTGGTTTTTTTGGGTGGGGGAAAAAAACGGTCCGACAGAGAGTATTGTTTTTGTACAAAAACAGGGACAAAAGAAAAGGCCCTAGTGCAGATACTCCTCATCCTCCAGGAAGGGATGCTGGGATGCCTCAGTGTTACAATGACAGCTGGAAAGAAAAGGAAGGCCAGGACAGGAACCCACAAGCCCCTCGGAGGAGTCCCAGAAATGTCCAAGACAGCCTGCCTGGGAGGTGGTGTGGGATGGGCGGACCCCCCGGAAGAGAGGCCCCCACAGTGCTGGCCAGAAAATAGGCCTTGGTTGCACACCGGCAGCCATCACTTCCCTTTGGGTTGAAAGCAGGCGCTGAGGTCAAGCTGGTTTTTGTTCCTGGCAGCTTTGTGATTCATTCCTGGAGACCCGGAGGGGACCCAGTGAGGACTTAGGGGTTTCAGCCCCTCCGGAAATGTGGTTCCCGGGGATGGTCCTGTACATAGAAGCCACTGGATATCTCTGCCCTGGGCAGTTATTTTGTTGATAAGTAACCCTGTAACTTTCCAAGGAAAATAAAGAACAAACTAACTAGTGTCTTCCACCCGGGCTGTTAGCTGGAAATCTTAAACCCGGCAACAGAAAGGGCTCTTCTCCTGAAATGCACGCAAGTCTTCATTTAGGGCTTATCTTTGAAACCCGTTTCTTATCTATGCCCATTGCATTTTGATATGTAGGGCATCTTTGTCCCTGTAGGCAAGCCGCACGATTGTCTCCCAGTTTCAGCTGCCTTGGAAGACAATGCCCTGAGTCCTTGACACATCTCCTAGGACTCCTGAGGTCAATCTCATACGTGCCATGCCATCCAGTTTATATTTCAAGGGAAACCATCTCCAACATGCCTTCCAAATTTGGTGAAAATCTATCCGGCCATTTGTTTTGTGCTGTCGTTACACAGACTGAACCTTTGTTTTAGGTGCCTGAGTATTAAAAGGACAAAGGGGTTTCTTGGAAATGAAGCTGCTTGGTGGTTATCTTGGGCAAGGGGTTCAACCGCCTGGTCCCTTCTGAACAATTTGTGTGGGGGTAGCATGTGGCCTGCCTCTGTTCTTCTACCAATCAACTATTTATGCTGGACTGGAGAAAAGACATATGACGTATGGCCCCAACTCTTGGGGAATTCACAGGTTTTTCTGAGTAGCTTAGAGAGGAAACATTTTTTTTTCCTCTTTTTTTTTGAGACAGAGTCTCACTCTGTTGCCTGGGCTAAAGTGCACTAGCGTCATCATAGCTCCTGGCTCACTGCAAACTCAAACTCCTGGGCTCAAGCGATCCTCCTCCCGCAGCCTCCCGAGTAGCGGAGACCACAGGTGGGAGCCATGATGCCTGCCTAATTTTTCCATTTTTAGTAGAGAAACGTTCTTGCTCTTACTCAGACTGGTCTCGAACTCCTGAGCTCAAGGAGTCCTCTCACCTTGGCCTCCCAGAATGCAAGGATTACAGGTGCAAGTTGCCGTGCCTGGCCCTGAACTCTTTTTACAGGTAGAGAGGGAGAGGTCTAGAGAAGTGACTTGCCCAAGGCCACAAGGCCACTAAGTGGTGAAGTTCAGATTCAACCTGTGGAGTACACCAAAGCAGTCATTCTCAGCCACAACGCACTGCACCGCTGCATTTGGAAGAAGGAAATATTAAAGGGGTCCCATGGAGTCAGTGTGTATAGCAGTGAAAATTCCAGAAACAGCAACCTCATCTACAGCTGAGGGGATTTACACATAATGCGGTGGCCAGAAGCCACACAGCCCTGCCTGGGGTGGTGTTTCCTTTCAAAAGGGGTAGCACTCTGGTCTTGAAGTCAGGTTTAGCAGATTCAATATTTTTTTTTTTTTTTTTTTTTTTTTCCAGACAGAGTCTCACTCTGTTGCCCAGGCTAGAGTGAGTGCCGTGGCGTCAGCCTAACTCACGGCAACCTCAAACTCCTGAGCTCAAGGGATCCTCCTGTCTCAGCCTCCCGAGTAGCTGGGACTACAGGCATGCACCGCCATGCCCGGCTAATTTTTTCTATATATATTTTTAGCTGTCCATATAATTTCTTTCTATTTTTTTATTTTTTTTTAGTAGAGATGGGGTCTCGCTCTTGCTCAGGCTGGTCTCGAACTCCTGAGCTCAAACGATCCGCCCACCTCGGCCTCCCAGAGTGCTAGGATTACAGGCGTGAGCCACCGCGCCCGGCCAGATTCAATATATTAATAGCAGTTAGGGGATCAGCCCTTGAGTGAACAGTTCCTTATCTGCAAAAAATGGTACTTGGATGCCTTCTGGGCATTAGGCCCTGTGGCAGCTGCTGGACCAACAAAGGTGAGTATTTACACTCACTTTCCAACTCCAGAAAAACAACTCTTTTCCAGTCCTTACTCCGCTAGGCATTGGGGCGGTGGCAGTGAACTAACCCACGGTGATTCCTACCCTCGTGGAAATCACAGTTTAGCAGGAGAGCAGGGTGACCATCTCATCCGGGTTTGCCTGGGACTTTCCCAGTTTGAACACTGAAAGGCCAGCAGCCCAGGAACCCCTTCTTGGTCCCAGACCATTGGTCATACTGCAGGTAAGCCAGATGTTGAAGCAGTAACTACCAACATGCTGACGGGGGTCATGGTTAAGTTTGCATTTTGAAGTCAATGGCTCTGGGAGCCAGGTGGAAATGGCTTGGCTGGGAACGGGTGTGGATTGGGAAGACTAGACAAATGACATCTGCGGTTGTCCAGGTGAGAGATGATGGCATTTGGATTGGGCCGGTGGCTGTTGGCATGAAGTAGAATCTACACATGAAGAGAATGATGAGACATCCAGGTTGAAGAATCCAGAATGATCCTGGGTTTCAAGCTCGAACAGCCAATGGTAGAGAGGCTTGGAGGAGGCTGGAGTCAGAAGAGAAGTGATGACGGGTTGGGTTTTGGGTGTGTTAGGTTTGCAGCCTCAAGATACAATTGTTTCAGGAAAGTTCACAGAGGCAGCCACTTAAGAACTGTTTGCTGCCAGCAAATAGTGGCTACTCGGTGCCAGGCATGAAGTGGGGTGTTCAGACAATGTGGACCAAGCGTGATGCCATCCCTTTCTTGTGGAATTGGCGTTAAAACAATCACATAAATTGTATGTCATTACCATCAAAGGTAAGCTCTCAAAGGGACAGGAGCTTGACCTAGGCTACAGGACTTGCAAAAGCATTCTTGAAGGAGGGGCTTATCTCACAGAAATCCAAAGGAACTGCATTTGAAGTGTAAGATTCTGGACAGGAAACGGCACAACATGTGCAAAGGTCCTGTGGCACTGCGAGGCAAGTCTCGATGAAGCTCTATGAGGGAGGAGGAACACGGTATAAAAAGAGGCTGAACCAAGACATAGTCAGGGGGCTAGACCATGCAAGCCCTGTGGGTCATGCTCATTTCTCTTTAACTGTTAAATATATAACCATTACTAAAAAAAAAAATACAGCATTACAGATAAAGCTGAAATTTTACTATCTCTCCATCCCAGCCCACTTTAATCTTAATAAAAAGAATACTTTGCAGCAATGTTCTATGTTACTCTACATAAATGGCATAATGTTGGGTATATGCTGCAACTTGTTTTTCCCCCTCAGATCTTCTAGGTCTGTGGTCACATTCCTTTACCCAGCTACCCAATGTTCTATTTTAGCTACTCTTCCACTATGGATAGATGTTTAGGTTGTTTCCATTTTCTTAGAAGTACAGGTAAGGCTACAGCACCCTTTCCTGGTCATGTCTCCTTCAGCGCAAGTGTGTGTATTTCTCCAGGTGGATGCTAAGAGGTGCAATTTACTAGATCAGAGATAGGCAGTTTTACTAGATGCTGATAGATCGCCCTGGAAAGTGGTTGTAACAAATATTCCAGCAGTTCTGCATACATTTAGACACAATCAAATGTATCATTCTTTCCCTTTGATGCTTCTTTTGTATCATATTTAGGAAGGACTTTTGGTTCTTGGAATTTTCTACAGCTTCCTATCCAGTTGTTACGTAATTGTCTCCCACCCATAAATTAATTTCCTTTCCTCCTAAATTGACAACAGTTAGTTTTTGTTGGTTCTCTTAGAACCAGGAATCCTGGCTGGGTGCCGTGACTCATGCCTGTAATCCTAACACTCTGGGAGGCTAAAGTGGGAGGATCACTTGAGGCCAGGAGTTTGAGACCAGCCTGGGCAACGTAGTTGACCCCGTCTCTACGAAAAGGTAACAGAGTGTGGTGGTGGCCCACCTGTAGTCCCAGCTACTCCGGAGGCTGAGGTGGGAAGATCACTTGAGCCCAGGAATTGGAGGCTGCAGTGAGCTGTGATAGCACCACTGCACTCCAGCCTGGGTGACAGAGCAAGACTCTGTTTCTTAAAAACAAAATCAAAACCCCCTCCTCCAAAAAAACAAGAATCCCGATTTGTGGAGTCATTAAGAAATGTTTCAAAATATATTTTCTTCAAACATATTTAAGTTTTGTTTTTGCACTGTTTTTAAATGTATCTGGAATTTGTTAGTGTGTATGGTATAAAGTTGGAATTTAACTTTCTATGTAGTCATTTGCTGCACAACCATTTTTCAAACCATTTCTTGAATAATGCTTTCTTTTCCCATAGTTTTCAATGCTATTCCTATCATATAACAAATTCCCATTTATGCATGAGACTGTATTCTGTTTTTATTGACTTTCCAATCTGTTTTATTGACTTAAATATCCATTTTTGTACCAACTTCATTGTTATAATTATTGCAGATTTATAACATGTCTTTCTTTTTCTGAGACAGACTCTCACTCTGTTGCCCTGGCTAGAGCTCAGTGGCGTCATCATAACTCACAGCAACCTCAAACTTCTGGGCTCAAGTGATCCTCCTGCCTCAGCTGCCGGGGCATCTGGGACTACAGGCATGCACCACCATGCCTGGCTAATTTTTTTATTTTTAGTAGGGACTGGTGGGTGGATGGGTATCTCAGTGTTATTCAGGCTGGTCTCGAACTCCTGGCCTCAAAAAATCCTCCCACCTCAGCCTTCCAGAGTGCTAGGATTACAGGCGTGAGCCACCTCACCTGGCTTTTTCTTTCCTTTTCTTTTTTTTTTTTTAGGCAAGGTCTCCCTCTGACACCCAGGCTGGAGTGCAGTGGCATAATCATAGCTCACTGCGACCTCAAACTCCTAGGCTCTCAAGGGATCCTCTCGACTCAGCCACTGGAGTAGCTGGGACTACAGGCACGGCGCCCAGCCTTGTTCCTGTTTTTAAAATTAGCATTCTTCAAAACTTCTGAGTGAATGCCACTTCTTATAAATCAAACAAACTTCACATACATTCAGGAAGTTCCCTATTTAAGGAACTTAATAATCCCTCCTGGGCCAGGCGAGGTGGCTCACGCCTGTAATCCTAGCACTCTGGGAGGCCGAGGCGGGAGGATCGCTCGAGATCAGGAGTTTGAGACCAGCCTGAGGAAGAGCGAGACCCCGTCTCCACTAAAAATAGAAAGAAATTATCTGGACGACTAAAAATATATATAGAAAAAATTAGCTGGGCATGGTGGAGCAGGCCTGTAGTCCCAGCTACTCGGGAGGCTGAGGCAGGAGGATCGCTTGAGCCCAGGAGTTTGAGGTTGCTGTGAGCTGGGCTGACACCATGGCACTCTAGCCTGGGCAACAAAGCGAGACTCTGTCTCAAAAAATAATAATAATAATAATAGTAATCCTTCCTGTGAGCCCCAACACTACATCTACAATACAGGGCTGTAACTTCTATTTCATTACAGCACATTTTAAGCAGGAACACTGGAGACTACATATTCCAGGCTCCTTTGGGGTTTAATCACCTGATTAGACAACTGTGGTGGGAAAGTGGAAATTTCAGCTGCCTCTGCCTTCAATTGGTCTCAGCTTCAAGGTCAGGAAAGATTAATAACAACATTAGCTAAAAAGTTGGTGGTGTTTTTCCCCTCAAGTTTCAACTATCATATATGAGATCTCTTTCATTTCTACCCTACATCTTCCCCATACTCATCCCACTTCACCCTGCCTGGCCGTCTCAGTTCTTGTAAAGTAGTATTAGACTCTTTCTGACCCAGGGAGTTGGCATATACCGTCCTCTCTGTATAAAACTCATGCCCCAGCTCTTTTTACAGCTTTATTGAGGTATAACTGACATACAATAAACTAGACATATGTTACATGTACAGTTTGATGCCTTTTTTTTTTTTTCCCTTAACACACAGGTTCTCCCTCTGTCGCCCAGCCTAGAGTACAGTGGTGTCATCATAGCTCATTGCAACCTGTAACCTCAAACACCTGGGCTCAAGCAATCATCCCACCTCAGTCTCCTGAGTAGCTGGGACTGCAAGCATGCACCACTAAGCTTGGCTAATTTTTTTGTCCTGTAAAGACAGGATCTGGCTCCCAAAGTGCTAGGATTACAGATATGAGCCATTGGGTCCAGTCTGGATTATTCGCTAATGTGCAACCAGAAACCATGACAAGTGCTCTAGGAAAAAGTAGCTTGTAGAAGTCATAAACAAGGTATTTGTTGGTTTTGTAGTCATAATTTATTCTTCTGTTTCTTTAACTGTTTAATTTCTATTTTAGGTTTTTATCTTTTTCCAGCTTTATTGAGGTATAGTTGACGATGAAAAATTGTATAGAGGCTGCCCACAGTGGCTTCTGCCTGTAGTCCCAGATACTTGTGGGGGCTGAGGCAGGAGGATGACTTGAGCCCAAGAGTTCAAGGTTGCAGTGAGCTATGATCAAGCCCCTGAACTTCAGCCTGGGCAACAAGTAGATCCTGTTTCTGGAAAAAAAAAATTGTATAGAGGAGCTACTGGACTGGTGAATAGATCAAGGTGCCTGGAAGTGTAGTGCACCTGGAGAGGGCATGGCAGCTCTGTACTTAGTGAACAAATATAATTGTTTTAAGCCATTAAAAATTGTATATATTTAAAGTGTACAAGTGGATGATTTGATATACATATACATGGTGAAATAGTCACAATTAAGCTAATTAACATCTCCAACAGCTCACACAGTTACCGTTTTCTTTTTTTGGGTGAGAACACTTAAGATGTACCCCCTTAACAAGTATCAAGTATACAAAATGGGCCAGGTGTGCTGGCTCATGCCTAATCCTATCACTCTGGGAGGCCGAGGCAGGTGGATCGCTTGAGCTCAGGAGTTCAAGACCAGCCTGAGCAAGAGCAAGACTCTGTCTCTACTAAAAATAGAAAAATTAGCCAGGCACAGTGGTGTGAGCCTGTAGTCCCAGCTACTGGGGAGGCTGAGGCAGGAGGATCACTTGAGCCCAGGAGTTGAGGTTTCTGTGAGCTAGGCTGATGCCACAGCACTCTAGCCCAGGGAACAGAGTGAGACTCCGTCTCAAAAAAAAAAAAAAAAAGTATACAAAATAATATTGTTTATTATATTCACATTGGTGTATGTGAGATCTCCAGAACCTGTTCATCTCATGTAACTGAAACTTTGTGCCCCTTAGCCAACATCTCCTCATTTCCCCCTCCCCCATGATTCTTCTATTCTTTTTTTTTTTTCCTTGTAGAGATGGAGTCTTGCTATGCTGCCTAGGCTCATCTTGACCTCTTGGCCTCTAGCAATTCTCCCACCTCAGCCTCCCAAAGTGCTGGGATTACAGGTGTGAGCCACCATGGCACATGGTGATATTCTTATTCTGTCTTGTTCATTATTTTATTTCCACACATAGAACACTGGATCACAATAGGAGCCTCACATATACTTGAACGCTGAGTAGACGAATTGTTGGTCAAGATAGTGGTGCAATAAATGTGTGTGGGATTAAATGCAATTGTCCAGGTCTTCCCGATGCTTCTCCAAGGGTGTGGACTGTCAGATCTTTGGAAGAGGAGAGCTACTCAGCCTGCTGGGATTTCAGTTCAACACAAGGATGCCCTTTTGATCTCCCGCTGCTGTTGCCATCAGATCCCTTGGGACTTCATGGAAAAAAAATGATGCGTCTTCCAGGTGACAACCCTGCATATCTCCAATCACTAAGTACCTGCCAACGACGATGTCAGGTATGGTGAGAAGGACTTGATCAGTATGTTAAGGCAGTTTTAGATTCTTTCTGTGGCTTCTATTTTAGGAGAAACAGCCCCGGTTCCTTAAACAATTTCACATGTGGCATGTGAGTTCTTTATCGGCTAGTTTCATCTTCATCTGCCCTTCAACTTTGAGGGATGATCTGAGTGTTGAATTCTCCTTTCCCCAACTGGGGAGAAGGAGAGCGCGAGGGGGGCGATTGGGGGTTTCTCATATCTAGGGGACCACTCAAGCCCTTGCAGGGCTTTGCCTCACATTGGAAGGGAGGAAGGGGTTGCCCTTAAGAAAAAAGGGGCTATGATAGGTCCCTTGGGGTGTCAGAAGAGCAATGACAGGAGACCCTCAGGAAACAGAGCGACAATGCCAGGTCCCTTCTCCGGAAAAAGGAACAACTTTGGGGTCCCATCAGGAAGGGATAACGACCTGAGGTTCTCCCCAGGAAGAGGGGATTATGCCTGGGTCTCCCGCAGGAAAGGAGGACAATGCGAGGGCCCCATCAGGAAAGGGAGGGGACACCAGGGTCCCCTCAGGAAGAGCGGGTGACGCCAGGTTCCCCCTCAGGAAGCAGGGACGACTCTGGGTAACTCTCAGCAAAAAGGGATGACACCAGGTATCCCCTAAAGGAGGGGGGGACTGACGCCAGAGTACTCTCAGGAAAGGAGGACGACGCTGGGGTCCGCCTGGGAAGGTAGGAACGACGCTGGGGTCACTCTCACCTACCTCAGGGCCCCTCGCACCTGCTGCGGCCCGGAGCACCTTAGGCTCCGCGGAACCTCAGCTCTTGCAGCCGTCGGGTTCGACAGAAGCGCCCACGCCCCTCATTGGCTGCTTTCTTGGCGGATGACAAGTACTCCAGCCAATTGTAGTGTGGGGAAAAACTCCCGCGCGACCTGGCCACGCCTTCTACTCGTTCTGCGCTTGCGCAGCTTCCTGAGCCTGCTGTCGATCCCCAGCCTTCCTCCAGGGGGCGCTCGAGGGTCGTGCTCCCAACCCTGCCTCCTGGCTTGCCTCTGCCTATGACCCGTTTTATATTAATAATAATAGTACGTACTTGATAGGGCTGTTGTGAGAATTATGTCCGATCATTTATGTAAAACAAAAACAAAAAAATATCTCCCGGTAAACCTGAGCTATCGTTACTCGCATTTTCCAGCGAGGAGAACTGAGGCACAGAGAAGGTAAGTAACCTGCTCAAAGCCCAGCCAGTAACTTGGCAAAGTCTGAACCAGAGTCCAGGAAAGCTGAATCTAGAGTCCGTGTGCTTATCCACCACGGTTTTGTGGCTCCCAGATAACAAGTTCAGGTGCCTTTTTATTTTCCCTGATTATAAAATAATTTCCCCCGATTATAAAAGTAATACATGCTCATTGCAAAAAAGTTCAGAAAATACCGAAGACTACAAAGTAGAAAACAAAGATCTCTTTTAATCTGACCACTGGAGACACTGTTAATATTTTGATGGGTGAGTGTGTGTTTTTTTTTCTTTTTTAACACAGTCTCGCTCTGTTGCCTGGTGTTGGGTGCATTGGCGTCATCATAGCTCACTGCAGCCTCAAACTCGTGGGCTTAAGTGATCTTTCTGCCTTAGCCTCCTAAGTAGCTGGGACTACAGGGGAGAGCCACTACACCTGGCTAATTTTTCTATTTTTTGTAGAGATGGGGTCTCACTGTGTTGGCCAGGCTGGTCTCAAACTCATGGCCTCAAGCGATCCTCCCACCTTGGGCTCCTAGAGTGCTAGAATTACAGGTGGGAGCCACTGCACCCGGCCCAGTTGTTATGTTTTTGGTAAGTATTGTCAGACCACTCCTGGAAAGCTGTATGTTCCAGCTTCCAAACCAATGAGCTGTGAAAGTGCTTTGTATACCCCAAACATAGTCCATCTTCTAATTATTTACTAATAGATGAAAATGAATAAGTGTCTTCCTTTGATTTGCACTTCCTTATGGTTTTTTTTTTGAAACAGAGTCTCACTCTGTTGCCCAGGCTAGAGTGCCGTGGCATCAGCCTAGCTCACAGCAACCTCAAACTCCTGGGCTCAAGCAATCCTTCTGCCTCAGGCTCTGAGTAGCTGGGACTACAGGCATGCGCCACCATGCCCGGCTAATTTTTTTCTATATATTTTTAGTTGTCCAGATAATTTCGTTCTATTTTTAGTAGAGACGGGGGTCTCACTCTTACTCAGGCTGGTCTCGAACTCCTGAGCTCAAACGATCCACCCTCCTTGGCCTCCCAGAGTGCTAGGATTATAGGCGTGAGCCACCACAGCCGGCCACTTCCTTATGTTTTGATGTTGTTAAAGAGGGGGAAATATTCCCCACATCTTAAGGTGTCATGCACATGAAATGATAATATTATATGAAAGTATCGGGGTGGCTATCATTGTAGAACAGGCACTGAGCTAAAGCAAGATCCTGGCCTCATTTCCCTGAATTTTCTCCACACTGTGTGATTTCATCCAGGTCCTCAGTTTCCTGATCTGCAAAATGGAGCTGATGATAGTGGTATCTCAAGGGCAGCTGGAGAGTCAATGAGTTAACCCACCTATAAAGTTCAGCACAGGGCAGGGCTCTCTAAAGGCTGGAAGAGGTTGAGCCATTTGCTAAAGACCACATAGCCTGCAAGCAGCTGATGTCCACTTTATTTTTCTTGTTTCCTTTCCTGCTTTTTTTTTAGAGACGGAGGTCTTGCTTTGTTGCTCAGGCTGGTCTTGAACTCCTGGCCTCAAGCGATCCACCTGCCTTGGCCTCCCAAAGTGCTGGCATTGCAAGCATGAGCCACCATGCCTGGCCTTGATGTCAACTTCAGAGAATAACCAACTTCACCCCCTTCCCCAGGTCCCCCTGGCCTGTTCAGATTACAAGACACCACTGCCCTTGGTCACCTTTGCCTGAGGAAAGATGAACTCTCCACCTGGTGGAATTTTAGAGAGCCAGCTGGTGGTCACATACCGCCCGTACCCTTTGACCACCTTCTCAGTCTGTCCCCTTGTCCCAAGAAAGGTGGTGTTTGGGACATCACATCTGCCCTTTTACACTTGGGGAAACTGAGGCCTGGAGCAAGAAGTCTCACCCAGGGGCATCCATCAACCCCTGCTGGCTGGGATTGGTGCTGTAGCCTCCTGACCTCCGGCCTAACACCCTTTCCCCAACTCTGCCTCCCTTTGAAACACCCTGGGGACAATGTCTGTGTCTCCTCTTGGCTTCTTGCACAAAGTTCAGATTCCCTGAAAACTTCTACCTAGTTTCCCAGCATTGCTTCTCCTCTCTGGGTCCAGACTGGCCCCACTCCTCTGGGCCATGATATCTACATAAATCTTTACGTGAATCTTTACAGCCACTGTCAAGCAGAACTCTTTTTGTGCAGCCTAAATCCTTTCCATTAATTCTAGCTTCAGTTCCAGAACAGCACAGTCCAATAGAGTAGACCCTGGCCACACGTGGCTACGCTATGGATAGGAATAATCAAAACTCCAGTCCCTCAGTTGCATTTGCCACATTACAACTGCTCAATAGCCACATGTGACTGGTAGCTAATTCATTGGGTAGCACAGATATAGAACATTCTTAGCATCATAGGGAGTTTTATTGGATAGCTGTACTCCAGAGCAACCCTGTAAGTCTGGGGGTGTTGCTATCCCCATTTTATAGATGAAACAGCTGAAGCTCGGAGAGATCACCCCAAGGTCACCCAGCTTGAGCTGAATTCAAACCCAGAGGCCCTGGAGACTGAAGACAAATGGCAAAGTAGGTGGGTCAACCTTTTCTCAGACTCGGGCAAGATGCGTTCATTTTATTTCACGACATTCATGTTATGAATATATACATCTGGCCATCCCAGTGTGCCTGCAGGCGCTATGTGTGTGTCCATGTGTATCTCGGTTTATTAAACCCCAGAGGCAGTCAGTATTCTAATCAAAGTCCACGTCACAACCATTTCCACTATCCATATCTTTACCCAAAGCCTAAATTTTTGCACATGAGCATAATGAGTGTCAGAACTGTTTTATTGGTGAAACCAGGGGCTTGTTATTTAGCCTAATGAATGTTGGAAAGATAGGCTCCCATAGGTGGAATTAGCAGTATTCAAATATGTGGATTGGGCCAGGCATTGTGGCACACACCTGTAGTCCCAGCTACTGAGGAAGTTGAGGTTGAAGGATTTGCTTGAGCCCAGGAGTTCGAGTTTGAGATCAACCTGGGCAACATAGCAAGATCCCATCTCTTAAAAAAAAAAAAAAGAACGTAACACTTAAACTTTTAAGTGTTTACCGTGTATCAGCTCATTTACTCCTCACCAAAAATAACCTCCAAAAACCACCAAATATGTGGATTGGTTAAAATATCTGAGATTCATTTGCATACACAGATTAGAAAAACAGAATGTAAATCCTGAGTCATCCTGTGTCAGGCTGTTTGGAGGATTCAACTTGCCCGCTACCCATAAAGCTTACAGGCTTGAAGGGACACAGAATCCTGCCTTTGAGATATTCACTTTCTTTCTTTCTTTTTTATTTTTTTATTTTTTTTTTGTTGTTGAGACAGAGTCTCACTCTGTTTCCCAGGCTAGAGTGCCGTGGAATCAGCCTAGCTCACAGCAACCTCAAACTCCTGGGCTCAAGCGATCCTCCTGCCTCAGCCTCCCGAGTAGCTGGGACTACAGGTATGCGCCACCATGCCCAGCTAATTTTTTCTGTATATATTTTTAGCTGTCCATATAATTTCTTTCTATTTTTAGTAGAGATGGGGTCTTGCCCTTGCTCGGGCTGGTCTTGAACTCCTGAGCTCAAATGATCCACCCGCCTCGGCCTCCCAGAGTGCTAGGATTACAGGTGTGAGCCACCGTGCCCGGCCTCTTTCTTTTGTTTAAATGCAATGTGAAGGTTGCAACACCAGCAAGGACAGAATGCTACGAATTCATGCAACTTACAGGTATAAATTCTTTTGTGTCTGTACATCAAGTTTAATGTCTGCCTGGCAGAATTTCACCTGAGACATTTCATCAGAACCTGGTAGCCAGATAGTGGAGGTGGCATTTATGTGGCCCCCTTGAGTTTTCCAGGGGTAACTGCTAGAGCCCAGAACTCAAAAGTTGTATCAGACATACTTTCAGTACAAGAAGTGGGGCTTACCTGTGTCTGTTGACATTGAAAGACTGCATGGTCTGAAATTCCATTTTATAACCCGGCCGAGGCCTGGGGGCTGCCTCTGGCTGAGTTCTAGTCACAATTCCACCTACTTGGGGACAGGTAGTGATAGAGCCCTCCCTTCCCTGCTCAAGCAGACACTGCAGGAAGGAGGCACCTCAACGTACAAGGTGAGGAATGAGACCACAGTCAGCCAGGACAATCAGTGAAAGCCTCAATTTAATTGGAGACAAGATTGAAGGATAATCGATCAACAGACCGAATTATTGATCGCCGAAGTGGACAACACACAAGCAGCTCACAGGGTCCTGCACCCACCCTGGGGAGAGGAGCCCTGATTGGGGTGGGGGTCCGTCTCACCAGTCACCCCCTGGCTCTTGGGGAAGGGGCAGGAGGCAGGCTCTGCCCAGCCCTCGCCCCCTGTGATGACACGACTTCCCGTAAAAACAGCAGCGGTAGTGAGTCCACCCGTGCCCAGGACTATGGTACAATTTGTATAATACAGCAAGAGTGGGGTCTCTCTTTCCGGGAGACCCCCTCCCTACCTTCCCGACGGGGTTAGCCAGGGAAGGGCAAGTTTATTTTCCCTTTTTGCCTCTGTAGAATAATTTACAAACCAACCTTACAGTTATGTACAAAAAGAAAAAAGAAACAAAAAAGAAAAAGTACGAACGAAAGGAAAAGAAAGAAAAGGCCCACTCCGGTTGCCGGCTGGGACGGAAACTACTTTCGCTACAAAAATGAACCCTGTACAGCATCGTGGGGGGGAGGGGAAGTGGGGGTTACTCCCCACTGGGGTAGGGGGGACAGACAGATGGAAGGCTAGGGAGAAATTGGGGGCTACAGTACCGTGTGCTCAGATTGGGTGGGGGGGCAGGCAATGAATGAGACAGTCCCTGCTCTGCCTAGTGGCAGAACCAGGCTGAGGGGTGTGGGGATGGGGCCTGGGGGCTAGGGAGAGGGTCTTTCCTTCCAAACAGTCCCCCATGGCTTGGAGAAAAATAGCCTTGCATCTGTCTGTCGTATTGCTCAGGGGCTAGCTGGGGGTGGAGGGGGGTAGGGAGAGGATCGGCAAGGCAAGGTTGGGCCAAAGGAGAAATTACTTTGGTGGCAGGGTGGGAACAGTTGCCCAGGATGGGGGATGAGGGTATACACCATTATTGCTTCCTCCTAGGGCAAAGGGTTGGGGGCTATGGTCAGAGTCTGGAAGGGAGTAAGGACGCTGGGAAAGGGGGGGACAGCCAGGATGGGGGCTCTGGACCTGCACACAAGGTGCAGGTGGCAGCCACTGCAACCCCCTTCTCCTATGGCCAAGGAAATCATTAAGGCAGAAACAAGAGGACAAGCAGCTGGAAGGGGGGAGGGGTATGTGCGGATCAGAGCCGCCCCCCCCCCCAAACGGAGAAAATTCAAAGTGAACCCAAAGTGGGAGGGGAAAGGGAGTGGCAAGCAAGGGGGGTCAGGCCCTCCTCAAATCTCAGGCCTGAGGCCCTTCTGACCACACCACCCCCTGCTACACCACCCCCTGCGTCCTAAAGTGAACAGCTCCGCCGGCTCGCTGACCCCCTAGTCAGTATTGCCGGGGTTGTGCAAAATGAGGCGGAAGACTTTTGTTGGGGGGGGACAAGGAGCCAGAGAGGGGCTGGAGCTGGGGCCTCCTAGAGTGAAACCCGCCCCCACTGTCCCCCAGCCCTGCCCAGAATGGCTTTTCCTGGCTGGCTTCGAGAGACCCTCTGAAATTCAGAAGAAAAGCCTAGAATGAGGTGCCACAGCCTGTTGGGCCCAAGTGCAGAGGTCTAAGAGGCCCGGAAGACTCAGCCTTGAACTTGGGGGACAGGGGCGGGAAGGGAGGAGGGGAGGGGTTTGGAGGTGGAAAAGGAGAACCAGGAATAGGAGCGTCTACAGTTGCTGTGTTGCATCCTTTTTTTTTTTTTCTTTTTTTTTTGTTCTTTTTCTAAAAATGTTACAATTAAAATTCAAAAAATAAAATCCCTTCCGGGACCTCAGCCCCTCGTTCCCCAGCCCCCACCTCCAAAAAAGGGCCCCATGGGTGGGGGCGGGGGGAAAGGGGAAAAAAAGAAAAGAGAAAAAAACCCACTTTTCTGTTTTCTTTTTTCTCAGGAGGGCCGAGTGTCTTTGAGGCAGCGGAGGAAGAGGTGGTCGTGGGGGCAGGTGGGGGCAGGGGAGCAGGGAGGGCCACAGGGAGCAGGGGATGGGGCTCAGGTGGGGTCTCCGCCTGACTCCCAGCCGCCAGGAGCTGGGAGTGTCGGGGGGTCCTCCCCAGAGGTCCCTGTGCAGGCACTGCAAGCCCTCTTGGCAGCCTGATGCTCTCTTTGGGCCCCCACCTCGGCCGCCATGGAGGGGAGGCCCGGGAGGCCCAGGGCCTCCTCTGAAATGGACGGGGTCCTCAAGGCAGGCAGAAGGGGGCTTCCAAGACACAGGGCAGGGGGGCTGCTGCAGCTCACGGCATCCACCGATCCCTCCTGGCATATGGGCTCATCCAGGGCTATAGGTGCACTGCCTTCTGAGTGTGGCTGCTCTATCACATACACCTCCTCTACCTGGATCTCCGGGGACATGTCCTGTTCCTCTGCTGAGAATGCAGGCTGGGCTGAGGTCTCATCCGGAGCTGGGGATCCTTCCTCGGTGGCAGACAATCCCTGGCCTTCCTTTGCATCCTGGGCCGGGGATGGTATCTGGGCTGCAGATGTTTCCTCCTCCTCTTCCTCCTCCAGCGTCAGCTCAAACTGGAACTTGTCAGGTGGGGGTGGGTGGCCTAGCCCTCCTGGCTCCTCCTCGGGCGGTGGTGAAGGGCTCTGCCGGATGGCACTGTAGTACCAGTCCCGGTTGTCCTCCAACGTGTCTAGGATCTCCTGGGCATCTGGGTGCACGAGGTCTGCCCATGTCTCCCACAACGGGTGCACGATGTAGTCGATGAAACCCACCTGGGGGAGGCGGGAGAGGGTATAAACAGCTGGCCCCTGGGGCAGATGGCACTACTATGTCGTGGGGACTAATAAAATGAAAAACATACTTGTACCATTTGACATATTCATTTTGCGACTCCCTGGAAAAACTTGTGCAAGAAAAAGAGTCATATACGAGATGTAAACAAAAACTTGAAACACCTCCATATATACAGCGATTGAGGACTAGTTAAAAAACAAATCCTGGGCAAAATAGCAACACTCCTGTCTCTAGAAACATGAAAACAAAATTAGCCGGGCACGGTAGCTCACACTTGTCATCCCAGCTACTCAGGTGGCTGAGGCAGGAGGATCGCTTGAGCCCAGGAGTTCGAGGTTGCAGTGAACTATGATCGTGCCACTTGTACTCCAGCCTGGGTGACAGAGTGAGACCCTGTCTCTTAAAAAAAAAATCATGGTACATCACAGTTATTCATTATGGTATTTTTTGCAAGAAAGAGACACTAGAAATAACTTCATGGGATACTGCTGTGCAGATATCATCGCTTCTGCTTAGTGACAGCACCTTGATTTTTCTTGTGGGAGGAAATAGATCCAGCTAAAACCTATGTTTCCCAGGCTCCTTTGCAAAGGGATGGTGGCCGTGTGACCACCTGTAGATGGGAGATGCTGGGGGCTGCCTCTGCTGGCAAGAGGCCTTTCCCTGCTAGAATGTAGCCTGAACCGCTGGAGCTTTGACAACATCTGTGACCATGAAAGGCGTTCCTGAGGATGAAAGTCCCAGGTCTGGAAGGGCAGCCACGTCAGACCAAGAAGTCTGGGTTTCTTCAGGCAGGACAGAAAGTGGGGAGGGTGAGAAAGTCTCATGTCACACTTTAGGGCCTTTAGAGCCTGTACCTGCGACTTCTCCACGGAGGCCGTGTGCTTGTCGCACATGGGGCTGATCTCCATGCCACGTTCACGCTCACGGTCGCCCTGCTGGAAGAACTCGGCCATGATGCGGTCTGTCCACTGGCGGTACAGCTCCAGTGGCTTGGTGGGGTTGCTGAGGTCCGCGCAGTGCACCATGTTCCGAAGGACCTGCATGGGGTGGGCGGGATGGGTGGAGGGCCTTCAGAGGCGGTGCCTCTGTACAGTCTGGACCCGCAAGCTTTCTTATCTCCCACCTGGAAAGGGGGTCTGGGCGTGGGGAGAAGAGGGAAGAGAGGAGGTGGGGAGAGATGGAGAGAGGTGGGAAAATGAGGGGGGAGATGGAGAGAAGGGTCCGGTCTCCTTATATGGCGGTGGGGGGGGGGAGCACCTGGATGCGGTCGGAGTAGTTGTCTAGCAGGAGGACCCCCGAGCTGGTCACTTTCTTGGTCTCCACCATGGTCTTCAGGTCAGCCAGGAGGGTCATGTGCTTGGACATGTCCGTGGCCAGCACCTGTGGGCAAGGGGGCGTCAGAGGGGCCACTGAAGCCCACCCACAGGACCGACCAGGTTTCAGAGGGTTCCTCTGGAACTCAGACCTTCCCCTCCCCAAAGCCCAGGACTCGACGGATTCCTCTCCCGTTATGTCCCTGTCCCTGCTCCCGCCACGCCCACCATGTCGATGACCATCTTGCGCAGGCTCTGCCGCTGGCGCTTGGTGAGGTTCTGAAAGATGTCGCAGTTGTCCTCCTGCAGCAGCTTGAAGCCCACAGCCAGGTGGTGATTCTCGAGCACCGACTCGTCGTTGTACATGAGCGCCAGTTCCGAATCTGTGGCCGAGCGTCAGCAGTCAGGGGAAGGCCCACGTGGGCAGCTCCGCCCCCAGCCTGGCAGGCCCCGCCCCAACGCGGCCAATCCCACCCCCGTCTGGCAGGCCCCGCCCCCAACCCAACCCAGCCGATCCCGCCCCCAGCCCTGTAGGCCCCGCCCCCGGGGAGGACCACTCACTGGTGTTGATGAGGAACTGGTTGGAGACCCCAGGGTGATCCACGTCGTGAATGGCAGCCGCAAACAGGGCGGCAAGAATCTCCAGGTCCGTAAACACGGCCTAGGAGCAGAGAGAGACTGATGTTAGAATGACGGACGTGAGACAGGGCAAAAGAGGGATGAGGGGGTCAGAGTGAGATTGGGGGAGGGGTGTGTCAAGAAAGACAGGAGTCCCAGCCTGGGCAACATAGCGAGACCCCGTCTCTGCAAAAAATAAGAAAAATTAAAAAAAAAAGAAAAAAAGAAGAAGAAGAAAAATTAGCTGGGTGTGGTGGAACACGCCTGTAGTCCCAGCTACTCAGGAGGCTGAGTCAGGGGGATGGGCTTGAGCCCAGGAGACTGAGGTTGCAGTGAGCTGTGATGACACCACTGCACTCCAGCCAGAGTGACAGGGTAAGACTTTGTCTCAAAAAACAAACAAAAATCCCAGGACTGAATCTAAGGGAAAATAAAAAAAGAAAACAAACAAACAAATAAAAAACTCCAAACAAACAAATTAGGAGTCTGGAGAGAGAGATGAGAAATAAAAAACGGGGTCACAGAGAAATGGAGGACACAGGATCAGAGAGATAAGCAGGACATTGGAGATGGGCAGTAAGTGACACAAAGAGAGCAGGGGTTTGGGGGACAGGGCAGGTGGCAGGCACTCACATCCAGGGCAGGCGTGGCCAGCAGCACGTGGGTGGACTGCAGCACGTCGGCCGCGTGCAGGCTGTTGTGGTAGGCCACGTCGGCGTGGTAGTGGTCCTCCAGCGTCAGCATATAGGTCACCATCGTGTCCACAGGGATACGGAATTTCTTCAGCAGGTCCCGCTCCTGAGGGCCGGCAGGGGCAGGGTGGTGACCCCTGCCACCCCTCAGTGCCACCCCCTACCCCGTGCTCTGTGCCGTGCACACCCCAGCCCATCCCCCACTGCAGGCATCACCTGGAAAATCGTATACATGATGCAACTTAGGGAGCGACCTCCTGCATAATCCGACACGCAAAAGATGTTGAGGCCCCACTTGTTCAGGTTCTCCAGTTCCTGGGGAAGATGAAAGGCCAGAGGTCAGGAGCCTGCAAGGCCCAGGGCCCTCGAGAACATTTCGTAGGACTTTGGAACCCTGGTCTGAAGGGAGCACCATTACTGCTCACCCAGTGGGTGACATATTCAACAGCACAGCTCTGACCAGATCCATGTCACTGGCCTGTACACCAATCTCCCAGTGGCTGGGATGTTGCCTGCTAAGGCTCATGGCTACCCCTTTCTTCAGAAAGCTCCTCTTGCCCCTCTGGGAGCAGCCCCCAGCCAATCACTGATATGGGGGACTCCAGTTGAGACTACTTCCTCGCTTGGTTTCTTTCTTTCTTAAAGAGACAAGGCCTTGCTCTGTTGCTCAGGCTAGAGTACAGTGGTGTGATCATAGCTCACTGCACCTTTGAACTCCTGCGCTTAAGCGATCCTCCTGCCTCAGCCTTCCAAGTAGCTAGGACTACGGCACTATCATGCCCAGCTAATTTTTCTATTTTTTTTAGAGACAGGCTCTGGCTATGTAAGGCTGGTCTTGAACTCCTGGCCTCAAGCAATCTCCCACCTCGGCCTCGCAAAGTGCTGGGATTACAGGTGTGAGCCACGGTGCCTGGTCTGGGCTTCTTTCCATTCTTTCTTAAACCCGCCCTCCTCTTGAAGCCCCTCTCCATAAAGCAGGTATCCCCCAAAATCCTTATCTCAGCCTCTGTTTTCAGGGAACACAGCTTAACACATGACCCAACATTCAGTTCTCCTTTGGGCCCCAGGAGACCCCTGCCCCACTCCAGCCCATCCCCTGCCCATCCCCAACCCACTTGCGCCAGGAGCTCTTCTTGGTCTGTCTTCACCCCGAAGCGGGGGATGCTAGAGTTGTTCAGGCTGCTGTGTGTCAACTTTTTCACCCCTGTGATCTGAGACATGGGCTGGAGATGCGGTACAGGGGGCGGGGGCTGCTGGGAGGGTCTCTGTCGCGGCGCTTGCTGTTGTTCTTGCTCCTTCATTGTGGGTGATGGGATCTCAACTTCATTCTGTTTGTCTGCGGAAGGTGGGGGCAAAAGCATTGAGTACCCCCCGACCCCCACCAGCCCCGGGGGCTCCCCTTATCCCTCTAGCCCTCTGCCACGTACTGGGAAGCCTCACCGGAAAGGACAGACACCTTCTGGGTGTCACGCTGATGGCTACTCAGAGGCTGGAAGCCAAAAGGGACATAGGAATTCTTCTGGGAGGTGGTGGGCTGGAATGGGGACCCTGGGGCCGGCCCAGGGCTATGGAATGGCCCCAATCCGATCGCCAGGTTTGGCTGGAGGGTGGCATAGGAAGTCAGGAAGTGGGGTGGGGAAGCTGGGGAAAGCTGCTGCCTGCCCGGGACACCCAGGGAACAGTCTAAGGCGGGGAAGACATCCCCATGGTGGCCAAGACTGCTGGTTGGGGGGAGCTTCGCTGGGACGAGAGAGGGAAGGGTGGTCTCTGGCTCCATTGCCCGCCCCTCCCTTGGCACCACCTTGCCTGGGCCCTAGCCCCAGGAATATTTTTCCTGAGCTTTCAAGGGCTTCCAGAGGCCAGCCAAGGCCACTCATTGTGACCTGGGGCTGCCAGTCAATTATGGGGCCTAATAGGGTCATTTGCATGCCATGCTCCCATTGGCTGGATCTTTAGAATTCTGAGCCATACCACGCCCTCGTTGGTGGGAGCATTTAAAATCCTGAACATATTTCTGGAGTTTGTGTGGGTGGCTCCTGAATTTTGGGGTACCTTTGGGTTTTGGTGGTAAATCGTGAGTTTGGGTTTGGGCAGTAAATTGTGAGGATCAAATTTTCCTGAGTTTAGGGGGATACCCTTAGCTTGGGGATCTTAGATTCAGAGGTTACGATGACTTTGAGGTACCCATGAGCTTAAGGGTTCCAATGAGTTTAAGGTAGTCTACTCTATTTGGGGTTCCATTGAGTTAGAAAATTCTCCTAAGTTTAGGGAATTTCTTACAGGTGGTTAAGCTTGAGAATCCTATTGAGTTAGGGGATCAAAAGTTTTGGAAGTCTACTGAATTTGGTGGGGGAGGGTTCATATCAAGTTTGGGAATTCTACTGAATTTGAGGGGCTTTTCAGCTTGGAAGTTGGCTAAAGTTTGGGGTTTTTTTGTGGGCTCTAAAGCACAGAGCTTCTCTTAAGTTTAAGAACCCTACTGAATTTGGGCATCTCTCTTGAGTTTGGGGGGGTTCTCCTGAGTTCAGGGAGTCTAATACAAGTTTGTTGATTCTATTGAAAGCCTCCCAAAGAGGCTTTTCAGCTAGGAGCTTTTTTTGTTTTTTGGGTTCTTTTTTTTTTTTTTTTTTTTTGATACAGGTCTCACTCTGTCACCCAGGCTGGAGTGCAATGGCATAGCTCACTGCAGCCTCAGACTCCTGGGCTCAAGTGATCCTTCTCCCTCAGCCTCCTAAGCAGCCGGGACTACAAGCATGCACCACCATATCTGGCTAATTTTCTTTATTTTTTGTACAGATGGGTCTTGCTATGTTGCCCAGGTTGGTCTTGAACTCCTGGCCTCCAGTGATCCTCTTGCCTCAGTCCCCCCAAAAAGCTGGGATTATAGGCATGAGCCACTGAACCCAGCCTCAGATGGGAGGCTTTTCAAAGTTTAAGAATCCTATTTGAGTTTGGAGGTCTCTTGGGGGTCTTAAGTTTGAGAGATCCACTGGGGTTCCACTGAGTTTGGAGGGGGTTTTAATCTCATAGATGTTTTCAAATGTGGGATTCTCTAGAAGTTGGGGTCCCACTGAGTTTGGGGGCATCCCAAGTATGGGAGTTCTTGAGTGTGGTTACTTCAATCTTTGGGGATTTTAGAGTCAGGGTCCCTGGGAAAATATGGGTGATAAGACACAGGGTCGGGGGCAGCCTCCTCCAACACCCCCGTGCCCATGTGCTGCCCCTCACTCACCCAGGAATGTTGTGGAAATGTACTCTGACACCTGGTTTCCTGACCTGCTCATTTCTGACAGGTGCGTGAGTTCACGGTTCAGCATCCTCTTGAACTAAGGTGAAGGAGTCAAGAAGGAAGGGATGATGGGGGAATCACAGAGTCTGCGTGGGGGTGGCAGTCCCTCCCAAAAAACTCCTGAAGACTCCAGGGGTCCCTCCTATTTCTCTGCTCAGCCAGCAGAGCCCCAACTAGGCTGCTAGGGGGGAGGGTCAGCCCTCCCTCCCCTCCCATTCCAGATGGGGGTCCCCAGGCTTGGCAGGTTCCAGATCAGCACACCTCTCCCTGCCTGAGGAAAGAGGGACTCCCCTCCCCATTTAATCCAAGGAGGAGCCAGAGGAGCACCTGTGGAAGGGAGGGGCTCCTGCCTAACAGGAAGCCAATGGAGTAGCAGGAGAATCCCGTCGCCATGGCAATGGGAGTCTCCTTAGCAACTCCCCTTCCAACCAGCTGCTGAGCTGGGGGAAGGGGGGCAGGCCAGCGGCCCCTTAACCCTTGCTCTCCCAGAGCTACCCCTGGCCCGTGTCATGCCAGATGTGGTCCGCAATCCTGGGGGTCCTGACCCTAGCCCCCAGCCCAATTTGGAAGAAGAGAATGCAGTACTCAAGCTCTGGGAGAAGAAGAGGTTTGGCCGGGGCAGGGGAGAATGATGAGATGCGGAAAGCCCAGTCTGTTCACTGGGGATGGGGAAGGGGGTTCCCATAATAGCCCCCTCTCCCCCAACCCCAGGGAGGTGGATGGACACACAAATGAATGTAATATAACCCAAATCGGGCTTGAGGGCCCCTCCTGGGCTACCCCATGCCACTTGTCACAGGCCTCTGCTGTGACATTGTGCCTGGAGGAAAAAGGGCATCAGCTCTCCACCTCCAAGCTCTGCCAAGGCACCCCCAAAGCAGGAGCAGACCCGTCAGGGACACTGGGGAGGAAGGGTGAGCCCGTATGGCCCATGCTGGGATGGGCACTCACGCCTCTGTCAGAGACCCTGGGCACACAAAAAGACACACTCACACACACACATACACACACACACACACACACAGATGGACCCACAACATCTCACACAACTGCACACAGAGTCCCAGGCTCCCAGTCCTACACAGCGTCACACAGCCCAGACACACAAAGCAGAGGGCACACAGCAAGGCAACCAGTGGCATTTGGGGTCACATGCCCCAGAAACATCAGGCAGCTCCGGGCTCACAGACAAGGGCCAACACAACACCACAGTCCGAACCATACGATCTCAGTCACAGGGCCGTGCCATGACCCAGGAAAACAAGCATATGGTCAGGTGGGCACACACCATCGCAGACACAACACACATCCAGGCACTGACACAGTCACACCCATCAGGAGACCCAACACACCCCCGAGAGAGCCACACACCCCCAACTACCCGCCATCCATGCCCAGCCCCGGGCCACACACAGAGAGAGTCACAGGCTTCATCTCCAGGCCACACACGTGCACAGCTGGACACACAAGCCCACATCAGGGGTTAGAGGGTCTGGCCCCACTGGCCTGGGGCTCCTGCCCACCCTCCACCCTGCGTCCCCCTACCTGGTCCCACCAGCCCACCAGCCACGGCTTGGAGCAGGTCTCGCAGAAGAAATCCACCAAGGGCATCTTGGAGCCTTAGCCCCGCTCGGGGCTGCTGGACGCAGAGGCTGGGCTTGGGGAGGCCCGGGGTTAACAGCCACCGGGGGCGGGGGAGGGGCAGTGCTGGGTGGCTGGGTAGTGAAGGGGGAGCTGCGGAGGGGCCTGGGCCGGCCCAGCAGGGCTGGGGGCTCCCTTCCCCTCCGCGCTCCCGGTGGCAGCCCTGGTTACATGGTCTGCCAGCCCCCAGCCCTGATGGGCCCCCCAGAGGCAGTGGCTGGAGGCAGTGGGGCGCCCCTGCCCATGGGGGGGGCAGGGCAAGGGTCCCAAGAGGAGGCTGCGGAGGCTCGGGGCTCCGTGTGTGTGTCCGTGTGTGTGCGTGTGCGTGCTCACTGCAGCACTGGCAGGCTGCATGCGACATCAGGTGGTGCTAGGGGTGGGGGGGCGTTAAAGGGGCATCGGAGCCCGCGGGCCTCAGCCAGAAGAACCCAGGTGGGGCTGCCCCTGTGAGGACATATCCCCTCCATGAACACACCCAGAGATGGAAACACACATTCAGACAGTCCAGACACTCACAGACACAACAAACATCCTGGGACGTTCCATGGACGCCGACACACACCCAGATGCTTGACACTCAAACACACAATCGGACACACACATACCCAAATGCTTTTAGTCCTACACTTACATGATGCACACGTGTGTGCACACACACACCTGGAGACACATTTACTGGTACACAGCTGAGCATGCAGTGACACAAATGCCTTTAGACATGCCCCTTCCAAAGACATGGATCCATACCCAGACACATACCTAGGGACAAACGCCTAAGATGCCAGCCACACTTACACATACACACTCAACACACCCACAGACACACTTTCAAGCCAACACAAATATCCATATGCCCTTGGACACAGACATACCTTGGACACAGACATACACAGACATTCCATAAGGGAATACTCACACTCACAAATGCACAAATATACACACATGCATGCACGCACCATTGCAGAAATACCTGCAGACCCCATACCCAGAGACATAGTCACAGTTTCAGATGCTTGACCCATCCTCGGGGACACAATCACTTTTGGACTTGCATGTTCTCAAACAAGCCTTCACCACCCACTGACATATGCATCCCCCAACACAGACACCCCCACTTGCAAATTATTTCCTGATAGGAACCCACCCACGAGGGCTACCACCACGCTGAGCAACTCCAGGAGGCATCATTCATACTGCCTGCTTTCTGAATGGTATCCCCTGGAGTTGTGCAGTGCACGGTCTACACAACTGTACATGGAATCCTTGTATCCTCTTCTGCAGCCCTGCAAACACACACACAGTCATAAACACATTGAGATACACACTCAGATTCTGACCTGGACCAACCCACACCTGCAGACACAGCCCACACAGTTAACCCTACATAATCATACCCCTGCATAATCACCTGTGGACCCCATAACCCACACCCACCCACAGGTACACACCTGTGTGCCACTCCTCAGAGTTGGCTTGGAACACACCAGTGCTGTAAACGGGTAGCTGCCAAATCAACAGCTACACAGACCCATAGCACACTCATAGATCACAAAAGCATACAACCTCCTGGGGATAGACGGTCACCTACTGACATACCTACAACCAGACGCACACACCCATACACACCAGGCTCCTCCATCCCTGGGGAAAGTCAGAACACACAGCAGCTACAAATCTTGAAGCTGCCACCCAAGGGTAGAGGGATTGGCCGCGCCCTCATCAGCCACACCCAGTGGTCAGCCCTGCCCACAGACCCAACCTAATGGTTGGCTCCACCATAGCCCTGCCCCCACCAGTCCCGCCCAGGGATTGGCCCCATCCTATAGGCCTTACCCAGTGATTGGCCCCGCCCCACCAGCCACGCCCAATGGTTATCCCCACCCACAGGTCCAACCTAGCAGTTGGCTCCACCCATAAGCCACGCCCAACTGGCCCCGCCCCCACCAGCCCTGCCCAGGGGTTCTGAGCCACCTGCACACCTTGTGGGAGGCCATCTCGCTGACAGAGCGGTAGGTCTGCATGGTCTCCAGCTGCTCCAGGCACCAGTCCAGCTCCTCCAACGTCTCCCGGGCCAACTGCTGGCACGTCTCCTCTGGGGAAGGGGCAGCTGGGGTGGTGACTGAGAAGGTCTACAGGCAGACCCCCAGAGACCCCAGTCTGTGGTGACCCCGCCAGGTGAGTGGAGTGCTGGGGAAGGAGCTGAAACGGCCACCTGGGGTGAGGGAGCCCCCCCCCCCACTGGGGCAGCAAGAGGGGCTCTTTCCCACCCCCCAGGGCTTAGCTACCTGACAGCGTGGCCTTGCAGACAGGGGTTGGGCCACCCAGCGGGGACCTCCTGTAAAGAAATAGGGCTCCAACATCAGCCTGGGCACCCCAGATCCCTCCCTTCCCCTCTCCATGAACAGCGCTAATTCTCCTTTTTTTTAGTGCTCACTGTTGTCCCAGGCATGCTGCCGTGTCCTCTGCCTGCAGCTTCTCAATGATCCCCAGCAGAACCCATTTTACAGATGAGGAAACGGAGGCTGGTCTGAATTAGGATCAGGTCTCTGCTCCCTTGACTGCAGTCCTCAGATTCCTCCAACCCTCTAAGGATGGCTCTGTCCCCTCACCCCCAGGCCCCCAGAGGGACTGGTAGCTCTCAGCCACAGTCCCTAGGTAATAATTATTTGTTTATTATCTTTCCCTAAAATAATAAGACCCACTCCTATTTATTGAGCACTTACTATGTGCAAGGCAGTGTTCTAGCATTTGCTGTATACCATCTCCTGAATTTGTCCTAGCAGTTATCTAAGGGAGGCATTACTGTAATTCTGCCTGTACAGAGGGGGAACAGAAGCACCACAGGGTGCCATTCCCCCAGCAAATTGGTGTGAGGGCCCTGAGTGGCCCTGGGATTGGGGCTGTGGCCTCACCACTGTGCATCTGAACTCCTAGGTCTTTATGTATAAGAGCTTCTGTGTCTTAGGCCCTTGAACCACACACACTGGCTCTCTGGCTCCAAGAGATTTGTTGGCTGACTAGAGATTCAGAGAGGTCAAGTGCCTGCCCAAAGTCACACAGCACAGCTTAGAGTTGAACCCAGGTATTCTTGGCCTCATGATCATGGATTTTGGGGCCCAGTCTCAACTTACTTGTTGCTGGGAATGGGCACATTGGTCAGGAGAGAGAAGTTGCTGCGAACACTCCGGAGACTGGCCAGCACCTGGGAAGGACAGGAGCAGTGAGTGTCTACCCAGAGGGGCAGCAGGGCTGGGCCCTGTCCCCAAGTGGAGGGGAGGGTTGGAGCCCCTTCTCTCCTCAACCGTTTTGGGAAGGAGGTCTCACCTGGGCAAATGGCGTTACGATGAGATCCTCAGCATGCCTGCAACCAAGGACAGTGGCAAGTCAGGGGTCCCCAGAGAAGCAACTCTGAGGGCTGCACCCAGGGAGAGGACTCTGTGGGGTTGGGGGAGAGGGCATGTATCCCGCACAACGGTGGACATGCTTCCAGAGCTGGCAGAGGAGGGAAAGGCAGTCAGGGAGGGTGGCTCAGGTGGGTGGGGGGAGCAGAGGCGACCAGCCCTGAGTCGTCTGGGGAGGGAAGACGGGCATAAGCTGGGCTTGGTGGGGGGAGCAGAGGACAGGAAAGCGATTCAGGAGGCTGAGGTGGGTACCTCAATGGGCGGGGGTGGAACCTGGAAGACCCACTAAGAGAGGAGGAGGCTGAGCAGGTTTAGGGAGTGCTCACACCTCAGCAGGTGGCCATGGGGGAGCTGGTGGGCGGGGAAGGGGGTTGCTCACGCCTCGCTGGTGACTGAGGAGTTCCGGGACATAGTCTTGGGTGACATGTCGTAGTCGCTGTCTGAGCGGTACAGAAAGGACTCCCGGCGCTGGCTGGTGGTCGCCCCAGCATGCAGCACGAGCCCCGGGCTCGCCTGCGAGTCCAGGGGGCTGCGGCCCGGAGATGGTGTCGGCCCATTTTCCGCCTCGAAGCTGCAGGGAGTGGGTGCAAAGAAGGGTCAGAGGGTCAGGGAAGCCAGAAGTTCCTGGCAGAGATTGGGGGGCAGATGGAGGATGTTAAGGAGAGACAGACACCCCCAAAGAGATGGGAGGGCATTGCAGAGATTGAACACCTGCTGAGGACCTATGTGCATCAGTGCCCATTGCTGGTCCTGGGGACCCCCCTAAGACCAAAAGTTGTGGGCTCATTCCGTCTCCTTTGCACCTCAAATCGTCCTTGCTGCCCAAATCCATCCAGAATCTGTCCATTTCTCACTTCCTCCTTCGTTCCCCAGTCTATTCCTTCCACAGCCACGAGAGGGGGCTTGTGTACACCTGAGTGAGGTCAAGTCCCTCCACTGCTCAGAACCTTCTATGGCTCACACCTCGCACAAAACAAGAACCAAAGTCCCCACTGCAGTACCTAAGTCCTGTCCCGTGACCTCCCCCTCTCCCCTCCCACTGACTCTGCTCCAGCCTCCTCGCTGTTCCCTAAACATTCGGTACATGGTCCTGCCTCAGGGCCTTTGCGCAGGCTGTTTCTCCTGCCCAGATGTCCAATGGCTCCTCCTTCATCTCTTTCAGTCCTCAGCTAAAATATCTCCTCCTCAGAGAAGCCTCCTCTAACCAATCCATCTAAAATTTCAGCCTCTGCCCTGATATTTCCTATTTCCCTTCCTTTAAAAAAAAAAAAAAAGGCCAGGCGCAGTGACTCATGCCTGTAATCCTAGCACTCTGGGAGGCTTAGACAGGAGGATCGCTTGACATTAGGAGTTCAAGACCAGTCTGAGCAAGAGCAAGACCCTGTCTCTTCAAAAAATAGAAAAATTAGCTGGGCACAGTGGCATGCCTGTAGTCCCAGCTACTCAGGAGGCTGAGGCAAGAGGATCGCTTGAGCCCAAAAGTTTGAGGTTGGAGTGAGCTATGATGATGGTGATGATGCCACTGCACTCTACCCAGGGTGACAGAGCAAGACTCTGTCTCAAAAAAGACCAAAATCCAAAAAACCCCAAAACCCCCAAATCATCCTACTTACTTGGCACAATCTATATTTTCCTTATTTTTACCATTTAACTTCCCTTCTGAAACTAAGTTCTGTGAGGCAGGGATTTTTGTCCACTTTGCTTGCTGCTGTATCCCTGGGACCAAGAATGTGGCCTGGCACACAGTGGACACCCAAAGAATCATTAAACATATGAATGAATGAACTGGATTGTGCTATGCTGTGGTCGGGGCTGGCCTCTCTGGGGAGGTGACATCTCAGCAGGGCCTGAAAGATGAGAAGGAGCCAGCCATGAATCAGGAGGTGGCAGAAAGCACTCCATGCAGAGGGAACAGCAAGTGCAAAGGCCCTGGGGCAGGATTTGATTTTTGCTGGTGTGGCTGGAATGGAGATATAGACAAGGACTGTGACAAGGACGCAGCTACAGAGAGGATAGAAACCATCCCTTTCCACTTGTTTGTCTCCTTATTATTAAGATTTGAGGGTTCATTATATATTGTGGATACAAGTGCTTTATCATATAATTTTTTCTTCCGGTCTAGAGCTTGTCTTTTTATTTTCTTGGTAGTGCCTTTTGCAGAGCAGAAGTTTCACAGTGACTTATTTGGGGGAGGGGGGTTGTTTGTTTGTTCTTTAGAAATAAGGTTTCGCTTTGTCGCCCAGGCTGGAGTGCAGAGGCACAATGATCACCCATTGCAGCCTTGAACTCCTGAGCTCAAGTGGTGATCCTCCTGCCTCAGCCTCCCGAGGAGCTGGGACTACAGGCATACAGGCGTGTGCCACTGCACCTGGCTAATTCTTTTTTATTTTTTCAGAGACAGAGTCTCACTAGGTTGTCCAAGCTGGTCTCCAACTCCTGGCCTCAAGTGATCCTCCCACCTCAGCCTCCTGAGTTACTGGGATTACATGCATGAGCCACCGTGCCCAGCCCCACTCTGTTTCTATGTTGGCTGCCTGGCCCTGGGAACATTTGCTCTCACTGAGGGAAGATGATCTAATGAGGGTCAAGTAGGCAGAAGGCAACTTGGTCAACATTTTGGTCGGAGGAGTAAAAAGGTCAAAAGGTCGAATTCTGATCTTGTTGTGTGACCAAGAGCTAATCACTCTCCAATCTGAGCCTAGTTTCTTCACCTGGGAAATTAAGTCAATGAAGTCTTCCTAGTTCCCAAGACTGACCCAGAAAAAAAGATTCAATATACGGAAGCTGAGATTGCTGTCTTGGTCTAGGAGATTTCACATTTATTTCTTAGCAGCGGGACCATTCCAATAAAATCTTGGACTCTCAATGGGTAGGACTGGAAATTGGGGGTTTCCTTTCTTCTCTCCCTCCCTTGTTGCACCCACTCAGAGCACAGCCTGAAGTCCACTGGCCAGTCTAACCCCCAAGACCATTCAGTAGGAAAAGGACCGTTTTTTCTTATTTATTTACTGAGACAGGGTCTCACTCTGTTGTCCAGGCTGGAGTGCACTGGCATCATCATAGCTCACTGCAACCTCTAACTCTGGGACTCAAGTGCCTCCTGCCTCAGCCTACCAAGTAGCTGGGAATACAGGCAGGTGCACCATGCCCAGGTAATTTTTTTTTTTTTTTTTTTTGAGACAGAGTCTCACTCTGTTGCCCGGGCTAGAGTGAGTGCCGTGGCGTCAGTCTAGCTCACAGCAACCTCAAACTCCTGGGCTTAAGCGGTCCTACTGCCTCAGCCTCCCGAGTAGCTGGGACTACAGGCATGCGCCACCATGCCCGGCTAATTTTTTGTATATATATATTTTAGTTGTCCATATAATTTCTTTCTATTTTTTTAGTAGAGACGGGGTCTCGCTCTTGCTCAGGCTGGTCTCGAACTCCTGACCTCGAGCGATCCACCCGCCTCGGCCTCCCAGAGTGCTAGGATTACAGGCGTGAGCCACCGCGCCCGGCCGCCCAGGTAATTTTTAAATATTTTTACTTAATGCCACTGAACTGTATACTCAAAAAACAATTAAAATGGTACATTTTGTTATGTGTATTTTTCCACAATAAAAATACTTCATAGAATGTATACTAACTAAGCTGGGTACAGTGGCTCAAGCCCATAATCCCAGCTACTCAGGAGGCTGAGGTGGGAAGATAGCTTGAGGCCAGGAGTTCAAAACCAGCCTGGGCAACATAGTGAGATCCCATCTCAAACAACAAAAAAAGAATGTATATTAAAAAGGGCAGGCCGGGTGTGGTGGCTCACGCCTATAATCCTAGCACTCTGGAAGGCCAAGGTGGGAGGATTGCTTGAGCTCAGTAGTTCAAGACCAGCCTGAGCAAGAGCAAGACCCCATCTCTACTAAAATAGAAAAAATTAGCCGGGCGTGGTGGCACGTGCCTGTAGCTCTAGCTACTTGGGAGGCTGAGGCAGGAGGATCGCTTGAGGTCAGGAGTTTGAGGTTGCTGTGAGCTAGGCTGATGCCACGGCACTCTAGCCTGGGCAACGGAGTGAGACTCCATCTCAAAAAAAAAAAAAAAAAAAAAAGGGCAAATTTTACTATATGTTGGTTTTAAAAGTAAATTTATAAAAAACACTCAAGGTGGAATATTCACAGATCACCACTTGGGCCTTTGATGATAATGCCCATTTACCGAGCACCTGCTGTGTACCAGGTGCCAGGTTAGATCCTTTCAGGTATACAGTAAAAACAACAAGACATTTAGTGGGCTCTTGCTGTGTGCCCGGCACTACTGAGGTGCCTTATATACATTAACCCATTTCTATCTCCAACCACCTCTATGGGGCGGGTTATGTTAACATCCCTGTTCCAGACGGAGGCTGAGTCACAGAGGGGCTGCGACGGGTTGGTGGCCTCACTGCCTGAGAACCATGGCCAGGCCCAGCCTGGATTTTTCGGCCCCAGGGGAGGGGACAGGAACATACCTACATACAGAAGACTCACAGGCCAGGAGCCGAAGCTGCACTGCAGTTTAGGGAAGGTGAGCCCCAGGCCCTGAGAGGGCAGCCAGCTAGCACGGCTGGCAGATACACCAGCCCCAGGGGACTCGGCTCATGTCAGCAGTGGCCCAGAGGCCTGGATGGGAAGAGGGACACTCCCTGGGGCCCTGCTGTTTGTGCTTCTGGAAGATGTCCCCTGGGCTGAGGGAAGGAAGAGGGGAGGGGTTTGTGGCTATACAACTGCTGCCTGGGAGTTGGGAGGGGGTGTCTCAGCCATTCCCAAGAATCAGACCCCTGGACCACGGATACACCCCTCCCTGGCCTGCCACTCTGACTGTTCAGGGTGGCCCCAAAGTCAGGCTAAAGGCTGCTCTGGTGACATCCCAGTGGGACCCAAAGCCACAAACCACATCACAGCCAGGCACCCAGATACTCTATTCAAGGTGAAATGACATGCCCAAGACTCCCCCTCAGGCAGGCTGAACATTTATTTGGTGGCACTTTCAAATGAAGTTGCTACTTGCGCTTCCACCCCTCTGGGGTCCTAGGCCTGCCCACCTGGGGTCCCCAAGGATCTGGGAGCGTTCAGCCCAGAGGCAATCCAGGCCTTGGAGACTTCTGCTGCAGGGACCAACGGGAAACAAACAAGCATGATGTGTGCGGTGTGGGCAGGGGAGGGAACACAGTTGGTAAAGATTATAATAACAATGAATGTCGACAACTGTTACTGAATGCCACATGCTAGGTGCTATGCTTGGACACGCATTAATGCATCATTTTCCAGACAAAGAAATCAAGGCACAGAAAGGATGAATAACTTGGTTATTAGTGCTAGAACGTGGACTTGAACTTGGGCAGCTGAACTACAAAACTGCACTGGACTATCTGCCCCCAAGGCAGACAAACAGGGCAGGGAGGCCTGGTGTCTTTCCCGGGATCCCTGCGCCACTCCACCTGACACGCTCACTCGTAGGAGGTGACAGGCAGCCTTTATGGAAAGGCCTGGCATTTGCTTTGTGAAGGTCACACGGAGGTTGAGGGCGGGCGCTGGTGTGTGTCTCCCAGGCAGGCGCGTGGTGCCAGGTGACACGGCTGTCTGTGGGGCTGGGTGCGCAAGGAGGGTTGGCATATGTAAGAGTCCGGGGGAAGGAGGAGGGCACCCATGTGTACGTAGGTGTCTGTGTGGCATTGTACATCTGTGTGTGTGAGCGGGAGCTGGCTGTTCATGCCTGTGTGCATCTGAGTGTCTACATCAGCGGGTTTCTCAGTCTGTGTGACCTTATGAAAGTGCCACACAGACGCTGTAACTGTCTCTGACCCCTGAATGGGTACAAGGTGTGTTCCTGAGTGTGTCTGGGAGTAGGTGTGGGAGTCCGGCCTGCAGGAACCTGCAGGTGTATGTTTCAGTGACATCTTCCTGCAGAGATCATAGTGTAGACAAGGCTGTTTGAGGGGTGGGGCCAGGGTTGCTGTGATCTGTGTGTCACCTGTGCGTGGCCATGAGGTCCCTGCAGGGTTCTCTTGGTGCCCCCACCAGCCGGGAGACCCATACCTCATATAGTAAACACCAGGTGACCTCGATTGCCCTGCGCATGGCTGTGTCTGGAGTGTGCGTGTCTGTGTTGGGTATCTGAGTATTCAGAGAACCTTAAGGCCACTTTATGGCCCCAGTTCTGTCCAGCTGATTCCAAACACCCTCCAGGCATCCCAGAACCTCCCCACCCCGCCCCCACTCAGCTTGGTTTTCAGCCTGGCAGCCCCAGCCAGGGGTGGGGGGAGGTAGGGTTGGACATACTCAGCAGGCCCTAGGGACTGGCTCCAGGCCAGTGGCCTGGGAGTGGAGCCCAGGTGACGCTGGACACCCATAACTGCCGCCAAGGTGAATGCCAGAAGCCCAGGTCTAGGGGCACAAATGGGGTGAAGGGATCTCACCTTGGAGAGACAAGAATGGAGCAGGACCCAGCACCCACTTTGGGGGCTGCTACCTTCAGGAAGCCCTCAGCAGTACCCAGACCTCTCAGACCAGGGAAGGGGGTGAGGCTCAAACCAGATCCTGGAAGCCACTTAGGGTTCTCCCCCAAGATGGATTCAAAGCCCCCACACCGCTGCCAGTGCCCTCCTGTTTTAAAGGAGGGCACTGGCCATGGGCCACCCACCTGACAGATCTGCCCAGAGGGCGCCGACGGGTGTCCTCCTCGTTGAAGGAGAAGTGGGTCAGGGATTCAGGGACCGCAGGGGACAATGCCAAGGCAGGAGGCCGGGGCCGGGCCCGGGGCGCTGCACTAGAGCGCATGGAAGCCAAGAGCCGTCGGGGCGTGCATGGGGACGGAGGCACGGCAGTGTGGCATGCCCTGCTCGCCAGGCCCGAGGTGTTTGTGGCCGCGGCGGCGCCGCCTCCACACCCGCCTCCACGCCCTCGGTGACCCCCCCAGGGACAACCCGGGGCGGTCGGGCAGCAGGGAGGATAGCGTGGGGGCTCAGGGCCGCAAGGGCTCCATGCATGCCCCCCCTGCGGGGGTCTTGCGGAACATTTCCCTCCTGCCCCCCTCCCTCCTGGGCCTCGGGGTGCCCCGGGCTCCGGTTTCCTAGCTCTGGGCCATTCCCCCGGGCCCCCCTCCACCACCTCCTCTGGCCCCGCCTCCCTCCTCCCTGCCCTGACGTCAAGCTCGGCCTGCTCTAGGTCTCAGATCGCAGATAGTCCCCGCGGAGTGCCCGTGGCTGGGTGACAAAAGCCAGATGAATGCGGGCAGGTATAACTGAGAGGTGGGAGGGGAAGAGATCAAACAGAGATGGGGGAGACAGAAGTGGAGAGAGAGACATAGACAGAGAGACCCAGAGAGAGGCACTAACCTTCCCCCCACCCCCAGGACCCCACTCAGGGCTCCCAAAGGCCCCTACCCCTCCTCCTCTTCTCCCCGTCCCCATCTCTTCCCGCCGGCGTTGGGTCCGGTCCAGCCCGCAGTACCTTCGCCCCAGCCGGGCTCCCACACAAGTGCGTGCGGAGAGCAGAGGGGAGAAGCCCCCAGCGCCAGCTCTTGCCCACCTGTGGGCTGCCACCCTCAGCCTCCAGGATAAATGGGGCATTGGGAAGCCAGACCGGATGTGCCCTCCAGGCCTGTCACCCGCAGGCTTCCCGCCTCCGCAGCCCACCCCCCGGTCTGGCCAGGAAGGGAACTTGCATTTGCCCTTGATGCCCGGTGCACGCGGTGACACCGAGCCTCACCGCAAGGCAACACCGAGAGGGCACTGCTGGCCCCATTTCACAGGCCCTTAGACTGAGGCCAACAGAACTGAACACATGTCCCCAGGACACCCTGGATGGCAGGTGGATCTCACTCCCCCAAATCGTGACCGCACCTTCAGCTTTGCACAGGAAGTGGGAGGGACATAATATTTATTGAGCATCTACTGCATGCCCTATCAGATCTCTCCCTGGCAACCCTGGCGGGCAGGGATGATTTTTATCACTGCCATGTGACCGAAGGGGAAAAGTGAGTCTGTGGAGAGCGAGCCACCAACCCGACACCCCAGCGCGCGCCAGGCGGCCAGGGGAGACTCGAACCCACGGCCACCAGCGCGCACTTACCCAGCCCACGCCTGGCGGCCAAAATCCTGGAAGCTGCGGAGAATCCGAAGGCGCCTGCGGAAAGTTGGGGACGGGCTGGCGAAGAAGACCGGAGAGGAAGGCGGTGACCGCGGGCGGCGGGGCGCCCTCGGGGCCAGGGACTCGGGCAGGAAGGTCTCGTCCTCGGCCGCCAGATGCAGCTCGGGGATTCGGCCTAGGCCGCGCGACCGCGCCATGGCCGCGGGGCGGCCCCGCCTCGGCGGGCGCTGGGCAGCTGCACCGCCCGCCCCGCGAGGCCCACGCAGGCCGGTCGCCCAGCCCCGGGCCCGCGGCCCCACCCCGCCCGGCCGCCTCGGCCCTTCCGGCTTCGCTCTAGGGCCGCCCCCGGGGCGGGGCAGGCCTGGGGCGCCCACAGAGCTGATGCAGGGACACCCCCGCAGACCCCATGGCCACCCTGAAGTTCCTCTGATGTCCCCACATAGCCGGAAGCGTCTCCACAAACACGAGGGTTGCCCCCCAAATCACTGGGGCTCCCACAAACTCCGTGGTGTTAAGAGGCCCCACAGACCTCAGCAGCTGTCCCCACAGTCCCTTAGACCCCTGGTAGCACTCTCCCTGTCCCTGAGACATCGCCACACAACCCAGGGGTACCCTAAAATCCTTGGGCTTCCCCACACAACCCCTAGGTATTCTGGGATCCCCCAATAAGCGGTTCGGCACTCCTATAGCTTCCCCGATGTCCCCACAATCCTAGCAGTGTCCTCATTGTTTCTGAGACATCCCACAAACCCCAGCAGTGCTCTGAGAGCCCAAGAGAAACCTCTTCAGACCCCAGGAGCCCCTCCACAGTTTCTCAGATGTCCCCAAACTCCTCGAGAGCTCCATCACCTCCCAGAGCACCCCTAGAATTCCTCACATGCCCAGAGCCGTTTCTACAGACCACATGTGGGTCCCCCCAAATCCTAGAGTCCTTCACAGACCTCTGGAATGTTTCCACTGTCCCTCAGATGTCCCTCAAATCCTTAGCACCCCTGAGATGCCCCTACAAGTGCAGAGAATCCCAACACAATCTCAGGGATGACTTCAGACATAGGAGATGCCCTTGTAACCACGCAGGTGCCACCAAAAATCCTGGGATGCCCCATAGACCCCAGGGGCAGAACTTGATTCCTTCACAGCTCCTGAGACAGTCCCACACCCTAGGCCAGATTCATCATGCACCCCAAATCCTTGGGGATAACCCAGAATGCTGCCCACAGCTCCTGAGATGGCTTTATCTCTTGACACCCCTAGAAGCCCTAAGTGTGCCCACCGCCCCTAGGCACCCCTGAGATCACCTCCCAAATCCTGCCACTCCTTAGAATCCCAGAGGCACCTTTTAGAATTGGGGTGCTGCTACAGCTCGTGAGGTGGCCCCAACAGCCCGACCTTCCCACAGCAGCAGGCACAGAAGTACACACAGATGGGAACTTTCTGGGGCCCCAGCAGTGGCTCCGTATGCCCAACTATGGGGACCTCATGGGGCACACATTATCCCCTTTCACAGATAAGAAAACTGAGACTTAGAGAAGTGAAGAACCTTGAACAAAGTCAACCAGCTGGTTATAATTCCAGAGTCTACCCCAACCTGTCTGCAGCTCTTTGGGGTTAGGGAAAGGAGAGATGCTTGTTTTAAATTTTAAAAATGGGGTGAATATCTGTTTTACGTTCCCGTTTCTGTGAAATACCTTTCCTTCTCTAGCTGTCCACTCCGATGCCATGGGGCCCAGAGACAGGTAGTCTGGACTTGAGTCTGGCTTCTGGCACTTCTTAGCCATATGATCTTGGGCTAGTTGCTTCATTTCCCTGAGCCTCAGTTTCCCCAGCTGTAAAATGGGTACACTATTACACGCCCCATGGATGGACACATAAAAGGCTCAGAAAATTGTCTGCACATAGTAAGCACTCACTAAATATTAGTTATGGTTATTATCATCATTTGACAGAACATTTATTAAGGGTTTATAATACACAAGTCAGTACACTGGCCAGAGGATAGAGATGAAGATGAAGATGATGATGATGATGATAACAGTTTTAGAATGCTTTCTGTGCATGCAGTGCCACTAGCTATGATCTCATTTAATCCTCACAAAACACCCACGAGGTGATCCTATTGTCTCCATTTCACAGATGGGAAAACTGAGTCTTGCAGAGAAACAACCTGCTCAAGGTCACACAACCAGTGTGTGGGTGAACCAGGCTGTAAACAAATGCTTGTCACCCTTTATTTCATTCTTGACCCTCTATGGAATAGCCTTTGTAGACATTTTTTCCCCTAATCTCCTCCCCCATAAAATGTTAACGCCTATTTATGGACTGTGACTATATCTATGCTTTTTACTTAAAAGTAAGATGTTTTTTCCATCCTCCCCCAGCAAGAACCAAATTTCACCCCCTTTGAGGTGAAATCACCTCACTGAGAATGTAGGGCTTCTGAGCCTTGGCACCATTGACATTTAAGTTTGGGACAATCTTTTGTCCTGGGTGGTGTCCCCAGACACACTTGCCTCCAACATGTCAGACACGCTCCTACCACAGGACCTTTGCACCGGCTGTTCCCACTGATTGATGTCCTCTTCCATCAGACACCCTCCTAGCATCCTTTCTCACTTTATTTAGGTCTCTGTTCAAATGACACCTCCTCCAAGAGGCTTTCCCTGACCTCAGGGTCCCTCTTTTCTTCATCCCATGTGTCACCATCTGGCATTATTGTATAGCTTTACTGGATTTATTTCTGACTCAGCCCCTAGCTTGAGAACTCCAGGAGAGAGCACGGACTGGAACTCTGGCTTTAAGCCACAGCCCCAAAGATGGTCAATGTTTATGGAATGAATAGCTCTGCTACAGACGAGGAAACGAAGGCTGAAGCTGACAGCCAGTGAAGGGCAAAGGCTGGATTTGAACTCTCACATACACAGAAGTGAAAACAGTGGGCTCAGAGGCCCCCCAAAACTCTGTCCTCACCCCCCAGACAGTGAACAACGCACAGAAGCTTGCAGGCAATCTGTTCCCAGTGAAAGATGGAACTCTCACTCTCCCATCCCGCCGGGTTTGCGGTTTTGGGGGACGCCCCCTTGGGCTCTGCTGATGTCATTTGAGGAAGTGTTTTCTCCAAACACCAGCTCCTGGCGGCCCAGCACCTACGTCAGCCAACTCAGCCTTACCACAGGCCTGGGGGTGGGCAGTTCTTATTTTTCAACCCCAGTTTGATTTATGAGGAAACTGAGGCACAGGGAAATATAATGGCTGGCCCCAAGTCACACAGCGAGTCAGCGGAGAGGGCTGCAATGTGAATCTTAACTACTGGTCCCCAGGGAAGGAGACCTGGTTTTTAACCTCAAAATCTTCCCTTCCTCGCTGCGTGACCTTGGGCAAGTCCCCTTGTCTCTGTTTCCTGGGCAGGAGTGCAGAGCCAAGGATGCTGGGAGTTGAAACGCAGGGGTGTCGGGAGGCCCTGGCATCTGCATGGGGAGCAAGCACGCGGAGGCGGGAAGGGAACTCCGCGGGGGCAACTTCTCGGCCAAGTTCATCTCTCTCCGCCAGGCGGCAGTCTCCGCCCCGCTTAGCTGGGAATGTGGGACACCGGAGCAGCCGCCTGGTCCCAACCCCGCGAGGGCGAGGACCCCACTCGCATACTGCGGTTGGCCGGCCTGGCGCCCGCTCTCCAGGGCGCTCAATAAGTATGAAATAATAATACGGGGCGCCGCGACAGTGGCGGCGGCGGCGACTTTGCTATGCTCGAGGACTAGCGTCCCAGAGGCAGGTCCGCTCTCGGAGCGCACACCCGGGCTGTCCCTTTCTCGTCGTCCAGCAGGGGGCGCGCGGAAGGAGGGGCGCGAGGAGAGACCCGCTCTCAGTACACATCCAGGGACAAGGGAAGGTGGGGGACCCAAGTGGAGACAGAGACCACGGACCAGAGACCCCAGCCTGGCCCCCTCCACCTGGGGCCACGCTGCGCCACTCTCGATGGGGAGAGTTTGGGGGCCCAAGGTGGGGGGCAGGTCGCTACGTTGGCCCCGCCCCCAATGCAGGCACCCTACCCCCCACCCACAACCAGAGTCCTCTTCCTCCCTCTCCATCTGCTTCTTGACAGATCGTGGCGGTGCCGTGACTCAGCCGCCTCATACATCCCCAGGTCCGGAGGGGAGGTTTGGATGCCAAGCGGGGGTGGGGTGGGGGCGGGGGCGGAGTGCCTCCCTCTGGGAATTCCTCTGACTCAAATCGAGAGGGCTCGCTGGACCCCCTTTCTGGTGGCTGGATGAATGAACTCCAAGGTGGACAGCGCTGGAAACCCCTCTGTGTGCACAGGTAGAACCCCTTTTTCTGGAGAAATGCCCGTTCTAAGGAAAGACCTTCCCATTGGAGGTTTTGCTCTTTCTGCCTAGGGGGCCAGGGGAGGACCCTGGTACCAATGCCAGCCCACAGCGCACCCATCGGTCCCAGCTGTGGACATTCGCACAGACACCGAAGGTTACACAGGCCCACAGTGAAACACAAACCTGAGTCCATGTGGGGATGTGGTTGAGGTTCCCGTATTTTCTTCCCACCTGGGAGAAGTAGGGTCTACCCAGGCCCCACCTGCCGCCTGAATCCCGGTCCCTGAGCGAAATCTACGAAGCACTCACTGTGTTAAGTCCCTTACACACGTCCCCAAGTTCACAGATCTCTCAAACTGACCCCCACAGGGCAGTGTCAACAACAGCTCCAGTTTACAGATGGGAGAATCAAGACTCAGAGATAGTAAGACACTTATGCAAAGACACACAGGGCCAGGCCCAGTGGCTCATGCCTGTAATCCTAGCATTCTGGGAAGTGGAGGGGGGAAGATTGCTTGAGCTCAGGAGTTTGAGAGCAGCCAGAGCAAGAACGAGACCCCGTCTCTACTACAAATAGAAAATAAGCCGGGAGTGGTGTCATGTGCCTATAGTCCCAGCTACTCGGGCAGCTGAGACAGGAGGATCACTTGAACCCAGGAGTTTGAGGTTGCAGTGAGTTATGAAAACACCACTGCACTCTAGCCAGGGGACAGAGCAAGACCCTGTCTCAGAAAAGGAAAAAAGAAAAAGGCACACAGGTGTCAGGCAGACCTGCATTTGAATCTCAGCTCTGCTATTTGCTGGTTGTGTGAGCTTAGGCGAGAAGGAGACAGGGTTTGGTCTCTGGGCCTCAGTTTCTCCATCTGTCCAATAGGAATATCTCATGAAGGATGTATGGAAAACTCCCTGGCATGGAGACTGAGGGTGAGACATTGCCAAATGGATTCTGCTAAAATAATGATGATTATTACCGCTCAGCCACTGTTCCCTGAGAGGCAGCACCCCAGGGACCCCTGGTCTCTGGGGCCTTGAAAGGGAATGTAGCCCGGATCTTACTGCCCCCCACCCCCTCCTTGGTCTCTCAGGACAGTGACCTGACTCAGTTTGGCCTGCTGCCCTAGTCTTGGCATTTCCTGTTGATTCCAGCTTTGTTTTCCTCCAGCATCTATGAAGTTCCCTTTGGGAACTATGAGGCTGCATGTGCTGGGCCTGTGATACTCGATTGCTGGTGGGGGCAAGGGTGCTGGGGCTGGGGGTGCCAGAGACAGAGGTGGGGGTGGCCTGGGGGACTGTGATGGCTGCCGCAGACCCCCAGAGAGAACTAGGAAGAGTAGAGTCACAGCCTTGAGGGGACTCACTTGGAAACTTCAGGGCTGAGAAGCCCAAATCTGACCATCTTTGGTAATGTCACAAGCAGCGAGGCACCCATGGGTGCCAGTCACACACGTCACTGGAGCACACACTGTCAGACCCCGAGCACCATCAAAGCAGATACAATAACTAAGAACACCAGGTGGTTGGAGACACCAGGCAGACGGGGACACAGCCCCCCAGTCAGAGCACTGACTTGCAGATGTGAGCATCTAAGGCAGAGGAAAGCACGGTCACGGTGTCCCAATCACAGTTTCCCAGGGAGCACAGACAGTTCCACTGACACAGTCACTTTGTCCCTGGGAATGTACACACCACAGTGCCACAATCACGCACACTTTCACAATCCCTGTGTCCCTGCAGCACAGACACCATCTCACAATCACTGTCCTAGGAACAGACACAGTCACTCTGCCATGATAACTAAGTCCCATGAGGACACACAGTCACCCTGTGACAGTCACAGCATCCCTGGGGCACACATAGTCACTGTCACAGCCACTGTCCCAGGAACAGACACAGACACCCTGCAAAATCACTGTGGCCCTAGAGCACACACAGTCATAGTCACAACCACACTATCCTGGAAGCACACAGCCACACTGTGACAATCACATTGTCACACTGTCCCTGGAACACACACAGTCACTGTGTCACAATCATAAGATGCCAGAAGCCCAGGCATACAGCTGAGGTAGCCACAGCTGTTCATACCCCAACAGCTGGAGCAAACGCAGGTCAGTTGGAGCATAGCGCCAGGGCAAGCCCAACACAAGCACCGTTACTACACTGTCACCTTGGCAGAGCCAGGGACTCCTTCCTTCACCCTATTGTGGGACCAGGCGCCCCCTCTGCACTATCCCCTGCCTCTGGGCAGCCACTGGACCCTAACACTCCTGCCCTGAGAAGGGGGCTCCAACTCAATGCACAGGCTCCCAACACAGTGCTCCCCCAAGAGGACCCTCTGGATTTCGGACCCCAGCTGCTGAACAGTCCACGAATGCCTCCCCCCATACAGTCTGCCACCCCCTAGAAGGACCCTGAGAGCCCCGCAGCCTGGAGTAAACATTGTAGTCCTAGAAGATGTCTACAACAGAGTGCCCCAAAGGATACCCCAAACACAGCGAGTCTACCCTCAGGACAATGCCCCCAAGAAAGTCCCTCCAAATGGTACCCAGTCTATCTGCTGTGCTTGCTGCACTGTCACCGACTAAGAATATAGCCCCCTAAAGCTGTGGCCCCTTTCCCCAGACCCCACTAATACCACACGCGGCATGGCGCCCCCTAAGTGGACCTCAGAACTGGTTTCAGTAGGAAGCCTCCTGTGCAGTGCACAACCAGGGGCCAGGTCCCCGACGCCCCCGCAGCACAACTACCCCCTTCCGCCCCCGCGAGTCACATTGACCCCCACCCGCACCATAGCGCCCCCTGCGGTCGGCGGGTCGAGTTGCGTGCTCTCTGCGCGCCTATCTGCTCCGCGCGCATCAGCGGCCGGGAGTCTTACCGCCTGCAGCTGCCTCCGCCCGCCGCGCTGCCGCTGCCGGTGCCAGTGCCGTGGAAGGACGAGGGCCAGGACATGCGGGTCGTGCGCAGGCCGGGCCGGTCGCTGGTATCCACGGCGTCGGCGCGCTCTATGGGCCGGTGCGGCGACCGCTCTGGCTCGGCGCGCTCCGCGCTGTCGGAGTAGCCGCGCTGCTGGATACGGATGGGGGTCCGAGGCTGCCGCCACAGGTGCTGGGGGGGTGGCTTCAGGGTGGCCTGACCCTCCCGGGGCCCGGGCAGAGACAGAGACAGGCTCCTTTCCGAGGGGGCGGCCGGGGGCTCCATGGCGCCGGCCCCCACCTGCGCCCTGGGGGGCCCCGGCTTCTCCAAGCTGCACCCCGCTCAGCTGCGCACGAGTCCACGAGCCCAGGGCCCCGCGGGTGCGCCCGGCCGCGGTAGGGCCATGGCGCCCCGGGGGCGCTGTGGGCCAATCGCCCCCGGGCCGGGCGCCGCGGCTTCCTGTCGGCGCCTGGCGCTCTGCTCCGTGCCGGGCTGCGCTCTCCGCGCTGGGCGCCCCGCTCGGCGCCAGCCCCGGCTCCTCCGCCCCGTCCCGCCCCTCCCCGCCCCCCGCCCGCCGCGGCTGTCAGCGCCGCCCCCCTCCTCCTCCGTCCGGGCCAGTGGGGGGCAGCCACCTAAGGAGGGGGCCCCTCTCCGCCCACGCAGAGCCCCGCTCCGGGCGGGGAGGGGGCGCCGGAACTCAGCTTTCTTCGGAGCACCCTGCCTAGCTGCTGCGCGCACTGGCACAAAGGAGTTAAACGGTTAATCCGATCCGGGAGAAGACACCCGACTGGTTGCCGGAGTGTCAGTCAGTCGGTCCATCATGGCGGGGGAGGAGCCGGTCACTGGCGTGTCCTCGCTGCTACCCCTGGCCAGGGAGAGCTTTTGGGGAGTGGTCCGGGTGCCACCAGCCCGGTGCTTGCTGCCGGCAGCGGCGGAGTGTGTAGGATCTCCTGTTTGTGGGTCGCAGGATGGTGATGGTGCGTGCCCGAGGCGGGATGTGCGCGCACGTGGCCTCTTCCGAGGGTTGTCTGTTTTCAGTGTCGGCTGGAAGTGTGTTTTGTGCACGTGGTTGGCTGCTGCTGTCTGCCTGTTTCTCGGGATTTGGCTGTGTGTATATCTCTGTGTGTCTGTGGGTGAAGGATGTGCGCGCACGTGTGCTGCCTGTTTGGAAGGTGTCCGCCCCTACGGGGTATGTTCCGGGAGCCTGGGGGCTGTGGATATGTTCCCAAGCGCTTGGGTGTGCTTGAGGCCGGTGCGTGCTCCAGGAGTTGTGCACGCGATTCTGCCTCTGTTGTCTGACCATGGTATCTAAGGACATCTATGTGTGTTGTGTGTGTGTGTGTGTGTGTATGTGGTCGGCCTGGGGCCTCTTTGGAGTGTTTCTGGGGTGTGTCCCTTTGGTTCCCTTGTGGCTCCAGGAGGACACCCTGTGGCCAATACCCGGTTGCCCGCCCACTGCTTTGTGTATTGCTGCCTCTCCTAAAGCATTTCTGCGGGAGGTAAACTGAGGCAGGTCCCCGGTAGCCATGGGGCGCAGCCCCGTGCCCTTTTCAGGAGAGTAAACAGCCAAGCCTCCTCCCCGCGGCCCCCGCCGGCAAAGCCCCCCTTCCGGCACCTAAATCGGGAGTCGCCGTGACTCACGCTCCCGCCTCCCCCAGCGCCGCGCCGAGCGAGCGAGCAGAGAGCGAGAGGGATCCGAGCGCGCCCCCATCCCCCCTCCCGGGCCCCGGCCGAGCTCGGGTGGCTGCTGGGAGGGGGGAGCGCAAGCGCCTCCGTGCCTCACCCCCCACGCCGATAAGAGCCCGGACGCAAAACTGCTCTGGTGCCTGTTCCCCGGGGACAAGGCCGCCGCCCCCGTGCGCCCCCTCTCACGGGCTCCCCAGGGCAGGCCGTGCCGTCTGCCACCGCCCTCCCCCTGCGCTGTTCTCCTAGTAAAAAAAACTGCCCGTCTCCAACCCCCACAGCCACGCTTCTCCCTGCGGGAGGGGGCTCCTGGCGTGGGCGAACGCAGAGCAAGAACTGGCAGCCCCCCATCAGCAGCCGCGGGGCATCCCAGAGGCCAGAACTGTGTCCCCCACTTCTCTCAGGAACATCCCCCAAGTGCACACTCAAAATGGCTTCTAGGGGATTTTCAGGGGCTGTGGGTTCTTTCCAGATCATTTGGGGTCCTGAGCTAGTTCAAATTCTTGGATGGTGGGAGGCGGCTGTAACGTTGGTCAGAGATCTGGATGGGGGATGGGTAACACGGGGTGGGGGTAGGGGCGGTGTCAGGCCGCTGCTGGGGTTGCAGGAGGAGGGCACAAGGCATTGGCCCCTAGCTGGTAACTGGAGCTGTGGCCTGATCAAGCTGGACTTGAACCAGAGGCTAGTGGGATGGTGGCGGAGAGGTGCAATTTAGGCGGCCCCAGGGGGCAGTGACAGTCACTTCCTCCCCCCCATCTGGAAATGAGCCATTATACCATTACCGGAGCAGAGAACCTGGAGCCCTCCAATTGAATAGATGGGAGGGGGGGTTGGTTGGGGTTGCAGAGAGCGGTGACCAGGCGAGGACATGAGGGCAGTGGCCGGCCAGTAGCCAGGACCAGCTCAGCGGTCTGGCTTTCTGGCTCATCCTTGGGCCAAGAGAAGGGGCTGGGTGCCCTCGGAAGACCCCAGATGAGAAACTACAAGAAAGTGCAGTGTGAGGCTGGGGCTTCCAGATATTTCTCACATCTCCCCTGGAGAAAGAAAAATGCCGCTCCAGACCTCCAGGACTCCACCATGCCCTTTAAGGCGCACAAGAAACGGAATCCTCCCAACAGGGGACACTGAGGCAGGTGCACAGCAGACTGGCCAGCCTGTCCCAGCTCTGCGAATATGGGGCTATCCTGGCGCTGGAAAGATGGGGGCTCACTCAGGCAGCTGGGAATGGAAGAAGGGGTTCGCAGAGGCTGCAAAGGGCTTCTCAGGGGAGGGTTATCGCAGCTGACCACCAGGCTACAGAAGTTTCAATTAGTTTTGCAAACCGCAGAGAGCTTGCAGATTCCCAAGGGCTGGTGGCTGGACCTAGCCCAGCTGGCCCTGTGCCTCCGCCCCACCTCCCGCTCTGGTCCCCCTCCTGCCTACCTGTCGGCCTCCGCCCTGGTGATGGAAATCCGCGGCGGGATCAGCAGCGGCAGCGTGGTGGGCCTTGGCGGCTGAGGGACCCCAGCGTCGGAGGGCTCAGGAGGGGCCCAGCCCAGGCCGGGACCCGACGAGAGGCGGCGGCAAGGGCGACGGAGGTCGGCCCCCAGCATGTTGGCACGGCTGGGCTGGGGGGTCTCCCGCGGCCTCTGAGGATGGACAAGGTGGGATGGGGGCGTGGCCTGGCAGGGAAGCTCTGGCTCCTGCCCCCCAACACTCCTCCCAAATCATTTGAGGGAGTAGCTGATGGGGGCATAGGCTCCCTGTGTCCCCCTCATGTCTGAGCCACTCGCTGACCCCTCCCACCCCTTAGGTCTGAGGGTGCACCTTCTCAGCCATAATTTTTGTGGGTTCCCCTCTCGATGTCCCAGCCCTGGGTTCTGGGCCCTCATGTGTCTACATTCTGTCTCACGTGTCTCACCCCTCTAACACATCACCTTCTGAGGGTCTCTTCCCACCCTCAGCGTGTAAGAGGCCCCCACTTGGCCTTAATGTCAATGGCCCTCTCCCACGCCTCACACCTGAGACCCTCAAGACCTCACTCCCAGCGCCCCATTCCACTTCCTCGCCAAAATTCTCTCCCCATTTTGAAATCCCCTGCCCTCTGCCCCTGGGGCTGAGAGCCTGTTAATCTGGGCAACAGGAGAAAAATGAAATCAAGGGAGTAAACTGAGGCACGAGGGAAAGAGACTTCTCAGGGCCTTGAGGTAGTGGAACTACGCTCAGTAAACAGCTGTGGTCACCAGAGGGCGTCCGTCTCCCTGGAGGCCTAAGCCCCGCCCCCAGCCCAGGCCCCGCCCCTCGCACCTCGTCCCTGGTCCCGGCCATGGACAGGGCACTGCGACTCCTCTTCATCCCGCCAACCTAGCGCGCCACGGGGACTACGTGGGCCATGTCGGCCAGGCCTGGGCCTCCTGCGGGACCAAGCCAAAGGCATCTGCCATTAGCGCCCTGGGGCTCCCTCTGCCGGTAGGGCTTGGAATCCGCTCCCGCCCCTTTCCTATTGCCTCCCCTGGGGCGTGACGCCAGCAGACGGCTGACGCACTGCCTATTGGTGACGTCTCCCGGCCGTTGCCAAAGCGACAGCTGACGCACGCTTGGGTTCTGGACAGCGTCAATGCCCGGGTTGGCCACTGGGGGGCCGGGAGCCTCCGGGCCCGGGTCGCCCCAGCCCCCACCCGTCTTCCCGCGGGGGCTTCCCCGGCGTGGGGATCCCGCAGAGAAGACTGGGAGCTCCCCAAAGCTGGCCGCGTGTGGCGCGTGGTCAGAGCCGGGGGCCGGAGGAAGCGTCTCCTCCGAGCTGTTGGGCTTTTATGCCCGAACTCGAAATAGCTCTGATGTGCGGGGGCCGGGCGCAGAGAGACGGCGGCTTGGGCACAGATGGGGGACGCACAGGCAGAGGCGCGCGGAGACAGACAGGGACATGTGGAAATAGAAACAGACAGACAGGGACACAGACTCAGCTCCCGGTGATGGGTGCGTTCTGCTGCAGCCGATCCTTATCTAAAAGCCTGGGGGAGGGAGAGGCTGGCTTACTTTACCTTTGCACCCAGGCGCTAAAGATTATTGCTGTGTGGCCATGGGTCTGTGACTTAAATTCTCTGAACCTCAGTTTCTCCTCCGTGAAATGGGATGATAATCCCTATGAGATCCATGTAAGAATGAAATGAGATCAAGCTATATTGAACAGAACAGTGTCAGGTACTCAGTAAGTGCTTAATAAATGCTACTAACATCTGAGCCCATGGGAGCCTCTTAGAACCCAAGTCAGATCCTGTCCCTCCTCTGATTAGAACCCTCAATGGCTCTCACTTCATTGAGAGGAAAAGTCAAAATCTTCAACACGTGGCTCATGCAGTCCTGCAGGATGTGCCCAGTCACTTCCCTGCCCTGGGCTCCAGCCACACTGTTCTCCTGGCTACTTTTGGACACACCAAGCATGCTGTGGTCTCAGGGCCTTTGCACTTGCTGTTCTCCACCTGGATCTCTCTTCCCCCAAATATCCTCACCTCTTCCAGATCTTTGCTTACAACTCATCCTTTCAGGCATTTCTCTCCTCTCCCCACCCCCATTTAAAGTTACAAACCTCCAGGACTTGTGACCACCCACCCTTAACCAGCTCTGGTTTTCCACAGCACTTATGGCCTCATACCACACTACATTTGTTTATTACATTTATTATGTCTCTCCTCACCCTAGCGTACCCTGTCTTGCAAGAGGGCAAGAATATTTTTTTCTATTTTATTCATGATTATATCCCCAGTGCCCAGAAGAGAGACTGGATGATAATAGGTTCTTAATAAGTTTTTGTTCAATGTCTGGTTATTATTTTTGAGGACCCAAGAGCGTATTTATAATGTTCTTAGCAGGTCTACTGTGGACTAGCTGCTTTGCTCCCTATGTTGTTTCTAATTTCATTTTCTTGCCTTATTGCACTAGCTAGCACTTCAGTTCAATGTCAATTAGTAAAAGTGGATGTAAATATCATCTCATCAACCTAGTGCTTAGTGCCTGGAAGGCCCTTGACAGACATTTGTTGAATGAATTAATGGATGTATAGAGATAGCTTAAAAGTCACCTCCATTTTTCAGCCCAAGTGCAGGTTAATAAGCACTCATCAGTCATGGTTGTAATTACCTTTGTTCTCCAGTAAGAAATGGCATCTGTTCATTATGGCCCCCCACACATAGTCTCAATGAATGCTGAATGAAGGGAGGAAGGAATAAGGCAGACACAGGGAGAGAGAGACAACCTTTCTCTGTGTATGCAGACAAATACGGATACAGATATGCACACAATAGGCCATGTAGTAAGACGCTCGGGCTCTGGAATGACACCGTCAGCCCTCTGCTCAAATCCTGGCTTTGCCACTTATTAGCCATGCAGGCACACTTTATTACACTTTGCTTTATTGTACTTTTTACAAATTGAAGGTTTGTGGCAACCCTGAGTTGAGCAAGTCTATCAGCACCATTTTTCCAACAGCATGTGCTCTCTCGGTGTCTCTGTGTCACATTTTGGTAATTCTTGCAATATTTCAAACTTTTGCATTATTATTCTATCTGTTATGGTGGCCTGTGATCAGCCATCTTTGATGTTACTATTGTAATTGTTTCAAGGTGCCATGAACCGGGCCCAATAGCACATTAAATCTAATTGATACATGTTGTGTGTGTGTGTTTTGACTGCTCCATTGGACATTTCCCAACCTCTCTCCCTCTCCTTGGGCCTCCCTATTCCCTGAGACACAGCAAGGTTGAAATTAGGCCAATGAATAACCCTACAATGGCCTCTAAGTATTCAAGAGAAAGGAAAGGTTAAATGTCTCCCACTTTAAATCAAAAGCTAGAAGTGATTAAGCTTCACTGAGGAAGGCATGTCAAAAGACAGCTGAGATAGGCCAAAAGCTAGGTCTCTTGTGCCAAACAGCCAAGTTATGAATACAAAGGAAAAGTTCTGGAAGGAAGTTAAAAGAGCTACTCCAGTGAACACATTCATGATAAGAAAGCAAAACAACCTTATTGCTGATACGGAGAAAGTTTGAGTTGTCTGGATAGAAGATCAAACCAGCCACAACATTCCCTTAAACAAAAGCCTAATCCAGAGAAGAGCACCAACTCTCTTCAAGTCTGTGAAGGCTGAAAGAGGTCAGGAAGCCACAGAAGAAAAGTTTGAAGCTACCAGAGGTTGGTTGATGAGGTTTAAGGAAAGAAGCCATCTCTATAACATAAAAATACAAGGTGAAGCATCAAGCACTGGTGTAGGATCGTCAAGAAGTTATGCAGAAGACCTAGCTAAGATCATCGGTGAAAGTGGCTACATTAAACAACATATTTTCAATGTATATTGGAAGAAGTTGTCATCTAGGACTTTCATAGCTAGAAAGAAGTTAATGTCTGGCTTCAAAGCTTCACAGGACAGGGCAACTCTCTCATTAGGGGCTAAGGTGACAGCTGGTGATTTCGGTGCAAGCCAATGCTCATGTATTATTCTGAAAAGTCCTAGGGCCCTTCAGAATTATGCTAATTCTACCCTGTCTGTGCTCTACAAATGCAACACCAAAGCCTGGATGACAGCACTTCTTTCTATATCAAGTTTTACTGAATATTTTAAGACCACTGTTGAGACCTACTGCTCAGAAAAAAAGATTGCTTTCAAAATATGACTGCTCATTGACAATGCACCCGCTCACCCAAGAGCTCTGATAGAAATGTACAAGGAGATGAATGCCGTTTTAATCTCCATTCTGCAGCCCATGAATAAAAGGAGTCATTTGGACGTTCAAGTGTTACTATGGAAGACATAACATTTTATAAGGCCATGACTGCCATGAATGGTGATTCCTCTGATGGATCTGAGCAAAGTCAATTGAAAACCTTCTGGAAAGGATTCACCATTCTAGATTGCACTAAGAACATTCGGAATTCATGGGAAGAGGTCAAAATATCAACATTAACAAAGGAGTTTGGAAGAAGTTAATTCCAACTGTCATGGATGTCTCTGAGGGGCTCAAGACTTCAGTGGAGGGACTGCAGATGGGGTAGAAATTGCAAGAGAACTAGAATTAGAAAGTGGAGCCTGAAGATGTGACAGAATGGCCACAATCTCATGATAAAAATTAAACAGATGAGGAGTTGCTTAGTGTGGAAGAGCAAAGAAAGCGGTTTCTTGAGACGAAATCTACTCCTGGTGGAGATGCTGTGAACATTGCCGAAATGGCAGCAAAGGATTTAGAATATTACATAAACTTAGTTGACAAGACAATGGTAGTGTTTGAGAGAATTGACTCCAACTTTGAAAGAAGTTACCCATTTTACTGTGGGTAAAATTCTATCAAACAGCATTGCATGCAACAGACAAATCTTTCGTGAAAGGAGTCAATCGATGTGGCGAACTTCATCGTTGTCTTATGTTGACAAATCGCCACAGTCACCCAACCCTTCAGCAACCACCACCCTGATCAGTCAGCGGCCAGCAACATTGAGGCAGGACGCTTCACCAGCAAAAAGATTACGATACTCTGAAGGCTCAGAGGATTGTTAGCATTTTTTTTAGCAATATTGTTTAATTAAGGTATGTGCAGTGTTTTTTTAAAGAGATAATGCTATTGCACACTTAACAGACTACAGTATAGTGTAAATGTGACTTTTACATGCACTGGGAAACCAAAAAACTTGTGTTGACTTGCTTTATTGCGATATAAGCTTTATTGAGGTGGTCTGGAACTGAACTTACAATATCTCTGAGTTATGCCTGTATAACCTTGGGCAGGGCTGGGCATGGTGCCTCACACCTGTAATCCCAGCACTTTGGGAGGCTGAGGCAGGAAGATCGCTTGAACCCAGGAGTTTGAGGCCAGGATGGGGAACATAGGGAGACCCTGTCTCTAAAAAAATTTTTTTTTTAAATTAGTCAGGCATGGTGATTGCATGCCTGTAGTCCCAGCTATTCATGAGGCTGAGGCAGGAGGACCACCTGAACCCAGGAATTCGAGGCTGCAGTGAGCTATGATTGCACCACTTCATTCCAGCCTGGGTGACAGAGACCCTTCATCAGAAAAAACAAAAACAAAAACAAAAAAACCTTGGGCAGCCTCTCTGGGCCTCAGTTTCCTCATCTGTAAAATGGGGATAATATTCATGCCTACCTGGTGGGGTTACTGTGAGGATGATGTGAAGCAATGTGCATAAAGTTCTGAGCACAGCACCTGGTTCCTAGTAGGTACTCACAAAATGGTAGCCAATATTATAGTAACAAGAACAATTATTAGGCCCAGTGTGGTGGCTCATGCCTGTAATCCTAGCACTCTGGGAGGCCAAGGCATGAGGATTGCTTGAGCTCAGGAGTTCGAGACCAGCCTGAGCAAGAGCGAGACCCCATCTCTACTAAAAATAGAAAAAAATAGCTAGGGTACTAAATATAGAAAAAAAAATTTTTTTAGACACAGGGTTTTCCCATATCACCAAGGCTGGTCTCGAACTCCTCAGGGGATCCTCCTGCCTCAGCCTACTAAGCTGCGACTACAGGTGTGGGCCACTGTGCCTAGCTAATTATTTTTTATTTTTTAGAGACGGGACATTCTCTTGAATGAATGAATGAACGAATGGTTGACTCCTTTACCTCTTCTGGGTCTCGGCTCAAAATCACCTCTTTCCAGAAGGCTTTCCTGAGATGTCTCCCCTCTACCCCATCACCCTCTGTCCCTCACTCAGCTTTCTTTTTCTTTTCTTGATACAGAGTCTCCCTCTGTCACTCCAGCTAGAGTGTAGTGGCAAGTGCAGTGGTGTGATCATAGCTCACCGCAACCTGGAACTCCTGGGCTCAAGCGATCCTCCTGCCTCAGCCTCCCAAGTAGCTGGGACTACAGGTGCGCACCACTACACCTGGCTAATTTTTTCTATTTTTAGTAGAGCTGAGGGTCTTGCTATGTTGCCCCAGGCTGGAATGCAGTAGTGTCATCATAGTTCACTGCAGCCTGGAACTCCTGGGCTCAAGCGATCTTCCTGCCTCAGCCTCCCAAGTAGCTGGGACCACAGGTGTGCACCACCACACCAGCTGTATTTTTATTTTTTGTAGAGGTGGGGTCTCACTATGTCACCCAGGCTGGCCTCAAACTCCTAGGCTCAAGCAATCCTCTTGCCTCAGCCTCCCAAACTGCTGGAATTACAGTCATGAGCCACCACACCCAGGTGAAATTCTTTGTAATTTTGAACAGAGAGCCTGAATTTGCACTTTCCCTGGACCCTGCAAATTCTGTAGCTGGTCCTGGCTATATCCCCAGTGCTTGGAACAGCCTATGATGGGTGCTCCAGGATTTGCCAAATGAAAGAAGTCATGGAAGAAGCCATGCCAGAGGAGAGTGACAGGCCAGCGAGGAGAGGCAGAGACAGGCGCCCTACCACCTTCAGGACACGAGTGCACGTTTGCAGAAATTAGCCCTGGCAGAACCCCAGGCGAGGGAGGCAGGGCCTCAGGAACTGTTGGAGGAATACCTCTAAGCTTTCCTCCTCCCCTGGATGACAGGACGCTGGGGAAGGGGTCCAGATGGCAGAGCAAGCTGCTCTGGGCAGCTGGCACCAGGCTCAGGCTGAGAAAGTCCTCTTCCCCCACCCAGCTCGTCAGTGCTGTCAGCCACCAGCTCTGCCTGGGAGCCACTGGCCTGGGCTGGCAGAGGAAAGCTGACTTCACCCAGCCCAACATCCTGCCACCCCCACTTCTCTCGACAGAAGGATGTGGGGAAAGGTAGCAGATCAGAAGAAGGAAGTGAGGACAGACGCCTACGCTGTGGCCCGGAGCATTCACGGCTACCCAAGCTGCACGCCCAGAGCCCAAGCAGGTCTGTGAAGGATCGTGGAGTGCTCCAGCCATGAGTGTGTGCGCTGCACACGCATGCATGTATATATGCATGAGTCTTCATGCACAGCTGTGCATGTGCAACTGGTCAGGTGGAATTTTCTATGAGTCTAAGTCATACATAGTTGAGACCAGACTGTACCTGCGGGGAGTGCGTGTGTGAGTGTGTGTGTGTGTGTGTCAGGGCAACATCGCATCAGTCTACCTACGTGGGTGTAAAGTTGGATGTGCCTCCGTGTGACTGTAATAGAAGTGTGTATGTATGTGTAGAGGGGAATTTGTGTGTTGATGCGGCAGAAAACACTATTTCACGGTGCTTAGAAATGCAGGCTCTAGTTTCAAATCTCTGTTCAGCCACTCACTACCCATGTGGCCTCGGGGACATTGTCATAGGTTCAGGCCTGTTTGTGGTGTTCAATAGTGTGATTGTGCTTGTCTGGGTTTGAGTGTGTGTGTGTGTGTTGAAGAGCAATTCACCTCCTCCAGGAAGTCGTGGTCCTAATCACAATGTGTTGTTAGATATTTAGTTTATGTTGTTTCTTTTCAGTTTCTGCCAATAAAGCTCAGCTCCATGGGGGCAGGGAGTCATGTTTTGTTCACTGTTCTGTGCCCAGCACCTGGTGTACGGTAGGCACTGAATAAATACTTAAGTAGTCGTTGAATGGATGAATGCAGGCTGTGTCTGTGCGGTATGTGGGGAGGGGTGGACACTGGCTGGGCTTCATGAGTTCCTGGAAGGCCCTGTGCTCAATTTGATCTCTGTCCCTTGCTTTCCCAGCCGTTCACAACCCTTCCTTCAGCCATCTTCACTTTTGTAGGAACAAGGACATTCCGGGCTCACTGCCTCCGGTGAAAACTGCGAGGGGGGTTGGACTGGTTCATGATAAAGCCTCCTTCCTGATCTACAGTTCTATGAATCTATTTTTAACATTTTTTTTAGAGATGGGGTCTTGTTATGTTGCCCATGCTGTCCTCAGACTCCTGGGCTCAAGCGTTCCTCCCACTTTAGTCTTCCCAGGGACTACAGGGGTGAGCCCTGTGCCCTCCTATACTATGAATCTAGTCTTAATCTAATCATTTCTTTATTTCTTTCAACATGAATTGGGTACCTACTGCATACCAGGCACTGTTGGAGACCTGACCCCTACCCTTATGGAAGGAGGAAGGCAGACCTGAACCAGAAATCTCATTTAATCTTGAGGGCCTTGCACCGCACCCCACGCCCCCAAGTCTCTCTCTGCCGTAGGACAGAATTTTGGTCTTCACAGTCTGAAATCGCCTCAGGGATTTCTCTGTTTATACACTGATCTTGGTCCCTCACCAGCCAGGAGCAGGGACCCTGCTGGGCTTGCTGGTTGCGGCGGCCCCAGGAGCTGGCCACGGTGCCTAGTACATAGTAGGCACTTGGGAAATAGGCGCTGAATAAATGCGCGGAGAAATAAACTATGGCGCAAAGACAGGCCCGGCAAGCATGACCTCGCCGAATCCTCAGTGTGTGTAATCACCCACTTTGCAGATGAGGAAATTGAGGCTCACCCGGAAGGCAAAGCCGATCCCACGGCAGCTTAGTAGCGCGTGGTTGTGCGATGCAGCAGAAGAGCAAGGGTATCCCCCAAAAACATTCCTAGATCCCCCTCACCCCACCCCACAGGAACAAGAGACACAGCAGGGGATCATTGATGGGGCGCGAAGGTGGGGGACAGAGACAGTGCAAAGCAGCTCGGGGGTCCTTTCTCTTTCTCAGTCCCCAGGGTTGGAGAGGCTGTGCTGGCAGATTAGGAAATGCTTGGCGCTGATGGGGGAGCTTCCGGCGCCCTGTCCCCTGTCCCCAGTTTTGGTAGCTGGGGCTCCGGGGACCCCGTTCCGCTGGGGCCGGGCAGCTCCAGTCTCCCAAGCTGGGGAGAGCCCCCCGCGCCTACCCAGGAACCCCCGGCATCCGGGGTCCTTCCCACACACCCCAAGCCTGGCGGCGCGGCAGAAGCCTTCAAAGGGCCTATGAGGTGGGGGACCCGACTTTCCTAGGGAGCCGAGGAAGCCCCTGTGGTCCTGGTCCCCTCCCTCTGTGGTGCCGGGCCCCCCTCCCCGCCGCAGCTCGCAGCCCGAAGCTTACCTTGCAGGGGGGCTGGGGAGGGGATGCCCCGCCCTCTCCAGCCTGGGGGGCGGGAGGGGACGGGGGTGTCCAGACCCTTTGTTTGCTGGTGTGTGAGTGTGTGTGTGTATGTGTGTGTGCGATGGTGACACCCGCCGGGGTGGGTGTCTGTGCGCGCGCGTGCCCGGGCCGTGACAGCCGCTGCCGTGCTGGACTGCCTGGGCTGGAGGGGGAGGGGGAGGAGAGGGGACTCCCCCGCCCCTGCCTGCCCACTCGCGGGTTTGAATGGAGCCCGAGGGGGAGGGGCGATAGCGGGAGGGTGCTTTTGTCCGGATGGCTCCTCCCCCTCCCCGCGCCGGGGAATCCCCCCATCTGGCGCCCTTCTCTCCGTTCTCCCCAGACCCGGTCCCCAACCCGGACTGCCGGGGAGACTTAGTGGAGGCGCCCCTCACCTAGGAGGCTGGAGCTCCTCCCACCCAGCCTACCCCTCGCGGGGCATCCTTTAATCTGAGATAATCCCAGCCTTAGGCTGCAACGTGGTTTTTTATCCCTGTATCAAAGCGAGGATTGGGATGTACGGAAGTGTGCTATTGGGGGTCCCCTGGGCTCAGAGTAATGGAGTCCTTAGAGCCCCATCCGAGGAAGGGAGCCCCAGACGAACGGGGAGGGGCTATGCGTGGCCTCAGACTGGGACGACCAGGAAAGCCCCCTTCCACCCCTCCACGATCCCCCACCGAGCGCGGTTCAGGAACACTGACCGCTGGCTAGACTTCAGCGACACCCAGCGGCTGTGTGGGGAGACGCCGCCGAGGGGTGCCCGAGACCCGTTAGGGGGGTCTGGGTGATTCCAGAGTGGGTGTGTGTGCGCAAGTCCTCGCTACGGGTGGCAGGAGGTGGAGGCGGGGTGGTCCGAGGCGGGGAAACACCAGCTCCCAGGCTGGGCCACGATCCCCCCATACCTTCAACCCCCAACACAGGCAGGGCCATGCTGCTCCCCACTTAGACCCTCCCAGGGCAGGGCCACACCGCCCCTCATACTTAGATCCTTCCAGGGCAGGGCCACGGCCCCCTCGGACCGGGAAGATCCCTCAGATCAGCCACTCCTCCCCAGCGCAGGGTTGGGTCCCCCTTCACTAGGAGCAGGGGGCAGGCCTTCTCGCCGAGGCCCTGCCCCTTGCAGACGTCGCTGTGGCGTGGCTAAGGGCACAATCCTCTCCCTCAGCCTCGTCATCTGTCCTCCAGCTGCAGCCGCAGACACCCACCGCGGTGCGGCGGGAGATGAAGGGGGCTCATAGTCAGGGCGCCCACCCACATGGCCCCCACGATGCCCAGCGGAGCCCCTGCGCCCGATAACGCAGGGCTTGGGCGGGAACTCCGGGGGCTAGGAACACGTGAGCAGGGCCCTTTAAGGCGAGCTCAGTCTCCAGTGCCGCTGCCGCGGTTACTAGGGATGTGACGTCACGCGCGAGGGGCGTACGCGGCCGGGCGGAAGCGGAAGGGGCGGAGCTCCGTGCACCGAGTCTTCAGCACTGCCGCTACCGCTGCCACCGGAGCCCGAGCGGGCTGGGCCGCCGAGGCAAGATGGTGGACTACAGCGTGTGGGACCACATCGAGGTGTCTGACGATGAGGACGAGACGCACCCCAACATCGACACGGCCAGCCTCTTCCGCTGGCGGCACCAGGTACAGCGTGCGCGTCCATCCCCTTCCCCCCACCGTGCTGGACCCCGCTTCAGCGTTCTGAGCCCGAATACTGCCCAGGGACCTCGCTACTCACACCTGGGATTCTCAGCCCACAGTCTGGACTTTCCGGTCTCTCGATTCAACTCCGGGACCCCAGTACCGATGGGACCCTGCGTCCCTGCCCGCGATCTCTAGACCCCCCCACCCCTTATTTTTCTGTGTGGGACTCTCTCTTCACTCCTTGGGCTTCGTCATAGTCTAGACTCCCAAGACGAGCCTTGGAGGGTCCCCCTAATCCTGTCTGGGACCGTCTGTTTACACCCAGAAATTTACCTCAGAGTCTGTACCCCGAATCCTGCTGGATGATCCCTCATCCTGTTCGAGTACCCGCTTCTGATTTGGGATTTCCCATTGCCCCTTCCCCAAACCCTATAGTTTGGGCCCCCAATACTTTGGCTCTATTTTGGGATCTGCTTCCCCGGGTTTTGACCCACAATTGATACCCCACTCATTTTGGAAACACAGCAAGGAACTTTGTCCTACCCTGAGATTTCTGTTCCTGTCCTGGGAGCCCCTACCCACTCCCGGGACCCCCTTTCTGTAGTGTAGACCCGTGACCCACCAACATCCTCAATACCACCTATGGCTTGGGTTCCCCTCCGGATCCAACCACCAGTGTCACCCCGATGGACCCTCCAATTCTGGCATCTCTGTTTTGAGTACACCTTCTGTAGTCCCTGTTATTCCAGGAGACCCTGCCCACATGGCTTCTGGCACTAGCCAGAGCTCCTGCTCCTACTTAGTATTGCAGACCCGCCCACCGCCAAGGCTGACTTCCTGTATGAACCTCTGCCAGCATGGGAAACTCTCCCCCACCCAAGCCCGGGACCCAAAACCCATCCCACCTTACTTCTGTCCCCAGCCTGATCTGCTACTCTCTCACATCCAAATTGTCCCTGCCTCCATCCCAGGGTCCTTCCTGGTATGATTCCAAATTCACTACCGCATCTTTTATTTTTCTGCCCACAACAGAACCCCCAAATCCAGACCTCAGAACCCCAAATCTGGGTAATCCATCTCCTACCACCCCTTGGTGCTCACTGGCCAGTAGGGTGGCTCTAAAACCCAACAATCTAAATTCCTGCTCCCCTAAATCAGAATGCCTGCACCCACATACCTGTGCTTACTGTACTCTCAAACTCAGGGCATATACCTCTCAGTACCGTCTGGCTAGGAATTCCTCACCCCAGCCTCCCATAGGGTAACTCCCAATCATTTATCCCAAAACTCCTAGAAGGGCCCTTCCCTATCCTTTTGTTGGCATTAGTCCCTATATCTGGTTCCCAGTCCCCACCTCCAAACCTATTCCTTAAAGCTGCAGTCTCCTGGGTAGCGTACCTGCCAGGCAAGCCACTGGAGTGTGGGAAGAAGGTTCTAGCACTTCTATTTCTTGCTGCGTGTAACATTTTATCATGAAATATTTAAGACCTCCGCAAAGCTCCAAAGACTATTCTTGGGAACACCTATTTCTGTCACGTAAAGAGGTTAATCTTTACTACTGTGTGTGGAGAGTGGTTCGGTCCTGCTGGGTAGGAGGATTTTCCTCTGCCGCTGAGTAGCCTGCCTGCCACGCCCTCCTCCCTGCTGGCACAGAACCTTTCCTGTCCTGCCACTGAGAGCCCAGTGGCTGTAGTAGTGCAGTGGAGGGGAGGCAGGGGACCTCAGCGTCTCCAGCACAAGTTCTAGGACAGGCAAGCTCGGGTTCTAATCCCAGCTGTAGAATAATACAGCCCCACCTCCATGAAACCCTTCTAAGAATGAAATGAAAGTAGGTCCATAAAAACTTGGGACAGGGTAATGGGGTAAACCTTTTGGAAAAGGAAGGAGATTAGTAAAAAGGAGGCCTGGTGTCTTGGTTCTGAACACAGACCTGACCACATGGGTTCAAATCCTGGTTCCTTGGCATGGTGGCTCATACCTGTAAACCCAGAACTTTGGGAGGCCAAGGTGGGAAATCACTTGAGCCCAGGAGTTTGAGACCAGCTTGGGCAACCTAGCAAGACTCCATCTCTCAAAAAAAAAAAAAAATGCCTGGGCGTAGTGACACACACCTGTAGTGCCTGCTACTCCAGACATTGAGGCAGGAGGATGATCACTTGAGCCCAAGAGTTCAAGGCTGCAGTGAGTTGTGATCGTGCCATGGCGCTCCAGCCTGGGCGACAGAGCAAGACTCTGTCTCTTAAAAAAAAAAAAAAAAAAATCCTGGCGCCTTCTGTATCATTCGCATGCTGCGTGACTTCTAGTTAGTTGTGATTGCTCTGTGCCTCAGTTTCCCCACCTGAGAATCTGAATAATATCCACCCTGTAAGGTCATTGTGAGGGTTACCTTATTTGATGTCTGTAATGCTCTCGGGGCAGTAACTACTATTGTCATCCTTATTTAGGCAATTGTTGCTCATGGTTTAAAAAAAATTACAAAAGTTTCAGAAGGGGACAAGGGAGTCTCTGTTCCCAGCCCTAGTTCCCTGACTCTTTTGCCCAGAGACGGCTGCTGTGAGTGGTTTCTTGTGGCTCCTTCCAATGAACTGTACAACGCTGAGATTCTGTGAGCCTCAGTTTCCCTGGCGGTAAGGTGGGCGCAGTGACACCTGCAGGCCCTGCGTGCTGTGGTGGCTTCTGCCCTGTTCTGCCCGCCACATGAGGTGTAAGGCCAAGGCTGCGCAACCCCACTAGTTCCAGGAGGCTTTTTTTAGCTCTGGCTTCCCTGGCGGCTGCTCAGAGGACACTGGGGAGAGTGGTGGCCATCAACAGAGGCCAGGAGGGTGGTGGGGAGACTGCAGTGTGACACAGGCCCATGATGGAGAAAGGGAGGTGGCACAGGCCACAGCTGCTTTTTCATACCTAGCCACGAGGCATGGGCCACCTCAGGCCCTAATCCATATGGGCGAAACTGAGGCTCAGGATTGGCTGTGTCAGTCCTATTGGGTATTAGAATAGGGGCCAGATCTCCCCGTGATCCTCACCGATGGGTGAGACCCTGTGACAGAACCTGGGGACACAGCCTCAAATAAGGCATGGTAGCGAGTCAGCAGAACATTCTGGTGGCAGTGATGGGTGCTGTGTTGGAAGCATTTTCCATGGAGTTACTCATTTGGTCCTCACGGCAACCCTGTGAGGACCCATTTCACGGAGGGGAAAACAAAGGCCAGGAAAGGTTTAGGTGACGTGTGGGAAGTTACGTTAGCAGAGCTGAGTGCTTTGACCACGTGGTAACAACCACTCCCGATTATGGAGCATTTATTCCGGGCCAGAAATCAAGCTAAGCACTTGAAGGACATTTACTTGTTTAAGCCCCAGAGCAGTCCCCAGAGAGAGAGAGATTGTGCCCTTGGACAGATGGTAATGACAGTGGGCAGCACAGGACTGGTGTTCCCTGAGTGCCCAGCATGGCCCTTGACTTTTTACTTTAATGCTCTCCTTTGTTTCTCCTAGTACAAGCTTGTGAGGTTGGTGCTGTTGTCTGTGTTTGACAGATGAGGAAACCGAGGTTCTGAGAGGTTAGGGGATAGCCTTGGGGCATCCAACCCAAGGTGCGGTGCCCTGAGGCCATCCTCTAGCACCTCATCACACGGTCTGATGGCCCTTGGTGGTCAATGGCACTGTGGGCCGGGGTACTTGGGAGCAAAAGCAGGGGAAGGAACCCCATGTGCAGAGGCTGAGAAGCAAGAGAGAGCCAGCATCTGTGTGGGACCTGCAGTAGGCATCAGGAATCCCATCTGAACCCACCACTCCAAGGTGAGGTAGCGGGAAGGGCCAGGGGTCAGGTGGTCAGATGTACAGGTGTCAAAGACCCCTCTGGCGGCCTCCAAGCTTAGATCAGACAGTGATTGAAGGCAGCAGCTCTGGACAGAGCAGGCCCCACAGGGAGCCAGATGATGTGACATGAAGGAGGAGCCAAATGGGGGTTGGGGGCAGAGGGGGCCGAGTGATAATTAGGGGTTCGGGTGGGGGTCTGAGCGAGACGGGCACTGAAGGCAGGGCCAGGAGTCTGAAGAGACACGGCGCCATCGTGGAGCTTGGGGTGCAGCGGAAGAGAAGGTGCCTGGGGAGTGACATCAGAGGGTAGGGGTGGGCAGGAGGCAGATGGACACCAAGTTGGGGGCTCAGACAGAGCTGAGAGGGCCTTGGCAGTGATCCTGGCAAGGCCAGGGGTGGGACGAAGTGGAGAAGCATCTAGAAGTGAAAACTGCCAGGACTTGCTGGGAGTGGGAAGGGAGACGGGGCCTTTGCTGAGGGAGGGTACAGCAGAGACCTGGTTTTGAGAGGTAAGATGGGCTGGTTTGAGGACTGGGGCTCTGGTGCGCACGGGCACCTGGTGAGGGTGGGAGCTGGGAGGCCAGGACAGGGGGGTGGGCGCAGACATTTCCTGGGGTCGTCTCCAGTGCAGTGACCGGCTGTGGGGCAGGGACAGGCCTTTCCCCTGAGTGACAGGCCGCTGTCCACCCCTGCCCGCAGGCCCGGGTAGAGCGCATGGAGCAGTTCCAGAAGGAGAAGGAGGAACTGGACAGAGGCTGCCGCGAGTGTAAGCGCAAGGTGGCCGAGTGCCAGCGCAAGCTGAAGGAGCTGGAGGTGGCCGAGGGCGGCAAGGCGGAGCTGGAGCGGCTGCAGGCCGAGGCGCAGCAGCTGCGCAAGGAGGAGCGGAGCTGGGAGCAGAAGCTAGAGGAGATGCGCAAGAAGGAGAAGAGCATGCCCTGGAACGTGGACACGCTCAGCAAAGATGGCTTCAGCAAGGTGGGTGGGGTGGACACTGCGCACGCGCAGCGGGCACGCATGCGCAGCCAGCTCCACATGGGGGCAAGGACTGGATAGGTCAAGTTAGACCGTGGGGGGAGGGCCGCGGCCACAGGGTACAGGGGTGGAGGAAGGACAGAGGGAGCGGGGACGGGTTTGGGGGGGGTGCCAAGCGGATGAAACACCCCACCGGTTCCCCCTCTGATCTGCCCCAAGGCCCATGCCCACGCTCCCGCCTCCTTGATGCTCATGGCTTCGTCACCACCTCCGCCGTGGATGGGATGGGCGCTGCGGCCACGGCCGCCCCGGCCGCGCTCGAGGCGCCCCACAGCCTTGCCCCAGCCCACTCCCCTTCTCACCCTACCACAGAGCATGGTTAACATCAAGCCCGAGAAGGCGGAGGAGGACTCGGAGGAGGTGAGGGAGCAGAAACACAAGACGTTTGTGGAAAAGTACGAGAAACAGATCAAGCACTTTGGTAAGTTAGGTGTGGGCCCCCCCCCCCCCCCCCCCCGCCCCAGGAGGATGAGGGGGAACGAGGTAGGGGCTGGCCCTTTGCCTCGAGGGCCTTTGCAGCATCTTGCCAGCACCTCCCCGCAGGCATGCTCCGCCGCTGGGATGACAGCCAGAAGTACCTGTCAGACAACGTCCACCTGGTGTGCGAGGAGACAGCCAATTACCTGGTCATCTGGTGCATTGACCTGGAGGTGGAAGAGGTGAGTGGAACCTGCCCCAGGGCTGGGGAAAGGCACTACCTTGAGACTGCCACTTGGTGACACCATGCCTGTTCTCCCTGGCAGAAATGTGCACTCATGGAGCAGGTAGCCCACCAGACCATCGTCATGCAGTTCATCCTTGAGCTGGCCAAGAGCCTGAAGGTGGACCCCCGGGCCTGCTTCCGGCAGTTCTTCACAAAGATTAAGGTAGGGCCCCTCCTCAGGGAACCCAGCCCATGGTCCTTGGGGAGGCAGACAGGTGTCCGCTTGTACTGGGTTTACATCAGAAGAGAGCAGGGCCTGGGAGGGGGTGAGAAGTAGGCAGATCCTGGCCAGATTTTAAATGAGGAGGCAACAGGATCTGCTGATTTGGGGTAAGGGGTAGAGTTAAGGATGCCTCCATGTTTGTTTGTTTGTTATCGGAGCACTTCGAGGAAAAGGGCTTACCCTTAGGGAGGCCAAAGGCAGGGCAAGCTGGAGGGATAATTAGGAGCTGGGATGTTGCTGTGTGGAGTTAGAGGCGTCCACGTGAGGACATTGAGGACGTGGGTGTCACAGGTCTGTGGTGGAAGGGGCCTCACAGGCAGGCAGGTGGTTGTTATTGTATAGGCAGATGAGGTCCTAGTGGGGGGAGGCCTAGACAGAGGGAAGGAGAGGCCCAAGCTTTGGGGTGCCCATCACGTAGTTCAAGACCAGACTTGGGGAGCTCTGAGGACCTTCAGCTGGAGGGTCCTGGCCAAGCGCTGGGCTGGGGCCAGTGAGCACTGCCCGTCCCTGTAGACGGCTGACCGCCAGTACATGGAGGGCTTCAATGATGAGCTGGAAGCCTTCAAGGAGCGAGTGCGGGGCCGGGCCAAGCTGCGCATCGAGAAGGCCATGAAGGAGTATGAGGAGGAAGAGCGCAAGAAGCGGCTGGGCCCCGGCGGCCTAGACCCCGTCGAGGTCTACGAGTCCCTCCCTGAGGTGCGGCTCCCCAGCAGGCGGTAGGTGGGCAGTGAATGGAACCTCCCCCGAGGTCATAAGGACCCACGCCTTGACCCTGGCTCCTCTGCACCCTCAGGAACTCCAGAAGTGCTTTGACGTGAAGGACGTACAGATGCTGCAAGATGCCATCAGCAAGATGGACCCCACTGTGAGTGACTGACCAAGTCCCAGGCCCTTGGGGACAAGCCACGTGTCCCTTGGCCCTGCTCCCTGAGTCCAAAGCAGGCTGGTGAAGATGTCTCTCCTGGGCTTCTCCAAGGAGTAACGGGGGTTGTGTCACTGTGCCACATGCTCATTTACATTTATTGAGCACCTACTGTGTACCTAGTATCCAGTGATGGATGCGGAGCTTCCAGTGCGTGGTCCTCAGGACGTACGATGCCTGTCACTGTGGGCCATTTATGAGCCCAGCCTCAGTTTCCTTTGTCTAACCCAGAGTATCTCTGTTGATAGCAGCTCACAAATTACCTGGGGAAGGTGCCAAGCACATGGCAGGTTCTGGTAAACACTGGCTGGTAATGTTTTTTTTTTTTTTTTTTTTTTTAATTTTTAACTAAGTTTTTTTTTTTTTTTTTTTTTTTTTTTTTTGAGACAGAGTCTCACTCTGTTGCCCGGGCTAGAGTGAGTGCCGTGGCGTCAGCCCAGCTCACAGCAACCCCAAACTCCCGGGCTCAAGTGATCCTCCTGCCTCAGCCTCCCGAGTAGCTGGGACTACAGGCATGCGCCACTATGCCCGGTTAATTTTTCTATATATATATTTTTAGTTGTCCATATAATTTTTTTCTATTTTTAGTAGAGACGGGGTCTCACTCTTGCTCAGGCTGGTCTCGAACTCCTGCTCTTGAGCAATCCACCCGCCTCGGCCTCCCAGAGTGCTAGGATTACAGGCGTGAGCCACCGCGCCCGGCCTAATTTGATCTTATTTCTTGCCACTTGGCACAGTGGTTGGCCACACTGGCTTCCTGATGTGTAAAATGGATCTAGTTCTAGGACCTGATTTCTAGAAGCTTCCATGGGAATAAACATCTAGACCAGGGTCTGCAAACTACAATAAATAAGGTTTTATTGGGCCAGGGACAGTGGCTCACACCTGAAATCCCAGCACTTTGGGAGGCTGAGGTGGGAGGATCACTTGAGGCCAGGAGTTCGAGACCAGCCTGGGCAACATAACGAGACCCCATCTCTACAAAAAATTTTAAAATTAGCCCGGTGTGGCCTGGTGGCACCCACCTGTAGTCCCAGCTACTTGGGAGGCTGAGGCAGGAGGATTGCTTGAGCCCAGGAGTCTGAGGTTGCTGTGAGCTATGATCACACCATTGCTCTCCAGCCCGGGGGACAGAGAGTAACCCTATCTCAAAAAAAAAAAAAACAAAAAAACATATATATAAGGTTCTATTGAAACACAGCGGCTGTGTTCCCTTGTTTTCATATATTGTCTACAACTGATTTTTTTCTACAATGGCAGAATAGAGTCGTGACAGAGACCATATGGCCTGCAGAGCCAAAAATATTTACCGTCTGGCCCATTACTAAAAAAGTTTGTTGGCCTTTTTTCTAGATTACACTATTTAAATTTAAAGTAAAATTTAAAGTTTGATTCCTCAGCTGCACCAGCCCCATTTGAAGGGGTCAGTAGCCACATGTGGCTGCTGGCTGCTGCCATGTCGGCCAGCCATGACCTAGAATGAGCAGAAAGCGGGCTTGAGGATGTGCAGGGGACAGGCGGGCCACCCGGCAGTGGCAGCTTAGCCTCACCTACTCTCCCTTCTCCCACAGGATGCGAAGTACCACATGCAGCGCTGCATCGACTCTGGCCTCTGGGTCCCCAACTCAAAGTCCAGCGAGGCCAAGGAGGGGGAGGATGCAGGTCCTGGGGACCCGCTGCTGGAAGCCAAGCCGGGCGATGACAAAGATGTCAGCGTGTGAACCGCCCCAACTGCCACCTGCCTGCCTGCAGGCCCCTGTGCCCCTCTTTTGAGAAAATGAAAATAGATACCATCTCCCCAGCTCCTGGCTTCCTCCAGTTTCGCTGCTCCCCCCAGCTCGGGGGGCCCACTTTGTCCCCACACCACTGCCCTGCTCCCCAGCACTCATCCGAGTCTTTGCTTTGAGTCGAGGGGCTTCAATGCCTGCAGTCCCCCCCACCCCACATCAGCATTATGCCAAAGGCCCGGGGCTCCAGGGAGGGGCAGAGGTCGCCAGATTGGTCCACCAGATGGTAGGGGGAGGGTCCCCAGCGGAGGGGCTTGCTCCCGTTACTGGGCTCTGTTTTCACTGTTTATCTGCTGTCTGAGTCTTCTATTTGGTAAGCGGCAGTGCTCTTCCAATAAAGGATTTCAGATGCTCACCAGGGCCGCTGCGAGGGTTGTTGGCACTGCCCTTCTCTTGGGGAGAGGGGAGGAAAACCCTGTGTGGGCCGGGCGCGGTGGCTCACGCCTGTAATCCTAGCACTCTGGGAGGCCAAGGCAGGAGGATCGTTTGAGCTCAGGAGTTCGAGACCAGCCTGAGCAAGAGCGAGACCCCGTCTCTACTAAAAATAGAAATTAGCTGGATAACTAAAATACATAGAAAAAATTAGCTGGGCATGGTGGCACATGCCTGTATTCCCAGCTACTCAGGAGGCTGAGGCAGGAGAATCGCTTGAGCCCAGGAGTTTGCTGTGAGCTAGGCTGACGCCACCGCACTCTAGCCTGGGCAAGAGTGAGACTCTGTCTCAAAAAAAAAAAAAAACCCTGTGTGGATGGTTGGAGGATGAGCCTAGGTCACCCCAGGCTTCTGCCCTTCAGCCGTCCTGGGTCCTCACTTTGCACATGCTGTTCCACTGCCTGGAACAGTCTTCCTCCAGAGGCCTCCTGTCAAAAGCCTTCAACCTTCAGTTCTCACCCACTCACACCCTTGCCTAGGCCCTAACTCATGCCCCAGCCTCCTCCCTTCCTCCCCCCAACACATCAGTCCCCAACAGGTGGCCGCCAGAGGGCGCCTAGGAGCACAGGCATCAAGGCAGGTCTGGCCCAGAAGCCTTGCTGGGCTCCCCAGTCTTCGCACCACTTGCCCATTTCCTCTCTGCCTTGTCCCCGCTCCCTCCTTGCTGATCCTTGAACACTCAAGGTTTCCCTTTGCCAGTGTAGCCCTAGGGGACTTACACTCGGTGTCCCCCCTTTATATGCCAAGAGTAACAATGCTAGTGCCTTCCTCCCAGGGCTGTAGCTCGAGGAGGATTAAGTGTGATACTGCTTCAGGCAAACACAGCACCTGGCACTTACATGCTCAAAATGTGGACTTTAGCCTGGCATGGTGGCTTGTGCATGTAGCCCCAGCTACTCAGGAGGCGGGAGGAGCCCCAGGCTGCAGTGAGCTAGGATGATGCCACTGCACTCCAGCCTGGGGCAACAGAGCAAGATCTTGTCTCTTTAAAAAAAAAAGAGAGAGAGACTTTGCCTCTTGCTTGTCCCTCTGCCTTAAAAAAGGGTGCACTCCCTTAAAAAATCATGAAATATTAATACTTCTGCCACAGAAAGAGCTTAAAGAAGAGTACTATAACACCTACGTACACATGAACTTGAGCATGAAATGTCTCCCAGTGGAGCCCTCTGCCCGCCCCTCCCGGGCTACACTACCGTCTGGGGGCTGCTTGTCACTCAGACCACAACTTATGCCTCCTCCTCCCAGAGGCCTTCCTTACCCCGCATTCTGAGTCACCCTCATGCCAAGCCACCCAGCCTGCCTTTCATGCCCTGCTTGGCCGACCTGTGTGTTGTCACCCTCCCATGTAATGTGGGCGCCGTCAGGGGACAAACGGAGTCTTTCCTTTTTCTTGCAATACCCACAGCACGGGAAAGGGAGCCCTTGGGAACGTTTGCAAAGGACATCCCCGGCCTCCAGTTGCTGTTGCCTATCACCACCAGGGGGCAGACGTGAGCTGCATGTCAAGTGGTGTTCCTTGGTGCTTTGTGCATGGGTGGAATGGCAGGTGGGGGCTGCCGACCCACCTGAATCCTCAACTTTTTCCTTAAGAGATGGGGACTCACTATGTTGCCCAGGCTGGCCTCGAACTCCTGACCTCAAGCGATTCTCCTGCCTTGGCTTCCCAAGTAGCTGAGACTACAGGCCTCAACTTCTTTTTGATCCTTTACTGTGAAAACTTTCACAGACAGATTCAATATCACTGATTTTTCCTTTGGCCTCAGACTACAGTGTGGCTCAACTGTTGTTACTGATTCTGTCTTGATTTAAAATTTTGACATTTCGTTCATCATGGACATGTTTGTGTTAATGTCAGCTTTTCAAAATATTGCATTGAAATATTTATCCAGCTACTCCTCAGGCTGGAGTGCAGTGGCTCCATCATAGCTCACTGCAATCTTGAACTCCTGGGCTCTCCTGCTTCAGTCCCCTGAGTAGCTGGGACTACAGGCGCATGCCACTGGACCTGGCTAATTTTTCTATTTTTTTTTTTTAGACACAGGGTCTTGCTATGCTGCCCCGGCTGGGCTCAAGTTTCTGAACTCAATTGATCCTCCCGCCTTGGCCTCCCAAAGTGCTGGGATTACAAGTATGGCCACCCTGCCTGGCTGGGACCACTCTTAGTAGTTTCTTGCACATCTTTCCAGGGTTTCTTTTTGGAAAATCAAATATATTCTTATCCCTTACTTGTTTTGTTTTACACAAAATATAGTACACTCTACGGTCTGTGTGACCTGTATGCATTTTGCTTTGTTCACCGAACAATTCACCCTGCAGAGCTTTCCTTATCAGTCTCACATCAGTTTCCTCATTCTAACTGCTTAGAGCTCCAGTAGGTGCAGGGGTCAGCGTTTATTTTGGATTAGTCCCTTCCGGTGGCCACTTGGATAGACCACATTTTGTCTATCCATTCATCTGTCGATGGACTCTTCGGATATTTGTACCTGCTGTGAACATGGGTGTGTAAGTATCTAAGTCCCTGCTTTCAATTCTTTTGGGGATATGCCAAGGAGTGGAATTGCTAGATCACACGGCAATTCTGTGTTGAACTTTTTTAGGAATTGCCAAAATGGAAGCCTCTTTTGAATTCAGTAATGAGCTGGTGTCAGGGACCCAGGAGCAGATTGGGGACTTGTCTTCAAAGCCCGCTGGTGCCTTCTGGATTTGGAACCACGGGAATGAGTTACTTATTCAAAAGGAAACAAGAAAAAAAATGTTTAAAACGCAAAAATAGCAGGATAAGGATGTTTCCTGGAGCCATTGAATCCACAAAATTGAAAACCACGTATATATCCATCATGAGAAAAGAGACAAATAAATTGTGGTCTGTTGCCTGGCGCGGTGGCTCAAGCACTGTGGGAGGCCAAGGGGGGAGGATCGCTTGAGGTCAAGAGTTCGACACCAGCCTGAGCAACATAGTGAGACCCCCCCACTCCCCCGTCTCTACCAAAAAATAGAAAAATTAGCCAGGTGTGATGGTGCGCACCTGTAGTTCCAGCTATTCCAGAGGATCGCTTGAGCCCAGGAATTTGAGGTTGCAGTGAGCTAGGATCACACCACTGCACTCTACTTGGGGTAACAGAGCAAGACCTTGTCTCAATAAAAAAAAAAAAGAAATTGGTCTGTTAATTTTTGCAATATTGCATGATAGAACAATACCAGTGAGTGAAGTAGGCCTTCTTGCATCAACAAGGATGAGATTCAGGAACATGATATGCACGGGGCAAGTTACAGATTCCAGTCTGTGGAGTTCAAGAACAGGTTTCTCTTTGGGGCCTTTGCTTTGGCTATTCTCCTGCCTGGTACACTCTTTTCCTGGACATCCCTGTGGCTCCCTTCCCACCTCCCTCAGGTGGAAATGGAGGTCTCCAACCACCCAGTCTCCACCATCCGTCTCCAGAACTGAACTTTCTCATCTTCCCAAACTGAAACTCTGTCCCCTTTAAACAGTAACTCCCCGTCCCACTCCCCAGCCCCTGGCACCCACCATTCTACTTTCTGTCTCTATGAATTTGATTACTTTAGGGATCTCATATAACGGAATCATACAGCATTTGTTCTTTATGTCTGGCTTATTTCACTTAGCATAATTTTGGTTTTTTGAGACACAGTCTCACTCTGTCGCCCTGGGTAGAGTGCAGTGGCATCATCATAGCTCACTGCAGCCTCAAACTCCTGGACTCAAACGATCCTCCCGCCTCGGCCTCCCAGAGTGCTAGGATTACAGGCGTGAGCCACCGCGCCTGGACTGTTTCCACCATTTGCCTAGTGATGTACTGATTTCTCTCAATGTCTTTTGGGGTGTTTAAAAGATTTCATAATAAATAAATTTCACAATATAGATCTATAGGTAGTGGAAAGGAACAATCAACAAGAAATATTGTTAAAGGAAAAAGATGACAACATTGATTGCACTGCAGTTCTAAGCTCTTTGTGCGTATTTCCTCATTTGATGCCCTCGACACTCCACTGAGTCTGGGACCCTGAATTGCTCTGTTAGGCACAGGAAGAAAGTGGGGCACAGCTAGGGTAAGGGACTGCCCAGGGTCACACAGTGGCCCAGCTGGGATTTGAACGCAGGCTGCCTGACGCCAGCCTTTGTGCGCGTCGAGCCTCCGTTTCCTCTCAGGCCAGCACAGAGTGTCCCTTCTATGGCTGAGAATTTTCTAGAGAACACAGATTCTCCCATGTGCCCAGTGGGGTGTGGAACCTTCTTGGAAAAATCCCCAGGAAATGCACTTCATAGCTGTTTTGGGGAGGGGGCTGACTGTTCACTGAACTCTCCCACTCAAACGAAGATGAAAAGGTTTTGTTTGTAATTCATCAACTCTTGGCTTTTCCCGGGCCCGGTGGGAGCTGTGGGGAGGCGGTTCCCTGCAGGTCTGGCAGGGGCAGGGGAATCCCCCAGTTCCAGCGACTTCCTGACAGGGTGGCTAACTGTCCTGGTTTGCCTGGGATTGTCCCAATCTTAGCATGGAAAGTCCTTCATCGGGGAAATCCCTCAGTCCTAGGAAGGCCTGGCTTGTCACTCTTAGTGCCTGGGGTCTCTGTTATAGGCCAGGGCTAGAACTTGCAGTGCAGGCAAGAGGCCTCGGGCCCTGGGACATGAGGCTTTCACAGCCTCCGTGGCCTCTTCTCTTCCACTGGCAAGTTGGGGGGCTGGTCCCACTTGAATATAACCCGGGAAGGCTCAGGGAGAGCTATGTGGCCAGGCCTTGGCCAAGCACCAGCCTGGGAAAATTGGAACTATTGTTAGAATTTATTGTGATTACTGGGATTATTAGCACGATTGTTATTATGAGTCACCCCATCCTACATGTCCTGCTGGTTCCTTCTGGAGTAATGGATACCGGGTCCCAGGCCAGCCTGATCCTCTGTGGTCTGGTGTCCAACCCCAGGGCCTCGCCCAGGCTGACTGTTGAAGAATCTGGCACCATTAGCTTCCTGCTGCTGCACTCCCGGCAGCGACACAGAGGAAACTTGGGCCGGAAGGCCACGGCTTCCAGGCCATTTTCTCCTTCAGCAATGGCTTCTTAAGCACCCAGTGGGCTCCAGGCACAATTCCTAGGCGCTGAGGACACAGCAGATGACAAGACAGACCCCTTCCTGGTGGAGCCGACCTTCAAGAACAGATGTCAGGCAGGCAGTCTGGTGTTCAAAGAAACTCCAGGCCAGGTGTGATGGCGCATGCCTGTAATCCCAGCACTCTGGGAAGCTGAGGCAGGAGGATCGCTTGAGGTCAGGAGTTCAAGACCAGCCTGAGCAAGGGCAAGACCCCATCTCTACTCAAATAGAAAAATAAGCCAGGTGCAGTGGTGCGCCCCTGTAGTCCCAGCTACTTGGGAGGCTCAGGCAGGAGGATCATTTGAGCCCAGGAGTTTGAGGCTGCAGTGAGCTATGATAATGCCACTGCACTCTACCCAGGGTGACAGAGCAAGACTCTGTCTCAAAAAAAGAAGAATTTCCAGTGAAATGGCAGGTCATGATAAGGGCTGTGAAGAAAATACACAAGCAACGGGAACACAGTGATGGAGTTACTGATTCAAAATGAGGAGCTTCTGGGAAGTGGTGAGGTTTTATTTTTTGTCTTGGGAGCTTGGTTTGTTTTATCATTGTCCCTTAAAACTGGACCCACACTTTGGGAGGCTGAGGCAGGGGATTACTTGAGGCCAGGAGTTTAAGAACAGCCTGGGCAAGATAGAACCCATCTCTATTTTTTCTAAAAAGAAAAAAGAAAGAAAGAAAGAAATAGAAAACGGGACCCATAGGTAAAATTCATGAAAGAGTTTTTTTGTTTGTTTTGTTTTGTTTTGTTTTAGAGACAGGGTCTCACTCTGTTGCCCAGGCTGGAGTGCAGTGGTACAATCATAGCTCACTGCAGCCTCGAACTCCTGGGCTCAAGTGATCCTCTTGGCTCTGTTTTTCTTTCTTTTTTAATACATGAAAGGTCAATTCCTTCAGATATAAGGATATTTGTGGGTTCAGAGTTGTCAGACTCATTTGTCTGCCCAATATTCCCATTTCAACCTCAGGGACCCAATACATCCAAACCAATGCCCTTATCTTAGTACAGGAGACCATTTGGTGTGTGCATTTAAATGACTTTAAAATTCTGTAACCGATACACTTGGGCCTTGGGTCTGATCACATATATATATATAAAGATTCCTTAAGGCCACCAAAACAAAACAAAATGAAACAAAAAACCTGTGCCTGTGTGCATTCACACCCCTAGAATGTTCCTTGCAGCAATAAAATTGAAAACCACATAAAAGGCTATCAATAGGAGAATGGACAATTAAATCTTTTTTTTTTTTTTTTTGAGATAGAGTCTCACTCTGTTGCCCAGGCTAGAGTGCCGTGGCATCAGCCTAGCTCACAGCAACCTCAAACTCCTGGGCTCAAGCGATCCTTCTTCCTCAGCCTCCCGAGTAGCTGGGATTACCGGCATGTGCCACCATGCCCAGCTAATCTTTTCTATATATTTTTAGTTGTTCAGCTAATTTCTTTCTATTTTTTAGTAGAGACGGGGTCTTGCTCTTGCTCAGGCTGGTCTCGAACTCCTGAGCTCAAAACGATCCGCCCGCCTCGGCCTCCCAGAGTGCTAGGATTACAGGAGTGAGCCACCGCAGGCTAAGTCTTTATTCACATTTTCATAGTGAATCTCCACAGCTGCGCTGCAAGACAGTCTTTTCACCATATTTTCTCAGACTCAGAGAGGAGCAGCCATGTGCCCTTGTCCTTGGCAAACAGACCCCAACTCCAGAAACAGTCTGACCTGTCTGCGCCTGTCTGCTAAAGAAAAAAAAAAATATTCTAACACTATTAAAACGGTAAGGAAGACTCTATTCAGGGCTGTACAATAGGGGTATTGCAATAAGGGAGAGAAATCAGGCTCAGTTCCAAATACAGCAAAGACAGCTGGGGATTAGTAGCCAGAAATCAGAGTGAGGGGGTCGTGGAGGGAATATTATTACTAAGAGGTGATATCAAGGGTAAGAAGAGTCTTGCTAAACTGATCTAAAAAGACTCTTGCTAAAGGCAGGACAAGGATTTATACGTCAAAAGTGGGGGATGACGAACTTGATCAGATATTACGGGTGAGGGATGATACGTAGCGTCCTTTGCTAAGACTGGCCAGGCCAGGCCAAAGACAGGCTCAGGGTCATGGTCAAGGACTGATCAAAGCCTAGTCCAGAAGAGGGCTCAGAGAATAACGTTTGACTAAAGTTTGGTCAGAGAGACAGTCTTTGTCACCTCTCCATGCCTCAGTTTCTTCCCCTGCGAAATGGGCATAATAAGAGGCCCCACATAGAGGGTCGCTGACAGGATTAAATGAGATAATGCAACGTAAAGCGATCACCGTGTAGCCTTCTCAGTAAATGGCAACCACTGACTCGCCCAGTGGGGATCTAAACTCAGATCTGGTGGTGGGAAGTCCAAGCTGCTACCTTGACCGCTAGGGGGCCTCAGATGACAGGGCTGCTGGTGATCAGGAAGGGAACAGGAACTGGTAGGTCAGGAATGCCTCCCGGAAGTTAAGTGGGGAATCCCAGCCCGCAAGGTGGAGTTGGCCAGGTAGAGCCGAGAGAAGGGAGGTGGGACGGGATGGAAGGGGGAGCCACAAGGCAGGGGTTTGGAGGGTTGAATGGCGTCCGGGTGCAGCCTTGAATGCCGAGGTGAAGACAAGATCCTACGCCCCGGGTCAGGGTCCCATACACCTGACTTGAGCACAGAGCCCAGCTGGGAAACCCAGGTTCTGGTCTCACCGCCCCCAAACCCAGCTCTCCCGCCTACTTCCGTATCTCCGCCCTTCCCGTGGCAGCCAATCGCAGACGTTGTAGTGCATCCGGGGGCTGATCCAGCCAATCGAGGCTGAGTCACGAGTAACACCAAGGCCCAATTGGAGCGCCGCCGTTGCGGCGAACAGCTCAATGATTGCGTAGGAAAGGGCAGGGCAGCGGCCAATGGGCGTGTGCGTTTCAGGCGGCCAATGGGAGGCGGCGTCTCGGTGGCGAACCAGCTGCGGCTCCACAGGGCGGCGGCGGCGGCGGCAGCGGGGCGGGGTCCGGGTTCGAGTCCAGAGTCCTGGGGGAAGGGTGAGTCTGGAGGGGGACATGGAAGGGGCGCTCCCAGGAGGTCATCAGGAAGGAGGCGCGGGGACTGGTTGCGCTTGGCAGGCAGCACTTGGATGCCCCCGCTGCCTCGGGTCCAGTCCGATGCCCGGTGGGTGCACATCCCGGTTCCTGCCCCTGTCAGCCGGCTCTGGAGGTTTTGCGGGGCGGGGGGTGCAGCCTTCCCAGGTGCGGACCTCACCCCGACCCCATCTGCAAAGGCGGGTATGGATCCAGTGCGGACGAGGAAGGAGGAAGTGAGCACCGGGAAAGCCCCATGTCTTGGATCCCGTCTGAAACATTAGTAGATGTTAGCACTGGGCATTTATTTAAGCACTTACTGTGTGCCAGGCCCTTCCCCTACCCCATCTCATTGAATCTTCCCAACAACCCTTTGAAGTAGAGACTTACATACCTATTTTCCAGACAACGACATAAACTCAGAGAGGAGCCAAGTCCTGAGGCATCTGACTTTCTGCCATTGTGACATCCTCCTCTTCCCATCACTGTCTTAAACCAGCGACATCAGTGGAATCCCCGACAGCCCTTCCCTGACCATACCGGAGACCTAACCTTTCGCTCAGGAGGCCTAGGCCCTGGGTTGGGGAAACAGAGCTGGACCCTAATCCTCCTAGGAGTCAGCAAGGACTGGAGTCACTCATGGGACGAAAGGGTAGGTGTGGGGGACAGGGATCGCGGCCTAAACGAGAAAAACAATGACAATGATGAAATTAATCATAATTATTTTATTCTCGTTTTGGTCATTATTTGTTATCTTTTTCATGTCTACATCAAGGTCTGAACTGAACGTGTAACATGCTGAACTTCGTTGAAACGTCACAACCATCTTTCGATGGCTCCCAGCACCTCCCTTTTCCTGATGGGGAAACTGAGGCCCAGAGTGGCTGAGTGACTTGCTATAGTTGACACAGGGAGCTCCAGGACTCACCCCCAGGTGTGTTTGACTATGCCTGTCTGCCTGCTGATCTCAGGGAGGTGGGTTCAGAGTGGATTTTTATATTGGTGCATATTGTCAAAAGAGGGGAGGGGCTGGGCACAGTGGCTCACACCTGTAATCCCAGGACTTTGGGAGGCTGAGGTGGGAGGATCACTTGAGGCCAGGAGTTTGACACCAGCCTGGGCAACACAGCAAGACCTCGTTTCTACAGGAAGAAAAAAAATTTTTTTTGAGAGAGTCTCACTTGGTTGCCCCAGGCTAGAGTGCAGTGTGTAATTATAGCTCACAGCATCCTCAAACTCCTGGGCTCAAGCGATCCTCCTGCTTCAGCCTCCCCAGTAGCTGGGACTACAGGCATGTACCATGATGTCCAGCTAATTTTTCTATTTTTAATAGAAATGGGGTCTCACTCTTGCTCAGGCTGGTCTTGAACTCTTGATTTCAAGCGATCCTCCTAGAGTGCCTCCTAGAGTGCTAGGATTACAGGTGTGAGCCACTGCACCCAGCCCAGAAAAAAAATTGAAAAATTAGTCAGGCATAGTGACATGTGCCTGTAATCCCAGCTACTCCAGAGGCTGATGCGGGAGGATTGGTTGAACCCAGGAGGTTAAGGCTTCAGTGAGCTATGATTGAGCCATTGCACACCAGCCTGGGTGACAGAGTGAGACCCTGTCTCTTAGGGGGGAAAAAAAAAGAGGGGTGGTTTTGGTGTTATCATTGATGACAGATCTACTAGGTGGGGACGCATACCCCAGCCCTGTCAAACAAATGTGGAAACTGAGGCTCAGAGATGGGGAATCAGGTGTCTAAGGTCACACAGTGAGGGGGACCTAGAATCTTTGAGGTGCTAAAGGGGGCCTCCAGGCAAGGCCTGGGACCTGATGGACTGTTCTCTCCCAGCCGAGCCAGCCGTGAGGAGCATGCCCCTGTGCCAACGGCGGAGCTCCAGGGGCAGCAAGCCCGATGAGAACGGAGCTCAGCCTATGGCTGCCATGGGAGGCCTGAAGGTGCTTTTGCACTGGGCTGGCCCTGGTGGTGGGGAGCCCTGGGTCACCTTCAGTGACGGCTCGCTGACCGCTGAGGAGGTCTGCATCCATATCGCACACAAAATCGGTGAGTCTGGGACATCGACACCATCGGGGCTGGGTGGCGGTACAGGCAGCCGCTGGGCCCCATCCATCCATCCGTCCATCTGCACATTCATTCAGCAGCCATTGAGTGAGCACCTACTATATGCCAGCCCCAAATCACTGCCTTTGTAGAGCTGATATTCTAGTAGGGAAGACAGCAGAAACATAATAAATAAATGGCCAGGTGTGGTGGCTCCCCTACTTTGGGAGGCTGAGGTGGGAGGACCAGAGGATCACTGGGGACCAGGAGTTTGAGCCCAGCCTGGGCAACATAGCAAGACCCCATCTCTAAAAAAAAAAAAAAAAAAAATAGAAAAATTAGCCAGATGTGGTGATGTTCGCCTGTAATCCTAGCTACTCAGGAGGCTAAGGTGGGAGGATCGCTTAAGCCCAGAATTTGAAGGCTACAGTGAGCTGTGATCATGTCACAGCATTCCAGCCTGGGTGACAGAGTGAGTTCCTGTCTCTAAGAAAACATAAGTAAAATAAATTTTAAAATAAAAAAATAAGAAAACCGCATGAGAACGTCCAGAGATAATGGAGGAATATTAAGCAGCGAAGGGAGATGCGGCGTGCTGGGAGTGGAGAGAGGTTTCTCTGAGAAGGTGCCACTTGGATAACAAGTTAAGGAGGTAAGAGCGGGAGGCATGGTGATATCCAGGCAGAGGGAACAGCAAGTGCAAAGGCCCTGAGGTGGGAACTGGTCAGGAACAGTGAGGAGCAGAGTGAGTGAAGGGGAGACAGGAGGACGTGAGAAGGCAGATTATGTATGGGCTTGTAGGCTTTGGAGGGGACTTTGGATTTTATTCTGAATGACATGGGACCCCGGGAGGGCTCCTCTGTGAGCAGAGGAGAAACATGGCTGGACTTGGGTGCTTACAGGCGCCCTCTGGCGGCAGTCAGGGGAACAGACTGGGGCGGTCAAGGCATGAGAAAGGAGAGTAGGGCAGAGGAGACCTCTAGGTGGGACATGAAGGGGGCAGGTGAACCAGGGCCAGATCTTCCAGTAAGTTATATGCCAGACGGAGGACTTTAGAGTTTAGACCTCCTGAGAGCAGTAGGGAGCAGAACCCCAGAATGGCTTAGAGAAGCTGCAGTCGATGTTCTCGGAAGTATGATTTCACCTGTTGGCGGAGGGAAGGCCTCTCTCCAAGGAGGCAATGCTTACCTGTCCCTTCCTCCAGAAAGCCCCCTTAACCCTCGGCCGCCACATCCTGCTTCTGGATGGGGGCGCTCCAGTGGATGTCTGCATCTCAGACTTCCCCATCCATGGCTGATTCTTACAGGACTTGGACAGGTTAGCTGCGTGGCGTGAATGAGGCCCAGCAGAGGGAACAGTGTGCATAGAGTGCCCAGAGAGCTCGGTCAGTTGGAGGAAGCAAAAGACCTTCAGGGTGACTGGGGTTTCAATTTGGACAGTTTGAAAGGAAGTAAGAATTGAAACCAGAACATAATAGGCAGAAGCAAGGTCATGGTTACTCAGTGCTGGGACGGGCGGCGGGGGCAGGTGTTGAGCTTTTTCAGGGGGCAACAGGGAGCCATGGAAGGTTTAAGCCAGAGACTGAAGCAATCTGATTGGTTCTTCAGGAAGTCTCACAAGGAAGATATCCTCCCTTTGCCACAGGCAGTACAATTAAATGCAATGACTTTGCAGAGCAACTTGACATCTTCTAACAGTTGAAATGTACATTCCCTGAGGCCATAGAGTTCCACTCCTGGATGGATATTCACTCTACAAACACTTAGCTCATGTGTCCCAGGGGACACCTATGATAGCATTCAGAGCTGCCTCATTTATCATAGCTAAAAATGGTGGTTGGGTGCGGTGGCTCACACCTGTAATCCCAGCACTTTGGGAGGCCGAGGCAGGAGGATCACTTGAGGCCAAGAGTTTGAGACCAGCCTGAGCAAGAGTGAGACCCCATCTCTACAAAAAATAGAAAAATTAGCCGGGCATGGTGGTGGACGCCTGTAGTCCCAGCTACTCTGGAGGCTGAGACAGGAGGATCCCTTGAGCCCAGGAGTTTGAGGCTGCTGTGAGCTATGATAGCACCACTTCACTCCAGCCTGGGCAACAGAGTGAGACCCTGTCTCTAAAAAAATAATAAATAAATAAATAAATAAAACCCTACTGTAGCATGAAAAGCACATTGCAGAAGGACATCTGTAGTATAATGCCACACATTTCAAGTTTGTGACATTCAAGACTAGATTGGAAAGGACACAAAAATGATAAACACTACTTTGGGAGTATGCTGACCACCTCTTTGAAGGAGGAAAAACAAAAAAGATGTAGTCAGGAGCTTCAGTTGTACTTGTCAAGTTTTATTTCTTTATCTGGTGGCTGGTACATACATGATCATAAATTATTCTGAAGGGACTGTTTTAGATAAAACTCTAAAATGATATGTAGAAAAAGAAAGATGCCTTGGGTGGCTATGGAGAATGATGGCAAGTTTGGAGGCTGGACTAGAGTTGAGCTTTGGATTTGAAGGTGGCAGATGGATCCCAAGAACATGGAGGCTGCAGAAAGCGCAGGCCTTGGTGACCAATCCTCTGTGGAGGGGATGGGAGAAGTTGAGGACAAGGACCACGTTCCTGGCTCAGAGAACTGGGCAGAGGAGGGGCAGGTTTGAGGTCCACGAATGAGATATGTTTGGAATAAGGCACATCTAAGGGGGGCCTCTGATGTTCACAGGGAGATCCCAGGAGGAGGTTGCATGTGTCTTTGGGGCTGGAGTTTAGGGGAGACACTGGGCAAATTGCCAGCAGCTTATAGGGTTGTGTTAGTCAGGCTAAGGTAGGTTTTGCTGCAATAACAAGCAAACTTCCAAATCTTCCTGTTTTAAGACAATCAAGGTTTACCTAAAATCGAATACAGGTTGGATGGTTCACCTCCATCTTCACCACCTGGCACAAGGTGGTGACAGGAAAGATGGTAAGGGGGTTAATTCCAAGCTTGGAAATGTGTCCACCTCCCATTGGCCAGAAACCAATCCAATGCCCCCATCCTAGCTGCAAAGGACACTGGGAAATGAAGTCCTCCTGTGAGGCCACAGCATAGTCACCCATGCATTGTCCTCTGCCCATGAGCAATGTGAGACCAAAGCTGTAGGCAGGGGAGGTGGCCCAGGGTAGGAGTGTAAAGAGAGACAGAGAATCTGGGGGTCCTCCCTGCTGATGGCATCAGGTGACCTGACCTTGACCTCATTTCTCCCCTGAGGCAGGCATAACTCCTCCCTGCGTCAATCTCTTTGCCCTGTACGATGCCCAAGCTCAAGTCTGGCTGCCCCCAAACCACATCCTAGAGATCTCCAGTGACACAAGCCTGGTGCTGTATTTCCGCATGAGGTAGGTGAAGGCCCCTTGGAAGGTTTGTCCCCTTCTCTTCTGGAGCTGATCTGAGTCTATACTAAGCCCCCAGCTGTGCCCTTACCTTCCTGCAGGTTTTATTTCCGGAACTGGCATGGCATGAATCCTCAGGAGCCAGCTGTGTACCGCTGCGGGCCCCCAGGCACCGAGGCTTCCTCAGAACAGACAGAGCAGGGGGTGCAACTCCTGGACCCAGCCTCATTTGAGTACCTCTTTGAGCAGGTGTGAGCAGGGCTGGGGAGGGGTGGCAGGACTATTTAGGGGGGACTTACGAGCAGTTGAGGAGCCTCCACTTCCCTCCCTGATTCAATATAGCCAATAGGTTTCAACTCATGGCATCTGGGATCTTTTGGTTGCCTGAACTGATTGAGTTTGGGTTGAAGGGGAAAGAGTGTTGTGATTGATTAGTGATGTCTGCCACAGGCACAGGATTGGACAGAGTTGGTATGTATGCTGTATATTTGGTCTTTCCAGAAAATGGTGATCTCTCCCCTCCTCAAGGTGGCCAGAAACAGTAAACCAGAGTCCTCTGGCTAGAGAGTGAATGCATTCTTATGGCTCCTTTTCTGCCCAACTCCCCCGTCCCCAGGGCAAGCACGAGTTTGTGAATGATGTAGCATCACTGTGGGAGCTCTCAAACGAAGAGGAGATCCACCACTTTAAGAATGAGAGCCTGGGCATGGCTTTTCTGCACCTCTGCCACCTTGCCCTCCACCGCGGTGTACCCCTGGAGGAGGTGGCCAAGAAGATCAGGTGTCTGGGAATGGGGTGTTGATACTGCCTGGGTGGCAGGGGGTGGGAATGCCCCAAACATCTGGGAGCCAGGGTGGACTTTGCATATTGCCATGCTGTTATCCATTTATCATTTACTGAACATCTACTGGCACTAGTTTTTTGTGTTTTTTTGTCTGTTTTAAAGGCAGGTATAGGCCAGGTGTAGCAGCTAATGCCTATAATCCTAGTATTTTGGGAGGTCAAAGCGGGATGATTGCTTGAGCCCAGGAGTTCGAGACCAGCCTGGATAACATAGCAAGACTCCACTGCTACAAAAAAATAGAAAAATTAGCCAGGCATTGTTCCACATGCCTGTAGTCCCAGCTGCTTGGGAGGCTGAGGCAGGAGGATCACTTGAGCCCAGAAGTTTGAGATTGCAGTGAGCTGTGATGATATCACTGCACTCTAGCCTGGGCAATAGAGTGAGACCCTGTCTCAAAAAAATAAAATAAAATAAAGGCAGGTATATTCCTGAATGGCACTAGTTCTAAATGTTGAGGTCACAACAGTGAACAAGTCAGACAAAACTTTCCACTCTCTTGGAGGTCCCATCCCATGGAGTCAGGCAGTTAACAAAATACAAAAGTGAAATATACAGGCCTGGTGCTGTGCCTCACTCCTGTAGTTCCAGCCATTTGGGAGGCTGAGACAGGAGGATCGCTTGAGCCTAGGAGTTGGAGGCTGCAGTTAGTGGGGTGGGGGAGGAAATCGGAACAGGAAAGTAGGGACCTGGCAGACCCTCAAAGCCCATTGACTTTGACAACTCATTCTAATTCAAGGGAAGGAAGGACACAGGAGTCTGCGGAGCTGGGAGCCAACTCTTCTCACTCCCACCAACAGAGCTGTGGTGGATCCATGCATCGCAGTGTGGGCTGGCCACTCAGGGCATACTGCCTGGAGGAGGCAGCACAAGAGCTGGATCTTTCAAAACCGGCCATTCTCTCTGGGCACGGTGGCTCACACCTGTAATCGCAGCGCTCTGGAAGGCCTAGATGAGAGGATCGCTTGAGGCCAGGAGTTGGAGGCTGCAGTGAACTATAATTGGGCCACTGCACTCCAGCATGGGTGATAGGGCAAGACCCTGCCTCAAAAGAAAAAAAAAGACAGCCATTTTTCTTAAAGCATAAATTTTGCCATCTCTATCCTGTTATCCTCTGAAGGACTAGGCCTGTGGCAGCAAAGTCCAGGGCTTTGGGAAGCCCAGAGGAGGGACCCTGTGCAGGCTGGACATCAAAGAATGCTTCCCTGGGGGAGGTGACTTCTCTGCTGAGACCATAAGTTGAGTTGGCTGCCAGACTACACTGGCAACACATTCTAGGGAGAGGGGATAGCATACATGAAGGCTGAGGCAGAAGGTGGCAAAGGCCCGTTTCCAGGGCAACTGAATATAGAAATTTTTAATGGTTTTTTTTTTTTAAAGACAGGATCTTGCCCTGTTTCCCAGGCTACGGTGCAGTGGTGTCATCATAGCTCACTGCCACCTCAAACTCCTGGGCTCAAGTGATCCTCCTGCCTCAGCTTCCTAAGCAGCTGGGACTACAGGTGCGCGCCATTACGCCTGGCTAATTTTTCTATTTTTTGTAGATATGGGGTCTTGCTATGTTGCCCAGGCTGGTCTTGAACTCCCGGCCTCAAGTGATCCTCCCGCCTCTGCCTCCCAAAGTGCTGGGATTTGAGGCATTTTCCACTGCCCCCGGCCGGTGTGCCTATTTTCTAGATGAGCTGAGGCTCAGAGAGGTTAAGCCGCTTGCCCCATGTTGCCCGACCTGCCACACAGGTCCCTGACAGGTCCCTCCATGTGGCCCCCACAGCTTCAAGGACTGCATCCCACGCTCCTTCCGGAGGCAGATCCGGCAGCACAACGTGCTGACGCGGCTGCGCCTGCGCAGTGTTTTCCGCAAGTTCATCCGGGCCTTTCAGCCAGGCCTCCTCTCCCAGCAATTGGTCATGGTCAAATACCTGGCCACACTGGAGCGGCTGGCGCCCCGCTTTGGCACGGAGCGCCTGCCGGTGTGCCACCTGAGGCTGCTGGCCCAGGCCGAAGTTGAGCCCTGCTACACCCTGGACAGCGGGCAGTCCCCCGCGGACCCCAACCCTGAGTCTGCAGCTGGGCCCTCCACCCACGAGGTGCTGGTGACAGGCACCGGCGGCATCCAGTGGCGCCCTATACAAACGGAGGTGAGCAGGGTGCCTCTTCCGCTCTGGGGTTCCAAGTAGGGCTGGGGCGGGGATCTCTGCTCATCTTTGAGGGTGGCTGAGGTGAGCCCTCTCCCCATATGGCTCTCGGCTGGCTGTCCCCTGGGGTCTGTTCCTTGGAGAGTGTGCTACATCTGCCTGCCCCCTGGGGTCCTGATTTCTGGAGTCTGCACCCCTGGGAAATCCCTTTGTCTGGGGACCTGGCACCAGGGGATGAGTGGACCGGGATTGTGCACTCTGCCTTCCCAGAGGTTGCTGACATGTGTTATCTCTTGGGGGTGGGTCCCTGTCCTGCCTGTGACACCTGGACTCCTGGGAGGGTGACCTGAGGTGGTGCCTGGCGCCTCTGGCTCCCATCTCTCTCCTGAGCAAAAGTGCAAAGGAAATTAACAGGCATCGCCTACTCCGACCCCCTGCCCTACACACTGGGTGTCTAGGGCTCTAGTGGTGGCGGTGGCAGCAGCAACATCAGTGGCAGGAATCCCCACGCCAGCCTGTCTGGGAAGAAAGCCAAGGTACACGAGGTGGGGGACCCACCAGTGGACAGGCCGCAAGAGCCACCATGGGCCTACTTCTGCGACTTCCGGGACATCACCCACGTGGTGCTCAAAGAACGCCGTGTCAGCATCCATCAGCAGGACAACAAGTGCCTGGTGGGGCCCGGGTGGGAGTGGGGGCTCTGGGCTGGGGGCTGCTGTGGCTTGGGCCACCTGCCTGATGTGACCTGCCCCTGTCCTGTAGGAACTCAGCCTGCCCTCCCGGGCCGAGGCCCTGTCCTTCGTGTCGCTCGTGGATGGCTATTTCCGCCTGACAGCTGACTCCAGTCACTACCTGTGCCACGAGGTGGCCCCACCACGGCTGGTGATGAGCATTCAGGATGGCATCCACGGCCCCTTGCTGTGAGTGCCCGGGGGCGGGGGTGCAGGGGGGCCGAGGGGACCTAGGGGGGCACCACCGAGGCTGCCAGCTAGACTGTGCGCACCAGGAGCTGTGTGTGTGCATATGTGTTTGCCCACGTGTGCATACATGTGTACATTTATTTCTCAGTGTGTGAGTACATCATGTGCATGTGTGCACACGTGTGCGTGCGTGCACCAGTGTGTGCTTATGTGAGTGCACACGTACACGTGCATTTATGAGAGTGCATGCACACGTGTTTGCCTGTGCGCATGGTTGTGTGTGCACACACTGTGTGTACATGAGAGTGAGCACACGTACGTATGCACACCAGGGGTTATGGGACAGGGTGGTATGGACTGCATGTCATCACGAGCATCCTGTGTTCGGGACTGTCACTGTGCAGTTCTGGATGTACAACTGCCTGTTTGTCATGTGGCTATGTCACTGCGCCAGTGACTGTGTTTGAGACTGTCATTGCATATTGAGGTTGTCATTGCACAAAATGGGTGATGTCCATGGGGCCATGTGTTGCACTGACACTGGTGACAATTCGGGGTGTGTCGGGCACTTCCACCTCTGCAGGCAGGTGCCGTGCTGGCAATTTGTGTGTCACTGTCTCAGCAGGTTTGTTTGTGACTTGTGGGGCCAAGAGTGTGAAGTGTCCATACCCGTGGGGCCATCAGGTGCAGGGGTGTGCGTGGCCATCCTGGGTGCTGCCAGGTCATGGTTTGTGACTGTGTGCTTATCTGGTCTTCAGCTGTCTCTTGTCCTTACCTGTGACACGGGCAGGGGGGAGTGGCTGTTCCACCTCGTGAGGCCTGTGGCCGTGCCTGCCTTCACGGCTGGGTGTGTACTGCCCCTGGTACAGGTGTCGGGGGCCATGTTGTTATGTCAGCCACTGCATGTGTTGCTATCTGGGCCTGTGTGGCTGTGTCACCTTGTAGTGCCTGTGATAATTGTCACCTCTGGGTTTGGGATGTCAGGGCCCCCGTGTTGCTGTGTTACATAATCAGGTGTATCTATGATTGTTGTCCTTTGGGTGTATGACAGATCATCCATCATCTGTCACCCTGAGAGTGGCCCCAGGTGGCTGTTTCCTGTCTTGGGTGTGTCAACCTTGTTAGCCCCTGTGTCTGTTATGCACAAGTTTGTACCTGTTCTTGTGCTTGTATCCCTATGTGAGTGGCCGTATATGTGTGTGTGTGTCCAGACTTAGTGTCACAACTTTAGTGGATGTGTCTGTCACTTGTCCCAGCTGGGCTGTGCCCCTCTGGACAGGTGTTCTGTGTTGTTTACCCAGTGTGTGTCCAGCAGTGGCCCTGGGTGGCCTGATGGTGTCCCCTCATCCCCCTCTTCCCCAGGGAGCCGTTTGTGCAGGCCAAGCTGCGGCCCGAGGACGGCCTGTACCTCATCCACTGGAGCACCAGCCACCTCTACCGCCTCATCCTCACAGTGGCCCAGCGTGGCCAGGTGGTCCTGGGGCAGGGGACCTGGGCTGGGGCTGGGCATGCTCCCTGCCTGGACCCCTGCTCACCGTGTGCACCCCTGCCACCTCCACACAGTCACCTGGCCACGCACAGAGCCTGCACCTCCGCAAGTTCCCCATTGAGCAGCGGGCTGGGGCCTTCGTGCTGGAGGGCTGGGGCCGCTCCTTCCCCAGCGTGCGGGAGCTGCGGGCCGCCTTACAGGGCTGCTGGCTGCGGGCTGGGAACGACAGCTTCTCTTTGCACCGCTGCTGCCTGCCACGGCCGGGAGGTAAGGTGATAGGGACCGCCGGGTGGGGGTGGCATCTCTGCCCCATGCCAGCCCTCAGTGACATCGCCCCTGCCCCCAGAAATCTCCAACCTCATCGTCATGCGGGGGCCTCGGGCCAGCAGCAGGCAGCTCAACCTCAGCCAGCTCAGCTTCCACCGAGTCGGCCAGGACAAGATCACTCAGGTGGGTGGCGGGGAAGGGCTGGGGCCCCGGGGAGGTCAGCTGCCAACTGTCCTCATGGCGATGTTCTGTGCCTTGTTCCTGTAGCTGTCCCACTTGGGCCAGGGCACGAGGACCAACGTGTATGAGGGCGTCCTGCAAGTGGAGGGCGGGGACCCCGAGGAGGGCAAAGTGGACGGCGGGGACCCCCTCGTGCCCGGTGGGAACTCTGGGCAGAAGCTACGAGTGGTGCTCAAAGTGCTGGATCCTAGTCACCATGACATTGCCCTGGTGAGTGACACGGCCCAGCCTGCGTGTGTCTGCAGAGTAGGGCACGGGGGGGCAGGATGGGACGAGTTGGGTTTGCAGCCACCTGACCTGCCTGGTCCCCACAGGCCTTCTACGAGACGGCCAGCCTCATGAGCCAGGTGTCCCACGTGCACCTGGCCTTTGTGCACGGCGTCTGTGTGCGCGGCTCTGAGAGTGAGTGGGCCCCGCCACACCCAACCCCCTGTTCCCGGCCACCCCCCACTTTTACCTGCTGCCTGGGTGGCATCGGACCCTCAACTTACACCCCAGCCTATGACGACTTCTCCACTCTCCCCTGCACCCTGACCCTCGGCTACACCTTGACCTTCAACCTATATTCCCAGCCCTGACTATATTCCAGCCCTCAACTTACATCCCTTGACCTCGCCGGCACCCTGACCTTTGACCTACACCCTGATTCCTGACTCCATCTCAATTAACATCTGCCACCGGCATGACCTCCACAACCTAGGCCCTGTCCACCCTCTGACCCCATCAGCACTAGTGCCCCAGGCAGACCCCAGCCCTGTCGGGACCCTGACATCCAATCCTACTGAAAGCCCAGCTGCAGCACACCCCAACTCTGTGTGGACCTCAAAATTCCTTGTACAGGTGACCCCAGACCCGCTGGTCCCTCAACCCCATGTGTGTACATTTCTCTTATTTTCACATTGGCACTGGCCCATACCCAGACCCGCATCTTCCTGCCTATTCTGGAAGAATCCATTTTGGGTTTTTTTTTTTTTTAGGGTCTTGCTCTGTCACCCAGGCTGGAGTACAGCAGTGATGCAGTCACAGCTCACTGTAGCCTTGAATGCTTGTGCTCAAGTGATCCTCCCGCCTCAGCCTCCTGAGTAGCTGGAACTACAGGCGCACGCCACCATGCCTAGCTACTTACTTATTTTTTTGTAGAGATGGGGTCTCACTATGTTGCCCAGGCTGGTCTGGAATTCCTGGCCTCAAGTGACCCTCCCACCTCAGCCTCCCAGAGTGCTGGGATTACAGGCATGAGCTACTGCACCCGGCCTGGCATCCTAACATCACTTTGCCCCAGCCTCAAGCACCCTACTTCCCCACTTCCGTGGTCACCTTTATCACTTGAACTTCACCTTCCTTAATGCCCCGGCCCACCTGGACTCACACGCCACTGTCCACCTCTGCTTTACCCTGCGCCCACTGCAGCCTCTGCCCCGTCTTGCATTTCTCCTCTCCCCAAACTCACGCCCAACCCAGACCAAACCCTGCCCACACCTCTGCCCTGACACCTCCCCAGCCATAAGCCCAGTCCCTGAGTCCAATCCTGCCCCTGTCTCCCTCCCCCAGAGGGTAGAAGCAGGCAGGCAGCCTCTGGAGCAGCTTTGTCTTTGCAGACATCATGGTGACGGAGTATGTGGAACATGGGCCCCTAGATGTGTGGCTGCGGCGAGAGAGAGGCCACGTGCCTGTGGCCTGGAAGGTGGTGGTCGCCCAGCAGCTGGCCAGTGCCCTCAGCTACTTGGTGCGTGGCCTGTGCCTGGGACCCTTGGCATTAGGGAGGGCCAGGGTGGTCTTAGCATTGGGGTGGGAGGCCTCCACCCTTTGCTCAGTCTACACGCAGACCCTGGCACATGAACCTCCTCTGCCTAGTGGCCGAGGCCCTTGGGGCCTGGCCATGTGGCCTCCTCTGACTGTCTTTCTCTCTTACCCTTCCTTCTTCCAGCCCCTCCTGCTCTGGTCACCCCAGTTTCCAAAGCTCCCCCTTCACCTACTCATTCAGTGTTTACTGAGCACCCTCTATGTTCCAGGCCCTGTCCTAGACCCTGGGGACACAACAGAGAACAGAACAGACCAATCCCTGTCCTCAGGGAACTGGCATTTTAATAGGAAGGGACAAACAAGGAAAAATGAGTATGTGACACAATATGTTAGAAAATAATAAGAATTACTAGGCATAGCGGCTCAGCCTGTAATCCCAGCACTTTGGGAGGCCAAGGTGGGAGGATTGCTAAAGGCCCGGGGTTCGAGACCAGCCTGGGCAATATAGCAAGACTCCGTCTCTTAAAAAAATAAAATTAAATTAAAAGATAAAAAGCATAGGGGCAGAGATGAAGAGTTGCTATGGTTTGGGGAAGAGGTGAAGTTTTAAATAGGTGGCCCCAGAAGGAGGGGGGCAGGGGGGAGCTCTGAGGGCTCTGAGGGAACAGAATTCCAGGTAGAAGGAACAGAATTCCAGGTAGAAGGAACAGCCAGTGCAAAGGCTCTGGAGAAGGAGTGTGCCTGCATGGGTTTGAGGAGAGCCTTGGCCACCAGCTCTGGGAGAACAGGAAGTACCGCACAGTCCCCAGCGCTATTTCGTCATGGTGACAAGTGTATTGGCATCCCAGTAGTCACCAGAATTGTCTTTTTCACATTGGCTGTCCCTGGCAGGGGCACCATGGTTTAGGGGTTGGGAGTCAGGTCTGCGCCCCTCCCCCATGGCCACATCCTTCTCCTTCACACCCCAGGAGGACAAGAACTTGGTTCATGGTAACGTGTGTGGCCGGAACGTCCTGCTGGCACGGCCTGGGCTGGCAGAAGGCACCAGCCCCTTCATCAAGCTGAGTGACCCAGGCGTGGGCCTGAGTGCCCTCTCCAGGGAGGGTGAGAACCTGAGCAGGGCTGGGCGCAGAGAGGGGCTTCCTCTCCTCTTCCCACCCTCAGTGACCTCTGACCCTGGCCCCCAGAGCGGGTGGAGCGGATCCCGTGGATGGCCCCTGAGTGTCTGCCCGGCGGAGCCAACAGCCTGAGCACCGCCACCGACAAGTGGGGCTTTGGTGCCACCCTCCTAGAGATCTGCTTCGATGGGGAAGCCCCCCTTCAGGGCCGAGGCCCCTCCGAGGTACGTCCAGGGGAGGTGAATGGAAGCCAGGCCAGAAGGGACAAGTGTCCCAGCTCAGCTCAGCAGAGTCAGCAGGACTGGGGTTCCAAGTCCTGGCTCTGGGGCCGTGAGCAAGTTGTCCCCCTTTGCCCATGCCTTGTCTGCAGAATGGAACTGGCCAAGAGCAGGCACCTGGCTGGTCTGGCCCTGCTGCTCCAGGGACCTGCCTCTGCTTATTGGGGAAGGGGTGGGGGAGTATGGGGGTTGCTGATTCCTGTGGGTCCCCTGCCCTACAGAAAGAGCGTTTCTACCAGAAGCAGCACCAGCTGCCTGAGCCCTCGTGCCCCGAACTGGCCACGCTCACCAGTCAGTGCCTGACCTACGAGCCAGGCCAGAGGCCGTCATTCCGCACCATCCTGCGCGACCTCACTCGGCTGCAGCCACACAGTGAGCCACCTCCCAGTGCTGGGACCCTGGGGAAGGGGTCAGGGATGGCGTTCCTGCTGATGCACCCACAGTATGCCCAAGGTCTGTGGCCAGGTGTACAGTGGCACAGGGTGTGTGCTCGTTTCCAATTCACTTAAAGGCCCTGGCTGTCCTGAGCTGTCCTTTTTATTAATGTTTCCACAACTTCTTTGGATATGAGACCACCATAGTTTTTTTCTTTACTTAATGAAATGTCTGTGCACTCTATCCAATCTCAGGACATTCAAGTGTCAGTTTTAATGTGGCCCACTCTGCACATGTTGGACAGGAACTGTAATTTTTCCGCTGTTGCAAAAATATGTTTTCTTACCTCTGGGGGCAGAGGCTGGTGGAGCAGCGGCCACTTCGGGACCCCCAAGCATGGGTCCACTGGGGAAAGGGCCAGTGTCTGGCCTCACTTACTGGGGCTCTTCCAGATCTTGCTGACGTTGTGACTGTGAACCCCGACTCCCCGGCGTCGGACCCCACGGTTTTCCACAAGCGCTATTTGAAAAAGATCCGGGATTTGGGCGAGGTGAGGGTGGGTCCTGGCCCACGTGGTGGGGGAGAAGTTTGGGAATTAAGTAAAGTCCTGCCTAAGGGTGGTTTTGGGGAGAAGTGAGTGGGGCGTGGCATAGAAGACCCTCAGCTTTGAGTGAGGCCCTGGGGAATTGGAAGAGGTCTGGGCTCCCAGGAGACCCATCTACACGGAGTAGGTGGGACCTGGAACTTTTAATGTGGATCTGCATGGGGGCAGAGCCTGGGAACTCGGGGGTGGGGCTGACCAGCTGTCGTGCGCTCCGGCCAGGGTCACTTTGGCAAGGTCAGCTTGTACTGCTACGACCCGACCAACGACGGCACTGGCGAGATGGTGGCCGTGAAAGCCCTCAAGGCGGACTGCGGCCCCCAGCTCCGCTCCGGCTGGAGGCGGGAGATAGACATCCTGCGCACGCTCTATCACGAGCACATCGTCAAGTACAAGGGCTGCTGCGAGGACCAAGGTGGGCCCGGCCGGGCGGGGCGGGGCCTAGCTGTGTATGGGGTGTGGCTAGGACGTGGGTGTGGCGTTGTGGGCGGGGCCTGGTTGGCTTGGCCAATTAGAGCCTCTTGAGCCCAGGCTGCCTCCTTCCCACCTCGCGGGCGCTGCCTGGTGGACCCAGGATGGGTAGAGTCACCGGTAGCTCCCTCGCATGGGGATGGGGTACAGGATGGGCCCTTCTCACCTAAGGACTGGGCCTAGCGTGCGCGGGTCTTGGCCTTCCCTCTCCACTTTGGAGGGGACTCTGCATGGCTCAGGGTGGGCTGTCCCCGGCCCCTCTATGTCCCCCCGCCCTCCGCACCAGGCGAGAAGTCGGTGCAGCTCGTCATGGAGTACGTGCCCCTGGGCAGCCTCCGAGACTACCTGCCCCGGCACAGCGTCGGGCTGGCCCAGCTGCTGCTCTTCGCCCAGCAGATCTGTGAGGTGGGTCGGCCCCGCTGCTGCTTCCAGAACTCGCCCCCTCCTCTTGGATCTGGCCTGGTCTGAGCCAGTCCAGTCCTGTCTGGTCGCACACCCCGCCTCCGCTCGCTTGGCCACGCCTAGCAGATTCAGTCCCGCCCAATTGGCCCTCCCCCTGCCAAGCATCTCTCGTCTGGCCCTGCCCCTGCTTTCGGGCCCCGCCCCCCTTGCTTGGCCACACCTGTCATCCTGCGCTCTCTAGCAGCCAGTCCCCAGGCCTGACCTGACCCGCCCCCAGCCCTCCTGGCTGCTCAGGCCCGCCAGCGCAGGCCTACCCCTGCCCCATAGGTCCTGACCTGCCCCGCCCCGCCCCCAGGGCATGGCCTACCTGCACGCGCAGCACTACATCCACCGAGACCTCGCTGCGCGCAACGTGCTGCTGGACAACGACAGGCTGGTCAAGATAGGGGACTTTGGCCTAGCCAAGGCGGTGCCCGAAGGCCACGAGTACTACTGCGTGCGCGAGGATGGGGACAGCCCCGTGTTCTGGTGACCAGGAGGGGCGCACACTGGGGGTGGGGTGCCAGGGTTATTTGGAACAGGCAGGGTGGAGGAGACAGACGCTGAGTCTGAGGTGACCCCCTCCTCCCCCGACCAGAAAAAAAAGAAAAATCCCAGTGGAAATGGGTGGGGCCTGGAGAGGTGAGGGGGCGGGGCCAAGCTGGCCTGGCCAATTAGCGTCTCACCCCCACTCAGGCTGCGCCCTTAAGGGTGGGTCCTAACTGAGGCCAGAGGGGTCCCTCAGTCCCACTTGAGGGCTCCAGCCTGGTCTGACCCCAAACCCCGAGTCTAGTCCCCAGGCCTGAATGTCCCCTCCCCCTAGGTATGCCCCAGAATGCCTGAAGGACGGTAAGTTCTACTATGCGTCCGACGTCTGGTCCTTCGGGGTCACCCTGTATGAGCTGCTAACACACTGCGACTCCAGCCAGAGCCCCCCCTCGGTGAGAGCCAGGCCCCCGCCCCAGAATTTGCTAGAAGAGTTAGACATGCATTCACATCCCAGCTCCTTACCCAAGCAAGCGCTTAACCTACCTGAGTCTCCCAGTCCTGATCTATAAAATGGGCCACTTACAGTGCGTGCAGGGGGCTTTGATTGTGACAGAACCCCCACTCCAACTGATGTAGGCAAAATAGGAACAGTATACTCCACTGTTTATACACTGCATGGGAAAGGGCGTGGCCGAGGGTGGGGCTTACACTGGACTCTCAGGTGTCATCAGGAATCCCATTTTCTCCACCTCTCTTCTCTGTGGTAAGATCTCCCCCTGTTGTGCCAGCAGTGAACCCCAGACCTCCAGGTATCCTGCCTGCTGGCTGCAGGCTGGGGGCCAGTGGTCCCCCTTGCCATAATTCTCAGGACTTTTCTCTGATTGGTCCACCTTGGCTCATGTGTCCACGTAAGTGGCCAATCACTGCATAGCCACCACGGTCCACAGTGATTGGCCAGACCTAGACTGGAAGGAGGAGCCCAGAATATGTTAGGGGTTTATTCCCAAAGCCAGAGAACCTTTACAGAAGAAAAAGAAGATTCTGGATGGATAAGAACTACTTGCTGTAAGGCTTTAATAATAACAACAAACACCTGATTCAGACTTACTCTGTGAATATTAGTTTATCCAACTCTCACAGTAACCCCAGGTGGTAGATGCTGTCACCCCATTTTAGGGATGAGGAAACAGGCCCAGAGAGGAAAAGTCCCAAATCCAAAGTCATACAGCCGAGAAGTGTGTGGAGGTGGGATTAGAACCCACGTGGTTGGCCAGGCGTGGTGGCTCATGCCTGTAATCCTAACACTTCGGGAGGCCCAGGTAGGAGGTTTGCTTGAGGTCAGGAATTTGAGGCCAGCCTGAGCAAGAGCGAGACCCCATCTCTACAAAAAATAGAAAAATTAGCCAGGCATAGTGGCGCACACCTGTAGTCCCAGCTACTTGGGAGGCTGAGGCAGGAGGATCACTTGAGCCCAGGAGTTTGAGGTTGCAGTGAGCTATGATGATGCCACTGTGCTCTAGCCAGGGCGACATCGTGAGACACTGTCTCAAAAAATGAAAAAACGACAAAGCAAAAAATAAATAAATAAATAAAAGAGGGGGGGGAAAGAACCCACACAGCCTTCACTGCCTCTTGAAAAGAATTCGTCTTATTTCTACTATAGAAATTCATCGAGCTCATAGGCCACACCCAGGGCCAGATGACGGTGCTGAGACTCATAGAGCTGCTGGAACGAGGGGAAAGGCTGCCCCGGCCTGACAGATGTCCCCCCGAGGTGAGGCCCCCCTGTGTCTTCTCCTGCCCCCACTATCATGGTATGGAGAGAGCCGCCACCACAGCCCGGGTGTTTCCTTCCTAGATCTATCTTCTCATGAAGAACTGCTGGGACACAGAAGCCTCCTTCCGCCCCACCTTCCAGAACCTCATACCCATCCTCAAGACAGTCCAGGAGAAATACCGAAGCCAGGCCCCTTCGGTGTTCAGTGTGTGCTGAGGCCCAGTGGTGCCTCCACTTGGGGGCATTGGACCAGGCAGTACTCACAGAGTGGGCCCAAGACGGAGAAATCAGCCTCACCTACCTGCTGTGCCTTACTTCTGTCCGGAGACCCCACCTCTGTGAACTGACTTTTCCATCCATGGCTGCGAGCCCAACCATGACCCTGAGGAACCCAGGACAAGCAGGGAGTGCATCAGGCCTTTAATCCCCTAACTCCTACACTGGGGTCCACCATCTCCACTAGCCAATAACTACTTGTTAAGTGTACACATTACTTGGTGAGGACCACATGCCACATAGATAAGACTGCCAGTTTCACCTTTTCATTCCTGTGTGACCTCAGGCCAATGGCTTCACCCCCCTGGGCCTCCATTCTTCACATGCAGTGGTCATGCTTGCTAGCTCATAGGACTAATGTAAAGATCTAATGAGGTGGTATATGCAAAATGCTTAGCAGAGGGACATGCAAATAAGTGTTTAATAAACATTCAATATGATTGTTATTCTGATGTTTGCCAAACTGTTTCTACTTACCGGATGTGACTTAAGATGGATTATGGAGTCAGTCACATTTGTGAAAGGCAGTTAGAAATTTTTCTTCTAAAGACTTTATGCAGGCTGGGCAAGGCGGCCCACGCCTGTAATCCTAGCACTCTGGGAGGCCGAGGCGGGAAGATTGCTTGAGGTCAGGAGTTCGAGACCAGCCTGAGCAAGTGCGAGACCCCATGTCTACCAAAAATAGAAAAAATTAGCCAGGTGTCATGGCATGCGCCTGTAGTCCCAGCTACTCAGGAGGCTGAGACAGGAGGATCCCTTGAGCCCAGGAGTCTGAGGTTGCAGTAAGCTACAATGATGCCACTGCATTCTACCCAGGGCGACAGAGTAAGACTGCCTCAAAAAACAACAACAAAAAAAGACTTTATGCCTTGCAACTTTTCTGACTGAACAATTCTATGCTATTCTAATGACAGATGCTTTTAATAACATTTTTCAAAATTAAATATTCACTATAATTTGAAATCTTTTGGGAGGAATAGGTAATATTGACATTGTTCCAAATTCCAAAAGCGTGTAAAAGTAGACAGTGAAATGTGTCCCTCCTCTGTCCCTCAGCTACTACTTTCTCTTCCCTGGAGGCAACCAATGTCGTCAGGTTTCCTACGTATGCTTCTGGTGATATTTTACCCAGATACAAGGAAATCTGCATACATATTATGTTTTCTCATCTTGTGCAAAATAGTAGCATGTTCCATACACTGTTCTAATCTATATCTTGCTGTTTGTGTGTGTGTGTGTGTGTGTGTGTGTGTGTCTGAGACAGAGTCTCGGTCTGTTTCCCTGGGTAGAGTTCAGTGGCATCACCATAGCTCATTGCAACTTCAAACTCCTGGACTCAGGTGATCCTCCTGCCTCAGCCTCCCCAGTAGCTGAGACTACAGGCACATGCCACCACGCCTGGCTAATTTTTCTATTTTTAGTAGAGACGGGGGTCTCGCTCTTGCTCAGGCTGGTCTCAAACTCCTGAGTTCAAGCGATCCTCCTGCCTCAGCCTCCCAGGGTGCTGGGATTACAGGCCATGAGCCACTGTGCCTGGTCTGTATCTTGCTTTTTTCCCTCCCAAATAACAGGTCCTGGGGATGGTCCCATATATCAAGATATACAGAGTTTCCTCGTTGTGTTTTATAATTATGTTGTAGCCCATCATTTAAACGTTATCAGCATTCATTTCCTATGGGTGTTTATGTAGTAATTTCCAATCCTTTGCCGTTCCCATGGTGTTGCTACAGTGAGCAACCGAGGACACACACGTTTCACCCACATGCTAGGATAGCTGTGGGTCAAATCCCTGGAGGGAGCAACTGTCTTCAGGATCTGGCTGGTAATTTGGAAAGATGTCGCCACCGAGATATGCTTTGATGTTCGGCAGGGCAGTTCTCTCCTCATTCTTTTTCTCAAAATGATCTTGACTTATTCTTATGCAGTTATGTGCTTTAAAATTAACAAACTTACTTTGTTTAGAGTAGTTTTAAGTTTACAGTACAGTTGAGTGGGAAGTATAGAGTTCCTAGGTGTGTGTGTGAGAATGAATGAACGCCTAGTTTCCATTAGGGTTCACTCTTGGTCTTGGTGTTGTATATTCTGTGGGTTTGGACAAATGTATAATGACATGTGTCCACCATTATAGTATTTTTTTGGGGGGAGGGGTGCATCTTCTGGTGAGGACCGGAAAACCTGCTAGACAAATTCTAAAAGAGCTGTGACATTCACCATTACGGTATCATACAGAGTAATTCCATTGTCCTCTGCGCTCTGCCACTCCTCCTAACCGCCGGCAATCACTGACTGTGTATAATTTACTACCTGCATAGTTTTGCCTTTCCCAGAATGTCATGTAGTTGGAATCATACACTGTGTAGCCTTTTCTGATTGGCCGCTTCCGCTTAGTGATATGCATTGATGATGCCTCCACGTCTTTCCATGACTTGATAACTCATTTCTTTTCAACGCTGAATAGTGTTCCACTGTCTCGATGTGCCATGGTTTAGGTATCCACTCACCTTCCGGAAGACATTGTGGTTGCTTCAAAATTTTGGAAATTACTATGAATAAAGCCACTATAAACATCCACCTTTTATTATTATAATAAACCTTTTGTCGACCATTTAGCAACATTATTCAAAACTAGACAGAGTAACGTAACGAACTTACGCTTAACCACCAGGCAGCCTGGACAGTTTTCAACACCCATGGCCAGTCTTGTTTCAACTCTACTCCCCCACCCACCCCTACAACTGGATGATTTTGAAGCCAATCACAAACATAGTCATTTTTTTAACGATCCGTATTGTAAAAATATACATATTGCACAGAAAAAAACCTACGGGAAGAATATATGCCAACATATTACTAGTGGTTATGTTTAAGTGGGGTGATTATAGGTGAATTTTATTTACTTTGTAAAAATATGGATAAATGTGTATAAAGTTTGGATTTAGGACTTCTATGTATTTTTTATTGATATATAATAGTCGTACATATTTTGGGGGTACTTGTTTTTGTACATACACCCTGATTGGTACCAAATCAGGGTAAAGTGGCATATCCATCACTCAAACATATGTTTTCATCTATAAAAACTTTGATGTGTATCTCAAAAAGATATAACCACAAACAATAACCACAGTGTCGCTATCACACCAAAAAAGCCCGATAATTCTTCAATGTCATTGTGTAGCCTGCGAGTGTTTAGATTTCCTCAATTGACTCTTTTTTTTTGTTTGTTTTTTGAGACAGAGTCTCACTCTGTTGCCCAGGCTAGAGTGAGTGCCGTGGCATCAGCCTAGCTCACAGCAACCTCAAACTCCTGAGCTCAAGCGATCCTCCTGTCTCAGCCTCCCGAGTAGCTGGGACTACAGGCATGCGCCACCATGCCCGGCTAATTTTTTCTATATATATTTTTAGCTGTCCAACTAATTTCTTTCTATTTTTTTAGTAGAGACGGGGTCTCGCTCTTGCTCAGGCTGGTCTCGAACTCCTGAAGCTCTAAACGATCCGCCCACCTCGGCCTCCCAGAGTGCTAGGATTACAGGCGTGAGCCACCGCGCCCGGCCTTGACTCGTAAATATTTGTGTTTTGTTTGCTTACAGTGTGTTCAACAAGGTCCACAACTGCATTTAATTAAGGCCAGTTTTCTTTAAATCTCTTTTAGCCTCTGGTGTTCCCTTCCTCTCCTTTTCCCCCTCTTACAACATGTTTGTTGACGAAACCAGGCTGTGTGTCTCGTAGACTTTACCAATCTGATGTCATCTTTGTGGTTCGGTTTAACACATTCCTCTATCCAGTGGAACTCGATTGACCATAAACAGGTTCAGTTTTGATTTTGTTGGAAAGATTCCTTCATGCCCTTAGCAGGAAACACACAAGTCCTCCTTGTCTTTCCTTGACATGAGCAGCCATCAAGATCCATTAGGGACACTTTGTATTTTCCAACATTTAAAAAAAAAGTTTTTCAAATTGTAAGAATTGTGTGGTAAGCGCCCAACATTCTATAATGACCATGTTGCTACATGTGCTTTATTCTACTATATCTGTCCATTGGTTTGCCTGTCCCTCAATCTGTCTCTTTGGATACAAATCAAAATAGATGGCTGTCTTTTTTTTTTTTTTTTTCTTTTTTGAGACAGGATCTCACTCTGTTGCCCAGGCTAGGGTGCAGTGGTGTCCTCATAGCTCACAGCAACCTCAAACTCCTGGGCTCAAGCAATCCTCCTGCCTCAGCCTCCCAAGTAGCTGGGACTACAGGCATGCACCACTATGCCTGGCTAAATTATTTTGTATTTTTGTAGAGCTGCAGACTTACCATATTGCCCAGGCTGGTAGGGAACTCTTGGCCTCAAGCGATCCTCCCACCTCAGCCTCCCAAAGTGCTGGGACCACAGGTGTGAGCCCTCATGCTTGGCTCAATTATTTTATTTTTTGTAGAGATAGGGTCTTGCTATGTTGCTCAGGCTGGGATATCATTTTCTTATTATGGTAAAGTATATATAACATAGATTTTACCATTTTAACTACTTTTTAAATTATTTATTTTTAAGAGGGGGGGGTCTCACTATGTTACCCAGGCTGGTCTCGAACTCTGGGCTCAAGCGATCCTCCTGCTGCAGCCTCCTGAGCAGCTGGGATTACACGTGTCAGCCAACATGTCCAGCTTCCACCCCCAAAAACTCTTGCGGCTGTGCCTAGAAGTCCTCCTCATCTTGGCCCCCTTAATACGTTGCCTTGAAATCCTCCCTTATTGCCTTAAGGACAGTGCTGCAGGTCCCCTGTTAACTTCCTTTCTGGGGACAGAATCTCCCCCACACCTAAGTTCACCCGGAAGGAGGTGTCTCATTCCCCCCACCCCAAGGCCTCAGTGCTTGAGAACAAAGGAAGCCAATTGTGTCAGCATTTCCTGAGAGTTCAAGGGGTGGGGTGTCAGCAGTGCAGGGAGGGCTGCCCTACCCTTGGTGGAGACCCAGGGGTGTCAGCCATCTTGCTGTGCCCCGCCTGTGTCCCTCCGCCCCAGGCCCTCAGGGTCAGAGCATCCCCCCTCCACACCAGGCCTGGGCAAGGTACAGCCCCCCTGACTTCTGCAATCTCAACCACTGTGCTTCCTTCCCCTTGGGCGGCCCCGCCTCACCCCTGCCCTACGGGGCACCTCCTGAAGGCACTTTCCTGCCTCAGGCTGGCCACCATGGTGCCCTCCGGGCCACTGCCTGGGACCTGCCAGACTCTGCTTCTCTTCCTGCTGCTGGTCTGCTGTCTCCTGTCCCCAGGTGAGACCGGTCAACCTGGGGAGAGCTGAGTTTGGGGGAGGGGTGAGGGTGGGGGAACGGAGAAAGTGAAGCTCCCCATATCCTGCAGCCCTAGCCACTGTCTCAGCTTCCTGGGGAGAAAGTTCTGGCTCCTTAGCTCAGCCTTCAGATGGTCAGGCCCCCCACTGCAACACACACACACTCGGGCTCTCTCTCTCTCTCCTCTTCTGCTCCACCTGGACCCCTGATCTTTGCCTATGGGGTTCCCTCTGCCCAGACCACTCTTCTCTTTCACTTGGCTAACTCTGACTTAGCCTTCAAAACCCGTGGATGTTGACACCTCCTCCAGGAAGCCTTCCTTGACTCACCTCCTTCTCTGTGCTGGATCGGAGCCACCTCGGGCCTCCCTCTGAGCCCTCCTCCATCCCTGATGGATTCTCTGTCTTTCCCACTGTACTGGCAGCATCACGAGGGGAGGGGCCATTACATCTCAGCTACAGGAGGGGTCGAATGGTGGGGCCTGCTGATGGGTGGGTCAGGGGTCCCCAGAACAACCAGTGGAAATTCTCCATGTTCCCAAAGGTTCCCAAGGGCAGCAGTTCCCGCTGCAAGTGCAGCCCCAGGACCCGGTGCTTCCTGCTGGCGGGTCCCTGGTGGTGAATTGCAGTACTGAATGTCCCGATCCGAAGCTCATCATTCTGGAGACATCCCTGTTGAAGGAGCCAGTGGGCGATGGCCCAGGCTGGGCGGCCTTCCAGCTCAGCAACGTGACTAGTGACAGTCGAGTCCTCTGCGCCGGGTTCTGCAATGGCTCCCAGATGATAAGCTCCTCTAACATCACTGTGTACCGTGAGTAGATGTGCCTGGAGGTGGCACTGACCTCGGGCAGTGGTAGGGACAGATGGCTAATGGCTTGGGGCAATGGGGACCCTGAGTTTGCAGGAATGTACCAGGGTTTTGACTCAGAGCCCAGACCTGGACGTGCACATCCGTGTGTATGGATGCGTTTGCTGATGAGTGTATCTGTGTATGTCTCTGTGTGTTTGTAAGATTCACTGTGACTGTGACCTGGGTGTGTAGCCCCCAGCTGACACTCACTGGGAAGCTTCTGTCCAGGGCTGGGTGTCTTGGCTCATGGCAGCAAACTGTGGTCATCTCTTTCCAACTCTCCCTCAACACTGAAATCACCTATGGAGGGAGTATTTACACCACAGGAATTGGCAACTGCTGTAAATTGGGGCTCCTCCTTCCCACCCAACCTTGAGATCCTGATCACTGGCATGACCACCATTTAGCAGCATACCACTATCCCTGACCAGTGGTACCCGAGTTTAAGGTGGGGGCCGCCTTGTTAAATATTCTGTGATTATAAATATTAAGATGTTAAATATCTTTTGGTTTTTTTTTTGTTTTTTTTTTTGAGACAGAGTCTCACTCTGTTGCCCAGGCTAGAGTGAGTGCCGTGGCGTCAGCCTAGCTCACAGCAACCTCAAACTCCTGAGCTCAAGCAATCCTCCTGTCTCAGCCTCCCGAGTAGCTGGGACTACAGGCATGCACCACCATGCCCGGCTAATTTTTTCTATATATATTTTTAGCTGTCCATATAATTTCTTTCTATTTTTAGTAGAGATGGGGTCTCGCTCTTGCTCAGGCTGGTCTCAAACTCCTGAGCTCAAACGATCCGCCCACCTTGGCCTCCCAGAGTGCTAGGATTACAGGCGTGAGCCACCGCGCCCGGCCAAGATGTTAAATATCTTTCACAGCAGCCAGTCTGTAGGTCTCTGTGTCACAGCTCAAGACCAAGGCTTGAGCTGTCAAGGGTGAGAAAGATGCTTCCCAAAGGAGGCCTGGGGTTTTGTAGCAGAGGACTCAGCTTGGGGGTGTGAGTCCCCCATGACTATGCCAGAACACCCTGAGAAGCTATCACATGGCCGGTGGACGGGGAAAGCCTTGAGTGGCTGGGACTGATTGCAGAGAGCTGAACCAACTTCTGGGACAGGCTGAGTCAAAAGTCCAGGCCAGAAGCTGGGAGGAGGGTCCAAGTGAGTCCCTAGACATGACATCAACAAGGCAGTTGTTTGGAGACCCACACTCTAGCCAGGGTTCTGCTACTTCCTTGCTGTGTGTCCTTGGGCAAATCACCTCACCTCTCTGGGCTGCTATGTTCCTCTTTCCATAAAAGAGAAAAATAGAAATTTCGTGAGGATGTTGTGTGCATGAAGATGGATGACTGTCCTGGAGAGAAAGTTCTAGATAAACAGGAACTTTTATGATTAATATTAATATCATAAATGGTCATAAAAGTTCATCCCTTTTCCTTTTTTTTCTCTTAACTGTGACATCTTTGTTTTTTATTTATTTATTTATTTATTTTCTGAGCTTTTTTTTGTTTGTTTGTTTTGAGACAGAGTCTCACTCTGTTGCCCAGGCTAGAGTGCCATGGCATCAGCCTAGTTCACAGCAACCTCAAACTCCTGGGCTCAAGCAATCCTACTGCCTCAGCCTCCCAAGTAGCTGGGACTACAGGCATGCGCCACCATGCCTGGCTAATTTTTTCTATATATTTTTAGTTGTCCAGCTAATTTCTTTCTATTTTTTTAGTAGAGACGGGGTCTCGCTCTTGCTCAGGCTGGTCTCAAACTCCTGAGCTCAAACGATCCGCCCGCCTTGGCCTCCCAGAGTGCTAGGATTACAGGCGTGAGCCACCGTGCCTGGCCAACTGTGACATCTTTGGTAACAGAAGATTTTCCTTTTATTTTAGCACCTAGCAAGGTGTCTGAGAACACAGGAAATAATAAACACTGGTACTCGAACAGTTCTAAGCCCTACATGTTTATTAACTCAAAGCTCACAGTTCTGCACACAGCTTCCCTGTGTCTTCCCCTGTCCCTGCGTTGGGGGTTGCAGGGCCAGGTGACAAGTGCCATTCCCTCTTCCCTCCCCCAGGGTTCCCGGATCAGGTGGAGCTGGCACCCCTGCCCCCCTGGCAGCCCGTGGGCAAGAACCTCACCCTGCGCTGCCAGGTGGCCGGCGGGGCGCCCCGGTCTCAACTCAAAGTGGTGCTGCTCCGAGGGGAGGAGGAGCTGAGCCGGCAGCGGGTGGCTGGGGAGCCCGCCCAGGTCGAGGTCGAGGCCACAGCCACGGTGCTGGCGAGCAGAAGTGACCATGGCGCCAGTTTCTCATGCCACACAGAACTGGATCTGCGGCCCCAAGGGCTGGGGCTGTTCAAGAACACCTCGACCCCCCACCAGCTCCGAACCTTTGGTGAGGGAAGGGGCTTCAGATGGTGGGTGATGAGCTAAGCTAGGGTAGGGGGTGTCCCCTGGACCTCACAGGCTCCTGCGAAGGTATGCCCCTGGCCATTTGGTCAGGTGGTCCCAGAAGGGAGGCTCATGCTGTTTGGGGGCTTTTGAGAATGTGTGGTCATGGCCCTACGAGTGTGTCCTGAGAAAGAGGGTGACCCAGGCCTCAAGCTATCCTGGGACGAGGATCCTGGCTGGGGGGATGAGGTGTGCTGAGGAAAACAGCATCTGTGGTTGCGTGAGTCCTCCTCCTGCTCACTCGTACCCTTCTCCCCAGCCCTGCCCGGGACTCTCCCTCACCTCGTGGCTCCCCGGTCCTTGGAGGTGGGAACCTCCAGGCAGGTCACCTGCACCCTGGACGGGCTGTTTCCATCCTCTGAGGCTCAGGTCCAACTGGCACTGGGGGACCAGATGCTGAATCCTGCAGTCACAAGGCACGGCGACAGGCTCATGGCCAGAGCCACAGTCACAGCGCGGGCAGATCAGGAAGGTCCCCAGGAAATTGTCTGCAACGTGACGTTGGGGGGCGAGACTCGAGAGTCCCGGGAGAACCTGACAGTCTTTAGTAAGAGGGACAGGGGTCTCAGCAGTGGGGGGGGGGGGGGGGGGTGTTGACAGGGGCGGAGAGTAACCGAAAAGGCGGGGCCTGAGCTGCCCAATAGGAGTTGCAATGTGGGTTGGGAGCACCCCAAGGAGGACAAGGCCACAAAGAGGGAGGGGGTGGCTTGAGAAGCCTAAAGGTGTGGCCCGGATACCCCCAGAAGAAAGGAGCCGGGGAGGGCGCAGCCTGACTCTCAGGAGGGTCCTGGTCTGTAAGCTCCTGCGCAATGCCTTGCCCTTAGGCTTCCTAGGGCCCATTTTGAACCTGAGCGAGTCCAGCGCCCCCGAGGGGTCAATAGTGACCGTGACTTGCATGGCCGGGGCCCGAGTCAACGTCTTGCTGGACGGGGTTGCGGCTGCAGCCCCGGGACAGCCCGCCCAGCTTCAACTAAATGCTACCGAGATCGACGACCAGCGCAGCTTTTTCTGCAGTGCCATGCTCGAGGTGGACGGGGAGATCTTCAAGAGGAACAGGAGCGTCCAGCTGCGTGTCCTGTGTGAGTTGGTCACTCTGACCTTTAATCCCTTGAACCCTGCCCTGGAAAGATTGGACATGCCTTTGCCCCACTGTGCCTTGGATGTGTTGAGGGTGTCTGATCACATTGTGATTCCACAGATGGTCCCAAGATTGACCGAGCCAATTGTCCCGAGCGCTTGAAATGGAAAGAGAAAACGAAGCAGGTCCTGCAGTGCCAGGCCCGGGGCAACCCAGCCCCGCAGCTACACTGTTTGCAGAAAGACTCGAACCTTGAGGTGCCCATCGGGATCCCAGTCTTCGTCAAGTTAAAATATAATGGCACTTATCACTGCCAAGCGTCCAGCTCACGGGGCACGTACACCCTGGTGGTGGTGATGGACGTTCAGGGTGAGCCAAGGCGGGGTCACGGGTCTGGACAGGCAAGTCCAGGACGGACTGGGGCGTGGGTATTTACTCCGCGCTTTCTCTGCACAGGTCGGAACCACCCCTTCGTCACCATCTTCATGGCGGTGTTAGTGATCGTGGGCTTGGTGACTGTCACAGTGGCCTTAAAATACCTCTACGCGGTGAAGCGGAGAGGCATCTACAAGGTGAATCCGGAGAGCTCCTCGCTGCCCCTCACGTCTATGCGGCCCATCGAGGCCGTGGCGGAAGAACCGTCCTGAGCTGCAGGATGCTGACACCTTGGGCCAAAGTCGGTGGGACTTTGGCTGTACCCCCTGATACCCCAACCAATAAAGCCCCCAAACTCGGTAGTGTGTAGCCTGCTTCCACCTGCGCTGCAGGGCCGTCCCACCGCGCTGCGAGCCCACCGCCCACCGTGCTGCGAGCCCACCGCGTACCTTCGCTGCTGCGGAAGGGGGCGGAGTCTGTGGCGCCCAGACGCGGGTTGAACTCTTGAGAGGCGGGCTGAGCCTTAGCCAATGGGCTGAGGGGGTCGGGAGGGAGGTGGGGCTTCTCTCAGCCAATCGGAGGGCGTTCCCTCCTTGCCGCTCTATGCCGCTCCGCCCCGGCTCGCTGGTCCCAGAAGGCGCCGGGTTTCCCAAGATGGCGGCCGACGTGTCCGTTACTCACCGGGCCCCGCTGAACCCGGAGTCTGGGGCCGAGGTTGAAGCTGGTGATGCCGCGGAGCGCCGGGCGCCCGAAGAAGAGTTGCCGCCGCTAGATCCAGAAGAGATCCGGAAGCGCCTGGAACACACCGAGCGCCAGTTCCGTAACCGCCGCAAGATACTGATCCGGGGCCTCCCGGGGGACGTGACCAACCAGGTATGGGGGGGGCGGTGTGGGAGCGTGGCGGGAAATACCACCGTGCGCGTGCGCGGGGGGGAACAGGGCCACACCATCGCTGACGTGCCCGGGGGTCGTTGGCGGGGGCGCGGGATCCACGCGGGATCGGGACAGACCAAGAGCGGGATTTGGGGGGGGGGAGATGATGAAGGGAGAAACCAACTTTGGGCTGGAGGACGTTGCTAGGGGCGACCAGAGGCTTGGGCGAGACCAAGTGATTGAAGGGGGCGGGGAATGGCGGGGGCGGGCAGATTTGGCCCTTTTTGGGGGTTGTGAATGGGCCTCTAGATTGGGACACCAGTTGCCCTTTCTCGTGCTTATCCCCACCCCCTGTATCATGGGGTGACGGGACCTCATATCCAGAAGTTTCAGGGGTGTCTGGAGCATGCCCCTCATATCACGCGTTTATTCACTCCTCTCAGAGGTAGATCCGGAAGTTACGGCAGCCCCTAAGGTCTTATCCCCCAAAACCCCGGGAATAATTTGGAAAAATTGGGTCTCCTGCCACCAGCCCACAGACCTACAGAAAGGAAAGGGGGCCTGGGTCACACCCGTTGGCCAATCTGCTTGCCAGGAGGGCCCTTCTCTTGGGGCCTACGTCCAGCAAGGCTTTCCAGTGCTCTTTGGACTCAGGGAAGTGGCATCCATGCTGCCCTGCCCTGTGACGGCGGAATGGGTTCTGTCTATCTACTGCTGAGAACCCCAGCTCTCTGGCCCACCAGCACACTTGCCACTGGTCCTTCCTGCCCATGGGTGGGCATATGCCCATGGATAGGGCTCCAGGAGTGTTGGAAGGGGCTTGATGTGGGGACAGACCAGGAGCAGGCACCACCAAGCACAATCTGGTTTGCTTCTGGAGCCAGTCCTCCTCTTGGTGCCTGCACTCCCTCGGCTGGGAACACACTGCCTCTCCGGCGAAGTGCACAGCGTGTCTCACACAAGCAGGCCCCAGCACCTTGCTCTGAAAGCTGGCTTGCGAGAGGGTGGTCCTGTCAGCAGGAGAGAGTTAGAACGTATGTGAATCCACAATGTGGGCTCATTAAGTACTGCAGTCAGGTTCCCCTGGGTGGCATTCCCGCCGCTGCCCTGACCTGCTGCATTACCTTTAACAGGTCCCTTCACCTCTCTACCCTCCATTTCCTCATATACAAAATGGGTTCATTAATACTTCACTTGTAGAGTTGTTGGAAACAGTCTCGCAAAAGGAGGTTCCGACAGGTGACGTGGCTTCCCTAAAGGCATATTCTCTAAGAGTGTGTTGTGTTGGTTAATAGCACAGGGCCTGCAGCCATGCTGGGTCTGGCCTGCTGAATGGCCTTGGGCAAATAACTGCTGTAAGCCTCAGTTTCCCCATTTGTAATAGGGGGGTGGTAAGTGACCTGCCTTCATAGCTGGTCCACGTGAAGGTGGCACCGGGTTGCTCCCTGTAGTGTCTGGTGACTCCCGGTCCTTTGTCTTCTGTCCCCGCAGGAAGTGCACGACCTGCTCAGCGACTATGAGCTCAAGTACTGTTTTGTGGACAAATACAAAGGGACAGGTTTGTGGGGCCGTGGGGTGGACCAGGGCAGGGGGTGACAGTCCTCGAAGATGGGAGGGTCCCGGCTCAGTGTCTCCTCTCCTAGGGACCTGGTATCGCCCCCAGGCTGCGCAGTAGGTTGCCTCAATCTGTCTCTGGTCCTGGGTGTCCATCTTGGGGCAGCCTTCATGTTCTCCTCCAGGCTGTGCAGCCAGATACCTTGGCACTGGGCTCACCTTCTTCCCACATTACTCGCCCCATCCTGTGTGGTCTTCCCTTTGAAGCCTTCCACACCCTTGGCTTCCACCTGGGCTGTGCCCCTCTGTCTTTGCCTAAATGGCTGCCTTCCTCCGGCCTCTAGGCCAATGTGATTTCATGCCGCTACTTGCCCTCCCCGAGGAAGCCAGCTCCGATACCACCGCCAACCCGATTAGACCTGATCCTAACACTCACCGTTATCCTCTCTCCTCACGATCTGTCTGCGGCTCCTCCTAACATGTGCCCCAGCCTCGCCATCTCCTTGGCCACCCATAAGATTCCAGGCTGTCCCCTCTTCCATCCAGGCCCCACCCAGGTGGCAGCAGGCAGCTGCCCTTCAGAGCATTGACCACTCTGGGCTGTGGTTGCTGGCTCTCCTGTCTACCTTCTGCCCGGAGTGGTCAGCTCCATTACAACGGGGACAGGTCTTGGCCCTCGGTGGATGTCAGTGCCCACCAGGCATTGTGCCGGCATTAGACCTTCCAGGGCCTTCGCTTGCAATCTGTAACATGGATGAGAAGGAGCTAAGGACAGGTGCCCCTTGGAGAGCTAATAGTGGTTAAGGTCTTGGCAAACAGACCTAGAGTTCACATCCTGCTTTGTCCTGGGGAAGTGGTTTACCCTTCCAGAGGCTCCATTTGCTCACCAGCAAATTGACTGTGACCATAACATGTGTTGTACTTGCTTGAGTTGGCCATAGAACCAAACACATTAAAATGCCTAAAAGGCTTTGGGTACTTGGCATATAGTAGGTGCTTAGTAAACAGTGGCAGGAAGGCCGGATGCAATGGCTCATACCTATAATCCCAGTACTTTGAGAGGCCAAGACAAGAGGATCACTTGAGGCCAGGAGTTCAAGACCAGCTCAGCCTGGACTATATAGCAAGACCCTGAGCATGGTAGGGTGCACCTGTAGTGCCAGCTACTTGGGAGGCTCAGGCAGGAGGGTCCCTTGAGCCCCGCAGTTCAAGGTTGCAATGAACTATAATCACACCACTGCACTTCAGCATGGGCGACAGAGTGAGACCGTGTCTCTAAAAAAAAGAAAACAGAAAGAAAAACAAAGAAAGAAAGAAGCAGTCAGTTAGTCACATGTTTACTGAGCACCTAGGTAGGTGCCACACATCAGGGATGCAGATATTGAGTGACACTTTTGTTCACACAGTCTTTCAGCAAGTATTTATTTAGTGCCTCCTATGTGCTAGGTACCAGGGACACAGTGGTGAACCAGACAGAGATGGTCTAGTCTGGGGAGGAGGATGGTATTCAGACAACTCCAAGTGTGAAGGTGAAATGGTCTTGAAGGAGCACAGAGCTGGGATCTGAAGCAGGAGCAGTCAGGGTAGGCTTCATGGGGGAAGTGACCTTTGAGGTCAGAGCTGACATGTGGGCCAGGGTTAACCAGGTAAAGAGGTAGGGCTCAGTGTTCCACACTCAGAGAACAGCAGCTGCAAAGGCCCCGGATGAAGCGTGCCTGGCATGGCCCAGGAAACAGTGGTGAGCGAGCCCACACAGGCTCCACTGGACCCTGCAACGAGAAGCCACCAGACAGGGGTGCGGCACTTTCTGCTTATCATTTTGAACAAAGCTTCCTGTGGCCACTGGGTAGATGGGGAATTGGGAGCGGCACATGGCAGCAGGGCCGAGGGGCACAGGTGGCCTGGAAAGGTGGTGGAGGGTGTTCAGAGCAGGGCTCTGGAGCCCAACTGCCAGGGTTCAAGTCCAGGCTACTCCACTTGGGTGAGGAGGCACTGTTTCCTCGCTGGCAAAATGATGGCTGTGAGGACTAACTTGTGCCCATTTGACAGATGAGGAAACTGAGGCCCCCAAAGCCTCCTAAGGTTTGGGACTTAGACCCAAGCTCAGTGACCACATGCTTAACCACCACCCTTGGTGTCACCTCGGTTGCCCACGTAGTTCTTAGGACAGAGCCAGGCAAGCGCTGCTGTGTGTGTGAGTGGGCTCACTTGCCCATGCGAGTTGCTCAAGGCTGGCAACTGTTCATACGGGGTGGTGCCCAAGGTGTCACCATCTGAGATGTCCAGCATTGGGATATCACACCTAGTTTTGAGGGCAGAGGGGTAGAGGAGCAGGCCCTCGGGGCCCCACTGACCCCGAGCTGCCCTCCTCCTGCCGCTTTAGCCTTCGTGACCCTGCTGAACGGGGAGCAGGCCGAGGCTGCCATCAGCGCTTTTCATCAGAGCCGCCTGCGGGAGCGCGAGCTGTCGGTGCAGCTGCAGCCCACGGATGCCCTGCTATGTGTGGCCAACCTGCCGCCCAGCCTCACGCAGCAGCAGTTCGAGGAGCTGGTGCGGCCCTTTGGCAGCCTGGAGCGTTGCTTCCTGGTCTACAGCGAGCGCACCGGCCACTCCAAAGGCTATGGCTTTGCCGAGTACATGAAGAAGGACTCAGCCGCCCGCGCCAAGTCAGACCTGCTGGGCAAGCCGCTGGGCTCGCGTACCCTCTACGTGCACTGGACAGACGCTGGGCAGCTGACGCCTGCTCTGCTGCACTCCCGCTGCCTCTGTGTCGACCGCCTGCCACCCGGCTTCAGCGACGTGGATGCCCTGTGCCGGGCGCTATCCGCCATCCACACACCCACCTTCTGCCAGGTGAGCCCTGTGCCCGGCGCGGGGGGCATTGGGGAGCAGATGCCAGGCCCAGAGCACCTCAGAGGGGTTCTTTGGAGTCACTTGCCTTCTCTGATCTCCTAGTTCCCTTTTCAGTAAAGCAGCAGCAACACAGCTTTGAACGGGGTGCTTGCTAGAGAGGCCTCATGGTGCGATGGGCCCGGATCTGAGCCAGAGGGCTGGGGGTGAATCCCTGGGCCACCTCAGGCCCCTCTCTGCCCGGTCAGACACAGCAAGGCTGCCCTTATAATTGCCGATCTCAACGCGTGCTCACCCCTCATTCGCTGATACCCTCATCACATGTTTGTTGAGTTCTTACCAGGCCCCAACCCTAGGCCAGGCTTTGAGGAAGGTGTTGCAGAGGGGCTGAGGTGGGAGGATCGCTTGAGGCCAGGAGTTCAAGACCAGCCTGGGCAACATAGCAATACCCCATCTCTAAAAAAAAAAAAGGAAAGTGGGGATTGGCCAGATTTCAGCCCCGAGCCTCAGTTTCCCGTCTCTGTCAGTAGGGATTCAATACCTGCCCCCACTGGGTTTGTCCAGACAATCCCATCTTCATTCAACCCACACGTGCCAGGCACTTCTGTGTGTACCTTGCTTGCCCTGTGACTGGTGCAGTGGGGCAAGGTAGGCCAGGCCCAGCTCTCTGATAGCCTTGTCCACAGACCTGCAAGGGTCCCTCAGCACTCATGTGGGTCCTGGGTACATTACCTGCAACTGCTCCTGTAACTACCTGGAGAGGCAGGTGTCATCCCCATTTTCAGGTTAGGACACTGAGGCACAGAGGAGTCGAGTGACATGCCCAGGGTCACACAGCCAGGGCCTGGCAGAGCCGGGATGGGCAGGCTGCTGCCTAGATCCGAAGCCCTGGGCCAGCCGAGAGGAGGCCACTGCTTGGGCTGGGATGGGACAGTCCTAGGCTCAGACCCCAGCTCTGCAGCTTTGAGCGGGTCCCGGCTGCCTTGTGTAAGTGGGGTGTTGGTGCCCCATTTAAACCAGTCGTCTTTCGGAAAGTTGCCCACTTACCATTCATTCTGCTGCCTGCTGTCGCACACCTGTGTCCAGGAGGACACAGGGTGAATTATTATTAAAAGGATTTGTTCTGTAAAATTTGGATTCAGCCAAAAGGCCACACTCAAAGATCCAGAAGGCCACATGTGGCCCCAAGGCCACAGGTTCCCCACCCCTCCACCAGACATTTATTGAGCACCTGCTGAGTACTAGGCATTGAAGCAGTTTGCCTCCGAGGAGCTCACGTTACATGTCCTGGTTGAATGTGATACCTATTTAGTAACCATGTGGCCTTGGTCACCCTTTGACCGCTCCGAGTCTCTCTCTGTTCATCTGTAAGATGGGCGTGATTATGAGAAGATGCACGGCCCAACTGAGCCAACACTTTTCCTGGCCAGGGGCTCAGCGAGTGCAGGGCCCAGGCCTGGTCACGTCCTGTAGCGTCGCTGCCTGGTTTGGCCACTGCCTGGAACAGGAGTGTTCCCTTCTCCACCCCTTGTTCAGTATCTTATTTAATCCTTACAACAGCCCTATGAGGTAGGGCCAGTTGCTGGCCCATTTTGCAGATGAGGAAAGAGGAGGACAGGGACATGCAAGTGCAGTGACCAGCCAGGTTGGCCAGCCGGCAAGAGGCGGGCTGGGATTCCAGGTGGGACAGCTGACCTCAGGGCCCAGGTGCTTCAGTCAGGCACCCCCGGCCCCTGAGATCGCCAGATGCCAAACTGCGAGTTTATTGTCCTTGTGGGGGTTAGGGAGCCGGGTGTTTGTTTTCTAGGTAGTCAAGATGAGACTCGTGGGGAAACCCACAGAAACCCACTGCAGTGCGTTCCGCCATTTATTCATAGGCAGATTGACATGTCTTAATTGCTTCATTTTATTACAAAGTTGCTTATAAATATTTACCATGCAAATGTATAAAGCAAGTCTCATAAGACCTTGGGTGTTATTAAAAAGCCTTTTGCACTTATTTTTGTGAATGGCCAGTCCAGTCTCACTTCAGAATTCATTCAGCATATCCGGAAAGCTGAGGCTCCCTCCTTGCTGGCCTCAAGTTTGCTATGTTCCTTGTTTAAAACAACCCATGAGGTTGTTTTGTGCACTTCAAAATACATATGCTGTGTACTTTCCAGCTTCCCCCCCCCCCCCCTTTTTTTTGAGACACAGTCTTGCTCTGTTTCCTGGGCTAGAGTGCCGTGGCATCAGCTGAGCTCACAGCAACCTCAAACTCCTGGGTTCAAGCGATCCTTCTGCCTCAGCCTCCCCAGTAGCTGGGACCACAAGCATGTACCACCATGCCTGGCTAATTTTTTTCTATATATTTTTAGCTGTCCAGATCATTTCTTTCTATTTTTAATAGAGACGGGCTCTCACTCTTGCTCATGCTGGTCTCGAACTCCTGACCTCGAGCGATCCTCCCACCTCGGCCTCCCAGAGTGCTAGGATTACAGGCGTGAGCCACCACGCCCGGCCTGTCCCCTTTTTTTGACCCAAATACTGCTGTGCCTGGTTTGGTCTCCTTTCTCCACCTGCTCTGTGGCATGTTTCTGTGCTCAGGCACAAGAGCTTTCTTAGTTCTTTTGTGGCTGGGCATGTTCCATTTGATGGACACTATGCTATGCTAACCCCTACTGGTGGACGGGGCATTGGTCCCGGGGCATTGGTCCCGAGCCACAACCCAGCCATCCGCTTGTCACTTCAGACCAGGAGAGACAGCATTGTTTCTTGGGACAGCCCTCACCACGCCCAGGGTGGCCAGTTCCATGAAGGGCATCTGCCTGACCTTGTCTGATCTCAGGTCTAGCTCCATGGCCTGGACAAGAGACCCCCTCACTCCCCAGTGTCCTCAGGGGGGGCGCTGAAAATGCCTGCCTCTGCGATGTGGTGACATAACGCCAGCGGCACCGAGCCCTCAGGTGTGCAGCGTGGTCCCTCGGTGCCAGGCAGGGCCTGGGTTGGGTGCCCTCACAGAATTTCTGCTTGCTGTGGGACAGCCCCCATCCACAGTTCCAGCACCCAAAGTGCCCTGACAACCAAGGGCTTTGTCCCTTGAGTTTGTGGCAGCCCCAAACCTGCCCCGAACCAATGCGGGCCCCTTGTGGCCTTGATCTTTACGTCTTGGTCTTGCCACGTAGTGGTTCGTGTGTTTGTGGTTCGGGGAGCTGCCCCAGACCCCACTGGGAGTGCCTGGTACATAACACTCGCTGTGTGCGGCACTCTGCCCCTCCAATCTCCCCAAAACCTCAGTCCTGGAGCATACCTGGCCCCAGGGGTCCAGGGAAGGGGCTGTGGGCCCAAAGATCCAAGTGGCTGCTGTCAAGGCAAGAGACCCCCCTACCCTAGCTGTGGCTGTACCTCTGTCCTTAGTGCTCCCTGGCTGCGTGATCACTGCCTGCCTGGCACCGGCAGCCTCGAACCCAAGCTTGGAAGCCACCTGCCTTACCCACAGGCTGTGCGCCCTTCCCGGTCCTGCCTGCAGTGTCCTCACCTTGTGGTCAGGGGGTGCTCCGGAGCCACCTGCCTATCTCCCACCTTGCACCTCGGTGTGCTCTGGAATCCCAGTGGAAGTCCCTCTCTGTGGCGTTGCCCTCCCAGCCGCTGTGTGGCCTTGGGTGAGCTACCCTCTGCCTCAGTTGCCTGCTCTGGAAAATGAGTCTGGTGCAGCCTCCCAGGGCCGTGGAGAAGATCAGATGAGCCGGTGCAGGAACAGAGCTCAGGACGGTGCCTGGCGCTAAGGTCCCCCTCTCTGGAGGGTCCCTGTCACGATCAGGAGCCACGTTTGGTTACTGTCGTCACTTCACGGGGTGGTGCAGTCACTGCCACCATGGCACTCATGCCTGCCTGCCTCCTCTCCACAGCTGGCTTGTGGCCAGGACGGGCAGCTGAAGGGCTTTGCGGTGCTGGAGTACGAGTCGGCAGAGATGGCGGAGGAGGCACAGCAGCGGGCGGATGGCCTGGCCCTGGGGGGCAGCCACCTGCGCATCTCCTTCTGCGCCCCTGGGCCCCCCGGCCGCAGCATGCTGGCTGCACTCATCGCTGCCCAGGCCACGGTGAGCGTGCTCGGGTGGGAGCGCCCCAGGGTGGGGATGGGGAGACCCCGGGCAGAGCACTGAGCTGCCCTCCACTCCTCCCCGCAGGCCCTCAACCGGGGCAAGGGGCTCCTGCCTGAGCCCAACATCCTGCAGCTGCTCAACAACCTGGGGCCGTCCGCCTCCCTCCAGCTGCTGCTCAACCCCCTGCTCCATGGCAGCGCAGGGGGCAAGCAGGGTAAGGCGGGGCCAGGCGGGAACCCAGCGCGCTCAGAACAGGGGCCGCAGCCCTGTCTTCCGTGTTCCCTGGAATTCTCCTCTCAGCAGCAGGCACAAGCCCTTGGGGAGGGCTCAGGAGAATGGAGGTGGCCCGAGGGAACTGCTGCTGCCCACCCAGGGGTGGGGACAGCAGAGCAGCCCGTAGCCAGGGCAGGTGGTGGGAGGACGGGGCCGTCCCTCCCTGGAGTGGACTCTGCCTCTTCTGAGCCCTTCCTTTGGGCACATCTGTTATCCCCTGAAAGCTTCAGTTTCTTGCTCTGGCAACAGACTTGGTGCTGTGTTTCATGGTGAGGGGACACAGGGACCACCGCCCATTCCCTTATGTCTCCCCGCAGGCCTCCTGGGTGCCCCGCCGGCCATGCCCCTGCTCAACGGGCCAGCCCTGTCCACGGCACTGCTGCAGCTCGCCCTGCAGACCCAGAGCCAGAAGGTAATGTCGCCCCTCCCCACACCCGCACAGCCCTTCCTAGCACGGCTGGCCTGCCTGAGGGTGGCCGTCAGTGGCGTTGGGGGACCTTTGGCTGTGTCCCTGGGGCCCAGGATGAGGGTGATGCTGACTCACCCCATCCAATCCCACACAGCAGGGTTTGCCTTTCCCTCTGCTCTGGGAGGGCCCCTGGCCTTGGTGGCCAGGGCGGGGTCAGGGGACCTGGACACACACCCATTTACATTCTGAGACGGGGCGTGGGCTGGGAGTGCCACTGCTGGGCACCAGTTTGTGAATAGACTCTGCTCGATGTCTCCCCTGCAGAGGAGCCACTTGGGGAAGAAAGTCCAGGCTGGCCCCCTCAGTACGCACACACGTGGACATACGTGTACGGGTACACGTATACAGACACAGACAGACACAGACGCACCCATTCCCCACCCTGTCTGGTTGGGTTCCCTGGGGCCTAGTTGGTGACATGGGTGTGTTCAGTGGTAACAGACAAAGTGGAAGCTTGTGGGCTCAGACCTTGTGTGACTAAATGACTAGGACCCCCTACACCATGCTGTGTGACCATTTGCCAGCGGCTGGGTTTTGGAGAGTGTGTGCCTAAGAAGGACCGTCACTGTGTCTGACGTTGATGGGCAGTGTGGGGTGACAGGCCCTGGCATGCAGGAGACCCTCAGTGGCCTGGCTGACCAGATGGGCAAAGGGTGGCATGTCACAGGCATGGGCAAACACCGTGTGTGTCTGCCTGGGACTAGCTATAGGGTCTCGATATGCTGAGTGTTGCGACCTTCAAGACTCTGGGTGACACCTATCTGCTGCCCAGGCCACCCTGCCCCATCTCCAGCTGTCTGTGCTCTGTTCCTAGAAGCCCGGGATCCTAGGAGATTCACCCCTGGGCACCCTCCAGCCTGGCGCCCAGCCGGCCACCCCCCTCCTGGGAGAGCTGTCTGCAGGTAACATAGACCCCGCCCCGCGTCTCTCCGGACACCAGCACTCTGCCCCTCCCAAGCCCCTTTTCCCCACTGGAGTTGGAAGTTCCCAGCTGTGTGGCCTTGGGCAAGTGACACAGCCGCTTTGGGTCTCAGCATCCTCATCTGTCAGTTGGGTGCCCACCTCACGGAGTGGCCGTGAGCTTTGTTCAGCGGGCAACACTTAGTTGCCCTGGGAAGAGGGGTCCTGTGTGGCCGGGCCACTGAACTCCTCCTTCTCTCCGTAGGGGGGGGCCTGCCCCCGGAGCTGCCACCCCGGCGAGGGAAGCCACCACCCCTGTTGCCACCACTGCTTGGGCCCGCTGCGGGTGACCGGGAGGCCATGGGCCTGGGTCCCCCAGCCACCCAGCACACTCCTCCCCCAGCCCCCGTAGGGCTCCGAGGCACTGGCCTCAGGGGCCTCCAGAAAGACAGTGGGCCTCTGCCGACGCCCCCTGGGGTAAGGCCTCGCTCTACACCTGCCACCACTCCAGCCACCCACCCCAGCCTCCCACCCAGCCAGGTCCGCCCCTGCCGGGGGCCCTCGTGAATCCGGCCCTCCCGCTGCAGGTCTCGCTGCTGGGGGAGCCTCCCAAGGACTACCGGATCCCCCTGAATCCCTACCTGAACCTACACAGCCTGCTCCCGGCCAGCAGCCTGGCGGGTAAGGAGGCCCGGGGCTGGGGAGGCGCCGGGAGAAGCCGCCGCCCAGCTGAGGGCCCCCTGCCTAACCCCGCAGCCCCTGGCGGTGGCGGCGGTGGCGGCAGCAGCAGCAGCAGTAGCAGCAAAGCCTTCCAGCTTAAGTCCCGCCTGCTCAGCCCCCTCACCAGCGCCCGCCTGCCCCCCGAACCAGGGCTACCCGACAGCTACGGCTTCGACTACCCTTCGGTGAGTGGCTGGCTGCGTAGCCCTTCATCCCCTGAGACCAAACCATTCTCCAAACTGGTATTTCTCTAATACTGACTGGTATTTCTCTAATACTGACTGGTATTTCTCTAATACTGACTGCCAGGCCACGAGCTAGTGGGGACTGTGCCGGATGCATTGCTGCCCTTACCCCTCCCGTCCATCTGTCTCTGCACATCCGACCCTGCTTCTTGTCTGTCCGTTCCCAAGACCTGGTGATCTCAGCCCACATCTGTCTGTTAGTCTTTCTGTCCCTCCCGACAGGCCTTAGGCCATGCTCGGTCCCCCTAGAGACAGGCTCAGCCTCCTGCCCGGCTCTGTCCATCTCTCCTGCCTTTGATTCTCGTTTCTGTCCCTGGAGAGTTGGTCCTTTTATGATCCCAACGTCCTCCAGGTCAGAAATTGCAAACTGGCCGCCTACAGGCCGCCTGTGTTATGTTTGCCCCACACAGGGCTTCAAACAAATCACAACTAAAATAAATGTCAACACAGGGGAATTTTGAGAAGTCACACAGCATGGATTCCCAGCTTGCCTTGAGAACTTCAAACACCTGGCCTTGCTGGGGCCATGCACCTTCACAGCAGCCACTGCTGGGGCCGAGGGGCAGCTGCCCCCTGGGACGGGGCATGTTCTGCCTCATTCCAGCTCCCCAGCCTCTCACGGCCCCTACGGGCCACGTTTGCCTCCTCCTGGCCCCAGAATGGTAGGGGACAACTTCCCTGGTGACCACTATGCCATGGAGTTCAGCCAGCCTGACCCACTGTGCTTCTCCCACTTTCATTCAGGATGTGGGACCTCGGCGGCTCTTCTCCCACCCACGGGAGCCAGCCCTCGGGCCTCACGGACCCAGCCGACACAAGGTAAGAGCTGCCCTGCATGTCCCACCTGCCGGGTGTAGCAGTTAGCCTTTGCCGTGTAACAAGCCATGCCACTGCTTAGCCTAGAGCAGCAAGCATTTTATAATGTCTCACCATTCTGCAGGGCTATGGGTGGTCCCCTGAAGTCACCTGGTGCTCTCCTGGGCCTCAGTGGGGCACATGGCCTCACTCACATACCTTGGTCATCCACGGGCTGGGACGGTTCATCTCTGTGCTGCTAGCCTGTGCTATTTGCGGGATCTCTTCGATCCTGCTGGCCACAGCTAGTTAGGGCAAAGCGCAGAGCTGTTTGGGGGGATCCTACGCAAGGGAGTGGATGCTACAGTCACCTACTCTAGTGAGCTGACCCTTTCTCTGCAGATGTCTCCCCCGCCCAGCGGCTTTGGCGAGCGGAGTGGTGGGGGCGGAGGCGGGCCCCTCTCTCACTTCTACTCGGGCTCACCCACCTCCTACTTCACCAGCGGCCTGCAGGCTGGCCTTAAGCAAAGCCACCTCAACAAGGTAAGGAGCCTCCCCAGCTGAGGACAGGTCCCCTGGGACAGCCAGGATTCGGAGGCACCTGCCACCAGGGCTCTGTGACTTTCGCTGCCTAGGCCAAGGTTGGGGTGGTGGCAGGGGTCAGTCCTGCTCAGGACAGAGTGGAAGCAGCCTGTGGTCCTCCCTCCATGCTAGTCTTCCCTCATGTCCTCCCCCAGCAGCCCAGGGGGTGGGTGGTATTAGTCCCATTTGACAGATAAGGAAACTGAGGCTCAGAGAAATGGTGTGATCTGCCCCAGGTCTCATAGTAAGTGGCAGAGGCAAGACTGGAACCTGAAACCCCTCAACTTCCCTCTGGGGGTGTTCCCTGTGTTCCCCAAGAAGTGACCTGTCCCACCTCTCTCATTTCTCCCAGGCTGTCGGCTCCTCCCCACTGGGCTCCGGAGAAGGGCTCCTGGGTCTTGGTCCTGGGCCCAACGGTCACAGCCACCTGCTGAAGGTACGGGCAGGGTGTGGGGACGTGCAGGGCTGGGGAGCCCTGACCATCGGGCAGCCCCTGACCCGCCGCCCCCTGCCCTCTGTCCCCAGACCCCACTGGGCGGCCAGAAACGCAGCTTTGCCCACCTGCTGCCCTCGCCCGAGCCCAGCCCCGAAGGCAGCTACGTGGGCCAGCACTCCCAGGGCCTCGGCGGGCACTACGCGGACTCCTACCTGAAGCGGAAGAGAATTTTCTAAGGGGCTGGCACCAGAGATGCCTGAGGACCTGCACCAAATCGCTTTTGGGTTTTCTGGTGTTTTGTTTTGTGTTTTTTTTAAAACATTTTCTTTCTTTCGGTAATAGAAAAATCTCTGAAAGACTTTACTGACCAACCAGCCGGAGCCTCAGGAGCCCAAGGAGTGTGGGGGCGTCTAGGGGCCTCAGTGCCCCTCTGGCCAGCTCCCGGAGCCGAAACCCTGCAGCCTTAAGAGGGGCCCTGGCCTGCTCTCTCCCTCCCTGTCTCCCGTCCTCTGCCTGTACCCGTCTCTCTAGGAGTCTTCTCCTGCCTCGTCACTCCTGTATTTTGGCCTTTCGAGTGCCTTGGAGGTTTCCCTGACCTCCCGTGAGGATCAGAGACTGTCCCCCTTTTTTAACTTTGACAATTGACTTTTGTTTCCTTTTCTAATGTTTAATTTTTAAACCATCCAGGACAACCCCCAGCTCTGATTCCTTCAAGGTCCAGCCTGTCTGGGCTTCATTCCACACTTTGCGGTTTGAAACAGCTCAGCCCTTTTCTCTTTTCCCGTGTCTGCTGCAGGCATGGCTGTTCTCCTGCCTCTGCCTGCCCACTCTGGCCTGTACCCCAGCTCCAGGTCCCCGGCTCCCTGCCACAGCCCCCTTGCCTTCTGATGCCTTAAAGCTGGGCCCCAGGCCCTGCTGGCCAGAGCTTCAGACGCCGAACTCTGGGAGCTTGACTATGGACCAAACAGCTCTGGCCTGGGGATTGGGCCCCCCCTGCCTAGGGTCTCCACCCTGGGGACAGTAGTAGGCCAAAGCCTTCTTGGCAAACCAACCCCACCACTCCTTTGCCCAGTTGGACTTTCTCTGCCAGCTTAAACCAGTACCCCTGCTGTCTGTCTGTGGGAGTCAGGCATGGCGCCCATCTCACTGAGCCTCTGCTGTCCACCCCCTTGTTGAACTACACCCTCCAGCCCCAGGCCAGATCACTGGAGCTGGCCTCCTTCCGGCCCAGCCCCAGAAACCAACAGCTCTGTGCAGATAAGCTCTGCACCTGCCCACCAGCAGGCTCTGTGGACCTGAGGTGACCCTGGGCCCTGCCCCTGGCCAACTGGGCCACCAGCTTCCCTCCCCTGAATGGGGACCTACATCCACTCCAGGGGATGTCCTCTCTCCCCAATCTCACCACACAGACCTTTGCTGAATTAAAGTTTGTAAGTAAATGGTTTTAAAGAAATCAGAGCTGGCTGTTTCTTGGCACAACAGTGGGCCTGGGTGGGAGGTCTGGGACACCCCAGCAGGTTTCCATGCGCCGGATCCTGCCCTGCACCTTTCCACCCTGGTAGTCCCCACGTGGGCCTCTTACTGCCGCGGTCCTCAAACGCTTGGCGCTTATGTTCGGGTAATTACGGGCCTTTTGCGCGCCTGTCCGGTAGAGCGCATGCTCAGTTGCCGGGTCACGTGATGACTGTCATGGCCGCCTCCATGGCCCGAGGAGGCGTGAATGCGAAGGTTCTGCTGCGGGCTGCCAGGGGCACCTGGTGGAGCAGGCCTGAGGTCTGTTCGGGGTCCGGGGAGGCGGCAGCGCCGGCGATAACAAGAAAATTCCAGGGGACAGGTACCTAGGACGCCCGGGATAGGCAGCGTTAACTCGTCGGACGCCGGCTGGGTGGGGCGCAGCCGCTCACCCAACCGTGTTTTCTAGGCTCTCGCCAGACGGGAGAGGAGGAGGCCGGCGGCACTGAGCGGCCCGGGGACGTGTGAGTGCAGGGGCCAAGTCCCCCATTTCTCATACCACAAGGTTCCCCTGGTCCCCGCTTTGCCCTCAAGCTTCGTCCCTAGGTCCCTATGCTACCTCGCTCTGTTCGGTCCTTGTCCGTCAAACCTCAGCCCCAACTTTCTAACCATAGATTCTACCCGGGCCCCTGAGCCCATCGTCCACTTCAGCATTCGCACCTCTGTCTGTCCCCAGAGTGAATGTGGTGTTCGTAGACCGGTCAGGCCAGCGGATACCAGTGAGCGGCAAAGTCGGGGACAATGTTCTCCACCTGGCCCAGCGCCACGGGGTGGACCTGGAAGGTAGGAGCCGGGCACAGGGAATTGAGGAGGTCCTTATCCATTCGTTCAAAAACACACAAATCAGGTATGTCTCTCCACTACTTAACCCACCCATGACTTCCCACCAAATATGGACTAAAATTCAGACTTCACACTGTGGCCCTATTCCGTTCCTAGCTCTTGTTTGTTATTTATTAGAGGCCACTAGAACTCCTGCCTTCCGGGAGCTTTTGGTCTCTTCTCTCTTCCTCCCCTTATTCAAGCCACACTGGCTTTCTTGCTGTTCCTCAAACAGCTAAACTCATTCCTGCCTCAGGGCCTTTGCATGGGCTGTTTCCTCTGTCTGAAGTCCTTTCCCAAGATACATTCTGGCTCCTTCTCATCCTTCAGATCTCAATGTAAATGTCATCTCCCTGACAATCTTATCCCCCTGGGTCCAGCTAAAGTCCCCGTGCCCTAGTCACTGTATCGTATCAGTGTGATATGATATGACACATAGCACATCTCAGTGTTTCATTTCCTTCTTTGTCACCTGTCCCCCAATGAGATCAAAGACCCATGTTCTCCTTGTTCACACTTGTCTGTTGCCTATTGTGGTTCTTATATTGATCTTATCAGTATTTGTTGAGGGAAAGATAATAATAGGAGAAATCACTTTAGGCTGTTGATACATATTAACTGATCGAATCTTCATGACAACTTTGTATGGGAGGGGAGACCATTATTCCCTTTTATAGGTGAGCAAAGTGATCTCCAGGATACGAGTAAGTGATAAAACTAGATTTCAGTCCAGCTCACTTTAGCAACTAATCTGTGGTACTCGTCTATGACCATTGAATACCTACTGTGTGTCAGGCAACAGTGTACAAAACAGATAAGGCCTCTATCATCTCACACCAATTTCAGCCTAATAGGGACAGTAATCCTATAACTAAACATATAACTACGTCATGAGCAACTGGGAAGGGTGGTCAGAAGGAAAATGTACAGGGTTCATTTTTGGGGGGTGACTATAATAGGGAACCTGATTTAATTATTAAATGAGGCAGAGATGTTGGGGGATCATGGCAGGCTTTCCTCAAGTTCTGTCGTGGAATCCATTGGCTAGCATCTGGGACAGAGATTGGAACATGAGTTTTAGAAGCAGGTGGCCTGTGTTCTCATTTTGCCTCCTACCAGCTGTGTAACCCTGAGTAAGGTACTTAGCCTCTTGGGCCCTTGTTTCCTCATCTATAAAATGGGATAATTTAGTTCCTATCTCACTGAATTGCTGTGAAGATTAAACTGTTTAGGCCAGGCGCGGTGGCTCATGCCTGTAATCCTAGCACTCTGGGAGGCCTAGGCGGGAGGATCGGTTGAGGTCAGGAGTTTGAGACCAGCCTGAGCAAGAGCGAGACCCTGTCTCTACTAAAACAGAAAAAATTAGCCAGGTGTGGTGGTGCATGCCTGTAGTCCCAGCACCTCGGGAGGCTGAGGCAGGAGGATCACTTGAGCCCAGGTGTTTGAGGTTGCTGTGAGCTAGGCTGATGCCACGGCACTCTGCCCAGGGTGACAGAGTGAGACTGACAGAGTAAGAGTTGGGAACAGCTAGCCAGGTAAATGACAGGGTGGAGGGTGTGCACAGTGCGTGTGCAGGCCCTGGAGGGACAGATGAGGCATGTGGTAAAACAAGGCTTCTCCTCCTGACCGGACCCCTCACTTCTTGTCCCCAGGGGCCTGCGAAGCCTCCCTGGCATGCTCCACCTGCCATGTGTACGTGAGTGAGGACCACCTGGACTTGCTGCCGCCTCCTGAGGAGAGGTGAGCTCCTCCCAGCTGCAGGCTTGGCCACGGGCCTCTGCGTTCCAGGAGTCCAGAGGTGCTCCCCTCCCCTCCCCTCCCCACCCCACCCCACCCCACCCCACCTCCAGCTCCTGGAAGGGGAGCTGCCCCTCTGACTGCTCCCGGCGGACCCCCTATCTCCCCAGCAGCCGAGCCAGCCTAACCACTGCCCTTGTTACCCCAGGGAAGATGACATGCTGGACATGGCCCCCCTCCTGCAGGAGAACTCCCGGTTGGGCTGCCAGATCGTGCTGACACCAGAGCTGGAAGGGGCGGAATTCACCCTGCCCAAGATCACCAGGAACTTCTACGTGGACGGCCACATCCCCAAGCCCCACTGACATGGGCAGCTGGACAGGCCTGGACCGCCGTGGCGCCAGAGTGAGGACTGAAGGAATAGTCAAGTTGCCAGCCCAGCCCAGAGCACTGAGAGGCCGGAGAAAGAAGCAGGAAGCCCTGGAGAAGGCCAAAGCCCCTGCTTGGGAGAGATCCCATCGCCTGGCCAGGCTCTGGTGGGGATAGGGCCGCTACCGGGGCGGCCTCCCGCACACCCCTGAGAATTGGGGTGCCAGGAGGGGTGGACTTAAATCAGAGCTGCAATAAAACTGTCTCACAGACCTTCAGTATGTTGAGTGTCCTTTGTGTGGGGGGGGCAGGTCCCGGGTCTACAACTGCATATGCTGGGGACCCCCCTTCCCCTCCACGAGCAGTGATGGCCGGTGACGGCCAGTTAGTGTGCTGAGGGCGGAGGCCTGGGACCCTCGTGGAAGGCCCCGCCCCTGCAGCTGCGGAGGGATTTGGAGGGATGGAGGCGCCAAAGCTGATCCTCTGATCCTCGTCAGATGTGCTGGCCCTTCCGTGCTGCCCAGGTGGGGCTCATTGGTGGGCCCAGCGGGGGCGGGGCTGGGGCCAGGTGAAATTGGGAAGTGGGGGTGGGCTGGGCGGTGGCGTGATGGAAGCTGAGCCAGGCCCAGACTGCTCTGACTGCCTGATGGCACCAGAGCTACTGGCGCCGCCCTGTCTGGACCCAGAGCCGCCCCCAGGGTCCCCCACCCAGCAGGAGCTGAGGACCCCAGAATGCTGCAGACTCAGTAGGAGGTGTGTAAGGCCGGGCTCCCTCCTTCCCCCATCATGCACGCCCCTCTGACTGCACCTGACCCAGCGGTCAAGGGGTCATGACCTTTGGTTCCCGGGGTTATCCAGGGTGGCAATGTTAGTTACTGGTACTTAACAAAAGAAGAGGTTCTGGTTCCTAAGGACACTTGGGGTCATCCAGGGATCAGAGGCTGTGCAATTCTATGCCTCTGAGGCCCATGTAGGCACCAGGAAGGGTTCATCCAGGGGTTATGGAGCGTAAACCAGTAATAATGATAAAAATCATCGTGATCATCATAGCAAACCGGAGGCTTCAGATCTTGACTCGGTCTCCTAGGGTGGTCCTTGCCTGGGCGACCTACTGGATCGATGACGTGGTTAACTGATGTGGAGGGTTGAGAATGGTGCCGGGCGCACACACAGTAGGCACGTGGTGTTTGCAATTACTTTGCAACTTTTAAACCTTCAACCCAGCGTTAGGAGTAATTTTTGGCTCCAGACAGGCATGTAGCCTCCCCGAGGGCACACAGCTAACAAGGAGCAGACACAGGTTGGAACCCCCCAGGCCTGCTGGGCCCAGGAGTCACCCAGGGAACTGGGTGACCCCACTGCCCCTTGTCCCCAGGTCTCTCTGGCCTGCATGCCCGGACTCAGTCACCGCCCTGCACTTCCTCCAAGTGACGGCAGAGGAGCTGGCCCAGCCCCCTGCCCACAACACCCAGGCCCTGGGACCCTACTGCGAGCCGATGTCTCTGAGGACTCCGGGCCCCCTACCTCTGGACAGGGCTTCCAAGGCTATGCAGACCCAGATCAGCAAGAAATGCCACAGCCTGGACCCCACAGGAACTCCCCCGGCCCCACCCCAGAGAAGGCCCCGGAAACAGCAGAACCCCTGCCGGGGCACTGAGAAAGTGGACCCCGGGTTCCAGGGGGTGACTCTGAAGTTTCAGATAAAGCCAGATTCCAGCCTGCAGATCATCTCCACATACAGGTAGGGGCTGGCAGGGGCCAGGACGCCCTTCATATCAGTAACAAGGAGAACACTCAGGGTGCCAGGCAGAGGCTTGGGGACGGGTGCTCCCAGGCATCAGCTCATGGGCTCCCACACCAGCCCCACAGTACACAAGGCCCAGTCTCTGACGCATCGAGACCTCAGGCTGGTGCAAGACCCAGCCCTGCTGCCACTGAGGTGTACCTGCCAGTGTGAGACCTGGTCTCCTCTTTATGTGTCAGGCCGGACGCTACCAATGGCTGCTGTTATTTTGCCCAATAATGGTAATGGTTATGAGAACAACAGCAATAAGAGGTAACAGGCAGCACTTGATATGTATGGGCTCACTGAAGCCTTGGGAAGCCCATTTTATAGATGAGGAAATTAAGGCAGAGAGAGGGAAATAACTTCCTGGGGTTACATAGCAAGAATGTGGGAGAACTGGGATTTGATTTTTAGTTTTGGATTTTTTTTTTTGGTAGAGATAGGGTCTCGCTATATTCCGAGGCTGGTCTCGAACTTCTGGCCTGAAGTGATCCTCCCGCCTTGGCCTCCCAAAGTGCTGGGATTACCGGCACGAGCCACCGTGCTGGCTGAGAACTGGGATTTGAACCTGGCAGGCTGACCCCAGGCTTACTACCTCTTAAAATAATATCAATGATGATGATGATGATGATAATGATAATGAATGAGGGGCAAAGCCAGGCCTTTCAGCATCAGATTCTTCCTCGGGAGGTGCCTGATGTCTTGATAGCAAATTTTTATTTTGGGGGAGCTGTCGGGGACAAGATACAAACCCCTTAATGCTAACGCCTTGTCTACCCCCCAGCTTGGCCTGTAGCAGCCGCTCTCAGGGGCCCCCTGCGTGCCCCGCCAGGGCTCCGGAGGCCCACCCTGCAGGCAGCGAGGCCCTGGGTGAGTTCTGAAGACTTGACAGCTATAAATATTTTGGGGGGTGCCAATTTCCTATCTTCCCTATCTTCCTCCCTGCCCCCCTTCCCCATCCCGCTTCCCCATTTAGACCCTTCCAGGGGGAGTCACAGTGTCCCCCTCCACTCGGGCTGAATCACCCCACCCCCAGCTTCCTCCCCTGCCGAGCAGTGCCATCTGTCTCCCTTCCTGGTTTACACTCTCTCTTAGATCTGGCAACACCCCAGGGCTGGCCCGGAGCCAGGTGGGGCCTTCACACAGACCCTTACAAAATACCAGCCCTTCTGGCCCACATGCTTGGCCTCTGACCCCTGCCCTTTGCCACCCGACCCTTCAGGGCCCCGGTGCTGTGCCTCATGCAGGACCCAGACGACTCCACTCTGGAGAGATGCCGAAGATGGGACCCCTCTCTGCAATGCCTGCGGTATCAGGTCCTCAGAATGGAGGAGGGAATCGGGATTGGGGGGGGTCCCCAAATCAGTCTATCGACATCCAGCTCTTGGGGAAAGTGGTTTTCTTGCGGTGGTTTCTGGGCCCCCGCTGCGTCCTGAAGGGTGATTTCTTGTACCCCCACCCCAGGTACAAGAAGTATGGCATCCGCTGCTCTGGCTGTTGGCTGGTGCCCAGGAAGAGTGTCCAGCCCGGGAGGCTATGTGGCAGATGTGGAGTGGCCCTGGACCCACACGAAAGCCCAGCTCAGGCAGATTAAGCCCCGAGCCTTCACTGATTCCTCATCTGGAGCAAAAAAAAAAAAAAAAAAAAGCTATGAGCCAATTCTGCCTCAGTTTCCCCAGACGGAGAATGGACAGAAGCTCTCCTAGGCGGAGTGGATTAAGAGCCAACCTGCCCTGTGTCCCCATTCAGGGATCCCAGGGCAAAGACCCAGGCCACAGGCCCCAGAGCCTGTCTCGGGGTCACCCGTCCCCTGCTTGGTCCTTTCTCCAGTCAGGCTGGGCTGAGCCCCACTCGGGAAACGCAGTGGGTAGTGATGGTTACCTTGTTCATAGCAAGAACAATAAAACAGTTACTCAGAGAGAAAAAGAGGTGTGATTTGGGGATCCCATCTTGTGTGCCCGTCTCCCAGCCTGGGACAGTGGGGTGGTATTTTCTCATTGCGAGGGTCGTGCACGTGCACACACAGGGACAGTCATATACAGGCTATGGTCTGACACACAGAATCAGCCACATTCACCACACTGTCCCATTTGGGGAAACAGCCACCACCCACGGAAACGGACAACGCACTTAGAAAGACATACAAAACAGGCACATGTGTGCCAATAGACATGTGTGCCAAAGGACACACGCATCAACAGACATACATGGAGACAGACACAGACCACACACAAGACAGCAAGGCACAAGCCTTGACACACAAGCATTGACAGACACATGTATCAACAGACACACAAAACACATGTAGATGACGCACACGGATAACAGAGGTGCACACCCAAGGGGGCCCTTCATCGGTTAGCTACACCCCAGCTTGCAGACTGTCACCCTGTCTCAGTCCTTACACATGCAGCCCTGCGGTGTCCCCTGCCTGCTTTCCAGATCTCCCTAACCCAGCCAAAGGGTGTCCCCTCTCCCCCAAGCCTAGAGCCAAAAGCTACCTGTGAGAGGCCGGCCCTGGGCAAGTGGGACACACAGAGCCCCAGCGCTCACTTCAAGGGAGAGTCCAGAATGGCTGGGATGAAACAAGGGCAGGATTGTCCCTGCTATGAGCACAAGGCCAGTGAGACCCTCCTTGTCTCTCCTGGGTGGCCCTGTAGGGACAGGGCTGGGGTCTAGATCTTCCAATTGTCAGATCCCTGAATCATCTGGTCTCACCCTTTCTCCCCTGGAACACCCTCCCTCCACATCTCCCTGGGGCTGCCACATTCTTGTCACGTGGGGAGGTCTAGCCCCATCACCTCATCAAAGAAGCCTTCCTTGAAGACCCAGTCTAAAATAGACACCCTCTCCCACCCTATGTCAGCCTCTCATCCACCTCCTTGCTGGTCTTCACCCTCCTAGAACCTACCAGAATTTTCTTTTTCTTTCTTTCTTTCTTTCTTTTTCTTTCTTTCTTCTTCTTTTTTTTTTTTTTTAAGAGATAGGGTCTCACTATGTTGCCCAGGCCGGTCTCAAACTCCTGGGCTCCAGCGATCCTCCTGCCTCAGCCTCCTGAGTAGCTGGGACTACAGGTGCGCACCACCATGCCCACCTCAGAAGCTACTAGATTTTTCAATTCTCTGGCCCATCTGCCCCACTGGACAGTGACTTCTGAGGTCTGACTCACCACATCTGTGTCCATGAATGACCTCCCCAGCACTCAGCATAGAGAAATTCTTGGTGATATACCCTGAACTCATGAAGGTCTCAAACTGAGTGTCTGCAAACTGAAGGCTGCTTTTACCCATTTATTCAACATGTGTTGAGCAATGATGTGTGCCAGGCCCCAATGGGGACACTCAGCTGTGACTAGAACAAAGATCCCTGCTCCAGGGTGGCTGAGGTTCTAGGGAGACAGTAAAATAAATATTCAATTAAATGTCCAATAGGATCTTTTTTTTTTTTTTTTTGAGACAGAGTCTCACTCTGTTGCCCGGGCTACAGTGCCGTGGCGTCAGCCTAGCTCACAGCAACCTCAAACTCCTGAGCTCAAGGGATCCTCCTGCCTCAGCCTCCTGAGTAGCTGGGACTACAGGCATGCACCACCATGCCCACCTAATTTTTTCTATATATATTTTTAGCTGTCCATATAATTTCTTTCTATTTTTAGTAGAGATGGGATTTCGCTCTTGCTCAGGCTGGTCTCGAACTCCTGAGCTCAAACAATCCACCCACCTCGGCCTCCCAGAGTGCTAGGATTACAGGCGTGAGCCACCTCGCCCGGCCTCAATAGGATCTTAAGTTATAATCCTAAGCCTGAGCAAGACCAAAATCCCCTCTCTACAAAAAATAGAAAAATTAGCCAGGTATGGTGGTGCATGCCTGTAGTCCCAGCTACTCGGGAGGCTGAGGTAGGAAGATAGCTTGAGCTCAGGAGTTCGAGGCTGCAGTGAACTATGATTGTGCCACTGCACTCCAGCCTGGGTGACAGACAGAGTGAGACCCTGTCTCAAAAAAATACAAAGTTGGGGGGCTACCTTAGCCCCTTACCATGGGACTGAGGGAAGGCTTCCTTGAGGGGGTGACATTTGCACACAGACCTGAGGGTTAGGAACTGGCTCTGGGACTATTGGAGGTGAGGACACACCAGGCAGAAGGAAGAGCAAGAGCAAAGGCCACGTAGCAAGCAGGATTTTGTGGGCTTCCAGAAACCTCGAAGAGGCCAGTGGGAGTGGAGAGAGATGATTAAGGGGTGACAGGGGCTGCTCCTTGCTGTGCCTTTTGTACCTGGCACGAGGCACCCAGCACTGGCTTGCCCTCTCGTGCTGTTTCCTCCTCGTCTCATCCTTGCTCATTCAGTGTTTGCATGGGGCAGCCAATGGCGCTCAGCAGCCCAGGGTGGCTTCCTTTTCCAGGGCCCTGTGTTCCTGCTTCTGAGGCTGTGGGGAGGAGGCCCAGCTGTTCCGCCTTATGCCGTTGGGGGTGAGCGGATGGGTGATACACAGTGGGGGTTGCAGCTGCGATCATGTGTCTGTTCTGAATCATGATGCGCCCAGTGAAAAGGCACTTGGGGGTAAACTGAGGCACCGTGGGTGGACACAGGATGGAGGAGGCATTGAGGGGTGGGGCAGGGGCGCACCCTTTAGCAGGAGAGACATCCTGAGGGCTGACACTCATAGCTGGTGAGGTGTCAGTGCAGGGGCGAGGCAAAAGGGGACTGCCCATCCTGGCAAGGTGGCCTTGCCTTTGCCCCTGCCAGTAAGTAAACAGGCCCGGGGAAGCACCTAGCTCCCACCTCCTAGAATGACCCACACCAGAGGGCAGTGCTGGGCGGAAGAGATAAGCCGCCGGGAGGAGAAGGAAGGAGTAAGGTCCCCACCCCTGCCCAAGGGCTCATAAGAGCAGGAAACAGGGCAGGGATGGAGGACAATCTCCAGGTCACACCTCAAAAAGATGCCACGGATTGTGTCTGAGGCACAGCAGGCTCGAAAATTTTAAAGAAAGTTTTTTGCATGCATGGCAAAGCCGGGATTTGAACCCTGGGCTTGTTTAACTTGGCAGAAGCAGAAGCAGAGACCCGAAGTCCTTCATAAAAACTTTATTGGGGGAGACGGGTAGAAAACGGGGGTGACGCCCCTGGAGTTGAATAAATAAATAAATGAATAAATAAATAAATAAATAAAGCAATAAACAAGCCCCCCTGTGCGCATCTGGGGGGCGTCCCCCGGCCCGCGGGGAGAGGGGACCAGGCTCACGTGGAGGTCAGCTGGATGGCGAAGACCTCACCCCCGGCAGGTGACTCGGCGGTGTCCCCGGCCTCGGGTCCACCTTCCGCACCCGCGTTCCCGCCGGCGCCGCCGCCCGCGCCGTTGAGACACACGGCCTCGCCCGAGCTCTCGGCCTCCTGCACGTTGTACTCGCCCTTCTTGCAGGCGGTGGATTGTACGTAGAAGGCCAGGCCGGCCCCCGCGGCCAGCAGCGCTGCGCCCCCCGCGGCGCCGCCCACGGCGACCCACAGCCACGGACCTGAGGGGTGGAGACCCTCACGGAGCGTGGCCAAGTTGGTGGGGGCTCCCCGAATCCCCGCCACCGCTTCCCCCCGCCTACAGGCATGAGGTCAGTCCTTATGCCCCAAGGAACTCACAATCTGGCCTTGGGAGAAAGAAGAGACCCCATTCAATAAGGCCACTTCCGGCGCCAGTGCGACCCCAGACCCCAGACCTAATTTACATCGCACATCAGCCCCATGGGGATATAAGCCCGCGACCAGCCAGCCCCCTGGTGACAAGTCAATTCTCCCCATCCTCAGAAGCATGAGGGTTGGCAGGATCAGGTCAGTCTCTGCACCCCAGAAAGACCCAAGCCCTAGAAGCTACAGGAAGTGGGAGGAGGAGATCTGGTCGCCCCCCCATCTTCTGCCCTTGGTGACCCTCCAACCCCTCTTTCCCCCAGCGACACAGTGGAGAGTAAGTTGGGTCACGTCTCCACCACGCACAACCCACCCCAAGTTGTTAAGTCCCTCCCCAAAGCAGTGACAGCCCTGAAGGGTCCCTCCGCTGGAATTGCACCTCCCACTCCCACCCTGCGATCAACAACCCCACCCGGTCAGGTGCCCTTGACTTCTACTCTGGTGCACTCTGGTCTCACCTATGGGGACTGAGAGGGAGGCAAAGACGTGGTCAGGGGCCCCAAGCCCAGGCACCCCACGCTCAGGTCACGCCCCCGTGCATATCCTTCGCCCCGCCCCTAGCTGCCACTTACCCGCCACGCGCACCGTGATGCGCCGCGCGTGGCGCCCGTGCGCGTTGGTGGCTGAGCACTCGTACTCGCCGCCGTGGCTTCCCATGGCACCCGCCACGCTCAGCGTGCTGTTGTTGCTTGACAGGCCGATGTTGAGGGCCCCCGGGGGCGCGCGCCAGCTGATCTGGGCTGGAGGCCAGGCCTCCGCGCGGCAGGTCAAGGTGAAGTTCCCGCCTGGCCGCACGCCTCCGGGAGGCGAGGCGGCCAGCTCTGCCACCACCGGCCGGTCTGCAGGGGGACAGAGAGTGAAGTAGGGCTTAGCGCAGGCCCAGCGCTGACCAGGTGCCCTCCACCGGCCCACCACACAGGTCTGCGACCACCCTCCTCTGATAGGCCGGCGAGCCCCCTTCCCCCACTACCGGCTGTTGTTGGGACTAAAATTCTGCGCCCTTCTTCACTGAATGGGAGGAGGTGGAGCCCCAGGCCAGTGTCCTTCTGACCCAGGATTTGAGAGGGACGTGGGTCCTGTTCCCTAAACCTTTCATTATCCACAGGTTTAGGTCGGGATTCCCTGTCCCCCAGAATGGCACTGGGACAGATGCCCTGAACTCTCATGGGCTCAACCACCCCTGCAGTTCACTTTTCCAGATACTGTGTCTCTTTCATCCGATGCTGCCTTCACTCACATTCCACGCCCACGGTGACCATCCGGGAGTCTGTGCCATGCGCATTGGTGGCCACACAGCTATAGGTGCCCGCGTCTTCTCGGGACACGAGCTGCCGCTCAGGCCAGGGCACGCCCTCCCGGGAGCAGCGCACTCCTGGGGAGGGGCGACCCCGGGCGGCGCAGGCCAGCGCGGCAGCCTCAGCCCCCTCCAGCCAGGTCTGGTGACTTGGGCAGGTGGACTCATCCATTTGCGGTGGCGCTGCAAAGCAGCCATGGGGGGTGTCAGGGAGGGGCCCGGACCGTGGGCAGCCCTACACCCTGCCCGCCCGGGCCCCGCTCACACTCTGCGCTCACGACGACTGTTTTGACCATGGAGCCGTGCCGGTTGGTGGCATTGCAAACGTAGATACCGGGTGCCAGATCACTAGGGGTGCCAGGGCCTCTGGGACTAGGGTATGGGGGTGCCAGCGGCAGCAGCACCCCCTCACTGACGCCCCCAGAGCCGACGCACTCCACGCTGGGCTCTGGCTTGCCGTCGACCTCACAGGAAAACAGTCGACCAGATCCTTCCACCCACGTCCAATTACTGGGGCAGCTCAGCTCCTCAAAACTGGGGCCATCTGGGGAGCAGGATTGTAGCAGTTCACACAAGGGACAGGAAGTCCAGCCAGGGTTGTCCCGACAGACGCTGTGCTGCCACTACTCACATTCCACCGTGACAGCCACATTTTTGGCGGCAGAGCCTCGAGCATTGGTGGCTTCACAGCGGTAAGTGCCCGCGTGCTCCCGGGCCACACGCAGCAGGCCCTCCATGAGAGCCCCGCCCTCCCCAGACCGAACACAGCTCACGTTGGGCGGTGGGACCCCGTGCGCCACACAAATCAGCGAGGCCTCTGTTCCCTCCAGCCAAGTGATGCGTTCGGGGCAGCCCACGCTGTCCAGTGCTGGCGCGTCTGGAGAGGGGAATGTGTGTTGTTAGCTTTGGGGTTTGGGGGCCAGTCTAATGTCTCCAGCCCCTCTTTCGTGTCCCTGGGCTGCCACGAAGGGTTGGGAAGGCTTTGGTCTACACAGGGATGCCGATCCCAGGAGGTGTCGCGCTAGTCTAGTCAGCCATCTGTTTTGGGGATCCATGAGCCTCGAAGGCCCTTCCCCAGTTTGGGGCCTAAAATTTGTTAGACTGCCTGGACCGCCCACGTTTCTAAGACTCCGCCCAAACGCCACGCCCCAGCTTATGGACACACCAATTCCTTTCTCTCCATCCTTCGCCAAGATCCTTTCCCAATCCCAGTAACCAGCCCCTTCCCTTTCCCAAAATCCCGCCCAAAGGTACGTCTCACACCCTAGGCCAGCCACCCCCAGACCCTCAACGAGACAGAGATGCTCTCTGCACATCCCCACTCACATTCCACCGTCAGCATCACGTCCTTGACCGCCTTGCCCTGGACATTGGCCGCTGTGCAGCGGTAAACGCCGGCGAGTGCGCGAGTGACAGGACCCAGCAGCCCCAACGCCAACACGGCCCCGCCGTCTCTCCGCGCGCAGTGCACCGAGGGCTCTGGGTTTCCACGGGCCTCGCAGCGCAGCGTCTGTTCTGGGCCCTCGGGCCACGTCCAGCTCCTGGGACAGTCCGAATCATCCAGCCGTGGGGCGTCTGCGGGCAGGGGCGTGGGGTACAGAGAGGCTAGACGTGGGCGGTGAGGAATGGCCCTACCTAGACGACACGGCCAGGGACCATGCAGGTCCTTGGAGGGCACAAGGAGCGGGGCGAGGGGTTAACACCAACTCACATAGGACCCGAAGCTCAGCGCTCCTGTTCTTGCTCAGGGTCTCGCCGTCCACCTCGAGAGTGGCAGCGCAGAAGAATCCGCGCCTGTCGTCGTCGTCGGTGGCATTTAGCTGTAGCTGGGCAGGCTGCCCCGGGACCGCGGCTGGAATTCCCTCCAGTGTGACCAGGGCTTGGGCTCCAGCTGCGCAGGTTACTGTCACCATCTTCCCCTCGGGGACGCTGGGCTCGCTCAGGGTCAGGAGGGGCTCGGGGAAGCCTGGAGGCGGAGCACTGGCTGGGGTCCGCTGACCACGCCCCTCCCGCCGGTCAAGGCCCGCCCCTTATTTGCCTGAACCAAGAGCATCACGCCCCGCCTCTCAGGCTCCGCCTTTCCAGCTGTTCAGTCTCCGCCCTCCATCTGCCCCGCCCCTTTGGGGGCTCTCGGGCCACGCCTGTTCCGGAATTGAGGCCCCGCCCACTCCTTGCCCCGCCTTCGCGTTCCTCTGGCCCTACCCCCAAGCCACAGTTGTTTCCACCCCCAACCCCCTCCCCACTCTCCTTCTTACTGTAAATGGTCAGGTTCTCCCGGGTCTCGCGGCTTTCGTCCCCCAGGGTCACGCTGCAGACCAGCTGCTTGGCACCCTCCTGCTCGGCGCTAGCTGTGGCTGTGGCAGTGGCCAAGAGTGCGTCCCCCTCCAGGGTGACATCGGGACTCAGCCTCTGGTCCCCCAGCGCTAGGTACACTCTGGCCTCTGAGGCCGGAAACAGTCCGTCCAGGGCGCAGGTCACGGGCTTTTCAGAACCTACTTCCAAGAGCCGGGGAGCAGCGAGGCGCGGGGTGTCCGGGGACAGGGCTAGGGGGTCGAAGTACCGAGCTTGAGCGAACTTATGTACTGAGCACTCAATACGTACTAAGCACTTTATATGCACTATTTTATGGTATTATCACCCTCAAGGCACAGAGAGGAAAACAGTTGGTGAATGTTGAAGGATTAGCGTTCAGATGTATCTGTCTCGAAACTTCTTAAAAACCCGCCCTACTCCACTTGGTCCCCATGTCCACCCCACACCTACTCACAAAAGGTTCGGAGCTCTCTGGGAGCCGAGCTGTTTTCAAACAGTCCCAGGCCGTGTGGCCGCAGATCCAGCTCCGCGCGGCACGAGAAATTGGCCCCATGATCCTCCCTCCGAGCTAGTACAGTGGCTGTGAGCACTGCGCCCCGCGCTCGGGGTGGCTCGCCGGCGAAGCTGCGGCGGATCAGCTCTTGGGTGCCCCGCAGCAGGGTCAGAGTGAGGCTTCCACGGGGCCCGGCGCCGGGGACCCTGCAGCTCAGGGTGAAATTCTCGCCCACGGGCTGCCACGGAGGCAGTGGCACCAGCTCTACGCGATCCGGCCGCTCTGCAAGGAGGGAACAGCGGCTCTTGGAACGCCAGGACTTAGGGGGACTTGGCGTGGAAGCCAGGGGAGCCTGGTCCAAGACTGGAGGGCTTGGAGATCCAGAGGGTGGGGCCTGAAGGGGAGGACCCCGGGACCCAGGGGGCGGGGCCTGGAAGGGAGGGAAAGTAGTGGAGTACGCGCGGGGCCACCCAAAACTCACGGAAAGTGCGAATGAGCCCACGCGCCTGTAGTGTGCGCCGTGCGCAGCGGAAGAAGCAGACGGGCTGGGTCTCCGGCTCGCGGATGTCCACCAGCTGCCGGGCCAACCAGCGCAAACCCCTCTGGGTCCCGTTTCGGCGCAGCGAGGTCTCCAGGCCACCGCGTTCCGGCCGAGGGCAGTTAGTGCTGCAATTCAGCCACAGCGAGCCCCCGCGCTCCACAAGCGCCACGCGGGGCTGCAGGTCCGCCCAGAAGGGCTCCTGCGCGACCGCTGCCCAGGGAAACGCGGGCTCAGCCTGGGGAGCCAACTCCCTGAGATCTTAGCGCCCCTATGCCGAGTCAAGGGTTCCCGGGGACCGAGCAGAGGCCGCAGCCAGGAAAGAGCCCAAGAGTCCCGCGTCCTGCCCAGGCCTCGGGTTTGGAGGCGCGTGCTCCCAGAGTCTAAACCTCGAGGGTGTCTCTGGGACGTGGCAGCAGAGAGCCCTGGTCTGCAAAGCGCCGATGAAGCAGTGGGAAAGCACGAGGGAAGGGGGGAGACGAGAGGAAAGATGGGGTCCTCGATGCACACAGCAATGCCGGGAGAATGGGACCCCAGGTGGGGGAGGGGGAACCAACGGGTTCTCGGGTTCTGGCACATTGCCGGGAAAGGAGGAGACTAAGGCTGGGCGAGGGCAAAGGAGATATGAAACTGGGTGAAGGATAAGGAAGGAACCTAAACCTGGGTGGGGAACATGGAAAGAGGCCCAGGGGCTGGGCTGGTGGAAGGAACCGCGGGAACAGCCGAGGGAGCCGGTTGCCAGGGCTCCCGGTGGAGCGGGAACAGCGCCTCTGAGTCACGGTAGTTGAAGAGATGGAGTCTTCGCGGACCGCGAGTGGAGAAGATGCCAGTCCGTGGACCGTGGTGCACAGCAGGGCGGGAGGAGGTACCCAGGGAGGGGACACGAGAGCCACGGGGTCTCCAGGGCGCGGGGTTGGGCGCAGAAGAGCGCCCAGGGTCTTCAAGGGGGTAGGGGCGAGCGAGGAGTCAGGAAGCTGGGTCTTGGTGTGTGTGGGGGCGCGGGGGAGAGGGGAGAGGACCTGGCTGGAGGCAGGGACAGAAGCGTGGGACGAGGCGAGGGAGGAGCCGGGAGGGACACAGGGCCGCTTCCCGGGTCCGGCAACTCCGCCCCCGCTCTGTCCATCTCGAGCCGGGGCGGGCTCTTACCTGAGAGGCCGAGGAGCCCCAGGCCCAGGGCAGCCCAGAGGCCGAGTAGCGCCCGGCGCAGCCCTGGTGAAGGCCCTGGCATCGCCGCCACGGGGGAAGCGCAGGAGGCGAGGGGAGCGCGAGCGAGGAGCTGGGCTAGAGGACGGCGCGGCGCGGCGCGGCGGGTGGGGTGTGGGGGAGGCAGAGTTGCGCTCGGGGATTGGTTTAACGTTGGTAACTTGGTTTCCAAGGAGGGGGCGGCGGCAGAGGCGGCGGGGGGGCGGCAGGCGAGCGTGCGCTAAGCTCCTGGCCTTGGCGAAGGCAGGCTGACAGGAGCGAGCGACCCCCAGGGTCTACGCGGCGGCTGGCCCGATCGCCCGGAGCCTTCTGGGGGCGACCACGCTCTCCCGCGTCATCCTCAGCGGCGACTCGGAGGTCGGGGGATGCTGGGTTGCCCTTCTCAAACCCCCTCCCCAGCCCTGGTTTGGATGCTATGATAATGAGCTGGACTCCGAGCTCCGCCCCCAACGTTAGCTCCTCCTACCAGCGCCTCTTAGGGCAGGGATTGATGTGGGGGCTTGGAGAGGTTTGGGAAGCACAGGATGGAGAAAGGACAGTTCTAGCGGAGAGCGTGGGGATGCCACCCTCACTGATGCTTCTCCTTTTGACCCCGCGGCGCCACACCCCTAATCCCCCTCCCGCTCGGCCCCAGCACGCGACGGAGGGGGCGGGACGAAAGTGCCAGCGAGTTGGGGACACGGGTGCGTGCGCGCAGCGTTCGCGGGCGTCTAAATCAGAATCGGCTCAGCCCCGGGTCTGTATTTACCCAGGGTGCAGCGGGCACGTGTCTTCTCGGCGTGTGTGAGCGCGAATCCGCCTTCCGCGCCGGCGGGCGGGGCTCTGGATGGCGCCGGCTCTGCTAAGCACCTAGTATGGGCCTGGATTCTGCCTCCATGCGACACCAAGAGGCCGACGGTGACGCTTTTAACCCCGCATCCAGGACCCCAGGCTTTGACACCCGCCGCATGTGCCCACCTGGTCTGGTGACTACAAGGACATTGCCAGGACGCAAGTCTGTGGCATTCCATGTGGACCATCTGATTACCCCTTCCCGCTGTCTCTATATGGATACCTCTTCTGCGGATCCATGTCTCTCTATATGTCCATGTGACCCACATGTGTGGTCTGACCCCCGGCGTTAATGGTGAGCTCCGGCTACACGCACGGTTGGGTGGATCTCCTGGGAAGCACCGGTTCTAACCTGGAGGTGGGGTTAGGACAGGAAACTTAACATCCAATCAGAGCTGCTGCGTGGTAGCGGCAGAGCCAATCAGGAAAAGCCATACTATGAACCCACCCCCTCCGCCCCACCCCGGCCTGTGGCCCTCCCCGGCCCTTGCTTAGCCCGTCTGCGCCGCTTGAATAATGCCAGCAGGAGAGGTTTTTCCTACACCAACTGGGAGTGCGGGCCTGGGGGTCTGGGACCCCAGATGGGCCCTGAGTAAGAAAACCTCAGGTGCCCTCAGGGAGACAAGGAACTTGGAGAAAGTGGCAGCAGTGGGGCCAAAAAAGGAGACCACTTCCCTCCAGGAGATGCAGTAATGGGGACCCTGAGGCCTCGAGACAAAGGTTGGCTGAGGAAGGCTTTATTGATCCGGGAGGGTTCCCCAAATTGTTCCAGATTCTTCTTTTCCCCTGCTCAGCCGGCATAGAACGCCCCGTCTACGCCAGAGATCGCATCGCTAGGCACCTACGCAGGTAGGCAGCCCCCACAGCGACAAGGATGATCACAAGAACTGCGATGGAAGTGATGGCCAAGGCTTTGGACGCGGGGCTCCAAGCTGGGGCAGGAGGTGAGAGTTAGGGACGGAGCACGTGGAGGCCTGATGACTGGCTTGGAGCTCACGCTGAGTCTGTCTGTGCGCCCTCCTGGGGTTATAACCCTGTCACCCCCCGCCCCCTGTCCCCCGGTCCCCAAGTACTGAGGATTTACAAGGGGCCCTCACCGAGCGTCAGCGTAATGGGTGCTGAGCTGCTGCCGACCACCAGGCCGTCGAGATTGAGGCGCGCGAGGCATGTCACCGGCTGCCCGAAGTCGCGGAGTCCGGCGTGAAACGCGTGGGTCAGCGTCACATTGGCTGGATCCAGGCCAGTGAAGCGCTCCAGGCTTTCAGAATAGATGACCCGGCTGCCGCATCTCAGGGTCACCACCAAGAAGCCCACGGGGAACACGCGCGTCACGTGACAGCGCAGAGTATACATGCCACCCTCTAAGACCGGAGGCTCCAGTATGACGCTGTGCGGTGCTTCTAAGGCAAGAGCGAGCCCCTAAGTAAGGTCCTCGGGCGCCCCCTAGACCGACTGTCAACTACATCCCGCTCCTCCAGTTCCCTTCCCCCTCCCCCAGCCGGGCCTAAGCCCGGTCCCTCACTGTAGGTGGTGATCCTGGCGGTGGCCCCCCGCGTTTCTCCTGCGCAGGTGACGAAGCAGCGCACGTCGGAGCTCCAGGCCCTCACGTCGAGCAGCTGGTAAGATACCCAACCCGGCCCACTGAACGTTTCGCCCCGCCGCAGCTGGGTGTGGAGGCTGGAATTCGGCGGCAGGGGGCAGCTGTTGCTGCAGTTAAGCCGCACTGAGGCCCCCGGCGGCACGGCCACGGACTGCGGGTTTATGCGCACCCAGAATGACGCTGAGGTCCCGGGGGGTGCGGGAGGGCTTTCCCTGGGACCTTGTGCCCGCCTAACCCGGCGCCCCCGTACGGTCCCACTTCCCCAGTATGAGGCCGCTAACAAAAGCAGCAGCGACAGGGGGAACACAGACCCCATAGCAAAGAGCCTGGACTGAGGGGCCCCACGCCAGAGAGCCGAAGCTGGCTCGGGAGATAAGAAGGCCGGAGCGCCGCCTCCTCCACCCCGCCCCGAGAGAGACGAGAGGCCCCCCCCCCCACCCCTGAGGGCCCAGTAGCCCTGCATAGAGTACTCCCTTTCCTTAGCTCCACAGTGGGATTCCAGACCCCGTTGTAAGCCAAAGAGCATCACCTTCTTCTGGAGATGAGACTTTAGTTTTCATTAGCGTCCCAAAAGGTCATAAACAGCCCCAGATTTGGACCAGAGCCTCAGCGTTTGGCCTTGAACCCACATCCTTTTCTTGGGGGAGGAAGTGGGAGGACAGGGTTGCTGCATAGCTGCTTAGAAAGGGATCCAGCTGGACGCGACACCTCCCCTCAATTCACACAAGTCTAGGGGGATGACAAAGCTTTATTAGCACAGAGGAGAGGCTTCCAGAGGTGGCAGGGGGGTCCTCCAAGGCCTCAGCCCCTCCCCTTACTGCTTGCAGGGCCCTGGTTGCTCCAGGAATTTGGAGCTGCAGAAGCATTCTGTTCCCTTGTGGTTCCATTGAGACGGAAACAAGTGGGACAAGGAGACACCCAGGTGTTGGACACAGTTTCATGGCAGTCCATGGTTTAGCTGCCAAGGCACCCATGTGTCTTCCCAACAGACTCAGATCACGCATGTTAGGGCATGGCCATTGCGAACACTGGCAGAGACACATGTGGGTGGGGAGGTGACTAACAAAGGTCAGTGTCAGTGCTGGGGGGTGGGGGTGGGTGGGTAAGGACTCACTGGGTGGTCCCTGAGCATGTAACCATTGCTAGTCCATGTAGTGTCTTTGTGCCAGATAGAAAAATCACCCTTCTAGGGGAAAGCAGCTTGGCCAATGAGTGTGAAATTGATCTTTTTGTGCAGTTCAGAACCTGTACAACTGTCCCTGGTGACCCTGAATGAGATTAGGCTGGGAGCTCCATGAAGGCAGGAACCTATAATTCACCTTGTTCACCATCTTAGATTACACAAATGGCACTCAATAAATAGCTGGTAAAATCACAAATGAATAAATATGTCATCATCGAGAGTTAAGGACAGTTAGTAGACAGCAGCACCAGAGCTGGCATCTGTCAGAGGAAGTATGGGCATTTGTGTTTCCATGCTGCATGTGTCTGTGCAGGGCCACTTCTTCCTTGGGGCTATGGGGCCTCCGTGCACACAGCAGGCAGTGAGTTTCAGTATTTCCCGGCAATGTGTCCCCATGTTGGGGGTATGTGTCTCTTATCACTCCCACTGGAGCCAGGTTAGACTTTGATATTCCTCACAATCATGCCTTGAGTCTTGCCCCCTCCTCTTGGCTCAGTCCTGTGGCTACAGGTCATGTATGAGGGCTGAAGGTGCTATGACCCCAAACGCCATCTGCATCTGACTGAGGCCGCTGTCCTGTCCTCTGGCATCCTGTAGCAGTGGATGTAGCCGAATAGCATATGTCCACCACTCTGTTCACCATGTGGGGGGCCAAGGAGGAGGCCCTGTCCTGGGATGGGCTCAGGGCGGTGTGGCTTGTGTGTTCAGCTTCATGGTGGTCGCCTTCTGAGCCTCTTGTAGCTTGTATTTCTTGATCTTCCGCTGGCGGTTATAGACATAAGCCGCAGACCCCACAGCGCCCAGCGTGGCTAAGATTGTCACCACAACGATGGCCACTATATTCTGGTGGTCTGAGTCTGTCGGGAAGACACAACAGGTGGTGAGGACAGAGCCAGGCTCCCTGCCCCTACCCCACCCAGCCCTGCACACTGGCACACTCACAGAGCACCGTCACGGACACCTCACGGATGAGCTCGCCACGACTGCTGATGGCCCGGCAGACGTAGGTGCCGGAAAGATTCCGTGTGACACAACTCAGGTTCCCGATGGGGAGCAAAGCCCCATCCTTTTCCCGGGAACAGTTCAGGTAGGGGGACGGGTTCCCCCGGGCCTGGCATCTCAGAGTCTGCTGGGAGCCTTCTTTCCACGTCCAGTTTCCCGGGCAGTCCCTCTCGTCCAGCCAGGGGCCGTCTGAAGAGACACAACAAGATGACTGATTGAGGTCAGGGACCAGGACACCTCTCCCGATCTAGGACTGAAGGACTTAGGTAGGAATGTGGGGAGGGGGCTTCCTAGGGAATAGGGCTTGAAAGGCAAAAGCTTATGGGACTTCAGAGATTGGGCCTTGGAGGACAGGGGTCATTGTCTAGCAGCCCCACTCACACAGGACGCGGAGCTCCCGGGTCTGGTTCTTCTGCAGCACCTGCCCTGCCACCTCCAGGGCAGCAGAGCAGGAGAAGCTGCGCCCGTTGTCCTCAGCGCTGGCGTTCAACAAGAATTGGACCTGGGGGCCTGGCGGCCCCGCTGGAACCCCATTGAGCGTCACCACGGCTTCAGCTCGGGCCTGGCACTCCACCATCACCTCCGTCCCTTCTGAAACCTCTGGCTCGCTCAGAGTCAGGTTGGGTGCAGGGAAGCCTGGGGGCGGAGCATACAGTGAGCCCCGCCCACACATGCCCCGCCCCTCTGAAGCCCCGCCTCTCCCCCTTCTTACTGTAGATGGTCACGCTCTGGCGAGTCTCCACGATCTGGTTCCCCAGCATCACCGCGCACGTCAGCTGCTGGGAGCCCTCCTCCTCTGCCCTCCCCTCGAGCACGGCCTTGGCCGTGAGAGAGTCGCCGCGGTACATGATTTGGCTCATGGGATCCAGCCTCCGGTCCCCCAGTGCCAGGTGAACCTGGGCCTCTGAGACTGGGAACAGCCCACCCAGAAAGCAGACTACGGTCTCCTGTGTGCCCATCTCCAGCACCCGGGGGGTGACAAGTTGCAGGCCAGTTGATGGCAGGACTAGGGAGAGAAAGTGGGCGTGAGCAGACGGGGGTGGACGTCCTGAAGCCCTTTCCTGGGGCGTTTCCACTTCATTCCCCCACCGAGACATCCTCTTCCCGGGAGACTCGGTCATCCCTGTCCTAAGACACAGGCACCCCTTAACTGGAGTCACAGCCTTCTCAGAAGATTCTGTGGCCCCCATTGCAGGGTACCCCACCCTTGCCCTGCTGGCCCCCCAATGCCTCACCGAAGGTTCGGAGCTGATGGGGGGCTGAGGTGTTCTCGAATAGTCCCAGCTGTATGGGCCGCAGATCCAGTTCTGTGCGGCAGGAGAAATTCACTCCATGGTCGCTTCTGTCCACTAGCACCGTGGCCGTGACCTCGGCGGGCTCCCCCACCACCGGCTGCCGGTTCAGCTCCTCCTCCCCACGGAGAAACACCACAGTGAGGTGAGACCGGGGAGCCCCTCCGGCCACCTGGCAGTGCAGGGTGAGGTTCTCACCAACGGGCTGCCAGGAGGGCAGGGGTGCCAGCTCCACCTGATCCGGGAACCCTGCAGGGAAACAGAGGGGACAGGTCCCTGTGAGCTGGACCGCACTGCCAGGCCACAGACAGGTCACACCTGCCTGGAAGCTCTACGACTTCGCTTCACCTTCTCCCCAAAACACACCCTTCCATCTAAGTGGACAGGAATGTCAAGAGCTTTGGGGACACTGGTGAGAAAGCTCCAAGTGTTTGTGACCAAGTCCAAAAAATTCATTATTTATGGCAGCAGTTTTTGCTTTCTTTTTCTTTTTTTCCTTTGTTCTTTTTCTTTCCTTCCTTTTCTTTCTCTTTCTCCCTCCCTCCCTTTTTTTCTTCTCCTTTTTTTTTTTTTTTTTCAGAGACATGGTCTCACTCTGCTCTGTCTCGCAGGCTGGAGTGCATGGCCAGATCATAGCTCACTGCAGCCCTAAACTCCTGGCCTCAAGTGATCCTCCTGCCTCAGCCTCCCAAAGTGCTGGGACTACAGGCCTGAGCCACCATGTCTGGCCTATGACAGCGTCTTAGAGTAGAAAGTGGAAAAGAATTTCCAAGTCTATCACCAGGAGTCTGGTGGAATAAATCTAATAAATTCAGTAGCCCAGTCCACTAGACATTGTTTTAAAAGGACCCTTCTTGGCTGGGTGCAGTGGCTCACACCTGTAATCCCAGCACTCTGGGAGGCCAAGAAAGGAGAATAATTTGAGCTCAGAAGTTCAAAACCAGCCTGAGCAATAGCAAAACCCCTTCTCTACTAAAAATAGAAAAATTATCTGGGCATCATGGCCGTCATGGTGCACACCTGTAGTCCCAGGTATCCAGGAGGCTGAGGCAGAAGGTTCAATTGATTGAGCCCAGAAGTTTGAGGTTGCAGTGAGTTATGATCATGCCACTGCACTCCAGCCTGGGCAACAGAGCAAGACCCTATCTCTAAATAAAATAAGATAAAATAAAAAATTAAAATGGTGCTGTTAGAGGTAGGACTATTATTAATCCACTTCACAGGTTGAATCACTATAAATGGACAGGAGGTTTTTTTTTTAGGGTGATGGAAATGTTTCAAGAGTAGATTGTGGCCATGGTTGCACAATTCTATAAATACACTAAAAAAATCACAGAATGGTATACTTAAAGAGGATGAATTTTACAGCATATAAATCATATCTCAAGAAAGCTGTTGGCCGGGCACAGTGGCTCACACCTGTAATCCCAGCAATCTGAGGCTGAGGTGGGAGAATTGCTTGGGGCCAGGAGTTTGAGGCTGCAGTGAGCTATGATGTCACCACTGCACTCTAGCCCCAGGGACAGAGGAAGACTCTGTCTCAAAAAAAAAAAAAAAAAAAAGCAAAGCTGTTAAAAAGTATAATAAGGTCAAGAAAACCCTAAGGCATCAGTTCTTACCTCTAACCACCTGCTATAAACTTTAAGGTGCAGAATTTGAGGTGTTGCCAACCCCCGAGGAAACTCAGCAACTGCCTGAGCCCAGCTCCCTCCCTTGAGGGCCAGGAACTGGGGGCAGGGAGTCTGTCCTGCCCCTACCTGTCCTTGACTCAGATCTAAAGTCCCTTACGAAATCCTAGTCATTCCGCTCTTCAAATATTTGTGTACCTCTCTCTTCCTGGATACAGTTATTCTCCACAACAGTGTGGATAAGGCCTGCAGCCAACGGCTCTTTGGTTTCCTGTAAGTCCAGCTTTCTGCTATCGAATGCCTGTCTTTATGAACTCCTACACATTCTTCAAAGCCCAACTAGTGGTCACCTTCTCTGACCTTTCTGGAGAAGGCTCAGCTATCCAGGGAGGCTTCGTCTTCTTGACACCAGGCTTGGGGCAAGACCAAACCAGAGTCAGTGTCTCCCAGGTGACCCTTATGCCCTCACCTTTCACCCTCTTGCTACTGCGTGGGGCACCCGTGGTCACACAGGGAGAACTGTGGCAGAGCCAGGCCTCAAAGCTGGAGCACTAGGCAGAGATGCAGACAGTCCTTCAAAGAGGTTTCCCCCGGGTTTCAGAGGTCGCTGGGAATGTTTGGGGACTCCCTCACTTGGGAGGGCCGTGGCCAGCAACTGCTCAACCATCCTCCGGATCAGAAGCAAAGCTGGTATTTGCCCAAAGGCTGCCTTTGCCCCGGCATCATGAGAGTCGGTCGTCCTTTCTGCCTTACTGAATCATTACACCCCTCGGAGGAGGTTGCACGTGACAGCAGAGGAAAGCAAGAAACCATGTCACCCCAGGTCACCCAGCTATGAAGGGGCATGCTGGGACTTGGAACCCAAGGCTAATTCCAAAGCCACTTGGCCAGTTCTCTTCCTTTTTTTTTTTTTTTTTTTGTTTGTTTGTTTTGTTTTGTTTGTTTCATTTTCCTTTGGATTATATTTATTTATTTTTTTTGCCTTGGCAACTCATTCTCAATGTTCAAAATCCCAAGGTAGGAAAGGGTACAACAGAGAGAATTCTGCACTCCCCAGCCCTCTCCCAGAGCCTCTCTCTTCACAGCCAATTAGTACTGTCATTTCTTGAATGTCTTTTTAAGGCTCTTTTATGCATAAATACAGCCTCTCCCTCCTTCCCCCCTGCCGCTCCCCAACTCCAGAGTGGCGTGCCACACATATTTGGCATAACTTTCTTTCTTTGCAACTTTATAGTACACCTTGGAGCTCACTCATTCTTTTGCACAGTTGCATACTATTCCTTGGTATGGCCAAACCACAGTTTCTCTTCCTGGCCCTCCACATTTGAGAGGTTTGCCAACGTTTGCCCTCCGAACAAAGCTGTAGTGAGAGGGTCACTTGAGTCCAGGAGTTCAAGGTTGCAGTGAGCTATGATCATGCCACTGCGCTCATGTCCAGGCAACAAAGCAAGACCCTCTCTCCAAAAACCAAACCAAAACAAAACCAAAAACAGCTTCAGGGAATAACCCCAGGCCCCCACCAGTTTCCTCATGAGCAGGGCCACATGTAGCACTGTCCTAGGACTGCCCAAGTCCCCTCAGCCTGGCCAACACAGCTGCTATCAATTCTTCTGATCATTGTCAATATGCAAAAATAAAATGCCATCTCAGGGCTAGTTTTAATTTGCATGGTGTTTTTTTTTTTGTTGTTGTTGTTGTTTTTTTTTGATAGTGATGGGGGGGTCTCACGATGTTGCCCAGGCTGGATTTGAACTCCTGAACTCAAGCCATCCTCCCAGCTCAGGCTCCTGGGAATACAGGCACGGCTTAATCTGTATCTTTTTTTAAAGTGTCGTTACCAGGGCCTTGTCATGTGTTTAAAGAATGAGGCGGAGAGAGCTGGCATTCTCAAATGTGCTAATTTCTGTGGGTGCTCTAAATGCATGCATAGAGGTTCACCGAGGGACTTCCAAATGACAACGGGACTTTCCAAGGATGTCCCCACATGCTCTTCAGTGAGCCCCTCCCTGGCCCCACCAGTTGGCCCTGTAGGTGTCCCCTACCCAGGCTGCCTGGTCCAGCCCCCTGGGCCCTGCCACTCACAGTAAACGGTGAGCACGGCTGCAGCCATTGTCTGTTCACCGCGGCAAGTCGAAAAGCATAACGGCTTGCTGTCCTTATGCACATTGCTCAGTTCATAGGCCTTCCAGTTGTTTCCACGGGCAACCTCTGTTTTAGCCAAGTCAGTCTCCAGGCCTAAGGTGGCCTGCTGGTCACAGGAGGAACTGCAGTTGACTTGCACGGAGCCTCCTCGGGCCAGCGTGGCGTTTGGAGGGGATACAGACGTTTGTGCACCTTCAGATCCTGGAACAAAAAGGTGAGGAGAAGACAGGCGTTACAAATCAGGCTCATCACCATAACATGACCCTGTGCCCTGCCTGCACTGGGGACTGGGGACACAGGCTCGAACTAGACAAAACTCTCTGCCTTCCGTTTGGGAGATGGAAACATTTCATGAACAAACAAGATAATTAAGAACTGATGTTAATATGAGATTTGATGAAAACAAAACAGGGTGATAGAACCGAGAGTGCCTTGGGGGCAGGGTGATGTCTCAGCAGAGATGTGAGTGCCGAGAAAGGCCTGGCGAACCAGAGGAAAGGGAAGTGGATGCCTGGCAAAAGGAACAGCAAATGCAAAGGTCCTGGGGCAGGGTGGAATGAGTTCGGGAAAGTCACGTGGGCACCGTAGTCCATGATAAAGATGTTTGCTTTGTTCTGAGGGCAATAGGGAGCCCAAGGAAGGATTTTAGCAGAGTCGGTTTTAACATGAAGTCAGGCCAGGCCTGGTGGCTCACACCTGCAATCCCAGCACTTTGGGAGGCCAAGGCGGGAGGATCACTTGAGGCCAGGAGTTCCAGACCAGCCTCAGCCACATACCAAGACCCCGTCTCTACAAAAATATTAAAAAAAAATTTTTTTAAATTAAAAATTAGATGGGCATGGTGGCACATGCCTGTAGTTCCAGCTACTCAGGAGGCTGAGGTGGGAGGATCTCTTGAGCAGAGGAGGTGGAGGCTGCAGTGAGCTATGATCACACCACTGCACTCCAGCCTGGGTGACGGAGTAAGACCCTGCCTCAAAAACAAACAAACAAGCAAACAAAAAAACCCCACAAAATGCAAACAAAAACATGAAGTCAGAGCCGTTCTCCCTCCCAAGAGGGCACGTGAAGGGGGCCAGCCCTCCAGAAATCATCCTGGCTCCTTGTTCCCTTGGATAAGCACTTTTCCCTCTCTAGGCCTCAATTTTCCAATCTGTAAAGTGGGCGACTATAGTCACCCCACCTCCTGCTAATGCAAGTAACTCAGCCGGGGGCAGGCAGCAAGTGACTACCTTGCTGGTAAGCGCAGGTAAGAAAGAAGGGGCTTGTTCTGATTAGATCCGTCAGACTCTGGTGCCTCCAAAGCTTAAAAAATATCTATCTGAGCCCTGGCTTCCTAGCCTCCCCTCAAAGATTCCTATCCTCAGATTTGCTGTATCGGGGGTGTTCTATCTGGGGTGGAGGTGTGTGAGAACAACAGCTCTGTAAATTCTCCAAGGGGGATTCTGGAATTATTCCCATTTCACAGAGGGAAACAGTGAGGCTGGGAGAGGGGCGATACCTCGGGTAGAAAGCAGTGGATGGCAATGGAGTCCAGACGGGAGTCTAGATGAGAACCCTTTTTAGCGCTGTTAACCAAGGTGTCAGTTCCGCTGTCCTGCTTCTCCAAACTGACCACCTCCAGCGACCCTCTGCCCTGCTTCCCGCTTCCCTATCTGGGCTGGAGTTGGGGGAGGGGAGTGCTGGGGCGTCCTTCTCAGCTCTTGGCCCCTGGGTAAGTCAGCTCTGGAATTCCCCCGAGGAGAAGCAGCCCAGGACTTCCCCAGGGGCAGAGGATGAGGAACAGAATATGTCTTTGGGGCGGGGATGTTCTTGAGCCTACTAGGCTTGGAGGGGAGGGAGAGGGTGGGAGGGTAAGTCCCTAAACCATCTGACCGCTCGTCCCGGAGCCAGGTGCTGTGCTGGGCCACGACACGAAACGCTGCCAGGTGGCCGCTATCACGTCCCCCATTTTACAGCTGGGAAAACTGAGGCTCAATAAGGGGCAATTTATATAGCCCGAGCCCACAGGTGGAGGATTTGAACCCTTGGCTGTTGGGCTGTTGATTGAATTCCAATCGCTGGTTCCAGCCCCACCTCCCGCTAAACAGCTACTCCTGGGAGCTGGTCCTCCCGCGGCGCCCAGGGCGCAGCCGGGATCCCGGGAGCTGCCGGAGGGCGCCCACCCCACCCCAGACTCACCTGGAAGCAGAGCCCCGAGCAGGGCCAGGAGCGCAGGCAGGGCGGGCAGGGCGTTACCGGGAGCCATAGCGGGCCGATGCAGGGCCAGGGTGACAGCACCGAAGGGCAGATGTGCGCGCCGCCACTGGGGCGCGGAGGAGCGCGCTGGTCCCTTTATAGTCTTCGGCCAGGGGGGCAGAGGGGCGGGGCTGCTTTCCCGGAAATCTCGAGTCTTCCCCTCCGGAACGAGGGCCTTTCCGGACCCAAGCGTGCCTGGCCCGAGCCCGGTCATCCTCCTTCGCCTACTGCTTGGGCGCCCCCGGAATTTCCCAACTGAAGCAATGGGGCGGCTGTGGCCGCAGCAGCGGGACAGCGACCCTGGGGGCTGCCCCGGACCCCCACGGGTCCCATCCCTCAGCTAGGCTGCGCTTGACTCGCTGTTTCCACTGCAGTAAGCGCTTTATTGAATACTGCCCACTACCCTGGACAGGGAGGGACTGTTATTGTGCCCAATTCACAGATTGGTAAACTGAGGCTCCGAGCTGAGCAGCGATCCGAACTCAAGCTTTCACTCTCCAGCTCACGTGGGCCTCTTTAACCAAGGGGACGAGCCCCTCGGTTGGGGAGGGGGCCCAGGAATCCTCCCGGGGCTCCCTCCAAGGGGCATGTCCCCGCCCAGCTGACACAGATTTCCCGGGAAGCGCCAGAACAGGCCCGGGCATCTCCTTGGCGCCCAGAAACCGTGGGAGCGAGGATGCGCGGCCGCATCACGTCCGGGGGAATCAGCGTTCTTCCCCTGCCACCCATGGGTGCTCCCACCCCCGCAGTCTCCTCGCTTCCCCTTTTGGCCTTGGCGGCGGGGGGCGCCTTTACAGCTCCCAGAAAAAGGAAGGAAGCCACGTGGTCCCGACGCGCCGAGCCTCCTCCGCTGGTGTCTCAGGCTCTGCGGGGAAGCTGAGGCAGCGGCTCAGACCTGGACAAAAGGGAAGACGCGAGGCTCGAACCCCCGCCCTCCGCGCGCGGCACCCGAAGCTCGGACCCCGTGGGCCTGCACTGAATGTGTGCGGGGGCTGGGCCACCGCCGGCGCATTTGACCTCAAAATTCGTCATCCCCTGTGTTGAGGCTGGGGACTCCGAGCACCGAGCTGCGCCGCCTAAGCCTTCCTGTTTATGGGGCGCGTTTGGCGTCGCTATGGAGACCTCCGAGCGGCCAGAGAGGTCGCGCCCCAGAAGGGGACAGGAAAGGTCCTGGGGGCGCGCGGGCCCTTCCTCCCGGGGAAGGGGGCTGAGAGTCACCGGCAGTGCAGAAACGCGTCCCTCCTCTCGCCCTGGTCATTCCTAAGGAATTTCCACGGGGATCTTTTTCTCGGGGGGGGGGCGGGTGGCTGGAGGGACTGAATTCCCGCCCCGGAACGGCCTGGGCAAAAGTCACAGAGCCGAACGGGGACGTCCCGCCTGGTTATTTTCGGGCAATTTTTCTCCAGCGGGTCTGACCCAGGTCGTTGGCTCGGGCCCTAGGAGCACGGGCGGCGAGCTCCCCCGCGCGGCCAAAGTGCCACTTGCAGCCACACACACACACAAAGTCCTTTTCTCAACTGGCAGCGCAGTGTTTATTAAGCACCTACTGTGTGCCAGGCATCCTTCCAGGTGCAGGGGACACAGCAATGAACAAAATAGACAAAAATCCTTGCCATTGTTTAGAGGCCGTCTTAGTAGGGGCGACAGACAAGAAACAAAAATAAAATATATGGAGTGTTTGTGATTAGTGCCAAGGAGAAAAAAATAGAGCAGGGAAGGGGATTATGAAATGAGAGGGTTTTAATGTAATCTTTTTTTTTTTTTCCCCCGGCAGAATGGCCTTTATTGGTTGCAAGGCGAAGTGTAAGAGGGGGGGATAGGACAGCTCCCCCTCCTGGGAAGGTGTCCATAGTCTGTGCTGCCGCCCTCAGAAAGACCAATAAATAATCCCTTTTTCCTGATTTTTATTTCTTTCTCTTTTAGAGACAGGGTCTCGCTCTGTCACCCAGGCTGGAGTGCGGTGGCATCATCATAGCCCACTGCAGCCTCCGACTCCTGGGATCCAAGGATCCTCCTGCCTCAGCTTCCCAAATAGCTGGGACCACAGGCATGCGCCGCCATGCCTGGCTAATTTTTTAAAAATCTTTTTATAGAGACAGATCTCGCTATGCTGCCCAGGCTGATCTTGAGTTCCTGGCCTCAAGTGATCCTCCCACCTCGGCCTCCCAAAGTGTTGGGATTACAGGTGTGAGTCATCATGCCTGTCCCAGTTACCCTTTTAAATAGAGTATTCTGGACAGACTTAGGTGACATCTGCACAAAGACCAGAAGGAGATGAGGAAGAATGTACCAAACAGAGGGCACCGAAAGTGCAAAGACCCTGAGGTAGGAACTGTCAGGGGGCCGGTGTGCTGGAGCAGGGTGAGTGAAGGAGACAATTGGAGGACAGAAAGCCAGGGAGGTGACTGAGCAGATTGTGCAGGTGCTTGTCACCTGGGAAGGACTTTGGCTTTTACTCCCAGTGAGATGGGAGCCATAGAGGGTTCTGAGCAGAGGAGGGACCTGATGTGACTTAGGTGTTCACAGGTGCAGGAGCTGCAGCCAGGAGACGGGGAAAAGGCGATTGCTCTAGTCCAGGTGAACAATGATGGGACCTGGACTGGGCAGTGGCCTTGGAGAAAGACCTTGAATTTGGCATCAGTTTCGGAGGCAGGGCCAACTAGACATGCTGGGACACGAGGGAAGAATCCCCTGTCTGGGCTGAGCCTCTGGGAGGAGGGAGGGCCGTTTTCTGAGACGGGGATGGGCTGGGAAGGGGAGTGGGTTGGCACGGGGAACACCCACTTCCAGTCTTCCACTCCCTTGGAAGTGGAAAGGGAAGCAGACATTCCCCGCCCCTTTGCCACAGTCTGGAGGAAGGGCAGGGCTTCCTCTCCGGTGCCAGGCAGTCTCAGGCAGGCCAAGGATTGGGCCCGCTGCAGAGGCAATGGACTCAGGGCACAAGCGTCCAAGCCCCACTCCACAGCATTGCGCCTTCTTTCCTCACACTCTGAGCTCTGGTGTGGCCGCCTTGCAGTTCCCTCAGCCTGGAATGCTGTCCCCCTCATCCCCAACAGGGCCAGCTCCTCCTTTCTTGTGGCCTGAGCCTCCTCTTAAACATTCCCTGTCGCTTGCCCTAACATTCTCATTACTGAACTCATCACTTGCTGAAAATTCTTTTGATGTATTTGAATGGCTGTCACATCCATTTCTGTGAGCTCCAGAAGACCAGGGAGACTGCCAGCCCCAGCCCCTGAATCAATATCTGGCTCTGATAGGCTTGGTCAATACATATTTGTTGAATGAATGAACTTGTCTCTGAGCATTCTGCACATGCTGTTCCTCCAGCATAGAATTCCCTTCCCACCACTTTTACCAAAAGCCCTCAGAGCTCCGCCCAGGCTGGGGTTCCCATCCAGGCTCCATTCCTTGCCAGCTGTTTTAGTTTAAGTTCCCCCCAAAGCAGACACTGAGACAAGGGTGGGAGTGCAGGCGATGCCAGGAAGCACCAGTGGCTTGGTGGGACAGTGGGTAGCCAAGGAAGGCAAGGCAAGGCAGCCAGGAGAGGTGAGCCAGGAGAGGTGGGTTGTCCCTTTGGGGACAGCTGGGACTCAGTCTCACTGGAGAGCTGTGGAAGATGCCTATACTCTGCATCAAACCTGTCCTTTATTGGGTGAGGGCTGTGCAATTTTTTTAGAGACAGTGTCTCACTATGTTGTCCAGGTTGGTCTCAAACTCCTGGCCTCCAGTGATCCTCCTGCCTTGACCTCCCGAATTGCTGGGATTATAGGGATGAGTCACTGCGCCTGGCCCATGCTTTAACTGAGATAAATTCACATAACATCAAATTCACCATTTTCACCTTTTTAAAAGTTTTTAGTATAGTCACAAGGTTGTACAACCATCATCACTATCTAATTCCAGAATATTTCTGTCACCCCAAAAAGAAACCTGGTACAGTATCTCTCAGTCCCCTCTGTTGCCATCTTGCCGTGTCCACTACTGCTCTCTGTCTCTATAGATTTGCCTATTCTGGACGTTTCATATGAATGGAATCGTACAATAGGTGGCTTTTGTTTATTTTTGAGACAGCATCTCACTCTGTCACCTGGGCTAGGGTGCCACTCAGCTAATTTTCCCTTTCTTTCTGTTCTTTCATTTTTTTTCATTTTTAGACAGGCTCTCATTCTATCGCCCTGGGTAGAGTGCAGTGGTGTCATCATAGCTCACAGCAACCTCAAACTCCTGGGCTCAAGCGATCCTCCTGCCTCAGCCTCCTGAGTAGCTGGGCTACGGGCTCAGTGCCACCACGCCTGGCTAATTTTTCTATTTTTTGTAGAGACGGGGAGGTCTCGCTCTTGCTCAGGCTGGTCTCGAACTCGTGAGCTCTAGCGATCCTCCCGCCTCTGCCTCCCAGAGTGCTAGGATCACAGGTGTGAGCCACACTTCTTGGGTATTATGAATCACCCTGCTATGCACATTCATGTACAAGTTTTTGAGTAAACATGTTTTCGATTCTTTAGGGTGTATACCTAGAAATGTAAGTGCTGGGTCGCATGATAATTTTATGTTTAACTCTTTGAGGACCTGCCAGATTGTTTTCACATTCCTCTCAGCGATGGACAAAGGTTCAAAGGTTCCTGTTTTTCTCATCCTTGCCAACATTTTCCTCTTATTATCATTATCATTACTAACATAGTGGGTGCGAAGGGGCAGCTCATTGTGGTTTCCCAGCATTTCTGACCTTCCAGTGGGCAATTCCAGCATGAACCCTAGCAGTAGGCAACGAAGGGCACACACGACCAGATTGCTGAGCGCATCTGCTACAAGGCGTGACCTTGAGCAAGCCTTGTGTAACTCCGGGACCAGCTGAAACCGACTAACCATTGCTTAAGTTGTTACAGACGGCACAGAGACAGAATTGTAAGTCATGGAGCCCGGGCATGCGCGATGGAAGAAAGCTGCCATCTCCTAACTGTGAACACATTGGCATTAACTTGGGACTAGTTCGAAATGCCATAAAAGCCTGACCCACCCCCAGATCGGGGAGATGGATTTGACAGTTGCCTCCTGTCTCCTTGTCAGTTCACTGACGGTGGAGTTTTTCCTTTCTCAGAAGCAGGTGCCACGGTATTGGCGTCTACGTGCATCAAGCAGTGAGCCCATTGCTTGGTGACACAGTCCCCTGGTTGTGCCTCAATGGCCTCAGCTGTAGAAAGGGATGATATTGCATATCTCAAAGGGTGCGCATGAGGTTTCCACAGACTTTATTTATGCTGGGATCACAATTCCTTCTAACAACCCTAGGGTGTAGGGCAAAAATTCAAGACGTTCACATTTTGATCAAAACACAACTTTGTGGCAGAGCGGGGTGGCTCATGCCTGTAATCCCAGCATTTTGAGGTGGGAGGCTGAGGTGAGAGGATTGCTTGAAGCCAGGAGCTCGAGAGCAGCCAGGGCAACATAGTGAGACCCCAGCTCTACAAAACATAAAAAAAATTAGCTGGGTGCGATGGTGTGCTCCTGTAGTCCCAGCTACTTGGGAGGCTGAGGCAGGAGATCGCTTGAGCCCAGGAATTGGAGGTTGCAGTGAGCTATGATTTTGTCACTGAACTCTAGCCGGGGCAACACAGCAAGACCCTGTCTCAAAAAAAAAAAAAAAAAAAAAAAAGATGAGGCCAGGTCAGGTGGACCCTCACCCAACATGGTTAATGTCTGTATAAAAAGGGCAAACTTGGACGCATATACATGCAGGGACAGACACATATACATGCAGGGACAACGCCATGTGAAGATGAAGGCAGAGATTGGGGTGATGCTTCTACAAGCCAAGGAACACCAAAGATTGTCAGCAAACCATGAGAAGCTAGGAGAGAGACCCGAAACAAATCCTCCCCAGAGCCCTCAGACGGAACTAGCCCTGCCCACACCTTCATCTTGGATTTTAAAATTCATTCATTCATTTAGAGACAAGGTCTTGCTCTGTTGCCCAGGCTAGAGTGCAGTGGCGTCATGATAACTCACTACAGCCTCGAACCCCTGGGCTCAAGTGATCCTCCTGCCTCAGCCTCCCAAGTCACTGGGACTACAGATGCGCCCGCCTGCCCCAATTATTTTAAAGCACACTGTAGGCATAGTATCATTTTTCTGATGCCTTTTTCCACCCTGGATCTGGCTGAAAGATTTCGCTGTGGGGGAACAGTTTGTGACCCATTTCTATTGAAATCCATATGGGCAGCAGTTAGTCTCCACCCTGTGATGTAGACTGAGCCCCATTTGTACTTCTAGCTACAACTATCCAGTTGGTTCCTATTCTTGGCTGTGGTGTCCCCACAGGGTGGCTAGAGGCACAGCTGACAGGTGGCATTTCCTGCACAGCCTTGGCACCCCTTTAACTGGTTCCAACAGCTTTTTCTATTTCACTTAGTTAAATCTGGTGCTATTAAGGGCAAGGCATGTTGGCGCGCACCTGTAGTCCTAGGTACTCAGGAGGCTGATTCGACCCAGGGAGTTGAACCAGCTGCCCCCTCACTGTCCTCGCCGGTCTGTAAGTGCTACCTGCGGACATTAGACAGTGGCCTCCCAGCCGCGGCCTCTGGATGTTATCTCCTCGACACACAGGCTCCCTCCCCAGCTCCCAGCCCTCACAGCAACGGCGGGTTCCTGGCACTGGGCGTTGGGGCCCAGGGACCAGCCAGCCTCTCAAACACCTGGGTCCCCCGGGGCCTCCCTGTCAGTGGAGCCTGAGCCCAGGTGTGCACGGGGAGATGCCGGGAGCTGTGCCCAGCCCCGGCAGCAAAGGTGAGAGGGACAAACACTCGCCCACCAACCAGGAACAGTCCTTCCAGGTCCAGGCACCGCGTGTACTATTTATTTACACTTTTTAGAGATAGGGTCTCCCTCTGTCACCCAGGCTGGAATGCAGTTGTGCAATCATAGCTCACTGTGCCCTCAAACTCCTGTGCTCAAGCGATCCTCCCGCCTCAGCCTCCTGAGTAGCTGGGACTACAGGTGTGTGCCACTCAGCTAATTTTCCCTTTCTTTCTTTCTTTCTTTCTTTTTTTTTTTTTTTCATTTTTAGACAGGGTCTAAATTCTATTGCCCTGGGTAGAGTGCAGTGGTGTCATGATAGCTCACAGCAACCTCAAACTCCTGGGCTCAAGTGATCCTCCCACCTCAGCCTCCTGAGTAGCTGGGACTACAGGTGTGCACCACCATGCCTGGCTAATTTTTTCTGTTTTTAGTAGAGACAGTGTCTCACTCTTGCTCAGGCTGGTCTTGAACTCCTGACCTCAAGCAATCCTCCTGCCTCGGCCTCCCAGAGTGCTGGGATTAGAGGCGTGTGCCGCCGTGCCTGGCCCCGTGTGCTATTTAAACCATCGGTTCTCATATAGGGGCCATTCTGCTCCCAGGGGACACTTGCAATGTCTGGAGACAGTTTTGGTTGCCACGACTGGTGGGAAGGGTGTCACCAGCGTCTGGAGGGTGGAGTTCACAGATGCTGCTCAACACCCTACAAGGCACAGGACAGTCCCCACCACAAAGAAAGACCTGTTCTGAATGGTCAGCAGTGGTGAGAAACCAGCTTTCAATCTTCGCCTGCATGGAGACTGAGACCAGCTCTCTTTGACAAGGAGGGAGATCGGCAAGCCTCTGAGTGGTGACAAAGGTCCTACTGGTGTCAAACTGAGACATGCTCTTTGAAATACTCAGCAGCATATGCTGTATGTCCAGGGAAGACTCTCATGATTCGACATTATTGAAAATGCCCTGGGGGCCTGACCCTTGCCCACCTCCTGTCAACTATACCCACCCACCGCTGGAGGCAGAGAGAACAGACGACACCTTGGCATCCGCGAGCCTGGTTTGAACGCTGGCTCCGCCATCCCCTTCCTGGGGGGTTTACGTAAGGGGCTTCAGCCACACGGTCTGTGACATAGGAACGAGAGCCACTCAGGACACTCAGAGGCCATAGGCAATGGAGTGCAATGTGTTACCAGATCAAGGTCAATGCCAAAATCCACCATGGACACCACATGAATAAGGCAGTTGGGGGATGGGTCTGTAAAGTGCCCAGTGGGTAGTGGGCACTCTATAAACAGTGATATCGCTTCTACTGGGCAACCTGGGCTTTTTCATATACCGTTGTGTCTTTGTCCATATTATCCTTTCTGCCTCAACTTCCCTTACCTGCCTTATCCACTCAAGAAAGACACTGCCATTCAGGGGTCACCCAGACCCTCCTCAGGTTCAATGATTTGCTAGGAGGACTCTGAGAATTCAGAAAAGCTGTTATACTCGTGGTTGTGGTTTATTACGATGAACTTCCAGGTGTCTCCTCCCAGTGAAGTTGTGTGAACAGTGCTTAAGTCTTCAAGCAACGACATGTGCCAACACGCATGGTGTACTGCTGACCAGGGAACCCCTCCCTGAGCTTTGGTGTCCAGGGTTTTTATTGGGGGTTGACCATGTAGGCAAGGTTGACCACCTGCATGGCTGACCGCAATCTCCAGCACGTCCAGGGCTCAACTGATACCATGCGACCCAAAGCTCACACCAGAAATCACTTTGTGACTGTCTAGGGTGACTCAAGACTCTCCAGGCAAACAAAGACACTCTTATCAGACAGGATATTCCAAGGAGGTAGAGGTCAACTCCCAGGAGGAGGTCAAGCAATAAACCTTTAATGTGCAGGGTGTGGACAGGCCAGGCCTCCTGAGTTAATCCTTTAGTCAGCAGTAGCGACACATTAAGTGGAGCTGACTGTCACCATTTGACAGATCAGAATACTGAGGCTCAGAATGGGAAATTTCTCACTAGCCTGAAGGGCAGAGTTGGGGAGTGAGGGCCGGTCTGGCCCCCACCCCAAAGCCAACCTGGCCATTCAGCCACCTTCCCACACCCACCCGGACCCTCCGGTTTGGCCACACCCCACTGACTTCTCTGAGGCCCCAGTTCTGGGCTCCAGTGTCAGTCCAGACCTTCCCTTAGCACCTCGTCTCACCCGTCTCTAGACCTTGAATTTCCCTGCACCGTAATTTCTGTTCCTTCCCCCATTTCCCTGGGTCCCAACAGGCTCCTTGGACCTATCTCCGCTGTATGGCTGTATATGGCTGTGACCCCTCGGTGATACCTCTTGATGTTCATAGGAGGATCAGAAGGCTTTGACCTTGACTTTGGCCCCGGGTTTCTTTCTATTCTCTAAACTGGGCTTCCTCAATCTCACCATGACTGATACTTGGTGCCAGACCATGCTCTGCGGCGGGGCTTGTCCCGTGCATTGTAGCATAGCATATCTTGAGTAGCATCCCTGGCCTCCACCACCCCGACTACCACAGTTGCAACAATTAAAAAATATCTCTGGACATTGCAATGTGCCCCAGGGGGCAGAATTCCCCCTGTCTGAGAACCCCTGGTCTAACGCATCTAGCTTATTTCAGCCTCAGGGCCTTTGCACGTGCCATACCTGAACTCTCCATCCCGTATCCTTTCATGTCATTCGCATTTCAGCTTAAATGTTAACTCCTGAGGGTCTCTCACTGACCATCCCGTTGCTCAATGTCCCCTTAAGTCACTCCGGATGCCATCACCTTATTTTAATTTTCTGCATGGCACTCACCACCGGCGGATATGTTTCTACTTGTTTACTGTTCGTCTTTCCCGTAAGGACATGAGTTCCATGAACACAAGGATCTTGTCAGCCAAGATTGGGCCAATTTAGAACCCTCTGGAGAAGTAAGTTGCAGAAGAAATTTTCCTGGGCCCAGTGACACCCGGAAGACACCCCCCCACCCCCCGCAGCAATCCTAGTAACTTTTGTCTTAGCTACTTCGTGGGTGTCTTCCTGTCCAATTCTCACAACAACTAAGATAATGAAAGGGACTGTTTGGCTCTTGGGTACTGGCTTAGCTGGGCACTCAGCTAGACCTGGTGGTTAACTGTTGTGTGCCAGGCTAATACAGCTGCTCGTAACAGATGCCATTCGTTGAGGGGCTGGGAGGTTCCAGCTGGTTGACATTCCGTGTCGGCAGTCTGCACAATGACCCCAAGGGGCAGACATTAGGATCCTGCCCCATGGAAGGAAAAAACAAGGTGTAGAGACATAAAATCTCTTGCCTGTGACGCTTCCCCTCTGTGGGCTTGAGTTTTCTCAGCAACCTCCTGGGGTGTGGAGAGAATGAAATGCGCTTACATAGTGAGCGAGCTTTGCAACACGCCTGCATCGTGAGACGGGCGCGAGAAATGCTGGTCGTGATTAATTAATCTTATTCCTCCTGCCAGTTTCACCCAACAAGTGGTAGGGTCAGGAATCAAACCAAGTTCAGCCTCCAATGTCAAGGTTCCAGCAAGTGTTGTTGAAATCTAAGCCTCTAGACTGGGGTTTTCCGTCCTCGATACTGCAAGACATTTAGGGCCAGACCATGCGTCCTTGCGGGGGCTGTCCTGTGCCACAGAAGGTGTTGAGCGAGCAGCAACCTGGTCTCCGCCCAGATGCAAGTAGCACACACACCCCAACCACAGCAACCACAAACGTAGTCCAGTGTTGCCAAACTGTCCACTGGGAGCAGAATGTCCCCGCATCCCAGAACCACTGCTCTACCAGTAGTAATGATAATGTTACAATTTTTTATTATTTTTTTTTAGACAGAGTCTCGCTCTGTTGCCCGGGCTGGAGTGCAGTGGTGTCATCATAGCTCACAGCAACCTCAGAGTCCTGGGCTCAAGCAATCCTCCTACCTCAGCCTCCTGAGTAGCTGGGACTACAAGTGCATGCCACCATGCCCGGCTAATTTTTTCTAGTTTTGGTGAGATACTGTGTGTTGCTCTTGCTCAGGCTGGTCTCGAACTCCTGACCTCAAGTGATCCTCCTGCCTTGGCCTCCCACAGTGCTAGGATTACAGTCATGAGCCACCGCACCCCGGCCAATGTTACAATATTTTGAAGGATATAAGTTTCACATGGTAACATACATAGGGTCTCAATTCTTCCAGCAACTTGGGGACTATAATTTGTCACTTTGGTTTATCAGTGATGAAAATAAGCATCAAGCTGGGTGTGGTGGTGCATACCTGTAGTCCCAGATACTCAGGAGGATGAGGTAGGAGGATCCCTTGAGCCCAGGAGGTAGAGGCTGCAGTGAGCTATGATCACACCATTGCATTCCAGCCTGGACGACAGAGGGACACCTTGTCTCTAAAAAAAAAAAAAAAAAAAAGAAAAGGAGAGGCCAGGCATGGTGGCTCACGCCTGTAATCCTAGCACTCTGGGAGGCCAAGGCGGGTGGATCGTTTGAGCTCAGGAGTTCAAGACCAGCCTGAGCAAGAGCGAGACCCCGTCTCTACTAAAAATAGAAAGAAATTAGCTGGACAACTAAAAATATATATAGAAAAAATTAGCGGGGCATGGTGGCACATGCCTGTAGTCCCAGCTACTCGGGAGGCTGAGGCAGTAGGATCGCTTGAGCCCAGGAGTTTGAGGTTGCTGTGAGCTTGACACCACGGCACTCTAGCCCAGGCAACAGAGTGAGTCTCCAAAAAAAAAAAAAAAAAAAAAAAAAGAAAGAAAAGAAAAGGAGAAAGAAAGAAAATAAGCATCACAAACAATTTGCCAGAGGGCCCTCAGCAGGGAAGTGAGCTGAGAGTCAAACCCAAATAGGATTCTAAAACCCAACAGTCATTGGCTAAACTGGAATCTGTGGATTGTAAAAAAATTCTTGGCAATTTTTTTGAAGTGTGACAATGGTATTGTGGTTAGGTTTTTTTTTTTTTTTTTTTTTTTAAAGAGGGTATCTTTTAGAGACACATAATAAAATATTTATGGAATGATAAGATAATTGGTATTTGCTTCAAAATAATACCAGATGGGGAGGTGGATGGGGTGGGGATGGGGGTTGGGGGAGGGGGTAATGGTGGCCCGGGCTGGGCCTGCAGGGGGCTCATGACACCATTCTGCCTACTTTCGTGAGTGTCTGAAATTCTCCACAGGAAAAGTGTAAAATAGTCTTCAGCTTGTGCTCTTAGAAAATAATCACCGTTATCGTCACACGTTGAGGAGGCTCTGAGGCCCAGGCCAGGAGATTCTAGACTTCCTTTGCCGTCTTGCATGGCTAACATGATCACTGCCACTTTACGGAAGAATCCAGGCTGAGCAATGTTAAGAAACCAAATTAATTTACTCTGAGCCAGGAAGCGCCTGGATTCGGCATGAGCGGGGAAGCGGCGCCCCCTGGAGGCCATTCTGGGCAGAAGCAGCTTGAACCCAGGGCAGGGTGGAGGGAGAGGTAGCAGGTAGCGGAGGTGCTGGCCAGAGGGCACTGCTTGGGGAGGGAGGGCAAAAACAAACAAACAGAATAACAACAACCAAAAAAAACAGCAATCGAGAAAATTAATATTGTCTTCAATTTTTTATGTCTAAATACTAAATAATATTTTAATGCAACATTAAAAAAAATCAAAATTAGGCCAAGCACAGTGGCTTACACCTGTAAGCTGTGATGCTGCGCATCCGCAACAAGGGCAGCCGAGGACCAGGCCCGCCAGGACCCCTGCGTGGCATCGGCCCCAGAGGGTCCTCTCCCATCAGCCCTAGGTGTAAACGCCTCAGCCCGCGTCTCCTGTCCGGGCTCAGAGACACTGTGCGCCACACCCTCACACGGCGTTGGGAACGTGCGGCAGGAAAAAAAGGCTCAGGAGAGGTGGCTCTTCCCAATACCTTCTAATCCTCCCTGTATATTTCAAGGGCCCACACAAGTCTCTCTCCTCCAGGAAGCCCTCCTGGATCTTCTATAACCCTTCTCTGGGTCCCCATGGCACTTCCTTCCCTTTAGAGCAAGGAATGGACCTTTGCATCTCCATGCCCTTAGGGCAAACACAGGCACAGACACACTAAGCTTCAGCCAGTGTTTGTTGAATGAATTCATGTCCACCCTGATGTGACAGGCTGAATTTTTGCATCAGCCCCAGAAATTGATGTGTTGAAATCCTAACCCCCAGTATGATGGTATTTGGAGACGGGGCCTTAGGGAGGTCATTAGAGTTAGGTGAGGTCACAAGGGTGGGATCTTCATGATGAGATTGGTGCCCTGATAAGAAGCACACATTGAGAAAAGGCCATGCGAGGACACATGGAGAAGGTGGCCATCTACAAGCCAGGACGGGGCCCTCACCAGACACTGAATCTGCCAGCACCTTGATCTTGGCCTTCCCAGCCTCCAGAACCGTGACTCGTAAGTCTCTGTTGTTTAAGGCACCCAGTCCATGGGATGTTACGATAGCGGCTCGAGCTAAGTCACCAAACTTGCTGCAAACCAAGTCACATCATGGTGCAGCTGGGATAGAGCTTGGCATGTTGGATTCCTAGGGCTGTCATCACAAAGGCTAATTTTCCTATTTTTTGTAGAGACAGAGTCTCCTTCGCTCTTGCTCAGACTGGTCTTGAATTTCTGGGCTCAAGTGATCCTCCCGCCTCAGCTTCCCAAAGTGCTGGGGTTACAGATGTGAGCCACTGTGCCTGGCCAGAAAGAATATTTCTCAAAGGATACGCAAGTAATCAGGGAGAGGGACGTCTGGGGAGGAGGAGGAGTCCACACATCACCCCTTGATAACTCTAAATCTTTTGCCGCGTGCACCTATTATAGTGACCTCAGTTTTATTTTTAGGGGCTAATTAGGAGTCCTCTATGGGGGCGCTGTCCTCCAGAACTTTCTGTGATGATGGAAGTGTTCCCTGTCTGCCACATGTGGCAAATGAGTGCTTGAAATGGGGCTAGTTCCACTGAGAAAGGGAATTTTCAATTTTATGTAATTGTCATCTGTTTAAATGCAAACAGCCACAGGTGGCCAGTCACTAGTGACCAAATCGGACAGAGCTGCTGCATAGCACTGTGGAAAACATTTTAGGATGTTGGACAAAAAAAGAGCCATCGAAGTCAGTGTAGAGTTTGCAGAAATTACGTTGTCTTTTTTTTTAAAAAGTAAATGTATGGGGAGGAAAAAAACTGATGAGAAATTGACTAAAATGCACCCAGGGGCTGGGATTGGGTTATTTTTCTTCCCCCAAATGTTCTGTAACAAGGTTACAGTACTTTTAGAAATAAGTTATTTGTACAGTATTGTATAAATAGTAGAGTAAATGTTATATATTTAAGATATTAATTTACTATATGCAATGATATAGTATGTACTATTTAAATTACTATATGCTATTTTAAATTACTATATACCACTGCAATTTAAATTATATGTAGTATATTAATTTACTATATGTGGCTGGGTGTGGTGCCTCACACCTATAATCCCAGCATTCTGGGAGGCCAAGGTGGGAGGATGGCTTGAGGTCAAGAGTTCGAGACCAGCCTGAGCAAGAGTGAGACCCTATCTCTACAAAAAATAGAAAAATTAGCCAGGCATGGTGGCATGCCTGTAGTCCTAGGTACTTGGGAGGCTGAGGCAGGAGGATCACTTGAGCCCAGGTGTTTGAGGCTGCAGTGAGCTATGATCATGTCACTGCACTCCAGCCTGGGTGACAGAGAGAGACCCTGTCTCAAAAAAAAAAAAAACTTTACTATGTCCTATGTTGTAGGACATAGTAAATTAAATTACATACATTAATTTACTAGATCCATGTTATAAGACATAGATTAAATTAGTATATTCATTTATTATATGCTTTGTTGTGTATATGGTACATAGAAAATGAAATTACATACGGTATATTAACTTACTGTATGCTTTGTTATATATAGTACATAAAAATTAGATTACATATAGCATATTAATTTACTATGTGTTATGTTATAGTACATTGTTACTCAAATAGCATATCGTATATTAACGTGCTATATATCATGTTATAAAGTTAATTAAATTATACATAGCACATTTATTTATACTATATCATAGTATATAATAGTTTACATTATATCTGGCATCGTAGACATCATTTAGACGTCCTCAGTTATTCAAGCCCTCCTTGCACGCTGCCTTTGAGATTTGTAAGTGCAGTATGGTCCAGCTCCCCAAACAAATGCACTTGTTCTTTGTTCAAAAGTTGGGGGTTTAAGTCCCTCTCTGGCCCTCTTGGACAAGCAGTTTTCTCTCTCTGAATGCTAGTTTACTCATCTGCAAAATGGGAATGTCATCATGCCACCGAGGTGCTGATAAACAGTCTTCAAAATGTGCTTGTTCCGGGGTCTTCAAGGTCAGCCCCCTGAGCGTGGTAACAGTACAAGGTCATTTGACCTTTTCCCTGGCTTGACATTTGAACTGACAGTGCAAACTGCTGGCGCCTTAGCATGAATCAAAGACGGTGGCACCAAACATCACTGTGCACGCACCAAAAAAGGGGGAGAAAAGCCAGTTTCAGTTAAGGATGTTCTTAATGAAGCTTGATGAAATAGTAAAATTACTAATTTTTAAAAAAAATCTCAACCCTTGAGTATGTCTTTTTCCCCCTTATTCATTTTGTTTTATTTCCCCAGCTTTATTATGATGTAACTGACAAATAAAAATTGTGTATACAATGTGATGGTTTGATATCTGTGTGCATTGTGGAATGATTAAATCAAGCTAATTAACATACCCACTGCCTCATCTACTTATCCTTTTTCGTGGTGAGAACAATTTAAGATCTACTATCTTAGTAAATTTCAAGTATACAATACTCTCACTCATTTTGTCGTATTATTTTCTTTTTTTTTTTTTGCGACAGAGTCTCACTCTGTTGCCCAGGCTAGAGTGCCGTGGCGTCAGCCTAGCTCACAGCAACCTCAAACTCCTGGGCTCAAGCGATCCTCCTGCCTCAGGCTCCCGAGTAGCTGGGACTATAGGCATGCACCACCATGCCCGGCTAATTTTTTTCTATATATATTTTTAGTTGTCCAGATAATTTCTTTCTAGTTTTAGTAGAGACGGGGGTCTCGCTCTTGCTCAGGCTGGTCCTGAACTCCTGAGCTCAAACGATCCACCCGCCTCGGCCTCCCAGAGTGCTAGGATTACAGGCGTGAGCCACCGCGCCTGGCTATCATATTATTTTCAAGTGTACATACAGTAACATTGACTTTTTTTGGTGTGGGGTTTTTTGTTTGTTTTGTTTTTTGGAGACAGGGTCTCACTTTGTCACCCAGGCTGAAGTACAGTGGTGTGATCGTGGCTCACGGCAGCCTCGAACTCCTGGGCTCAAGCCATCCTCACGCCTCGGCCTCCCAAGTAGCTGGTACTACAGGTGTGCACCACCACGCCCGGCTAATTTTTTTTTTTTAGAGACAGGGTCTTCCTGTGCTGTCCAGGCTGGCCTCAAACTCCTCAGCTCAAGTGATCCTCTGCCCTAAGCCTCCCAAATTACTGGGCAGAACCGAACGGCTCTATTATCCCCTGGAAAACTCCCTCACGCTGCCCCTTTGAATTCACACCCCCTCTGCAACCCCTGGGAACCACTGATGTGTTGTTCTCTGTCACAATAGGCTTGCGTTTTGGAGCATGTCGAATGAATGGAGTCACACGGCATGCACGTGACCTCCCGAGGTGGGCTCCTTTCACTTAGCGCAATGCCTTCCGGATTCACCCATATCACGTGTGCAGCAAAAGCACCCTCCTTTCTTATTGCTGTCAGCATTTCATTATAGGAATGTATTATGCATCAGTCTCTCTCTTTTCATTCCCCCGTAGAAGGATATTTGGATGCTGTACTCATTGCCTGTGGTTGCCATAGCAAAATACCACTAGGTGGCTTAAAACAATAGAAATGTATTGTCTCACAGTTCTGGAGGCCAGAAGTCCAAAATTAAGGGGCCAGCAGGGTCACACTCCCTGCGAAGACCCCAGGGGAGGATCCTGCCTTGCCCCTGCCAGCTTCTGGGGGTGACCATCAATCCTTGGCATTCCGTAGCTTGCAGACACGTCACTCCAATCTCTGCCTCTGTCACCGCACAGCGTTCTCCTCTCTCTGTGTCCAAATTTTCCTTTCCTGAAATGGACACCAGTCATTGGATTAGGGCTCGCCCTAATGAACTCATCTCAATTTGATGACATCTGTGTTATCTTCTGAATGTCTGTGTCATCCCCTCCCCCCGACCTGCCAAATCGCCGTATTGAAACCTGATCACCATTTCAATGGTATTAGGAAGTGGCCGTTTGGGAGGTGATTAGGTCAGGAGGCTGGAGCCCTCATAAATGGAATTAGTGCTCTTCTAGGTGGCCCCATGGAGCCCCCTTCTCTGCTTCTACCACATAAGGACACAGTTAGTACGCATCAATCATAAACCAAAAAGCAGACCTTCGGCAGACAGCAAATGTGCGAACACCTTGGTCTTGGAATTCTCAGCTTCCAGAATTGTGAGATGTAAATTTCTGTTGCTCATAATAAGACCCCACCTCTACAAAAAATGGAAAAATCAGTTGGGTGCGGTGCTATAGTCCCAGCTTCTTGGGAGGCTGAGGCGGGAGGATCGCTTGAGCCCAGGAATTTGAGGTCGCAGTGAGCTGTGATGATGCCACTGCACTCTACCCGGGGCCACAGAACAAGACTCTGTCTCAAATAAATAAATAAAATAAAATAAAAAACAAAAAGGAAAAAACCGATGATCCTATATCCAAATGAAGTCACATAAGGTGCTGGGGGCTATGGCTTCAGAATATCTTTTAGGGGGTACGCAATTCACCCCACGACAGGAGAATGCGTGTCTTTTTAATATTCTGAGTGACGAAATGGGAAGTCCACATAGAGTCCTCCTGCTAAGCATCAAGTCCATGGTCACCTCTAGAAAAAGCACTTGAGCGAATGTGTGCTGTGTCGGCAGCTGAACTGGTGGCCTTTTCCAGGTGACACCATTTTTGCTGGAAGTGTCTGACAAACTATGATTCAGACTCGGTTGTTTGGCAGGCATTTTCTTAAAAATGAACAAAATGAGCCTGTCGCCTCAAGGAAAACAACTGGCAGTATTTGTTGCCAATGATAAAATTCAAGCTTTCAAGGGAAAGACAGAATTTTCAAAAACTTGTATCCACCACTGTGAGTTTGGCAGCTTCTTGACATTTAAAGATTGTTCTACGCCTGCAGTCCCAGCTACTCAGGGAGGCCAAGGAGGGAGGATTGCTTGAGGTTAGGAATTTGAGACCAGCCTGGGCCACATAGTGAGAAACTGCCTCAGGGAAAAAAAAAAAAAAATCATCTAGTCCAGAGGGTGGCAAACTTTGTCTGCAAATGGCCAGGTAGTCACTATATTCAGCTGTGCAGGCCAGACGGTCTGTCAAAATGACTCAACCCTGCTGTAGCGCAGGAGGGGCTATAGATGACATGTAAACAAAGGTATGTGGCTGTGTGCCAATAAAACTTTATTTGCAAACACAGGTGGGGGGCCAGATTTGGCCCATGGGCCATAGTTTACCTACACCTGACCCAGTCCAACATTTTTATTTGACCACGAGGGGTTCACCCAGGTCACACGGCAAATTGGTAACAAAACCAGAACTAACGCTCGGGCCTGCCAACATCTGTCCTTGTGCCCTCACTTTGTCCTCTCAGCTGGCTTCTACGGGCTCAGGTAGGTGCTCATTTCCTCCGCTAATTGAGCAGGGACTTTTTCCAGATGGCTCCAGGCAGGTGCCAACAAGAAACCACAGTGTGAACGCAGTTATAACCACCCACATCTGCGGTAACTGCTGGATGGTGACCTGGGAACAAGTGTGGGATGGGAACGTGGCTGATGTCTGCTCCGTGTCAGGGATAACATTAAACGCTTCCCGTGCCTGTACCTTACACATCCCTAAGGAGAATCGGAGAAGTGAAGTGTACAGGGAAAAGCACGGTCTTTGGAATGAGGTGGGCCTGGACTTTAGTTCTGACCCATGTTAGCAATATGTGACCGAGGTTAACTCACTTCACCATGGAGCCTCAATTTTTTTCCCATAAAATGAGGATAACACACCACCTCACTGTGCGTAAAATACCTGCTTATGTGCTTGGCATGTTGTGCATGCTTAATAGAAACTTCTAGGCTCAGCTGTAGCCTGGATTTGCTTACAAGACGTGGTAGGCAGCTTCTAGAATGGCCTCTGTTGGTTCTCATCTCCTGGTACTCACTTTCTTGTGTAATCCCCTACCCTCGAGTGTAGGGCATTTAAGATTTGCTTCTAATGAATATAACACATCAAAAGTGATGAGTTCAAAATTAAATATTGAATTATCATATGATCCAGCAATTCCACTTCTGGGTATTTACCCAAAAGAATTGACAGCAGGCCGGGCGCGGTGGCTCACGCCTGTAATCCTAGCACTCTGGGAGGCCGAGGCGGGTGGATCACTCAAGGTCAGGAGTTCAAGACCAGCCTGAGCAAGAGCGAGACCCCGTCTCTACTAAAAATAGAAAGAAATTATCTGGCCAACTAAAATACATATAGAAAAAATTAGCCGGGCATGGTGACATGCCTGTAGTCCCAGCTACTTGGGAGGCTGAGGCAGGAGGATCGCTTAAGTCCAGGAGTTTGAGGTTGCTGTGAGCTAGGCTGACGCCACGGCACTCACTCTAGCCTGGGCAACAAAGTGAGACTCTGTCTCAAAAAAAAAAAAAAAAAAAAAAAAAAGAATTGACAGCAAAGTCTCACAGTGATTTTGTGCACCCAACCCATGTTCAAAGTAGCATTATTCACAGTAGCCAAAAGGCAGAGGCAATTCTCAAAAATGAATGGATAAACAAAATGTGGTATATCCACACAATGGAATATTATCCTTCAGATTTTATTTATTTGTTTGTTTTTGGGACACGGTTTCACTCTGTCACCCAGGCTGGAGTGCAGTGGTGTGATCATAGCTCACTGCAGCCTTGAACTCCTGGGGTCAAGCAATCCTCATGCCTGAGGCTTCCGAGTAGGTGTGACTGCAGGCACATGTCTGGCCAAGCCTACTTAACTGTGCTCAGAATACTTGGATTAGCCTACAGTTAGGCAAAATCATCTAACACAAAGCCTATTTTATAATAAGGTGTTGAGGCTGGGCAGGGTGGCTCAAGCCTGTAGTCCCAGCTACTCAGGAGGCCGAGGCAGGAGGATCACTTGAGCCCAGGAGTTGGAGGCTGCAGTGAGCTGTGATGATGCCACTGCACTCTACCCGGGCAACAGAGTGAGACCTTGTCTCAAGGGAAAAAAACAAGGTACGCATAAGTTTGCTAGGGCTGCCGTAACAAAATGCCTCCCCGCCCCAGATTAGGGGGCTTAAATAACAGAATTTTTTTTTGTAGTTCTTGAGGCTGCAAGTCTGAGCTCAAGGTGTTTGCAGGTTTCGTTCCTTCTGAGGTCTCTACTCGGTGGCAGATGGCCTCCTTCTCCATGCGTTGTCACATGGTCTTCCCTCCGTGCACGTCTGTACCCTCGTCTCTTCTTATACGGATACTGCTGACATCCTTCTAAGTGCCCACCCTAAAGACCTCATTTTAACTTAGTTACTTCTTTAAAGACTTTATCTCTTGTCTTAGTCCCTTTGTACTTCTTATAAACAACAGGAATTTATTTCTCACAGAGAATTTATTTCTCCAGAGGCTGGGACGTCCAAGATCAAGGTGCTGGGACGTCCAAGATCAAGGTGCTGGGACGTCCAAGATCAAGGTGCTGGCACATTTAGCAGCTAGCGAACACTCTGGTTCATAGATAGCATCTTCTCGCTGTAACCTCCCATGGTAGATGGAGCTGGAGCTTTCTCTGGGGCATCTTGAAAGGGCACTAAGTGCATCACGGGGGTTCCACCCTCATAACCTAACCACCGCCCACGGGCCCCGCCTCCGAACACCGTCACCTTGGACAGTAGGACTTCAACATGTGGATTTGAAGGAAACACAATTCAGTTCTTCACAGACACGCAGTGGCATTTTGTTGTGGTTTCAATGTGCCATTCATGTGATACTTGCCGTTCCTATCTTTCCGTTGGTGAAGTGTCTGTTTGAATATTCTGCCCGTTTTTTGATTTTTGTTTGAGACAGGGTCTCGTTATGTAGCGCTGCAGGCTGGACATGAACTCCTGGACTCAAGTAATCCTCCCACCTCAGCCTCCGGAGTAGCTGGGATTACAGGCGCACACCATCGTACTTCGCTTCTTTTGCCCAGTTTTTTATGAAATTACTATTATAATTCAAGGGTTCTTTTTACAGCTTCACTGAGGTATAACATACAGGCACTGAACATATTTAAAAGGTACAATTTGGTAAGTCCTGACATGTGTCTAGACCCACGAAACCAGCACCACAGTCAGACCGTCAACAGATCTGTCGCCCAGTTTTCTCATTCCTTCCACCTGCCCCGTCCCGGCCCCCTCTCTCAAAGCACCCACTGATCAGATTTCTGTTGCTACAAATTAGTTTGCCTTTTCTAGAATTTTAAATTTTTATTTTATTTTATTTTTTTGAAACAATGTCTTGCTCTGTAGTCCTGGGTAGAGTGCAGTGGTGTCATCTTAGCTCACAGCAACCTCAAACCCCTGGGCTCAAGTGATCCTCTTGCCTCAGCCTCCTGAGTAGCTGGGACTACAGGCACATGCCAGGACGCCCAGCTAATTTTTCTTTCTTTTTTTTTTTTTTTTTTTGAGACAGAGTCTCACTTTGTTGCCCAGGCTAGAGTGAGTGCCATGGCGTCAGCCTAGCTCACAGCAACCTCAAACTCCTGGGCTCAAGCGATCCTACTGCCTCAGCCTCCCGAGTAGCTGGGACTACAGGCATGCGCCACCATGCCCGGCTAATTTTTTCTATATATATATTTTAGTTGTCCATATAATTTCTTTCTATTTTTAGTAGAGACGGGGTCTCGCTCTTGCTCAGGCTGGTCTCGAACTCCTGACCTTGAGCGATCCACCCGCCTCGGCCTCCCAGAGTGCTAGGATTACAGGCGTGAGCCACCACGCCCGGCCTAATTTTTCTATTTTTTGCAGAGACAGGGGTCTCACTCTTGCTCAGGCTGGTCTCAAACTCCTGACCTCAAGTGATCCTCCCTCTTTGGCCTCCCAAAATGCTGAGATTACAGGTGTGAGCCACCGTACCTGCCCAGCCTTACTATTGGGTTTTGAGAACTCTTTCAGTAGTCTAGACTCACCCCCTTCATCAGATGTGTGATTTGCAAAGCTTTTCTGCCAGCCTGTGGTTCGTCTTTCATTCTCTTAACAGGGTCTTGGACGGGACTCTCAGTTGCAAATTCCAACTGCCCCAACTCATCCTCCCACTCGCCCTTGACGGACAGCGAGAAGCATCATCCCCCACTTTTTCCCAAGGAGCCAACAGTCTCAGAGAAGGGAGGAGACACTCAGCCTGTTGGTGGCGGAGCAGGGATTCGAACCCAGGTCTGCTTGACCTCAAATCCCGCAGACCTCACCTACTGCCGCTATCTCTGCCAGTGATCGGGGGCTGCCAGAACCATCATTCCTTTGTAAACCCTGAGCATCTCTGAGGACACAAACCCCGCAATGTCCGTATATCGTGAAGCCAAAAGCCTAAGAATGAGCAAGACAAGCCATGAGGGTTCAGTCACAAGAGATTTATTGGCTGACGCCTCAGGCCAAGCTTTGATGGACATGCAAGAGGATGACATTGGGGGCCTTACGGCCTCAGGACCCACCCAACTCCCAGGCATCACTGGAACAAGGCACTTTCTCAATAGCTGGGAAACACCTGGGACCCCAACAGCGTCTGGGCCCAAACCTCACCTGAGACTGGCCATGCCCACTGCATCCACCCTCTGGGATGTCCTGGTGACCAAGGCTGAGATGAGGGTGGCCAGGAGGGACCCTTCAGCCATCATCCCCCTCACTTACCCCAAAGCAAGTTCCTGGCCTGCCCAGCAGCAGCACAAGGCTCAGCACAGAGTAGGTAGGTATCAGTATGTTTGTTGAATGACTGAGTGAGCAACAGTGGACTTCCAACCTGAGGGAGGACTAATACTTTCAGGTCCCAGTGTGAGCGCGTGGAGCCCCTTGATGAAGCTGGATCTTGGAAACCCTGCCCAGCCGGCTGCATTTCTTTGGTTTAAGGGCAGCCTGAAGGCAACGGATCAGAACAAGCCTTACGCACACTGTGATCTCTCCAGCCTGCCCCAGATGTGTCTACCGAGGGCTTCCTTTGTGCTGGGTAACTTGAGAGGTTCTCTGATCCACAAACACAAATGATCTAATGTGCAAAGCCATGTTCGATCGTAATTGACAACCGTCCTGGCCTCCCCTCCCGACTGCACCGTGTTTATGAACTTGTAAAGCTTTTCCACGTCCAGCCTCACATCGGCCCTTCCGTGCGGAGCAGCGCCAAGGGTCTCTGCTACACGGATGGGGGACAGGAAGCTCAGAGCAGGGAGGTCACCTGCCCAGGGACGTCCTGCAGGAGTCGGAACTTCCTGGGCACGGGAGAAAGTCTAGCCACTGTGGGTGAGAAGAGACTTAAAAATCACAGCAGGTACTTCGGAAATGTCCATCAGATGAATGAGTTTCAATGTGGCTTGAGAGTGTTTCGGAGTCAAGGTGCAATTTTAGAGAAGGAAAAATAGAGCCAAGAATCTAACGGCTGGGGTTTCTGGCTGCAGCTGCTGCTGGGATTCCATTGGCCGCCCCCACCCCCCAAAGGCTGTGACTCTATTGGGGCCTGGGAGAGAGAGCGGGTCCCTCTGTTAACCCCCACATCAGCCTTGGTGGGTGGGTTGATGGCCCCAACTCACAGATGGGGACATCAAGGCCAGGAAAGGGTAGATCCGAGCCCAGGACACCTCCCGGTTCAGAGGTCCTGGGTCGGGGTCCTCTCCCCAGTGCCCCTCAGGCCAGCCCCTAGTCCACCTTCTTGGCCTTCTTCTTCCTGGAGCCCTCGCTCAGCTCCTCCTGGGACTTGGCAGCACAGCCGGCCGAATGCTGGGTGCCCGGCCCAAGACCGCAGTGGGGACCACCATGGCACCCTCCGTGGTTGTCATGGTGATGGTCACCCCCCCCAGGCTGCCCCAAACAGCACAGGGCAGATGTAGCCCTCCAGGGCATCAAAAGGGGAGCTGTGAGAATGAATGGCCATCAGGAACACTTGAGGTGGGGTGACAGCAGGGGAGAGAGCAAGAGAGCAGGAGGGAAACTGAGACAGAAAGCAAAGCAGGAGGGGGAAGCGAGAGAAGAAGGAGAGAATGTCAGGGAAGCCCAGCCTTCTGGTTGCATGCACCCCCGGGAGGATGACCAGCCACGCCAGGTTCCCCAGGACATGGGACTCCTGGTGTTGAAGCCCGGACAGTGTCTGGCATAGTGGGACTGTCGGTCACCCACCCGCTATGAACCCCCCAGCACACCTGGGCTCAGAGAGGAGCTGTGCCAGGTGCTGTGGTCTGAATGCCTGTGTCCCCCAGAGTTCACGTATTGAAACCTAACCACCCAGGCGATGGTATCAGTGTAAGCTTTTGTCTATTTTGTCAAAGATAAGTGGTTGAGCTAGTGGCCTGCGCCCCGCTGGGCGCCGCATGGCCCTGTGGGAGCTGTAGTCCAGGCACAAGATTGACAGCGAGGCAAGAGTCAAGAGACAAGAGTCTCACTCTGTCGCCCTGGGTAGAGTGCAGTGGCGTCATCATGGCTCACTGCAACCTCAAACTCCTGGGCTGAAACAATCCTCTTGCCTCAGCCTCCCAAGTAGCTGGGACTGCGGGTGCATGCCACCATGCCTGGCTAATTTTTCTATTTTTCAGTAGAGACGGAGTCTCACTCTTGCTCAGGCTGTTCTCAAACTCCTGAGCTCAAGCGATCCTCCCGCCTTGGCCTCCCAGAATTATGACATTAGGTTGTTTATTTGTGGTCTTTGTCTTTTCGCAGTAGGCATTTAGTGCTATCAACTTCCCTCTTAGCACTGTTGTTGCTGGATCCCGGAGATTTTGATAGCTTATGTCGCCATTGTCATTTAATTAAAAAAATGTTTGGTTTCCATCTTGCTTTCATCATTGACCCAAAGATCATTCAGCAGCAGGTTGTTTAAGTTCCACATGTTTGTATAGTTTTGAGAGTTCCGCTTGGAATTGGTTTCTAGCTTTATTCCACTGTGGTCTGAGAAGATACATGGTTGATTTCAGTTTTTAAAAATTTGCTGAGACTTGTTTTATGGCCTAACAGATGATCGATCTTGGAGAATGTTCCCTGTGCTGATGAGAAGAATGTGTATTATGCAATTTTGGGGTAGAATGTTCTGTAAGTGTCTGTTAGGTCCATTTTTCCATTTTCCTTAGCATCTCGTTTAAGTCCAGTGTTTCTTTGTTAATTTCTGCCTTGGTGATCTGCCTAATTCTGTCAGTGGAGTGTTGAAGTCCCCCATTATTGTTATGTTGCTGTTTATTTCCTTTCTTAGGTCTGGTAGTGTTTGTTATATGAATCTGGGAGCTCCAGTGTTAGGTACATATATATTTAGGATTGTTGTACCTTCGTGTTGAATTGATTCATTTGTCATCATATAATAACCATCTTTGTCTTTTTTTTTACTGGTTTTGATTTAAAGTCTGTTTTATCAGATACAAGAATAGCTACTCTCACCTATGGCCATACCACCCTGAACGTACCTGATCTCATCGGATGTTAGTACTTGGATGGGAGAATAGCTATTCCTGCTCACTTTTAGTTTCCATTTGGATGAAATATTTTTTTCCACCCCTTCACCTTGAGTCTATGAGAATCTTTACAAGTTAAATGGGTCCCTTGGAGGCAATAGATATTTGGGGTTTTTAGTTTTTATTTTTTGAGAGATCAAATGTGCTTTAATGGGGGTTACAGCCCAGATCCTACCTGGGCCCTGGGGAGCAGTGCTGGCGGGGTCTGCGGGCTGTTTGCCCTTCCCGCCCAGCCTCCCCTTCTCGGTGGCTCAGGAGCCGGCCTTCCTCTCCCCAGGCAGCATGGGGGCGGCAGTGTCCATGGTGGGCCCGGGCAGGGCAGAGGCTTGTGGTCCAGCGCCCTGAAGTTGAAGAAGCAGTCCACGTCGGACACGGTGTCCAGGATCTTGGGGACGCTGTAGTCAAAGGACGGCTGCTCCTTGGGCAGGTGCAGCGAGCAGGTGTTGCTGGTTGAGTCGTCACCGCGGCTACCACTGTCTGGCAGGGCGGCCAGGGGCTTTGCGGCGGCCACCTTCAGGTTCAGCACTGCCCAGCAGGTGGTCAAGAGCTTCATGGGGTCTTCCAGCAGCACCTTGTCAGGCAGCGTGAAGGCTCTGGCTGCCTCGGGGGCCTTGGCCTCCTCTGCCCCCAGCGGGGCCATCTCCTGAGCCTCGGCCCGGTGGCAGCAGCTCCATGGTGGGGAAGGCCTCAGGCCCTGGGTTGTGTTTTTTTTTTTATCCCTTCCGCCAGTGTATATCTTTTAAGTGGGGCATTTGGACCATTTACATTCATTGGTAACGTGGATAAGTGAGACACTGTCCCCGTCATTTACATTCATTGGTACCGTGGACAAGTGAGACGCTGTCCCCGTCATCTTGCGGATCGTTACCGGATGCTTTGTATTCTCCCTTGTGTCACTGTTTTATAAGAGCTGTGAGTTTTTACTTTTGAGTGTTTTTATTCTGGTGAGTAGCAACCATTCTTTTTTATTTTAAGATCACTTTTGAGCATTTTCTGTAGCGCAGGTCTAGCATGACAAATTCCCTTAGTGCTTGTTTGTCTGGGAAAGACTTTATTTCTCCTTCCTTTGTGAAACTTAGTTTTACGGGATACAGAATTCTTGACTGACAGTTACTCTGTTTAAGAAGACTAGAGACAGGACTCCAGTCTCTCCGGCTTGTGAGGTTTCTGTTGAGAAGAAGCGTGCTGCTAGTCTGATGGGTTTCCTTGTAAGTTACTTGGTGTTTTTGCCTCACAGCTCCTAGGAGCTCCTCCCTCACACTGACGCTGGGCAGCCTGATGGCTGTGTGTGTCTCGGTGACGTCCTTTGTGCAGTCAGTCTCCCAGGTGTGGGCTCGGCTTCTTGTATCTGGATGTCTACATCTCTGGCAAGACCAGGGAAGTTTTCCTCACCTATTCCCTCAAATAGGTTTTCCAGGCCTTTTGTTTTTTCTTCTTCTCCCTCAGGGATACCTATGATTCTTATATTTCGGCGATTTACGTGACCCCCCCCATGTCTTGGAGACTTTGTTCATTTGTCTTGATTCTTTGTTCTTTACTTTCGATTGAATGGGTTCATTTGAAAAAGTTGTCTTCAAGCTATGAAATTCTTTCTTCTGTCTGGTCTAGGCTAGTCTTAAAAGCTTTCCACCCTCTTTTGTATTTCCCTAAATGAATCTTTCATTTCCAGAAGTTCTGTTTGTTTTTCTAAAAAACATATCTATGTCATTAGTAAATTTTTCACTCATTTCCTGAATTATTTTTCTGGTTTCTTTGGGTTGGTTTTCCATTTCCTCTTGAAGCTCATTGAGCTTCCTTACAATCCACATTCATCTGTCATTTCTATATTTTCATTTTGGTTGGGATTTATTACCAGAGAGCTGGTGTTATTCTTTAGGGGAGTTCTCTCACCCTGGATTTTCACACTTCCAGAGTTCTTGTGCTGATTCCTTCTTATCTAGAGCAGCTGTTCTTTCTTGTTTTTGAATTTTCTTTTGTTTAAATGAGACTTTTTCCCCGTTTCCCTCTTAAGGGTGTAGCTGTAGCATATGTTGGGGAAGGACCGTTGGCTTCGCTTGTGGGTACTGTCAGCGGGTCCTGGGTTCTGAATGGATACCTTGGTTGGGGATTTAGCCTTAGTATGGCGGTTTTCTCAGCTGCTACTTATTTGTAGGCGGTAGTGGTGGTGTCCTGCCTGTGTGGGCAGATCCCCTGCTCTTGTTGAGAAGGAGAAATGGAAGTCTTTGAAATCTTTTCTCTTTCCCCAGCCCCATGGACTTGTTAACAGTATGAATTATATTGGGATGCCCAGTTTAGTCTCCAAGTAAGTAGGTGGCACTTGTGGGTAAGAGCCAGCTCTTACAGGAGAGAGCCAGCTCTTACAGGAGAGAGCCAGCTTCGGTGGTGTTTTGGGAGCCTGTGTCCAGCCCTAGTCAGTTAGAAGAAGCACTCAGGTGTCCCAGGCAATGGGCAAGGCCCTGGAGCTCCCAGGGAACCCCTTCTTGTGTTCTACCATAGCCAAGGTGGGGTGGGGGGCTCAGACTGGGCAGGGCTGGGTCAGGAGAGCCTGCATTCAGGCTCCACAAAGGGGGGCACAAGCACTGTCTCAGCAGGGGTTGAGGGTCGGCTCCTGGGCCACTGGGGAAAAGCCACCAGGGAGGGGCTGAGGCAGCCCCACCACACCAAAAAGGTCTGCTCACGGGGGAGAGGCTGTCTGGAATTCACAGTCCAGCAGGCGGGAGTAGGTTCCACTGTTCTGCCACTTCCCTTGCCCCATGGCTCTCCTTTGGGCATCTGGCCACAAGCAGTAACCCGACCCAGCTGAGCTCACTGGCAGTGCAGCTGCAGGCTTCCGTGTCCAGGACCCCGTCCCAGACTGAAAGCGTGGGTCACCTACAGGGGGAGTGCACTTGGGCCTTTCAGTTCTGCACACGTGGGCTCCCTACCCTCTCAAGATCAGTTCATAAATCTCTCCTCCGTGCCCCTGAACAATGCGACCTGGTCCTGCGGGTGTGGGATCAGGCCTGCTGGCCTGTCCTCTGATCCCCCAAGTTCAAGGCCCAACCACGACAGGGAGAGCTGCGCGGGTCCAACGTTGCCCACAGAGTAGTCGAGCCGGCTTAACACCCCTCTGCGCCAGGGCGTGCCCGCTCTGCTGGAGCAGCCGGGCAGGCAACGCTGCGGAGGGCCGGCGAGCAGGGCGCGCAGTCTGAGCACCCTTCAGTCTGCTCTAGGACATTAAGGGGAGAGGCAGAGGCGTGAGTTCCACTCTCCGGGGAAGCCTGGGTGTGTTGGGTGAGCCAACAGAGGAGACGCAGCCATTCCCGAGAGCCCTAGCTTAACTGTCCCTTGGGGCACTCGCGCCGCCCAGCACGGGAGCTGCCCCGGCTGTGCCAGCTGAAGGCTGTGCCAGCTGAAGGCAGCCTGCCCCGAATGAATGCCCAAGCTCTGGGATCACACAGTTCCCCCGGGACCTGCTGGCCCCCCGTGCAGGCCAGCACAGTGTTGGGGAAGTGTCGGGGAATGTTTGTGTGGGGTCCAGAGACGAGACAACTGAAGGGCTGAAGCCCCCCGGGTGGGACAGAGGCACTCGGGGGGTGGAAAAGCAGTATGGCGCCTGCCACTTTGGCTCAGGTCTGCGGTGAGGGGCTGACTCTGAGGGCGCCGGAAGCGCAGGGCTCTGTTCTCAGTAAGCTCCTGTTCATGGGCTTGCGGGGCAGAGAGGCCCCCAGCAGTGCGGGAGCCTGCAGACTGCCAGGAGCGCGAGGGAGGAGACGCAAGCACACCCACCTACCCTTTCCGTGGGGCTCCAAATCCCTGGGGGTCAATCTCTGCCACATCCTTCGTGTTCTGCTCCACAGCTTCTTCCCGTGGGATCTCCGGAAGGTTCTGGCACTCTTTTCTCAGAATTACACCTGGCTTTGTTTTTTTACCTGAATCTTTCTTTCGGAGACCCTCTGGAGACCAACGTCTCTGGTCAACCGTTTCGCCTCCCTTTCTCCTATCTGCTTTAGGGTGAACCTGTGGCTTCTGTTGGGCCTTGGGCCCAATCTAAAGGGTGCTCAGGCCGGGCGCAGTGGCTCACACCTGTAATCCTAGCACTCCGGGAGGCCGAGGCGGGTGGATCGTTCGAGGTCAGGAGTTCGAGACCAGCCTGAGCAAGAGCGAAACTCCCGTCTCTACTAAAAATAGAAAGAAATTATCTGGCCAACTAAAAAAATATACATAGAAAAAATTAGCCGGGCATGGTGGCGCATGCCTGTAGTCCCAACTACTCGGGAGGCTGAGGCAGTAGGATCGCTTAAGCCCAGGAGTTTGAGGTTGCCGTGAGCTGGGCTGACGCCACGGCACTCACTCTAGCCAGGGCAACAAAGCGAGACTCTGTCTCAAAATAAATAAATACATAAATAAAAATAAAGGGTGCTCAGAGGAAAAACAATACGAAGTACAAGATGCAGGTACATAGGGTGGTTGCTCCTGAAAGAGCAGTCATTTGAAGAAAAGAAAAGAAAAGAAAGAAAGAAAGAAAGAAGAGAGCAGCCATCAAATGGTGGGCTAAGCCCACACGCCTAATGCCAAAGGGCTCGCCTGAACTTTTAAGTCCTTGGCTACCACTGCCCCCTGCTTTTTAGCTGCAAAGATCCTGATCCTTATGGTTATGGGGGCAACATGAATGGCACCCCTGTGGCACGGCAAGGGGGATCCTTGAAACATGCCTTAAGCCCAGGGTCCTTAAACTTTTTAAAGCAACAATTGCCATTGAGGATACCGAGTTGAGACTCTATGGAGGGGAAAAAAATGATGAATGTTAAGATAGAGAGGACTCTCCCTCTACCTAGAAGTATGTCAGCAGCTCCTGTATTGTTTTGTGAAACACTGCATGTCTTCCAGAGTAGATGTGCAATTCTCCACTTCTCCAGCATGGAGTGAGGATTTCTGTTGTTCTACACCTTCATCATCATCTGCTGTTTTCTGTGTTTTGAAATTTAGCCACTCCTTTAAGTGTGTAGCGACACCTCATTCAGTTTTCTTTTACCTCGCTAATGCCATATGCTGTTGAGCATCTTTTCCTTTGCCTTCTCAGAATCTCTGGCGATGTGTGTGTTCTTATCATTTGCCCGTTTCTAATTGGGTTGTCTCTCTTCTTGTTGTTGAGTTTTAAAAGTTGTTTTAGCATTTTGGGTGACAGTTTATCAGGCAAAGTGTTTTGCAAAGAATTTCTCCAACTCTGTGGCTTGTCTTTTCATTCTCTTATCACCGTTTTTCCAGAGCAAAAGTTTTTAATTCTAATGAAGTCAAAGTTATAATTATTAATATCTAAAGTTTCATTACCAAACTCAAGGTCACCTGGAATTTCTCCCATGTTATCTTCTAGAAGTTTTATAGTTTTGCGTTTTACAATTACATCTATCATCTGTTTTGAGTTAATTTTTGCAAAAGGTTAAGGTCTATGTCTGGATTAATTTTTAAATGTGGTTGTATGCTATTTTCAGCACTATTTCTTGAAAAAACTTATGTTTTCATGATTTAATTGCCTTGGGTTTTTTAATCAAAGATTAGTTGAGTATATTTGTGTGATTGCGTAGGAAAGTAATTGACTTTGGAGGCCCCGCCCCCTGACGCCTGAGTGACAGGCAAAGCGAAGGGAAACCGGAAGCGCTGGAGACTGATTGACAGGTTCTAATTACAGCCTCTCAAGCCCATCTCGGTCCCTGCGCCCTGCTCAGTGGATATTTGCAATTCAGCCAAACTTGCTCCGGATTGCTAGAAGGGTCACTGTGGGCTTCTTTACACAATGGACTGTCTCTGCCTCTTCCTCCTGGAGGTGATCACACACGTGGAAGGGAATTCCAGACTCAGAGTCCCGCGTCACCATCCCTTTGCCTCAGAGCAGGCGGGGAGCCCAGAACCGAGGGCAGTGTGGGCCCCGCAGCAGAACTGGCTCTGTGGCCCAGACCTGGCGGAGGCGGGGACCCCGGACTATTCCCGCGGTGAGTCCAGAGCTTTGCGTGGAGCCGGGGTTGAGGGAAGAGGGTCACTGGTGCTGACGGGGCCTGGGGTTGGGGGACCTGATGCAGCTAGCAATGGTGGTGGCTCTTTCAGGAGGACGTGGAGGTTGGGAGGTCCGGGTGCAGCTAGCCAAGGTGTGGGGGAGGGGCGTCGGCGGGGGGAGGGGAGGGGCGTGGAGAGGCAGGGGCAGCAGTTCAGAGCGTGGCCAAGACGGTTCGGGCGGAGCGTGGGGACGCCCTGGAGGGGATTAGGCTCAGGCCTCGTTGTGGGGACAGGCTAGAGAGTTTGTGGGGCCATTCTGGGTATGTTGAGGGGGCCCAGAGTGACCGGAGTGAGGGAGTTAGGAGGGTTCGGAGGGAAGGGTTGGAGGCAGGGCGTGTGCTCCACCCAGGTCGAGGAAGCAGGAGTTAAGGGGCTGCAGTAGGTTTGTAGTGAATGTGTGTCCTGTCAGCCTGAAATGGTGGAGAGGATCCGAATGCAGTTTTTTAACTTTCAAATGAAGGCGTAATAGAATCCAGTTTTAAAGAGTTTTGTTAGATCCGGTTCCCCTTGGCCCCAGGAACAGAGAGGCAAGAGTCACTGAGGCTGCAAAAAGGCAAAGGAGTTTATTGACTAGCCCGGGCCAGGGTCCAAATTCCAGAGCACCAACGCAGTGGCCTCTCCAGGAACTAGGACCCCGCCCTGGGGTAAAGATTAGGCTTTTATACTTTTCTGTATGCTAGTTTTCACACGACACGTTATTCTGCACATAACACGTTAGTCTGCACATGACATACCAGTCTGTACACGACACACTAGTCTGCACACGACACACTAGTCTGTACTTTATCCCCCTTCAGTTTATTTGTTCCTTTTGTTTAGAAGTGGCTGATCGCGTTGGCTTTAGGTTTGTTAACTCTAAGTTTCGGACTTTTTGCACTGGCGCCAGTTGTAGTTAACATCATCCAGGGGAAGAGGAGGGTCTCCGACTCGGGAGGGGGAGCTGTTGTTGCATACCTTTTAGTTTTTGGTTACAAGCGATACTGGGAACACACACCCTGCACAAGCTATTCATGCGCTGATCATGTCTTGCTCTTCTTATTTACTTAGTTGGTTGGAGGGCACCTGGATTCTCCAGTCCTTTATCAGAAAGCAACTTGCAGTTACCTCCCCGGGGCTTTGTTTTCCTTTACTTTAGTGAAGCCTGCCATGGCTCCACTTACGCTAAGCACCAAGCCAGCAAGCCATATATACAGAAGCAGAACTAGGCTTCTCACATCCAGGAAGCCTAGCCTATCATGGAGTTACCTTTGTTCTTATCTCTGTTTTTCATTCTGATTAACTATATTTATTAAACAACTAAAAGCAAGCATAGTCACAGAAGCGAATAGCATCAATTAGAATCAAAGAGAGCACACATTTTCCTACTATCAATTCCTGTTCTTCAGTTTATTCAAGTCAGAAGTTGTGAATGGCCACTGGGGAAAACACAGACGTCAGGGAAATGGGCTCAGTGCTCGCAAGTTAAAAGTTGTTGCTTGTATAAGCAGAAAAGCAAGAAGTCTGTTATAACAGGATAACATTTTTCTCCACAAAGCTGGTTTATGAGTTGCAACAATTTAATTAGTTGGTTTGTTTTCTTTTCCACACTGCTTATTTTATTTTCTTTCAGAAGGTTTCATTTCCTTCCCAATTTAATGCCATGTATTTAATATTCCGTCTTAAGATGTGACAGCCTTGAAGTCCGTGGCAGAAAGGTATGAGGGAAATTAATCTTTAATTGTTCCTGCTCAACAGGGTTCCACTGCCCACTGCACAGAAGGACGCCAATGCACCGAGACAGCAGGGGTTGCAGTGGAGAAATACTTTAATATCACATGTAGGGTGCTGAGCAAAGAGACACGAGAAATTTCTCACATCTGTCTCCCCCAGGATTTTGGATGCAGGATTTTGGATTTAAAGGTAGCTGGGGGACAAAAGGCTAGGCAACTGGGTTGCTGATTGGCTGGGGATGAACTCAGAGGGTTGGGAAACAGAAAGTGTCTTCTTTTGCTGAGTCAGTTCCTAGGTAGAGGGTCCCAGGACCTGCTGAGTCACTTCCGAAGTATGGCCGCTGGTCTGCTTGGTGTCGGTTGGTCCACTTGAAGGCAGAGTGGAAAATATCTCAAAGACCAGTCTTAGGTTTTACCATAGAGATGGTATGTGTAGATGTGAATAGGGAAGTTACTAGTCTCATGACAGCCAGGGATGCGTGACTCCTAAGGAGTCAGCAACTACAGGAAGTCAAGCTATGAAACAAGGGCTGGTCATCTTGCAGCTATGTCTGTACTTCTGTAGAAATCGGGCTTCTGCCACGCTTCTTGCCTTATGGCCCCATATTACATTAATATAGTGAGTTTCATAATGGAGATCAGCGGTGCAGAGGGGATTGGTCTTCCCTGGCTCCCCTTAGTCATTTATAACATTTTACAAAACAGTGTAGCTAAGCAAGAAGGCCAATCTCTAACCAGAGAAACAAAGGTTACATAGGAGCCTGTCAGGTGACTCTGACCCCATAATGATGTTGCTTTGAGGCTCAAAATAATTTATAGTTCCACCAGCTTAGATTTTGAATTATTCATTTTCACAGCCCCTAAAAGTCTTCAGGTCACATTTCCTCCCGTTGTTCTTCCCAAGATGGAAGGATCCCTGGGCCTGGACCTTAACTGCTGTCCTTGTACCCATGGGAGGTGACCTTGTCCTGTTTAAAAAAACTCATCTTGTTGTCTTTCCTCTGTATGTGCAATGAGGTTGGATCATCTCTGTACTTTGCTCAGATTCTCCTTCCTCCCTCTGGGGTGGAGGAAAAGGCGACACATCTGACCCATTCATGTGTGTTTGTGAAACAGGCAGTCGCAAATAGATTGTGCATTTCTGGGCATTAGGCTTACACAGGGAGACCAGAGGCCTTCAGGGGAATATTCCTGAACAAATCACAGATGGTTCAGTTGTCTAAAAGAAACAGCTTTCCTACTTGAGAAAATGGGAAGGGGCAGGAAGGCCAAAGGACCCAAAGGAAAGCCAGGAACTCACTTGTTGCTCCCAAATTTCTTCTCAGCTGCTCGGATCTCTGAGTCTCCCTGGAGCCCTCTGTTGCCCTGATAGTACGACCGGAAAGGCCACAGGGAGGAACTGCTTCTTCTCCAGGCCATCGTAGGAATACTTAATCTTCTGGAATTCAAAGGACAGCACCTCAAGCCCGTCTTCGCCCTGAGGTAGAAGGCATGTGTGTGGCAGAGGCTCCTGACCTGGGGGTGTCAGTACCTGGAACTCCCACCCAAACCCCTGCTACAGGCAGCCCGGCATTAGGTCCCTACTTTGTCGCATACAGGGCCACGAGTTCGGTGGAGCCATTCTTGGGGGTTGGCACCACCTTCACAAAGGTCGCTTTGCTGGGGTCATACTCCTGCCAGAGGCAAAACATTGCTGTTGAGTTCTTCTCAGCCCATAGTTCGATGGCCCGCATGGGGAGATTTGGGGTGCAGAGGCCTCATGGGCATGTTCCAGAACATGCCACTGAATGCTGGCTCAGCCACTGCCCAGTCCATCCCAGGGACAAGGAGCACCACCTTGCTGTGCCTCTGGTCCTGTATCTTTTTTTCTTTTCAGACAGAGTCTCGCTCTGTTGCCTGGGCTAGAGTGCGTGGCGACAGCCTAGCTCACAGCAACCTCAAACTCCTGGGCTCAAGCGATCCTCCTGCCTCAGCCTCCCGAGTAGCTGGGACTACAGGCACATGTCACCACACCTGGCTAATTTTTTATATTTTTAATAAAGATGGGATCTTGCTCAGCTGGGGTCCTTCATAGCAACAAAAACAGTCCAAGACCCTTGTCCATGGTTAAAGGAAAGAAAAGGTCACACTCAGGGCCAAGCACTCTGGGAGGCCAAGGCGCAGCAGGCGGATTGCCTGAGGCTAGCAGTTTGAGACCAGCTTGGGCAACATAGTGAAACCCCATCTCTACAAAAAAAAAAAATTAAAAATTATCAGGGCATGGTGGTATGTGCCTGTAGTCCCAGCTACTCAGGAGGCCGAGCAGCGATCTCCGAGGCCCGCAGGCCTGTCCCCTGGGCCCTGGAGGTCAATCCCTGACCCTGCCGGGGAGAGGAGTGCTGGTCTCCAGTCACCCACGGGGTACCCCAGCTGGATCGATGTCTCTCTGCCTCGAGTTTTGCCCTGCTCTCCTGCAGTCCAGGCAAGCGACATCTGGGAGGGTGGCTGGGTAGGGAGCTCACAGTCTGAGGACCCCTCAGTCTGCTGTAGGGCCCCTAAAGTTAAGGTCCCGGTCCCTGCAGATGCCTCCGGGTGGTGGCTAAATTGTCTCTCTCGGCAGCTGCGGGGAGAGGGGGAAGGAAGGCGAGAATGGCTCAGGTCTGCGGCCGGGAGGTGCCCGAGGGCGCTGGGAGCCTGGTGCCCTGTCCACAAGAGGCTCACCGCTTACTGGCTGCGTCTCTGGGCTGGAGTGGGCAGGTCCCTCCAGCAGCTCAGGAGCCCACCCGCAGTCCAAAACGCAAGGGAGGGGAAATTTAACTGCTCCACCTATCCTTGTTGCTGGTCTCCAAGCCTCTCGGGGGCCTTTCTCCTTCCAGTTCTCCTCCGCAACATCTTCCCGTGGAGTCTCCTGTAGTTTCAGGCACCCTTCCTTCAGACCCTCATCTGATCTGTGTTTGTCTGCCTGTTTATTCATTTTTTTTCACTTTCTTCTAAAATCTGTCTTTCTTGCAGAGATACTGTGGCTGGGGGTTTTTCTCATCCGCCATCTTGTCCCCCTCCCTCAAATGGGCTTTTTTGACTATTGAAGAAGAACTGGATGACCGTCCCTGCACTGGGCTTCCCAGATTTGCATAACCCTTTTAATTAGTTCATCCTAGAGAGACAAGGGGTTGGACTACAAGTATAACCCAAACTTTGGGGGCTCATAAGTGACCTTTGGCAAAAGAATAGTCCACTTGTTTGAGAGCAATTGCCACTAACTGTGATATTTTACAAGAAGCTGAAAAGCTCATGCTTGGACAGCTGGTAGCTGTTGATACCACACATTACGTGTATTACCCCTACTAGAACCGAAAGGGGACTGTTGGTTGATGGCTGGCTTGTTGGGCAAACGTCATACTACTCTGTTAGATAATTCTAATGTAACTCTAAAAGCAGCGTCCACCTTGAATCCTGCCACTTTGCTGCCTGTGGACTCTCACTCTCCGGTTCACGATTGCATCCAAATTATTGACCAAGTATATTCCAGCTGCCTGGATTTGACTGATCAGTCCTTGTCAGACCCAGATGAGGAATTCTTGGCAGATAGGAGCAGTTCATAGAGTATAGACAATGGCACCTGGGTATGGCGTGGTTACCAGCAAACAGGTAGAGGCACAAGCACTACCTTCTGGGACATCTGCCCAAGAAGCAGAATCAACTGCATTGACCCTATATATTGCATTGAACCCTGTATCATGGGAAAAATAAGTGTATCAATCTTTATACAGATTCCAAACATGCCTTTCTGGTGGTGTGTGGCCATTGGGAAAGAGCGAAGATATATTACTTCTGAAAATGAAGAAATTAAATACAGGCCTCATTTTCTTGAATTATTAAAAACACTTTTACTGCCTAAGAAGGCAGCCATCATGCACTGCTGGGGACATCAGAAAACAGACACTCATATCACAAAAGGAAATATTATGGCAGATTTAATGGCCCAAAGGGCAGCCCAACAAATGAGTTGTCAACTGACTCTAATTCCTTTTCTTCGGTTAGTTAAACATGATCCCCAATATTCTGAAAAGGATCTAGAAAGACCTAAAAAATGAGGATTCTCAAGTATAATGATCAAAATTGGCTCACAAACATTGAAGGGAAGGTTCTCCTTCCTGAAACTCTTGTCATACCAGTGTTTGGGCAGATTCAGCAAAGTACCCATTTTGAATGAGATACCACCTTACAATGGGTACAGCCTCATGTGACTGGGCGCAACTTACAGAGAACCTTTCACACAGTGGTCCAAAGCTGCCCTATATGCTTGAAAAATAACCCAAAGCCTCCTGAAGCCTTGCAGCCACCCCTAAAAGAAGAAACACAATGGAGGGGGAGTTTCCCGGGAGAGGACTGGCAGGTAGATGTTACCATGATGCCGTGAGTCCCTGGAAATTTTTCCTATTTGCTGGTCTTTGCTGATGCTTTTTTCAGTATATTTTGAAGCTTACCTTACCAGGACTGAGTGGGCATCAGACATCACTAGGGCCCTTTTAAGGGAAATTATTCCTAGGTTTGGACTTCAATCAACTCTCCAAAGTGATGACAGAGCAGCCTTTGTTGCCGAAATCACCCAAGAAATATCAAGGATTTTAGAAATCGATTGGAAATTGCATTCAGCATGGAGACACCAGTCTTCAGGGAAAACTGAATGGATGAATAGGCCCTTAAAAAAGACTCTCTCCAACATTTGTCAGGAGACCAATTTAACTTGGGACAAAGTGTTACCCCTTGCCCTGCTGAGAATTCAGTTGGCCGCCAGAAGTAAGCTGGCGCTTAACCACTCTGAAATTTTATATGGGAGACCATTCCTAAGAGCTTCCAGCCAGGGCTCAATCAATGACTGTGTGCCCCTAGAGATGGCAGCTCGCTCATATGTAAAACAGCTTGGTAATATGCCGACTAATGTTTCTGAGTTTGCTTCCAGCAGGCTCAGTTTCCAGTGGATGTGCCCCTCCTTTCCGTAAAGCCTGGAGACAAGGTGTTCCTGAAAATCTGGAGAAACCAGCATCCTGAAGATCAGCCACAGCCACAGTGGATCAGCCCATCTGAAGTGCTCCTGACAACTCACTCGTTAGTTAAACTCACATGAGTTAATCCATAGATTAATCCCATGCAGATAAAAGAGGCACCCCTGCCAGAGACCCCACACCTCCAGGATTCACTGCCTTCTGAGAGACTAAAGGAGCAGTGGGCTTATGCGCCTTTAGAGGACCTAAAGTTACTCTTCCACAAAAAGAGATGAGAGATAAGTAACATGAAGTTGTGTGCCCTGTGCGTCTTACTTGTTCCCCGGGGATTTCTGTTTGCCTGGTGAGATGACTCTTTAGTTAGGATTTCTCAAACAATTGCCTGCTCTGCTAATCTGTCTTGCTGCTGGGTTTGTCATCCTAAACGTTGTTCAGTGCAAGACTATTCGGACTGTATAGTTGTCCCTGTATTTAATTTCACTGGTACACCCTCCTGTACATTGAACTTACAAAAGCCTGTCTCTCAGATCACCTACGGGGTATGACTAATAACTCTCTGCTCAGAGGTCCCATGTTTCTTTCGTACCCAGCTCCTTATCAGACATTAGGTACAAAGGGACAGTAGGGACCCATACTCTCATAAGTATACTTCCTACTGGGCAATTAGTCTCTCTAGATTTACCGATTATAAAAACTCGACTAGTACAGTATTTTCCGCACTGCCCTCTTTAAATTATCTTTTTTAAGAAATGTTTTAACCCCTCATATAAGGACCATGAGATCCCTATCTGTAGCACAGTACACCAGCAAAACCCGTATCGTATCCTCAAGGCTTTGAGAAACCAGCAGCCTGGCAGCTCCTCGGGGCACAGGATCAACTCCCGTATACAGATCCTTGGTTTAAAAATTTTACCCTAATGTTACCTAAAATGCTTCTATAAACCTTCAAACAGGAACAGGTACTGTGTGTGCACCCCTTGGATGTATTTTTGTCTGTGGAGACGACCAAGGAACTCCTTGGGATTATGACTGCTTGAACAGCTGGACAGCGGGGCACTTGTTTGTTAGGACTCCTCACCACTCCCTTCTTGGTCCATAACGGATCTTAATGGAGACTCCATCTGGGTAACCCCAAAAGAGTGTCTCCCAGGGGAAGTCCCAGATGGAGATGACTACTTCTTCGTGTACACCTGACTACCCTGGCAGGGAGTGGCAGCTCATTAACATGTGCTCCGCAACTTATCCACAACCTTGAGAACTATCGCTGATGAAACTGCATCAGCCATAGCTGCTCAACAAAAATCTTTAGACTCATTAGCTCATGTGGTTCTTGATAATCACATTGCTCTTTACTGTTTTAGCAGAATAAGGGGTTGTTTGCATTGTAGCTAACTCTTCATGCTGCACTTATATAAATACTTCCACAGAAGTGGAAATATATGTTGATAAAACTAGACAACCAACTTCACGGTTGGAACAGGTTAACAGAAATAATTTAGGAATGGGAGATCAATTCTCAAGACTATTCTTTTGAGTTCCTCAGGATCTTTGCTCTATTCTTTTGGGGATCTTGAAATTTAGCCTTTCCCTTTTACTACTTATTTTCTTGATTTACTGCATAACAAATATATTAATTAAATATGGACTAAAATATTGTTTCAAAACAACAAACAAAAAACAGTTAAGTAATGGTAGTAGAGGCATTCAATCATTCACCTATGACTCATGAGCACTTTCAGCAACTGGCTCAAAACTTTCATTCCTCCTGCCCCGACTACACCCCACTTCAGCAGGAAGCAGCCAGATCAATTGATACCCCAATTCCTTGAAATTGAGGAATGAATGAAGAAAAGGGGGGAATTTGTAACTGGCTCCCCATAATTTTTGACTTAAACAGGAGATGTGTCACTAATACATAATAATCCAATAATATTTGTAGACTTCTTGACAGTAACCTGTAGCATTTCTTCAAACTATCTGATTCCTCAGGGTCGTAGACGGTGATCCCTTTTGAAGAAATTGATGGGAGAAGTGAGAATTTATGAGATTCAAAAGTCTTGGGGAATGTCTGAAATATTTTTGAAGCATACCAAGATATAGTAGCACACCAAATAAATGGGAAAGTCTTGGGGCAATTTGTGATGCTGTAACTGAAAGTGGATGACGTCCTAGCTGTGGCATGCAGCCATGTGAAGGATGAGATTTGGAGTCAGTTGGGACTGGAGTCATGGTCGTCAGACACAGTGAAAAATGGACTTACATGATAATCTAGTTCCTTCTATGTGTATATTGAAATGTGGGTGAAACATCTGTGAAACTAATGTGTGAGTGGAAGAGCTTCACCTCTGGTCGGGGCACCCAGGCATGAAGTGTGACCATGTGAACATGCAGTGATGAAAAGGAGGGTCTCTGATGGTTCATCTAAGAGGGGACATATCCAGGTAATGTGTCCACGTGGTATCTATTCCCTAACAAGAGTGTTTTGAGGGTTTGAAATTCAGAGGTGACAGAGCCAAGTATGTATGTTTTAGTTCTCTCATTGTCTAGCATGAAATTTTTGTATATTAAAGAAAACTTTCTGGACATTATTAACATTACACATTAAGTGGATATCCAATCCATAAATGGCAAGCTTACTGGGAGGATTAAATAAGAACACTGATGTACATCCCAGTCACAGGATCCCAATTAATACCACGGAATTGTTTTCTCTTTTTGAAACCTTAGAGTCAAAAAGTTATCATGCAGTCCCTACTCATGACACACTATTATTATTTGTTCATGTGCTACCTCTACTCATTAGCATTTTTTATGCACACAGTTGAATAGGATAAATGCTTTCATAAACATAAGTTGTGAAATAAAGTAATAATCTTGCTAATGATCTTTTCCATGAGGAAATACCTCTATAAATCAGTGCTCAGAATAAGAACTGTTTAAGTTGGATGGCAGTGTCATAATTGTAGTAAATCCAAACATTGCGAAGGACCACAGTACCAGTATAGCAAAATAATGTCTGTCTAAATCTGAATCTGTCACTACAGATAGTGATCAAAATTACAAAATACAAATACCCCACCACTTCACTAAAATATTAATGACAACTTGGTTGTTTGGCTGCTTAAACAGCTGACATGAGGGCAGTTTGAGTATGTAAAACTCAGTAACACTGGTTTCAATTAAAAAATTCACTTAAAAGGTAAAGAAGCCAAGAAACATCATTGAAAACACTATAGAAATTTTCATCATATATATAGGGTTCAAAAATATTTTCCTTTCATAAAGATTCTCCCACGATATATATTTATTGGGAAACAATTAAAATACCACAGCTCTCACCCCTCACAAAAATCAAATCACGGTGGTTAACAGACTTAAACCTTAGGTCAGAAACTATTAGAATTCTAGAAGAAAACGTAGGAAAGACTCTTACAGACATTGGCCTAGGCAAAGAATTTATGAAGAAGACCCCTAAGGCAATCACAGCAGCAACAAAAATAAATAAATGGGACCTGATCAAATTAAAAAGCTTCTGCACAGCCAGAGAAACAGTCACAAGAGTAAATAGACAACCTACAGAATGGGAAAAAATTTTCGCATACTACACATCAGATAAAGGACTGATAACAAGAATCTATTTAGAACTCAGGAAAATCAGTAAGAAAAAATCGAACAACCCTATCAAAAAGTGGGCAAAGGACATGAATAGAAATTTTTCAAAAGAAGATATAAAAATGGCTAACAAACATATGAAAAAGTGTTCAACATCTCTAATCATCAGGGAAATGCAAATCAAAACCACAATGAGATATCACTTAACTCCAGTGAGAACGGCCTTTATCAAAAAGTCCCAAAACTATACATGTTGGCGTGGGTGTGGAGAGACAGGTACTCTCATACACTGCTGGTGGGACTGTAAACTAGTGCAGCCCTTGTGGAAAGCAATGTGGAGATACCTTAAACAGATTCAAGTAGACCTACCATTCGATCCAGCAATCCCATTACTGGGCATCTACCCAGAAGAACAAAAGTCATTCTATAAAAAAGACACCTGCACCCGAATGTTTATAGCAGCACAATTCACAATCGCAAAGATATGGAAACAACCCAAATGCCCATCGATTCATGAATGGATTAGCAAAATGTGGTATATGTATACCATGGAATATTACTCAGCTATCAGAAATGATGGCGATATGGCATCTCTTTGGTTCTCCTGGAGTGAGCTGGAACCCATTCTATTAAGTGAAGTATCCCAAGAATGGAAAAACAAGCACCACATGTACTCACCAGCAAACTGGTTTCCCTGAGAGCACATTTGGGATTCACACCAATTGGGTATTGGACAGAGGTCGGGGCTGGGTGGAAGGGATGGGTGTATACCTACTTGATGAGTGCGATGCGCAATGCCTGGGGAATGGACACGTTTGAAGTTCTCTCTGGGGGGGGATGGGGTGGGGGGAGGGGAGGAGTGCACACCTACATGATGAGAGTGATGTGCACTGTCTAGGAAATGGACACAACTAAAGCTCAGACTCGAGGGGATGGGGAGGCATAGGCAATGTATATAGCCTGATCTTTTGTACCCCCTTGATGAGCTGAAAAACAAACAAAAAATAAAAAAAAAAAAATATGGTTTAAATTAAAAAAAAAAAAATACCATGTAAACAGCACAGTAATAATGTTTTATTATTCTTTAGATCATAGATTTTTTTTCCATAAAATTGGTATATATTCTCATATGGTTTTCCAAGTAGGTATTGATTTACACTGAGCTCATCAGCAGATTAGAGGAGAGGATATATGGGATCCAGATGCAAATTCAGAGGCAGCTAGAAAGAAAAAGAAAGTATTATACTCTTTAGCTAACAGATAGTTACACATAGTTAATTCAGTGTAAGTCAGTAAAAAAGAGTTCAGAACTTTAGCAGTTAGTGAGAATGAAAAATATGCATGAACACTACAAAATTACTATTAAATATAATTCACCCATAGTTGCACACTGAATTAATTATCATCGTGGTTAAGGAGCAGAGCATCCGCTACTCTCATTCTTCATTCATGTAACAACCCTGTGCCAAGGTACTGTGGGAAGCACCAGAATTACAAGATAAAGATCCAGTCCACCCTTCAACAGTTGTATACTGTAACCTGAAAAAACAGGCCAACAGCCTATTACCGTACAGAGTCATAGATACCATGACAGGTATAAACAGGGCACTACTGGAACACACAGAAGGGACACATCTCAGGTTTGTGTCAATATGATAGGTTTTTTTGGTGCAGGCAGTATATCGGCTGATACCTGAAGGACAAGGAGAAAGTACGGCAGATAGAGGGGTGAAGCAAATGCAGAGAGCTGGAGGGGGAAGAACACTGGCGAATTCTGAGTGGTCTATTTGTCCGCATGCTAGAGCAAAGGGCAGAATATGGTAAGTGGCGAGAGATGAGGCTAAATAGCTTCACAAGAACCAAATTGATTTAGGCGTTTTTATCCCATACTAAAGAATCTGGAACCTATCCTGAGGGCAAAAGAAAACTGATGACAAGTAAATGACTAGAGCTTGAAAATGTCACCTGTCAATGGACTGCTTACGAACTATAATTGCTTGACTAAGTGTTACTAGATGAGTGTGGGGTCTTTGGGCCTTAAATGACCACGATAAACCTGAGAAGTGGATAAGGCCTCTGGTTTCCGAGGACAGCTTCAGTGTGCTGTCCGACAGTTCCACGGGATGGCGGAAGTGAAAGTGTAGAGCCAGAAAAAGAAAAGATGCATAGGCTTCCTGAGATGTTTTTGAAGCTATAAAATATAATATATGAAGCATATATACACTCTTCATGATGAATGTTTATGTTTTCACAGTTTTCATTACATGTGTGTAAGAAATTTAAAAAAATTTTAAAACATTAAGGGAATACGAATGTTTTTGTTACATGAGTGCCTTTTATAATGCTTAACTCAGGGCTATTAGTTGCCCATCACCCAAATAGTGTTCATTGTACCTGATAGGCAGATTTTTATCCCTCTTCTCCTCCCCATCCCCTTCTTGATTTCCAATGACATTTATGTCTCTCTGTGCCCATATGTTCTCATGAATTAGTTCCTAATTATTAGAAAGTAAATGTGGTGTTTGTTTTTCTATTCCTGAGATACTTCACTTAGGATAATGATCTCCAGTTACATCCAAGTCGCTTCAGAAGACATTATTTTATTTTATTTTATTTTATTTTTTTTTTTTTGTTGAGACAGAGTCTCACTTTGTTGCCCAGGCTAGAGTGAGTGCCGTGGCGTCAGCTTAGCTCACAGCAACCTCAAACTCCTGGGCTTAAGCGATCCTACTGCCTCAGCCTCCCGAGTAGCTGGGACTACAGGCATGCGCCACTATGCCCGGCTAATTTTTTCTATATAGATTTTTAGGTGTCCATATAATGTCTTTCTATTTTTAGTAGAGACGGGGTCTCGCTCAGGCTGGTCTCGAACTCCTGACAATCCACCCGCCTTGGCCTCCCAGAGTGCTAGGATTACAGGCGTGAGCCACCGCGCCCGGCCAGAAGACATTATTTTATGACTGAGTAGTACTCCATAGTGTATATATACCACATTTTGTTAATCCACTCATGAATTGATGGGCACTTACAGTGATTCTACATCTTTGCGCCTGTGAATTTGGCTGTGATAAACATTCAAGTGCAGGTGTCGTTTTGATAAAATGATCCCTTTCACTTTGGGTAGATACCAAAATGAGAACTGCAGATCAATATCCCTTATGACATAGACGTAAACATCCTCAACAAAATCCTATCAAACCAAATCCAACAGCACATCTAAAAATAATTCACCATGTTCAAGTGGGCTTCATCCCAGGGATGCAAGGGTAGTTCAATATATGTAAATCAATAAATACGAGTCAGAACATAAACAGAAGCAAAAATCAAAGCCATATGATAATATCAATAGATATAGAAAAAGCATTTGACAAAATCCAGCACCTTTTCATGATAAAAACCCTGAACAAACTATGCATAGAAGGAACATACCTCAAAATTATAAAAGACATATATGACAAACCCACAGCCAACATCACACTGAACGGGGAAAATCTGAAAGCATTCCCGCTAAGAACTGGAACAAGACAAAGGTATCCATGGTGACCACTTCTATTCAACATAGTACTGGAAGTCCTAGCCAGAGCAGTTAGGCAAAAGAAAAAATGAAAGTGTATCTAAATCAGGAAAAAGAACAAACTTAATTCTTGCTGATGATATGATCTTTTATCTAGAAAATCCCAAAGACCCTGCCAAAAGAATTGATAAATAAATTCAGCAAAGTCTCAGATTATAAAAATCAATGGACACAAACCAGTAGCCTTTCTATATAGCAAGAACAGTCGAGCTGAGAGTCAAATCAAAGACTCAATACTATTCACAGTAGCTACAAAAATGAAATGCTTAGGAATATACTTATCCAAGGGGGTGAAAGACCTCTACAGGGAGAACTAAGAAACATTGATGAAAGAAATCACAGATGACACAAACAAATGGGAAAACTTCCCATGCTCATAGATGGGTAGCATCAACATTGTTAACATGTCCACATTGCCCAAAGTAATTTATAGATTTAATGCAATCCCCATCAAAATACTAATGTTATATTTCACAGATCTAGAAAAAAAGAATTCTATGCCTCATTTGGAACCAAAAAAGAGCCCAAATAGTCAAAGCAACCTTAACCAAAAAGAACATATCTGGAGACATCACCTTACCTTTAAATTATACTACAAGGCTATAGTAACTAAAACAGCATGGTACTGGTAGAAAAAATATTTAACGTACTATTACCAAGCAATGGAAAGAGATGCTTGCTATTTACAGTTTATTTCAGAAATGAACAACTAATCTCAATTTAATTCATAAATTTTGGCAACATACCTTCTTCTAGTTTCTCAGTTATGCTTTCTCCCAACTCCTGCCTATGAAATAAGACAAATATTACTTACAACGTTTAAGCTAAACAGAGACATTATCATGGGAATGATATACTGCTTACAAAATATGGCCTTTAAATAACATTTTCTGAGACTAGACCTAATTTCAGAATTGCTTAAATTAAAAAAAATCAGATGAATAAAATAAAATTTTTACTTCTTTTAAGTTTATGTAACAGAGAAAATCTCTGTGTAATTCTGTTTAATCTGATAAAAATACAATTAATTTTGGTCTATTGCATACACATCATTTCAGAAGAGTGATGTTTCCTCTTATTAATATAAAGGTTAAACAATTCAAGTCATATTTTGCAATGAATGCATTTCCTTGTGATTCTTAGCAGCACTCTGTTCTTTATAAAAGTTTAATCATTTTTTATATTTCAATGGATTTTTCCTCAAAATGAACTTTCCACTCTCCAGTTCTTGAAAATTAGAATTTTAAGGTATGCTCTATGCTACTAACTTTTCAGCACAGAATCTTAAGTACATACATGAAGAAAGTGTTACTGTCATAATGTCCTGTGAAAATTCTACTAGCAAAAAATTAAGTAAAAATATTATGCTATCTGTATTATTAACTTTTCCTTATTCATATATAAAGAATTCAGAAAATCTGCTTGAAGAATATAGATTAAAGCTAGTTCTAGAACTTAGTTTCCTTGATTTAAGACTTGAATTAGATTAGAAACAAACAAATGAAACAATCTATTGCTCTTTGATCGTAACTTTGACTTCTTTTCAGAAATCACTACCAATTTTTGAAATATCTGACTAATTTACTGAACTACGAAATGTGTGACAATATTTCAACAACACTGCAAGTGTCCCCACCTAGAGTGTTCTTGACTCTTTCATACAAAAGTATTCTCTCACTAAAAGTCAAGAACAGGATCTCAAATACTCTACTAAACATAATAAATACTTTCTGGTGTTAATGATAATATGATATTCAATGCCTTTACAAATTTTAGGTGTGAAGACAATTATTTTAATTTTTAAAAATAATTTTAGAAATGGGGTCTGATTATGTTACTCAGACTAGTCTCGAACTCCTGGTCTTAAGCAATCCCCCCACCTTGGCCTCCCAAAAAGCTGCATTACTGAGCCACTGTGCCTGCCAAGACAATTTTTTTTGATGCACAGATTTCCCAATATTTTGAGAGACAGTTTTCCGTTACATCTCTGTGACAAAAACATAAAGCACAGGCTTTATAAAATGTGTGAATGTGACAATAACACTACTAGCTAGGCCTCACAAAAGCAAAACTTAAATATTAATACCAGATAAAAGGAGAAGGCTTTATTGAAAGAATCTTTTATTACAATTAAGAAACACTATGTAAAATGTGCATCTTTACCTGACCTGAACTGAGGAACTGCTAAGGTATAATCATCTTACCTTTCCCCAAAAGCTCTTCTCCTGAGTATTTCCTACATATGCATAATGGGTTTTATTACTTCTTTATACCCCTTTCGCAGGGCCTTGCATAACACACATTTCACTTAGATAAAAATGAAATACTCTTCTCAACACATTGCTTACCTTTGCACTGAAGAAATCTCTCTCTAGATAGAGAATTCTCATGGCGTAACAAATTTAACTAGAGGCCATCTTTTTCTCCTAGCTCTTAAAGAGCACCTGCTGGAAGTAGCTGCCTCTATTCCAACCCTGGAGTGTCCTCCGCCTCCATCAAGTCTCTTCCAGCCTTTCACTGACCCTTGAATATGTCACCACACAAATGACTGCTGAGGGCAACTGACGTTGGGAAAGAGATACCAGGTCAAACAGAGGGAAAAGGGACAGACCCAGGCAAAGGAGAGGGAGCTGCTCTGGGACGGCCACCCAAACGCTTAGTGACAGTGTTTCGATTTTTGATGGCTCCAGTTTTGTCATAGTTGGTGGGAGGCTGGGGTGGTTTTGCCCATATTCATAAGTGAAAACTGGCAAATATTAAAGGACTTGTTAAAAGTCCCTTTCATTTTATTCCTATTTTCATAATTGAATCACACATTTTTCCTCTTACTAGAAATGTAGAATTGTTGACCCTACTTGAGTGACTTAATACACTGCCTGGCAAAGATCACAGCAAGAAGGAGAGAAAAACTTCTTGGTGATATTAATCCCTGTCCCATTCAGTCAGACAAGGTGCCCTCAGTGGCTCCTGAAGTGTGTGGAGCAATAGCTTAGGAGAGACTGAATGTGGCCAGAAAAAATAAAAAAGCTGATAATCTTCATTTTATGCATAATACTAAATCAAAAGCTACTTAGCCTTATGGAGTAAAATACATAAACCACTTTTAATAAAAACACTGTTCCTTTCTGTTTATTTCCAGGTACAGAGTAGGTTTACACATGGCAGAGGTAGCTTCAAGGGCAACATTAATACAAAGGGCATATCTGAAACTTCATTTATACTTCTTCATTTTTAAATATAAGTATATGAAAACATAATATACAAAACAACAATGTATCAACAAATTTTAGCTAAGTACACGGCTTCTCTCATATTTAGTATCTTTCAAACTATGTCCCAGAGTAATCTAAGTGTCCACAGTTAGCACTGTAGGACTGGCCACACACAGTAGGACTGGTATATTAAGAACTCTTGTGTTTCTCCTCAAGCAGTTCGGTCCCGACCGCTGCTAGAGTCTGATGAGCTCTATGAAGATTGCAAAAATAAGTGGTTAGTATTTCATTTTTTTATAAATTATTCCTAAATGACTTACACTTTATAAAGTTGCCATAAGTAGATAAAATTTCCCATTAAACAGCATTTTTTAACACTGAAAATATGTCAGAGCGTGCCTACTGTTTGCAATCATACTTTTAAAATCATTTCATAGATGTACATTCATTTCTAGAGAAAGTTCTAATAAGCAAGTAGTTCAGACAAAGTATGGCGGGGAGACAAACGGCCGTCAATGATGCACTGCTTAACAGGCAGCGCTTGCTGCCTGCTGGAACGGCTCTCTCTGTAAGACTCTTGAGGACGCCACTAGAAATGGTTGTGTTTAAAGGGTAACTATGTGAGATGATAAATATGTTAAATTGCTAGACTATAATAACCATAATAACGTAGTGATGTGTAAATGTGTTAAAACATCATGTTGTACTCCTTAAGTATACACAATAAAATATTAAAATCAGAGGAAAGCTAGAAATACTTTCATTTAGTAAATTAGTACAGAGGTTTAAAGAAAATCTCAGAGACATTGTCAAGCGCTTGCTTTCACCGCCCTTGTACATTTCACCCATTATCTGGGAGAAATTAAGCATTTGGCAGTGAGGAATAATTCAGAGCAACAACTTCTAGGGGAAAATGAGGTCGCTGAGCTGGTGATCAAAAAGAGCTAATGCAGCTCCAGTGAAAATGAGCTGCCAACATTGTTACCAAGTATCAAGGTGGGACCTGTCCTTTCTGTCTTCCACACACCTGACCCTCAGGCTGAACAATGTATCACTTTTAACCACTTTGTGACGTATCCACCCCTTCATCCCTATGTTAATCTTTCCATATTTCACAAGTCTGCCTTTACGTAGAGTGGAAAACTACACGGTATAGTCTGTCCCAAGGTGCCCACTAGTGACGATACCGAAGATGGCAATCAAGGGAAGGTAATTTACGAAGTGGCAGAATATGATGAGAGAGCAGCCGCAGCAGCACGTGACTGTTGTGGTGTAAGTTCTGTCTTCCAAAAGGCAGTTAAGCTCATTAACATTTCTACTTAGGGAAATGCTGGCAAGCAATTTATAACAATGCCACTGTCTAAATTATAAAGCTTCAAACATATCTAACTGAAGGACTAAGAGATCAAGTGAACTACATGGTATTACATGGAAAAAAGGTATATAAAACCAGAAAAAGGGAGAAAGACATGAACTATCCTAAAGCAATATGTCAAAGGTAATTTCACAAACATCATTACCAAAATGACATTATCTAGTTTTCACTTCTAACTAATCTTGTGAGCCTCCCTCACCAAAACTTATGCTTCTGAGGCAAATTAATGAGCTTTATTTTCTATGATGCTATGTTTTGACTTACTTGCTTAGTTTACCAGATGAGGATTTTCTACGTTTTAATTCTTTCACATAGAGTTGATTATGTCTTCTAAATGTGGTTTCATCAAAATCGTCTTGAGAAGTTTCTATTGCAGAGACTTCAGATTCCCCATATGTAACGCTGAGATCCATCTGAGTTTCCATCTGAGATGACGGTCGTGTCTAAAACAAATTGAAAGTACACATTTTTAAATAATTATAATATGAATAGCTATTGTATTTTTTTAAGTTTTGAGTTAGTGATTCAGAGAGTCATTTTAAATATGTGAAAAAAGCAGAAATTTAAATGTTTACCATCAATATCAACTAATGTAATTCAATATTAAATCAAATTATAAAAAAAGGAATCATTCTTATTTTAGTACTTATGTAATCTGATAAGTCAAAGAATAATAGAGTCACTTTAAATCCTTAAAAATTGAATTGTGTATCTTAAGAACAATTCAAGAGTGTGGTCTAATCTCTAAATCAAAATTTTTTCTTTTCCTAATGTTCTTGTTCTATGCCGACTGGTCTTAATAATCAAGTAATTCTCTAATGAGAATCATTAATCTGAAAGACCAGTTTAGTTTTAATGCTGACGGAAACTGAAATATTTAAAGGGAAGAACAGATGCCACCTTCCCTCTAGAAATCTACAAAACAAAATAAAGTATAAGTCTTGTCTACATTAATAACGTATCTTTTGCCTAATTTTTATAGCTTTTCATTTTTTTGTTGTTTTTTAATTTGGGGGGTTTGATTTGTTTTGTTTTTTTACTTTCTTTTTTTTTGAGACAGGCTCACACTGTGTCTCTCAGACTACAGTGGCATGATCATAGCTCACTACAGCCTCCACCTCTGAGGCCCAAGTTATTCTCCTGCCTCAGCCTCTCAAGTAGCTGGAAGTACAGTCATACACCACTGCTCCTGGGTAATTGTTTTATTTTCTTTATAGAGATGAATTCTTACCCCATTACCCAGGCTTATCTGGAACTACTGGGCTCAAGTGATCCTCCCACCTCGGCCTCCCACAGTACTTGGATGACAGGCATAAGCCACCATGTGTGGCCTCTTGTGGTCTTTCTATCATCTTTTTTTCTCTCCTTCCATTGAACTCTAGTATTCTTTTTTTGAGACAGCGTCTGACTCCATCACCCAGGCTAAAGTGTACCAGTACCATCCCAGCTCACTACAGCTTCTTGAGATCCTGGGCTCAAGTGATCCTCCAGCCTTAGCCTCCAAGTAGCTGGGACTGCAGGTGTGTGTCACCATGATTGGCTAATTTTTTTCTAGAGACGGGGTCTTGCTATATTGCCCAGGCTGGCCTTGAACTCCTGGCTTCAAGTGATCCTCCTGCCTTGGCCTCCCAAAGGGCTGGGATTAGATGTACTCTAATATTCTTTAATACATAGTCTCATCCAGAGATCCATTTTCATCATTGTCTTCTTTTATACTAAAATCTGATTTTCAATCCTATACTTCCAATTAAAACATTCTGAGGGCCATCAAGGACCTACTTTTAGTCCTTAATTTCATTTTTTCTCAGCACCAACTGCTAGCACTGACCATACCCTCTCCTCTGCTCCTCTGACCCACCTTATTTCTAAATGCAGCACCCCTGATGTTTACTCCTATTCCTCTTTTTAAATTCTCTCAGAGCCCCTTAAATATCAAGGCTTTAACCCAGATTCCCTGATCTATGTCTGCAGCCAGACCTCTTTACTGAGGGCTCCTCCTTCTGGTTCACTTCTCACCGACAATGTTCTCAGCCACACACTCAGCAACATTCCTTGCCGTGGATTACTTGTGCAGACAGATACAGCTACTCTTCTACAGTCTATGTGTTTTCCTATTGTGCTACTTTGAGCGCAGTGTCATATTCTAATCTTGGGGGCACCCTCACCCTTAGGCTGTTGACCAGCATATTTTCTCTTTTTTTTCTTTTTATAATGCAAAACTTTTCCATGAGTGTTAGACTAGCTATTATATGCCTTTGTTTCCTTGTGAATAATCTCCTTTTCCATAGAGACACGGCCTATGGAAGTCCTGTAAAGCTCTTTCAGATGCTCAGTCATTTGGAGGATTGTGTCTTCCCAATCTAGATTCTTCACCTCAAAATTGTGTCCATTGAATACCTTAACCCAGGCAGTCTCTGGCTTAGGAATTCATGAGATGAGAGCTTTGTGGAGAAGTTAAGGCTATTGATTCAGTTGGTGCAAAGGTGTTTCTTGTGACATTTTTGATTCACAGGGTACACTTCAAAGTGGTAAGTAATTCTAGGCCGTATTTCTAACTCATTTCTATGGGAATCTACAGAAAAATCCCTCATTGTTTTTCAATGACCTAAATAGGTTTTGAGTATTCTTATAATTTTTTCCATTTTTGATGCCTTAATCTATTCCTGTAAGACACACATTTAGGGCATGTCTCCTGCCATCCTCACTCACAGAAGACTCATCATCAAAATATTGTCGTCTCCCTTATATGAAAACTATGCTAATAAAATGTGACCAATTTATATGAAACCTAAGAGAAAGGCCAGTCAACAACAATGTTCTAGTTTCCCTGATAGGTGTATCTGTAAACAGAATTGCATCAATCTTCCTATCGTGACTTAAAGAAACTAGTTAGTCAGTGTTTCTGCCTCATTGCTCCAATTTAGTCCTCACAAGGAAGTCACCTGATCTTCATCCCTACAAAGGAGAGCACGATGACACAAGACTCCTGTTCTGGATGGTAAACAGTTACATAGTTTTCACTACACATCAATAAATTCTTATAGTATCCTGGAATACACACCGGTCTTTTCTGAGATCATACTTTTAAGCCTTAAAAAGACTGATGAACACATGTGAAAGGGAAAAAGTTAGTTTCTGAACTTCCAGTGCCAGGAGCACTGTGCCACCCTGTAATGCCTGCCAGAGCAGCTGTTTCTACCTTTTCTGTGGCATCACTTTTGTTTTAAAATCCAAAGAAAAAAACACATCCCTTCAGAGGAACAATCAATCTTGCATAATGACCTAGTTCCCATTCTTGACGGGGAATACAAATGACAACATTAAAAGCAATTTATTCTCAAAATCTTACTGAACAGTTTTAGATTATAACAGAATTTTAGAATTCTAGAATCATTCCTCAAAGCTTTTCTTAGAATTGTAAAATATTTTATAAACTGTTGGCAGCGACTCAGAGAGTTGTGCACCCACGTCCACAGCATTATTTTCAAGAGCAAAACCACAGAAACAACCCCAATGTCCATCAATGGATGAATAAACTAAATGTGGCATATATAAAATATTCTTTTCAGGCTATCATCATCTCTTTATTAAAATCTTAATACCCAAATCATTAATTTTGTGAATTCAGCCAGTTTGTTCTATAAAGTCAAGAGGATTTGCACTGCTAGTAGCAAGTAATATCAATATGAATGCAATAAATATATTATCAGTGAGACTTTTCATAATGGCTAAAACACTCATATACAGACAGTCCCTGACTTGTGATGACCCAACTTACAATTTTTCAACTTTACAATGGCATAAAACCATTGCGATTTTGGTATAATTATGATGCTTCAACTTAAAATTTTTTGAGTTTACAATAGTGTGAAACCATCTCAATTTCAATATTTTTTTTTAAATTTCAGCTTATTATGGGGGTACAAAAGTTCAAATTACATACGTTGCCCATTTACCACCTGTCCCCCTGAGTCAGAGCTCCAAGCATGTCCATTCCCCAGACAGTGCGCACTGCACTCATCATGTAGGCATACACCCATCCCCTCCCCCCACCCCCCACCTCAGTCTGATATCCGATTAGTATCATTCCCAAATGTGCATTTAGGTGATAATCAGGGAAACCAATTTTCTGGTGAGTACATGTGATGCTTGTTTTTCCATTCTTGGGATACTTCACTTAATGTAATGGGTTCCAACTCTCTCCAGGAGAACCATAGAGATGTTGTATTTCCGTTATTTCTTATAGCTGAGTAATACTCCATGGTATACATATACCACAATTTACTAATCCATTCATGAATTGGTGGGCATTTGGGTTGTTTCCATATCTTTGCGATTGTGAATTGTGCTGCTATAAACATTCGGGTACAGGTGTCTTTGTCATAGAATGACCTTTGTTCCTTTGGGTAGATGCCCAATAATGGGATTGCTGGATCGAATGGTAGGTCTGCTTGAATCTGTTTAAGGTATCTCCATATTGTTTTCCACAGGGGTTGCACTAGTTTACAGTCCCACTAGCAGTGTATGAGTGTTCCTGTGTTTTAAATTTTTAATTGTGATGTTTTCCCAGGCTAGCAATATGTGGTACAGGAGATATTCAGGACTGCATTATAAGGTAGACTTTGTGTGAGATTATGTTACCCAACTTCAGGCTAATGTAAGTGTTCTGAGAATGTTTAGGGTAGGCTAGGCTAAGCTATCATGTTCAGTAGCTTATGTGGATTGGGCGTTTTAAATGCATTTTTGTCCTATGATACTTTCCACTTACAGTGGGTTATCAGTATACGACCCCACTGTATGTCAAGGAGCATCTATACTATGGGCGGAGCATCCTGAATCTGAAAATCTGAAATTCAAAACGCTCCAAAATCTTAATCTTCTTGCATGTGGACATGACACCACAAGTGGGAAATTCCACATCTGACTTCATGTGACAGTTTGCAGTGCAAACACACTCAAAGCTCTGCTTCATGCACAAAATTATTTAAAAACATTCTATAAAATTACCTTCAGGCTTTGTGCATAAGGTATTTATGAAAGATAAATAAATTGTGTGTTTAGACTTGGATGCTACCCGCAAGAAATTTTATTGTGTGTATACAAATATTCTAACATCTAAAGCACTTCTCATCCCAAGCATTTTGGATAAGGCATACTCAACCTGTACTACAGAAATAAAATTCCCTTTCAGTGTGACAGAAAGGAAGCGACTGACTTACCGAACTTGCACTTAACAGCTGCTTCTCATACTGCTCAATGTTGTCCATTGCCTTTTTCATGCTTGCTTTTAATTTTGAATTTTCAATTTCAAGGCTAAAATGTATATTTTAAAACAATACACAAATACATTTTTAAAAAACCAAGTAATTTCTGAACAAGCATCTGAAAGTATAATTACATAATTTCTTAAAGATTTGAAAAGCAGATAATTTGGCAATTGTGGGTAAGGTCCAAAATTTAGAAAAATGTACAAAAGGTATGCATTACAAAATAGCTTAAAGCTAAAACTTTTCCTTGGCTTCACACAGATGTACTTATTATCACAACTGATATAATCTCATATTACACTGCTTATTTGCTTTATAAATACTCAAGTTATTTTGTGTGCTGCTTTTAATTATACTTTTGAATGTGGTCGTCTGTCTTCTTTTTCCATCTTAAAGCCTCTGTCAATTGATCTGCCAGGGATTTTTGCACCTAAACCAAAAAATTAAAAAAAATTTACACTTGGAAATCCAACATATCCATCAGTGGATGAATGGATAAACAAAATGTGAATGTGGTATACATATTAATAACATACTTTTTCATAGTATCACAATCTTTTTATTAAAATCTTACTACCCACGTGATTAATTTTTGGGAATTAAATCAATTTCTTCAATAAAGTCAAGGGGACTTGCATGACTCCTAGTAAGTACTATCATTATAAATAGAATAAATATTTTTATCAATGAGACTTTTCATATTGTATAAAATATAAAATACTCCTGACTTATGATGGGCTGACTTTCAAATTCTTGACTTTATAATGGTGTAACACCATTGCAATTTTGACATAATAATGATGACTCAACTTAAAATTTTTTGACTTTACTGTGGTATGACACCATCCCAACTTCGATGTATTTTTTAATTTCAAATTTTGATCTTTTTCCAGGCTAGCAATACAAGCAATATGTTGTATGGGAGAAATTCAATACTTTATCCTATGGCAGGCTTTGTATTAGATGATTTTACTGAACTATAGGCTAGTGTATGTGTTCTGAGCATGTTTAAGGTAGGACAGGCAAAGCTATGATGTTTAGTAATTTATGTGTATTAAATGTGTTCTCATCTTACGATATTTTCAACTTACGATGGGGTTATCGTGGTATGACACCACTGTAAGTCAAGGAGAATCTGTACTACAGGTTGAGCGTCATAATATCAAACCTGAAATTGAAAATGCTCCAAAATCTTAATCTTCCTGAATGTCAACATGACACCACAACTGGAAAATTTTACACCTGACTTCATGTGACAGGTGAAAACTCACTCAAATCTTTGTTTTGTGCACAAAATTATTTAAAAACATTATATAAAAATACCTTCAGGCTTTGTGCATAAGGTGTTTATGAAACAAATAAATTTTGTGTTTAGACTTGGATCCCAACCCCAAGATATTTCATTATGTATCTACAAATATTCCAAAATTCAAAACATTTCTGGGCCCAACCATTTTGGATGAGGGGTACTCAACCTGTACTACGAGAGAAATAAAATTCCTTTTGGGTATGACAGAAAGGAAGAGACTGACTTACTGAACTTGCACTTAACAGGTGTTTGTCACGCTGCTCAAGTTTGCACGCTTGCTCTTTGATGGTATCTTTTAATTTAGAATTTTGTATTTTGAGCCTAAAATATAAATCATAAAATAATCTCAGATAATTTTAAAAAATATCATGTAATTTCAAACCAAACATCTGAAGATATCACTACATAAATTTTTAAAGATTTGAAAAGTAGATGATTTGGCAACTCTATCATTTTTTCTAGCTGTGTTCATGGAAAATGTGCAAATTTAGAACTAATGTACAAAAAGTATGCATTTCAAAATAGCTTAAAGCTGAAATATTTCCTTGGCTTCACACAGATATAGGTATTACCATAACTGGTACAATTCTCAAACTATATGATTATTTGCTTTATAATACTCAAGTCATTTTTTGTGCTGCTTTAAATTGTACTTTGTCCTGTGGTCTTCCAGCTTCTCAGCACGTCGTCCAGTCTCTTTCAGCTGATTGTGCACTTCTTGTAGCTAAAACAAGGAATTTTTTAAAAATTACATTTGGAAATAACCTGTATTTCCATCAATGCATGAATGGATCAACAAAATGCAGTATATAGAAAACATGGTTTTTAGACTAACACACTTTTATTAAAAAAAAAATAATCTAGCACAGATCTGCCCATCACCTGTTTGTGTAGCTAAATTTTATTGGAGCACAGACACACCCCTTCATTCTGCATATTATTTACGGCTCCTTTTGTGCTGTAACCGCACAGTGGAGCTGTTGCAACAGGGACCTTCTGGCTCACAAAACCTAAGATTTATCTGGCCCTTTACACAGAAGTTTAGCAACCCCTGCTCTAGGATGAAAATACAACATTATTCTTGTTTTCAAATTACATCATACCAGATAAATACTCAAATTTACAAAAGTGGTGAAATGGGAAAAGATGGAAAATTATATTATGGTGAGCATTCCTATTTTTGTGTTCCAAGCACCACCACTTAAACTGGAATTTTATTTTATTTTTGTGTATATATTTAGCTTTTTGTAACAAGGCAACTTATAAACTTTCAACATCTAATACTGACAATCATCTTTGCTTTTCAAGGAGAGAAAAAGACAATTTAAAAATTAACAGGATCAAAAGTGCAATAGAGAATGTTAATTCCAAGTAGGACCCTACGGTTCTGCTGACTCTCCCATCACGTGGCAGGGCTCGCGTCATCACTAGGAGAGAATTTATTTTTAAAGTGCCATCTTAAACTGTGAGGATGACTGTTAAACCTCAAAATTAAACATGCCAAAGGAGAAGCCATGTTAAAATGCCCACTTAACCTACCCAACCATGTCAGAGCCATGCTTTGCTGACCACATACGACCACACAGTTTTATTCTTCTTGTTTTAAACAAGAGAAAGCAGATAGATACCAGTTGGTAAGTGGAACTGTCTATATTCATAGAGAGACACAGTGTACTCTCTGAGTCCAATATAAAGGGAAAAGAGAAAAAAAGCTAGACTTCTACACATCAATCACTACACAGGGGCATAGCATCCTGCAGATTCCAGCAGAGTGAGGGGACCATGTCTTCATTTTCACCCACAGGGTCAGTGGGGTTGATCCTGTAGATGACAATGAGAAGTTCCGTGGAATAGTTTGAGAGGCAAGGTCTACACACAGGAAAGAAGACCTGAGTCTGAATACCAGCTCCACCATTCCTAAGTACGTGACCTTGCACAAAAAGGTCAAACTACTGTCTCAGTTTCTTCATCTATAAATGGAGAGAATAATAGTGTCCTCCATCCTGGGATGTGGAAAAGATTAAATTGGGGAATATACCTAAAGTACTTGGAAAAGTATGAGGCACATAGTTACTATTAATATTATTATTTTACTTTTTATGTTCTAATAAAATTTTATATTTTAGGCAGGTGGCGCGCCCATGGAAGTGGTCTCCTACAGTTGCATTGAATCACTCTTCACACCACTGCAAGTGGCATCAAATAGGAAGCATGAGGTCCAGAATACATCCCTAGTGCTTCCTAGAACTGTCACCAGTTCCACTAGCCGGCAGAGCTTTTGTCTACTTATGAGAATTCATGGCTTTCTTCTGTCTGTAGCACTTGGTGGGATGGTCACGTACCGCGGTGCACAGACCAGCTCCAGGATTGAGCAGCATGGGACTGACGTGACCACCAGAGGTAGGCTAAAGCCACTGCCCTGAAAACACTGGACCCTATTGCTAAATCAAGGTACCTGGAATAATTCGTTCCCAGCAACTGTATATTTGGGGCTGTGCTGGCAAGCACTCTGACGAGCAGATTAATGTTTCGTGGTGTGGCAGATCAGAAAGGCTACAGCCGGAGCTCTTCAGTTGGTAAAGCAGTGCCTATCTACAAATCCCAGTTCTGACTATGTAATAAAGGAAGACTAATTTAAATTTTCTATTTTATAGTGAGAAAGGCATGAGTATTTGAATGAACAATTCTCCCCTATTAGATTAAGTAGTTTCCATTTTAGATTTAATTGCTTAAAATACATTCAGAATAAAATTTTATTACATCAATCTGACAGAGAAGAAATTTTTGGTATGGTATAAAGTATTTAATTTTACCCTAACAACTATAAAGATAAAACATCTTCAATTTATATAAGGATAAGTGATGGGCACATCAGATATTATTCCTCCCTTAGACAAATTTATGATTAGATAAGATTAACTCTCATAAAAAAATCAAAGCAATGCTAAATGAAGGACTAACTTATTCTGCACAGACTATACAACAAGGGCTGAGGCATAAGATCAATGAGAGTCACAACAGTCAGAAAAGCTCCATGAAGAAGGGGAGATTGTGCGCCAGGTCTGAATGCATGAGGCTAGATGACCAGAAACTGAAAAGGCAGCAAGGACAGCATGAGAAAGGCAGAAAGATGGTGAAATCCACCAACTAACTCTGAGGATAATGTTCAATGGCAGGGAAATAAAAACGTACATTCACATATAACTTGTGAATGAATGTTCATGGCAATATTGTACGTTATAGCCAAAAAGAGTAAACAGGGCAGGGCGCGGTGGCTCACGCCTGTAATCCTAGCACTCTGGGAGGCCGAGGCGGGTGGATCGCTCAAGGTTAGGAGTTCGAGACCAGCCTGAGCAACAGTGAGACCCCGTCTCTACTAAAAAAAATAGAAAGAAATTATCTGGCCAACTAAAATATATATAGAAAAAATTAGCTGGGCATGGTGGCGCATACCTATAGTCCCAGCTACTCGGGAGGCTGAGGCGGTAGGATCCCTTAAGCCCAGGAGTTTGAGGTTGCTGTGAGCTAGGCTGACACCACGGCACTCACTCTAGCCCGGGCAACAAAGCGAGACTCTGTCTCAAAAAAAAAAAAAAAAAAAAAAAAGTGGAAACAACCTAAAGGTCCATCAAGTGCTGAATGGGTCACTGGACAATAGGGTGTTATTGGACAATATTAAGCGATGCAGCAGTGACACCCGCTACAGCACGGACGAACCCTGCAAACACGCTATGTGAAAGGAGCCGGTCATGAAGGACTACGTCCCGTGTGACTCCGGTATAGGAAACGTGCAGAACAGGCAAATCCATGGAGACGAAGGTAGATGGTGGTCACCCGGGACTGGGGGAGCTGGGGGGCTACGATGAGGGTGGAGGTGATGGCTCTGGGATGCAGGGTTTCTTTTTACAGTGATGACCATGTTCTGAAATTGATTGTGGCGATGGTTACACAACTCTGTGAATATACTAAGAGACGTTTAAATGGGTGAACGCCATGGTATGTGAATGAGACCTCAATAAAAATCCAAGGGCAGGATCTGGATAATTTTCTTAATTCTGTTTTGACGTACGTGCTAGACATGCCCTGAATATCTCTATGCTTTTATGATACAATTTAAATGAAAGGAAATGAAGGAAACTAACCTTTCAAAAAGGTTGTAAATTAACCTAAAACATTTGCATTTTGAAGAATAGCATAATAGCCTTTCTGTACAAGTTAACCTGAAATTCATGACATAAGTATACACAGATTCTGTATTGAGTGACAAAAGCAAAGATAAGAAATAAGACTATGTTCTGGAACATTCCTTAGACATTATCCTCTGATTTAATCTGGCCTGCCTCACCATGGCAATAGAGAAATCACTAAAACAGTTTAACAGGAAAAGCATTCTGGCAACTTCTGTGAAGAATGATGCATAATCCTCAACTTTCCTAAGGGCACATATTATAAGAAAACATACTTGTAATTATAAGAAAAGATGCCAGAACAAAATTCACAGTTTAAGAAATAAGTGCATTATAAACATAATAAAATTATAATAAAACCAATCATAAGGAAAATATAAAAGAAAGCTGTCCACTGAAACTAGTATCAGAAAATACTTTACATTATTGAACCCGCTCTAGATGAACTGTTGACAAGTTAAATTTCATACATACTTGACTTGTGATCTGACTTAATTGCTGCTTTGAATCCTGGGCCTCATCTTCTAAATGAGCACGATAACGTGATTTCTTATTTTATTGTATTTTATGTTCTAACAATATTGCATACTTTAGGCCAGTGGAAGTGATCTCTTACAGTTGCACTGAATCATTCTTCACACCTCCGAAAGTGGCATCAAACAGGAAGCATGAAGCCCATGATACACCTCCAGTACTTCACAAAACTCACCAGTTCCACTAGTCCACTTCTAAGAATTCACAGCTTACTTCTCTCTGTAGTACTCAGTGGGATGATCATGTACCGCAGGGCACAGAGCGCCTGGAGCCTTGAGTAGTATGGGACTGACATGACCATCAGAGGAAGAGTAAAGCCATTTGCCTGAAAACATTGGAACCTGTGGCTAAATCCGGATGCCCGAATCAGCTCATTCCCAGCGCCTGTGGATGCTGGGCTGCGTTAGCAAGCACTCTGACGAGCACATTAAGGTTGTGCGGTACGGCACAGCCGAAAGGCTGCAGCCAGAGGTTTGCAGCTGGTGCAGTGATATTAATCTACAAATCCCAGTTCGAGCTACATAGTGAAGGAAGGCTAACTTAAATTTTCTTTTTCATAAGGAGAAAAACATGAGTATTTGATTGAACAGTTTTTCTCCATTAGAGCAAGTAGTTTCAGTTTTACATGTGATTGCTTAAAATATATTTAGAATAAAACTTTATTATGTCAGTGTTGCAGAGAAGAAATTATTGGTATGCATTAAAGTATTTCATTTTTATCCTGACAACTGTAAACCTAAAACATTTGGAGAAGAGTATAATAGCCTTTCTGTACAAGTGAACCTAAAACCCATGAAATAAGTATACACAGAATCTGTATCCAGTCACAAAAATGAACATAAGAAGTAAGACTATGTTCTAGATCATTCCATTACATATTATCTTCTGATTTAATCTGGCTTGCCTCACGATGGCAATAGAGATATCACTAAATATAATTTTTAATACGAAAAATGTTCTCTCAACTTCTCTGAAGGATGTATAATTGTCAAGTTTCCTAAGAGTAAATATATTATAGAAAAAAAATGGCATAGTGAAAGTCAGAGTTTAAGAAATAAGTGTAAATAAAGATAATAAAATTGTAATACATTTCATCATAACAAAAATACCAAAGAAAGCTGTCCCCTGAAACTTGTACCCTAAAATACTTTATATTATTGAACCAACTCTAGATGAACTGTTGACATGTTAAATTTCATACATACTTGACTGTTGGCCTGACTTAATTGCTTCTGTGAATTCTGAGCCTCATCTTCTAAATGAGCGTGACAACATGATTTAATCTCTAGCGAAGTCTGGGACCCAGAGAGCTTTTGTACAGTATCCACCAGTTCTTGCCGAAGTTGTCTCACAACTGCCTGATAAGACATTTTTGTTACTGATGTTATAAATCACCTCATTATTAAATTATGTTAATAATATTTAACATATATACTTTGAAAAATATCACCACATACATCGATTCACCTTCCTTTCCTTGTGTGTACCCATTCGTGTTTATCACCGAATTTGGCCAAGGACACCACAGGTGGTGCTGTCTTCCTGCCAGATCAGTATTCTGTTACCCACACACAGATTTACTTCACTATTCATTCCTCCCCTGACGAATGTGAAATGCTTAACAACCCACTGACCACCTTCATAGGTATGCGGGTGGGACAGGTGGTGGCCAGTTCTACACCGTGAAACGTTTTCCCTCTGAGTTCCCCACATATTCAATCCCTTACTTAAATCCTTCCAGTAGGTTTCTATCTCAGAAGAAAAGTAAAATTCTAGTGGCCCTCCGGACCCTGGGTAACATGGACTCCACCTTCCTCCCCGACCTCAGGTCCTCAAACTCTGTCCCCTACCCAGTCCTTTCCCACTCTACATAAATCCTACCACCCCTGACTGCTCTGAAAATGGGGATCCAGTACCAAACTAATACACCACAGATAGCTACAGTAATCTCTGTACTGGACAAAGTTATATCCAAATGACAATCTTTGAGAGTTGAAATGAAAACTATGAGCAAATTGTTTGTAAAAATATTCAAAGTAAATTATAAATACTAGTAGGAAGATTAAATCAAATATAGTTTTGCTGAATTTCAGCCCATTTGTCCCAAATTATGATACAATTAAAAGTGGATGCCTTTAAAGAATCGAATGATCATAAAATACATAATTTAAGATTGAAATATTTTCAGACTTAAGTCAAGTAGACATGAATAAAAGTAAAATTATACCAACTAAAATGTGTAAAAAGCTACTGAAGAAGTATTACAAGTACAGCAATACACTTCAGTTCATCTGGAAAAGCTGGTATTAATTGTCAAAGTAAGTCACTTAATTGAATCTTAACTTCCAAATACACATTCCAGGTATGAGCACTTCTCTTTATCTGCATCATCATGGTCTTAAAATGAGGCAACATAAAGAGATTAAATTATTTCAGTATTAAAAGAATATGTTAGCAATATTACTCAATATCTATTAAAAACTGGTAACTTAAACTCTTAAAATTTCCTAAGTGACACATTGTCTTTACTCAAAGTAAAGCATCTCTCAGCTCTTAACATTTATTTTCTGGAAACAAGGTATGTGTCTAGGCTGATATCACAAATACATTTATCATCTTGATATTTTCACAATTCAACCAGACAGAACATTTAGCCATCACCAAATATTACTTGAAATTTTCTTCTAGGAAGTCTGAAAAATATTTCTTTCTTAATACTTACCTCTCTTTCCACTTTTTCTTTTTCATGTTGGTACACTCCCTCTTTTAAATGATTATATTCATACATTAACTTCTGATTTTTCTCTTCTAACAGAAGACTTCGCATTTTACTCTCAGCTTCAAGTGTTTTTACAGTCATATAAAATTTGTCTTGGTTAGTACTTATTGTCTTGTCTTTATTGGCAACTTCCTTGCGAGCATCATCTAGTTGTTGTTGAAGTAACATGTTTTTACGTTGCTCTTCAGGTAATCTCTCCTCCAAAGACTCCTGCTTTATGATGTACTTATTCACTTTGTCTTGTTCGCTTCGGAACATTCGTTCCACTTCCTTCCTTTGAAACTCTGTCTCCCTCAGGTCTCTTTGTGCACTTTCTAAAACCAGAGTCTTTTCTTGGAGAGCATCTCTTGTATGACGGAACTCAACTTGTAGCCTTCTGAATTTACTTTCAGATTCATGAAGCAGTTGAAAAAGGTTGTTGGCATGAGAATTCATATATTCCTCTCTACCAGACCACTCATCTTTTGCTCGCTGGAAAACAAACCCTAGGTTTTTCGTTGCGGTCTGACTTTGATCACGATCCTGAATAAGAGCAGCCAGTCTAAGTTTGTATGACTCAACTTCTGTTTTCAGTTTTTCTTTGTTTTGTTTTACTTCTTGCAGTTCATGCTTTAGCATTACATCCTCATGTGTTAGAACAGTGCAATCATGCAAGGATATTCTTTTGGTGAATCTTTCCTCGTTGAGTTTTATAGTCTTTTGAAGGTCATTAATCTTTTCTTGTAAGATTTTATTGTCCTCCAAATATTTCTTTTCCTTTTCTTCATTTTGCATTTTTATTGTGTTTCTTTCTAGTCTTAGACGGTCAATTTCATCATGCAACATGTGATTCTTATACAACAGATCAGTTTCTTTGTCGCGGCTAGCAGAAATCTAAGTGAAACAAAGGAACATGTTAGCTGTTACTCAATAAAATGGCATATCATAATTTCCTCTGAAGTTAAAAAATAACCTGTACATTTATACAATGAAAGTGTTGCAAATCAGTGGCTATGTAACTGGAAAGAGAAGGTGGATCCAAACCTCAAACCTTATAGAGCATCAACTCCCAAAGTTTCAGAAATTTATATGAGAAGGAGGGGAAGATGGCTGAGTAGAGACACGAGCTGTCAGATCATCCTGGAGGGAAGGAAGGGTTTCAGAGAAAGCAGAGGGGGCAAAGGGCACAGCTCCAGTGTAGTTCGGGGGAAGTTGCCAGAGCCTGCCAGAGGTTTCACAGGAGGAAGGTGCAGAGCAGAACAGGAAGAAAAAAGACATCAGCAGAGATCAACCCCAGAGAAGCTTGGTGCCTCGTGGAGAGGGTGGGTGGGGGATTTGTTTCTCCATGCCTCACACCTGTGGTAATCAGGCGGCCTCCAAGCTGCTTGGGAGCTTTTCCACCAACATGAGCCCAAGGGCTACTGCACCCAACGCAGTAGGAGCTTCTTGAAAATAAAGCATCAGGCTTCCAGCCCCTTTGGGCTCTCTCCAAACAGCCATGGTCTGGAAGCGAGATGGCAGGCACCATACTGCTTTTCTGCCGATGGCATCTCTTTGTCCACCCCAGAGAGCACCGGCCCTTCAGTTTTCACATCACCTGCTCCCACACAATTCCCAGCTCCTGCCCAGACGACAGTGGCCCTGGAGAATTTGTGTGATTCCAGAGCTTGGACAGTTTGTGTGGGCTTCCCTCCAGGGAGAGGGACCGGGAGGGGCTGGAGTGCTGGCTCTCCTCTGTTCACAGTCTCTTTTCCTCCCCCCTCCCCCACCCACTGCAGCCAAGAGCAATGAGTGAGCTGAGACTCTCAAAAGTGGCTGAGTCCCCTGTGTTCTTGTACCCATGAGTCTGAGGTTTCCCCAGAGAGTGGGGCCCACACCTTTCCCTTTGAGGACCTGTGGTGGACGTAGGGGTGCCTGGTCTGGGAGTTCCCTTCCCACCAGCACTCCCTGGAGATGCCTGCCAGTGGGACCAGCATGTGGGCCAGGTCCTGTAACCCCAGGACTCGACCAGGTTGCTTGGAGGCACAGAGGGGAGATCTGACAACTAAACTGGGGAAGCAAGGGAGCCCACGTGGGCACAGCTGACAGAAGAGTGCAGCGTGGGTCCAAGACTGCAGCAAACAGGTGGAGCACCGCTCCCCCCACAGGAAAGCCACACTTGCAGACTGGGGTGGGACCTTGGACAGGGAGTTCCCCCACCTTTGGCACCGTTGCTGGCAAACTCAGTGAGTTCAGATGCCCGTTTGCAACCAGACACTGGAGGGAGACTTGTGGAGCAGGGCAGGAGGGAGAAGAGTGAATCTCACTCCAGACAGCCAGTCTCCGAATCCCAGATGGCCCCTTGCCCATGAGCAGACCTTCCAGTTTGGTGAAACTGCATCAGCACCCTTCCCAGCAGCTTTCCCCAGCAGCCTGGGAGCCGATCTTTGATCCTTGCAAGACAGTTCTAGGGCCTATGTCTGCGGAGCCTGAAGGCAGGCTTACCCCATCTAGCCCCACTCAGCCTCACTCCTGCATCCACCTCACTGAGGCGGAGAACTGGGAATCCCCTGGGAGCTCCAGGGCCCCTCCCAGTGCCTGTGGCATCCAGGCGCTTCTCCTGAGGGGCTAGCCATGGTCACAGGCACAAAGGACAACATTGCAACTGGCCCTTTCCTGCAAGCACAAACCACTTGTACAGCCCATTACAGCATTTACTGACTCAGTCCAACAGGGCATGGCTGATTCTTACCCCAAGCCCCACTTACCATCTCAAGAGATTAATCTGGGTATCCCAACTTAACTCACACTGCTGGGGAGGAGAAGACAGAAAAACAGAAGCAGCCCATGGGGGCACTGCCTTTAAGGAGATGGGTAAAAGTTGCAGGCAGCTTGAGCTGTTAGGGGACCCCTCCACCTCTGTAGACCTCTAGGCTATTGGGAGACTGCTCAGAGTCTGTGCAAAGACATTGCAACAGAAAGCAGGCGCTGCAGAGATACGGCAGCTGCCAATCCTGGTTTCTGCAGCTAATGCCATCCTGAATGCTTAGGTGCATGCCACAGGTCTGCTCAGGACTCGGCTTTCCAGCAGTAGCCTTCACATCACCCCTGCTAGGCCAGGGAGGGAGCACACAGAACAGACGCTCCCCTGTGCCATGCGCTGTGATGGGGAGCTATGCACCCCTCCCCGCTGTGGGGAATCTGAGCAGAAGACGAGACTCAGGCACTACAGGCACCATCTGGGAAGCCTTGGTTGACTGCCTCCATGGGACCTAGGTCGGTGGAGAACCTCGGCTGACCAGCAGCCCTGGCCCATCTCCACAGTCATGAGGCCCCTTGGACAAAATGCTGCTTTGATGGGGCTGCAGCAGTCTCCCTGCTGGTGGATCAGCCCCCACCTCTGTGGCTCTGCCCCCGTGTTCCCCAGATACAGCTCAGAGTCCATCGCTGCACCTGAGACTGAGGCTCTACAACTGTTGCTCCAGGGCCCCCACTGGGCCTATAACACCACCCCTAAGATTCTAGAGTTATGCCTGGGTCCCAAGACCCACCCTTGAGTCTCCACCAATGTCTCTGGGCTGGCAGAACAACCCTGAGGTCCAACACTTTAACAGGGACCCCCAAGTCTTGAGCAGCCATTATTCCTGGACCTGGTTAGGGCAAATGCTCACAACCCACTCACCCATGACCACTGTGTAGATAGACTTACTCAACTGCCACTGTCACCTCCACTGGATGACCTGGTGCAGAGCAAACCCTCACAACAAGAGCTTCCATGGAGAGGGTCGCATCCAGCCCTCAACTCAAACGTCCAATAATGACCTAGGGAACAATCCACTACCCTGCACAGAGATCATCTCACACTGGCTTGCACTGAGGGAATCACAGGGAAATGGGACAAAACAGGACAGCTGTTCTATAGGCTCTCAGTGCACTTGCACCTCCCTTGCTGGGTCAACACCCCAGAGTAGGACACAAAAGCTCCATCTAGGGTCTTCCCTTTCCCCTGACTAAACAGGAGAGTTCCCAGCAAAGGAGAACAGGTGCCCTGCGATCCTATTAGCCTGGAGCACAGAGAAGAGGATTCAGATGAGAAGAAACCAGCAAAAGAACTCTGGCAACATGAAAAAACAAAACAGTTTCACATCCCCAAGGGATCAGTGTGGAGCTACGGTAGTGGACTACAACCACAAGGAAATTGCCAAAATTACAGAAATGCAATTCAGAATATGGATGTCAAATAAGATTAATGGAACTGAAAAGAAAGTTGAAAACCAACAAAAAGAACTCAGAAAATATTTCAGGAAATTAATGAAAAAGTCACTAAAGTGCCAAACAACATAAGAAAGGATAAAATACTACAGAACTTAAAGAAATGAAAGAGTAATTTAGGGAATTCAAAACACAGCAGAAAGCTTTAGCAACAGACTAAACTGAGGAGAATAAAGAATCTCAGAGCTTAAAGATAAAGCTCTTGAGGTAACTCAGACATTTAAAGAGGCAGAGAAGAGAATAAAAAACACTAAGTAATCACTTGGAGAGATACAGGATCATGTGAAGTGAACTAACATATGAATTATAGGTACCACTGAGGGAGAAGAAGAAAGAGCTAAAAGCATGGAAAATCTATTTGAAAGAATTATTCAGAAAACTTTCCCTGATATCACCAGAGATCCAGACGTTCAGATACAAGAAGGTCATCGAACACCAGCAACATTCATAGCAAATAAGTCATCCCCAAGACACAGAGTAATCAAACTGGCCAAAGTCAAAATGAAGGAGAAAATTCTACAAGCAGCAAGATGAAAGTAACAACTGACCTACAAAGGAAAAGCCATCGGGCTAAGTGCAGGCTTCTCAGTGGAAACCATACAAGCTAGAAGGGAGTGGGACCTCATCTTCAATCTTCTTAAACAGAACAACTGTCAGCCTAGAATCTTGTATCCTGCAACACTAAGTTTCCCAATTGATGGAGAAATTAAGTTTTTCCAGACAAGCAAACATTGAGGGAATTTATCATGACCAGACCTGTGCTGCAGGAAATACTCGTAACTTCATGATACACGAATTAGCACAATAGGTACCCACCAGTGTAAAATTATATAAAAAAGCTAAACCTCACATCTCTTGTAAAACAATAGCACAAGAGGGAAAACAAAGCAATAAGGTACTACCCAACATGATGAACACAACATCATGCCATATAAATTCTATCACTCAACAATAATGGTTTAAATGCTCCACTTAAAAGACATACGTTCCAGTTCTAAGCAGGAATGCTTTCAGTTTTTCCTCATTCATTATGATGTTGGCTGTGGGTTTGGTGTATACGGCTTTTACCATTTCGAGGTAAGTTCTATCTATGCCCATTTTGTTAAGTGATCTTATCATAAAAGGGTGCTGAATTTTGTTGAATGCTTTTACTGCCTCTATGGAGAGCATTATATGAACTTTGTTTTTGCTTCTATTTATGTGGTGAATTACATTTATTGATTTGCATATGTTGAACCATCCCTGTGTCTTGGCTTTGGTATCAGGGTGATGTTGGCTTCATAAAATGTGTTGGGGAGGATTCCTTCCTTTTCAATGTTGTGGAATAATTTCTGTAGGATAGGCACCAGTTGTTTGTATTAATAGGTCTGGTAAAATCTGGGTATGAAACTATCTGGTCTAGGACTTTTTTTTGTTGGAAGATTTTTTGTTGCTGCTTCAATTTTGGTACTTGATATTGGTTTGTTCAGGAATTCCATTTCTTCTTGATTGAGCCCAAGGGGGCTGTCTGTTTGTAACAATTTGTCCATTTCCTCCACATTTCCAGGTTATGTGCATAGAGATTTTCATAGTATTCAGAGATGATATTTTGTATTTCAATGGTATCAGTTGTAATTTCTCCTTTTTCATTCCTAATTGAGATTATTAGTGTCCTTTCTTTTCTGCTTCTGCTTAATCTGGTGAGAGGCATGTCAATTTTGTTTATCTTTTCAAAGAACCAACTGTTTGTTTCATTAATCTTCTGTATAGTTCTTTTATTATCAATTTCATTTAGTTCTGCTCTGATCTTGGTTATTTCTTTGCTTCTGCTGTGTTTGGGAATGCTTTGCTCATCCTTTTCCAGTTCTTTGAGACAATTCATTATTAGATCATTGATTTGTGAACTTTCTGTCTTCTGAATGTAGGCATTTATGGCTATGAACTTTCCTCTCAGGACTACTTTAGTTGTATCCCTCAGATTTTGATAACTTGAGTCACCTTCATCATTTAGTTCAAAGAATCTTTTGATTTTCATTTTAATTTCCTCCTTGACCTATCATTCAGCACTAGGTTGTTTAGTTTCCATGACTTTGTATAGAGATGAGTGTTTCTGTTGGAGTTTATTTCTAATTTTTTCCCCTGTTGTCTGAGAAGATGCATGGCATAATTTCTACATTGAGCCATGTTTTGTGGCCTAGGATGTGGTCAATCCTAGAGACTGTCCCATGAACTGATAAGAACATATTTTCAGTGGTTTTTGGGTAGAAAGTTCTGTAAATGTCTAGTAGGCCCATTTGTTCTAGGGTTCTGTTTAAGTCCATTGTTTCTTTATGCAGTGTTTGGAGAATCTGTCCTATTCTGTTAGAGGGGTGTTGAAGTCCCTGGCTATTATTGGTGCTGCTGCTTATCATTTTGTTTAGATCGAGTAGGATTAGCTTTATGAATGTGGGTGCTCCTGTGATAGGTGTATAAATATTTAGAATTGTCATGTCTTCTTGTTGAATTATTCCCTTTACCATTATATAATGACCATCTTTGTCTTTCATTACTTTTGTTGATTGGAAGACTAAGTTATCTGATGTTAGAATTGCTACACCAGCCTTCTTTTGGTTTCCATTTGCATGGAATATTGTTTTTCATCTCTTCACCTGGAGTCTAAATGAGTCCTTGTGGGTTAGATGTGTTTCCTGAAGACAGAAGATACTTGACTTGTATATATTTATCCATTCAGCCAGCCTGTGTCTGTTCAGTGGGCAGTTAAAGCCATTCAGATTTATTGAAAAAACTGATAAGTGGAGTGGATTTCTGTTCATCCTGTTGGGTAGGACTTTGTTGCTTTACTTTATTTCTTGAGCCATTGTGGTATCTGGTCTTTGACCTTTAGCTTTTGGGTGATTTTACAGTGGTGACTGTGTATTGTGCTGATCTGTGTATAATGCAGTTCTGAGTACTTCCTACAGGGAAGGTCTTACCTTGACAAGCCCCCTCAGTGTTTGCTCATCTTAGAAAGACTTTGTTTCCCCCTCATATACGTTACTTAGTTTTGCAGGATACAGAATTCTAGGCTGGCCATTACTCTCTGTGAGAAGACTAAGAATTGGACCCCAATCCCTTCTGGCTTGAAAGGTCTCAGGGACTGAGGAAAATCAGCAAGAAAAAAAAAAAAAATCAAACAGCCCCATTAAAAACTGGGCAAAGGACATGAACAGAAACTTTTCAGAAGAGGATAGACTAATGCCTAACAAATGTGAAAAAATACTCAACATCTCTAATCATCAGGGAAATCCAAATCAAAACCACAATGAGATACCACTTAATTCCAGTGAGAATGGCTTTTATCAAAAAGTTCCAAAACAATAAATGTTGGCATGGATGTGGAGAGATAGAACACTCATACACTGCTGGTGGGACTGCAAACTAGTACAACCTGTATGGAAAGTAATATGGAGACACCTCAAACAACTAAAAGTAGAACTACCATTTGATCCAGCAATCCCACTACTGGGAATCTACCCAAAGGAGCAAAAGACATTCTATAAAAAAGATATCTGCACTACAATGTTTATAGCAGCACAATTCACAATTGCAAAGATGTGGAAACAACCCAAGTGCCCATCAACACATGAGTGGATTAATAAAATGTGGTATATGTATACCATGGAGTTGTACTCATCATTTTCACTTCTTCTTCTGTGTGCCATGGCTACTTCTCTCTCTCTCTCCCCACTCCCTCCCTTTTTTCTCTTACTTTCCTTTCTGTCTTCCTTTCCTTTCCTCTTCCTTTTCTTCCTTCCTTCCTCCCTCTCTTTCTCCCTCCTGCCTTCCTTTCCTTTCCCTTTCTTCCTTTCTTTCTCTTTCTCTCCTTCCTTCTTCCTCCTTCCTTCCTCCCTCCCTCCCTCCCTCCATTCTCCTCTCCTCTCCTTTCTTTCCTTTTCTTTTTCAGGAAAATAAATAAACTTTGTACTTCTGTCCATCCTAAACTTTGTCTGATAATTCTTTCTCCACCCACTGTGAGCACATTGTAAGTTTCTACCCTTTCAAGAAGATTTCTATTTTAAAACATTAACGATAGGCTGGGTGTGGTGGCTCATGCCTGTAATCCTAGCACTCTGGGAGGCCGACGTGGGAGGATTGCTCAAGGTCAGGAGTTTGAGACCAGCCTGAGCAAGAGCGAGACCTTGTCACTACTTATAATTGAAAGAAATTATATGGATAACTAAAAGTATATATAGTAAAAATTAGGCAGGCATGGTGGTGCATGCCTGTAGTCCCAGCTACTTGGGAGGCTGAGGCAGGAGGATTGCTTGAGCCCAGGGGTTTGAGGTTGCTGTGAGCTAGGCTGACACCATGGCACTCTAGCCTGGGCAACAGAATGAGACTCTGTCTTTAAAAAAAAAAGAAATTAATGATAAATGAGATAAAATTTATAGAGGTCTTCATAGAAAAGAAGGAGATTATTTGCTATTGCAGTCATTTTTGTTTTTTCTCATTATGTTTGAAACAGTAATAAATGTGAAATGGGGGAAATGCACTGTACTATTTTATTAGGAACAAAACACTCAAATCATCATTAAGTACATAATATCGCATATCATCATTTTTAAAAGCTCTTTATACTGAAATAAGATACTACTTGGAGGCTAAGATTTATAATAAATAGCTTTAGCTCTGAATGTCATAGTATATTTTTAGGGTAACATTTTGGGTTTGTTTTAGCACTAAATAATAAATATTAAACCAAAGGAATATTATAAGTAATATTGATGAAATAAGATAATAGTCATGAAATTTTTACCCAAGATTGATTTATCTCATTCAATTTCTTTCTTAGCGCCATCAATTCCACATCTTGTGTTCTCAGAGTCTGTTCAAGTTGTTGTTTTACTTCAGCTTCTTTCCTAAGTTGCTCCTTTGTCATTCTTAACTTTTCTCTAATTTCTTCAGACACTATATGATCATTTCTCCTCTTCTCTTCCTGTTGTCTTAAGGCGAATCTGCAGTTAAATATATTTTTCTTAAAATTAATTGTGTTAGAAAATGAAAAGTTTATTTTGTGATCTGGCTCATCACATATTGGTTTGCTATCCTAATAAAATTTCTATGTTCTTAAATATTTTTCCTTTCCAGTTCTGAGGTTTTGAATTTCTCACTTGAATTTCTCCCAAAGGACATAACACTTGCAAGGTAGACATGAACAAATATTCTCCTAATTGTAAGTTTCTTTTACTAGTTACTCTGGTAAATATGATGGAAAAAGATACTAAAAATTATTCAGTAAAGTTACAAGTTGAAAATTACCTTTTTTTACACAGTCATAATGACCCCTCAACTTGGACAGATCATTTAGAGATAACTAATTAAAAAGTTACCGTTTATAAACTAGTTGATAAATTCACTGGAAATAAATTTTCATCCTCACAAAATACTGTGGGTATTGCTAAAACTGATTTGCAGTGTAAGAGAACACCTTCAGATGTCTTTCATACAACATGTACCTACAGGTTACTATAATTCAAGTCTAGGCTAAGGAGACTAATATCTGCTACCCGACTGTTTCTATGTTTCTTTTTTCGGAAACAATTTCAAATTATCTTGTTGACTACTATGTATTTTATAAACAAATTTAAAATCCCTTTTGGAAAAAAACAAGGTCTAATATTTATTTAAATGATAAGGAATATTATGTGTTTTCAATATAGAACTTTAAATTAATTTTATCTGTTAGAAGAGAGAGATGTTGAATAAGCTAATAAATAATCACTTCCCATCTTACCTTTTATTCTCTGCATATTAAAAACAAAAGTGTATAATTTTTTTAAAGAAACTTCTGGGTTGAGAAAAATGGCCAATTCATACTCTATTAGTTGAACTGTAAATTAGTATAAACTTTCTTGAGCACGATTGAGGAATAGCGATCCAAGACAGTTTTATAAGATTCCAATACATTAACCAAAATAATTCTATATTGAAGAATTTGTTTAAAGCAAATAATTTGAAATATAGAAAAAGATTTATATAAAAATGTTCTCACAGCATTAATTATAATACAAAAAATTTTAAACCCCAAATTTACTTTGTTAAATAAATAATGAGATTTCTCTATGGCAAACTTCTAACATAGTTATTAAAATTATGATTTTAAAAATATGCATTTATTAGATATATTCACAGTTAGAAACTTGTTATATTATTTGCAAGAATGTTACTCTCCACAACACTAAGATGATTTCTCCCCTGCTAAACCCCAGAAGGTAAGTCAGCAATTTCAAAATATCTCCAACATACTTGTAGCCTAAAGGAAACAGTTCAAACATTTCTTTAAAACTAGAATGTCATACCTCAAACTGCAGCGTTCTCGTTCCCATTCAAATTTTTGTTGCTCTGACTCTGATATTATTCCTTTTGTTTCAGATAGTTCCTTTTGAAGTATGCTAACCTTAGTTTCCATTTTTTTAGTTTTTTCTGTAAGTTTTTCATGGTGATCTGTAAGTTCTGCCATTCTTTCACATAAAAGAACTGTGATATGTTTTTTCAATAGCCTAAAAGAGTCTGTATCAGGGTGAAAAAAAGAAATAAAATATATGGGTACTTTTTCGATATACAGGACTGCACAGTTTTACACTCACTCATTCATACACTGAATAAACATATACTGAGTGCATACAATGGGGAACACATTATACTAAGCTCTGGAGATCACAGAGACAGCACCTCTGCTCTTATTTAGCTTTGGTGTAGTGAAGAACAAAGACAAAAAGGTGGCAATTATAAATTCAGATAGGTGCTGCGAGAAAACAGTTGTGTGATCACACAGGACGATTTGGTCCGTGTTGGGCCCAGGGAAGATGGCTCTGAGGAAGAGATGGCTACACTGAGGAATGGAGGGTGAGAAGCGAGCGGTGAAGCAAAGGGGGAAGAAAAGCATTCTCGCCACTCTAGGGCAAGTGCTGAAGCTCTACCGTAGTCTGCTTCTAGCCAAGGCAGAGGAACAGGTACTGAGTTTCCTTCTTACCTGAAACAACCAAAAAAATAAATAAAATAAGACAGATAAACACATTGAACAAAGATTCTTAAGACAGTGGACTTTAGGCAATGAAGAAAAAGATCCCTGAGAAACAAAAAACAAATGAAGGAAACCTTAGGAATGTCCCAGATCCCTGCTTTGACAGAGTTTTCAGGACATGACACATGGAGAAAACACTGAGGTAGACTCTACCAGACTCCCTGAGTTGCAGTGATGAAGCTGAGAGTCTGAAAAAACCAAAGCAGACAGAGACCACAGGACAGAACACTGAAGAGGAGAGAAGAGTAGAGGAAAAGAACCCTGGAGATCTGCAGATTCCTTTTTAGGTAGTGAGCAGAGTTATGAGCAGTACGTGTGTGCTAGGAAACTACTCGAGACCGAGGGGAAAACCACATAAATAAATTGGAGGAAACCATGCCTGGTGCTCACACAGTGCCAGGACGTGTTCATTACCATGAGAAAGGGCCGGACAAACACAGACTTCACAAGACAATGAATCATCAAAAAGGTCTTGCCTTGCAGGTAGGGCATCATCCCAAATCATAAAAGCAAGACCAGAGAAGATCAAGCTCTTTATAAGTAACTCAACTCTATCCCAATACATAACTCAAGTATAGGCATGGAAGATGGTTTTTTTTTAAAAACAACCTGAAAAGACAGAGATGCAAATTACAATGTAAGAGATGTAAACTACACTGGATAGAAATAAACACAGATTAGACATCACAAAAATCATAAATTTGAGATGCTGTGATCTATGAGAAAACTTCAAGGAAGTAATATTTGTCCCCAAAGAAAGAGGAAGAGAGATAGAATAAAAATTTGATAAAAAATGGTCAAAAACTTTCTCAACTTAGTAAAAACTATAATCCCACAGATGCACGACGGGTCTGGCTGGGAGAGAAGAAAAGAGGTATACTGTTGTATTTTCTTATCCCATATGTGATGTGGTATCATATTACTTGAAGGTGGACTGTGATAAGTTAAAATCAAAAGCAACAACTAAGATAGCAAAACAAAGAGTTGTAGCTAATCACCCCAAAAGAGAGATAAAAACTGAATCATAATATGATGAAATAAAAAAGAAAAAAAAAAACCCTGAATCATAAAAATTAGTAGACACACACAAAAGAAAGCATAAAGAGAAAAAAACAGACAACAAAGAACAGCTGGGACTAATAGAAATCAATCAGCATGATGACAGAAAACCTAACTATGTCACTAATCACATCATACATGAAACCGGTCTGAAAACACCAAGTAAAAGGCTGACTGTCAGAGTGGATAAACAAGCAAAACCCAAATACATGCTGCCTATAAGAAATGCACTTTCAAAGTCAAGACACAAGTTGCATAAAAGAAGGAAAAAGACATACCACACTAACCATTGGAAGAAGGCGGCTTAGCTGGTGTGGCTATATTAGTACCAAAGTACTGTAGATGTCATAGCAAAAAAAATATTATCAGCAATAAACAAAGTCATTTCATAATGATAAAAGATTCAATTAATCAAGAAAACATAATAGTCCTCAATGTTTATGCACCTAGTAACATAACAACTTCAAAATACATGAGGCAAAAATGACAGAATTGTGAAAAGAAATAGACAAAAACCACAAGTACAGTCTGAGATTTCAATATCCCTTAATAAAAAGGTTAAGTCCAAAGGATTTAAGACCTATAACGTATATTCCCTAACTCCAAAGCAATCAAATTAGAAATTAATAACAAAAGCATCGCTGGAAAATATTCAAATATTTGGAAACTAAGTAAAACATACCTAAACCACCCTGGGTCAAAGAGGTAATGAAAAGAGAAACTATAAAGTATTTTGACTGAATGAAAATGCAAATATAACATAGCAGAATTTTTGGAATATAGCTACAACAGTTCTTAAATAAAAATTGCTAGAACTGAATGTCTATATTAGAAGAGTCTCAAATGAATGACCTTGATATCTACCTTAAGAAACTAAAAAAAAGAAAAGAAAAAAGAAAGAAAGAAAGAAAAGAAAGACAAATGAAATCCCAAGCAAGAGGAAAGGAAATAATAAACATCTGCTATAGTCTCAATGTCTATTTCCTTACAGCATTCCTGTGCTGAAACCTCATCACTGAGGTGATGGTGCTGGGAGGTAGGTCTTCTGGGGGACGATTATGTCCTGAAGGCCAAGTCCTCATGAATGGGATTAGTGCCCTTGTGAGACCTCATAGAGCTCCTTCACTCCTTCTGCCATGTGATGACACAGGGGAAAAGAATGCACCTCTGAACCAGGAAGTGGTCTGTCACCAGACACCAAATCTGCCAGTGCTTGATCTTGGAATTCACAGCCTCCAGAATGTGACAAATCAATTTCTGTTGCTTATAAACTACCCAGCGTGTGGCACGTTTTCGTAGCAGGCTGAAGAGGCTATGACATCAAAGATGAAACCAACAGGGAAAATCAGTACGACCAAACACTTTGAGCTGATCAATAAATGTGATAAAAATATATCTAGCCAGGTTGATCAGGAAAAACAAAAGATAAATTATTAATTTCAGAAATGAGCACTGTGACATTATTATATAGTCTACATATACTAAAAGAATAACAAGGTGATATTATAAAATTTATGTGAATAAACACGACAATTTAGATGAAGTGGAAAAATTCCTTTAAAAACAAAAATTACCAAACCTCAATCAAGAAGGACTAGATGACTTGAATTGCCCTATAGCTATAAAATAAAAGTTGTCATTGAAAATCTTTTTACAAAGAAAACTCCAGGCCCAGAGAGCTATGCTGGTGAACACTACCAAACATTCTAGGAAGAAATAAAATTCTGCACAAACTCTCCCCCGAAAATAAAAAGGAAAAATACATCCCTACTCATTTCTATAATGTTAGCATTACCCTGAACTAGACAATGATATTACAAAAAAGAATACTCCTTCATGAGCATGGGTATCAAAATTCAACCATTTTTGAAGCAATCAAAGTATCCTCCATGAGGTCAATGAATAAAGTGAAGTACAGCCATACAATGGAATATTACTCACTGCTAAGAAGAAATAGCTATCAAGCCATGAAGACACATGAAGGAACCTTAAATGCACGTTATCAAGTGAAAGAAGCCAATCTAAAAAATGCTACATACTGCACAATTCCAACAATATGACATTCTGGAAACCGCAAAACTATGGATACAGTTAAAAAAAAATCTCTGGTTGCCAGGGGTGGGGAGCAGAGCAAAGGATAAATAGGTAGAGCACAGAGGATTTTTAGGGCAGTGAAAATACTTTGTATGATACCATAATGATAGGTAGACGGTATTATACCTTTGTTCAAACCCACAGAACGTACAGCATCAAGAGTGAACCCTAAAGTAAACAATGGACTTTGGGTGATTATGATGTGTCAGTGTAGGTTCATCTGTGACCCACAGTGTAACAGCTGTACCACTCTGGTGAGGCATATTGATAGCAGGTGTAGCTACGCATGTGTGGGGCAGGGGGTATATGGAAAATCTCTGTGCCTTCTTCTTAGGTTTGCTGTAAACCCAAAATGGCTGTAAAAAAAATTAAGTCTGTAAAAAACTTCTAAATAAAACTTTAAAAAATCAATTCCAATGATGTTAAAATCTACCAAAAGGGCTACTAGAACTCATAAGTGAATTTATCAAGGTACAGGCTATAAAATCAACATACAGACATCAACTGTATTTCTAAATACTAGTAGTAAAAAATAAAAACAAAATTTAAAAAAATAGCATTTCCAACATCCTCAAAATATAAAATACTGATAAATCTGATAAAATAGGGAGGGACCTACATATCGAATACTACAAAACATTATTGAGAACATTAACTATGACCTATGCAAATGGAGTAATAACCTTGTTCAGGAGTGGAAAGATTCCTTATTGATAAGATGTCAGTTCTCCCCAAATTAACCTATAGATTCATCAGAAGTCCAATCTAATTCCCAGCAGGCCAGCAACTTTTTAGAAATGAACATGCTGATTCCAGCATTCATGGGCAAATGCAAAGGATCTAGAACAGCCAAAATAACCTTGAAGAAAACCAATATTGTAGGGCTGATATCAAGAATTGTTATAAATGTATAGTGATCAAAACAGCATGATACTTGCACAGGTTGAGTATCCCTTATCCAAAATGCTTGAGACAAGAAGTGTTTCAGATTTTGGATTTTGTTTTCTGATTCTGAAATATGTACACATACATAATGAGATATCTTGGGGATGGAGTCCAAATCTACACGTGAAATACACTGATGTTTCATATACATCTTACATACATAGCATGAAGGGAATTTTATACATTTTTAATAATGTTGTGCATGAAATCAAGTTGGGGCATATGAGGCCAGGGGTGGAATTTTCTACTTGTGTGTCATACTGACACTCAAAAAGTTTCAGATTTAGGAGCCTTTCAAATATCACATTTTTGGGATAGGTATGCTCAACCTGTATGATGAGAGCCAAATACAGATGGTCCCTGACTTCAGACTGTTTGACTTATGATTTTTCAACTTTATGATGGGTTTATTGGGGCATTAAATGAATTTTCAACTTCTGATGATTTTATCAGAATGCAACCGTAAAGTTGAGGAGAATCTGTTGACCAGTGGAACCCAACAGACAGTCCAGAAACAGATCCACACAGGTACAGCCAAATTCTTTTTGACAAAGGCACAATGGCAATGTACTGGATCAAGGACAGCCTTTTTGGAATATGGTACTGGAACAATAGGATCTCCACTTCCAAAAACTGAACTTGAATCCATACCTCAAACCATAAACAAAGCAGAACACAAGATGGACTATAAATCTAAATATAAGAACTAAAACTATACAACTTCTGGAAGCAAGCATAGGAGAAAAACCTTTGTGACCCTGCACTAGGTAAAGATTTCTTAGATATGACAAAGCAAAATCCATAATTAAACAAATAGATAAACTGGACTTTATTGAAATTTAAAACTTCTGCTATTCAAAGATACTATTAAGAAAATGAAAAGCCGAACCACAAACTGGGAAAAATTCCCTGCAAAAAACATAGCTAATAAAGAAACAGTGTCTAGAATATATAAAGAACTCTTAAAACTCAACAAATAGAAAAATAATCTAATTTTTTAAATGGCAAAAGGATTGAAGAGACATCTCACTAAACAAAATGTACAGCTGACAAATAAGCACATGGGAAGATGCCCGATATTATTAGTCATTAGGGTGGGGGGCACTAAAATCACAATGATATGCACGATGCTCACCCATCAGAATGGCTAAACATTTAAACAGTGGTAATAACTAAGTGTTTGTAATGATACAGAACAACTGAAGGGAATGGAAAATGGTACAAATACTTTGGAAAATAATTTAGCAATTTCTTAACAAGGGAGCACACAGGGTCATGAGGAGACCGCTGTAAGTGACGGATATGTTAACTCTCTTCATTACGGTGGTGGGTTCACACGTGTATACATATGCCAAAACTTATCAAATTGTACATTTTACATATGTGCAGTTATCGTATGTCAGTTATACCTTACTAAAGCTACTGATTGAAGGAACAAACACCTAACACAGTGGCTGGGACACAGAGAGAAAGAGGGTATAAAATGATGCAGGATAAAGCTAGAATTAAGATCTTTAACTTTACAGCAATGAGAAGTGGTAGCTGGGTTTTAAACGGGGGGGGGGGGGGTAACATGATCAGATCTGAATTTTTAACAGTATATAATATGGTTGGCAGGCAGAGCATGGTTTCAGGAGACGGGGTTGCAGGGACAACAGTGCTAAGGTTACTGCAGTATGCCAGGTGAGAGATAATGGTAATCTGACTTCGAGTAAAGACAGAGGAGAGAAGCAGAGTCAACAGAGAACCAGGAGTGCCATTCACACTGAAGAAGGTACAGTGGAATTCCCATGGCTCTGTGGCTGGGAGTGCACAACACATGCTAGCTCTCATTCTATTTTAACATAAACCGGATTTCTGACATGAAATCAGTGCTCTACGCCGCAGCGCTAAGCAATGTGTTCGTTCACTACTAGAAGATACATAAGAAGGCCTTATACTTATGCAGTGGTCCTACCTGTATGATGCCTTCCAAGTTGTTTAGGGAACAATGTAAAGTTCTTATAAATAAAGGAAGGCAACTCAAAATCCTCTGAGGCTGCTTCAGATGAGCAAGTTAAATCGTCACGGTCATCCATAGAATGTGTTTGGTTTCTCATCTATAAAATATTCATAATATCACTATTTCAAAATGTCCCTGAAATATTTACAGCATAAACTAAATGTACAGGAGTGGTAATTATCCTTTTTTATATAAGAGCAAAAACACAAATACTTCTTAAAAGGACTGATTTGTGTTAAAAGGATATCTATGACTATAATTTCTTAATTACTTTTTCAAAGCAAATGTCTTTAACAAAAGATTCTCTGTTTTTTACTTTACCTTTTATAATGTATTTTTAACAATAATTTGATTGATGGTTTATATTTTACAATACCTTGTTCTGTTTCTTAAATGTTCTCTTTGCAGGCCTAAAAAAATAAAAACAAATAATTTCTTTCAGGCAAACAGTAAATATGTAAAATACAAAGAATATGTAAAACTACTGTGTTTTATAAAAATGTCTGCATTTGTCATTTATTTCTCCTGCTTATAAAGTTTTCAGATTTTTTGCTTTACAGGTAATGTAAAATACAATAATTTTCTACAAGAGGGATTAAAGTATAAACAGAGTAACATTAAGGGATGAAGAAAACATGTATAAATAGTGTCATAATAAAGAGTTAAATTTAGATCAAGCTTTCTGACAGTCAAAGTAAAAGGAAAAACATGTTACTTGCATTATTTGACAGAAATAAATATACCGGGTTTTTCTCATTGCCCTTTTCAACAAAGACAACCATTTGCTGGCATTAAAACTTATTTGCAATATATTACTTACATGCTTATAGGAAGGAAACACTTTTTTAATCATGTTATTTAACAGCACTTTCAGGACTTACTATGCATTTACTCTGTCTCATTTAAAGCACTGTACCTGTGTTAAACTCATTTTTTTTTTTTTTTTGAGACAGAGTCTCACTTTGTTGCCCAGGCTAGAGTGAGTGCCGTGGCATCAGCCTGGCTCACAGCAACCTCAAACTCCTGGGCTCAAGCGATCCTCCTGCCTCAGCCTCCCGAGTAGCTGGGACTACAGGCATGCGCCACTATGCCCGGCTAATTTTTTCTATATATATATTTTTAGTTGTCCATATAATTTCTTTCTATTTTTAGTAGAGACGGGGTCTCGCTCTTGCTCAGGCTGGTCTCGAACTCCTGACCTTGAGCGATCCACCCGCCTCGGCCTCCCAGAGTGCTAGGATTACAGGCGTGAGCCACCGCGCCCGGCCTATTAAACTCATTTTAATGCTCACAATTCCACGAGGTAGGTACCATTTGAGGTATTTTGTAAAGGAGGAAACCAGGCACAGACTGGCCAAGTAATCGGCCCGAGCACAGACAGCGGATCAGTGGCAGACCCAGCATTCTAATTTGAGGTTCCAATATCTGAATACTCATGTATTGAGAACAAGAAACAAAAATGTAATAAGCCTGTAACTTTCTTGGTAATACAGAGAGTGCCAGTATAGCATATAGCTGCCTTTTGCAACTCAGAAGATATTACACAAATTCTTAGAAAATTTGCTGAAGTTGTGTCACTAAACTAAATGATTTAAGCATACTTTAATTAGGAAATGATCAGTATACTGTAGCTTTAACTTCATTTTTAAAAATGGTTGCATACCACATTATTTTATGGGTATGGCATTTTAATTATTTCCTTATGGATGGGTATTTAAACTATCTCCTTGGCTGGGCACGGTGGCTCACACCTGTAATCCTAGCACTCTGGGAAGCCGAGGTGGGAGGATCGCTTGAGCTCAGGAGTTCGAGACCAGCCTGAGCAAGAGTGAGACATTGAGTCTACTAAAAATAGGAGAAACAATTAGCCGGGTGTGGTGGCACACGCCTGTAGTCCCAGCTACTTGGGAGGCTGAGGAAGGAGGATCACTTGAGCCCAAGAGTTTGAGGTTTCTGTGAGCTAGGCTGATGCCATGGCACTCCAGCCTGGGCAACAGAACAAACAAAAAAAATAAAACTATCTCCAACTTTCTGATATGACAATGCTATAATAAATTTCTGTAACATACATATATATATAACATATTGATAAAAATATCCTTAACATATTATATATCTTCACATGCATTATATATACATTGGCCTATTATATGTACGTATCATAGATAATAAATGTTCTTAACATGTCTGTCTGTTTCCACATGTCATGTTTTCCTGTAAGATCAAGTCCCAGAATTGGAGCTGCTAGGTTAAATGAATGACATTTTAAAATTTTGATGCCCACTGCTAAATTACCTGTTCAAAAGGTTTTATCTCTTTCTTTGACCAACAGTGTATGAGGATACCTTTTTCCTCAGATTTCCCAACACCAGTTATTATTTTGTTTATACAATATCAGGATGAATGGAAAAAAATGGTATCTCATTGCTTTTTATTTGCATTTTTCTAATTACCAGAAAAGGCTGAATATCCCTAGTAAAAGTATGAAATTTGTTAATCATAAATATTAGCCCAAATTAGAACTCATTTAATAGTACAATAACAATTATCTACTGTTAAACATTGCTACAGGCTCACCTATCCCGCTCTTCATTCTCTTTCCTAGCAAACCACTGATGGTCAGTTTTTCCAGCCTTTCTTTGTTGGACTAATCCGTCACCATCACTGTCATCAGTCACATCATCACAGAAGTTTTCAAATACTTCTCTCTCAATACTTTTGTGCTTCTTCCTTGCTTTTTCAACCTAGAAGAAAAGATTGATATAAAGAATAATTTTTACCACTTTATTCAATAAAAAGCACTTTTTTGTTTTCATTGGTTTTATGCAATATTAATAACAGTTTAATTGTCATGATTGTAGTCAGTAAAACTATTTTGTCCTTACATTAATTTTATCATTATACATAAGCACTATCATATAATTATGGGATACAATTGTTATAATTTTTCATTGAAATTTTCAGAAAGTCTGCTTCATTTCTCTTGGAGTAAATGAAACAGAATTTCCTCAAGTATCAAAAAGGGACCTTTATTAATTTTTTTGCTTGTATGGCCATCTACTCTTTGCTATCTAATATGAATTTTCACTCCATTTGACTGACCGAAATTGAAAAATAAAAAGACAAAGACACAAAATGTGTCATCTTCTATCTTTAACACTTGGATTTTACATTAAACAGCCACATTTAGAGGACGTGACACTGTGGGGCTTGAGGAATGGAAAGGAAGATGCCCTTTTCTGGACTAAGCCATACTTTCTCCACTACATTTTATCAATCTTTTTTCAAGTGGATCCTGGAATATTACAAAATTGAAGGTGCTCACTGAAACCAAAGTTTGCCACAACACAAAAAGCAAAATAAAACTGTCGAGTTGTAAGTGTGAAATTCTGGGAAATGAGATGCTTTCCAAATTCACTTTCAGCAGCCATCAAATTTGATAGCTAGAAGATTTATAAGTAATTATCTGCTGCAGCCCCAGTATCTACTGGTAATGGAAGTAAAGCCAACAAAGAGTGATTGGTCCAAAGCTCCTAGAGTGCCATTATCTAGCACTTTACGGCACCAAAGAGATGACACAATTCAATAATGCTGACAGATAAACCATCTGATAAATTCAACAAATTAATCACGTAAGTTAAAAGTGTGATTTTGGCAAAGTAATGTAGTACCTCAACAGGGGGTGGGAGGCCTTGCCTGCTTTACTTTTAAAGAAGAGAATCTCTAGATATTTTTTTTTATTTCAGCATCTTATGGGGGTACAAAAGTTTAGGTTACGTATATTGCCCTTGCCCCACCACCCCTCTGAGTCAGAACTTCAAGCGTGTCCATCCCCTAGACAGTGCCCATCGCACTCATTATGTATGTATACACCCATCCCCTTCCCCCGCCACATCTGCCCAACACCCGATTAATGTTATTCCTAAATGTGCTCTTAGGTGATGATCAGTGAAACCAATTTGATGATGACTACATGTGGTGCTTATTTTTCCATTCTTGGGATACTTCACTTACTAGAATGGGTTCCAACTCTATCCAGGAGAACATAAGAGATTCTATATCCCCATTATTTCTTATAGCTGAGTAATACTCCATGGTATACATATACCACATTGTATTAATACACTCATGTATTGATGGGCACTTGGGTTGTTTCCACATCTTTGCCATTGTGAATTGTGCTGCTATAAACATTCAGGTGCAGATGTCTTTTTTACAGAATGTCTTTGTTCTTTTGGGTAGATGCCCAATAATGAGATTGCTGGATCAAATGGTAGGTCTACTTGTATCTGTTTCAGGTATTTCCATATTGCTTTCGACAGAAGTTGCACTAGTTTGCAGTCCCACCAGCAGTGTAGGAGTGTTCCTGTCTCTCCACATTCATGCCAACATTTATTGTTTTGGGGGTTTTTGATAAAGGCCATTCTGACTGGAGTTAAGTGATATCTCATTGTGGTTTTGATTTGCATTTCCCTGGTGATTAGAGATATTGAGCATTTTTTGTATGTTTGTTGGCCATTCTTCAGGCTTTTGAAAAATCTCTATGCATGTCCTTTGCCCAATTTTTCATAGGGTTGTTTGATTTTTTCTTGCTGATTTTCCTGAGTTCTAAATAGATTCTAGTTATCAGTCCTTTATCAGATGTGTATCATGTAAAAATTTTTTCCCATTCTGTAGGTTGTCTGTTTACTCTCCTGACAGTTTCTTTTGCTGTGCAGAAGCTTTTTAATTTAATCAGGTCCCATTTATTGTTCTTGTTGCTGTGATTGCCTTTGGGGTCTTCCTCATAAATTCTTTGCCTAGGCCAATGTCTATAAGAGTCTTTCCCACACTTTCCTCTAGAATTCTAATAGTTTCACACCTAAGGTTTAAGTCTGTTATCCACCGTGATTTGATTTTTGTGAGGTGAAAGGTGTGGGTCCTGTTTCAGTCTTGTACATGTGGCTGTCCAGTTTTCCCAGCACCATTTATTGAATAAGGATTGTTTTCCCCAGAGTATGTTTTTGTCTGCTTTGTCAAAGATTAGATGGCTATATGAGGATGATTTTATATCTGGATTCTCAGTTCTGTTCCACTGGTCTGTGTCCCTGTTCTTGTGCCAATACCAAGCTATTTTAATAACCACAGCCTTGTAGTATAGTTTGAAGTCTGGTAAATTAATACCTCCCATTTTGTTCTTATTGCCTAAAATTGCTTTTGCTGAATGGGGTCTTCTCTGGTTCCATACAAAGTGTAAAATTATTTTTTCTATATCTGTGAAAAATGATGCTGGTAATTTAATAGGGATTGAATTGAATCTGTAGATCACTTTGGATAGTATAGACATTTTAACAATGTTGATTCTTCCAATCCACAAGCATGGTATGGTTTTCCACCTGTTTACCTGCTCTGTGATTTCCTTCCTCAGTGTTTCATACTTCTCTCTGTAGAGGTCTTTTACCTCCTTAGTTAAATATATTACTATGTATTTTATTTTCTTTGTTGCTATTGTGGAGGGTACTGAGTCCCTAATTTGTTTCTCCATTTGACCGTTATTGGCATATATGAATGCCTCTGATTTGTGTGTATTGATTTTGTATCCTGATATTTTCCTGAATTCATTTATCAATTCCAGAAGTCTCTTGGTTTAATCCTTGGAGTTTTCTAGATATAACATCATATCATCAGCAACAAGTGAGAGTTTGATCTCTTCTGTTCCCATTTGGACACCCTTGATTCTGCTCTCTTGCCTGATTGCTCTCACAAGGACTTCCAGCACTATGTTGAAAAGTAATCTTGACAGTGGGCAACCTTCTCTGGTTCCAGTTCTAAGTGGGAATGCTGTCAATTTTTCCCCATTCAGTATGATATTGGCTGTGGGTTTGTCATATATGGCTTGTATCATTTTTAGGTAGGCCCCGTTTATGCCTATTTTGTTAAGCGTTCTTATCATAAAAGGGTGTTGAATTTTGTCAAATGCTTTTTCTGTGTCTACTGAGAAGATCATATGGTCTTTGTTTTTGCTTCTATTTATGTGGTGAATTACATTTATAGATTTGTGTATATCAAACCATCCCTGCCTCTCTGGGATGAAGCCCACTTGGTCATGATGGATTATTTTCTTGATAAGCACCTGGATTCAATATGCTAGGATTTTATTGAGAATTTTTGCATCTATATTCATGAGGGATATTGGTCTGTAGTTTGCTTTTTTTGTTGCATCTTTTCCTGATTTTGGTATTAGGGTTATGTTGGCTTCATAAAACGTATTGGGGAGAATTCCATCCTTCTTAATGTTGTAGGATAATGTTTTTAGGACGGGCACCAGTTCTTCCTTGTAGGTGTGGTAAAATTCGGGTTTGAAGCCGTCTGGCCCAGGACTTTTCTTTTTGGGAAGGTTTTTAATTGCTATTTAGATTTCAGTTCTTAATATTTGTCTGTTCAGGAATTCTATTTCTTCCTGGTTGAACCTAGGGAGGCTATGTGTTTCTAAAAATTTGTTCATTTCATCCACATTTTCCAGTTTGTGTCCATAACAGTTTTTGTCGAATTCATAGATGCTATCTTGTATCTCTGTGGCATCAGTTGTGATTTCTCCTTTCATATTCCTGATGGAGGTTATTAGAGATTTTTCTTTTCTGCTCTTGGTTAGTCTAGCTAGAGGTGTGTCAATTTTGTTTATCTTTTCAAATACCAACTTTTTGTTTTTATTAATCTCCCTTATGGTTTTTCTGTTGTCCATTTCATTTAGTTCTGATTTGAACTTATTAATTTCTCTCCTTCTGCTGGGTTGGGGTCAGTCTGTTCTTCTTTCTCCAACTCTTTGAGTTTACTCATTAGGTTGTCTGTTTGTAAGTTTTCTGTCTTTTTGATATAGGCATTTATGAAAATAAATTTTCCTCTGAGGACTGCTTTAGCTGTGTCCCACAGATTTTGATAACCTGTGTCTCCTTTGTCATTTAATTCAAAGAATCTTTCGATTTCCACCTTGATTTCCTCATTTATGAAATGATCAGTCAGGAGAAAGTTGTTTAACTTTCATGACTGTGAGTAGAAATGAGAATTTCTGTTAGGTTTAATTTCTACTTTTATTCTGCTGTGATCTGAGAAGATGTATGGTATAATTTCTATTTTTTTAAATTTTTTAAGACATATTTTGTGTCCTAGGTTATGGTCAACCTTAGGAAATGTCCCACGAGCTGATGAGAAGAACGTATATTCAGTAGAGTTTGGATAGAATGTCCTGTAAATGTCAATCAGGCCCATTTGTTCTAGCATTCTGTTTAAGTCCATTATTTCTTTGTTTCTTTTCTATTTGGAGTATCTGTCCTGTGCTGTCAGTGGGCTGTTGAAGTCTCCGGCTACTATGATGTTGCTGTTTATCATTTGGTTTAGATCAAGTAGGGTTTGCTTTATGAATCTGGGTGCACCTAATTTGGGTGCATATATATTAAGTATAGTTATGTCTTCTTGTTGAACTTTACCCCTCACCAGTATATAGTGACCATCTTTGTCTCTCATTACTTTTGTTGATTTAAAAACTAAGTTATCTGTGATTAAAACCTCCACACCAGTCTTCTTTTGGCTTCTGTTTGCTTGAAATATTGATTTCCACCCTTTTGTTTTCAGTCTTAATGCATCTTTGCAGGTTAGATGAGTTTCCTGAAGACAGCAGATACTTGGCTTGTATTTTTTTTATCTATTGGGCCTGCCTATGTGTCTTGAGTGGGGAGTTCAGGCCATTCACATTTATTGAGAGAACTGATAGGTGGGGCAGATTTCTGTTCACCCTGTTGGAGAGAACTTAAAGTCATTGCTATGTTTTCTCTCTTGAGTCATTGTGGTATCTGGCCTTTGATCTTTAACTCTTGAGTAGTTTTACATTTGTGGATCTTTCTTGTGCTGGTTGGTGTGTAACTCTGTTTTGAGTACTTCTTGGGGGCTAGTCTTGTCTTGGTGAATTCCCTCAGTCTTTGTTTATCTGAGAATGTCTTAATTTCTCCTTCATATACAAAACTTAGCTTAGCTGGGTACAAGATTCTAGGCTGGGCATTATTCTGTTTCAGAAGAATGGGAATGGGGATCCAGTCTCTTCTTGCCTGTAAGGTTTCAGTTGAGAAATCTGGCGTTATTCGGATGGGCTTTCTTTTGTATGTTACTTGTTTCTTTCTCCTTACAGCTCCAAGAAGGGTCTCTTTAGTGGATATTTTGGTCAGTCTGATGATTGCGTGATGGGGTGTCTTCCAATTTGCAATGAATCTCCCAGGGGTCCTTTGAGCTTCTTGAACCTGTATATCTGGAGTTTTAGCAAGGCCTGGGAAATTTTCCTCAATTATCTCTTCAAATAGCTTATCCAACCCTTGCTTATTATCTTTTTCACCCTCAGGAATGCCCATAACTCTCACGTTAGGCTTCTTCACATTATCCCACATTTCTTGCAGACTCTGGTCTGTTCTCTTATTTCTTTGCTCTATGTCATGACTGACTTATTTAATTGGAAGGTGTTATCTTCGATCTCTGAGATTCTTTCTTCCGTTTGACCTACCCTGCTCTTGAGGTTTTCCACTGTGTTTTGTAGTTCCCTAAATAAATTCTTTATTTCCAGGAGTTTGGTTTGATTTTTCTTTAATATTTCAATTTCTTTAGTGAAGTTTTCTTCCAAGTCCTGGATTTGTTTTTTTGTGGTTTCTTTGTGTTGGTTATCCATTTTTTCTTGCATATCATTCAGCTTTCTTACAATCCATGTTTGAAATTCTTCCTGTGACATTTTAGTGTTCTGAATTTGGTTAATGTCCATTGCTAGAGAGCTGGTGTTCTTCTTTGGGGGTGTGTTTTCCATTTGATTCTTTATACTTCCAGAGTTCTTTCACTGAGTCCTTCCCATCTGGATCAATGGTTGCTTCCCTACTTTCAGCTTTCGTCTGGAAAGTAACATGCCTTGTGCTCTGTTCCTAGGCTGCATAACAGCCTAGGTGTGTTGCTTCCTTTGTCACTAGGGGGAGCCATTTCTGTGTTGTTCAGGATTCTTCTACCACAATTGGGGGGCTGCTCCTGGTGGGTCCAGCCCCAGAGTATTGATTTGACCTTTTCTTTTTCTTGCTTTTTGTGTCCCATGCTGATTCTCCGTGGATTCACAATGCTTTTCTTGCGGGGCAGCGATCCACTCGTGTGTAGCAGGTCGAGATCTACGCCCTCCTCTCTGGGAACAGGAATCCAGGAGGTTACCTCCACTCCACCATCTTTTCTCCCCCTAGATTTTGTCTGTTTTCAAAACTCAATGTACTGAACTCACCTTTCTACTTTGGAGTCAAGTGGTAAACTTTAGGCTAAGAAGAAAAATCATACATTCCGAAATGTACCATTTATTAAACAACATACTGTCATTGCCTGGTTCAGTAGAAATATTTGAGAGTGGTGATTTTCAAAAAAAATACATGGAAATATATATATTTGCTGTCAAAAATATTTAAAGTGGCAGTGATGGATTTATAAGTTCCAACAGTTTGATTTAAACAGATAAACTTGTACATATGAAAGTACAATAAACAGATTCCTTTGGCTGGGAATATTTATTGCAACTCTCAAGCCTAGATACTTTTTTTTTAACTGTCCTCAGTCATTGTTTCCTTCCCATTGCGTTCCCAGTTTATTGTTTAAATAAATGTAGTTCATATTTAAGTCAATAGGGGAAAAATGCTGGAGCTTATTATATTTTTTAGCAATTTTCTTTATGCCCATTCTGGTTTATAAAGTCACATGGTATATGGCTCAATTATGTTCCCAGTTCATAGAACACATTGATGACTAATAGAGAGACATAGGATGGTTGAGGAACAAAGATCATGAGAAAGTTTTCTGGAACTCCAATCATTTAGATAGCAGAAATTACTTATTTCTACACACAGTTACATAGTCCAATAATGCCATTTTACACATGGCCTTTCCATAAGCAGAAAATGAGACTGGATCACACAATTGAAAGAGAGAAAAAGAGTAGCAGTGAGTGGGCCTCTACGTCTTTTTGAAGTTGAACTTTTTCTTGCTCCAAAGCCAGGAATTCTACTTGTAACATGCCTACTTCATTTATAAACCTTTGCATGTATCCCTGTAATTCTTTTTAATAAGCTTTTGGTGTTCTGTCACTATATGGTGGGCAAGAACTCACATTTTCTAATTAAGCTTTCATGCATTTATATTTGTTAGCACCATGGTTCTCATTTAACAATCCCTAGAACAAGTCTTGCATTGGTTTTCTTTTCTTGTAAGTGCCTTTAACAGCAAAAATAGTGTGCCTTTTTGTTTGAATTATATATTTCATTTCTTTGTGGTAGGTAAGCTACAAATTAAAAAGACTTTTTAGATTAGTAGACTGAGGCATATTTCTTTTATTTTTTTTATTCCTATTTCAGCATATTGTGGGGGTACAAAAGTTTAGGTTATGTATATTGCCCTTGCCGCGCCCTCCCCCCCCCAAGTCAGAGCTTCACACGTGTCCATCCCCTAGACAGTGTGCTTCGCATGAGGCATATTTCTGATGTCTTATTTCCAATTAGTGGGTTTTGGGTTGATATTTTTTGTAATTTGCGTATCAAACTCTTCGTGTTCTTTTAACTGTAACATCTTCTGGGATCCTTGCTTTTATAATTTCTGCATCATTATAAAAATTCTCCTCATCTTTGCTAAACACGTGTTCATTGCTTGTTATCATTTTCACAATATAATTTATTTCCATTTCAATAAAGTTTAGAACATAACAGAAGCACATTCCAGGGACCCAGAGTATGAGTCATAGGAAAGGTATCTCTGAGACCGAGGCCTTGTTCAGGAAATGCCACAAATACTACCAAGATAGTACTTGAGGTGCCTATTTTTCCTCCCACAATCAAGTATATTATTTATCAAATAAGAGGGCATTTCCTTTAAGGTTGTTCCTCCTTTAGAGTTAGTTAGCCTGCAGAAACTCCTCCTCAGGTCAACAGTAATTTTACATTTTTCACAAATTTCACCAAACCTCGGTTTTAACTCATCTGTGATGAGCTTTAGTTTATTTTTCCACTTTACTTTGTCTTGTTTGGTTCATATTTCCTGATATTTTACACACAGGGACAACATGAATATACAGATATATTCACTCTATCATAATCCTTATTTATTTTTAGTTCTTGAGATATTTTTCCAAAGAAAAAGTAAATGATTAATTTGCTAATTTTTTTTCTCAGGTATCTTTTTTTATAGAGTGCTTGTATTAAAAATAACTTTAATCAAGTATGGGCAAAGAAATATTAGAAAATAATTAAAATTTTACTGAATTCTATGTTTGGCTACCTGCAAATCACTGGATTATAACTAAGAAGTGAAAAATGATTTGGCCTAACCAAAAACAGAAAAAAAAAAAAAAACATGAACCAGCCAACTGCACGTTGTCACTTTTTCTTTGGAATGCACTTAATATATTGTGTTTTAAATCTACCAAAAACAAATTAGGAGATGATTTACAGTATTACAAAGGCTTCCTCACATAAAGTGAAAAATAATTCTCCCGAGCCTACAGGGGGAGAAAAACATGAACTCACACACTTAACATTGACACTCTTTGTTTAGAATTAACTTATTATGTTTTAAATCTACCAAAAATTCTTTAGCAGGTGATTTGTAGTATGGCAAACCCTCCTCACTTAAAAAGATTTTTCCTCACCATACCTTAGTGAACCCCCATAGTGCATTTCAGTACTGTTTCTAAAGGTTAATAACTAGAGACTAGGTAAACTTTACATTATTAGGAGACAAAATCAATGCCATTCAGAAAGCAAAGCCAATTCTTAAGTTTTAATTCAAATTATACACCATCATATGACAGTGTTATGTATGTACCCAGACTATCTGCTTAAGTCTAGGTCTGATATATTCTAATGTTCACTAATGACAGTGGACAAAATAATTTTGGTACTATTTACTAATTTCCTGCATGTAAATTAGTTACAAACTTACTGTTGTACCCTAGCACCAAAGGCCCCATTCTGCAAAGTACGATTCTCTTCATAGGCATAGTCTTAATGACCCCATCCTCTCCCTGAATGTAGACACTGAAGTGAATTAGAGACCATGAGGCAAAAACAAACAAACAAAAAAACAAAACAAAACAAAACAAATTCACCTAGGCATTGGTGACAGGCAAAGTAAAACTGTAACTTTGGAAACACTGGGAATGATTAAACTTTTAACTGGAGTCCAACTCAGTGTCCATCACTGTAACATTGTTCATAATTTCTATTGTTTAGTAATATGATACGACATTTGATGTTACCTTCCTTATCATATCATTAGAGACTAGGAGAACTTAACATTATTAGGAAACAATAATGTATAAAAATTAAAGGGAAAAAAATTCCAGAAATCTTTTGCCTCTATTCCAAGGGCATTCATTTTAAGAACATTTAAAGTGTATAACTAGTTAAAAGGTTTTTAAAATAAATATCAAATCATGACAAATTGATTGTAAAATGCTAGTCCAAAAGATAATTTCCTTTTGACCATCCTACATTACTAAAGCAAAGAAAACAATGTTACACCAGAAACTGAAATGTAAATTTTTTATACCTGTGGCTGGTTATTTTCACTTCCTTCCAGTTTTTCCTCCTCTTGTTCTGATGTTGCTACAACATCTTGTGCTGTCAAATCCAAATATTTAGTTAAAATGAGCTACTGAGAATGGTTCCATAAAAGCTACACTCTTTATAAAAGTAGACAGAAAATTAAACTTCTTTTCAATATTATAAATTGAGAGTGTAAATGAAGCTTAATCTGTAGAATATTTACTTCTTTAAAAATACTCCCAATTATCTAAAACTTCAAAAAACCACTCAGGGAGGCACGAGATGTCCACCAGGTACCTAGCATACAAACATCTCAAAGATTCCCTAACAAATTCATCCACCCAACAGAAATCACCAAAACCATCAGAAAAATACCCAAAATATAAAAATGCAATAAACACATATAAATTAACACTGCATACTGTTCTGTACTTCAAAATAGGACCTTTTTTTTTTTTTAACACCATGCTATGTATGTCATTTTTACTAATAATTCACACACTTACTGTTACTTTTTATACCCTGTTCTTTGTATCTGAAATGCTTGCCTCTGTTCTTCAGACAGATTTCTTTCCATCTTTTAAGAATGAGACCGCTACATGAAATCTCCCTTGATTCTGGCTCTTTCCCCAGATAAACAGGCATCTCCTTCTTTGGGCCAGCCTAAGCACTTCATTGATTTCTCTACTGTATCTTCCCACCGAAGTGTAAGTCATATCTTTCCATGTTTATCCTCTTTGCTCCTGGACTGTAGGGGACAATATTTCAAAACGTCTTTGGACAAACAGGCTTTTACTGAATGAATAAATGTATAAATCTGGGGTTTTGTATTGAAAATTTTTCAATTTTAATGTGCAATATAGTAAATATCAGTGGATATAACCCACTTAATACAATTGCTCTGAGAAAACACCAATCATTTTTACTGACTTTTGTTCCTGTATCAGCATTCAGAGAGCTCAGTTAAATGTGGTACATTCAATGTGATAAAATATTGTAAGGAGCTTAAACCAAGGATACTTGTGTCAATATACATAAATCTCAAAAATATAATGTTGAGCATATTTTGAAAAGTAGCAGAATAATATATATGCTGTATACAATTTATATAAAATTTTAGGACAAGAAAACTAATTCCATATAATATTTATGACATACACAAATACAGTAAAATATTTTGAAAGTGCATGGGAATGATATACAGCTAATTCCAGGTATTGGTTATGTCTACACAATAGTTTTTAATACTATACTACAACAGGCATAGCACTTTGGGAGGCCGAGGCAGAAGGAACACTTGAGGTCAGGAGTTCGATACCAGCCTGAGTGAGACCCCATCTCTATAAAAATATAGAAAAATTTGGCTGGGCATGGTGGCCTGTTCCTGTAGTCCTAGCTACTCAGGAGGCTGAGGCAGGAGGATCGCTTGAGCCCAGGAGTTTGAGGTTGCAGTGAGGTATGAGGACGCCACTGCATTCTAGCTGAGTTGACAAACTGAGACTCTTTCAAAAAATGAAAATACTACAAAAGGACTGTAAACCCCAAAATTTTCAGGATCACTCCTGTGAAAGACTGTGTTTACCAAATTGTCATTAAGGAGTGATTAATTACTTTCCTAATTTTCAATAAACAAAGATATCACACACACAGTCTGCTAATCAGAACATCTGATGGCATTAATGACATCAGTGTAACAGATGAAATAATTAAATTTAAAACAATGTGACAACAATAAGGTAAAATAATTAAAGTTAAAACATGACTGATGCTCATTTCAAAGGATCTTCATTTCCATCTTAATTCCATTCTTGACCAAATAATCGTTTAGCAGCAGGTGGTTTAATCTGCGTGAGTTTGCGCAGGTTCCAGTGTTTCTCTTGTGACTGAGTCCCAGTTTTAGCCCACTGAGCTCTGAGGAGATACAAGGTATCATTTCAATGTTTTTAAATTTCTTGTGGCCTGCTTTGTGGCCTAAGATATGATCGGTCTTGGAGAATGTCCCATGTGATGCTGAAAAGCATGTATATTCAGTAGTTTTTGGTAAAATTTTCTGTAAATGTCTGTTAGGTCCTTTTGATTTTAGAGTCTGGTTTAAATCCAGTGTTTCTTTATTTGTTTTCTGCTTTGATGACTTGTGCAGCATTGACAGTGGGGTGTTGAAGACCCCAGCAATTAAGATGTTGCTATTTATTTCTTTGCTTAACTCTAGTAAAATTTGCTTTATGTATCTGACAGCTGCTGTGTTAGGTGTATGTATATTTAGGACTGTTATGTCTTCTTGTTCAATTGCTCCCTTTACCATTACATAATGACCCTTTTTGTCTTTTTTTTTTTACCTTTGTTGATTTAAAGTCAATTTTAATTGATATGAGAATGGGTATGCCTGCTCTTTTTGTTTTCATTTGCATGGAATATTTTTCCATCCTTTTACCTTGACTCTGTGTGCATCCTTGTGGTTTAGATGTGTTTCCTGGAGACAGCAGATATATGGGTTGTCTTTTCTCCTCCATTCAGCCAGCCTATGTCTTTTGAGTGGTGCATTTAAGCTGTTAAAGTTAAGAGCTGTTCATCATGTTGGGTAGTAGCTTATTGCTTTGTTTTTCCTCTTGTGTTGTTGTTTTATAAGAGCTGTGGACGTTAGCTTTTTCGGGTGGTTTTACACTGGTGGGTATCTATTGTGCTGATTTATGTATAATTCTTCTCTGACTTTTTCCTGCAGGGCAGGCCTGGTCATGGCAAATTCCCTCAGAGTTTGCTTGTCTGGAAAAGACTTAATTTCTCCATCATGGAAACTCAGTTTTGCAGGATACAAGATTCTAGGCTGGCAGTTATTCTTCTTTTTTAATTTTTATTTTTTTATTTCAGAATATTACAGGGGTACAAACATTTAGATTCCATATATTGCTTTTTACTGCCCAAGTCAGAATTATAAGTGTGTGCATCCCCCAGACAGTGCATAGCACACCCTTTAGGTGTGATTATACCCATCTCCTCCTCCCCTTCCCACCTGCCCAACACCTGATGAACCGAACTTCCATATGTACACATATGTATTGATCAATTAATACCAATTTGATGGCGAGTATATATGGTGCTTGTTTATGCATTCTTGTGACATTTCACTTAGTAGAATGGGCTCCAGCACCATCCCCAATAATATAAGACATGTTAGTTCTCCATCATTTTTTTGTGGCTAAGTAGTACTCCATGGTACACATATGCCACATTATATTAACCCTCTCATGTATTGATGGGCACTTGGGTTGTTTCCATATCTTTGCAATTGTGAATTGTGCTGCTATAAACATTCGAGTAGAGATGTCCTTATTAGAGAATGTCTTTTTTTCCTCTGGGTGGATGTCCAGTAGCAGAATTGCCGGATCAAATGGTAGTGCTTTGAGGTATCTCCATATCACTTCCCATAGAGGTTGTACTAGTTTGCAGGCCCACCAGCAGTGTATGAGTGCTCCTATGCTTTCCATATCCATGCCAAGATTTCTTGTTTTGGCACTTTTTGATAAAAGCCATTCTCACTGGAGTTAAGTGATATCTCATTGTGGTTTTGATTTGCATTTGCCTGAATATTAGAGATGTTTAGCATTTCTTCATATATTTCTTGGCCATAAGCCTATCTTTTTTGAAAAGTTTCCATTCATGTCCATTGCCCACTTTTTAACGGGGTTGTTGGATTTTTTTCTAGCTGATTTTCCTGAGTTCTATACAGATTCCAGTTAATAGCCCTTTGTCAGATGTATATCATGCAAATATTTCCTCCCATTCTGTAGGTTGTCTATTCACTATAGTGACAGTTTCTTTAGCTGTGCAGAAGCTTTTTAAATTTGATCAAGTCCCATTTATTTATTTCTGTTGTAGCTCTGATGGCCTTTGGGGTCTTCTTTATAAATTCTTTTCCTAGGCCAATGTCTATAAGAGTTTTCTTAGGTTTTCTTCTGGAATTCTTATGGTTGCATGCCTTAGGTTTAAGTCTATTATCCATCATGAGTTAGTTTTCGTGAGAGGTGAGAAGTGTGGATCCTGTTTCAGTCTTCTACATGTGGCTATCCAATTTTCCCAGTACCATTTATTGAATAGGGATTCTTTTCCACAGTGTATGTGTTTGTTGCCTTTGTCAAAGATCAGAAGACTATATGAGGATAGTTTTATGTGTGGGTTCTCAGTCCTGTTCCATTGGTATATGTCTCTAGTCTTGTGTCAGTACCATGCTGTTTAGGTTATTATAGCTTCGTAGCATAGCTTAAAGACTGGTAAATTGATGCCTCCCAATTTGTTCTTTTTGCTTAAGATTGTTTTGGCTATATAGGGTCTTCTCTAGTTTCATATGAAGTGTAGAATTATATTCTCTAGATATGTGAAAAATGATGTTGGTATTTTAATACAGATTGCGCTGAATCTGTAGGTCACTTTGGGTAGTGCAGGCATTTTAACCATGTTGATTCTGATGATCCATGAGCATGGTATGGTTTTCCATCTGTTTGTGTCCTCTGCTATTTTATTCTTCAGTGTTTCATAGTTTTCTCTGTAGAGGTCCTTCACCTCCTTAGTTAAATGTATTCCTAGGTGTTTTATTTTCTTTGTTGCTATTTTGAAAGGCACTGAGTCTCTGATTTGGTTCTCAGTTTCAGTGTTGTTGGCTTGTATGAGTGCTACTGATTTGTGTACATTGATTTTGTAACCTGAGAATTTGCTGAAATTATTTATCAATTCCAGTAACCTCTTGGCAGAATCTTTCGGGTGTTCTAGATATAAGATCATATCATGAGCAAAGAACAATTGTTTGACCTGTTCTGCCTCCATTTGGATGCCCTCCTTTTATCTGATTGCTCTGGCTAGGACTTCCAGCACTATGTTGAACAGAACTGGTGATAGACAGCAACCTTCTCTGGTACCAGTTCTAAGTGGAAATGCTTTCAATTTTTCCCCATTCAGTATGGTGTTGGCTGTGGGTTTGTCATATATAGTTTTGATCATTTTGAGGTAATTCCCGTTTATGCCTATTTTGTTAAGCATTCTTATCATAAAAGGGTGCTGAATTTTGTTGAATGCTTTTTCTGCATCTGTTGAAAGGATCATATGGTCTTTGTTTTTGCTTCCATTTATGTGGTGAGTTACATTATAGATTTGGTATGTTAAACCATCCCTTGCATCTCTGGGATGAAGCCCACTTGGTCATGACGGATTATTTTTTTGATGAGCAGCTGACTTCAATTTGCTAGGATTTTATTGGCAATTTTTACATCTACAATCATAAGGGATATTGGTCTGTAGTTTTCTTTTGTTTGCTGGGTTCCTGTTAGTAGGTGGTGTTTGCTAGAGGGAACAAGCTGCCGTGTTGTTTTTGGATCCTGTGACCATCCCCACCACAACTGAGGCAGGTCAGGGAATGAGGCTGGGCAAGGTTAGGTTGGGTGAGCCTGCCCACCAGCTCCACAAATGCTGGTAAGAGGTACGCAGGGACTAAAGGACCATTCCCCACCTCTGGGATAAGGTGCTGGAGAGGAGCTGAAGTGGCCCCAGTCAAACAGAGAGTTTGCTCTCTAACCCCAGAAAACTCCAACAGGACGACGCTCCACCAGGGGAATAGTGGCAGCTCAAGGAACTCTTGGATCAAGCTGAATTCCCTATTAAATTGAGTGGTGGTGGGGGCAGCTGCTCTGATTTGGCCTGAGGCACCAGAGGCACTCAATTGCCATGGGAACCAGTGCTTATGCAAATTGGGTCCCCCAGGTTCAGTAAACTCCAATATGGCAGTTCTGGGGGGCGGGGGTGGAGCAGATGCATTTACAGACCCCTGCTCTCCTGTGCTCCTCTATATCCTCCTAATGGGCATGAGCTCTCACTCACTGCCTGACCCTGAAACCAGGTCCTCCCCCCATGCCTTCCTGCCCCACCATCAGCAGGCAGGCATGCCAAACACCTGTGGGCAGGAGGGTCACCAAATGAGGGTGCCCTGCTGGCTCAGGGTGAAAAAGCATACCAGGCACTGAAAGGGGCCACTCAGCACAGAGAACTCCAGCAGCTGCTATGGTGGGAGAGGGAAAGGGGAAGAGGCCATGGTTTTCCTGTATTGCTCTCAAACTGGGGGGCAAGAACCAGTCCACCCTCCTCCTCTCTGTGGCTGCAGCACTGCGACCACCCTCCTCTCTGAGCCGCAGCAGCCACTCTGTCCGAGGCAGGCTCGGCCAGGAGTGTGCTCCCCCCACCTGAGACAGGCTCAGCCACTCAGTGTAAGCTCAGCCAGGACAGTGATCCCCATTTCCTGAGCCAGGCTCGGTCGCTCAGCACAGGCTCGGCCAGAAGCCCACTCCCTGCTGACTGAGCCGGGCTCGGTCGCTCAGCACAGGCTTGGCCAGAAGCCCACTCCCTGCTGACTGAGCCGGGCTCGGTCGCTCAGCACAGGCTTGGCCAGAAGCCCACTCCCTGCTGACTGAGGCGGCTCAGTCGCTCAGCACAGGCTCGGCCAGAAGCCCACTCCCTGCTGACTGAGCCGGGCTCGGTCGCTCAGCACAGGCTCGGCCAGAAGCCCACTCCCTGCTGACTGAGGCGGCTCAGTCGCTCAGCACAGGCTCGGCCAGAAGCCCACTCCCTGCTGACTGAGGCGGGCTCGGTCGCTCAGCACAGGCTCGGCCAGAAGCCCACTCCCTGCTGACTGAGGCGGGCTCGGTCGCTCAGCACTCAACGCAGGGGCCCTCCAGTTCCTTGTGACACTCCTCCACTAGATTACAGCCCTGTGTCCCTTTGCAGGCCTGATGCATCAAGATCAGGGAAGGGAAAAAAAATCTCTTACCCTTTCCCTGAGCTCCAGAAATCCCCCAATTTGGTTTGGGCCAATTTCTCCCTTCTATCCTCCTCTCTCTCAGCTGTTCAGTTCCTGCTGGTGGTGACCTGGACTCCACTGGTGTCAGACCCTGTGGTCCACTCCTGATCAGCTATCACCCTCTGCACCCCTTAGTCCAAACCTCAACTCCTCTACCAGGAAGGTCCGATAAGCCTCGACTCTAGTCAGCCATCTTGCCTGCTCTTGGCTGGCAGTTGTTCAATTTCAGAAGGTTGAAGATGGACCCCCACCCCTTCTGATTTGGGTTTCTTCCGAGAATTCTGCTGTTAGCCTGATGACTTTTCCTTGTAGGTCAGTTGTTACTCACATCTAGCCACTTCTAGAATTTTCCCCTTCATTTTGGTTTTGGTCAGGTTAACTACTATGCATCTTGGAGATGTCCTATTTGCTATGAATCTTCCTGGTGTTTGATGTCCATCTTGTAACTGCATATCTGCATCTCTGGTGATACCAGAGAAATTTTCCTCAATAATTCCCTCACATAGGTTTTCTATGATTTTCACAATTTCTTCTTCTCCGTCAGGGATATCCACAATTTGAATGTTAGTTTGCTTCATGTAGTCACACATCTCCCTCAATGATTTCTCACACTTTTTTATACTCCTTTCTGTCTCCTTGCATGACTGAGTTATCTCGAGAGCTTTGCCTTCCATCTCTGAGACTCTTTCTTCTCCTTGGTTTAGTCTGTAGCTGATGTTTTCTGCTATGTTTTGAAGGTCCCTAAATTACTCTTTCATTTCTTTAAGTTCTATATTATCCTGGATTATGTTGTCTAGCTCTCCAGTGACTTTTTCATTTTTTATTTCCTGAAAGATTTTTTTGGCTTCTTTTGGATGGTTTTCAACTTTTTCTTCAATTTCATTAATCTTATTTCTCTTCAATTCCATCCACATTCTGAATTCCATTTCTGGCATTTTGGCAATTTCCTTGTCAGAGTCCACTACCGCATCTCCACTGTGATTCCTTGGGGGTGTCAAACTGTTTTGGCTTTTGTATTGCCAGGATTCTTTTGCTGGTTTCTTCTCATCTGAATCCTCTTGTCTCAGCTCCAGGCTAATAGGATTGCAGGACGCTTGTTCTCCTTTGCTGGGAACTCTCCTGTTTAGTTAGTGGGAGGGGAGCTGTAGCTTTGTGATGTACTCTGGAACGCTGTACCATCAAGGGAGAAGTGGGTGCAGTGAGAGCCTATATAACATCTGCTCTGTTTTAACACTCAGTTTGAGCCAGTGCTGAATAATATTCACGTGGGGTGGAGGGTTATTCCCCAGATTGTGGTTGGAAGTTTGCATTGGGGGATAGGGGGCAACCCTCTTCACTGTGGCTGTTATTGTGGGAGACTCCTCTGGCTGGGCTCAGCCAATGGAGGTGATAGTGGCAGCTGGGTGAGTCTATTTAGGCAGTGGTTATAGGTGACTGGGCAGTGGGATTTTGCAGGACCCAAGTCAATAAATAATGTCTGCTCATGGCTGTGATGTCCCAGGGGAAGCAACGGACCTCTGGGAGGTTCCATCACACTAGCAGCAGTGTTGGAGACTCAGGGATAGTGTCTTGGGGCCTAAGCTATCAAAATCTATGGGACTCTGAAAGCATTCCTCAGGGGAAAATTCATAGCCTTAAATGCCTATATCAAATAGACAGAAAGATCAGAAATTAACAACTTAACATCAAATCTCAAACAACTACAAAGGGAAGAACAAACCAAACCGAAAGTCAGCAGAACAAGAAATAACAAAGGACAGAGTAGAATTAAATGAAATGGAAAAAATACAAAAAAAATCAATGAAACACAAAGTTGGTTATTTGAAGAGATAAACAAAATTGACAGACTGATTGCTAGATTAACCAGGAATAGAAGAGTGAGGAGCCAAATGACTTAAATAAAAAATGAAAAAGGAGACATTACAAATGATACCACAGGAATACAAAAAAAAAAAAAATATCTATGAATAGTAAGAAAATCTCTGTGCACATAAACTAGAAAACATAGAGGGAATAGAAAAATTCCTGGAAATACATAACCTCCTGAGACTCAACCAGGAAGAAATAGAATTCCTGAGCAGACTAGTAATGGACAAAATATCCAGGCAGTAATAAAAAATCATTTAACACCAAAAAAAGCCCCAGACCAGATGGATTCAAAGCCAAATTCTACCATACCCACAAAGAAGAGCTAGTACTCACACTACAAAAATTATTCCATAACACAGAGAAGTGTGGAATTCTCCCCAGTGCGTTCTATGAAGCCAGTATCACTTTGATACCAAAGCCAGGAAAAGGCACACACAAGAAAGAATACTATAGACCAATACCCTTATGAATAGAAATGCAAAAATCCTCAATAAAATGCTACCAAACTAAATTCAGGAGCACATCAAAAAAATAATTCAACATGACTAAGTGGGCTTCCTCCCAGCGATGCAAGGATGGTTCGACATATGCAAATCAATAAATGTGACTCATCATATAAAGAGAAGCAAAAACAAAGACTGTGTGATCATCTCAATAGATGCAGAAAAAACATTTGACAAAATTCAGCACCCTTTCAAGATAAAAACCCTCAAGAAACTTGGCATAGAAGGAACGTATCTCAGAATTATAAAAATCATATATGACAAACCAACAGAGAACATCATGCTGGATGGGAGAAAAGTTGAAAGCATTCCCCCTAAGAAGGGGAACAAGACAAGCGTGCCCCCTGTCACCACTTCTAGTCAACATAGTGCTGGAAGTCCCAGCCAGAGCAATCAGGTAAGGCAAAGAAAGAAAGGGTATCCAAACTGGGAAAGAAGAGATCAAACTATTGTACTTCACTGACAACATAATCTTCTACCTAGAAAGCCCCAAAAAACTCTACCAAGAGATTCCTGGAACTGATAAATAAGTTCACCAAAGTCTCAGAGTGCAAATTCAAGGTACATAAATCAGTAGTATTTCTATACACCAATAAATAACAGACAAGCTGAGAGTCAAATCAAAAATTCAATAACATTCACAATAGGTACAAAGAAAATAAAATACCTAGGCATATACTGATACTTAACCAAGGAGGTGAAAAATCTCTACAAGGAGAACTGTGAAACCCTGAGGAAAGAAATTGCAGAGGACCCAAACAAATGGAAACATATATCATGCTCATGGGTTGGCAGAATCGACATTGTTAAAATGTCCATACTATCCAAAGTGATTTACAATTCAATGCAATCTCCACGAAAATACCAATGTCATATTTCACAGATGTAGAAAAAATAATTTTACACATTGTTTAGAACCAGAAAAGAGCCCAAATAGTCAAAGCAATGTTAAGAAAAAATAACAAATCTAAAGGCATCACATCACCAGATTTCAAAGTATACTACAAGGCTACAGTAACCAAAACAGCATGGTATTGGTACAAAAACAGAGACACAGACCAGTATAACAAAATAGAGAATCCAGAAAAAAAAAAAACCCCACCTACCTATGAAAAACTGATCTTCAACAAAACAGACAACAATGTAAACTGGGGAAAAGAAGCCTTTTTTCAATAAATGGTGTTGGGAAAACTGGATAGCCACCTGCAGAAGAATGAAACAGGATCCCTATCTCTCACCACTCACAAAAATTAATTCAGTGTGTATAAGACACTTAAACCTGAGACAGGAAACCATAAGAATTCTAGAGGAAAATATAGGAAAACCCCTTCTAGATATCATTTACCCACAGAATTTATGAAAAAGACCACAATGGCAATCATGGCAACAACAAAAAATAAATAAATGGGATTTGATTACACTAAAAAGGTTCTACATAGCTAAGGAAATAACCAACACAGCAAATAGACAACCTACAGAATGGGAGAAAATATTCACAAGATATACATCTGACAAAGGGCTAACAATAACCAGAATCTACAAGGAACTCAAGAACATCAGCAAGAAAAAACACACAACCCCATTAAAAAGCAGGCAAAAGACGTCAACAGAAGCTTCTCAAAAGAAGATAGACAAATGACCAATAAACTTGAAAAAATGCTCAACATCACTATGTAACAGGGAAATGCAAATTAAAGCTACAGTAAGATATCACCTTACCCCTGTTATTAAATAGAATGGCTTTTATTAAAAAGTCCAAAAACAATAGATGATGGCATGGATGCAGAGAGAAAGTAACACTCATACACTGTTGGTGGGACTGCAAATTAGTACAAGCCTTATGGAAAACAGCGTGGAGATTCTTCAAAGAAATAAAAGTAGGCCTACCATTTGATCAAACAATCCCACTGCTGTTTATCTACCAAAAGGAAAGAGGTCTTTCTATCAAAAAGACACATGCTCTCAAATGTTTATCGCAGCACAACTCACAATAGTAAAGATGTAGAATCAACCCAGGTGTCCATCAATTCATGAATGGATTAATAAAATGTGGTCTATGTATGCCATAGATTACTACTCAGCCATAAAAAATGATGAATTAATGCCTTTTGAAGCAATTTGGATGGAACTAGAGATCATTCTCCTAAGTGAAGTATCTCAAGATTGCAAAAAAAAAAAAAAAAAACAACACAAAAAACCCACAAACAATAAACAACAAAAAACATCACCTGTACTAATGAGCACGCATGTACACGGATGGAAGTAAAACTCAGTGGAACTCAAGTGGTGGCAGGAAGAGGGGAGGGGCAAAAACGTACCTAATGGGTACAATGAACACTATGTGGGTAATGGGCACACCTATAGTCATGACTCAAGCATTACAAAAGCGACTCATGTAAACAAAAATATTCGTACTCCCTTAATATTTTTAAATTAATAAAAACCTGATTGACATATTACCATAAAGCATTTCTCTAAGTAAAGATCAGAATTCCCATGAGCATTGGAAACACTATAAAAATTGTGGAGTCTCATAATTCACCTGAGCATTCCATAATGAGTACAGGGATTCCAAATGGGAACTTAAGGGAGGCAGAAAGACCTCTTGATCCCAGGAGCTCAAAGGTGAACTCTGTGAGCCATGATCAGGCCAGTGCACTGCACCCAGCATGACACAGCAAGGCCGTGTTTCTAAAGCAACAACAACAAAGTTACCTGATCTGGACGTCTGCACATTCTTCCTTTGTACTGTTTTTCTCAAACTAGAAACTTTCCTTGTAATGGTATGCCCAGTCGCCTGTGAAACAGAGTGTATCATCATCAGTAATGTACATTTCATACAATGTATGGTGAATAATTCCAGATAAAAAAATAAATGTTTTTACCTTCAACAGATGATGTTTTTTAGGAGGCCCTAATAAATAAAAGGCACATACAATCAATTAAATATGACAAAGCCAATCAAACAGTCATGGAGAGTTAGTATTGAGCTGGATCCTATAGCTAGGCTTTGAAAATAACTACTTCATGCTTTCTGTTTTGTTTTTTTTCATGCAGACAGCAACATGACAGAATGAACTAAAGAAAAATAGGAAAATACATTTAACACAATATGCAATTAAGATTTCAAAAGTGAGATTATGTTTCAATGAAAACAACTAAAATAGCAAAGTGCACATATACCAATGTGAACAGTGATCTTTAATCAGAGCAGCAAATCATGACCCTGAGAGAATAAATGCCAAGGCTGATGGCAGAAGCCAACAGCATATCTTTAATGCAACACTCCAGAAGGGAAAGGGACCCCATCTTCAATTGACTCAAACAGAACAACTGCCAGCCTCGAATTTTGTATCCTGCAAAACAAAGTTTCACAATTGATGGAGAAATTAAGTCTTCTCCAGACAAGCAAACACTGAGGGAATTTGCCATGACCGGACCTGCCCTGCACAAAATACTCAGAACAGCGTTATACAGAAATCAGCACAGCAGATACACACCAGTGTAGCCACCTTAAAAAAATACCTCACAACTCTTATAAAACAATAGAACAAAAGGTAAAACCGAGCAACAAGGGACCATCCAACAGGATGAGCAGACCAACACCCCGCATGTCAAGGATATGTGGGGAGGGTATACCTTCATATTTCAAATCAATGAAGTAGTCATTGAAAAGAAAAACAAAGTTCAAGGAATGTGCTATATACTTTTATAGTGTCTAATATTACTTTCCAAAGGTATACCATAGTAATGTCTTAATGATATTTGGGAAACAGCTATTTTAGATACAAAAATAGTTTTCTGAGAAAAAGCAATGCTTGTATATTCAAATTAATCTCATTTGATTAACTAATATCAGTGCAACACACATCTCTGGTGCCTAACAGTTACAGAGAGGAGAAATGAATGACTGTGGTTTACCCCAATTCCACCACTCCTTCCTCCTTCCAGTAACCTCTGGGGCAGCAATAACCTAATCTTACGCGTGAGTGCAAATTTCCAGCCTCCATCTGAAGTGGGTTCTCTCAAGTTTCCTCATCATTAACTGCAAAATTACCTAGCTAACTTCTTTCTTTCCTCCCTCTGTGCCCACTCACAATCCCTCTTCCTTTACAAAAGGAATCTCCAAATCAGAGGTCTCCATTCTTTCCACACATCATTTCCACCACTTCTTTTCTCTTTGTTTAGCAGCAATATCTTATGTCTATAATTTTGATGCTTTCATTTGTTTGTTCTTTCCCCTATGGCTACAAAAATGCTCAGAAATAAGAGCAGGGAAATTTTGCACTGCTTCTCCGACGGATTTTGGTACTGGGAGCTCACGTTATTTTCTTCCCACCATTCTAATGCCTGGCTCTACCTTTTTATTAGGGAAGAATTATTTTATTTCACCACCCTGCATTATACACACCTGCTCCCTTTCCCTTCAAGTACGCCCTCCTGTACTCTCTGCCTTGCCCATTCTTCATTCCCTTTTTCTCCTTTCCCCTTCCTGACTTTCAGCCTTTCCTCCCATGTTAGACTATCTTGAAATGGAACTAAGAATTCACTTCCTTTGGTGGCACTCTCACATTCATCTGTGGCTGACACCTGATAAGAGATACAACTTTTTTCCATTTCACTTCTCTTTTTTTGTTCTTGTTGACTATGCATTTAATAGGTGATTTTCCTAGCCTATTAGAATATGTCAGTGCTTGTGTGTTTCAATAACCTTTCTGACAAATGGCTTTTCAATGAAATACGCTTCTTACCTTCTGCTTCCTCAGTTACTGTCTTTTTTCCTTTTGCATTGGCATCCCCAGAAGAATGATGAAGATCCTTCTGCTTAAGATTCTCTGAGAAACTCTGTTAAAAGTAATTATGATATTCAGTTTCAATTAGATTATAAGAAGAAGTTCCATCAGGATTTCCTAATCACATCCTTCAAAAATATCTCAATTTTCTATTGTAAAATCAATTATACTTATAGATAAGGGAAGCAGGTACTGAAAACCAAAACATTCCAATAGAGGACCTCAACTATGCTCTCTACATGGACCTTATCTGTCATCAGCACATCACTATTAATTCTGTAAACCGAGCATGGATGGTCAAAGGAAACATATTCACAGACAAAGTATTAATTTGTGTGCATAATTAAAAAATGAATTTGCTTCAAAATACACAACTCTACTTGCATTCCCCACCAAAAATAAGAGAACATTCTTAAAATAGAATAGCCTGGCTGTTATACTTACAGCATTAAATATTTTCTAGAAAATATTCTAGAAACATTTTTAGTGTTAAAACTAGATACTTGGCATAATGGGAAACTTTGGAGTATGTCACATTGAGGATAAACTGAACATTGTCCAAGCTGCTTTATTTAGGTAAACAAGGCCTGGAAAAATAGTTTTTGATAAAATTTATACTGATAGGAAAAATGGTTGAATAAAAGGACACCACAGTAAGAAAAAAAACCTTTCCTTTATCTTATGTTTAAATCAAAGCAACCAAATCGTGCATATAGTACACAACTCTTTCCCAGTTAACAAATAATGTCAAGAAAGTATAGGAGGCTTAATGAAAAGGCAAGAACCAAAACATTTCTTTTTGAAGCACCCATAATGTGCCAGGTACTTACTTGTACATTTTCTTTTCTACACAATATAATGATGAAAAAAAAGTCATGATGAGGATAGTTAACCCACTCTCTGCTTTCTGGTCATTCCAGGTTCAGAGTAAGATGGTGAACAGATGTGATTAATACAACGTGTATAAGTAGAAAATCAGAATGAATCAGACAATCAATAAAGCAAAAACCAGAGTAGTGGCAGGTGAACCTTCTACCTCTTTTTGACCTTGAACTTTTCCTTTCTCAAAAGCCAGGAACTCTACCTGTATCATGCCTACCCTATTCTTAAACCTTTGCATACCTTGCTGTATTTCTTCTTTTATATATCCTTTTCTCTTTCATTTTTTTAAATTTCAGAATGTTCTGTAACTATGTGGTGAAGAAGGACTTGTATTTTCTAATGCACTTTTCATGATTTTATAATGACTAGCATTGCTCTTATCAAATAATGCCTTCAGGAACACTCCTGCCTGTATATATTGGTTTTCTTTTCTTGTAAGTGTCTGTAACAGCAGAAATACTGTGCCTTTTTGTTTGAAGCATATGCTTCATTTCTTTGCAGCAGGTAAGCCACAAATTGAAAAGGCTTCTGGATCACTAGACTGAGGCCTATTTCCAATGTCTAATTTCCAATTACTGGTGGTTGGGGTCATATTTTTTGTCACTTCCATATCAAACGCTTGGTGTTCTTTCATTTCAAGTACAACTTCTGAGTTCCTTGCTTTTTTAGTGTCTGTATCATTAAAAATTTCTCCTCACCTGTGTTAAAAACATGCTCAGTGTCTGTCTGAGTTGTTGTCATTTTCACAGTATAATGTATTTTCATTTAAACACAACTGAGAGGATGACTGGCAAGAGCATTCCAGGGACACAAAGTAGGAAAGAGATAAAAAGACATTTCCAAGACTGAGGTCTTATGTTCAGGAAATGCCCGAATACTACAGAGATGGATACTCTCAGTGTGCGCCTTCATCCTCACAATCAAGTATCTTTTTTGTCAAGTTAGAGGGTGTTCCCTTTAAGTTTATTCCTCCTTTAGAGTTATCGTGCAGTGTCTCTGCCTAAGGATGACATAGGAAAGTGACTCTCAATGCTGAGAGCCACCTGAAGTCCAAGTGCGTCCTTGGCTTCATACAAGAAAGAATTCTGGAGCAAGCCAGCAAGATAGAGCAAAAGTGAGATTCATTCAAAACCTATAGGAAGTTAGAAAGTCTACTCCACACACGGAATAGACACAGGCCCTCACTGCAGAACAGAACTGCCCCCTCCCCCCGGCTTCCTATTGTCTTTCCATTTAAGCAATGGGGTGGTGGTCCTCCACCATCTGGGTTCTCACTGGCTAAAACTTGCCCTGCCTTCATCGCGTTTTGATCACTTGGAGACTTTGTTTGGAGGCTTCCTGACTCGGGAGGCAATGCTGCAGCGATGTCCACAGCAACCACTAAGCCATCACCGGCAGCGATGCCGTACACAGAGCAGGACCTGCCAGTTCCCTGTCTGAAGGACAAGCAGGAATTTTGTATTATTGCCAAATTCACCATTCTCTGCTGGAACTCATTTGTCTTGAGCTTTAATTAATTTCTCCAATCAACTTTGCCTTGTTTGATCCACAGTTGCTCATACTCTGGATGTAAGGAAGTCATGAACATACAGATACACTCTGCTGACCACGATGCTTATTTACTGCTACTTCTTGAGACATGTCTTGCTTATGCAAAGGTGGAAGATTAATGTGCTTAGATTCTAAGTTGTGTTTTTTGTCAGGATGTGTGTTTTCAAAATAATTTTTTCATTACCAATCAAATATAGGAAAAGGAACTTCCAAAATAATTGTAATTTACCAGTACAACTTCTTCAATCTAAATTTATGTACCCACACATCACTGGGATGTGAAAAATAACTTTCCTTAGACAACAGTAAGAAAAAAAATATGAACTAGCAAATCTGTCACACTTGGGTAGGAATTAACATAATTTATTACTTTTTACACACACCAAAAATGAATGTGCAGATGATTTCTACCATTACAAAGCTTTCCTCCTGTAAGAAGATTTTACCTCAGCATACATAAAATAATGAACCCCTACACTGTATTGCAGTAGTGTTTCTAAAGGTTAATAACTGGAAAGAGGCAAACATAACATTATTAGGAAACAAAATCAACACCAGTTGAAAAGAAAAGCCAATCCTTCCATGTTAATTCAACTTATATAACATAATATGACAGTGTCACGTACCTACGCAGACTATCTATTAAATCCCAGGTCTAGTATACTCTAAACCACACCAATGACAGTGGACAAAATAATTTTGATACCACATCCTGGCTGAGAGGATGTACATAAGTGACAAACTTACTGGTGTATCTAACACCAGGGACCTCATTGTGGGAGGAATGATTCTCTTCACAGGCACAGGCTTCATGACCCCACTGTCTCCCTGACTGTAGACACTGACGTGAATCAGAGACCACAAGGCAGAAGACATATTTAACATAGGCCTCGCTGACTGGCAATACGACAGTGTATATGTAGAAACACAGGGAATGATTGCTCTTTTGCCATGAGTCCAACTCAATGGCCACCACTGGGAAATTGTTCATAATTTTGATTGCTGAGTACTAGGAGTCTGTTCTTGATGTTACCTTCCTTATCATGTAAGGAGCTTATAAAATCAAAGAGCAAACAAAATTCCAGAAATCCTTCGCCTCACTTCCAGGGGCAAAGATAAGATATAAGTTACTATTCAATTAAAAAATGTTTTAAGCTTTATAACTACTTATAACAATTTTAACATTATTAAATTTTGACCCATTCATCCTAAAATGCCATTCCACAAGGAAAAGTGCCTTGGACTGGGTCACGTGATTAATGTAAAAAAAAACCCAAAAAAAACATTAAACCAGGAATTTAAATATAATTTTCTTATACCTGTGGCTGGTTCTTTTCACGTCTTTCACGCTCTGCTTCCGCTGGCTGTGATGTTGCCACAAAGTCTCCTTGTGCTGTCAAATCCACATATTTGGTTAAAACGACCTACTTAGAACAGTTCCATAAGAGCTACAGTCTTCATAAAAAGAGAGAAATTAAAAGCTTTTTTTTTTTTTGTAATGCTTCTGTAACTTGAGAAAGTGGAAATGAAACATAATCTGTACCAGAATATTTATTTCTTTCAAAAAATGCTTGCAGTTATCTAAAACTTCAGGAAACCACTAGGGGAAGCACTAGACATCACCAGGTGCCTGGCAAACAAACAACTGACAGATTCACTCACAAATTCATTCACCCAACAGAAAAGAACTGAACCATCAGACACAAAACACAATTAAAGTATAACAAAACATATGAAGAAACACTGTGTACTGTTGTCTACATTATAACATAACACTACCTTTTTAGCCACATGCAGACAACGTGGTTCTCATTAAAGATTGCTAAAGTTTCTCTAACTTACTGAACATTTATCAGCATACACTCTCTTCCTTATATAATCAATCTTTTCATCTGCTATTCTGAAAATTTCCTTCCATCTTTTAAGACTCAGCCTAAAACGTGTAGCACTCCTTGATTCCGCCCCTTTCGCCACACAAACAGGCATCTCATTCCTTAGCGCTGCACTTCAGGACCTTACTGATTTCTCTACTCTAACTTCCCCACCTCAACTGTCAGTCATTTCTTTCCATGGCTGTCCCCTCTCTGCCTAGAATGTAGGGAATAATCCTCCAAAACATATTGGGAAAAACAATTTCCATCTACTTAACTCAATACTTATAGTGGCAGTCGGATTAGGAGGATAGAAAGGAAAACGGCTTTTCCAGAGAACATGCCTGACCTGAGACTTAAAGATGGAGGTGAAGTCCAATGAAAAGCTGTAGAGCCTGGGGAGAAAGTGAGAGGCGGCCGGGAAGCATCAGGAACAAGAGAGAAGCCTGAAAGTGCATGTGCGTCTGTCTAACATAGAGGGACTGGTGAAAAGGGCTTCCCCCCTTTGGATAGTGCCACAGAGAAAGGCAGACGGGGACAGGGCTAACGGTGAACATGGGGGCAGAAGTCAGGTTATGAAAGCTTTGTATGAAATTGTCAGCTACTTGGATGCTCATAATTCAAGGAAGGGTTCATCATTTTCTTTGCCCTGGAGAGACATCATTCTAAGTACTACAGGGAGAAGGAATTCCGGAGGCATATGAAGAAATGGAAGGAGACAGAGTGCAAGGCAATATTGCCTTACAAAGGCAATGCAGGCCTGAAATGAACGAGTGTTCGCAGAGACCTTTCAGATATAAAATAACACTGCCCTGTCTACCATGCATTTTAACTCAATACCTACATAGATAAATATGGGTGCCGTATTTTACATATTTAGGATTTTAGAGTACAACATTGCAAATATTAACGAAGATCAACAGAAGATCCTGGGGATCCCCAAGAATTTATACTTCTATTACTTCCCCTTCTTCTCCACATGCAGAGAGGTTTAGTTAAATGTGGTGTGTTCAATGTGATCCAATATTATAAGGCACTTACATTAAATCATGGATACACCTGTCAATAGGGATAGATCTCAAAAATACTACCTATTATGGAGCAAGTAAAAAAGCTGCTGAATGATGCATACAGTGTACACCAATTCTATAAAATTTTAGTACCTGATAACAGGCTCAATATAATATTTATGACCATAGACATACGTACTAACATATCTTCAAAGGACATGGCCATGAGAGCCAGCTAATTCCAGGTGCTGCTTAATTCGGCACAACAGTTTTCAATACTACCAAAGGACCCTAAGGCTAAAAAGGTTCAGGATCACCGTTTCAAAGACTACGTCTACCAAATAGTCACGAACAGATGATAAATTACTTTCCTGTTTTCAATGATCACGGAAACCTCTGCCCCAAGCCAACCCCACAAAACACAGTCTGCTAGTCAGAACTCAGGACTGCCTCGATATCATCAGTGTAATGACCATCAGATGACATAACTCAAGTTAAAACATGACTGACCATGCTCGCATAGAGCCTTCCTCTAGGTAAAGGTGAGAATTGCAATAAGCATTGGAAACACTGGGAAAATCATGCCCTCTCCTAGTTCACCTCTGTCCCGTCCCTAACCAACCCAGGGATGGCACACTGGGAACCTGACGGAGGCACAAAGACCCCTTGAGGCCAGAAGTTTGAAGTTACAGTGAGCCATGCTCGGGCCACGGCACAGCAGCCTGGGAGACACAGCGAGACCTCGCCTCCACACAACAACAGAAAAATTTACCTGATATCCATGTCCACAGCTTCTTGTCACATACAGCTATTTTTGGTCTCGCAACTGTCACTGGGAGGGGACGCTCAGTGTCCTTTGAAACAAAGCGTATCATGTCTTCAATAGGCAACCCCTACAATGCACTTCAGTACTGTTTCTCAAGGTTAATAAGTGGAGACTAGGCAAACTTTACACTACTAGGAGATAAAATCAACACTAGTCAGAAAGAATAGCCAATCCTAAAATGCTAATTCAAATTCTGTACCATAGTAGGACAGTGTCAAGTACCCGACAGACTCTGTGCTTAACTACAGGTCTAGTATACATTAATGCCCACTAAGGACAGGTGACAAAATGACTTTCAAACCATTTACTGATTTCCTGCATAATGTAAGTCGCAACCCACTGGCGGATCCTCTCACCAAAGGCCCCATTCTGGGGGGTGCGATTCTCTTCAGGGCCACGGGCTGCATGAGCCCATCCTCTCCCTGAACCTAGACACTGAAGGGAATCAGAGAGCACAGGGCAGGAGACACATCTGACGTAGGCTTTACTGACCGGCAATATGAAATGCAAACTTTGACACTTTGGGAATGATGACTCATTAAATGTGAGTCCAACGAAAGGCCATGAGTGTGACATTTTTGACAATTTGAATTGCCTAGTCATGGGAGTCAGTTTTATGTTATGTTCCTTTTCACATAAGGAGGGTATAAAAATTAAGGAACGAACACAGTTTCAGAAATCCTTTGTGTCTATTCCAACGGCAAAGACTACCTGTAACTTACCATTCAGTTTGAGAATGTTCTCAGTTTTATGACAACTTAAGAGATTTTTAAAATGAAATATTAAATTACGGCCCACTGGTTCTAAAATGCTGTTCCAAAAGGAAAAAAATCCCCTCTGCTATGTCATGTTAGTCATACAAAGAAAACAATCTTAAACAAGTAATTTATATATAACTTTCTTATACCCGTGTCTCGTTAATTTCACTTTCTGGCGACTCTTCATCGTCTTCCTCTGATGGTGTGCCAAAGTCTTCTTTTGCTGTCAAATCCATACATTTAGTTAAAATGAGCTTAGAGCAATGCCATAAAAGCTATCATCTTCATAAAACTATATGGAAAATTAAAGATTTTTTGCTTTTATGAATTCAGAGACGGCAAATGAAGCCTAAAGTGTAGCAGAATGTTTACTTTTTTTAAAAAAAATGCTCCTAATTATCTAAAACTTGAAGAAACCACTCCAGGCAGGCACTTGATCACCAGCTACCTGGCATACAAACATCCCAAAGGTTCACTCAGAAATTCACACACCCAACAGAAATGAACACAACCATCAGACTCAAAACACAATTGATCACTACAGTGAAACACATAAAGGAACACTGTATAGTGTCGACTACTTCATAATACTAACAGGACCTTTTGAGATACATGCCGACCATGTGCTTCTTACTAATGATTGGAAAAAAAAAAATCACTCTTATTTTCTGCAGCTCTAAGAGCGAACACCCATTGCCTTATGTCGGAGATGCTTTCCTCTAGTAGTCCCACAACTTTGTTTCATCTTTTATGACCCAGGTTCCTGTGTGAAGTCCTCCTTGTTTCTGGCCCTTTCTCCACAGAAACAGGCATCTCCTTGCTTGGGGCTGCCTCAGGACCTTACTGATGTCTCTGCTCTAACTTCCCCACCTCAACTGTCAGTCATTTCTTTCCATGGCTGTCCCATCTGTTCCTGGAGCATAGGGAATAACCCTCCAAGACATCTTTGGAAGAACAATCTCTATCTACTTGGCCCCATAAACATTGGCAATGGGCCTAAGGGGCTAGAAAGGAAAATGGCTTTTCCAAAGACCATGCCTGACCTGAGACTTAAAGATGGAGGTGAAGCCCGATGAAAAGCTGTAGAGGCCGGGGAGAAAGTGAGAGGCGGCCGGGAAGCAGCAGGAGCGAGAGAGAAGCCTGGAAGTGCATGTGCGTCTGACTAACATAGAGGGACTGGTGAAAAGGGCTTTCCCCCTTTGGATAGTGCCACAGAGAAAGGCAGACGGGGACAGGGCTAACAGTGGACATGGGGGCATAAGTCAGGTTATGAAAGCTGTATATGATATTGTCAGCTACTTCGATGCTCATAATTCAAGGAAGGGTTCATCATTTTCTTTGCCCTGGAGAGACATCATTCTAAGTACTACAGGGAGAAGGAATTCCGGAGGCATATGAAGAAATGGAAGGAGACGGAGTACAAGGCAATATTGCCATACAAAGGCAATGCAGGCCTGAAATGAACGAGTGTTCACAGAGACATTTCAGATATAGAATATCACTGCCCTGTCTACCATGCGTTTTAGCTCAATACCTACATAGATAAATATGGGTTTCGTATTTTACATATTTAGGATTTTAGAGTACAACACTGCAAATATTAACGAAGATCAACAGAAGCACCTGGGGATCCCCAAGAATTAGCTGAAGAAGAAGAATTTATACTTCCATTAGTTCCCCTTCTTATCCATATGCAGAGAGGTTTAGTTAAATGTGGTGTGTTTAATGTGATCCAATATTATAAGGCACTTACATTAATCACGGATACATGTGTCCCTAGGGATAGATCTCAAAAATACTACCTATTATGGAGCAAGTAAAAAAGCTGCTGAATGATGCATACAGTGTACACCACTTCTATAACATTTTAGTACCCGGTAACAGGCTCAATATAATATTTATGACCATAGACATATGTACTAACATATCTTCAAAGGACATGGCCATGAGAGCCAACTAATTCGAGGTGCTGCTTAATTCGGCACAACAGTTTTCAATACTACCAAAGGACCCTAAGGCCAAAAAGGTTCAGGATCACTGTTTCAAAGACTACGTCTACCAAATAGTCACGAACAGATGATAACTTACTTTCCTGTTTTCAATGATCACGGAAACCTCTGCCCCAAGCCAACCCCACAAAACACAGTCTGCTAGTCAGAACTCAGGACTGCCTTGAAATCATCAGTGTAATGACCATCAGATGACATAACTCAAGTTAAAACAAGACTGACCATGCTCCCATAGAGCCTTCCTCTAGGTAAAGGTGAGAATTGCAATAAGCATTGGAAACACTGGGAAAATCATGCCCTCCCCTAGTTCACCTCTGTCCATTCCCTAACCAACACAGGGATGGCACTCTGGGTACCTGACGGAGGCAAAAGACCCCTTGAGCCCAGTAGTTTGAAGTTGCAGTTAACCATGCTCGGGCCATGGCACACCAGCCTGGGAGACACAGGGAGACCTCGCCTCCACACAACAATAGAAAAATTTACCTGATCCCAATGTCCACAGCTTCTTGTCCCGTACAGCTGTTTTTGGTCTCGCAACTGTCACTAGGAGGGGACGCTCAGTGTCCTTTGAAACAAAGCGTATCATGTCTTCAATAGGCAACCCCTACAATGCACTTCAGTACTGTTTCTCAAGGTTGATAAGTGGAGACTAGGCAAACTTTACATTACTAGTAGATAAAATCAACACCAGTCAGAAAGAAAAGCCAATCCTAAAATGCTAATTCAAATTCTGTACCATAGTAGGACAGTGTCAAGTACCCGACAGACTCTGTGCTTAACTACAGGTCTAGTATACGTTAATGCCCACAAAGGACAGGTGACAAAATGACTTTCAAACCATTTACTGATTTCCTGCATAATGTAAGTCGCAACCCACCGGTGGACCCTCTCACCAAAGGCCCCATTCTGGGGGGTGCGATTCTCTTCAGGGCCACGGGCTGCATGAGCCCATCCTCTCCCTGAACCTAGACACTGATGGGAATCAGAGACCACAGGGCAGGAGACACATTTGACCTAGGCTTCACTGACTGCCAATATGAAATATAAACTTTGAAACTTTGGGAATGATGACTCATTAAATGTGAGCCCAAAGAAAGGCCATGAGTGTGACATTTTTCACAATTTGAATCACCTAGTCATGCGCATCAGTTTTATGCTACGTTCCTTTTCACATAAGGAGGGTATAAAAATTAAGGAACGAACACAATTTCAGAAATCCTTTGCGTCTATTCCAACGGCAAAGACTACCTGTAACTTACCATTCAGTTTGAGAATGTTCTCAGTTTTATGACAACTTAAGAGATTTTTAAAATGAAATATTAAATTATGGCCCACTGGTTCTAAAATGCTGTTTCAAAACGAAAAAAATCCCCTCTGCCGTGTCATGTTAGTCATACAAAGAAAACAATCTTAAGCAAGTAACCTATAAATAATTTTCTTATACCTGTGTCTCGTTAATTTCACTTTCCGGCGACTCTTGTTCGTCTTGCTCTGATGGTGTGCCAAAGTCTTCTTCCTTTGCTGTCAAATCCATACCTTTAGTTAAAATGAGGTTAGAGCAATGCCGTAAAAGCTATCATCTTCATAAAACTATACGGAAAATTAAAGATTTTTTGCTTTTATAAATTCAGAGACGGAAAATGAAGCTTGAAGTGTAGCAGAATGTTTACCTTTTTAAAAAAATGCTCGCAATTATCTAAAACTTGAAGAAACCACTCTGGGGAAGCACTCGATGTCACCATCTAACTGGCATACAAACATCTCAAACGTTCACTCAGAAATTCATCCGCCCAACAGAAATGAATACAAACATTAGACTCAAAACACATTTGAACACTACAGTGAAACACATAAAGAAACTGTATGGTGTCGTCCACTTCATAATATTAACAGGACCTTTTGAGATACATGCCGAGCATGTGCTTCTTACTAGTGATTGGAAAAAAAAAATCAATCTTATTTTCTGCAGCTTTCAGAGCGAACACCCTATGCCTTATATTGGAGATGCTTTCCTCTAGTAGTCCCACAACTTTCTTTCGTCTTTTAAGATCCAGGTTCCTGTGTGAAGTCCTCCTTGATTCTGGCTCTTTCCCCACAGAAACAGGCATCTCCTTCATTAGGGCTGCCTCAGGACCTTACTGATTTCCCTACTGTAACTTCACCACCTCAACTGTCAATCATTTCTTTCCATGCTGTCCCCTCTGTTCCTGGAGCGTAGGGAATAACCCTCCAAAACATCTTTGGAACAACACTCTCTATCTACTTGGCTCCATAAACACTGGCATTGGGCTTTAGGGGCTAGAAAGGAAAATGGCTTTTCCAAAAGTCATGCCTGCCCTGAGACTTAAAGATGGAGGTGAAGCCGGAAGAAAAGCTCTAGAGGCCGGGGAGAAAGTGAGAGGCCGCCGGGAAGCAGCAGGAGCGAGAGAGAAGCCTGAAAGTGCATGTGCATCTGTCTAACATAGAGGACCCGTGAAAAGGCCTTTCCTCCTATCCACAGTGCCACAGAAAGAGGCAGACAGGGAGAGCGCTAACGATGGACATGTGGGCAGAAGTCAGATTATGAGAGCTTTATATCAAATTGGAAGGTAGTAGGATAGTAATAATTGAAGGAAACGGTCATCCTTTTGTTCCCATTGCAGAGACATTACTGTAACTACTACAGGGAGAAGGAATTCCAGAGGAATATAAGGAAATGGAAGGAGATGAAGTAGAAGACAAAAAAGCAAAATAAAGGCAAGGCAGGCCTGACACGAATGAATGACTGCTTGCAGAAAGATTTCCAATCTAAAATGTCAGTGCCTTGTATATTATGCATTGTAACTCAATACACCGAGAGATAATTCTGTGTTTTGTATTACATGTTTTTCATTTTAATGTACTATATTCTAAACATCAAGGGATACACAGCATTTAATGTAAAAGCTGTCAGCAATCTCCAATTAATTTTACTTCCACGTTCCCATCTCTTATCCACATACGGAATATTTCGTTAAATATGGTACACACAGGTGAGGCAGTATTAAAAGGAACTTAACTTAAACCAGGGATAATTGTATCAATACAGATAGATGTCAATCACATTGCATAATGTTGAGGGGAAAAAAATGCAGAAAGACACATACAGTACACACTATTTACATAAAATTTTAGAACATGGATATAAGGTCTATACAATATTTACAACCAAACACTGATGTAGGACCATGTCATGAGAGTGTGTGGGAATGATACCAGGCTACTTTCAGGTGTGGCTTCATTCTACACAATGTCTTTTGATCCTACAAAAGGACCCTAAGCCCACACAGTTTCAGGATCACCATTTTAAAGACACATTCTACCAAACAGTCCTTAAGAAATGATTCATTTCTTTCCCCTTTTCATTATTCACAGATACCTTCCCCCCTCACACACACAGACATAAAGTCAGACAACCGCAACCTATAAGTCCCTAAATATCACGAGTATAATGACAAGAAGGTAGAGTTACTAAAGGTAAATCATGCCTGACATGTTAGCAGAATGCTTTCCTCAAGGAAAAGATCAGAATTCCAACAAGCAATTGAAACACTAGAAAAATCACGCACTCTCCTCATTCACCTCCCTCAATTCCCGAACAAAGTCAGGGATTGCAAACTGGGAACGTCATGGACGCAGAAACACCTCTACCCCAGGAGTTTGAGGTTGCAGGGAGCCCTCCTTGGGCCACTGCACATCAGCCTCGGTGAACCACAAGACCTTGGTTCTAAGTAACAACAACAAATATACATACCTGGTCTGGCTGGTTCCATCCCTACTCTTCCTCGACTCATTCTCCGACGAAGAACATTCCAAATGATGGCACGCTTAGTGGGCTTTAAAGAAAGTGTAACATACTTTCCATAGTCAACTCCTATAATATATTTAAATACTGCTTCCAGAGGTTACTATTAGGAAACTATGCAAGCTTTACAAAACTAGGAGCTGAAATCAAGCCCAGTCAGAAAGAAAAGCCAAACATTGAATCTTAATGCAAATCACACACCACAACATGACAGCGATATGGACCGACACAGATTGTCCCCTTCAGTCCAGGTCTACCGTATTCTAACACCCACTAATGACAGCAGATATAATAAGTTCGGTACCATTTGATGACTTCCCACATGGAAAATAGTCGGACGTTTACAGGTGTACCCTAACACTGAAGACCCCATTTTGCGAGGTACGATTCTCTTCATAGGCACAAGCCCCGTGACCCCATCCTCTCCCTGAGTACGGACACTGAAGGGAATCAGACACCACACGGCAGAGGAAATATTTAATCGAGCCATTGCTGACTCGCAATATGAAAAGGTACATTTTCAAATATTGGCCATGATTACTCTTGGATATGAGTGCAACTCAATGGCCATCAGTGTGAAATCATTGATAATTTGGGTTGCTTAGTACTATGTGTCACTTCTTGATATGGCTTCCTCATCATGTAAGGAGGACACAAAAATTAAAGAGGAAAGAAACTTCCAGAAATCCTTTGCCTCTGCTCAAAGGGAAATGATTAGCTAGAAGTTATTCTTCAGTTGAAAGATGTCTTGAGTTTTGTTACTACTTAAAATTAAATATTAAATTCTAACCCATTCATTCTAAAATGCTATTCCAAAAGAAAATGCCCCCATGCTATGTCATCTCAGTCATGCAAAGAAAGCAATGTTAAATTTGATTGTAATTTTCTGGTACCTTTATCGCTGCAATTTCAGGTCCTTTGGGCTCTTCCTCCCCTTGCTCTGATGTCACAGAGTCATGTTCTGCTGTCAATTCCACAGATTTAGTTAAAATGAGCTACTTAGAACGAATCCATAAAAACTTTAGTCTTCATAAACACAGAAAATTAAAGAATTTTGACTGGTATAAATTGAGAGAGTATAAGTGAAGCTTAATGGGTAGCAGAATGTTTACGTGCTTAAAAAGTTCTCCTAACTATGTAAAACATCAAGACACCACTCACGGAGGCACCGGATGTCACCAGCCACCAGGCACACAAGCATCTAACAGATCCACTCACAAAATCATCCACGTGCCAGAAATGAACAAAGCCATGAGAAACACAACAAAATTGTAAGGTATAGCAAAACATAGCAAGGAACACTGGGTATTGCTGTCTACTTCATAACAGTAACCCTAGCTTTTTCACCACATGAACTGCATGTGCTTCTCAGTAAACATTGCTAAAATTGCCGTAACTTTTTGTGCCTTTACAATGTACACCCTGTTCCTCATATCGCTAATGCTTTCCTCTGCTATTCTGACAAATTTCCTTCCATCTGTTAACACTCAGGCTGCTACGTGAAGTTCTCCTTCATTTTGCCTCCTTCCCCAGATAAACAGGCATCTCCTTCCTTAGGGCTGCCTCAGGACCTTACTGATTTCTCGACTCTAACTTCGCCACCTCATCTGTCAGTCATTTCTTTCCATGGCTGTCCCGTCTGTTCCTGGAGTGTAGAAAACAACCCTCCAAAACATCTTTGCAAAAAGAGTCTCTACCTACTTCACTCAATAATTATAGGCACTGGGCTTAAAGGGATATAAAGGAAAACGACTTTTCCAGATCAGGCCTGACTTGAGACTTAAGGAGTGAGGTGAGCCGGAGTAGAAGGTGTAGCAGAGGCAGGGAGAAAGGGAGAGCAGGCCTGCAAGCAGTGGGAGCAAGAGAGAAGCCTCAACTGCATGTGCATCTGTCTAAAGCAGAGGGACTGGTGAAAAGGCCTTTCCTCCTATCCACAGTGCCACAGAAAAAGGCAGACAGGGAGAGGGCTAACGATGGACATGTGGGCAGAAGTCAGATTATGAAACCTTTATATCAAATTGGAAGGTAGTAGGATAGTAGTAATTCAAGGAGAGGTTCATCCTTTGGTTTCCATTGAAGAGACATGTCTGTAACTACTACAGGGAAAAGAAACTCCAGAGACATGTAAGGAAATGGAAAGAGAGGAAGTAGAAGGCAGTAATGCAAAACAAAGGCAAGGCAGGACTGACACGAATGAGTGTTTGCAGAAATATTTCCAACATAAAATGTCGGTGCCCTGTATACTATGCATTGTAACTGAATACATTGAGCGATAATTCTGTGTTTTGTACTCCATGTTTTCCATTTTAATGTACAATATTCTAAACATCAAAGGATACACAGCACTTAATGTCAAAGTTCTCAGCAATCCCCAATTAATTTTACTTCCATGTGTGTCCGCTTTTACCCACATCCAGAGTATTTGGTTCAAGATGGTAAATTCATGTGAGGGAGTATTATAAGGAACTTAAAATAAATTGAACCAGGGATTCTTGTGTCAATACAGATAGATCTCAAATACATTACATAATGTGGAGGAAAGAAAATTGCAGAAAGACACATACAGTATACACTATTTACATAAAATTTTAGGACTTGGAAACAAGGTCTATATAATATTTGCAACCACACACTTATGTAGGAACCATATCTCGAGAGGGCATGGGTATGATACCTGGCTACTTCCAGGTGTTGCTTCATTCTACACAATGTCTTTTGATCCTACAAAAGGACCCTAAACACACACAGTTTCAGGATCACCATTTGAAAGACACAGTCTACCAAAGAGTCATTAAGAAATGATTCATTTCTTTCCCCTTTTCATTATTCACAGATACCTTCCCCCCTCACACACAGACATAAAGTCAGACAACCCCAACCTATAACTCTCTAAATATCATGAGTATAAGAACAATACGGTAAAGTTACTAAAGGTAAATCATGACTGACATGTTAGCAGAATGCTTTCCTCAAGGAAAAGATCAGAATTCCAATAAGCAATTGAAACACTAGAAAAATCACGCACTCTCCTCATTCACTTCCCTCAATTCCCGAACAAAGTCAGGGATTCCCATGAAATGGGAACTTCATGGACGCAGAAACACCTCTACCCCAGGAGTTTGAGGTTGCAGGGAGCCCTCCTTGGGCCACTGCACATCAGCCTCGGTGAACCACAAGACCTTGGTTCTAAGTAACAACAACAAATATACATACCTGGTGTGGCTGGTTCCACCCCTATTCTTCCTCGACCCTTTCTCCGACGAAGAACATTCCGAATGATGGCATGCTTAGTGGGCTTTGAAAGAAAGTGTAACATACTTTCAATAGTCAACTCCTGTAATGCATTTAAACACTGCTTCCAGAGGTTACTATTAGGAAACTATGCAAAGATTACAAAACTAGGAGCCGAAATCAACCACCATCGGAAAGAAAAGCCAAACATTAAATCTTAATGCAAATCACACACCGCAACACAACAGCGTTATACTGACACAGACCTTCTCCTTCAGTCCAGGTCTACTGTATTTTAACACCCACTAATGACAGTGGACGTAATAATTGTGGTACGATTTCATGATTTCCTGTATGGAAATCAGCTGGACGTTTACTGGTGTACCCTAACACTGAAGGCTCCATTCTGCGAGGAACGATTCTCTTCATAGGCACAGGCCCCGTGACCCTATCCTCTCCCTGAGTGTGGACTCCGAAGGGAATCAGACACCACACGGCAGAGGAAATATTTAATCGAGCCATTGCTGACTGGCAATATGGAAATGTACATTTTCAAATATTGGCCATGATTACTCTTTGAAATGAGTCCAAATCAATGGCCATGACTGTGAAATGGTTCATAATTTTGGTTGCTTAGTGCTATGTGTCAGTTCTTCATATTAGCTTCCGCGTTCGGTAAGGAGATTATAAAAATTAAAGAAGACACAAACTCCCAGACATCCTTTGCCTCTACTCAAAGGGAAACGATTAGCTAGAAGTTACTCTTCAGCTCAAGAATGTTTTGAGTTTTTTACTACTTAAAAGGTATTTAAAATTAAATATTAAATCATAACCCATTTATTCTAAAATGCTAGTGCAAAAGAAAATGCCCCCTGTGCTATGTCATCTCAGTCATGCAAAGAAAGCAATATTAAATTTGATTGTAATTTTCTGGTACCTTTATCGCCGCAATTTCAGGTCCTTTGAGCTCTTCCTCCCCTTGCTCTGATGTCACAAAGTCATGTTCTGCTGTCAATTCCACAGATTTAGTTAAAATGGGCTACTTAGAATGAACCCATAAAAACTTTAGTCTTCATAAACACAGAAAATTAAAGAATTTTGACTTGTATAAATTGAGAGAGTATAAAAGAAGCTTAATGGGTAGCAGAATGTTTATGTGCTTAAGAAATTCTCATAATTCTGTAAAATTTCAAGACACCACTCACAGAGGCACCGGATGTCACCAGCCACCAGGCACACAAGGGTCTGAAAGATCCACTCAGAAAATCATCCACGTGCCAAAAATGAACAAAGCCAGGAGAAACACAACAAAATTGTAAGGTATAGCAAAACATAGAAAGGAACACTAGGTATTGCTTTCTACTTCATGACAGTAACCCTAGCTTTTTAACCACATGCAGCGCATGTGCTTCTCAGTAAATATTGCTAAAATTACCCTAACTTTTTGTGCCTTTACAATGTACACCCTGTTCCTCATATCGCTAATGCTTTCCTCTGCTATTCTGACAGATTTCCTTCCATCTTTTAAGACTCAGTTTGCTACGTGAATTTCTCCTTCATTTTGCCTCCTTCCCCAGATAAACAGGCATCTCCTTCCTTAGGGCTGTCTGAGGACATTACTGATTACTAGACTCTAACCTCCCCACCTCAACTGTCAGTTATTTCTTTCCATGGCTGTCCCCTCTGTTCCTGGACCGTAGGGAATAACCCTCCAAAACCTCTTTGGAAGGACAATCTCTACCTACTTTGCTTCATAAACACTGGCAGTGGGCTTAAGGGGCTAGAAAGGAAAATAGCTTTTCCAAAGACCATGACTGACCTGAGACTTAAAGACGGAGGTGAAGCCCGATGAAAAGCTGTAGAGGCCGGGGAGAAAGTGAGAGGTGGCCAGGAAAGCAGCAGGAGTGAGAGAGAAGCCTGAAAGTGCATGTGCGTCTGTCTAACATAGAGGGACTGGTGAAAAGGGCTTTCCCCCTTTGGATAATGCCACAGAGAAAGGCAGACGGGGAGAGGGCTAATGGTGGACATGGGGGCAGTAGTCAGGTTACAAAAGCTTTGTATGAAATTGTAAGCTGCTTGGATGCTCATGATTCAAGGAAGGGTTCATCATTTTCTTTGCCCTGGAGAGACATCATTCTAAGTACTACAGGGAGAAGGAATTCCGGAGGCATATGAAGAAATGGAAGGAGACGGAGTACAAGGCAATATTGCCACACAAAGGCAATGCAGGCCTGAAATGAACGAGTGTTCGCAGTGACACTTCAGATATAAAATATCACTGCGCTGTCTACCATGCGTTTTAATTCAATACCTATATAGATAAATATGGGTTTCATATTTTACATATTTAGGATTTCAGGGTATAACATTGCAAATATTAACGGAGATCAGCAGAAGCTCCTGGGGATCCCCAAGAATTTATATTTCCATTAGTTCCCCTTCTTATCCACATGCAGAGAGGTTTAGTTAAATGTGGTGTGTTCAATGTGATCCAATATTATAAGGCACTTACATTAAATCACGGATACACGTGTCACTAGGGATAGATCTCAAAAATACTACCTATTATGGAGCAAGTAAAAAAGCTGCTGAAAGATACATACAGTGTACACCACTTCTATAACATTTTAGTACCCGGTAACAGGCTCAATATAATATTTATCACCATAGACATATGTACTAACATATCTTCAAAGGACACGGCCATGATAGCCAGCTAATTCAAGGTGCTACTTAATTTGGCACAACAGTTTTCAATACTACCAAAGAACCCTAAGGCCAAAAAGGTTCAGGATCACTGTTTCAAAGACTACGTCTACCAAATAGTCACGAACAGATGATAACTTACTTTCCTGTTTTCAGTGATCACGGAAACCTCTGCCCCAAGCCAACCCCACAAAACACAGTCTGCTAGACAGAACTCAGGACTGCCTCGAAATCATCAGTGTAATGACCATCAGATGACATAACTCAAGTTAAAACATGACTGACCATGCTCGCATAGAGCCTTCCTCTAGATAAAGGTGAGAATTGCAATAAGCATTGGAAACACTGGGAAAATCATGCCCTCTCCTAGTTCACCTCTGTCCATTCTCTAACCAACACAGGGATGGCACACTGGGAACCTGACGGAGGCAAAAGACCCCTTGAGCCCAGTAGTTTGAAGTTGCAGTTAGCCATGCTCGGGCCACGGCACAGCAGCCTGGGAGACACAGCCAGACCTCGCCTCCACACAACAACAGAAAAATTTACCTGATCCCAACGTCCACAGCTTCTTGTCCCGTACAGCTGTTTTTGGTCTCACAACTGTCACTGGGAGGGGACGCTCAGTGTCCTTTTAAACAAAGCATATCATGTCTTCAATAGGCAACCCCTACAATGCATTTCAGTACTGTTTCTCAAGGTTAATAAGTGGAGACTAGGCAAACTTTACATTACTAGTAGATAAAATCAACACCAGTCAGAAAGAAAAGCCAATCCTAAAATGCTAATTCAAATTCTGTACCATAGTAGGACAGTGTCAAGTACCCGACAGACTCTGTGCTTAACTACAGGTCTAGTATACGTTAATGCCCACTAAGGACAGGTGACAAAATGACTTTCAAACCATTTACTGATATCATGCATAATGTAAGTCGCAACCCCTGGTGGACCCTCTCACCAAAGGCCCCATTCTGGGGGGTGCGATTCTCTTCAGGGCCACCGGCTGCATGAGCCCATCCTCTCCCTGAACCTAGACACTGAAGCGAATCAGAGAGCACAGGGCAGGAGACACATTTGACCTAGGCTTTACTGACCGGCAATATGAAATGTAAACTTTGAAACTTTGCGAATGATGACTCATTAAATGTGAGTCCAACGAAAGGACATGAGTGTGACTTTTTTCACAATTTCCATCGCCTTGTCATGCACGTCAGTTTTATGTTACGTTCCTTTTCATATAAGGGGGGTATAAAAATTAAGGAACGAACACAATTTCAGAAATCCTTTCCGTCTATTCCAACGGCAAAGAAAATCTGTAACTTACCATCCAGTTTGAGAATGTTCTGAGTTTCATGACAACTTAAGAGATTTTTAAAATGAAATATTAAATTACGGCCCACAGGTTCTAAAATGCTGTTTCAAAAGGAAAAAAATCCCCTCTGCTGTGTCATGTTAGTCATACAAAGAAAACAATCTTAAACAAGTAACTTATATATAATTTTCTTATACCCGTGTCTCGTTAATTTCACTTTCTGGCGACTCTTCCTCGTCTTCCTCTGATGGTGTGCCCATGTCTTCTTTTGCTGTCAAATCCATACATTTAGTTAAAATGAGCTTAGAGCAATGCCATAAGAGCTATCATCTTCATAAAACTATACGGAAAATTAAAGATTTTTTGCTTTTAAAAATTCAGAGACGGCAAATGAAGCTTAAAGTGTAGCAGAATGTTTACCTTTTTTAAAAAATGCTCCTAATTATCTAAGACTTGAAGAAACCACTCCGGGGAGGCACTCGATGTCACCAGCTACCTGGCATACAAACATCTCAAACGTTCACTCAGAAATTCATCCGCCCAACAGAAATGAACACAACCATCAGACACAAAACACAATTGAACACTACAGTGAAACACATGAAGGAACACTGTATAGTGTCATCCACTTCATAATATTAACAGGACCTTTTGAGATACATGCCGAGCATGTGCTTCTTACTAATGATTGAAATAAACAAAATCACTCTTATTTTCTGTAGCTTTAGCAGCGGACACCCTATGCCTTATATCGGAGATGCTTTCCTCTAGTAGTCCGACAACTTTCTTTCGTCTTTTAGATTCAGGTTCCTGTGTGAAGTCCTCCTTGATTCTGGCTCTTTCCCCATAGAAACAGGCATCTCCTTCCTTAGGGCTGCCTCAGGACCTTACTGATTTCCCTACTATAACTTCACCACCTCAACTGTCAGTCATTTCTTTCCATGGCTGTCCCCTCTGTTCCTGGAGTGTAGGGAATAACCCTCCAAAACATTTTTGGAACAACACTCTCTATCTACTTGGCTCCATAAACACTGGCATTGGGCTTAAGGTGCTAGAAAGGAAAATGGCTTTTCCAAAGGTCATGCCTGCCCGGAGACTTAAAGATGGAGGTGAAGCCCAAGGAAAAGCTGTAGAGGTCGAGGAGAAAGTGAGAAGCCGCCACGAAGCAGCAGGAGCGAGAGAGAAGCCTGAAAGTGCATGTGCGTCTGTCCAACATAGACGGACTGGTGAAAAGGCCTTTCCTCCTATCCACAGTGCCACAGCAAACGGCAGACAGGGAGAGCGCTAACGATGGACATGTGGGCAGAAGTCAGATTATGAAAGCCTTTTATCAAATTGGAAGGTAGTAGCATAGTAATAATTGAAGGAAACGGTCATCCTTTTATTCCCATTGCAGAGACTTTACTGTAACTACTACAGGGAGAAGGAATTCCAGAGGCATATAAGGAAATGGAAGGAGATGAAGTAGAAGGCAAAAAAGCAAAACAAAGGCAAGGCAGGCCTGACACGAATGAATGACTGCTTGCAGAAAGATTTCCAATCTAAAATGTCAGTGCCTTGTATACTATGCATTGTAACTCAATACATCGAGAGATCATTCTGTGTTTTGTATTACATGTTTTTCATTTTAATGTACAATATTCTAAACATCAAGGGATACACAGCATTTAATGTAAAAGCTGTCAGCAATCTCCAATTAATTTTACTTCCACGTTCCCATCTCTTACACACATACGGAATATTTCGTTAAATATGGTACACATAGGTGAGGCAGTACTAAAAGGAACTTAATTTAAACCAGGGATACTTGTATCAATACAGATAGATCTGAAATACATTACATAATGTTGAGGGGAAAAAAATGCAGAAAGATACATACAGTACACACTATTTATATAAAATTTTAGAACATGGAAAAAAGGTCTATACAATATTTACAACCAAACACTGATGTAGGAACATGTCATGAGAGTGTGCGGGAATGATACCTGGCTACTTTCAGGTGTTGCTTCATTCTACACAATGTCTTTTGATACTACAAAAGGACCCTAAGCACACACAGTATCAGGATCACCATTTTAAAGACACAGTCTACCTAAGAGTCATTAAGAAATGATTCATTTCTTTCCCCTTTTCATTATTCACAGATACCTTCCCCCCTCACACACACAGACATAAAGTCAGACAACCACAACCTATAAGTCCCTAAATATCACGAGTATAATGACAAGAAGGTAAAGTTACTAAAGGTAAATCATGCCTGACATGTTTGCAGAATGCTTTCCTCAAGGAAAAGATCAGAATTCCAATAAGCAATTGAAACACTAGAAAAATCACGCACTCTCCTCATTCACCTCCCTCAATTTCTGAACAAAGGGATTGCAAACTGGGAACTTCATGGACGCAGAAACACCTCTACCCCAGGAGTTTGAGGTTGCAGGGAGCCCTCATTGGGCCACTGCACATCAGTCTCGGTGAACCACAAGAACTTGGCTCTAAGTAACAACAACAAACATACATACCTGGTCTGGCTGGTTCCACCCCTATTCTTCCTCGACCCATTCTCCGACGAAGAACATTCCGAATGATGGCACCCTTACTGGGCTTTAAAGAAAGTGTAACATACTTTCAATAGTCAACTCCTATAATGTATTTAAATACTGCTTCCATAGGTAACTATTAGGAAACTATGCAAGCTTTACAACACTAGGAGCTGAAATCAAGCCCAGTCAAAAAGAAAAGCCAAACATTAAATCTTAATGCAAATCACACACCGCAGCACAACAGCGTTATCCTGACACAGACCTTCTCCTTCAGTCCAGGTCTACCGTATTTTAACACCCACTAATGACAGTGGACGTAATAATTTCAGTACGATTTCATGATTTCCTGTATGGAAATCAGCTGGACGTTGACTGGTGTACCCTAACACTGAAGGCTCCATTCTGCGGGGTACGATTCTCTTCATAGGCACAATCCCCGTGACCTCATCCTCTCCCTGAGTGTGGACACTGAAGGGAATCAGACACCACATGGCAGAGGAAATATTTAATCGAGCCATTGCTGACTGGCAACATGAAAATGTACATTTTCAAATATTAGCCATGACTACTCTTTGATATGAGTCCAACTCAATGGCCATCACTGTGAAATTTTTGATAATTTGGGTTGCTTAGTACCATGTGTCAGTTCTTGATGTGGCTTCCAATCATGTAAGGAGGACACAAAAATTAAAGAGGAAACAAACTTCCAGAAATCCTTTGCCTCTGCTCAAAGGGAAATGATTAGCTAGAAGTTATTCTTCAGTTCAAGGATGTCTTGAGTTTTGTTACTACTTAAAATTAAATATTAAATTCTAACCCATTCATTCTAAAATGCTGTTCCAAAAGAAAATGCCCCCGTGCTATGTCATCTCAGTCATGCAAAGAAAGCAATATTAAATTTGATTGTAATTTTCTGGTACCTTTATCGCTGCAATTTCAGGTCCTTTGGGCTCTTCCTCCCCTTGCTCTGATGTCACAAAGTCATGTTCTGCTGTCAATTCCACAGATTTAGTTAAAATGAGCTACTTAGAACGAATCCATAAAAACTTTAGTCTTCATAAACACAGAAAATTAAAGAATTTTGACTGGTATAAATTGAGAGAGTATGAATGAAGCTTAATGGGTACCAGAATGTTTACGTGCTTAAAAAATTCTCCTAATTCTGTAAAACTTCAAGGCACCACTCACGGAGGCACCGGATGTTACCAGCCAACAGGCACACAAGCGTCTCAAAGATCCACTCACAAAATCATCCAAGTGCCAGAAATGAACAAAGCCATGAGGAACACAACAAAATTATAAGGTATAGCAAAACATAGGAAGGAAAACTGGGAACTGCTGTCTACGTCATAACAGTAACCCTAGCTTTTTAACCACATGAACTGCATGTGCTTCTCAGTAAACATTGCTAAAATTGCCGTAACTTTTTGTGCCTTTACAATGTACACCCTGTTCCTCATATCGCTAATGCTTTCCTCTGCTATTCTGACAAATTTCCTTCCATCTTTTAAGACTCAGGCTGCTAAGTGAAGTTCTCCTTCATTTTGCCTCCTTCCCCAGATAGACAGGCATCTCCTTCCTTGGGGCTGCCTCAGGACCTTACTGATTTCTCGACTCTAACTTCCCCACCTCAACTGTCCTTTATTTCTTTCCATGGCTGTCCCCTCTGTTCCTGGACCGTAGGGAATTACCCTCCAAAACATCTTTGGAAGGACAATCTCTACATACTTTGCTCCATAAACACTGGCAGTGGGCTTAAGGGGCTAGAAAGGAAAATGGCTTTTCCAAAGACCATGACTGACCTGAGACTTAAAGATGGAGGTGAAGCCCGAAGAAAAGCTGTAGAGGCCGGGGAGAAAGTGAGAGGCGGCCGGGAAAGCAGCAGGAGCAAGAGAGCAGCCTGAAAGTGCATGTGTGTCTGACTAACATAGAGGGACTGGTGAAAAGGGCTTTCCCCCTTTGGATAATGCCACAGAGAAAGGCAGACGGGGAGAGGGCTAATGGTGGACATAGGGGCAGAAGTCAGGTTACGAAAGCTTTGTATGAAATTGTCAGCTACTTGGATGCTCATAATTCAAGAAAGGGCTCATCATTTTCTTTGCCCTGGAGAGACATCACTCTAAGTTCTACAGGGAGAAGGAATTCCGTAGGCATATGAAGAAATGGAAGGAGACTGAGTGCAAGGCAATATTGCCACACAAAGGCAATGCAGGCCTGAAAAGAACGAGTGTTCGCAGAGACACTTCAGATATAAAATATCACTGCCCTGTCTACCATGCGTTTTAATTCAATACCTACATAGATAAATATGGGTTTCATATATTACATATGTAGGATTTTAGGGTATAACATTGCAAATATTAACGAAGATCAACAGAGCTCCTGGGGATACCCAAGAATTTATACTTCCATTAGTTCCCCTTCTTATCCATATGCAGAGAGGTTTAGTTAAATGTGGTGTGTTCAATGTGATCCAATATTATAAGGCACTTACATTATCACGGATACATGTGTCACTAGGGATAGATCTCAAAAATACTACCTATTATGGAGCAAGTAAAAAAGCTGCTGAATGATACATACAGTGTACATCACTTCTATAACATTTTAGTACCCAGTAACAGGCTCAATATAATATTTATGACCATAGACATATGTACTAACATATCTTCAAAGGACATGGCCATGATAGCCAGCTAATTCAAGGTGCTGCTTAATTTGGCACAACAGTTTTCAATACTACCAAAGAACCCTAAAGCCAAAAAGGTTCAGGATCACTGTTTCAAAGACTACGTCTACCAAATAGTCACGAACAGATGATAACTTACTTTCCTGTTTTCAATGATCACGGAAACCTCTGCCCCAAGCCAACCCCACAAAACACAGTCTGCTAGTCAGAACTCAGGACTGCCTCGATATCATCAGTGTAATGACCATCAGATGACATAACTCAAGTTAAAACATGACTGACCATGCTCGCATAGAGCCTTCCTCTAGGTAAAGGTGAGAATTGCAATAAGCATTGGAAACACTGGGAAAATCATGCCCTCTCCTAGTTCACCTCTGTCCCGTCCCTAACCAACCCAGGGATGGCACACTGGGAACCTGACGGAGGCACAAAGACCCCTTGAGGCCAGAAGTTTGAAGTTACAGTGAGCCATGCTCGGGCCACGGCACAGCAGTCTGGGAGACACAGCGAGACCTCGCCTCCACACAACAACAGAAAAATTTACCTGATCTCAATGCCCACAGCTTCTTCTTGTGTACAGCTGTTTTTGGTCTCGAAACTGTCACTGGGAAGGGACCCTCAGCGTCCTTTGAAACAAAGCGTATCATGTCTTCAATAGGCAACCCCTACAATGCACTTCAGTACTGTTTCTCAAGGTTAATAAGTGGAGACTAGGCAAACTTTACATTACTAGGAGATAAAATCAACACCAGTCAGAAAGAATAGCCAATGCTAAAATGCTAATTCAAATTCTGTACCATAGTAGGACAGTGTCAAGTACCCGACAGACTCTGTGCTTAACTACAGGTCTAGTATACGTTAATGCCCACTAAGGACAGGTGACAAAATGACTTTCAAACCATTTACTGATTTCCTGCATAATGTAAGTCGCAACCCACTGGCGGACCCTCTCACCAAAGGCCCCATTCTGGGGGGTGCGATTCTCTTCAGGGCCACGGGCTGCATGAGCCCATCCTCTCCCTGAACCTAGACACTGAAGCGAATCAGAGAGCACAGGGCAGGAGACACATTTGACCTAGGCTTTACTGACCGGCAATATGAAATGTAAACTTTGAAACTTTGCGAATGATGACTCATTAAATGTGAGTCCAACGAAAGGACATGAGTGTGACTTTTTTCACAATTTCCATCGCCTTGTCATGCACGTCAGTTTTATGTTACGTTCCTTTTCATATAAGGGGGGTATAAAAATTAAGGAACGAACACAATTTCAGAAATCCTTTGCATCTATTCCAACGGCAAGGACTACCTGTAACTTACCATCCAGTTTGAGAATGTTCTGAGTTTCATGACAACTTAAGAGATTTTTAAAATGAAATATTAAATTACGGCCCACTGGTTCTAAAATGCTGTTTCAAAAGGAAAAAAATCCCCTCTGCTGTGTCATGTTAGTCATACAAAGAAAACAATCTTAAACAAGTAACTTATATATAATTTTCTTATACCCGTGTCTCGTTAATTTCACTTTCTGGCGACTCTTCCTCGTCTTCCTCTGATGGTGTGCCCATGTCTTCTTTTGCTGTCAAATCCATACATTTAGTTAAAATGAGCTTAGAGCAATGCCATAAGAGCTATCATCTTCATAAAACTATACGGAAAATTAAAGATTTTTTGCTTTTAAAAATTCAGAGACGGCAAATGAAGCTTAAAGTGTAGCAGAATGTTTACCTTTTTTAAAAAATGCTCCTAATTATCTAAGACTTGAAGAAACCACTCTGGGGAGGCACTCGATGTCACCAGCTACCTGGCATACAAACATCTCAAACGTTCACTCAGAAATTCATCCGCCCAACAGAAATGAACACAAGCATCAGACACAAAACACAATTGAACACTATAGTGAAACACATGAAGGAACATTGTATACTGTCGTCCACTTCATAATATTAACAGGACCTTTTGAGATACATGCCGAGCATGTGCTTCTTACTAATGATTGAAAAAAACATAATCACTCTTGTTTTCTGTAGCTTTAGCAGCGGACACCCTATACCTTATATCGGAGATGCTTTCCTCTAGTAGTCCGACAACTTTCTTTCGTCTTTTAAGATCCAGGTTCCTGTGTGAAGTCCTCCTTGATTCTGGCTCTTTCCCCACAGAAACAGGCATCTCCTTCCTTAGGGCTGCCTCAGGATCTTACTGATTTCCCTACTGTAACTTCCCCACCTCAACTGTATGTCATTTCTTTCCATGGCTGTCCCCTCTGTTCCTGGAGCGTAGGGAATAACCCTCCAAAACATCTTTGGAACAACACTCTCTATCTACTTGGCTCCATAAACACTGGCATTGGGCTTAAGGGGCTAGAAAGGAAAATGGCTTTTCCAAAGGTCATGCCTGCCTGGAGACTTAAAGACGGAGGTGAAGCCCAAGGAAAAGCTGTAGAGGTCGAGGAGAAAGTGAGAAGCCGCCACGAAGCAGCAGGAGCGAGAGAGAAGCCTGAAAGTGCATGTGCGTCTGTCCAACATAGACGGACTGGTGAAAAGGCCTTTCCTCCTATCCACAGTGCCACAGCAAACGGCAGACAGGGAGAGCGCTAACGATGGACATGTGGGCAGAAGTCAGATTATGAAAGACTTTTATCAAATTAGAAGGTAGTAGCATAGTAATAATTGAAGGAAACGGTCATCCTTTTATTCCCATTGCAGAGACTTTACTGTAACTACTACAAGGAGAAGGAATTCCTGAGGCATATAAGGAAATGGAAGGAGATGAAGTAGAAGGCAAAAAAGCAAAACAAAGGCAAGGCAGGCCTGACACGAATGAATGACTGCTTGCAGAAAGATTTCCAATCTAAAATGTCAGTGCCTTGTATACTATGCATTGTAACTCAATACATCGAGAGATCATTCTGTGTTTTGTATTACATGTTTTTCATTTTAATGTACAATATTCTAAACATCAAGGGATACACAGCATTTAATGTAAAAGCTGTCAGCAATCTCCAATTAATTTTACTTCCACGTTCCCATCTCTTACACACATATGGAATATTTCGTTAAATATGGTACACACAGGTGAGGCAGTACTAAAAGGAACTTAATTTAAACCAGGGATACTTGTATCAATACAGATAGATCTGAAATACATTACATAATGTTGAGGGGAAAAAAATGCAGAAAGACACATACAGTACACACTATTTATATAAAATTTTAGAACATGGAAAAAAGGTCTATACAATATTTACAACCAAACACTGATGTAGGAACATGTCATGAGAGTGTGCGGGAATGATACCTGGCTACCTTGAGGTGTTGCTTCATTCTACACAATGTCTTTTGATACTAGAAAAGGACCCTAAGCCCACACAGTTTCAGGATCACCATTTTAAAGACACAGTCTACCAAAGAGTCCTTAAGAAATGATTCATTTCTTTCCCCTTTTCATTATTCACAGATACCTTCCCCCCTCACACACACAGACATAAAGTCAGACAACCGCAACCTATAAGTCCCTAAATATCACGAGTATAATGACAAGAAGGTAAAGTTACTAAAGGTAAATCATGCCTGACATGTTTGCAAAATGCTTTCCTCAAGGAAAAGATCAGAATTCCAATAAGCAATTGAAACACTAGAAAAATCATGCACTCTCCTCATTCACCTCCCTCAATTTCTGAACAAAGTCAGGGATTGCAAACTGGGAACTTCATGGACGCAGAAACACCTCTACCCCAGGAGTTTGAGGTTGCAGGGAGCCCTCATTGGGCCACTGCACATCAGCCTCGGTGAACCACAAGAACTTGGCTCTAAGTAACAACAACAAACATACATACCTGGTCTGGCTGGTTCCACCCCTATTCTTCCTCGACCCATTCTCCGACGAAGAACATTCCGAATGATGGCATCCTTACTGGGCTTTAAAGAAAGTGTAACATACTTTCAATAGTCAACTCCTATAATGTATTTAAATACTGCTTCCATAGGTTACTATTAGGAAACTATGCAAGCTTTACAACACTAGGAGCTGAAATCAAGCCCAGTCAAAAAGAAAACCCAAACATTAAATCTTAATGCAAATCACACACCGCAGCACAACAGCGTTATCCTGACACAGACCTTCTCCTTCAGTCCAGGTCTACCGTATTTTAACACCCACTAATGACAGTGGACGTAATAATTTCAGTACGATTTCATGATTTCCTGTATGGAAGTCAGCTGGACGTTGACTGGTGTACCCTAACACTGAAGGCTCCATTCTGCGAGGTACGATTCTCTTCATAGGCACAATCCCCGGGACCTCATCCTCTCCCTGAGTGTGGACACTGAAGGGAATCAGACACCACACGGCAGAGGAAAATTTAATCGAGCCATTGCTGACTGGCAACATGAAAATGTACATTTTCAAATATTGGCCATGACTACTCTTTGATATGATTCCAACTCAATGGCCATCACTGTGAAATCATTGATAATTTGGGTTGCTTAGTACTATGTGTCAGTTCTTGATGTGGCTTCCAATCATGTAAGGAGGACACAAAAATTAAAGAGGAAACAAAATTCCAGAAATCCTTTGCCTCTGCTCAAAGGGAAATGATTAGCTAGAAGTTATTCTTCAGTTCAAGGATGTCTTGAGTTTTGTTACTACTTAAAATTAAATATTAAATTCTAACCCATTCATTCTAAAATGCTATTCCAAAAGAAAATGCCCCCGTGCTATGTCATCTCAGTCATGCAAAGAAAGCAATATTAAATTTGATTTTAATTTTCTGGTACCTTTATCGTCGCAATTTCAGGTCCTTTGGGCTCTTCCTCCTCTTGCTCTGATGTCACAGAGTCATGTTCTGCTGTCAATTCCACAGATTTAGTTAAAATGAGCTACTTAGAACAAATCCATAAAAACTTTAGTCTTCATAAACACAGAAAATTAAAGAATTTTGACTGGTAAATTGAGAGAGTATAAATGAAGCTTAATGGATAGCAGAATGTTTACGTGCTTAAAAAATTCTCCTAATTCTGTAAAACTTCAAGACACCACTCACGGAGGCACCGGATGTCACCAGCCACCAGGCACACAAGCGTCTCAAAGATCCACTCACAAAACCATCCAAGTGCCAGAAATGAACAAAGCCATGAGGAACACAACAAAATTATAAGGTATAGCAAAACATAGGAAGGAAAACTGGGAACTGCTGTCTACTTCATAACAGTAACCCTAGCTTTTTAACCACATGAACTGCATGTGCTTCTCAGTAAACATTGCTAAAATTACCCTCACTTTTTGTGCCTTTACAATGTACACCCTGTTCCTCACATCGCTAATGCTTTCCTCTGCTATTCTGACAAATTTCCTTCCATCTTTTAAGACTCAGGCTGCTACGTGAAGTTCTCCTTCATTTTGCCTCCTTCCCCAGATAGACAGGCATCTCCTTCCTTAGGGCTGCCTTACAGCTTTGCTGATTTCTCTACTCTAACTTCCCCACCTGATCTGTAAGTGATATCTTTCCATGGCTGTCCCCTCTATTCCCGGACTGTAGAAAACAGCCCTCCAAAACATCTTTGCAAAGAGAATCTCTACCTATTTCCCTCAATATTAATTGGCACTGGGCTTAAAGGGATATAAAGGAAAACGGCTTTTCAAGATCAGGCCAGACCAGAGACTTAAGGAGTGAGGTGAGCCGGAGTAGAAGGTGTAGTAGAGGCAGGGAGAAAGGGAGAGCAGGCCTGGAAGCAGTGGGAGCGAGAGAGAAGCCTGAAACTGCATGTGCATCTGTCTAAAGTAGAGGGACTGGTGAAAAGGCCTTTCCTCCTATCCACAGTGCCACAGAAAAAGGCAGACAGGGAGAGGGCTAACGATGGGCATGTGGGCAGAAGTCAGATTATGAAAGCTTTATATCAAATTGGAAGGTAGTAGGATAGTAGTAATTCAAGGAGAGGTTCATCCTTTGGTTTCCATTGGAGAGACATGTCTGTAACTACTACAGGGAAAAGGAACTCCAGAGACATGTAAGGAAATGGAAAGAGAGGAAGTAGAAGGCAGTAATGCAAAACAAAGGCAAGGCAGGCCTGACACGAATGAGTGTTTGCAGAAATATTTCCAATATAAAATGTTGGTGCCCTGTATACTATGCATTGTAACTGAATACATTGAGCGATAATTCTGTGTTTTGTACTCCATGTTTTCCATTTTAATGTACAATATTCTAAACATCAAAGGATACACAGCACTTAATGTCAAAGCTCTCAGCAATCCCCAATTAATTTTACTTCCATGTGTGTCCGCTTTTACCCACATCCAGAGTATTTGGTTCAAGATGGTAAATTCATGTGAGGGAGTATTATAAGGAACTTAAAATAAATTGAACCAGGGATACTTGTGTCAATACAGATAGATCTCAAATACATTACATAATGTTGAGGAAAAAAAATTGCAGAAAGACACATACAGTATACACTATTTACATAAAATTTTAGGACATGGAAACAAGGTCTATATAATATTTGCAACCACACACTTATGTAGGAACCATATCTCGAGAGGGCATGGGTATGATACCTGGCTACTTCCAGGTGTTGCTTCATTCTACACAAGGTCTTTTGATACTACAAAAGGACCCTAAGCAAACACAGTTTCAGGATCACCGTTTGAAAGATGCAGTCTACCAAAGAGTCATTAAGAAATGATTCATTTCTCTCCTGTTTTCATTATTCAGAGATACCTTCCCCCCTCACACAGACAGACATACAGCCGGACAACTGCAACCTATAACTCCCTAAATATCATGAGTATAAGAACAATAAGGTAAAGTTACTAAAGGTAAATCATGCCTGACATGTTAGCAGAATGCATTCCTCAAGGAAAAGATCAGAATTCCAATAAGCAATTGAAACACCAGAAAAATCATGCACTCTCCTCATTCACCTCGCTCAATTCCTGAACACAGTCAGGGATTGCAAACTGGGAACTTCATGGACGCAGAAACACCTCTACCCCAGGAGTTTGAGGTTGCAGGGAGCCCTCATTGGGCCACTGCACGTCAGCCTCGGTGAACCACAAGACCTGGTCTCTAAGTAACAACAACAAACATACATACCTGCTCTGGCTGGTTCCACCCCTATTCTTCCTCGACCCTTTCTCCGACAAAGAACATTCCGAATGATGGCACACTTACTGGGCTTTGAAAGAAAGTGTAACATACTTTCAATAGTCAACTCCTGTAATGCATTTAAACACTGCTTCCAGAGGTTACTATTAGGAAACCATGCAAAGTTACAAAACTAGGAGCCGAAATCAACCACCATCAGAAAGAAAAGCCAAACATTAAATCTTAATGCAAATCACACACCGCAACACAACAGCGTTATACTGACACAGACCTTCTCCTTCAGACCAGGTCTACCGTATTTTAACACCCACTAATGACAGTGGACATAATAATTTCGGTACGATTTGATGATTTCCCGTATGGAAATCAGCTGGACGTTTACTGGTGTACCCTAACACTGAAGGCTCCATTCTGCGAGCTATGATTCTCTTCATAGGCACAGGCCCCGTGACCCCATCCCATCCCTGAGTGTGGACACTGAAGGGAATCAGACACCACACGGCAGAGGAAATATTTAATCGAGCCATTGCTGACTGGCAATATGGAAATGTACATTTTCAAATATTGGCCATGATTCCTCTTTGATATGAGTCCAAATCAATGGCCATTACTGTAAAATCGTTCATAATTTTGGTTGCTTAGTGCTATGTGTCAGTTCTTCATATTAGCTTCCGCATTCTGTAAGGAGATTAGAAAAATTAAAGAAGACACAAACTTCCAGACATCCTTTGCCTCTACTCAAAGGGAAACGATTAGCTAGAAGTTACTCTTCAGCTCAAGAATGTTTTGAGTTTTTTTACTACTTAAAAGGTATTTAAAATTAAATATTAAATCATAGCCCATTCATTCTAAAATGCTAGTGCAAAAGGAAAAGCCCCCTGTGCTATGTCATCTCAGTCATGCAAAGAAAACAATATTAAATTTGATTGTAATTTTCTGGTACTTTTATCGACGCAATTTCATGTTCTTTGGGCTCTTCCTCCTCTTGCTCTGATGTCACAAAGTCATATTCTTCTGTCAATTCCACAGATTTAGTTAAAATGAGCTACTTAGAATAAATCCACAAAAACTTTATTCTTCATAAAAACAGAAAATTAAAGATTTTTGACTTGTATAAATTGAGAGAGTGTAAATGAAGCTTAATGGGTAGCAGAATGTTTACGTGCTTAAAAAATTCTCCTAACTATGTAAAACTTCAAGACACCACTCACCGGAGCCACCTGGCACAAAAGCATCTCACAGATCCATTCACAAATTCATGCATGCACCAGAAATGAACAAAGCCATGAGAAACACAACAAAATTGTAAGGTACAGCAAAACATATGGGTATTGGTGTCTACTTCATAACAGTAACGCTAGCTTTTTAACCACATGCAGAGCATGTGTTTCTCAGTAAACATTGCTACAATTACCCTTACTGTTAGACCCTTTACAGCGTACACCCTGTTCCTGATATCATCGCCAATCCTTTCCTCTGCTATTCTGACAAATTTCCTTCCATCTTTTAAGACTCAGGATGCTGCGTGAAGTTCTCCTTCATTTTGCCTCTTTCCCCAGATAAACAGGCACCTCCTTCCTTGGGGCTGCCTTACAACATTAATGGTTTCTCTACTCAAACTTCCCCACCTCATCTGTCAGTCATTTCTTTCCATGCCTGTCCCCTCTGTTCTCAGACTGTAGAAAACAACCCTCCAAAATATCTTTGCAAAAAGAATCTCTATCTGTTTCACTCAATAATTATAGGCACTGGGCTTTAAGGGGTATAACGGAAAATGGCTTTTCCAGAGATCAGGCCTGACCTGAGACATAAGGAGTGAGGTGAGCCTGAGTAGCAGGTGTAGAGGCAGGGAGAAAGGGAGAGCAGGCCTGGAAGCAGCGAGAGCAAGAGAGAAACCTGAAACTGCATGTGCATCTCTATAATGTAGAGAGACTGGTGAAAAGGCCTTTCCTCCTATTCACGGTGCCACAAAAAAAGGCAGACAGGGAGAGGGCTAACGATGGACATGGGGGCAGAAGTCAGCTTATGAAAGCTTTTTATGAAATTCGAAGGTAGTCGGATAGTAATAATTCAAGGAAAGGGTCATCATTTTGTTTCCGTTGGAGAGACATCACCCTTACTGCTACAGAAGGAATTCCAGAGGCATATAAGGAAACGGAAGGAGATGAAGTAGAAGGCAATAATGCAAAAGAAAGGAAAGGCAGTCCTGCCACGAATGAGTCTTTGCAGAAATAGTTCCTATTTAAATGTCAGAGCACTGTACAATATGCATTTAAACAGAATGCATCGAGAGATAAATCTAGGTTTTGTTTTAAGTGTTTTCCATTTTAGTGTACAATATTCTAAGCAACAAAGGGTACACAGCACTTAATGCAAAAGCTCTCAGCAATCCCCAATTAATTTTAGTTCCATGTGTGTCCTCTCTCATTCACACCCAGAGTATTTGGTTAAATGCCATACATTCATGTGAGGGAGGATTGTAAGGAACTTAAAATAAATTAAACCAGGTATACCTGTGTCAATATAGAGAGATTTCAAATACATTACATAATGTTGAAGAAATGAAAAATTGCAGAAGGACACATACAGTGTACACTATTTATATAAAATTTTAGGACATGAAAACAAGGGCTATGTAATACTTACAACCACACATGTATGTAGGAACATAACTTGAGAGGTAATGGGAATGATACCTGGCTACTTCCAGGTGTTGCTTCATTCTACACAATAGTTTTTGATACTACAAAAAGACCCTAAGCCCACACAGTCTCAGGATCACCGTTTTAAACATGCAGTCTACCAAAGACTCATTAAGAAATGATTCATTTCTTTCCTGTTTTCATTATTCACAGATACCTTCCCCCCTCACACACACAGATACATAGCATCAGACAATCACAACATATATCCCTAAATATCATGAGTATTTAGGTAAAATAAGTAAAGTTAAATAATGACTGATATGTTAGCAGAATGCATTCCTCTAGGTAAAGATCAGAATTCCAATAAGCAATTGAAACACTGGAAAAATCATGCACTCTCCTCATTCACCTCCCTCAATTACCGAACAAAGTCAGGGATTGCAAACTGGGAACTTATTGGAGGCAGAGAGACCTCTAGCCCAGGAGTTTGAGGTTGCAGTGAGCCCTCATTGGGCCAGTGCACAGCAGCCTGGGTGACACCACCAGACCTTGTCTCTAAGGAACAACAACAAAAATACGTACCTAGTCTGGCTGGTTCCCATTGTATGTTTCATCCACCAATTGTCACACAAGTAAAATCCGTAATGATGGCAAGCACAGTGGGCTTTGAAAGAAAGTGTAACATACTTTCAATACTCAACTCCTACAATGTATTTAAACACTGCTTCCAGAGGTTTATATTTGGAGACTATGCAAACTTTACAAAACTAGGAGCCAAAATCAAATCCACTCAGAAAATAAGCCAAACCTTAAATCTTAAAGCAAATCACACACCACAACATGACAGCGTTATACTGACTCAGACCTTCTCCTTCAGTCCTGGCCTAGCATATTCTAACACCCACTAAGGACAGCAGATGTAATAATTTCGGTACCATTTGATGATTTCCCACATGGAAATCAGTTGCACGTTTACTGGTGTACCCTAACACTGAAGGCTCCATTCTGCGAGGTACGATTCTCTTCACAGGCACAGGCCCTGTGACCCCATGATCTCCCTGAGTGTGGACACTGAAGGGAATCAGACACCACACGGCAGAGGAAATATTTAATCGAGCCATTGCTGACTGGCAATATGAAAATGTACATTTTCAAATATTGGCCATGATTACTCTTGGATATGAGTCCAACTCAATGGCCATGACTGTGAAATCGTTGATAATTTGGGTTGCTTAGTACTATGTGTCAGTTCTTGATGTGAGCTTCCTCATCATGTAAGGAGGACACAAAAATTAAAGAGGAAACAAACTTCCAGAAATCCTTTGCCTTTACTCAAAGGGAAACGATTAGCTAGAAGTTACTCTTCAGTTCAAGAATGTTTTGAGTTTTGTTACTACTTAAAAGGTATCTAAAATTAAATATTAAATTATAACCCATTCATTCTAAAATGCTATTGCAAAAAGAAATCTCCCTTGTACTATGTCAGCTCAGCCATGCAAAGAAAACAATATTAAATTTAATTGTAATCTTCTGGTACCTTTATCACTGGAATTTCATGTCCTTTGTGGTCCTCTTCCCCTTGCTGTGATGTCACAAAGTCTTGTTTCACTGTCCAGTCTACAGATTTAGTTAAAATGAGCTACTTAGAACGAATCCATAAAAGCTTTAGTCTTCATAAAAACAGAAAATTAAAAATTTGTGACTGGTATAAATTGAGAGACTGTAAATGAAGCTTAATGGGTAGCACAATGTTTACGTGCTTAAAAAATTCTCCTAATTATGTAAAACTTCAAGACACCACTCACGGAGGCACCAGATGTCATCAGCCACCTGGCACACAAGCATCTCACAGATCCACTCACAAATTCATGCATGCACCAGAAATGAACAAAGCCATGAGAAACACAACAAAATTGTAAGGTATAGCAAAACACAGAAAGGAACACTGGGTACTGCTGTCTACTTCATGACAGTAACCCTAGCTTTTTAACCACATGCAGCGCATGTGCTTCTCAGTAAACATTGCTACAATTACCCTAACTTTTTGTGCCTTTACAATGTACACCCTGTTCCTCATATCGCTAATGCTTTCCTCTGCTATTCTGACAAATTTCCTTCCATCTTTTAAGACTCAGGCTGCTATGTGAAGTTCTCCTTCATTTTGCCTCCTTCCCCAGATAAACAGGCATCTCCTTCCTTAGGGCTGCCTTATGACTTTACTGATTTCTCTACTTTAACTTCTCCACCTGGTCTGTAAGTGATTTCTTTCCATGACTGTCCCCTCTGTTCCTGGACTGTAGAAAACAACCCTCCAAAACATCTTTGCACAAAGAATCTCTATCTATTTCACTCAATAATTATTGGCACTGGGATATAAAGGAATATAAAGGGAAGTCAAGGAAAATGGCTTTTCCAGAGATCAGGCCTGACCTGAGACTTAAGGAGTGAGGTGAGCCTGAGTAGAAGCTGTAGAGGCCGGGAGAAAGGGAGAGCAGGCCGGGAAGCAGCAGGAGCGAGAGAGAAGCCTGACGGTGCATGTGCATCTGTCTAACATAGAGCGACTGCTGAAAAGGGCTTTCCCCCTTTTGACAACGCCAGGAAAAGCCACACAGAGAGATGGCTAACGATGGAGATGTGGGCAGAAGTCGGGTTATGAAAGCTTTGTATGAAACTGGAAGGTACTAGGATAGTAATAATTCAAGGAAAGGTTCATCCTTTTGTTTCCATTGGAGAGACATCACTCTCCTTCATGGAGAAGGAATTCCAGGGGCATATAAGGAAATGGAAGGAGACGAAGTAGAGGGCAATAATGCAAATGGCAGGCCTGACACAAATGTGTGTTTGCAGAAATATTTCCAATATAAAATATCAGTGCCCTGTACAGTATGCATTTTAACTGAATACATCGAGAGATAATTCTGTTTTTTGTATTACATGTTTTCCATTTTATTGTAAAATATTCTAAACATCAAAGGATATACAGCAGTTAATGCAAAAGCTCTCAGCAATCCCCAATTAATTCTACTTCCATGTGTGCCCTCTGTTATCCACATCCAGAGTATTCAGTTAAATGTGGTACATTGATGTGAGGGAGTATTATAAGGAACTTAAAATAAATTCAACCGGGGATAGTTGTGTCAATACAGATAGATCTCAATTATATTACATAATGTTGAGGAAATGAAAAATTGCAGAAAGACATATACAGTGTATTCTATTTATATAAAATTTTAGGACATGAAAACAAAATCTATATAATATTTAGAACCACACATATATGTATTAATATATCCTCAAATAGCCTGGGATCAGTGTATAGCTAATTCCAGGTGTTGCTTCATTCTGCACAATATGTTTTAATGCTACAAAAGGCCCCTAAGGCCACAACATTTCAGGATCACTGTTTTTAAGTCTCTGTCTGCCAAACAGTCATTAAGGAATGATTAATTACTCTGCTAATTTTCAATAATCACAGATTCCTCCTCCCCCACTGTGACCATCACAACGTATCACTGCCTAAAAATCATCAGTGTAACAGCAATAAGGTCATCTAACACTGAAGTTATATTATGACTAACGTGTTAACATAGAGAGTTCCTCTAGGTTAAGATCACAGTTCCAATAAGTATTTGAAACACTGGAAAAAGCATCCAGTCTCCTAATTTACCTCTGTCAATTCCCTAACAAAGTCAGGGACTGAAGACTGGGAACTTATTGGAGGCAGACAGACCTCTTGAGTCCAGGAGTTTCAAGTTGCGGTGAGCCCTGAGTGGGCCACTGCACATCAGCCTGGGTGACACAATGAGACCTTGTCTCTAAATAACAACACCAAAAAATATACCTGATGTGGCTCGTTGCACCTTTATTGTTCGTACACCTATTTTCGGACTAGAAACTTTTTCCGTGATGGTGGCCTTTGAAACAAAGTGTATCATAAATAACATATTTCCTACAAGGTACATGGAAGATTTCCAGATGAAAAAATTTTGTTATCACCTTTAACTGATGATGTTTCTCAGGAGACCCTGAAAAACAAAGAGGACATGCAATCAATGGAAAGGATTATGTTAATGCAAAGATGGCAAAGCTAGTCGTACAGCCATGGAGAATTAGCACAGAGCTGCATCCTGTAGCTCGGCTTTGAATGGGCTTACTTTCGGTTTGGGGTTGTTTTTCATTCTGGTGTTTTTATTTTGTTTTGTTTTTTGGTGCAAACAACAACATGACAGAAGCAAACTGAAGAAAAATAGGAATATATTAACAAAATACGTAGTTAAGATGTTGAAAGTGATTATGCTTCAAATGAAAATAACTGAAATAGGAAAGTGTGCGTATAACACTGTGAACAGTGATCTTTAGTCAGAGGTGCGAGTCATGATACTGAGAGGATAAATGACAAGGCAGATGGGAGAGGAATACAGCGTATCTTTAATGCAACACATGAGAATCATTTATACCATTATGCTATGAGTATTTATCATATTCTCCAGCTGTCCTCTCATTCACTAAGGACACAGTTGTGACGACAGTTTAGTATAATGTATAAGCCATTTCTCGTGAGAAAAAGTGCTTTAATTGATCAGCATGGGTGCACACTTGTAGAACAACAGTGAATAAAATTATTCATACCCGTGTGGACTGCAGCTAGGCCTACATTTCTTATATCCTCTCGTTTTCCCGTCTTAAAGTTTCTTTGTCCACTCATGGAAAACATATATAAAATACCTCTAAGAAATTATGTATAATCAGCTCTCAATACTGAAATGTTTATCAAAAAGCATAAAATCATATCACCACATAATCATTAGATATTAGTAACATTTTATATTTCAAAATCAGTGTAATATTCATTGAAAATGACAAGAAAAGTCAAACAATAAGCTCTACAGAGCTTATTCTATGGAGCATGGAAGGCCAAATGTAACATATTCACAAACAAATATTAACTTATGTGCATATTTCACCAAGCAACTACCCTCAAAATAACTGACTCTACTTTGGACTCCCCACCAAAAATAAGAGAACATTTCCTAAAAATACAATACACTTGCTATAAAATTTACAGCATGGGCCGGGCGCGGTGGCTCACACCTGTAATCCTAGCACTCTGGGAGGCCGAGGTGGGTGGATCGCTCGAGGTCAGGAGTTCGAGACCAGCCTGAGCAAGAGCGAGACCTTGTCTCTACTAAAAATAGAAAGAAATTATCTGGCCAACTAAAATATATATAGAAAAAAAAATTAGTCGGGCATGGTGGCACATGCTTGTAGTCCCAGCTACTCTGGAGGCTGAGGCAGTAGGATCGCTTGAGCCCAGGAGTTTGAGGTTTCTGTGAGCTAGGCCGACGCCACGGCACTCACTCTAGCCCGGGCAACAAAGCAAGACTCTGTCTCAAGAAAAAAAAAAAAAAAAAATTTACAACATGAAACATTTAAAATATTTCTAGTTATAGGAATTTTAGGTTAAAGTTTGATACTTAGCAGTATAAGAAACTTTGGAATATGTCATGTTGAATATAACCTGAACATTGTCAATGCTGCTTTATTTAGGTAAACAAGACATTGGAGAAATCTCAATATATTTTGATAAAAATTTTACAGACAGAAAAGTGGTTGAATACAATGACACAGTATTAGCAAAAACTTTTCTTCATGTGGTGTTTAAATAAAAGCAAACAGACATTATGAGACTGACGTGCTTGCTGCCTGCTGTGCTAAGAAGGCACCATAAAAGCAAACAGATATTAGATATAGCACTCAACTCTTTCCCAATTAAAAAACAACTTCAAGAGTAATGGCAAGCCTTAATATAAAGGGAAGAATAAGAACATTTATTTTTGAAGCATCTAAAGCATGCCATGCAGGTATTTGCACATTTTCTTTTTTACACATCACCATAATAAAAATAAAATTGATGATCAAGATGGTCACTCCCTTTCCTGCTTCCTGGTCTTTCCAGGATGTTCAGAGTAAAGTGATGAACACATGTGATCCATTGTTCTCTCTGCCCCAAATGTCCTCCTCCTAGACTTTCACATGCCCGGCTCCTTCTCATCCTTTAGTTGGCAGCTTGAACATCACCTTCAGACAGAGCTTCTCTGACTGCAGACCTCCGCTCCCAATCCCTTCCCCATTCTAACTACAATCTTCCTCAGTATTCTCTATACGAGCTTATAATACTATCTGTTTCTTTATATGAAGCACTCATATTGAGTTAAAAATGTTGATTGTTTTATAATTTTGTTTCTAAAATTAATTTCCTTGTGTATATCACATTAATCTCAATGATTTTTTGAAAACAGCTAGTTTATAAAAAGTTCGGCTTTCTTCAGAAAACAGCCAATGCTCGTATATTAAAATTAATTCCTTTTGATTAATGAATATCAATGCAGCACACATCTGATGCCTGACAGCTACGGAAAGGAGAGATGAGGCACTGCGGTGTACCTACCTCCGCAGTTCTCGCACAGTCTTGCTTCCGGCAGTCTCTGGGGCAGCAACTATCCAATCACACGTGCACCTCTAACTTCTTCCTTTCCTCCCTCTTTCTCCACTCTCAACCCCTCCTCCAGATCTGTGCTCACCATTCTTTTGGTGGATTATTTCCACCACTTCTTTCCTCTTCATTTAGTAGTAATATCTTATAGTTATCATTTTGATTACTTCATCTCTTTGCTTTTCCCCCTCTGACTAGAAACATGGTCAGAAATAAAAGCAAAATAATGCTTTCCTTTGATCCTATTTTGGAACTGCTCTCCAATGGCTCTTCTTCCAGACTGCGCTACAGGGAAGTGGGCACCCTCGCTACTCAGGGTGGTCCAGGGACCAGTAGCATTGGCATCACCTCAAAGCATATTAGAAATGGAGAATCCCAGATTTGGTGAATCAAATGACTTTGTTAGTAAAACACAGTTCTTACCTTCTGTTTGTGCATTTACTGTGTTTTTTGCTTTTTCATCGGCAGCCCCGAGTGAATGTCTAAAATCCTCCTCTGAGAAACTCTGTAAAATTATCAATATGAGTTTCAGTTAAAAATAATAATAAGTTACATCAAGATTTACTAATACCTTTCTTCAAAAATATCTGAAGTTACTTTTGTAAAAGCAATTTCACATAAAACTAAGAGAAGCATGTATTGAAAACCAAAAAATTGCAATAGAGAACTTCATATATTTTGTCTGGATCAAGCTCATCTTTTATCTGTGTATGGGTCTGTAAATGGAGCATGGAAGGCCAAATGTAACATACTCACAAACAAAATATTGACTTATGTGCATATTTCACCAAGGAACTACCCTCAAAATAACTGACTCTACTTTGTACTCCCCACCAAAAAGTAAAAGAACATTTCTTAAAAATACAATACACTTGCTATAAAATTTATAGCATTAGACATTTAAAATACTTCTAATTATAGGAATTTTTAGGTTAAAATTTGATACTTAGCAGTATAAGAAACTTTGGAGTATGTCATGTTGAATATAAGCTGAACATTGTCAATGCTGCTTTATTTAGGTAAACAAGACATTGGAGAAATCTCAATATATTTTGATAAAAATTTTACAGATAGAAAAGTCATTGAATAAAATGACACAGTATTAGCAAAAACTTTTCTTCATGTGGTGTTTAAATAAAAGCAAACAGATATTAGATATAGCACTCAACTCTTTCCCAATTAAAAAACAACTTCAAGAGTAATGGCAAGCCTTAATATAAAGGGAAGAATAAGAACATTTATTTTTGAAGCATCTAAAGCATGCCATGCAGGTATTTGCACATTTTCTTTTTTACACATCACCATAATAAAAATAAAATTGATGATCAAGATGGTCACTCCCTTTCCTGCTTCCTGGTCTTTCCAGGATGTTCAGAGTAAACTGATGAACACATGTGATCCATTGTTCTCTCTGCCCCAAATGTCCTCCTCCTCGACTTTCACATGCCTGGCTCTTTCTCATCCTTTAGTTGGCAGCTTGAACATCACCTTCAGACAGAGCTTTCAAGTTCAGACAATACTTTCAAGTTCAGGCATTATCTTTTCGAGTTCCAAGTTATAAAAAACTACAGTCCAAACTGCTTCTGTCTAGATCTCGTTAGGACTTTTACACATCCATATTTACCACAGAATCATACATTTGGCCATAGGTTTGCATGAAATAATTCTTTACTAGTTTTTAAACAAACATAATTTCAGAAGCCAAACTGATTCCTTGTGACCTGAGCCTTATTATTTTGTACTATACTACACTGGCTTCTTAAATGAATCCTGCAAATCAGCAGAATTGTACCACGCAGCAGTAACATTCTTAGCACATGTTTATTAATTATGAGCTGAAAATATAAGAAAATAATTCCTTATTATGCACAAGTGATAAAGTCAAAGCATCCCCCTTTATGTTTTAACAACACTAATGACTATATTTTAAAAAAATAACAACAGACAGTACCTCCAAACACAAACTTGGTTCTTTATCTTCCTTTTCTCCTGATCCTGATATGGACATTACATATATAAAAGGTTATTCAGATACATTAATGAGAAAATTTATTGCTGTGAATTTCAAAGACATGTACAAGTCTATCTCCATTCATGAATATTTCAAGAAAATAAAAGTCATAGCCAAAAAGAATTTCAGAAGGTTGAAGCAGTTCCAGGAAGAAGTTAGTAGTATAAAGACAGCAAAAGAAAACTATTTAAAAGAAATAGATATTTTATCTGGGTCTACCCATTAATTGGTTTTTTCATAATGGCATTTGAGCATTGAACAGTTTTCAGAGATAGTCTCTAACTTACCACCTGTAGTATTTTTGTACACAAAAATAAAATTGTCATTACTTGTTTGCTCTGGTGGATCCCTTTCAAAAATACCAATACCACGTTCTACCATTCTTTCTTCCTCCTATTAAAAAGAAAAAAAAAAAAACAGCTTCAGAAAAGGTATTTACGCACTCATGCACCCACTCAGTCAGCAAGACAACAAACATATACTGCGTTTATCAAATCATACACATTATCCGGGGAGAATCTGAAAATAGAAATAGAAGACAGATTCAATCCCATATTCAAGTGGAGGTAGAAACATATGAAAACAAATAGGAAAAGTATAATTCATGAGTTCTACAATTAAAGAAAAGTACAGTAAGAGCACAAAAGAGAGAAGAGCTGGTTCTGCCTGGGAAGCTCAGGAAATGCTGCAAAGATAGGGCTGTATTTTGAAAGGCAGACAAGGTGCAGAGTGAGAGTGTGAAGGGTTTCCAGACAGGGGAGTGTGAGCAAAAGGATGAGGCATAAGACCACATGGCAAATGAGGGCTACCCAAGTACTCTGGTAAAACTGCAACACAGTTATAAGGAATCAGATCGAGAGACAAAACGGGAGAATCAGACCAGACCACAAAAGACATGTGTCATGATAGAACGTGAACTTTCCCTTCATGTAGTGGGATCCATTCAATAAGGAGATGATTCAGAGCATCACAAATATACTTTAGAAAGGTCACCTTGGTAGCAACGTAAAGACAGAGGAACATAGGGGGGCAAAACCAGAAAAGAACATTTCAAAGTCATAGGTCAGAAAGTAAATGATGGGAATAACGTATGAACAATTGTTAGTTAGCAGGTAGAAAGTATGAGCTTGGGGAGTGACTGGGTGGTGATTTCAGGGAGGGCTGGAGTGCAGGACTTGTCCTAATTCAATGTTTCAGTGATATTTACTAGGTGTTATTTACCGGGATGGGGAAACCAGACGACGGAGTAGGTCACAGATAGGGAAGAGTCAGGGAAGGGTCAGGGACAATGTCTTCAGTTTGGGACATAACAAATTTGAAGCACCCAGGGGACACAGAAGACAGATCTCGATAAATACTTTTGGAATAAAGATAGATGACCTTACTCAGGAAAAGCATATGGTGTTCAGAAGATAAGTATTTGTAAGATATACTAAACTGGTAGAATTACATAATGCAAACCTATACAGAACTCTGAAATCTGGAAAATCAAAACAAGAGGAGCGAATGAACTTGTAGTAATCGGTTTTTCAAATTTTAACATTTTTTCAAGGATATATGATTTTATTAAATATGCACATAATTTATTTCTGATTATTATGGTAATGTGCATTTTTAAATTGAATGAAAACACTGAATTAAAAAAAAACCAATTCAAGATGCTGTAAGAAAACTCCCTTTTAGTAATTAATCTTAAAAGTTTCAACTTGTAGAAGAGAAATGCTTATGTGATTAGAGAATTATGAGGCATTTTTAGGTACTTCTGGGATGTACGAAAGAAATGTAAAAACCTAGTTTGAAATTCACATGGTTTTCTTATTCCCCTGTCAATAACACCCTAATAACTCAGATTGCCTGTTCACACATTATAGGATGGTAGCTAAAAATTGGAGAAAGGATCTAATATTAAAAAATGCTATGATTATCCAAGTTGAAGATTTAAAAGTCTTCCAGTGCATCTATGATCGTCAAGCAGGACCCAATATGCACATGAGGAATAAAGAAAAGGACTAAAAAATCAAGCCAACAGGATTCCTGAGTTTAAGAGATGAAAGAATTTATGTACAAGGTTTGACAACTATGAATACAAAAGTTAATAAAGCTTTTTGAGAATAATAAAATGTCCCCATTTGTGGAGATTTTTTTTTTTGTAAGCAAGCTAAGGAATTATATGTAACCAAAATGTTTGTGCCCCATAATATTCTGAAATAAAATTTTTAAAAAAGTAAGAAATTATCTTCCAGAGATAATTTTGTATACTCTGTTGGCAATCTTTCATTCCTTATGATTCTATGATATTATGTTGCCTATTTCAGAAAACAATCATTAATTTTGATTGCCTTCATTGGGTATGTGCTCATTACAGGATATTATGAGCACAAGATGAATCAGAATATCTCTAAAATAAATACTTGATTCATTTCTTTAAGAAGGGTATAACTTAAAATCTCTTTTCTCATTTAATGGATACAGATTAAGAACCCCATTTACATAACCAGAAATCATAATTTTAGTTAATGAAAAGATAAATATAATGCTTATTTGTTTTCCCTGTTTATTCTCAAAAAGTTCTGAAGTACCTACAAGATTATATCAAATAGTAAGATAAATTAGTTGAGACTATACCAAACACTAAGTTAGAAACCTTAAACCAGAAACAGAAGAGTTAAATATTAATCATTCATAATAAACCTGATAAGGCCTAAAACAGATTTTATGTTGCATTACCTAGGAATATACGTTGTACTACATTAAATACAAAATGTCACTTTATTAAATTTAAAAGAAAAAAGAGGCCGGGCGCGGTGGCTCACGCCTGTAATCCTAGCACTCTGGGAGGCCAAGGTGGGCGGATCGTTTGAGCTCAGGAGTTCGAGACCAGCCTGAGCAAGAGCGAGACCCCACCTCTACTAAAAATAGAAAGAAATTATATGGACAGCTAAAAATATATATAGAAAAAATTAGCCGGGCATGGTGGCGCATGCCTGTAGTCCCAGCTACTCGGGAGGCTGAGACAGGAGGATCGCTTGAGCCCAGAAGTTTGAGGTTGGTGTGAGCTAGGCTGACGCCATGGCACTCACTCTAGCCTGGGCAACAGAGTGAGACTCTGTCTCAAAAAAAAAAAAAAAAAAGAAAAAAGAATTAAAATTTCTTCGTTTTATTTTTTAATTGACAAATAAGGGTAGATATTTTTGAGGTCCATGTGATAATTTAATACATTCATATCATCAAATCAGGGTTACTGGGATGTCCATTATGTTAAATATTTATCTTTCCTGTATGCTCAAAATGTTTGAATTATCTTCTAGCTATTTTCCAATAACAAAGAAATGTTATTATATTCACCATTAAGTTTTCTTTCAGTTCCTCATTAAAATCAGTTATAAATCATTCAGATGAATCTGAGCATTTTTTCATTACCTGCCTTTCTTTCCTGAGTTGCATTTAAAATAATTTCTATCATATCTTATAGTATAGGGAGATCATGCCCTCATTTAACTCCACTATTTCTGTTGTGTTTTTATAATAGTCTGTTATTCAATCTTTATATTTATCTTGCCCTTCATCAATAAGTCTTCCCTCTCATCCCCTCCTCCTCTCCATATTAGCTGAGCTGTTCTTTTCGGTTGCTTTCTAATTCTTTCTTCCATAAGGATAAACTTAACAATTGCTTACCCCCCCAGGTCCCCAGCTTTCACAGTTTTTAATGCTGTGTGTATCTCTGTCTTGTCATTACACGTTTTCCCTTACGATCATGAGGACTTCCATTTCTCGTTAGGGTCCTTGTCATCATCATGAGGATTGGGGGCATGGTGTGTGAAAAAAGAATGGGGAAAAAGGTTTTACAAAAACAACTTACCTTTGTAGTAGGAAACTTGTTTAAAGTCGGGAATAAAAATTTGGGCTGAGGGCGATCGAATACAAAGGCAAGTTTCTGAATGCCTGGCGGGACTTCGGTGGGTCTGGAATGAAGATCTTCAACCACATCTTCCTTTGGACTCTCCGAATTCCTGTCCTCGATCGCGTTTCCATCTTCTGCCCTCACAGTGCCACGCTGTGCTTCTACTACAGTAAAAACAAGGTAAAGAGTACATGAAAATATGTGTAATTAAGAATCAATGAAAGGAGCTCTGACTTGGGGGGAAAGGCGGTACATGGGCAACGTATGTAACCCATGTTACATACAATTCTGTATCCCCCACAACAATAAGATGAAAAAAAAAAAAAAAAAAAAGCCTTAGAGAACAGGGACTTCAGATGACAAAGGTGTTCCAGAGCATGGCCTGTTACAGAAACATGTTTTTCTGTTGGAAGAGAAAAGAATTTGGATAGGAAGGTAAAAGGAAGATTATGAGGGGAATTTCTGCCAGTTTTCAAAATTTGGCAAAGGCAAATAATCAAGGAAGTTCATGGGGACACATTCAAGGCCTGGTTGGCATTTGTACTAAGATTGCAGAACATTATTCCAGCACTCAAAGGGACTAGTAAAATAAGATGTATCTGAGCAGGGAACTAAGTCAAAGACTGCCTCATTATTAAAGCCTCAGTTCATAGAGGAAATTCTATTCATAAAAAATAATTGAAAAAGTCAGTTCCTAGAATCAGCGTATAGAAACAGAGAAATTGACTTGATGCCCAGCTGTCAATATAGCTGCATTTGGCTGAGTTGTTAAACTAACTGAGCAACAGGAAGTTCCTCATCCACAGGTGGAGACTAGATGGGGATTTATCTTTATTGAAAGAAGCATCAGGGAAAGTCAGTTATAACATTAAACATCTTGTGGATAAATTAACTGAAATTCTTATTTTGACATTTAATAATCTAAAGATGTAAATTCTTTGTCAATAATATATGAAATTTACTAACATTGTTTATAATTTTATTCCCCAATGGTAAATGTTTAGATGTTTGGATTTAAAAACTTGTTCATAATTTTTACATGTAAAATCCAAAATAAAATGATTACTTATATTATTAAAAAAAAAAAGAATCAATGAATAACACAAGGCTAGGTGACTTCAAAGAGCTTACAGTTTTTCTTGGACTGCTGAGAAGCAGTTGACAGACTTTTTAAACCCGGCTTGGGGACATTCTACAAAAAAAAAATAATATTTTTAAGAATAATGAGTATCAAATTTGATAAAAATACTTATAATATTTGCCATTACTCCATGATCTAACACAAAGAGCACAGGTTTTAGAGTAACTCAGATGTATTAATAGATTCAAAGCTCAAGTCTGCCGTTTACTAACCTACATCATGTCATGGGGTGAGGGTTATGACAGATGATACCGATATCCTCAAAATGTTACTCCCTTCACCCCCAGTTGATTTTTATACAAATACTATGCTACCCATTAGATTACATTCTTAATTAAAATAACCTAGAACAAAAATATATCCCATGGTAATTTAGAGTATTACTGAAAATCTAACATTAAGATATTGAAATTAATTCCAGGTTATATTTTCAAATGTGTTTGCATGATTTATATTTGCATGAGTTACCTTTTACAGGGGAAATGTGAGAGGTTAACTTTCAGTAATATCTTAATTGAATGGTTGTCACTGCAAATAGTATCAGTGGCTTCTATTCTCTTGTTCAAAAAGCTAAAGATAAATGATTGTAGAGGCTCAGCTCCTTCCAAGAAAGAGACAGAAAAACAGGCTAAACCTCGGGGGGCTATGACTGACGAATGAAAACCACACATAGCTATGAAACACAAAGATGTACCTAAACATGCTGATGATGGACTCAGAGCTAGACTGAAAGAACAGACAGTAAAGAAATGTGCTTTGTAAGAAAAAAATTTAGGCTGGGGTAAATCATTTTTAAAAGGTGGGGAATAAGGGAGAAATAAAAAAATAAAAAATGAGATATGACAAGTCAATGAACTTACTCCAAGGATGAAAAGGAAAATCATTAAGTACAAAAATATATGTGGAGAGAAAAAAAAAAGGTACGTGGAGAAATACAGATACAGAACAGAGACTTTTGTTCACAGTATATCCCTAATGATGTTGATTAGTATTTACTACAGTTAGTCTTTGTAAATGCTTCTGTGATATAGAGTTTAATTTTATTACTATAAAATAAGCCATTCAATTAGTTAAACATGCTCATCTACACTGCCTGAAAGCTGTAACATAATTACAACAGAGAGAGACCAAATGGAAAAAGATAAATGGTCCATCAATTTTCCACTTGGAGAAAGAATTGGTAATTAGAATTTTAAAAAGTAAAACTTATGGTTTGAATAAGATGTATTTATGAGAACATGCCTTGGAGATAAAGAAAGTGAAGAAATTTTAATTTAAAATTCTTTTCTATGCCATTTGCAACAACATGGATGGAACTGGAAAACATTATGTTAAGTGAAATAAGCCAACCACAGAAAGATAAATCTCGTATATTCTTACTCATATGTGGGAGCTAAATATTAAAAACAATTGATCTCATGGAGATAGAGAGTAGAATGATGGTTACCAGAGACTGAGAAGGGGAGTAGGGTGGTGGGGATACAGTGGGGATGGTTAATGGGTACAAAAAAATAGTTAAATATAGTTAGATAGAATGAACAATATTTGATAGCACAACAAAGTGACTATAATCAACAATAAGGTACAGTATATTTTACAATAACTAAAAGAGTAGAATTGTAATGTTCCTAACACAAAGAAAAGATAAATTCCAGAGGTTTTGGATACTCCAATTACTCTGATTTGATTAATTCACATTATATGCCTGTATCAAAACATATGTCCCTTATAAAGGTATACAACTATTATGTACCCATAATAATTAAAAATTAAAAAATTTAAAAAGAAAAAAAATAAATAAAATAAAATAAAATTCTTTTCTAGGCCTTCAGTTGGAAGATACTAGAAAATATTCAGTAATCCTCTTTCCTAGTTCTGACATATTTCCAAATTGTTTTCTTCTAATTTATGACATATTTTCTCTGCATAAGTCCCTAAACAGTAAAAGGGGATATAAATGTAAGCCATAATTTTAGGAATGCAACAGATTTAATTCTTAGATCTAGTATACATATTATTTATTTATAACATTCCATTATATAGAAATCCATTTGGTGTTCATTTATTCCTACTCAAAAATATTGAAATGATTCTGACATGTAAGACTTTATTCTAGGTACTCCAGGATACACCCAAATATATTTCCTAACCTCCAGAAACTCATACTAATTCAAAGGCTTTAATATGATTATTTAAATAACTAATTGCCAAAACCTCTGAAATTTGAGATTTAAGAATGTGGTATAAGCACTTTGAGTGGATATTTTTTAAAACTACAGTGCAGAAAAACCCTGAAATTAAAGTTTTGCCATATGGCTATTAACTGTCTCTGCTTCTAGAACTGTTTGTTATTTGGGGCAAAACATGAATTCTTCAATTAGATGAAGGGTTAAATATACTCTTAAGGGAATGACTTAGAAACCACAGTGAAATCCCTTTGCAATACAGATGTTTGGAAAGAGAATGTAAATTTCTCTATTTCTACAATTTTTTAAAAATTAGAGATGGGGTCTTGCTATGCTGCCCATGCCGGTGTCAAACTCCTGGGCTTAAGCGATCCTCCTACCTCAGCTTCCTGAGCAGCTGGAACAACAGGAATGTGCTACCACACCCAGCTAAATTTCCACAATTTTTAATATTATTTTAGTCTAATTACAGAACCAAAGACAGAAAGAGAGAACAATTTCTCTTGCAAAATCTACAGGAAGCTTATAATCAGTGTACAAGGAAAAAAAGGGGAAACTATACGTTATGTGCTGCACAACTGGGGAGCTGAAAAGCACCAGGCAGATTCCATGATAATATAATAAGTAATTGGATGCATTAGAGATTTATTTAGGAAAAAGTATTATAAAAGTCATGTTAAGGGGATTTAAAAGTCATAGTAAGTATACCTATCCAAATAAACCTTGACCAAATTTCATATTTCCTCAATTGTGGAAAAGCCTTTCCTAATATAATTTTCCTGTCACTAAGCATTTTTCAGCTCATTCTTTTTTTCAGTCCCAACCCCCTCAAAGTATTTATCAGCCCTTTGTTATTCACCAACGTAAAAACTTTTTAAAACATTCCACTAGTCATATTTCTATAAAATGGTTTCCTCTGACCAACTTTCCATTACAGACATAAGGTGATCATAGGTAGAGCACTGCTAAACTTTAACAGTAAGTACTGTACAAAACTAGATTCACAGTGAGAAAATTAATTTCATAAGCGACAACCTCACCTTGGTAGCAGAGTTGAAGTCTTCTACCTCTGGTGTACTCTGTAAATCGTCCTCACAATGCAGAGTGCTGGAAGGGCTTTAAGGCAAAAGCATACAACAAAACTGAGTGAGTTCATTTCTTTAAAAAAAAATCTGCCAGTTCTTATCTGGGTGTTACCTCCAAAAAACAAAAACAAAACCAAAAAAATTCTAGGGAAATGTCAGCTGTCTGTATAATATGTGATGTTTCTTGATATAATTAAATATGGCTTTTGTTTTATTTATTTTTTTTTTATTTTTTATTTTTTTTTGAGACAGCGTCTCGTTTTGTTGCCCGGGCTAGAGTGAGTGCCGTGGCGTCAGTCTAGCTCACAGCAACCTCAAACTCCTGGGCTTAAGCGATCCTACTGCCTCAGCCTCCCGAGTAGCTGGGACTACAGGCATGCGCCACCATACTCGGCTAATTTTTTGTATATATATATTTTAGTTGTCCATATAATTTCTTTCTATTTTTAGTAGAGACGGGGTCTCGCTCTTGCTCAGGCTGGTCTCGAACTCCTGACCTCGAGCGATCCACCCGCCTCGGCCTCCTAGAGTGCCAGGACCACAGGCGTGAGCCACCGCGCCCGGCCTTGTTTTAAAAAAATATTTTAGTTATCTATTTCTACCGCCATCTCTCCTGACCTACGAAATAGTCAATGGAGACACCTTTAGTTCCACAACCAATAGCGACAGCCACTATACTGGCAGAGTCTGAGAACAATTTGTCTTCACAAATTATACTGAATATACAGGCTAACCGAAAATTCAGTAAAGGTCTGATATAACTTTTGTTACCTGAACTGAAACAAACCTGATAACCTAAAACAAGGTAGAAAAATACAATGTCCCTTCTCCATCATCTATCTCTGATTCAAAGACTAATCAGTGTCACTCGAAATGGCAGTCTTCGTTCTTCAGCATGGACACCACTAAAGAAAGCCCCACTGTTCCCTTTCCCCAAAACAGTACAGGGAGTCTCGTAAACCATTTGGAATGTTTCAAAGCTAAACGTACAAAAGCCAAAGAACAAATGTATATGTTGTTATCGGGAATACTCTTTCCAGAAAGAGTAAAACATTAAAAATTATAAAATCTAATAATTTTTCCTATGTAAGTCCTGCCTTATTTAGGGCCACATAAATTAGGGAGCCCTTAAAAACCTTCATAGGCACTCAGATACTCAGAGACTGCTGGGAAAACAGAGTCCCGGCACCTGTATCTCTATTTCCCTAAGTGCTATGTAATCACCGTCCTCCCTATGGTCTCTCGCTTCCAGATCCCTCTTCTGCAGGGCTCCATGGCAGTCTCCAACCTTTAAATACTCAGCCTACAAAAGCACAGGTTCCTGAAAGGGTGGGCTCAAATGATACAGAGTAGGAGCTCTCTATTTCCCCGCTTCTGGAAAACAGGCTAAATGGAGTCTCAGTCACCTGCCCCCAGCACAAGCATGTTCCCAACTACCCGCCTGAAGCTCCGTGACTGATTCACCAGCCAGACCTACCCCTGCCCTAGCCCCCAGGTGCATGCGAAGGACATCAGTGAACTGGGAAAAGAGGCAGAGGTGAGGGGACACCTGTCCTGGGCCACAAATCTATGTAGTTCAGCAACCTCCAGCCCCCTAGTGCTCCAGGGGCTCAACTCCACCTCTCCATAAGTTGGGGTGCACGCAGATGATACCATATTCCTATCTGCTGTAGAGACTCTTACCAGTGGCTCAAATTCTTTTAACATCTTTCAACAGAAACCTTCAAGTTTGACAGTCCTTCCAATTAAAGAAACAAAAAAGCAGCAACCTGTTCAGGACTCCCTTGGACCTCCCATCTCCATTTGCCTTTCCAGATAACTGCCAACAGACCGTGTCCTTCATTCCTGTGATTTACCTTTATCAGACTCGCCATAAACCCCAATATGATCTCTTTCCTAAAACCCCTATTCCTATCCAACCCGGTGCTGTCTCTGTTTAAGCTTGGCCTTCCCCTGCTAATTCCATAAGTATCCATTTCCATTGGCGTCACCAGCTCCTTCCATTCTACTCCTACTCCATCCGGTTCACTAGACCACTTTCGCTTTCTATTATTAAAACACTCACTGACAGGATGACACAAGAAGAGTACTGGGCTTTGATTTAAGGAACCTGAGTTCAGTCTCATTTCTGCCACTTGCTATATTCAAATAAGTCACTTTAATCTCTTTGGGTTTCAGGTTCTCCATCTGAACAACCACTTCACCAGGATGTTCAACAGAGGTTGAGGTACAGGAGGATATTTTGATTAGTCTCTAAGATTCCTTAAAATCCTGAAATTCTTTGTGCTTTTGATTCTGTCTATAGAAAAATTGGGGATACTTAGCTGGCAGAAATAGAAAAAAATAATAAAACAAAAGGAACACCAAGAAAAACAAAGACCATTTAAAAAAATCAAGAAAAGATTACAGGAAAGTCATACAAGAGAAAAGACTCTAGAAAAGAAAAACCTTCATGGAATTAGGCAAAGGAACTTGCCTAAAGAGAAAACCAAACTGGGACGTCAGCAACTAGAGAAATCAATTAGAAACAGCATCTCAACTGATGCTAAAGGTAATTAACATAACATGGCCTGTACACAGATGTCCTTCACTTACAGTAAATAATTCTAGGACTTCCCCGGTCTCACTTACATATAGAAGAAATACTAAAAGCATAAGGGGGCGTGGTCGCACATGACTAGACCGAGCTACTCAGGACCATTTGAGGAGACGGGAGTTTGAGAGACACCTGGTCCTGTGGCCACACCACAGCTAAGCGAGATCGGCCCTAAATCCTTTGATGGTAAAAACCAGGTGCTCATTACCACTGCAATTGTCAAACATGTCGCGGCTTCTGAGGAAAACTCTAAATGAGAGTTAACATAGAACTAAACGTGATCTTCTGAAGTGATCTGATTGGGACCCAGTACCTTGCTCCCAGTGCTGCACAGGTCTCTGTCAAGCTATGCTGAGAGGCCAGAGAAGGGATTTGGGAGCCAGACAGACTGACGTCAGCTCATGGATCAGCTACTTCTTAACTATAGGAACAAGGGCCATTCAGTCAACCTCTCTGAACTACAGTGGCCTGCTCAGGAAAAACTAGATCATTATAGTGCAGATACATTGCAAAGCTGTTGGGATGACTAGATGAGATGATAAATGCTAAGCATATAACACGGTGTCTAGCTCAGAGTAGAATACTCAACAAATATTAACTTTTTTCCTCTGTATTGCCTTAGTTAACATATAGTTTTTAAAAATCTGTAAAATCCTACCTGATTCCAGGGTCTTCAGTAATCTCATCCACTATTACAGAGAAAAATAAAATACATTTTAAATCAACAATAGAAAAATACAGAATATTAAAAGCATAGGGGGGCATGGTGGCAGATGCCTTAATCCCAGCTACTCAGGATCATTTGAGGAGCCAGGAGTTTGAGACCAACCTGGACAACATAGCTGGACTCTGCCTTCATTTAAAAAAAATCATGGAAGCTTTTGTCAGTGCTTTACGCCTTGTTAAAATAAGACTCTGGTGCTTTGTTACAACATATTATTTGGGGCCCATACCTGGAGACTGTACCGGAATTAATATTAGTTATAATCAGTTATACACCGGCAGGCAACTAGTGCACTAACTCGTGCTTTCCCTCCTTTGTATTTAGCAAACACAAGGATAAATGGGATCTATCAAAATTCAATTCCCACATGTGACCTGCTGTGTACAATAATCATGGTCCTGACCAAACCCTGCCACACTGACAGAAAATGCTATCATTGGCAGGTTCAGTGTCACATGAGGACAGCGTCAACCTAAAGAGCATGAATTCTAGACTAATGGTCTAGGAGCAGTTAGAACAGAGTCTAACTGACCCCTTATGTGATGGATGTGTTGGAAAAACACACTCCATGTATGTTTCCTCTGCTCTCACATCACAAAACAATCATCAGCACAGAAGACTTCTGTGAACAAAGGTGTGGGGATTTTTTCCCACCAAGAAGCCAGCAATCAATTCTGCAGTGGACACCAGCTGGGTGTCCTCTGATTCAACTCCAACACCATCCCCTTGCTGATAACATCAGATCCCACAGGTTGAGGCTCAGTCCACAAGGCTGTCCCTTCCCCACACCAGAACTTCTGACCAACTGGCTTCAAGTTGGGGTTCCCACAGCCTCCTCTTTGGGTTCAGTGAATTTGCTAGAGTGGCTCACAGAACTCAGGGAAACACTACTGTCGACCAGTTTATTATAAAGGGTATTACAAAGGATACAGGTGCAGAGATGCCTAGGGCAAGGTATAGGGGAAGGGGTGCAGAGCTTCCATGCCCTCCCAGGGGTGCCACCCTCTGGGAAGCTCCACATATTCAGCTCTCTGGATCTCTCTGAACCCTGTCCTTTTGGGTTTTTATGAAAGCTTCATTACCAGCCATGACCCATTAAATCACTGGCCTTTGGTGTTCACACCTTCAGTCCCTCTCTCCTCCCTGGAGGTTGGGGGATAGGGTAGAAGTCCCAACTCTCCAATCCTGCCTTGGTCTTTCTGGTGACCAGCCCCCATCCTGAAGCTATCTAGGGGCTGCTGGCCATCAGTCCATCATTACCGCACAAAAAGACATCACTCTGGAGAGTCTAAGGATATTAGAAGTCAAATTCCAGGAAATGGGGTCAAAGACCAAATATCACATCCTTGGTTTGCTTTCTGTGGTTTCAGTTACCTACGGTCAACCACAGTCCAAAAATATTAAGTGGAAAACTCCAGAAATAAACAATTTATAAATTTTAAATTGTGTGCTGTTCTGAGTAGCGTGATAAAATTGTGAGCCATCCTGCTCCATGTCACCAAGGATGGGAATCATCCCTTTGTCCAGTGTACCCCTGCTGTATGGCTATCCACCCCTTAGTCCTCACATCCGGCCCTCAACGTCACCATGGCTTGGTGATCCAGCATCACCCAAAGGAAATGATCTCCTCCTTCTGTCATACAGTCAGAAGGTCAATAGCAGCTAACATTACATCACCGTGCCTGCATCGTTCACCTCATTCATCTCGTCAGGTAGATTCCGTATCATCTCACATCATCACAAGAAGTAGGGTGAGTACAGTACAAGATATTTTGAGAGACAACATTCATGTCACTTTTAGTACAGTATGTTGTTATAATTGTTCTATTTTATTATTGGTTATTAATTTGGTTTATTATTGGTTGTTAATCTCGTACTGTGCCTGATTTACAAACTTTATCATAGATATGTGTGCATAGGAAAAACTTTGTCCATACGGAATGCAGTACTATCCATGGTTTCAGGCCTTCACTGGGGTCTTGGGATACATCCCACCGAGATAAGGGGGGACGACCGTACTTATTTTGTTGTGACCCAACACAGCTTCTCCAGCTCTTCAGTTGAAACTGTTCGCTTGAGCATAAGACGCCCATCACAAGGAAACGAGGTATGTGGGCACTGTACTATGCTTGCATGGCGAAACCCAGCAACCAGAGCAAGGTCAAGGGTCCTTGCAAAGATGGCCCAGCTGCCAGTGGAGGAGAGCTAAAGAGAGATCGGTGTACTTACTCTCCCTAATCCTCTTCTGGGGAAGATGCTGCTAAGTTTACTTAGTTCTAGCTATTGTCTCCGCCCTATGGACGGGGCAAACGGGGCTCAAACTCACCTGCCATTTTATCTCCCTCACAAGGAACCAGTGGAAAGGCCACTGCCCTAACAGCTTATACACTCCGAACTGTGCCTTGTATTCAGAGGGAAGCTCAAGAAGACAGAAACACGGGGCAGGCTGTGGCAAATTGCCAGGGAATGCTGTGACTCTCTTGGCATTCCTCATGACAGAAAATCTAGTGGTAGGAGAGCCGTGTTGTAATAACATAGACTGCTTTCAAATTCAGCCTCAGAGGAAGAGGATCAGTGAGGATTTGCTCATCTGCAGAATTCACTCTCTGATCTTATTTGCAACCACAAAGTAAGTGTGCAAAAAAGACTTCGTGATTCCAGTTTTTTTTTTAAGTGCAACCTCTTAAGATTGTCCCCTTACATTGCTAGAGTCCATCGGGACCCACCTCACAGACCAGGATGGTACGTTAAGTGCTATGTACTACTCCATGACGTCATTTTTCTCACCCTGCCCCGTGATGTGGCACATGTCTACAGAAATCATGCTTTTTCAGCACGGTAAGCATGTCATCAGACCCTATGCTGATGAACAAAACAAAATGTGAAAAACAAGGACCAAGGACATCTTAAATGATGGCATTCAATTACCTTGGGGCTTTTTAGTTTTTTAAATATTCCAACAGCTATCCACTGTATTATTCCAAGTATATGACCGTGATGGAAAAAGCAAAACTATGGCGACAGCAAAAAGATCAGTGTTGGCCAGGGGTGAGTGAGCAGGGAGGGAAGGATGAAAAGGCAGAGTACAGAGGATTTTTAGGGCAGCAAAACAATTCTGTAAGTGACACTACAAAGGCAGATATGTGTCATTATACATTTGTCCAGCCTCATAGACAGTGAACCCTGATGTAAACTATGGACTTTGGGTGATGATGATGTGTCAGTGCAGATTCCTCAAGTGTAACAACTGCACCAGTCTGGTGGGGGATGTTGAGAATGGGGGAGGCTGTGCATGTGTGGGGCAGGCGCTTCTGGAAAATTCCTGTACCTTCCCCTCAATTTTGCTACGAACCTAAAACTGCTCTGAAAAAAAAACATATATTCACTGAACATGCTATTATATTACAGCAGGACACAGTCACCTTGAACATTGGAGATAATTAAAGATGAAGTAATAGATTATGGCTATTATCTCCCAAATGGAAATATATAAAAATACATAAAGCAAATAATTTTAACTGCACCCTTAAGCAAGAAAATAATTGATATAAAAGATTGAATATTTTATCTTATTTTATAATTATAAACAGGGATTTAACACAATATGAATCAAAACTGGACCATCCATGTAACAAAAGTAAGAGATTTTTTTATTCTAATTTTAAATCAGAAATCATTCTGTTGATTTTACCTAAAAATTTTATTGCAAAGTTAAGCATATAAGGACAGATTATAATTATTTGATATTGTCATAGTAACTAATATACAAATACCTTTTCAATATTCACCAAAAATCAAAAAAGTAACCAGCATTGCAACCTAAAATGAATGATGCAACTAAAAGCGGTACCATGTTATGTTATATCATGATATTATTTGGTATAAAAATAAAATTTTAAGACAACACCAAAAATTAAGTCAGGGCTATGACTGCTTTGCAGAAATGGTTTCATACAGCAGGCATGAGACTGCCGTCCTTACATAGGCCTGCCTGCAAGGCTGGCCTTTGCTGGCACGTGGGAACTAGGTTTGGGAAGACTCCTACCATTCCCTAACTGACAAAAGTGGCTCACTGTCCCTAAACTGTTTGCACAATGTGGTTTATTCTGAACAGTGCCTTTCCTTATGGGAGTCTGGAATTTTGATCCATGCCAAGGAGAGGATGCCTCTGTGACTAGCGCCCATTAAAAAAACTTGGGTACTGAGTCTCTAATGAGACTCTAGAACTGGGAAAAAACATTCCATATTTGTTGTCAAAATTTGATGCCAGGAGAATTAAGCACATCCTGGTAACTCCATAGGAGAGGACCCCTGGAAGCTTGTGCCTGGTTTCCTCCAGACTTCACCACATGCACCTTTGCCCTTTGGCAATTTTGCTTTGTTTCCTTTCACTGTAATAAACCAGAGCCCTGAGTATGTATATTTTCTGAGTCCTGTAAGTCTTCCTAGTGAGTCACCAAACATGGGGGTCATCTTGAGAATCCCTGACACAATTGTATTATGTGAAATTTTTGTTATTTAAGTTGATATTTTATGTGGGACTACAATCAGAAGGTATTTCAAAGAATGTGTTTCCATAATGGATTTCCTTCACATTATCCTTGGCAATGCCTGTATTTCCATGCCCATTTGCATACAGGCATAAAACGGATAGATGAAACAATGATGTCAGAAAACCACGTGACACAAGCAACAATCCTATTATAACTAGAGTAAAACATAGGGAATCTTCATGATGGACAATATGTTCTGCAGTATGAAAGGTATGAAAGTATGAAAGAACATGAAAAGATCAGGATCAATTTTCTCAGCCTTAGAAAGGTTTAATTCCTTGTATAGTAAGTTTGCATCAGGCTGGACGTGGCGGCACATGCCTGCAGTCCCCGCTACTCAGGAAGCTGAGGCAAAAGAATGGCTTGAGGCTGACAGTTCAAGAGTGCAGTGTGCTATGATTTCACCTGTGAATAGCCACTGCACCCCACCTCTTAAAATAAATAACATAAATAAATAAATAAGTAAAATAACTGTGCATCATTCAGGTAACAGGGATATCTGTTAAAAAAAACAAAGCCATTGGATATTGTATAATGCTGTACTACTGATCACAGAATTCCTTTTATTTGTTTTTAATCTTTTTCTTAATCTCTTAATAAAAGTAAAACATAGTTCACCTATTAAAGACAATTCTTGACAGAACCAGTAGAAAAGTAAAAAAAAAAAAAAAATTGCATCCACATTATAGGAGTACCTATCCACTGCTATGCAGAAATACTGGCTTTAATCTTTAAGGTCCAATAGGACCTTTAACTTGTTTGTGGGCGAAGGGGAGTTATCTTACATGGAGATGGTTAAAAGTATGGTAATCCAATTAACTACATATTCTAGTTAAGACACAGATTACCAGTTTCTAAAGATATATAATACTGGAAAAGTGCTTCCCCTGAAAACTATGTCAGATAAAACGATTTGTATTTGACAATTCCACAGACTCTTAAACTCCTGACAAACCATCATCAGTAACAGTCACTGTGCTAAAGATATAAAGAAGATTAGCATGAAAAACTAACAGAAGCCTGATCAAAAGTGAGACCCTGTCCCTACAAGAAATAGAAAAATTAGCTGCTCATGGTGGCATGAACCTGCAATCCTACTTTCTGAGGAGGCTGAGGCAGGAGGATGGCTTGAGCCCAGGAGTTTGAGGTTGCAGTGAGCTGTGATGACACCACTGCACTCTGCCTAGGTGACAGAGCAAGACCCTATCTATAAAAGAAGAGAAGAGAAGAGAAGAGAAGAGAAGCTAATAGAATGCCAGATATACTTTAGGACAGGCAGCCAATTCTCTCAAAAAGAAATAATACACACTTGTCAAGCATACATATGTTACAAATGTGTTATAGTAATATTTTCCTTTGGGAGAAATTAAAAAAAAAAAACAGTAAAAGCAGAGATATCAGGAGAATGTAAATGAAAAGAGAATTACACTAACAAAAAAGAGTCAGGAGCTTACTTTTCTACTGATGTCACCAAAGTTCCCAAAATACTGAGAACTAGTATATTCAGCATATCACCTTACATTTTTCTTTTGAGATATATATATATATATATATATATATATATATGTTAGTTTTCTGCAACAAATATTTAAAAGATGTCAGTTTTTCCAAACTGACAGTCTCTAAACTGTTGGGGGGTTTTTTTGTTTTGTTGTTGTTGTTGTTGTTGTTGTTGTTTTTGAGACAGAGTCTCACTCTGTTGCCCAGGCTACCATGAGTGCCATGGTGTCAGCCTAGCTCACAGCAACCTCCAACTCCTGGGCTCAACCAATCCTCCTGCCTCAGCCTCCCAAGTAGCTGGGACTACAGGCATGTGCCACCATGCCTGGCTAATTTTTTCTATGTATTTTTAGTTGTCTGGTTAATTTCTTTCTATTATTTAGTAGAGATGGGGTCTCACTCTTGCTCAGGCTGGTCTTGAACTCCTGAGCTCAAACGATCCACCCGCCTGGGCCTCCCAGAGTGCTAGGATTACAGGCGGGAGCCACCGTGCCTGGCCTCTAAACTGTTTCTGGTGACAACTTGAAACTGCCCAAACATGACTGTGTTACGATCCTATGCCACAGGGAGGGCAGGTACATCTGACAGCACGTTCCATTTCTCACTGCCAGATTTTTGGTTTGGAATGGATGCAGAACAGCTTGTCAAGGACTTGAGAATGAAACAAGTAATTCCACAAGAGGCAGATAAGAAAGACAACACTTTTCCTCACATGTGACCCTTAGGTTTTGGCAATTCTGGAAAAGTGCTGAGAGGTGTACTCACCAGTCTAGACCATTTTCCCTCATCCTGCATAGGTAGCTGCTGCGCTTACAGAAACTGATTAGGATCTTGGCAGCTATATTCCTCCACATTTGGATGCAAGAACAACCAATCACATAAACAGTAGGCTTTACAACTAAAAATTTGTTCTTTTGGAAAGGATGTCATGTAATCTTACTTGTTAGAATAGATACTCCCTCCTTGAAATTCTCACTTTTTAAAATTTTTGCAACATCATTTCCTCTGATTTCTCTCCTACTTTTTCCTAACCACTTCTCAGTCTTCTACACTAACTGCTTCTCCTCTGGGAAATATTGATATGCCCAGGGTTTTCCCACTGGACTTCTTCTCATTCTGCATTTTCCCCATCGCGGATAAGTTCATTCAGATCTATGACTTTGCCTGATAATTAGAATAAGATTATTCTAAGTCTGCATATCCAACCTCAGTGTTCCATCTCCAGCTGGAAATGTCTATTATCCACTTACCTACTGAAAATCTCCTTCATGAATATCCCAGGAAACGCAACATGTATAGAAAAAACTTAGTCTAGTCTTCCCTGTTAACCTGCTGCTCCCCTCTGCTTACCTGACAATTTCCTATTCCTTCCGCATGTCCAGTTTAAATGCCAGTGTACAGCATGGAAATCTATGGATCATTTGAAATTTCTCTCTGCCCCCTAACGTTGCACGCTCAATAATCGTATTAACTGTACCTCTTTTCTGCCTCTGCTTTATGTTTCTACTACCACTGGAAACATACACATAAATATTCACATATAAGATAATTATATTCATAATTCTTAGTTTAACATGGGCTCCTAATGAATGGCTTTTGCAGGAAGAATAAACTGCCAACTATTATTATTATTTCTTAAATTAAAAAACATTAAGCAAAACAAATGAAAAGGCATAATACCAAGGAAAAGATCAACATTTTAAAATGAATAAACTGAGCTCTCTATCTTTCTGTATTTTACCATGGATCAGTGAAAACCTCCTAATATTAATAGATCGAGACTACTCCAAGAATTGGTGACAAGGAAACGATGGCTTTGACTACTGCAAAAGCTTCCTTTGTCTCCCAGTCTCTTTATGTGGTTGCCTTCCACCTATCCCCTATGTGGGGGCTCAGCAGATTACAGACCACTCATCAGATCCAGCCTGCCATATGGTTTTGTAAATAAAGTTTTTTTTTGTTTGTTTGTTTTTTGAGACAGAGTCTCGCTTTGTTGCCCGGGCTAGAGTGAGTGCCGTGGCATCAGCCTAGCTCACAGCAACCTCAAACTCCTAGGCTTAAGCGATCCTCCTGCCTCAGCCTCCTGAGTAGCTGGGACTACAGGCATGCGTCACCATGCCCAGCTAATTTTTTTTATATATATTTTAGTTGGCCAGATAATTTCTTTCTATTTTTAGTAAAGACTGGGTCTCGCTCTTGCTCAGGCTGGTCTTGAACTCCTGACCTCGAGAGATCCACCCGCTTCGGCCTCCCAGAGTGCTAGGATTACAGGCATGAGCCACCGTGCCCAGTGGTAAATAAAGTTTTATTGGAGCACAGGCGTGTCTATATGCTTACATACCGTCTACAACTGCTTTCACACTACAATGCAAGGTTGAGTAGATGTGACAGAGACCACCACCTGGCCTGAAACATTCACTCTGTGGCCCTTAGCGTAAAGAGCTTGCCAATCTCTACTTTAGACCATAACCAATCTCTGTTTTAGACCAAATCTAATCTTGTGGCTCCCTTGCTCAAAATTCACCAGTGAATCCCTGCAGCACACTTTGCTGGCTCCCTACAACAGCCATCTTATTCTTTCTTGCTTGGGAAACACAATCTTAGTCGGATATTTCTCAGCCCAATACCCCAACCCAGCTCCCAAACCAGAAATGATTATTCTAAGCTTATCACTGTCGTTACATCTGCTTTCCCAGTGATTGGCTTAGGAATGAGCATGTGGCGTAACCCAGCCAATAAAGCGTTACAGGAAGTCCCCTGCAAGCTTCTGAGTTTTCTCCCTATTTAACAGAAACATGCGAAGAAAAGCAGGCCTTTCAGCCTTCAGATACTGTCCTGTGAGAACATGATACTTGGAGCTGTTGCTAATTAGCCAATCATGAAAGGAGACAAGAGCAAAATGCCACCAGCAGCACAGCTGAAAGAGGGACAACAAGTGGGATCCTGATGACACTGACCCACCAAAGCAACTCTTGTCCCTATGGTTTTAGCCACTGTTAGTTAGGTCATCTGCTGTCTACAGCAAAAAGCATTTTGATAAATTGCCCATGGCCTACAGGGTAAGATCTGCTCATTTCTGTACATTAAAAAGCCTTTCATGAGCTCATCTCAGCGAGGCAGTCACCTCATTCCCAGCCACTCTCACATTACACTTTTGCTGTAGGAAACCGAACTGCTTTAAACCCTGCAAAGTTCACTCCTGAGTACCAGATTTTGCACTTGCCGTTCCTTCTGACAAGCACGCAATCTTCTAAGATGTTCCTCCTGCCAAGCGTCATCCTTCTGCCTCTTCATCTGGCAGACTTTTATTCGCTCTGCCATGCTCACTTCACATCCTACCTATTTTCTTAAAGCTTTAATTTCTCCCCATGGACTTAAAGTGTCAGGCATATGTTACAGTTAACATAATAAATACATAACAAGTGGTCACTATGTGCTCCCGGGGGGCATCAGACACACGGGAAACACTGAATAAAGTAGTAAATAATAAAAAGGACAATGATAATAACCAGCTCCTGACAGTAGTTTTGAATGTTTGTCTTCTGGAACATTAGAAAAATGCTTCACACCTAAAAGACACTTGATAGTTATTTGTTAAGTGGGCAAGGGAATAAATGCATAAAAATGATTTCTTTGACAATTCTCTTGAAAAATCACAGAAATTCTTAATAAATAGAAACAGCTCCACTCTGAGCACATTAAAGAACTAAACTAAGTCTATTCCATCTTCCTTCTCCTGCAACTTGCAAAACTTAAGTTACAGAAATTGTTTCAGAAGTAGAGACTACATTACAATTTAGATTATACAATGCATTTGGTATCAGACTGAGGTAGCATAGTAGCATTTTGTTACTGTGAAGCATTTTTGTACTTTTATTATAATTTGTTGTGCCCAGAGTTGTTCTATTGGAATATTATGACAAAACTCTAGCCAGTAGTAACAGAATATCTTCTTCTAACATTGCTGATAGATACTGTGGCAATTATCGAGCAGAGAGAACACATCCTGTTCTAACAAAGTAAATGTATTTCATTCAATTTCAACTTATGGGCAATGAAGTCGATTAACAGTGACAATATGTTGGCACAAGAATATGTAACATGCCTTGTACTTCAAAACAAAGAATTGCCCTTCTGGCTTCTCTACCCAGTAGGTATCTTTAAGAAATGACCCACTATTGCTGGTGGTGCACACGGGATACATTTTGCACTTCTTATTGCCATTTGTTTATGGTACCACAAAGGTATTGTTGAGTTCACAGACATTGCCTTTTTAGTTGACAGAAATCACTATGTAATACAATTGACCCTTGAATAACAGGGGTGTGCACTGCAGGGCCCCGTTATAAGCAGATTTTCTTCCACCTCGGCCGCCAACAGACAGCAAAACCAACCTTTGCCCTCCCTTCTCCTCCTGAGCCTGCTCAATGTGAAGACCGGGAAGATAAAGACCTTTATCATGATCCACTTCCACGTAATGAACATACTTTTTCTTCCTTATGATTTTCTTAATAGTTTCTGTACTCTAGCTTTATTGTAAGAATACAGTACAATATTCTTACATTATTGTAAGAATACAGCATATAATACATACCAAAATTATGTGGTAATCAACCATTTATGTTATCTGTAAGGCTTTTAGTCAGTAATAGACGCTTACCAAAGTCTTAGGGGATCCAAAAGTTATACACCGGCTGGGCATGGTGGCTCATGCCTATAATCCTAGCACTTTTGGAGGCTGAGTTGGGAGGATTGCTTGAGACCAGGCAAAAAGAGACCAGCCTGATCAACAGAGCAAGACCACATCTCTACAAAAAATTTAAAACTTATCCAGGCATGGTATTACATACCTGTAGTTTCAGCTACTCAGGAGGCTGAGGTGGGGGATCACCTGAGCCTAGGAGTTTGAGACTGCAGAGAGCTATGAGGAAGACAGTGCACTCTAGCCTAGGCAACAGAGCAAGACATTGTCTCCAAAAAAAATAGTTGTATGCAGATTTTTAACTGCAAGGGGGATTGGTGCCTCTAACCCCCATGTTGTTCAAGGGTCAACAGTAATGAATATTCCTTTACTAAATGCAAAACACTTATTATAATACTAAATAGAAGATTCATTTTTATAGCAAGTCCAACTCATTATAATGTGACTATAGAGGAAATTTACAACATACTAACTTAAACATCTCTTTTCTTATTCATACAAAAATATCATATAAGATTTCAGAGACCATAAGCAAGTAATTAAGTGAATTTTTTTTCAGAATATTGTTTTGGATTATAAATTACCTACAACTAACTTCTTAAGTAATTCTGAATTTGAGGCTTCTAAGGAAGAAATTAAGAAATTTAAATATTAATTTTTTAACTGATCTTTTGTAGTCACAACCTCCTACTATTATTATGGTAGAACCACCAACAGCAACTCACTATTAGAAGTCTTACCTGGACTGCGATTTTGAGGATTATTATGTTTCATTTTTTCTTTGTATTCTAAAATTTGCCGGCATAACCTATGAATAAACAATAAATAAAATTACTATTTTAATACAGATATGAAAAATTTTTACTAAATATAGTAAATTCTTAGAGCACTTCAGAAAATATCACAGCTAATGTAAGAATGTTACCATATACACTTCAAATTTGTAAGGTCTATCTACAAACTTCTAATACAGCTTCTAATTAATGAAGAAAAAAGTAAGGTGAAGTACTCATGAATTAACTCACTACATTAACTGGAGCCAGCTAGACATAATGGAAAATATCCTGAAATCGGAATAAATTCTAGCTCCACAAACAGCTATTTCTTCACGGCCATGTTGCTTCTTTTAGGCTCAATATTTTCTTCTAAAAGTAAGGATTTTACTGCCTTAACTAGGTTGTTATAAAAATGTACTGAGACAACATTTTTGAAATGCTCAGAGAAAGTGATGCAATGGAATACTTGGTTCCTGAACTTCATTGCTGAAGCTATTATAGAAGCCCAAATGAAACCCAATCTGTGTTTTTTCAAGGTTCTAATATTCAAATGTTGCATTTTTCAGAACATATTATTAAGATCTAATTTTTGTTGTTAGTTGTTCTATTCTTTGTAGCTCATAATTCAGGCCACCTCAGCTATTTCACAATTTTTAACAAACTGTATTTATAAATACATTATCTCCTTAAATTAGATAACATTACGGTCCCCCATCACTGAGACAATCAGTCATGCAAAGGGCAGAAAACAAACAGATGTCAAGACCTGGCTTGAACTACTACTGTTCCCTCCCTAGCTGCTCAGACTCTGAACCAGCAGACCTTTGTTAGAATGATGCTTAATCTCCATGTTCATCTCCAACCGACATGGAACATAAAATCCTACCTTTTTAAGTTCCACAAAGGAAGTTGACATTTTCTCATTTCTGAGCTACATACCAACAACATATGTGCACACAACATGCCATGTGTTGCTAAGCTCCCTTCTCATTTCATAGATTACCTTACACAGATATCTTTGTAAAGAACATCACAGTTTCGATATTGAGTGCCGCCCATTGGGCTGGACTCAGAGTTTTGGTGGAGCTAGTCAGCAAACAGTCAAATGACCTTCCAGGGACTGTGCAAAATATGGAGTGTCTCAAGAATGAGCACATCATATTGTCACAGGAGCCATGCTAACTGCTCCGTATTGTTTCGATTTTAGGATATGTGCTGCCAGAGAAAGCACAAAGCCCCACCTCTGTATGTGGGTATCGATGAGTCCTGGGTGAGGCTTAGCCCTGTTACATCCAACTACCCTAGTTTAGACTCAGAGGTTTCAGTTGAATGGCTTCTTTGTGAAGCAGAATTTGAAAATGTTTTAAAACCTTGAGGTAGAGAACCAAGCAGCTTGGGAGATTTTTGTTATTATGGGGAAGAGATCACTTCGGGGCCAAGGGCAAGTTGGTGCCCACTACTGAGGAAGGATGATATGGACCATTCGCTACCTCAGAAAAGGTGCTACACAGGACACAAACAGACCTGAGGGTACAGAGCTGGTACAAAGAAGAAAGGGAACTCTGATCTATTCCTGCAACATTGTTTGAACCTCTCTGACAGTTTAGAACAATCTCAACTAACATTTGCTTGAGAAAAGGGCTTCAAAGGATAACTTGCCATGAAGGTTTAGACTAAGTCTAAGCCGAAATGTGGGTTCTATGTAAGGTTTGAAGTGCGGGGGGAAGGGTCACTTTGCTCACTATGTGTGTGGCTAAAGCTAGCAGGCCCAGCTGCAGAGCAGGGTCCTGCTGCTTTGGGAACAATGGCTGAGCACATGAGCATCTGTACGTGAACTAAAAAAAATGTTACTTGGAAGTCTAAGTATGGATGACCATGAAGACTGAGGGATCTGAACCAGCAAGGGTGTCCTTGTACCAAAGGTCATCATTACCGGATGGCAGGATCAGTTTCCATAGCAACAATGCAGCAACCGAATCAAGGGAAACAACTGAATGATTAGAATGTTCTTTTTTTCCTCCTTCTGACTTATAAAAGAGGATCATCTTCCTTGCACTTTGGAACCCCTTAAGTTCTTTAAAATTCAAGGAGAAGGTTAGGACTGAGGTCCCCAACCCCCAGGCTGCAGGCTGCTGCTGGTCCGTGGCCTGTTGGGAACTGGGCTGCACAGCAGGAGGTGAGGGCCTTCGTCTCTATTTACAGCCACTCCCCATCACTCACATCACCTCCTGAGCTCCACCTCCTGTCAGATCAGTCACTGTCGCCCATCAGCCCCAGATGGGACCATCTAGTTGCAGGAACACAAGCTCAGGGCTCCCACTGATTCTGCATTATGGTCAGTTGTAAAAATATTTCATTATATGTTACAATGCAATAATAATTCTGAAATAAAGTGCACAATAAATGTAATGCACTTGAATTATCCCAAAATCATGCCACCCGATCCATGCAAAAACTGTCTTCCACGAAACTGATCCCTGGTGCCCAAAAGGTTGGGGACCGCTGGTCTAGGAGATAGCCCCCAGGGTATGGTACAAGAGTTTCTGCTAAACTGGACATTTCAAGACCCAAATAACTAATTAGAAGTATCAAGGATGTGACCTTATTTTTATCCATGCATAGGGGTTATACTTGGAATAAAATGGACAATGTTGAGATCCCTAAGGATAAAGGTCTTAAATGTCCTGAGGAAAAGAATCCTGCACCCTTTGCTACTTCTGACTAGGCTAGCCTTTTGCTTGATTCCCGGCAATTGAAGTGGACTACCTCGCGGCCATTCCAGCACTACCTGACCCAAACTATGAAATCTCCCCTGATGTATAAGATGCAATAGTTATAATTATCTTATACCCCAATTTAGTATCAACTAGTCTTTGAATGGGTACACTTACGTAAAAGGCTGAATAGCAACAGCATAATCTTCTGCAGTCTGTCCCTGGTAATCTTTAGCAAAGACATCAACACTTTGCTGGAGCAGAAGACTGACTGTACTGGATGATTCACATTGTACGGCAAGCATGAGGGGTGTTCTAAAATAACAGAGAGATAACTCCACCTTTAGGAACTTTAATAAAGTTACTTAAACAACTAATATGATATACTTTACCAGTTCACTATCTTGCCTGTCTGTGTACAATTAACCATTTACATGTACTTGTAGACACAAGAATCCTGGGTGCTCAAGGGTTCACTTTTGTAAATTACCACTGAGGCTAAAAGAAAGGGACAAAAGAAAGCCTCCCGTCTCACTGGGGTATGGCATAGTAAAAGTTGCTAATTTATAGCCCTTTGATGGGCAAGAAACTATGCTGAGGTCACTTATCTAAAATAGGCCCAGATTTAAATGGAGAATTCTTCCCTAGTCTAAATGGAATATATTTTAATTCAAAGTCAGGTAGGGGTCACAGAAGTAAAAGCTACCTACAGCCTTACATCAACAATATTAGTAATAACGGTAAGAACTGTACTCAGAGTACTTTCAGGTATCGATGATGAGAAGCATGTGCTGGGCACTGAAGTAAATGCTGTACACACACACAGACACACACACACACACACACATAATCTCACACACAGCAACCCTTGGTGGATATCTTTTGATCTGCCTTTTCATATCAGAAAACATATTTGGTGATCAATAATGTCCCCAAGGTCCACATCTAGCAAGTGGGAAGTCAGGAATTGAACCCAGGTTTCTGGGAGTCTAAATCTATCTCTTTTCTCTTTATCACCCACCTATGGCTCATCTTCATTCAAGGAAAAGTTTATCCAATGAAAGCTGTCTTTCTTCCCTCTGCCCATACCAATTAAAAATAAAAACACCAAAATACACTAGAAATGCAAATGGAAAAAGCTGATGAATCCACACTATCTGGTAATAGCAATTCATAGTCACTTAAGGATAACTTAACATCAATATGCTTCAAAGAAAGCAACTTAAAGCAAAGACTCACTGAGTAATGCAAAAGACAAAATGAATTTCAGCTCCTATCTATGTGAAATAGAGCATTTTTAAAAGAAAAGTATGTAAGAAGCAGAGGTTAGACAAATACTCTGACGGGGTGAAGAAGTTCATATTGAGTCATAAAGCAATCTAAAAGTTAAAGTTCGTACTTCATAAAACTAACATGAAACCCCTTTAGCTAATACAAGATCATATCACTGAAAAAAGATAATATGATAAAAAACATCAAATTACAAACAGTCAATATTGTAAAAGAAGATGAATCCTTCTGTATACTGTTCTTTACATTGTCCAGTCCAAATCACTGATTTTCTAACTGAACATTTCTGTTGACATTTTTCACTATACCCCAATAATTACAAGGTAATCTTCTTATTCGCTTAATATTTCCGACTTGAGTGACTGTTACCATTCTAGAAAAACACTCACTTTTTTTAATAAAAGAACTAATTACTGTACCTGTCCAGGGCATCAACCGTATTTACATCTGCCTTTTCCTTTATTAAAAATTGTGCCACGTTCATGTTTTTTTGTTTCAGAGCAATCAAAAGTGGTGTGTCTTTTAGCTGTAATACAGCAAAAACAATTAGTAATGGACAAAATTAAGTATTTCTCAACTGAAGTGAACACCTTATATAAGACCCTAAGAATGTACATATAATACAGAAAGTGAGTAAAGAGTAGCCCCTTCCTTCTCAGCCCTGTGCTTTCCCATGTGCTACTCCTTCCCTTGGAAACTCGCCGCCTCTGCCTCACTGCGTTAGCTCTGGTCATCTCCAAAGCTCACTTCAGACACTTACTGCTCCCAAGAATCTTTGCTTCTGTCACAGCATTTATCATGGTATATCGTAATGATTTTAGTGATTCTCATCTAAAAAGAGCTTCTTGTGGGCAGGGGCAGGATCTATTGTCTCTACACCCCCAGATCCTAAGATATAGTAGTGAACATTTGCAGTATTTTTATTGAGTTAATGATCTAAATATTACCTCTAGAGCAGTGTTTCCTAAACTATATTCCAAAGAATATCTGCCCTACAAGAAGTAATGTTCCCCAACAGAAAGTTTGCATGATCATCTATTGGTGAGAAATATTACAAAATTGTGCACTGTGTGTCCAGTATGAAAACAATCGTCTGAATTTGCCTAATCCCTCTTTGACAATACATTTTTTTGTGGCAAATATTAACATTTGAGAAATTATAGATTGAGAGAGACAGGTTTGAAAGTTTTCAACAAAGGTGGAGGATTTCTCCAGGTGATGCCAACTCACTTGACTCTCTTCTACCAATGGTGACAAGATCCCAGATGCCAATGTCTGCCACTCCTGCTCAAGTGGGTCATTAAGGAAATGGGCTTTGAATTAAAAGAGACAGGTTTCAAATGAACTTTGATTGCTTATTATTAAATGGTCCATGGAATTTCTCCTATTACAAGATCACAGATTTTTATCTCAGCTGTTAAAAAACTCAGTATGAAATTTTATTCTCAATGATAATGGTAATCCTGGGACCCTAATGCATATCTACCTTTTTAATCCATTTTCATTCTGGTTTCCCTTTTAGTTGTTACTTAAAACTATTTTTATTTTAGGCAAAATATGAATCAGAAATAGAAATATAATGGTTTCTTAATAAAAGTTCTGCTACTGTCTATATGAATTATTTCTAGCATAGGTAAAGGCACTAAATTACTTGCATTTTTAAGGGATGATGCTGAGAAGAAACATATAACGTCATCTCCAATCTGCATAACCAATCCAACCATAACCCTGATTAACCGAAAAAGGCTTATAGGCAGTCTAATAGGAAGACGATTATTTATGGTATATATTAAGAAAAAAGAGTTTTTAAAAAGCCATCTTCTGAATTCTAAGACTCAACCCTATTACTAAGGGAATAATATAAAATATAGGCTATATATTGTAAATAAAGATAACCTATCAAAAAGTGGGCAAAGGACATGAATAGAAATTTTTCAAAAGAAGACACAAGAATGGCCAAGAAACATACGAAAAAATGCTCAACATCTCTAATCATCAGGGAAATGCAAATCAAAACCACAAGGAGCTATCACTTAACTCCAGTGAGAATGGCCTTTATCAAAAAGTCCCAAAACAATAAATGTTGGCATGGATGCGGAGAGACAGGAACACTCCTACATTGCTGGTGGGACTACAAACTAGTGCGACCTCTGTGTAAAGCAATATGGAGATACCTAAAACAGATTCAAGTAGACCTACCATTTGATCCAGCAATCCCATTATTGGGCATCTACCCAAAAGAACAAAAGACATTCTATAACAAAGACATCTGCACCCGAATGTTCATAGCAGCACAATTCACAATGGCGAAGATGTGGAAACAACCCAAGTGCCCATCAATACATGAGTGGATTAATAAAATGTGGTATATGTATACCATGGAGTACTACTCAGCTATAAGAAATAATGGTGATCTAGCACCTCTTGTATTTTCCTGGATAGAGCTGGAACCCATTCTACTAAGTGAAGTATCCCAAGAATGGAAAAATAAGCACCACGTGGACTCACCATCAGATTGGTTTCACTGATCATCACCTAAGAGCACATTTAGGAATAACATTAATCGGGTGTCAGGCAGATGTGGGTTGGGGAGGGGATGGGTGTATAGAATGAGTGCAATGGGCACCATCTAGGGGATGGACATACTTGAGGCTCTGATTCTGGGGGGGGGGGGGGGGGGCCGGGGGACAAGGGCAATATGCGTAACCTAAACTTTTGTACCTCCATAATATGCTGAAATAAAAATAAAAATTTGTTCTTCCCTCTTCTTGCCCACTTCATTCCCACCTACTCACCACCAATCTGCTTTCCTCAGAGTTCTCCTACAATTGATGACTTGGCAGGTTGACCACTCACTAACACTCTCTACCTGAGAATTATCATCCCCACAGCTGAAGAGCTCCTGGTCTAAACATAAAAACTTTGGGGGGACATGCAAAAACCTCTTCTTGGTGTTTTCCCTGACTTATATAATTGTCAAATTGGCCTGCATATTTCTGGTAGCTCTCCTTCTCCCTGTCCATTGTTCCCTTTTTAGCCTTGCCACTGAGAGGTAAACCATGTTCATAGCAATTAGTTTTTTACGAACTTCTCAACAGCAAGATTTCCATTTTTGTGAAATGCATTTCTTTTGTTCAAGTTTTATGATAGAGCCCATTTCCAGGGTAAATTTGCTTTGCCATGTTGTTTTACACTAATGAGAAAACAAACAAACAAAAACTTGGTGGGAAAAGAATTTGAAAAAAAAATTTACTTTTAGTGTTATCACAAATATTTACCCTAAATGCATAAAAGAAGCTGTACCCTCTAATGCTTCTTTAAAAGTATCAATATTTCATGTAAAACCTTAGACAATTAAGGTATTTCAAAATATTTTCATTCAGGGAATGCTTGAACTTCCAAACATGGAAAATTGGCCCTTACATTATGTCAATGTTAAAACAAAGGCATTTCCAATAGTTTGAAAATAAATACCTTGTTTGTCGTTTCCAGAGTGGCACCATGAGCACATAGTTTTGCTGCTATTGATAAATCCCCATTATAGGCAGCATAGTGGAGAGCAGTGTTGCCGTAGTCATCCACAACATTGGGATCGGCACCATGTTCTAAGAGCAGAATGACACATTCCTGTGCCTGGCATTGTACGGCCTGTCAGTATTAGACCAAGAAATAGATTGTAAATTCTAGGAATTCAATATAAACATTTCACAGGTTTCACTTATGAGTTATATTTCAATGAGATAAATTCATTTTTATCCTATGGGTTTAAAGAAAACCCATCTCATGCTGAAATAGTTGGCAGCTATATACCTTTATCAGAGGTGTCCTGTTTTTGCCGTCACGGGGGTTAAGGTCACAGTCTTTGTCCAGCAGGAAAGTTACCACCTGTGCATCTCTGCTGGCAGAGGCCAAATGGAGAGCAGTCCTATGAAGGCGAGAGGACTTTTTAGAAAATTGTAGTTCACCATCTCAAAACATATTTATGTAATTGCAAACATTAAATCTCATGGTAGTCCATCTGTTTTCAAAACAAATCTTTAGTTTTCTTGTGAAGGCAGAATATGTCTTCGCTCTTAGTACTCACTGCATTAATGAAAGAGCAGCCTATCGGAATACAAAGACATTGACCTTTGGAGTCATTTCAACTTGGGTTTGAAGCCTCCTTTAAGCTGTCACTTACTGGCTATGACTTAGCTTTTCTGTGTCTCAGTTTCCTCACTACTAAAATGGAAATGAGAATAGTGGGGACACCTCCCAGGATGCCACTGTGATGCTTACGTGAGAATCTATGCTAAGTGTTTTGAAGAGTTCCCAGCACAAATAACAGCTCAATAATTGTTAGATATTATAACGATTACCATGACTACTACCTAATAATGATGACATTCTGATTAAGTAAAAATGATACAATACCTACCTTGTGGTAAGTTTGAAAGATGAGAGATACAACCGTATTTCAGTGATTCTAAGAAACTCATTTTTTTCACATTTTAACACCTCTGTCATTGGAATGCCACTTGTAATTCATGATTTATTATAACTATAATTGGCAGCATTTTAATTATCTTATTGATACATAAGATAATGGGGCATCACACAGTCCATGATGACTTACATTAAATGAACTTTGGTATATAGAACAGGTCTCTGGTAGTTCTTTTCATATGATTAGCATTTAAAGACATTTTAGTTTTTACTTTCCACCGTAAACATACTATGAAAAAAGAGGGCTGAAATAACAACAGTGCATTTTTGAAACAAAGTTAATTCTTAATTTGATTTTCAAAGAACTTTAAACCAAAGGAAATGCAGGATTCAAATGAATAGGTATGGCTTATTTTGTTCAGTACTTAGACTTATAGAACGTACGTAAATCAGATATTCCCAATGACTAATATTAGTATTGAAGACTTATACCACATTTTGCTAATCCATTCATGAATTGATGGGCATTTGGGTTGTTTCCACATCTTTGCAATTGTGAATTGTGCTGCTATAAACATTCGGGTGCAGGTGTCTTTTTTATAGAATGACTTTTGTTCTTCTGGGTAGATGCCCAATAATGGGATTGCTGGATCGAATGGTAGGTCTACTTGAATCTGTTTAAGGTATCTCCACATTGCTTTCCACAGAGGTTGCACTAGTTTACAGTCCCACCAGCAGTGTATGAGTGTTCCTGTCTCTCTGCATCCACGTCAACATGTGTTTTGGGACTACCATGGAATATTACTCAGCTATTAGAAATAATGGCGATATGGCATCTCTTTGGTTCTCCTGGAGAGAGCTGGAACCCATTCTATTAAGTGAAGTATCCCAAGAATGGAAAAATAAGCACCACATATACTCACCAGCAAACTGGTTTCCCTGAGTGCACATTTGGGAATAACACCAATTGGGTATCGGACAGAGGTGGGGGCTGGGGGGAAGGGATGGGTGTATACCTACTTGATGAGTGCGATGCACACTGCCTCGGGAATGGGAATGGGCACGCTTGAAGTTCTGACGGGGGAGGGGATGGGTGCATACCTACTTGATGAGTGCGATGTGCACTGTCTAGGGAATGGACACGCTTGAAGCTCAGACTCAGGGGGATGGGGAGGCATGGGCAATATATATAACCTGAACTTTTGTACCCCCATAATGAGCTGAAATTTAAAAAAAAGAAAAAAAAAGGGCGCCTGGGAGCAGGACCCCTCCAGGGTTTCCTCATCCCAGGTGCTCAGGCGCCCGCGGAGGGGAGAAAGCCGAGCCCCTTGGGCGACAGGAGGGCTCGGGCTCCCGCACGCCCCCCGGCCCGCGCCCAGCCCCGGGCTCACGGTTCCTATCACCTGTGCTTGTTGTCTGTCTCATTCAGCAACTCTCTGTTGCGGTAAAAGATCTTCTGCACTTTCAGGAGTTCATGCCGGTAGGCAGCTCTGTGGAACTTCCCCATCTCTTTCAACCGGAGGTCATGGTCATATCCTCGGGTTAAGAATGCGAAGTCACACGTCTCAGTCGGGGGAAGTTGGGTCGCCCTGGAAGGGGCAGGGGCAGGGGCAGGGACAGAGGCGGTGGGCCCCATCCTGCCGCTCAAGCCAAAAGCTTCTTTCGGGTGGAGCCTTCCGGGTCCGCGGACACCTCAGCTCCTCCTCGCGTTTCCTCCGCCTCCGTAGCCCAAGGCTGGCAACCCTGTCTGGCCGACACCCGCAAGGAGCAAGCTCCGCACCTTCGTGCGGGTCAGACCAGTAAAGGCCAAGTCAACCGTCAGCGCCCGCGCTGCACCTCAGCAGGCGATGTCGCCGGCGTGAGCACAAAGACCCACGCGCCGCGGCTGGGGAAGTCTCTGGGGCCGTTGGCGTCGCCGGCAGGGGGCGGCTGCGGCGCGGGATGGCCCGGCTCTCCGCTGGCTGCCCCGGGGCCCCCGCGCGCTGCCCGCCGGGCCGAGATAGCAGCCGCGGAGCACGCGAGGAGGGTTCCGGGACGTCCTTCTCCGCCCTCGGCGCAGGCAGGTGCCTCTCCACGCCCGCTCCGTCGGCGGGGAGGAGCGGGCCGGGCGCGGACGCTGGGCGACCCTGAGGATGACAGCAACAAGCGGCCTGCGGGGCAGGGCAGGAGGGTTGGCCAGAGGCCCGGAGGCAGGGCTCCCACCTGGATGGAGTGGAACGGGGCCTCACCGATGGAGACGATGTCCCCGGGAACAATCTCGTTGCTGGCGATGGGCCTCCACTTGCGGCTTCGGTAGACCTGGGCGGTGAGGGGCGGCAATGTCACTGCGGAAGACGTGCCTGCGCTGTGCCCACCCCCAGACTGGGCAGGACTCTCCCCGCCACGCGCACCTGGATCACGCGGGGCTTGTTGCCCATCTTCCGGATCTCCGACATGTTCCGCATCTGCTGCTGCACCAGGGAGGCCGCAAACGCCACCAGCATGGACAGCGTGAAGACGCTGTAGTACCAGTACTCGTCCAGGCACCAGAGTCCCACACACAACACCTGTGGGACATCAGCCTGTCTGTCCCCACCCCACCCGTCCTGTCCCCCGGGAGCGTCTTCTGCCCACAGGCTCTGACGCATGAGGACAGGGACAGGTTTTGGGGGTTTGGAAGTGGCAGACAGGTTTGCCCCGGCTGTGAAAGCCCCGAGGAAGGAAATGAGAATGGCCGGAGCTGCCGCTTTACCTGAAACACGAAGAACGGGGCTGTGGCTCTCTCCTTGGAAAGCTCCGAGAAGTCGGGCACCACCATCTCGGCCCTGCAAGCGACCAGACCCCACATCCTGTTCCTGGTGCAAGGCCTCTCGGGGGTGGAGGCCCCACCCTGACAGCTCCGCTCGGGGCACGGCAGACCCCCCCGGAAACCGAGGGGCCGTGGGTGGGTGTGGGGAACCTGGGCAAGCCTTCAGGCTCCTCCTCATCTGGGCCTCACCTGGGGCAGACATGCTGCCCGCCCACAGCCCTCTGGTCCGCAGGAGCCCGAGGAAGCTTCTCAGTCTGCTGCTGCTGCGGGGCCGCTGCATCGTGGACCGGGCCTTGCTCACGGGGGACCCGGTGCTGCAGATGAAGGTGGGTGGCAGGAGGTGGGGGGTCCTCAAGCTACTCAGGAGGAAACAGGCCCGGAGAGGGCGGGCCAGTGGCTGGGCCAGGATCCCACCCAGGTGTAGATGGTGGAGGCGGGTGGACTCGGGTGAGTGCCGTGGACAGGAGGAGCTGGGAGGTGGTGGGAAGCAAGGAGGTGAGAGAAGCCAAGGGCAGCCAGGGTATCTGTGGGTGCCCGGGGGTGTCAGAGCAAGGTGGACTGAGAGAAGGGGGTGAGTCCTGGGAGAGGCGGGTGTGGTGGGGTCACAGGGAGTGGGAACTGCAAGCGCAGGGCGAGAGGAGACGGGATGCCGCCCCGGTGAGAGTGGGGCCTGGGACCTGGGTGGGATGGGCCGGGTCGGGCAGGGAGCCCCACGAGGTCAGGCTGTCTCATCGCAGACGCAGGGCCAGCTCTCCAGGGCTGGAGAAGGAGGCAGAGTGGCCCTGGCCATCCAGGGTCACCACCTTCCTCCCCAGGAGCCAATCGAAGACCTCAGCCCAGACCGGGTGCTGGACCTCCGGGCTGACTGCCGGCTCCACGTCATCTTTGGGGGCACTTCCTGAGCCTTGTCTACCTGTACAGGGAGGCCCAGGCCCGGGGGCCTGAGAAGTGAGTGCCACCCCCAGAAGAGGTAATGCCCCTGCAGTCAGGAATGGCAGGAGGATGAATGCCCAGACACTGACGGGAGAGCCTGTGGGTCGTCTGGGCCAGGGAGGGACACAAGGCCAGGCCAGTGTGGTCAGCCAAGCACGGGCCTGGCTCTGTGCCAGGGCAACAGGGAGCCATAGAGGGTGTGTGAGCAGCAGAGGGATCCCTGACCCCCATGCATCCCTGCAGGCAAGAGCAGTTTGTGGACCTGTACAAGGAGTTTGAGCCAAGCCTGGTCAAAGGCACTGTGTACGTCATGGGCATGGCCATGCAGATGGCCACCTTTGCCATCAACTACAAGGTGAGGCCTGGCTCCCCGCCCCCAGCATGCCCCGCCTGCCCACCCAGCACCCACCACACGCAGCCAGCTGTCCATCCCCGCAGGGCCCGCCCTTCATGGAGAGCCTTCCCGAGAACAAGCCCCTGGTGTGGAGCCTCCTGGTGTCACTCCCGGCTATCGGCCTGCTCCTCGCCTCCTCGCCCAACTTCAACAGCCAGTTTGGCCTCGTGGACATCCCTGTGGAGGTGAGTGGCCCTGAGGCCACTGGGGCTTGGCTGGGGCCTAGCTGTGGGTCGCTGGCTCACTGGCCCTCCTGGGATGGGTCTGTCCTGGGGTCAAGCCCTCAGGAAGGTTCAGGCTTGGGGCTCCTGTCCCCCACGGGGCTGTTCCCCAGTGTGTGTTGGGGGAGGGGTGTATGGTGGAGGGAAACCGGATCCCCCCAGAAACTCCAAGGCTGACCCCTCCCTTTGAGTGGCTCCCACTGCCTGTCTGGGGCCAGGGCAGGTGGGAGGTTGGGGGTAGGCCCAGCTCTCACCTGTGCTCCCACCCTCCTTCCTGCTGGGGGTCTGAGTCCACCGCCTCAAGGCCGGCTCCGCTCAGCTTCACATCCTGCTGCGGGTGCCCCAAGTCCAGAGGGCCTGGGTCATCGTGGTGGGTGTAGGCCGCAGAGGCCGGCGGCAGCGGCTGCTCTGGAAGGAAGGGGACTCTGTCTGGGAGGGCGCTGTGGGGGAGGGGATCGGGACTGCAGGCAGCGCAGGGGCACCCAGGGACGGGAGGAGATATGTGGCCCAGAGCAGCAAACATGGGAGGTGAGAGGGGTCACAAGGCGGGGGCAGGGATCAGTGGGAGAGGGGCAGGAGACCAGGGCAGGGACTGGGGGAGTGGGGGGCACTGGGGGCGGGGAGGGACAAACAGGCAGAAAGGAACCAGGAGCCCACGTCGCTGGGAGGTGAGAGGGAGGACAGAGAGGTGATGGACGAAGGGATGGATGCACAGCCGGCGGGGGCTGAGGGCGGCCGGGTGGGGCGTGGGGTCCTCACCGAGGGTGCAGCGGCTGGGGGGCGCTGGCTCCAGGTGCCCAGCACTGCTGCAGGCGGCCTCCTCCAGGCGGCAGGCGCTGGTGTAGACCGCCCCGTCTGAGCCGCACACCGGGGGCCCCATGGGCGCAGCAGCATAGCGGACGCAGCTGCATCGTGGGACCGCCGCCCCCTCCTTAGGGGCCACCGTGGGGCCAGGCTCCCCAGGGGTCTAGCCTGGGGGACTAGGCAGGGTCAGCGGGGCCTCGGGACCCCCACCCCATACTTTGCATGCGCCCCACAGGGCCTGGGGGACGGGGAGAAGTCCCTGGGGCTGGGGACCAAGCCCCCCATAAGGAGGGAGCGGGCGCGACAGTTAATGGAAGGTCTTTGTAGTGCACATTCTTGCAGAGAGTGAGAAAGACAGAAGATCGACACATGTAATAAAGTTATTGCGGAGTGTGGAAAATACCGTTAGAAAGATATATAATGTGAACAAGCGCAGGCCGGAAGAGCACCCCACTTCAGAGCGAGAGCTGAGAAGAGACGTGGCGGCCGGGCTGTGGGGCCCGGGTGCTGGTGCAGCGTGTACGCGCGTCTCCCCAACTCTGTGTGCGGTGACATCACACTTGGTAGTTGGAGTTGAACCGTGGTAGCATTTGCGCAACAGAAGTCAGCAGACGTGAGGTATCGGGGGTTTTCTTTCTTTCTTTTCTTTTCTATTTTTTCCAGAGTCAGTTATTAAATATTTACCGGCAAGCAAATACAAGCAAAGGGAAATACACCACGGACCGTAAGGAAAGGGGCGCGCGCAAAGGTGCTGAGCTAAGAGGAGCACTTGAGGGAAAGCTGTTTCTGAGCTCTTATTTCGAACATGAAGAATGAATGCACAATGTTTATTATTAATAATGTACTTTTCTCTGCTGCAACTAAATGAATATTGAACAAATACAATATGTTTGTTTAAAATGATACCAAATTGTTACCTTGACCTCATTTACTCATTACTCATTTCTTGGTTAAAACAAGGATAATATATCAGAGGTTTGTTATAAAGAATAAATCTAACATTACATGTAGAATATACGGCTAAACGTCCCTGGCACATACCAAAACCTTGATCAATGTTGGCTATTGTTGTTATTATTAGTAGTAGTATTATTATTTTACTTTGCTCAGTGCACTTGATACTGTAGTTACGCCAGATTCTTGGTAGTTTCTGAAATGCAAAATATTGTTTCCTTGCCTTAAATATCTTGGTCTCTTGGCCTCAAAAATCCCTTTTTGTCTACCTGGAAACGTTCTATTCATCCATCAATCTTTTACTAATTTCACATTCTTTCTTTCTTCCTTTTTCCTTCTTGATCTTCTCATAACACCTCACGTAAAAGGCCCTGTATCTGCACACAAGCCAATGCTGTAACTTCTATGTATATTTTCACATGGGTTTATCACACAGTAGATTAAGTCTGAAAAGAAGTTAGCACATTCTTTTTTGGAGATGTTTTCTATCTTTAATATACTTCAGGGTTTTGTGACATATGTTAAGTGGTCCGGTATGGCAAAATATCAAATCCATTGTAATATATTTATCATACATTAAAATGCCACTGAATACTTACTGAAATTATAATGTTTCCTAAACTCTATTACTTTTCTACATCTCTGATATTGTATAGAAACAATCTAAATGTTCTCTGCTTGCATATTTGATATAACTATCAATTTTATTATTTTACTAATTTATTAATGTTCTGATTGTGTTATATATAACATATATAAAACATAAATAATTCCAATATACATAATGTATATAGCATATATACATATAAATAAACATACATATGCATACTTTATTCTGTCATTCATTAAATTAACTTGTATTTTGTATCCTGCTTTCAACTAACAGTTCTGTGTTCTTGATTTATCACAAATTATATCCAAGAATTAACCAAAATTAATGTAAATTCTTAATCATTTCAGTGATGCTAGGACCTTAGAATACTTTGCTTTCAATTACTTTCTCCCTCCTTTAGGTTATTTTAAACATGCTTTTGTTAGTATCCCAAAGATATTTATTTTTGTGATTAGATATTCAGTTTTCAAAAATTTGAATTAAAATAGCATAATTGAAATTTCTTACATAGGAAACCTAATTTGTTAACAATATAACATTTTAAAATCTTGTAAAACTTTAAAAATAATTTTATGTATAAAATTACACTTGCTAATCATTCAGATATCATTGCTACTTCATAATTTTGTAAGCAAAATAAGTTTACTTTCCCAGTTTGAGGGAAAACGTATGCATCTAAACACAGAATTACCCATCCAACCAAATTTTTAGCAGCAACAACAAAAAACAAAGCTCTAAAACTTAAATTTACATTGGAATAAAATAAGATTGTACTTCATCTCTGTTATGGAATTCTGCTGATTTTCATTATGTTCATCACTTTACTTCACTAAAATCTAATTGTTTCTCTCAGATTGTAGAACACAGCTCTTCATCTCAATACATTTTATAAAATATACTCAAAGACATCTACACAGTCATTTATTTTATTTTCAACAATTCTGGAACAAATGACAGATGTTGTTTCCAGAGTTTTCTTCCAGTATTCTTAAAAGAACAATGGGGTGGTTTGATTATCTAGTCATCATGTATCACTTTACTCACTCTCCAAATCCTTGGCTTACTCAGGTACTCAGATAAAAGGGAGCAGTACCTAAACCACTTCCCAGTGTCACCTTCTGGCCTCTATTTTTACCTACTTTCTTTCTCTGCTCACAGAGGAAAAAGGTTATGTTAATGAAAAAGTATTTTCACTTTTTTATTATATATCATAACTCAAAATTTATTTAACGATTGAAAGCACTAATGAAAAACATAGTTTCTATGCTGGCACATTGTTCTTTGAAAAATTGTTTATTCTTTAGATTTCCTCCTAAGATCTTTCAGATTGTCTCATTTCTCCAATAATTGTTACTCGCTATTAGCTTCTTAGACTAAATAGGTAAATTGTAGATGTAGATAGAGATGTAGATAAAATTATGTATCAGTTTTTATTTAAGAAATTAACTTGAGAACTATATTTCAGGTGAAAAACATTTTTAATATTCCCTAGATGGCTTCTTAGTTACTGTCTGAAACTTGTATGCCCAAACAATAGAATTCATAAATCCATTCATATGTTTTTCTTTCACTATATATTGTGATTGATGCCTATTTGAAATTCCATTATTTTCTGACATGTATAGATTTTATTCACATTGCTGGAACTACATAGACCAATGTATTGCAAGTGTGCACACCTACATATAAGCACAAAATATCACAATGAATTAGACTATTCACTAAGAAAACTTTTATTGATACACTGCTACCAATCGGGCATCATGCAGAACACAAGAAATGTAGTGGTGAACAAAAAACTGTGTTGAGGTAAAATAGTGTTTTTCCAAACCATGTCTGGGAATATTGATGTTCTGTTACGAATGCAGTATTTGGGGAAGAAGGCAAGGGGGGATGTACTCTGTGAAGGAGAGGTCTTTCGAGCACGTTAGTAGTGTTAAGGTAATGGCAGTGGAGGCAAGATGACGTGATGAATATTTTACAGAGAAACTTCTTCAAGGCCACAATTGGGTACCATGTGATTAAAACGTGGTTGCTTCTCAGTTCTGATTCTTACCAGGCCACGTGCTATATGAAAACACAGTCACAGAAAAGCCTTTCTTTGCAGCAATTTAAGAGAACCCTGTAACATCAGAAACGGTTTTTCTTAAAGCTGTCATTGTTGAACTGAGCAATAGGAAATGATGACAAATGCTCTGAAATGTGTCGTCCTGCAGAGAAGTGACCCGAGTAAGTGTCAGCTTCTTTCAGCGTCAGTGATTACTCTGCTCGGGGACCTAAGATAACGTGTAAACACGTATTTGTATTAAGAGATTTCAAAACTTCCCTTTAAAATGTGTAAGCTATTGATATATTCCACTTGCTTGTTTGTGGTTCTTTCAGGTTCTCTGTTCTTTTATACAATTCAGAACTGTATGATATACTATCATCCAAATTCAAGTTTCCTTTGCCTTATTATCCTGGTTTGATCTGTGACATGAGTAAGAGTTATATGAACAATCTAAGGAGACATTAGCTAACAGTCAGAAAAAAAATATTTTGAGATATATGAAGGACAAAAATAATTGAAATAAGGCAAATCTTCTCAAGGTAGTAAGTAGATATTATCAAAAAAAGACTGAACTAGAAATGTGAGCAAAAATCTATGAAAATAAGTGTAACTAACCCTGGAGGAACAGATTAAGTGTCTTACTACATAATTAGAGTAGTGAGAAAGGCTGACGTCTATGATTAGGACATTAAAAACAGTTTAATGTGCAAAATATAAATATATAATTAAAAGATATGCAAACATTCCCTATGGCTGAAACTAGTGTGTTCATTATTATTATTACACTGAATCAACGAAACTGCTCTCCAATAAGCAAGTAGTTATTGATTTGTTCTTCATTGTTCAACTCAAAATTAGTCAGGGTACACTAGTTATTTCCAATTAACCAAAAACTGAGGACAACGGAAAAACATAGGCAAAGCATGAAAAATAAAAATTCTGGAAGGCACTGGAGAGCTAACAATACCACGAGTTTATTGAGGAACAACCCAGACAGGACAGGAAACTCAAGGAGATGAGCTCTGCTTCAGGGGCTGCTTTATCCTGGGGTATCCTCCAATGTGGAAAGGAGATTGAGAAGTTTTGGAGAACTTTGAATATTCTTTCAAGGCTAAGTTAAAAGGGACAGTCTGGGCCCTGTCATACCACATCCACACGCCCTTAAATGTAGGTAGGAAGCAAAAGCAGACAAACGTCACCTCCTCTGTCCGTTTCGAATTGCTCAGTTCTCCTGGCTCCAGCTCTTTTAGCCCCTTGTCTTTAAGTTGCATCTTGGGCTGAATGGCTGATGCCCACAGAGACCTCCAGGTGTCCGTTCCAGAAAATGTCCCTTCACTAAGGATAACCATCCCAGAGGCACCTCTTTGGGCTGAATTGCCTTCTGGAGACTTTATAGGGAGAGGTCTCCTCTCCATCCATGCTCTTCCATGTCCTGTACTGAGCCTCGGTGCTACCTGTGGGTGGCCCAGGACGGCCCACATCAGCCTTGTTAATGGGTGTTGCGGTCTTCAAGGGTGTGGCTGTGAACGCTCCCAGGAGGAATGGGTTTGGCTGGAACCCAATCAAGGCAACCCCTACAGATACATGGTGCTCGGAAATCCCAGGAGCCTGGCCTCAATAGGTCGTGAGACTCCACTGAAAACCAGTGACTGAGTTCCTCAGGACTGTATTTATGGAGAAAAATATTAGTAAACAGAAACTAGAAAAAAATCACCAGGAATGATTTCTGGTCCTCCACTTATGAAAAACCTGGGAATGCTGGCATTGAAGTTCCTTACAAGAACAAGGAGAGTCACTTGCAAAGTCATGTAGATAATCAATGTAGGACGAGCCTCACCGAGGTTCTAAATCCTACTGTGCTCACAGGAAGTCCTCCTGACACGAAGCCCACGGGGACAGCATGCAGTGCCTTCATGGACACTTCATCCCTTCAGAGTTATAGAAAATCTTACCTGGACACAATCCTAATTAATGTAAGGATTGTGGGGCCGTCTTTGGTTGTCCTTCATCATGTGCTAGAGGTCACACTGGACATGTTATCGTATATGGAAAAAATGTGAAGAAAACTTTGTTCTTCATTCCTCATTAAACATATGAGAACTCACAGTGTCGAGAAGCCTTATGGGAGCATGGAATGTGGGCATGCCTCAGTCATTCCCAGCAACTTGGAGCATCTACACAACGGCACACTGCAGCAGCTTCCTGAATGCAGGAAGTGGGGAAAAGCTCTCAGCGGTTACCAGGGGCTGGGGGAGGGGAGAGTGGGGGGATGTTGGTCAAAGGGTATAAAGATTCAGTTAGGCAGAATACGTTCTGGAGATCTGTTTTGTAGCATTGTGACTTTAGTTAATAATGGTGTATTCTATAGTTGAAATTACCAAGAGAGTAGATTTTAAACATTCTCACCACCTCCAAAAATGATAAGTATGTGAGGTAATGGATGTGTTAATTAGTTTGATTTAATCATTCCCCAATGTCTACATACATTGTAACATTACATTGCATACTGTACCCCATAAATATATATAATTATAATTTTGTCAAATAAAAATAAAATGAATTTTCTTCTAGAAGCAAACTTTGGGTTTTTCTTCAAAGTAGCATTTTTTTCCTTTCAATTACCTCAGCATCTATGCAGACCCTAATAAACTTTATTAATAACTTTTCCATATCTTTTTATACCTAGTGTGCACAAGAAGCACTAGGAGCCAAGAACTCAAAACCCTATTTTGTTAGACCATAAATTTGCATGCTTTGTACTAGAGAAAGACTCCAGTTCACCTAAACAATACCCATGAGATCTACGCATACTTTCTTGTGGAACTTAACGAGATCTATCTTTTTTATCTTTTTCCCTTTGTGATATACATGTGCACGTGAATTTTAGATTATCATTATATGAAATTTGAGAACATTTAAACAAATTAACTTAGAATGGGTTAAAGTCATTTTACAGGTGTTTTCCATGTTAGCACAATTCTTATTTGTAGGTACTATGATGTTTACTTTTTATGATAAGCATAATAAAAATGTTTACACTTATGGGATCTAAACATGGGCATGTTTCCAACTGTCCCAGTCTCTATGACGATTTCTGAAATATCTTTTTCTATATGCTGAAAAATAACGTTAAGGACAAGAAATGCTGCTAGGGCAACAATTTCTTCACATTTTAAGTGAAGTAGAACTGGTTTAACTAAAAGCAGTTGTGCAAAATAGTCCCTTAAAATATCCATTAGGAATGCCCAGTACTTATTTTAACACAGAACATTTTGCTTAACATAAGGCTGCTACATTCCTCTCTTTACATGTTTCTGTAACCTTTTAGTGAAGTGTCATCATAGCTCAGGCTCTATAATGCCACAGAACTGTCCTAGGTTTCATTAGCATTGTTTGGTGTGCAAAATTCCCACCCACACTCTGGACCACACGCCCTCATTACTCACAGAAATAAATGATCCCTGCTGAGTAAACTACTGGTTCGTCTCTTCATTTTCCCCCAAGTACCTGCCAGTTTAAAATGCGCACACACATACACACATAAAAATATATTTTTAAGATAATGGTATTTTCCATTTTAAAGGGACGAAAGCTAAATTTCAGTCTTAATTGTGAGATAGTCATGCCCACATTATCATCATTGAACAATATGTTTGGTCAAATCAATGAAAAGACATAACAATATGGAAGACACATGTTTATATGATAATTATCTTTGGTCTATGTTTAAGAAGCTTTACTTTTGCTAAAAGTCTTACATTAGGATTACTGGAAGGTGACTTGGTGAAAACAGGGAAAGCCTGCACTTTCTTAATAAAATTCTAACATGCACACCATTAGTTTCAATATACAAAGTAGATGTTTATTTCAATAAACACATCAAACACATGAAATCAAAACAAGGGAATCGTCTTGAGAAACTATCAGCATAGTCTGAGGATGGTTTTGTACACACAAACACACACACACATAGAGTTGTATTTTTTTCCTTTTATTTGTGCATTACTCCCATCCAAACTATCATCCACTTCTGCCACCTGAGCCCCCAAACATGTTCCAGATCGGCGCCCTGCCCTCCCTGCTCACCGGCCCCTCCCCAGTAGAAGCCTCATGTCTACCAGGCAAGTGCAATGGTTTCATGACGGTTCTCCTTCCGTACAATTCTGACCTCTGTATTGTTCATAAAGCAGTCAGAGCAATCATGTTCAGGCTGTAACCTGAACACACGATTGCCTCTCTTACAAACCTCCCGCAGTTTCCCTTCGCACTGTGAGTTTACTTCTGCTCCGCTCGGTTTCTCGGTGCAGCCCAAGTGTGTTTATGTTGTGCTCTTCTCATCGTCGTCCTGGAGACTTCAGCCACACAGCTCTCTGCTCCTGCACAGTCCAAGGTCAGTGGCTTCGAGTCACGTGGTAGCTCCTCTCTGGGCTTGGTACACCGTCACAATTCATACTTGCCGAGCTGCCTGCTTCCTGTCCTTTTATACTTCTTGGCATTTCGTTAAAATGTCAGCCACTTAGAGAGTCTCCCCAACCCCCAATCTGAAGAATTTACCCAGTCACTGGCCATAGCATAGACTTTTCTCTTATTCTCCACATAACACTTACAGTCATGTAATGTTCTTCTTGGTTATTATTATTTTTTGAAGAATGTAAGTTTTCTGACAGAGACATTTCCTACCTTGCTCCCCATCGTGTCTACATGCCTGCTGTAGTATGGCATGCGTGTGGCACTGTGAGGACAGCATTGTACTCTGACACGGTCTAAACCTTTCCATGTAAGTTTAATTTATTTGGTGAAAATATGAATAAAGATATGTGAATTGATTGAATTGAAAAATAAATAAATCAATGAAAGAAAAGAGAAGAGCCTTAAGGCTACGCTTCTAAGACTTCTCTTTAACAATTTTTTGGGTTATAATTAGCATAATACAGGTTATTCAGCATTGCATGATGTGTTCATGGACTGGTTTTGAAGAATATCTTTTATTCTGAATTGATTTAATGAACAGGTAAAAATATATGTATACTAAAAATACACAAATATATAACAAAGTTTCATACTTGTTGGAGGTTATCAATAAAATGCCGCTATGGTTTTCTATGGTTTCAAGTTTGTAGTATTAAAATCTTGTTATCCATGTATATGACTATATTTGAGTAAACCATAATGCAAACATGATCTATTTCATTTTTTTCTCTCTTGAGATTGTTATTTTCTGCTACATATCCACTGACAGATGGCTTCTCAACTGGATTATTATTACTTACCCTGTGCTAGTGATTGACAAACCTAGCTGCTCACGCCAATTGCATAGAGAGAGCTTTGTAAAACTACACATTCTATGACTTTTTTCCCTAGAAATCCTCATTCAGGACTTTTGTGTGGGGCCAAGGAAGACGCAGTTTTTCATCAGGGCCCCAGGTGATTCTGAGGTGTGGTGAAAGTACACAGCATGACACTCCGTCCTCACACCTTCTCACGCTACAGCAAACTGCATCTGGTTAATAAAAACGTTACAAACGAGGTTAAGCTGGGTTTTCATCTTTAAAGATTTCAGGGGGAGTATCTGTTCCTTATGATTAAATCCACAAACATCCTTCTGAAGAGGTAATGAGAGCAGAGGTGTCACCTTAACCTGCCATCTGTGAGCGAACTCGTAACTGCGGGAGACACGCGGCAGGGCAAACCTCCTAAATGAACCAAGGCAGCTGAAAACATGAGCTGAGAATCAATCAGCATCTGGGCCAACACAAAAATCCTTAGAACTTGGCAAAATGGTGCATTACTTTGACGTTCAGCATCCAAATTATTTTGCCATCAGTTTTAGAAGGAATACCTAAAAATCTAAATTTTACACTCAGGGGCATTTTAAAGCTATAATTATTTACTATTTTCTTTTAAGGTGATTAATATGAAATTACATGAAAATTTAAAATTCAGTAGTCTTTCCTCGGGGCAAATCATATATTCTTGATCTCTTATTGAGAAGACATTTAGTTTTGTCATATTCCTTCTCTGCTTGTGCTCATGCGCGATCACTTACGATGGGTGACACGCCCTATGGGGAGTCCCAGTGAGTCGGGTCCCCCAGTGATCCCCTCCCAGTGAGTGGGGGCAGCACCCGTGACTCCTTTCCAATCAACAGAATATGGCAATAGCGATGAGATTTCACTGCCATGGCTATGTTATGGCATATTATATTGTTAGACTGTTTTTGCAGACTGCAGAGAGATTTTTCTGCAGGCTCTGAAAAAGCAAACAGCCACACTGCGAACTCCCACGTAGAGCACCACGTGGCGGGGGCTGTGTGCAGTCTCTAGGACCTGAGGAAGCCCACGGCCAAGTCAGTGAGAAGCAGGTTTCCTCAGTCACTCAGCGGCAGGAAAGCGAATTCTGCCACGACCTGAGAGAGTGTGGAAACAGATTCCGCCCTGGCAGAGCTTCCAGATGAGAACACAATCCAACTTCTGCCTGCACTGCAGCCTTGTGAGAGCCTGGGAAGTGGACCTGATCGAGCCATTCCAGGATTACTGACTCAAAGAGACCGTGCGATTGTATGTTGTTTTAAGTGACTAGGTTTGTGGTAATTGGTTGTGCAGTGATAGAAAATGGATGCACAGATTCATATGCAAATTGCTATTGAAAACTTACCTTTATAACTCTAGTATCCCACCTCACACCAAAACATGGTTTCCATTTTTAATTTACTTATTTCTCCACATATATATATTGTGTTAATAATGTGACAGTACAAGAAGCAACAGATTCTCATAAATGGTTTCACCTATGTAAATGTATTTTTTATATCTGTGTATTCAGAATTTATCTTCTACATTAAAAAAAATACTAATTGAATTTGAACTCCTTTGAATAGCCTTGCTTATTTTGACCCCAAAGTCAATTTGCTTGCATTTTACAGTATCATCTGTTCTGCTTACACAACTGCAAATCTGGTGGTGTACACCGGGTGTCAGGCAGAAAATACACTCTTTCCTTGATTCCGCAGCAGTTAGCTCTCGGTTCATTGATAATCAGCTTTGGTAACATGTTTTCATTTCTTCTGGGATGGTCTGAACACCACTTCATTTGGCATTTGTGTTATTATATCTCCACTAGCCACATTGTCCATATTTATTTTACATCCTCAAATTTTATGTATTTTTGAATACAGTCATTGCTTTGGTGACTACAATCATAGTGAAAGCTTCACTTTTGTCTGGTGATGATACAATACATGTCAGTTGTCTTCCATTTCCCGGGCAGTTTGCTCTGCAGTCTTTTGTCATGAACCCTGACATATATTATTTCCCTTTCTAATGTTGCAAGTATCACAAAATTCCTGTAAGCCTACAACCAAAGGGCAGATGTACCTTTTTCTTCATTTGATTGATTCTACTTTGTATGTAACAGAGTAAGCCCAAGGGAAATATCTTTAAATTTCTCTAATAACTGCATAACAATCTTCAATATCAGGGGATACTCATTTCTAGATGTTGCCTCAAATCACTTTATCATCATTAGCATTTTGGACTTTGAAGGTTTCCTTTTCATTTGCAGCTGATCCTTCTTCCAGATTAATGCTTCTGCCTTGATTTTTTTTCTATTTTCTTATCATAAAAGGTGTTTTAAAAAGAAATCATTAGATGATGCTGATAATAAAATAGATATCAAGATGACTTCCAGAATATATTGATCTTACTTTGTGGTTGGCAGAACGCTGAGTGGCAAATACTAGAAAAACTCACATTTAAGTGGATTTACCCTTTTTTATTCATTTAGTTTTTAATACCTCGTTCCTCCCTGGGTGCCTCTAGAAGAAGACGCTTCTAGCACTTCTCCTCCTTAACATACAAGGTTGAAGGTAGTTGCTACTTTGTGGATTTTACATTTATGACAGAGAAAGCCTCCAAAACTAAAAGGAATATAACTAAACAGAGTTGCGTTTTAGGCACCGTGACAGGCAGTGGGGATGTGATTTAAGGCAGGCACCTGACTTGTGCTCCTCTGTAAGTGTGGCAGGAAATGAAAAATGCCAGCTCTGTCCAGACACAGAGTAAAACCCTCCCTGTACCCGCACCTGCCTGTGAGGCTGTGGACAAGTTAATTAACATGTTCAATGCTCAGTTTCTTCATCGACAAGTCAATCTGTGGCACGTATGTCACTACCATAGATTCAAAATGATTTTCTGAAAATATACTGATGCTCTGGCAACTTCCAAAATATTTGTTTGCTTACAATACGCACATAAGTTGAGCAGATAAAAGTAAAAATAATAAAATATGAATGCATAAAATTAATTAAAGGAAGAGGAGAATAGGGTCAAGAACCAAAAAGAGAAACAAATTTAGTCTAACTTTGCTTTTCCAAAATGTTAAGGTAAAACCAAAACATGCTGATGGGTTATGTGTTTTTAATTCAAAAGGAAGAAAGAAAGAAAGAAAGAAACCCAGGTGCACACACACACACACACACACACACATTTACAACATACTAAGTATGTCTATATGGTATTAAACTATACCTTCAATAGATCAATAAGTTGATATATATGGCATTAGATGTTAAAAAATTTATTGTGGAAAATCTTAAAAGGGACATTAACTAAACCTGATAAATTTCAATAAGTAAATAAAAATTTTCCAGTAAATAAATAATGCCCAAAGAGAAAAACCTCACGTGGAAGATGAGATTTGTTAATGAACGCTAAATGATATAGAGTAAAAAAAAAAAAGTGTTTATTCATACAAGCACTGTGGCTTCTTAGGGCATCTTACATAACTGAACTCCAGTAGCCAGAAATCATCTATAATTTCAGAAGTCACCAACAAATTTAATTTCTAGATCATTTTAAATTTGTGTATATTCATGCATACTTCAACTATTTCATAATTTATAATGGTTAAAGCAAAGCACCTAGCTGTAAATCCAGTTAATTTCCAGCAAACAGCTTAGAGAATGAGTGTATGCAATAATAAAATAAACTAGAAAGTGGTCAGAAAATCCTCTTTAAAAAACAGCTGACACAATCATTTGCTCATCACCATCCACGATTTACCATTGCTGAACACCCACCTGCCTCGTGCTAACCACTGGGCGAGACAAACAAAAACTAAGGGAAAAATAGCTCACACTTCTTTAGTGCTCACCGTATACCCAGCCCTTAAATACTGTACATGTGTTATCTTTTAATCCCCTCCATAACCATATGAGGCGGATTCTATCATCTTGCTTGTTTCACAGGTAAGAAAGCTGAGGCACAAAGAGTGTAAATAACTTGCCTTAGATCATGCCGGTGGTAGGCAGGGAAGCCTGGTGTTCCCACGCCTGCGACTGGCCCACAGAGACTCCGCTCTTAAACAATGCTCTACTCTGATCTTCAAAAATATGTTAATGGGCAATGATGACACAAATCGATAAGTATTTTGGTAGAACTAATCATGGTGGGGGGAAAGGCTAGCATAGTAAATAAATGTCAATTTATTTACCATTGATAAAATAGGGAAGTTTTGACAAAGAGGAGGAGGGACCCCGTCCAGCCTCCTGTAAAAAGATTAGGCCATTTCCAGCCAAATGATAAAATGGGAGTCAGGGAGGCGGAGGGGCATTGCAGTCTGATGACAGAATGCGCGCGAAGGCTTAAAAGTAGGGATACATTTGACAGGTTCAGGTACAAAGAATGGCTCCATTGACTGCAAGCCAGGAGGAGGAGAGGGATGACTCGTGAGCCGGGCTGGGCAGAGCTGGGGCAGGGCACACAGGCAGAGGCCTGGTCACAAGTGGGCCACGTTGCCGGGGGAGGCAGGCTGCATCTTAGGGGCTAGACAGTTTGGAGCAGGAGAGAAGCTATACCAAGTTCCGGTTTTAGGAAGAGGAAAAAACTCTGGCATCAGAATGGATCAGAGAGGGCAGTGTTAATGACAGGAAAATCATATTGTGGCAAAAATCCAGGGGAGAAATATTCAAGTCTTGACAGGGGAAATGGAAGTGAAGGTGTGAACAAACTTTAGACACTGAAGATGTAAACTGGATGGGTCCGGGACCAGGATGGGAGGAAATAGGTGCAGGAGGTGAATTCAGATTTCTGACATGGGAAGAGTATGCATAAGCGTTTCCTCATGAATGTTTAGGATTCAGAAGGAAGAGCAGGTTTGGAAGGAAGAAGAGATTGGAAAGTGTGGGGAAAAGAGATGACAGTTGCTCTGTACGCATAGTGATGCCCGAGAAATCTGGATGAATATATCCAGGAGTTATGTCTTAATCAGGCTAGGTGTGTGCAAAATGCCAAAGCAGTGGTTAATTTCAACAAAAGCAGTGGGGAAAAAATCAGTTAACTATAAAGTAATTAAAATCACTTTAATCAGTTAAAGTGAAAAAATCAGTTAACATAAATGTATATTAAATAATTGCCACTAGATTTTTGTCATAGACTTCATATTGTGATTAAAGTTTAAGCATTATGATCCACTGTGTTTATAGCCAGAACTCAGACTTTCCTACAAAATAATTTTGGACCGGGATTAAAACACTATTAATTATTTCCATTTCTGTATTGGAATAAGGGACATAAGCAGCTAAGGACTTATGTTTATATTGAAGATTTTAAAATAAGATGAATGTGTCAGTTTTTATAAGCTATAATACTTAACATCATATAGTGCTTAAGTTTTTGCAAAGCATGTTCACATTTTCTTACTCAATACTTAAAACAATCTTTTGAGGAAAGTATTATTACAACCACTTTATAAGTGAGGAAACTGACTTTCTAAGATTTTATATTATTTTCTTCTAATCAAAATTAATTACCAAATAAGCAGAGGGCCAGGCCATTACTTCAGTCTAATTATTTACATCATAAATTCAATTCTCTTTCTCTATTGTACCTAAGTGAACCTTTAACGTATTTATTTGGAAGCTGGAATTCTGATTAAAGATACTGTCTTCTGAAAACTCCAGGAAAATGATGGTAAGGAACTAAAATGGGAAATATTATAATACATCTATGGTAGCCAAGAAGGAAATCAGCCAGTTGGAGGAGAGAGATGCCAATACATTTATGGAAGACAAAATTATGTGAAAATATGGAACTAATGGACTGTAGTGGAGACTACACTGTGTAGAATCTATTGTGACAAGACTGGCAATCGTGATGTCTGCTATAGTCACAGTGGGACCCTAGAATGTTTCTAGGTTCTAAGTCTCCAGCATTAGAAGAAACAGCTGAAATATGGCTAAAAACAGGGGCGATAAATAGAGGTCCACCTATAAAAATGATCTTTGCCTATTGTGGATCATCCCAAAGAGTTCAGGATGAATGCAGAGGCAAAATGTGGGCTATAGATCATGATTCGAAAATTCTCAATCTTGAAAACGTGAAAGCAAATCCACAGTAGGCTAAAGACGGACAGTCAAAAAGGTTAGATAGAGGTAAAAAGTGGGGCACAAACACCTTTATTTTGTGTAGTAGAAAATCAAGAGACACTTTCTAATGTTAATCCACCAATAAACAGAGGGTTAAGTAAAAGCTTAAGTTAAAAAGTAAACAATAGAACTAAACGTAGTTGGCCAAAATTAGCAGAAAGGGAGAAAGTTGGAGGAAGATAATGTAAATGAGAAAAGCATTTGTGCTTCAGACTTGGGAAGCAATAGGTGCCATTAAGAGCTGTTTGCCTGAAGCCCTGATGCGCACGTGGATCACTTCAAGTTGTCAAAGTAGCAACCAGGAGAATTAAGAAAGGGAAGGGGAGGCCGGGCGCGGTGGCTCACGCCTGTAATCCTAGCACTCTGGGAGGCCGAGGCGGGTGGATTGCTCAAGGTCAGGAGTTCGAGACCAGCCTGAGCGAGACCCCGTCTCTACTAAAAATAGAAAGACATTATATGGACACCTAAAAATCTATATAGAAAAAAAATTAGCCGGGCATAGTGGCGCATGCCTGTAGTCCCAGCTACTCGGGAGGCTGAGGCAGTAGGATCGCTTAAGCCCAGGAGTTTGAGGTTGCTGTGAGCTAAGCTGACGCCACGGCACTCACTCTAGCCTGGGCAACAAAGTGAGACTCTGTCTCAACAAAAAAAAAAAAAAAAAAAAAAAAAAAAAAAAAAGAAAGGGAAGGGGGGAAAGTGTAACCTCTTTGAACGAAACTGGAGCAGGTGCGAGTGAACAGGAGACTGTTGCTTTTTACATAAATTCGTATTTCATGTAAGGATATTCCATAATGCTCTCTGCTTTTGTCCAGGAGCATGATTTATTTTGATAAAAATGAAGACATTAGCTTCTAAAATAAACACAGCATATTGTCCTCTATACATTTTCTCCACTTTTTGTCTTATGGCGATATTTATTGCTTTCTAACATTGAAAGATAAATATTTTATTAAAAGCATAATGAAGTTTAAACATTTTAAAGAGTTTTAACCTACTTAAGTCAGCCCACAAAACCAGCTTTCTAGATTGATTTTCTTTGTTCAACGATCTTCACGTATTCAAGTAATCTTTGACCGCACTGCATTGCATTGCCCTTTGCATTGTCTTTCTTATATTCTTTTACTGGCAAATGCAGAAGCAGCCAAAGTAATTAAAATAAACAGAAAGAGGGAAACAGACAAAAAGTAGCAGCTGAGACCAAGGTGCCCACAGGGGCTGGATGACCCTTATGCCAAGAGTGAACTGGTTCCCTGCCAGCACTCAGACCTCCAAGACTAGCAGGTTTGTGTGCAAAACAGGAACAATTAGGAAATAGTCTAAGCTAATGAGTTTTAAAGTATCATTTGTTTTACAACTTGCCATTTACTTCCTCAATTTTTTCTTTGTATTAGATTGGAACAGTTCCTTTGGAACAAGAGAAAAGGACCCAACGTATAAATTCATGTTCATTCAGCAAACATTCAGTTAATGTCTGCTGTGTGCCACGCACTCTTCTAGACACTTAGAATAAATATCACAATGAACAAAACAAGTGAATACCCTGCCTTTGTAATGAATTAGAGAGAACCAAGACTGTTCTCAGATTATTTAAATATGAAGTTAAATTGTTGTGTCTTTACTGGATTTATCATAAATATTCATTCACAATTACTAGGCTATGCAGATATGATATAGAACAAAGAATTAACGTTGCTTAAAAGGCATAAACCACAATGAATAGAACTGGAGTGTAACAGTAGAATGCAGCTCTCAAAAGATTAGAAATGGAACCATGACCTGATGTTAATAAGTCAGAACAGCTGCCACCTGTAAATTAGTTTAAGAATAGAAGAAGATGAGGAAATACTCACACTCTGTCAGCATAGTAAATGGCTCAATCTCCTAGTTATTAAGGAAGTCGTAGTAAAATAGCAATTATCTGGAGAAATTTATGAATTTATGCTTTTAAATTTCTTTAACAAATTCAGCTCTGTAACACAACGCCAGGCATTATTTTAAGCACTTTACCATTATTACTACATTAATTCTCATAACAGTCTGAGCATGGGATACTTTTCGTCCCCACTTTACAGATAAGACAATTTAAACACAGAGCTTGAACAACTTGAAAACACACATCTAGTAAATGGTGGAGCTGAGATATGAGCCCAGGTAATTCCGCTCTAGTGTGTTTTTAACCACCACACTATCCTAAGAGGAAAAGTAGACTCTGACACCTTGCTTTTAGGAGTATAAACAGCTACAACTTTTTTAAAAAAAGGAATATTACAGTGTATATTAAAATCTAAAATTCACACATCTTTTTGCCCAGAAATATTACTATTTTGGGGAATTTATCTCTACAGAAGTAATGGACCAAATATTAGGATGTTGTACAACATTGAGTATAGTGGCAAGAAAATAAATTAAATAATGAAAATAAAACAAACCAAATATACACAGACACACACACATACCCCACCTCAGAAATAAGCAGGATGATTAAGAATAGGTAAATTTTGAATAAATTGTAATATATCCATTCTAGAGAACCATGTGTCTGTTGAAGTAAAGCAGTTTGATATAAATGTATACACCAAGCAATCATTAATAATATATAATTCAGGCCAAGAAAAAAAGCAAACATTATTCTGCAAAGTACTGTTCAATATAATCTCATTTTTACATAAAACAAGACACTATCTGTACATACATGTTTGTGCTTGTGCTATTCACGATTGTAGGTAAAAAGTGTGTGACAACGCATACTACACCATAACACTGATCCACCTTAAAGAACCGGAACTGAAGAAAAAGATATTAATCAATGAACAGTATCAGCTAAAGTGCATTGAGCACTGAACATGCATCAGACACTGCTCTAAAGAGACCAAAATGCATAACAAAGATGAGGGCAATAATCAGCGAATCATGGACAAAAAACCAAAACCATAGAGATGATTAACAAAGATAAAAGTGGCTCCTTTAAAAAAGATAATAAAACAGAATAATCTGTGTCAAGACTAATTAGAAAAAGACAAATTAGAAATAAGTCTAAAAAATTTTCACATACTGCACATCAGATAAAGGACTGATAACAAGAATCTATTTAGAACTCAGGAAAATCAGTAAGAAAAAATCGAACAACCGTATCAAAAAGTGGGCAAAGGACATGAATAGAAATTTTTCAAAAGAAGATATAAAAATGGCTAACAAACATATGAAAAAATGTTCAACATCTCTAATCATCAGGGAAATGCAAATCAAAACCACAATGAGATATCACTTAACTCCAATGAGAATGGTCTTTATCAAAAAGTCCCCAAACAATACATGTTGGCGTGGATGCGGAGAGACAGGAACACTCATACACTGCTGGTGGGACTGCAAACTAGTGCAACCCCTGTGGAAAACAATATGGAGATACCTTAAACAGATTCAAGTAGACCTACCATTCGATCCAGCAATCCCATTATTGGGCATCTACCCAGAAGAACAAAAGTCATTCTATAAAAAAGACATCTGCACCCGAATGTTTATAGCAGCACAATTCACAATTGCAAAGATGTGGAAACAACTCAAATGCCCATCAATTCATGAATGGATTAGCAAAATGTGGTATATGTATACCATGGAATATTACTCAGCTATAAGAAATAATGGCGATATGGCATCTCTTTGGTTCTCCTGGAGAGAGTTGGAACCCATTCTAATTAAGTGAAATATCCCAAGAATGGAAAAATAAGCACCACATGTACTCACTAGCAAACTGGTTTCCCTAATCATCACCTAAGTGTACATTTGGGAATAACACCAATTGGGTATCGGACAGAGGTGGGGGCTGGGTGGAAGGGATGGGTGTATACCTACTTGATGAGTGCGATGCGCACTGCCTGGGGAATGGACATGCTTGAAGTTCTGACTAGGGGGGATGGGGGTGGGGGAAGGGGATGGGTGCATACCTACATGATGAGTGCGATGTGCACCGTCTAGGGAATGGACACGCTTGAAACTCAGACTTGGGGGGATGGGGAGCATGGGCAATATATATAACCTGAATTTTTGTACCCCCATAATGAGCTGAAATAAAAAAAAGAAATAAGTCTAATACAGAATGAATTAGAAAAAATGAATCCAGACACAATAGAAATTAATAAAATTATAAAAATATTTTATGATAATTTGTGCACCAATAAATATTAATGAATTGAAAAGTTTATACCACAAGACAAGATTTTTATAAATATAGTTTTGGAGAGACTAACAGCCAAAAAATGTTGATAGGAGAATTTTCCTCAAAATAACCCAAGTCCAGATAGTTTTACACTCGTATTCCATCAGACTTTTAAGAGGCAGGTGATATCTATTTCTATCTTTTATAACTTGTTCCAGAAAAAGTCAGACAAAGTTGCCCAGTGAACTTTAGAGAGACAACATAAACTTAATTCCAAAATCAGATGGCACGACACAACCAGCCATATTTACAAATTTCTTTTTTTTTTTTTTATTTTAGAAGAAGGTGTTTCTATTTACATTAATGGAACCAAGGCTTAACAACCCAGCATATTTAAACAAAAAACTGATGAAAATACTCACTTTTTAAAACATAATACTATTTTCTCTCTGTCCCTCTTAAACATAAATCAGTCTTCACTTTCTACTTAAATTGCAATGAGCAACCCCACAAATTAGGTATTTGAAAATCAGTGGGCAAACTAAAATTGTTAAATCCAAACTTCTTTAAACCAAGTTATTTCTTAAACGTCACACATATTGTCAACCACCCACTGACTCAATATTTCACTACAGAGAGTAGCGCCTATTTTAAAACAACATGAGAAACTAAAAAAAACAAAAAACTTGAGGGTTTGATGTGAAAAATATTGCAAGATGAAGTCTATCAACCAGAAACCACCTATTCTAGTTGCTACACTCCTAGTGCACTCTTAATTTCAAAACATAGGAATAATTTTTTAAAAATCCAACACAGCAAATACCTAAGTAACTAGATGTGTAACAGTTCAGCTCACAGGCTTGACTCAAGACTTTGAACTTATTACTTAGAAAGATTAAGATTTTGGACCCAATTAATCAAAAATCCACTGACAAACCCATAATGCAGTTTGTGTTACTTGGCTGTACAAATCAACCAGGTAACAGCAGTCAGATGATTCTCATCTCAGTCCAACAGAAGCAGCAATAAAATTAGAAAGTAGTATTTCTTTTTAGTGATTAGATAATCAATATAACAGCACTGGGATAAAATGAAGAGAATTTCTTATTTCAGCTTCTTGTTCAATAAACTTGTTCATCAATTTTAGATGAGGATAAAGGTATCACAACCAAATATGGGAAACTGCTTTCTCTTTATTTAGACTTTCGGGACAAAACTAACTTTGGTCACATATTATCTAAAAAAAAAAACAAACCAATTTTACATATTTTTAAATAGATAGGACTAAATGACTACAGATTTAATTTCTTCTGTAAAATCTGGCCAAATTTTATCAAAAACCTAACAAAACGTAATTCAAATTATATAAAGACTCTTGGGATCATAACATTCCAAATGTATGACAGTGTTTACTCCATCCAAACAGGTGTGAAAGTATTTGCTCTCATGTTGCTTTGGTCCAAAGAGAAGAGCTGAGTAAGAGGAAACTATCTAACCTTTTGCTAACATTAATTGTGATTGGCAGCAGAAATATCCATGATGAATAGTTCTACCATAACAAAGGATAATTAAAGAATATTTCTCATGAACATATCACAGTATCAAATTTTTATAAGAGAAAAATATGAAGGAACAAAAATGCTAAAATAGCTACCACAAACAAAAAGAAGGGTCCCCCATAACTGCATCCGACGGGGTAAAAAGGTGAGATTAGAGGGTGGATGATGCTAATATGAAAGGAAGTTGAGTGCTGTATTTATTTCTTATTTTGTACAACTCTTACTCTTTACAAAAAGGTTATAGTCGTGCCCATAAAAGTGTAACCAATGGCATTTGAAAGCAAACACTCTTTGTAATTATTTAAAAGGGCCTTTTTTAAAAATTATAATACAAAGGTCTGTGCTCTATAAGCAGTCCTCCACTGTGCATCCTAACAATACGTACTTTTAATACAAAGACTAAGTGTTCGGGAGTTACGAACCACTGGATTTAACAAACATCATTTTATAGTCGCTTTTTGCATCTTTTCTGTTTTGGGATCCTCCACCTCATCAGGGTGCTGGGCAGCGTGGAGTTCTTCCGCAGATTCTCCCTTCCCTGACTCTGAATCACTTTCAGAGTCATCCGGACTTTCAGGATCAGGTGAATCATCATCATCATCGTCATCATCTCCAGCCACGTCACCTTCTCCATCATGATCTACCTCACTGAAGCCAAGTCCACAATGTCGCCGACATCTTCCTGATAATTTACTTGTCCATACTTTGCTGATACTGAGACTCCAGTTCTTCATTAATTTTCTTGTCTTCTCCCCCCGTTCGGAAGTGCGATGTTGATTTGTGATCTCCTACAGCAAGACGACCGGTCTGTTCTTTCTTTCCTGCACCATCAGTCTCGAGAACTTTTGTTTTCTCTCTTCATTGCCCACGTCTGCCGCCTCCCGATTGCTAGATCCAAGACCGTCGTCTGGGGAGGCTGAACGCTTCGCCCGGGGGGTGACACCCTCTGGTCCCGCTCACGGCTGTCGGGGTCCCGGCGGGAAATGCCGAACCCACCCACGGTTCTCCTCCGCCGAGACACCGGCAGCCCGCAATCTGCCGCCGGCCCAGGCAGCGCGACTCCAGAACGCCCATATTTACAAATATTAATAAAATCTCATGCAATATAATCTATATTAAATCCAACTATAATTTCCCTACAGTTGTCCATTATGATGAAATGGCGATTCAGGATGGTTTAACATCAGAAAATCTATTTATATAACTGGCATTATTAAGGACTAAAGAAACATTTACATAGTTATCTCAATAGGTTTGAAACCATCATTTGATCATATCCACCACCTACTGTAATGACAAAAAAGTGCCCTCAGATGAGCCAGAAATTTAGGGAAATAACCTGATAAAAACCACCTGTAAACAAATACACAAAAATAATTCGGAGAAAACATGACATCTGTTACATTTTATGTTTTCATCAAGATCAAAAATGATACTCACGGGATACCCCGGGGACTGTGTGGCCGGCGCCGTGCAAGCAGGGCGAGTGGTGAGTGACGGGAGCCGCACTCACTGGAAAGGAGCGGGAAACGGCATGTCATCAAATAGTGACACTGAACTAGGTCAGTGACACCGCCGCTGTCTTTCCATGGAACTGACGATGGAAGCTATCTGGAAATGTCCACATAAGTCACATATTTAATATTTTTTTAAAAAAATAAGTCTTAAAAGCTCTAATTGAAACCATGGGGAATTTATTTTATAGCTCCTGAGTACAAATAACCCTATTTTGACACAAGTCCTAGGAGATAGACAAGAAGAGAATGATATAATGTTGAATAAGAAAAGATACACAGTATCCAGCGGGCGGATCATTTGAGCTCAGGAGTTCGAGACCAGTCTGAGCAAGAGCGAGACCCCCCCCGTCTCTACCAAAAAAATAGAAAGAAATTAGCTGGACAACTAAAAATATGTAGAAAAAATTAGCCGGGCATGGTGGCGCATGCCTGTAGTCCCAGCTACTTGGGAGGCTGCGACAGGATTGCTTGAGCCCAGGAGTTTGAGGTTGCTGTGAGCTAGGCTGACACCATGGCACTCTAGCCCGGGGAACAGAGTGAGACTCTGTCTCAAAAAAATAAAGAAAGAAAGAAAGAAAGAAAAGAAAAGAAAGGTGATCAATAAATGAAATAAGAAAGGATCTTTTGCAACCCATGGTCATCAAAACCACGAACTGGAAATACCATGGACCCAAATCTCTACACCTGAAATCTACCAGAAAATGAGACAAAAATATTTTTACAAGTACCTTGAGCCACTTCTCTAAGAAGGGTTACTAAACCCTTGGCTCCAGGACAGAACCACCCATAGTTTCTCTGCGTGGTCTTATCAGGGCATTGTCTCCCAAGTATTCCCCCAGCAGGGGTCAGCCTGGAGCTTGGAGGACACGGAATCACCTGGACAATGAGGAACTTCACAGGAATGAGGATGAAGTAACCCACATGGGAAGACTGCACTTAAGACCTGGGGGGAAAAGTCTCTGACCACCCACTCGCCCTCCCCAGAAGTCACGCACCAGCATCAGCTCCCGTCTGTCCCTCACCCTCCCAGCACTTGGCGTCCTCTCTCCCTGCTACACAGGTCTCCCTTTTCTCCCCTCCCCTCCATCCTCCTGGCTCCATCCCCTCCCTCGTGGACCCCTCCCCACACCCCTTCTCTGCACCCACTCCCCTCTGGCTTCCAGAGAGAATGTTCTGAAACACACACAAGCCATACAGTCATCAGACCCAGGGCTCCAACCCCAGCTCCCACTGTGTGACTTTGGAGAAAGAACTTTCCAGCTCTGGGCGTCTTCTGCCCAACTGCAAGAATGGCGGTAACCAGAGAACTGCCTTCAGAGAGTCCATGAGGATTCAGGTAAAGGGCTCAGGGTTCACCTAACAAATGGAGTCGTCATTGATTCTGATACAGTTTTCGGTCTTCTGAGCTGGTTGGTTTTCATCCTTCAGTACCAGATGTCACTAACTGACCTCATTCTAAACTCAGGGGCTCTGACCCCAGCAGGGCCCTGAGGACCTCTGATAATGTCACAACAGTTCCCGCAGGGGCTGATCCAGCTGTCACCCTCTCCCCAAGCCCCTGCCTCACCCCTGCGGTCTGCCTTCCCACCTCCTGCTGGGTAGAGCACCAGGGCTCTCCCATCTCCTCTGACAGGCGACAGAGCTCTGCCACTCTGGTCTCACTGAGGATGGCCCACACACAGGCGCTGAGCAAACATCTCACAGCACGGGGACGCGCCCAGCTCTGCCCTGCCTTCCCCGCATCTTCCCACCCACGCTGGCAGGGACACAACAGCGAAGGCAGAATACACCCAGCACAGGGTTTCCCAACCTCGCCACTAGTGACATTTGGGGCTGGGACATTATGGTGGGGGCTGCCCTGGGCATTGTCTGCCATTTAGCAGCATCCTTGGCCTCAAACCACTAGATGCCAGAAGAACCCCACCCCAAGTTGTGACAACCAAAGTGTCTCCAGACATGACCAAATGTCCCCTGAGGGCCAGAATCACGTCCTATAAGCTGCAGTGGGCACCTGGGCTGGCTGAACAACCAGGAACCAGATGGGCAAACAGACAAGACCCCAGCCAGCCACCTGCGGCTGAGGACTCCCTCTCTTCCGCTCTTCTCCCCAGCCCCGCACCCCATCTCCAGGCTGGACAGCTCTACCCACAGCTCTCTGATTCTGCCTCGTACCCTCTCACTCCAGTCCCTCTCCACCGGCCAGAAGGAGAAGGCAGGAAAGCACCCCTGTCTGATGCTCTCAGGGGGCGCCTGCAGGCAGGTGTAGGTAGGGGCCAGACCAAGGGCCTCTTGGTTCAGATGCTGTGCGCTTTATACCTGCTGTGGCCTTCCCGGCTGGACATTCCCATGAGCCTCTTCAGGAAGCCAACCTGGAAGGGCTGTCCTCTGGGTCTGGAGAGGCTGGGAGGGGCCCCAGGGGGCCTTCAGGGACCTGCAGCCCAACTCCCTCCTCCAGCACACAGCAAGGGCTCCCTGTCGCCTCTTCCTGCCCAAAGAGCCCCGGCCCCTGCGGAGGGTGAGGAGCTCCCGGTCTTGGGGGAGACAGAGCTGGATTCGGAAGCCTCCAGCCCCTTGCAATCGCAGCAGGGTCAAAGGGAGGACAGGAGAGGGGGGAGCCCAGAGTGGGACTCCAGGACTCAGCCCTGAGACAAGCGCAGCTGGAAGGCTTCCCAGAATAAGGGTAGCTTGGAGCCGGGTGTGTGGAAAGTGGTTTCTCTCAAGCAACGTAGGTGTTCGGTGTCTTCTGCTCACGCTGGACAGCCCTGCCTCTCTTCTTGGTCAACCCACCCCATCTCTGCTGTCCCGGTGATCCGAGCCAGACAGCTTGGCATCAGTGGTGCGCCTCCCTGTGATACAATGAAAAATAAACATTGGTTCTGTCAGTGGAAACGAACCCAAACTCTGTAACATAATTTAAAGAGGCTCATTCTAAGCCAAGTATGTGCGACCGTGACCCAGACAGCCACGCCGAAGAAGCCTTGAGCAAGTGACCCTGCTGTGGTTGGGTCACAGTTTGGTTTTGTACATTCTAGAGAGAAAGGAATTATAGGCAAAATCATAAACCAATTCATGGAAGGTATGTATTGATTTGGCCTGAAAAGGCAAGAGATCTCGAAGTGGGGGCTTACAGGTTATAGGTAGGTTTAAGGATTCTTTGATTTGCAATTGTTTAAAGAAATGAAGTTTTGTCTAAAGGCTTGGAGTGTTTGAGTTAAGATAAGGAAGTCTGTTTCTTAATCAGAGACAAGCCACTGGACATGTACCGAGACTCGAGTGACCTGTTAAGTAAATTGATGACCTGCAGGTGTGGTTTAACCTTTGTCTTACATGGCCTTAGGCCTGTCAATGATTTATTAATGCAGTGCCTAAAACTACAGTAAAATAAACTAGGGGAATCTGAGTTAGTGTCTGATTGTTGCAAAGAGTTAACTCCAGGAGGGCTGGGCATAGCTAGGTGTGTCCAACCTCCCTTCTCCTCATGGCGACAACTCAACTTTAAGACTTCTCAAGTCTCCTTGGCCAAGACGAGGTCCATTCAGTCAGCTGGGGGGCTTAAGATTTTATTTTAGTTCACAGCTTCCCCCTTTTAGCCAAGATCTGCCAGAGGCAGCAATGGCCAAACTTTCACTTTGCCCCGTGGTTGCCAGGGTGGTGTGGCTACCTGCCTTGGGTCCTTGGTGACCAAGGGACTTGGTGCCAAAAGCCTTACAGCCAATTAAACATTCTAGGCCAAGCAGGAGTGGAGGTGGATAGGCACTCATCAACCTTTTGAAATCTTTTTGGTGACATAGGAGTAAAACCCCAAAGTCCAAAGCAAGTTACAAAATTAACTTATCTATAAGCAGTGAGCTGTGGTCATCTTGGGTTTAGTTAGAGCCTTGTAGCCATCTGTTACATAGCACATAATCACTGTGAACCACTGAAGCTAAGGAATTTACAGACTTTTGTTGCACAGCAATGTACTTTTCCAGTCACTTCAGTCACTTGTCCTTAGATGGTCAATAAATTTCTTATTATGTGTCTATTTGCATAAACCCCATAATTGGGAACATCTGTACCTGTTACTGTCATTAGGCATCTTGATATCCTCTCTTGTCATTTTTGTTTAAGTTTATGGGAAGCGGGAAATTCTTTATGGTTGGGATGGATGCCTGGACCACGTGGCCTGAAAAGGCGAAGTCCCTCATTTTAGCAGCTGTTGAGGCAATTGTGTATCCGTCCTTGATCTAGATGGTGTGAACTCACTCCATCCCTCGGAACTGGCCCTCACAATGGCATGTCCCCTCCTCTTCCACTATAGTCCCTGGGCCTAGAGGGCGGATGTTTATAGTTTTAGCAGCAGGGTTTTGGCAATACAGAACAGGTTGGGGCTGGTGGGATAGAACGTTTTTTAAATTCTGGAGGTATCAGGTAAACTTTGTTATTTACATAATATTTGTCTTCACTCTGGAAAACAAAACAAAAAAGTCAATAATGTTTAAAATAAAAAGTCATAAAAAATATTTTAGTTCTTTCCATGAGTTATTTTTTCAAAAGCAAAGTTTGGACCATCATTGATTATAAAAGGTTGTTTGAGAAGAATCAAAGCAAAAGAATAATTGTCTGTTAATGATAAAAGTCTTACAATGGCCATAGGTAAAGACACAAAGGAGATTTGGTTATATTTGTGGCATACGACAATTTATCATATAATTATTATTGGTAACATATACCAACACATATCAGCATTTTAGGCATCTCATACCATTTTAGAGCAGATATTCATAATATATTTATACAAATATAACCCAAAGAAAGTTAAACATCCTTTCATATTTGACAATGCTTCCTGTATGGTTTTAACTTACCAAATGAGCTTGAAATGTCTTCGTTGGGCTTTCATATTAAAAAGCTGGTGTGAAGTCAAAAGGACTGAATTTAGAATTTTGTTTTTGGAAAGTTTGTCAAATAGTTAAGGTTTAAAACATTTGTTCAAAATAGAATCACAAGTCACTTTAAAATAATGGTCATTTATTTAACCAAGAGTGATAGAGTCATCCCAAGATTTTAAAGGCAATACGGGAAGTTACATGGCTGTAAAAACCTCAACGCTTTTAAAGTTTAGTCTTTCCAGTTAGTCAAAAAACCTAAAGAGACAACACAGGGATTGTCTTGACAGAGTACCAAATCTTTGCTTTTTTGTTTGTTTGTTTGTTTGTTTGTTTTAGGCCAAATATCCAAAAGGTAAAGAAAAACATTCAGTAATGAGATTGTTTTTTTCTTGTTTGTTTATTTTTTTATAGGAAGGCCATTTAGACAACTTTGGAGCTAAACCTGTTGAAAAGGGTACTTGAATTAATCAGACACAGCGAGAGTGTGTCCAGGGTCTTGAGTGTACATGACATCATAGAGGACCGTGAACAAGAAAAACTAGTACCTTGATGGGGGACACATGACATCTAGCAACAGCATGAAACGTCTTCCGACCATATGAAATAATTTAGACATAGCAAGAAAAGTCAAGGGTATAGGATTAAGTTATATTGGAGGAAAACATGGCTTTTCTAAATGTTTAAGATGAAACATTGTAACATCAGGCAACATTTTAGCAACAGACTTAGAACCAGAAAAAATAAAAAAAAAATTACAGGAGCTGAGGAAAGGTTGAAGGTGACAGTTACCATCCCAACTTTTTTAAGGGGAGAAAAAGCTGAAATATGTAAGACATAGAAGTTGAACTTTTGAGATATAAACCTGAGAAGTTTTCTTTTCTTTTTTTTTTTTTTGAGACAGAGCCTTGCTCTGTTGCCCAGGCTAGAGTGCCGTGGTGTCAGCCTAGCTCACAGCAACCTCCAACTCCTGGGCTCAAGCGATCCTCTTGCCTCAGCCTCCTGAGTACCTGGGACTACAGGCATGTGCCACCATGCTCGGATAATTTTTTCTATATATTTTTAGTTGTCCAGCTAATTTCTTTCTATTTTTAGTAGAGATGGGGTCTCACTCTTGCTCAGGTTGGTCTCGAACTCCTGACCTTGAGTGATCCTCCCACCTCGGCCTCCCAGAGTGCCAGGATTACAGGCATGAGCCACCTGGCGCCCGACCAAGAAGTTTTCTTAATTTAAAAAGGAAACAGGTTATAAAATTCAAATGAATACATCATGTAATTTCATTAAGAACAAATTAATATTTTAAGAAAACTTTGTTGTTTTAACCAAAAATTTCCTTTTTAATTATAGCCAACTTGATTCCATACAAAATCCCTTCATAAATTCTCTTCTATGAACCTTAGACTGACTTGTACAGCCCATCTATAATATGCTTAAGCTTTCTGTTTTGTCCTAAATTTTCTTCTTTTTAAGTGACTTATTTTACTTTAGGGCAAAAAAATCACCAAAAATGATCCTTTTTCATACAATATTATTTTCTTTTCTGTTTAAACTTTCCTACCAAAATATATTTTTATATTCATAGCTTTTTTTTTTTTTTTTTTTACCTCTCTCTCCCCTACTTATTGGTGATTGGTTCCTTTGCGGTTTTTGTAATCTCTTTTTTGGTAAAATGGGTTATGAGATGGACATACAATTTTTGGTTAATCACAAACGATCTAGACGTATAATGAGTGCCTTTTATCTAGCTTAACAAAAACTTTAAAATTATTCTGAGCCAAATATGTGTGACCACAGCCCAGAGAGCCACACCCAGGAAGCCTTGAGCAAGTGGTCTCCCTGCGCTTGGGTTAAAGTTTGGATTTATACATTTTAGGGAGACAGCAATTACACGTAAACACATAAATCAATGCATAGAAGGCATACATTGGTTCAGCCAGAAGAAGTAGGGCATCTTGAAGAAGGGGGCTTACAGGTATAGGTGGGTTTAATGATTCTTTGATTGGTAATTGGTTAAACAAATGAAGCTCTGTCTAAGGGCTTGGAGCACTCTAAGCGAAGATAAGGAAGTCTGTTTCTTAGTCAGAAATAAGCCACCTGACATATACTGAGACTCAAGTGACCTGTTGAGTATATTGCAGGTGTGGTTTAACTTTGTCTTACTTGGCCATAGGCCTGCTGATGATTTCATATCTTACTGTTACAAAGAGTAACTCCAGAAGGGATGGGCATAAGCAGGCGTGTCTGACCTCCTTTCTCCTCATGCCCAGCAACTCAACTTTAAGGTTTTTCTGGGGTCCCCTTAGCCAAGACAGGGGTCCACTCAGATAGGGAGCTTAAGATTTTATCTTAGTTCACATTTCTGTAAAAAGATAAAATAAAAACAATATTAGGACCATCCAAACTCGTTATGCCAAAGAGAAAGTTAAATCTGGACATTGAGTCATGTGATTGAGTCATGAGTCATGTGACACTGCTGTTCCTTTCACAAATACATGACTGTTGCTTCCCACATTGCTGTTAAGGTATTTTACATTGTTCAGAACCTGACACACAAAAAAACACAAGGCCCCACGCGTCTCTGGATGACTGCCCTCAGAAACTATTCATAAGTAAATTCTTCATTTACCCCCTCAACTTTTCAAGACATGTATTGTCCCATAAACAAACAGATGTCAACTGTAACCTTAGCTCTGCAACTATGTCTGACCCCTTTCTTCAGGGAACTAAAATATGTCAAGTTTCACACTGACGGTGATTACAAGCTTCTTTTCCCAGGTGCAGAACAAGGATAGGATGAGATTGATCGTTCCTCCACCAGAGCCTGAGACTTCTACATCCGTGGTCCCGAACCCGTGTTAGAAACACGGCCACACAGACACGCCTAGTTATGCTCTCTCTCTTCAGAAGTTACTCTTTGTAACAGTCAGATACTAAACCATTAGCAGGCCTAAGGCCATGTAAGACAAAGGTTAAAACCACACCTGCAGGTCAGCAATTTACTTAACAGGTCACTCGAATTCAGTATACGTCAGTATATGTCAATTTCTCTGATTCAGAAACAGCCTTCCTTAACTTAAAACACTCTAATCCTTTAGACAAAGCTTCATTTCTTTAACCAATTAAAAATCAAAGAATCATTAAGCCCACCTATAACCAGTAAGCCCTCACTTCAAGATGTCCTACTTTTTCGGGCCAAACAAATGTACATATTCATTTATGATTTTACATGTAATTCCTTTCTCCCTAAAATGAATAAAACCAAACTGTAACCCAGCCACGGAGAGACCACTTGCTCAAGGCTTCTTGGGCGTGGCTCTGTGGGCCATGGCCACACAAGTTTGGCTCAGAATAGACCTCTTTGAATTATTTTGCAGAGTTTGGGTTCTTTTCCATTGACAGTACAGTCACAGAGTTGTACAATCATCACAACAATACATTTTAGGACATTTTCATTGTCTCTAAAAGAAACTTCCTGCACATTAGCAGTCACCCCCCATTTTCTTCCTCCTACCTTAGGCAGCCACTAATCTGCTTTCTGTCTCTATGGATTTGCCTGTTCTGGACATTTCATTTCAATGGAATCATATAATATGCAAATTTTATGGCTCACTTTTTTCACTCAGCATGTTTCCAGGTTCATCTATGTTACCATTTTGTATCAGCACTGCCTTCCTTTCTATGGCCAAATGATGCTCTATTGCATGGTTATATCCATTTTGATTATCTGTTTATCCATCGATGGACATTTGGGTTGTTTCCATTCTTTGGCTATTATGAACAGTTCTGCTATCAACACTGATGTATGAGCAAGACGATCTTAAAAGCACAGGAAACTGGAATGGGTTTTGCTTTGCTAATTGATGCAGCTTCCTTAGTAAGGCTGGGAGGAATTAGGGGTTTTGGCAGCTGCACACTGGGAATACCATCTATGTATTTTCTCTCTTCATTTGGTTAATTTCCCACACCAACGAGCCAGGTGTCAGTTTGAGGAAATTTTACTTTCTGTGTGGAAGATGACCCTTTGCTGTGCCCACTCCACAGTGGGAGACAACATCAATACCTTCACCACATAAATCCAGCTCAGCAAGTTAATGACAAGATACTCCTACTGCAGGTTTCATGGGAAGATGGGAAGGAAGCCTTAGAACTGATATTTTGTGGAAACTCTTTTTTAAAATCTATTTCCAGCACCTATGTTCATAAAATCAAGTTCTCCATCAGGCTTTGAGCCGTCATCTGTTTTCTCTTCCCCTAAAGAGCCCAACATGACCAATAACAGAGTCATCTTATCTTGTTTCTCTCTGTCTCTCCCCTGCAACCCCCACCTCACCATCCTCATACCTAATGCTCAGCTCACAAGCAAGTCTCTTCCTATGATTCAATCCCCCTCAAAGCCAGTGAGGAATTATAAATAATGAAAAATTATAACAATGAGAATATTGCTGGCACAATAAATATTCTTTTTGTATTCCTTTACAGGTTTTTAGAAATTAAGAAATGATCTATGAAAATTAGTGAACATAGTTACTGTTCAACATATAGTAGGTACAGTGGTTACTAATATCTTTTTTACTATTGCTATACAGCAGCACTGGAAGCAACCTAATAGCCAGCAATAAAGTTTTTGTTTGCTAATTCAATCTGAATAATGTATACACCTAGCTGTGTGTGTATGATGAATTCCTCACCTCACAAAATTATATAAACACAGCCATGGATCACAGGTGGAAATTCACAGACATGGACAGTTTCAAGGAGATTGAAATCACACCGAAATCACACATTAAGCCTTGGCCCCTACTCCACACCATATACAAAAATACACTCCAAATGGATCAAAGACCTAAATGAAAGAGCTAAAATTATAAAACTCTTCTTAGACAACACAGATGTTCATGGTCTTAGATTAAGCAACGGTTTCTTAGACCCAACACCAAAAGCATGAGTGACAAAAGAAAACAATAGATACATTGATGCTATCAAAATTAAAATTTTTTGTGCCACAAAAGGACACCAAAAAGAAAGTGAAAAGACAACTCATAAAATGTGAGAACATATTTGAAAATCACATGCCTGATAAGGGAGTTGTAACTTGAAAACATAAGGCATTCTTACAACTCAACAACAAACAAATAAAAAACCCAATTAAAAAAACAGGTAGAGGCCGGGCGCGGTGGCTCACGCCTGTAATCCTAGCACTCTGGGAGGCCGAGGTGGGCGGATCGTTTGAGCTCAGGAGTTCGAGACCAGCCTGAGCAAGAGCGAGACCCCATCTCTACTAAAAATAGAAAGAAATTATATGGACAGCTAAAAATATATATAGAAAAAAAATTAGCCGGGCATGGTGGTGCATGCCTGTAGTCCCAGCTACTCGGGAGGCTGAGACAGGAGGATCGCTTGAGCTCAGGAGTTTGAGGTTGCTGTGAGCTAGGTTGACGCCACGGCACTCACTCTAGCCTGGGCAACAGAGTGAGACTCTGTCTCAAAAAAAAAAAAAAAAAAAAAAACAGGTAGAGTATCTCAATAGATATTTCTCCAAGAACACATAGAAATGGCCAACAAGGACAGGATAAGACGATGCACAACATTACTCATCAGGGAAATGCAAACCAAAACCACAATGAGATACCACTGCACACCTACTAAGATGGTTACGGTCAAAAAGACAGACAATAAAAAGTGTTGCAGAGGATGTGGAGAAACTGGAACCCAATAACACTGCTGGTGGGAATGTGAAGTGGTGCAGACAGTTTGGGAAACAGTCAGGCAGTTCCTAAAAATTTAAACATAGAGATGCCATTTCACCCAGCAATTCTACTTTAGTGTATATACCCAAGCAAAATGAAATATATATTTTAACAAAAACTTGTACACAATTGTTCATAGCAGCATTATTCAAAATAGCAAAAGTTAGAAACACTGAAATGTTCATCAACGATGAATGGATTGATGAAATGTAGGACATCCATACAATGGAATATTATTTGGCAATAAACAGGAATGAGTACTGATACGTGCTGCAACCTGGGAGAATCTTGAGCACATTAACGCTCAGGGAAAGAATCCAGTGGAAAACATTGTTTCCATTTATACTCCAGTGATATGAAATGTCCAGGATGAGCAGATCTATGCGGACAAAAAGCAGAGAGTGACTGCAAATGGGTATATGTTTCTTTTCTGGGTAATTGAAATGTTCTAAACTTGACTTCAGTCGTGGCTACGTAATCCTGAATATACTGAAACTATTGAAATGAACACTTTAATGGGTAAATTGTTTGGTGTGTAAATTATGTCTCAGCAAAGCTGTTAAAAAAAAGCTCAAGAAAAGGCCGGGCGCGGTGGCTCACGCCTGTAATCCTAGCACTCTGGGAGGCCGAGGCGGGTGGATCGCTCGAGGTCAGGAGTTCGAGACCAGCCTGAGCAAGAGTGAGACCCCGTCTCTACTAAAAATAGAAAGAAATTATATGGACAGCTAAAAATATATATATACAAAAAATTAGCCGGGCATGGCGGTGCATGCCTGTAGTCCCAGCTACTCGGGAGGCTGAGACAGGAGGATCTCTTAAGCCCAGGAGTTTGACGTTGCTGTGAGCTAGGCTGATGCCACTGCACTCACTCTAGCCTGGGCAACAGAGTGAGACTCTGTCTCAAAAAAAAAAAAAAAAAAAAAAAAGCTCAAGAAAAAATAAAACTAAGATAAGGACACACAGATCAAGGGTTCAAGAAAATTTTTAAAAGTGTTTAACATGTATTGAGAACCCATTACGTGATGAGTGTTGTCATATGCAAATCTTTGCAACAATATTACAAGGAAGGCATTATTAACCCCACGGTACAGATAACAGTATGTCACCCCCTACCGTGTTCCACAAATCCCTCTGCACTAGCTACTCAGGTGCCTGAGGAATGGAGTTTGCTGAGGAGGTCTTCTTCAGGGTGACCTTCAGCTCCTTGTTCCTGAGGCTGAAGGTGATGGAACTGAGGAAAGGTGTGAGGACCGTGTAGGTGGTGGCAATTAGGGTGTCACCTTCCTGAGAGTGGGGACCCTTGGGCTTGAGGTAGATGACAGAGGCAAAGCCATAGTGCACAATGACCACAATAAGGTGAGATGCACAGGTGGAGAAGGCCTTGTGCCGACCTTCAGCGGATGGGATCTTCAAGATGGTGGCCATGATGAAGGCGTAGGAGAGGAGGGTGAGGAGGAAGCAGCCTAGCAGAGCTGTGTTGTACACCAAGCCCACACTGAGGGCCACCTATGGTACATCATCTCCACAGGCCAACTTCAACAGTCGTGGCACGTGGCAAGCAAAGTGGTGGATCTCATTGGGTCCACAGAAGGTGAGTTGGAAAATGGCGATGGTCACCACCATCCCATGACTGAGCCACCAGCCCAGGACCAGCCCACCAGGCAGGCACAGCTGCCAGGGCTCTTGAGCACATGGTGGCACAGGGGGTGGCAGATGGCCACGTAGTGGTCGTAGCCCATGACGGTGAGCAGGAAGGAGTGGGTGAAGCCGAACGTGAAGGAGGAGAACATCTGGCCGGCACAGGCTGGGAGGGTGATGGAGCGGTGGGCGGACAGCAGGTCAGCCAGCATGCGCGGGATGATGGCCACGGTGTAGAAGACCTCAGAGACGGACAGGGCGCACAGGAAGAGGTACATGGGTGTGTGGAGGCTGCGCTCGCTCCAGACGATGGCCATGATGAGCAGGTTGCCCAGCAGCGTGAACAGGTACATCAGAAGGAACAGCAGGAAGAAGACGGGCAGGAGATGCTGCGGGAAGGTGGAGAAGCCGATGAGGATGAATTCAGACGTGGAGGTGAGGTTTGGCCCCAGCATGGCAGCCACACCTAGCGGGGAGAGAGGGAGGAAGACCTGCTGGTTAGGGGCACAGATTGCCCAGTGAGTCCACCTGGGAGCACACCTGAGTGTCTCCCTCACCTGTCCTATCCAAGACACGTCCATCTGCAAAAAGGCTTTAATAATGTATTGAGATTTAAATAAGATCATGCATCTTAAGTGCTTCACACAGCTCCTGGTACCTAGTAGGAATTCAATAAATAAAAACTGATAATAATTATTACACTATTGTTATTATTACTATTATTAGCTCCATGCACCTCACCTCACACCATGCTTTTCTGCCTTTGTTCATGCTGCGCTTTCTATGTTTCTCCCATCTTTATGGGTCCAAATCCTGCCTGAATTTCAAGCTACTCCTCATCTGTCACCTTCAGCTGGAAGTCATCCCTTCCTGTGGCATGGAAAGGACATAGGCTCTGTTTCAGTGTCCCAGCGCCGCTTACTACCTGTGAGACCCAGGGCAGGCTGCTTCCCCTCTCTGGGTCTCATTGCTCACATGGAAAATGGAGTAATAATTTTCATATCACAGGGCTACTGTGTTGCTTAAATGACATGAGGCACATTAACCACTTAACTGCTGTTTTTCTTGTTTGATCTGACTCCTACGAGTCCCTCACAAAGATGAAGCACTAATTGGCTTCACCACAGAGTCACAGTCTCTGACCCCAGCTGAGCAGTCTATCTCTGGTCACTTGCCAATGCTCTTCCCTGAATCTCCTCCCTTCTCCTTGACCCGTACCCCAATCCTCTGATCCCCAACCTCCTGAGGAACACAGAAACCACAGCTCTCAGCCAGGGCTTCTCTCATCTCCTTCCCGGAGTGGCCACAGAGCCAGATCTGCCTCAGATCTCAGTGAGGGCAGCTCCCCTCCCTGCACCTGCTCCAGCAGGAGCCCGGCCCTCTGCCTCGGCTCCTCTCCCTGTCTCTTTCTCTCCAGCCTGCAAACAGGGTGGATGCAACATACCAAATGTATGTTGAAATGCAAAATGGATCAATGGATACACAGAATGAGGTCCACACACACAGTGGAATATGATGCAGCCACGCAAAGGAACGAAGCCCTGGGCCAAGCCACAACGTGGACGAACCTCAAAGACATTACACCAAGTGAAGGAAGCTGGACTCCAAAGGCCACCTGTTGCAGGATCCCATTTATATGAAATGTTCAGGATAGGCTAATCCACGGAGAAAGAAAGCACGTGAGTGGTTGTCAGGGAACATGGGTAGGATGGAATGGGGAGTGACTGCCTCATGGGCTTGAGGTTTCCTTTCAGAGTGGTGAAAATGTCTTGGAACTATACAGGGGTGGTGGTTTCACAACATTGTGAATGTACTAAATGCCACCAAATTGTGCACTTTAAAATATTTAGTGGCTAATTTTTTGCTAGTAAACTTAACATAAATAAGAAAAAATGAAGCACTGATTCATACTATAAGAGGGCGAACCTTAAAAACACGCTGAGTTAAAGAAGCCAGACAGGAGAGGTCACGTATGTTCTGATTCCATTCGTATAAAACATACGGAACAGGCAAATTGAAAGCAGATCAGTGGCTGCCAGAGGCTGGGGAGGGGAGTGGGGAGGGACTGCTGATGGGGACGGGTTTCCTTTGGGGCTGATAAAAATGTTTGGAAACTAGATAGGGATGGTGGTTGCACAATATTTCTGAATGAATTTAATGCCAGTGAGTCGGGCACTTTCATTAATAAAATGGTTAATTCTGCATTGTGTGAATTTTATCTCAATTTTTATAAAGGCACTCTGGACTTCCCTCGGCCTTCCTCCACCTCTCTCTGTCTCTCCGCTGTGTTCACAGCCCAGCGTGTCCTCAGGAAGTGAGAGAAAGGGTCTCCGAGTGTTCAAAGGCCAGCCCAGAGCTAAGGGAGGCAGAACCCACGGGCTGCCCAGCTCAGCCTTCCTGCTCCCGAACCCGGGTCTTCTGAGAGCGGAGGCGGAGGCTGCTCAGGAAAGCTCTGCTCAGAGATGGGCAGCCTCGTCTCCACACGCAGGGCACAGGTGCCCACTGTGTCCCCCACACACCTCTTCACATACCTGCATCCACCTGCCACCTGTCCCCACACGCTCAGGTGCTGCAGGCTCTGTCACTAACACCAACCGTGCACACAGTGGGGCGACGCGTGCACCGGCTGCGTTTACACCCTCAGCCTTACAGGCCCTCACACAGAGGCGGAGACCCCGCCGGCAGAGACGGGCACACACCTGCAGAGTCCCGGCCCCATGCGCGCCTGCAGGTGCACCCCGACGTGCACACTCACAGTACCACGGTACCTATGGAAACACGCGGGTGCTGGGTAAGCGCCTGTGTCCCTCGCACTCAACTTTCACTCTATGACCTGCAGCGACAAGCACACAGCAATCCTGGGTAGAGGACTCAGTAATATGGAGCCACCCCAGAGGCTCAACTCGCCTTGGACCTCATTGGGCCGGTTCTAGGTCCAAGATCCACCCCCAACATTCCGGTTACCCTCAGCCCTTCCCCAGATCCCGCTGGCATCACCTCCTCCAGGAAGGCAGCCTGGGGCGCGCACTGGCCTCTCTGCAGTGAGCGGGAAGCGCAGGGAACCCGGCCCCCTCGCCACACAGTGAGCTCGGACAGGGGGCAGAGCGGAAGGCTGCGCCCGCACTTTATTCCTGTCTCCTCCAGCGGCACGTTCCACGTAATCTCGGGCGGCCCGTCGGTGCTGGATGCGGGTGGGGCCTCTCTCAGGACCCAGGAGGCAGCAGGGACCTCGGGGAGCCTTGGGGACCTCTGAGAGCCTTCAGGGCGCGCCAGGCGTCCCCGGATCAGCGCACATTCGTCCGCGCAGCCCCCAAACCTTCTTCCCTGACGGCCGCTGTGCCCGGGTCGCTCGCAGCTGGGCTCTTCCGAGCTCCCAAAGGGGACAGTTAGTGAGGGTGATGGGAGTGACAGTCTATCCCTGGGAAGGCTGGGGACAGGTCCTGGGTCAGAAAAGCAAACAAAGGAGGCCCGCGCCCCGCTTCTCTCAAAGCCCCTCTCCTTCCCTGGCTGGGAGGGACAAGCGAGCGGACACCCCATCGCACAGCCCGGGCTCCATCCACGCTCCCGGGCGGCCGCCCCTGGGCATCCCTGGGAGGACAGCGCAGGCTCCAGGAGCGGACGCGGCCCACGTGGGTCGGCAAGTCGGGGGTCCCACTGCCGCAGGGCGTTTGTAAGGGTGGCGGGGACTCGCCTGCTGCCTGGTGCTGAGGAAGATGAGGGGCGGCCCGAGCAGGACTCTGTCAGGGGGACCCCACCCAGTACCCAGGCTGTCCAGGGCTGAAGAACTGGAAAGGGAAGCAGGAAAGAGCCCCAGGCCAGGCCCTTCAGCCTTGAACTTGGGGTGGGATTCTCGTGTGCTCCAGGCTCGCCTGGCTTTGGGGCCAAAATGGGACTCAGAGTCCAGCCCCGCCCCCAGAACCGCCTTACTCCTCATCCCCAAGACCCCCAGCCTGGTGCAGACACTTCTAACCCAGGAGACAGCGTCGGTCTCCGCACTCGTTCTCTGGGGCTCCCACAACAAAGTACCACAAACTAGGTGGCTTAGCAAAAAAACCAGAAATTTAACCAGGCACAAAAGGACGCACTTGCAGTCCCAGCTACTACACAGGCTGGGGTGGCAGATCCCTTGAGCCCAGGAGTTTGAGGCCAGCCTCAGCAACATAGCAGGACCCTCATCTCTAAAGAATAAAATGTATGCGCTGTGTTCCAAAGGCCAGAAGGTGTTGGCAGGGTTTCTTCCCTCCAGGGACTGGGAGGGAGAGTTTGTTCCATTCCTTTCCCCTGGCTGCTGGTGGCCAGTGGCAGTCCTCGGCAGTTCCTTGTCTTATACACATCATCACCCCAGCTTCTGCCCCTGTGTTCACGTGCCCTTCTTCTCTGTGTCTCTGTCTTCTCTGTTTCTAACAAGGACATTAGTCACTGGGTGGCCCCTGAACCCAAGATGGTCTTGACTAATTACATCTGAAAAGAGCACACGTGCAAATGATTTCACACTCTGAGGTCCCAGATGGACATGAATTTTTGGGGGGACCCTCTGCCAGCCTCCGGCTTCAACCCTCCCCCCGGCAGCCTGTCTGCTGCACAGAGCCAGAAGGATCCCGCTAAACAAACCAGATGACATGCACCCCGCGCTTAGAACCAGCCAAGGCTCCCTGCTGCCCAGATGCCTTACTGAGACCTTGAAGGTTCTGTGCAGTCTGGTCCTTGTTAGTTTCTCCGATCTCTTCTCTCAGCTCCCTCCCCCACTTTCCAACACCCTCTCTCCCCTTTTAATCTCCGGGCTAAAATGAGACTGGAGCATTTTAAGTATCTTGTCTCACCCCGGGTCCCTCACCCCTCACTCCCCCCTCCCATCTGCTTCAATCAAACGGACTCAGGTCTCATGTCACCTCTTCCAGGAAGCTGTGAGATCCTGTAAAGCACGTGAGCAAATGGAGCAGGTGGCATTTGCACTGAGCTTCGAGGAATGAGCAAGAGTGCCCCACACAGCACCAGGGAGGGCGCCCCAGGCAGAGGAGCCAGGATGAGCAGAGGCACCGAGGACAGGGGAGACGGGAAGGCGCACTGGGGCCAGACTGTGAAGGGCTTTGGAGACACCTTAGGACCATCCCTGGGGCCTGGCTGGGGGATGGCGGGGGCTGGAAGGAGAGGCCAGGAAGGGGCTGGGGCCTCTAGCTTGGCAGGGGCAGATGCCAGCCTGGACTGAGGGTGCAGCCAACACTGTCCTTGAAGCTCTAGCCTCCCAGGACAGCAGAAAACCCAGAATTTGGAGGAATTGGGCTGGACCCACAGATGTCCCTGAGATATTTCCTTGGCACAGCCGAAACCAGGAAGGGACATCAGAGGGACAGATGTGCAGACAAGAGATGGAGCCAGGACTCCGAGAAAGATCTGTTATTGCTCCTTCTGGGAGCCCAGAGAGATGAGGACACAGAGGGGGCTGGGTTCCCCGGACCCAAGGTGAGTTGTGAGCCAGGGGACAGGCTGGAGGGGCCCAGGTCACAGTTCAGCTCCATCCTGACGTCCCGTCTGGCGTGACCTGGGGCCAGGCGCTTGGCCTCTCTGGACCTCACTTTCTCTTTTGTAAAATGGAGCCTGGTTATCGGGTAAGGGACGCGTCCGCAGCCCCTTTGACCGCAGCCCCGAGCTCTGCTCGGCGTCTCTCCCAGGCAGGGCCCCGCACTTCGGGGTCCCCAGCGGGCTTCACCAGGGAAGACCGATGAATACGAGTTCAGGTGGTTTCAGTCCCCAAACGTGCGCCACCCTCGCTGTGCACCGGAACCTGCGCTCACAGCTGCAGGGAGGGGACGGGCAGACCCAGCTCCCCGGGAAAAACCTTCTCCGCCTCCTTCCCTCCCTGCACCTGCCCTGCAGCTGGGGAGGGGGTGGCCATTTGCCTGTTTCTTCAACCTGATCCTCAGTGCACGAACCCTGGCAGATGCTCTTCAGTGTTTATGGTGATTTATTTGCAGATGGATTCTCTTTCTGGACCTTTTAACCTGGAGGGGTTTCAGAGGAGGGAGAAGGACTGTAACTGCCCCAGGGGCCTGTCCCAACTTCCTTGTTTTGATGTCCCGGTATGTGAATGACTTCTGCGCTGGTCTGTCTCCCTCCCTTGTTGAGAGCTCTTAGAGGTGGACTCTGGGTCCCGTCACCTTTCCTCTGTAGCACAGAGTGCATAGACCATAGATATTTCTAGGGTAGCATTTCCACTAGAGACTGGAAGTGTGGGCTGGGTTGAAGGGCTCTTCGATGCCATGGTCAACGTCTTGCTCAAGAGGTCTCCTCTTTCTGAGACAAGCAGCTGCCTGCCAATAAACAGAGGCAGGAAACCTCATGCCTGGTTTACCTTTTGGTAACAAGGAGACGTCAGAACAGCTGCACCAGCTGCTTAATATGATAAAAGAAAAAAATGACCAGCCTCCGTACCTAAAGACTGTGTACAAGATAACCCTTATCTCCAGCTTGGAGGAAATCCTGCCCCAACTACCACACGTTCAACAGATGTGTCCGGGGCGTCTGAGCCCATCCCTGAGCCAGGAGCTGGGGAGATCACAGGGGACAGGACAGACATGGTGCCTGTTCTTGTGGACTTTACAGTGGAGGGGAGAAGGTGGGTGAGGAACAGCTGAATTTCAGACAGTGTGAGGAGGGGATGGCCGTGGCTGTGAGATGGACAAACTAATCCTTGAAAAGCGGGGCAGGCTGATGGGGGAGGGCTTCACGGAGGAGGTGACATTTCAGCTGAGACTTTCTGCTCCAGGGCAGAGGGAGAAGAAAGGGTGCACCAGGCAGAGGGAAGAGCGTGTGCAAAGGACCTGCGGTGGGATGATGATTGGTCATCTGAATAACCGGAGGAGGGCGACATGACAGGGAGCTCGGGCAGCAAGGGGTAGGGAGTGGCTCCAGGGGCCTAAAAAAACAGGCAGGGTCTGATCTCAAAGGACCGTCCCCCATAATCCCAACAGCCCTGGGATGACGCTCGTCTCCATGCGGGATGCTGTCTATGATCCACGCACAAGGGCAGATGAGTTCTTGTGGTGTCAGCCACACCTGAAAAGTGAGTTTCAGATAAGTTAGAAGGATTTTGCAACTCACAGACTCTCCACAGGGTTGTAATGAGAGAGCCTTTGTCTTCCCAGCAAGTATTTACTGAGCACCTATTAGGGGCCAGGCATCGGGATCCCAGTGCTGAGCAAGTGCAGTGTGGTCCTGTCCTCTCAGGGCTACCAGTTCAATGGGGAAAGAGGGCAGGTGTTGACCAAGTAATTCACATAACAGAGAAGGGCCGGTGTTACGATGGAGGAAGTGGAAGCCTCAGCCTCCCTCAGAGCTCCGGAGACCCTCACCCCCATCTGTGCCGGCAGCATGGCGTGTTCACAGCCACCACACGTGGCACCAAGCGCTTTGCAGTCCGTGGCTCTGCTATCCGAGGTGCCATGGTGCTTTCTGTAGCATTTGATCATTTGAAGCTCTGGGATTCTTGTGTCTTGGGAAAAGAAAGGGCCATCTCCAATCCCTACCTGTGTCTCTTGCTGCTTGTCAGACACCTAAGTTTGGCCTGAGGCTAAGGGGGAAACTGTCAGGGACGCTTCCTCCAGAGTGGGCTGAACCTGTGCCTGTCTCCGCCTCAGTTCTCAGTTGGGAACCAAACCTCATCTGCCTGCAGCTCTGTGGCTGATCCTCAGGGACTTTTTAATTCACACAAATGAAGTGGATATGGGAATTGTGTGTCAACTTTTAATGAGCCCACAGGGGTCACTGAAAATCCCACGGCTTGTTCACTAAGAAAACTTGGAATTGGCTTCCCGGGGACTGTTACGGCAGCGGAGTTTGCCAGGTTGTGCAGGCAGGCGTCCCACTGGGCCCTTTAATGCCAGCCAAGACTCTCGCCCTGTTCTCTGATGTGTCCTCCAGGAAGGATGCCCAGGGGCTTTGAGTGATGGGCACTTAGAGCTTTGGAGCAGGGCTGGAGGTGGCGGGTTCAGACAAATTCTGCTAATTACCTGGTTTGCAGACCCCATGACATCACTGCCGTTGAATTCTCTGGGGGATTGTTGTTTTCTTCTTTAAACAGAGAGTAGCTCGTCACCAGTGTGAATTGTTTGTGTCTCTTTGGGTTCTTAAACACAGATTACTAAGCAAGGTCAGACTTGTAGAGTAACCTGGCAGTTTGTTAGGCAGCAATAGGTAACTCACACCGTCCTCACGGGGAGTTTTCCTCCCAAATATATGACTCTCCACCGGTGACAGACAATGGCCCTTGAACACTGGTTGTGCACCACTCTTCAGGAAGCATTTGTGCTAAAAGAAAAAGTAGGAACTTAATAGAAAGTATTTAGAGACATCTCAGACCCTTCTCTTCTCTGAGCCAAGGTCAACGCCAAAGAGACTGACTCCTCATGGGGGTGAGGACAGAGTCAGTATCTTCCTACTCCTTAACAAGTCCCAGGAAGGTCACTTTCCCACAGCCCACTCTCTGATTCTAATTTATATCCATTTCTCTGGGTTGTTCTGAAGCTGAGTTTAGTCCAAGATGAGCCAAGACAAATTCTTTCTCTGAAATTACGGTTAATAGTTATTTTGTTACCTGTTCAAGCCAGTTCTTGTAAGCACCCTTACACACACGAGACACCGTGGCGGCACCGTGAGAGCAAGCACAGTGTCAGTTTGGTTTCTTGCCGTATCCGTAACATGGTGATTGGCATCAAATAGGTACTTCATTAACATGGTCTACAAAAGTTTTCTACCAGATCCATTGTAGGAAAACACATTATTTGACCTGCTTTGGAGAATCATAAAGAATATGATGCAATAAGAATCATGAATAAACATTTATTGACTGACTCCTTCTTGCCGGACACAATGCTGTCGCCTGAACATGCATGATCTGGTTTTGTCTTCACAAAACTGAGATAACAACTATGGAAATATACAATGGATGGAAAGCTGAGAGAGCTTAAAACTGGCCTCTGTCCCAAATGTAGGAGGAAGCACAGCTGGAATCTTAATCTTGTCTCTCTGACTCCAAAACATGTTTTCTTTCTATTTAATCACATTAATTTACTGCTCTTGAAAATACTCACTTGAAAGAAAGAGGAGAAAAATCCCCAACCAATTGCCTTAATATGTTCAGGCTGCTAAAACAAAATGTGATAAGCTAGATAATTTTAAACCACAGAAATTTATTTTTCACAATTCTGCAATCTCGGAAGTCCAAGGTCAAGCAGCTGGCAGATTTGGTATCTGGTAAGGAGCTTTCTGGGTCATAGGTGGCACCTTGTTGCTGTGTTCTCTCATTGGGAGGGGTGAGAACTCTCTGGGGTCTCTTTTATAAGGGCACTAATCCCATTCTTGAGGGCTCCACCCCCATGACTTAATCGCCTCTCCAAAGCCCCACTTCCTAATAACATCACCTTAGGGATTAGGATTTCTACATATGAATTTGAGAGGACACAAACATTTAAACCATATTAAAAGCAACTATTTTGCATATTGGCTGTCAATACTTAGCAACATTCACATAAATTTCATACAATTATCAACATGGTGTACATGTCATAAATGTTTTGCATGTTTCTACATTGTCTTCATATTTTTATAGGATTGCATAGTAGTCCATGATAGTTGAAGCATCAATTATCTTCCACACACAATTTCTCCCTACCTGTCCTGGAAAGCAGGATTGGGGGGGGAAACATAAAAATTAGAAGGAGTTTATTGAAAGTATAAAAATGTAATGATATAAATTCTATACTAAGAGTAATTACAATAAATGTTAATGAGTTACTCTCACAATTTCAAATACTACAATTCTCTGATTTTATTTAAAATATAATCATATCACAATATGTTTCCTCAAGAAATACTAAAAACAAAAGGATAAACAAGGGTTAGACATGAAAAAACAATTCAGAAGGGATAGGAACCAAAAAAAGAAAAATGTATCTATAAAATATTAAATAAATTATTATAAAAGGTATCCATCTTACAAAAACATTTGCACCCCCGTAATATTTTAAAATTAAAAAAAAAATTCAGACTGTTATCTGACCACAGCACAATCAAGTTAGAAGTTAAACAGCATAGCCTTTAAAAACCCTAACCGGGGAGTCAGCAACAGTGGCTCATGCCTGTAGTCCTAGCACTGTGGGAGGCCAAGGTGGGAGGATCGCTTTAGGCCAGGAGTTTGAGACCAGCCTGGGCAAAGGCAAGATACCATCTCTACAAAGAAATAAAAAAAATTAGCTGGGTGTGGTGGCGCACACCTTAGTCCCAAAAACTCAGAAAGCTGAGACAAGAAGATCCCTGGAGCCCAGGAGTTTGAGTTTGAGGTTGCAGTGAGCTATGATGGCACCACTGCACTCTACCTGGGGTGACAGAGCAAGACCCTGACTCAAAAAAAAAAAAAAAAAAAAAAAAAAAGACCTTAACTGTTTACAGCAGCCTCGGAGGTGGGTTAGTTGTGAAAATGATGAAGCGGTGCTTGGTGAGGTTAAGTCTCTCCCCCAAGGATGTGCATGTTGTAAGCAGCAGAACCAGGATTCGGACCAGCTCTGCCTGACCCCGAGCCTGAGTTCTCACCACCACGGCGCGAGGCCCCCAGGAGACCCCCTGCAAACAGCCAGTTGTGAACAGCACCAGAACACAGAGGGGAAGTTACATTAGCATTGAGTCCTCCTCCAAGGTCAGCGGATTAAACACCGGGGTGACTCCAACTCTGGAGATAAGGAGAGAGACAGCTTCCCTCTGCACCCCCTCCCATCCCCGCAGCCCCCCTCCTTCCCATCCCAACCCCAGCTCTGTGGGCGCCTTCATTTCTGAGATGGGAACTGGGGGTCCTGGCTCACTCCTATTGCCCCAAACCCCACCAAGACATCCCCTCCCCGTTTGTCAGTACAATGCTGAGGAAAGTGACCACCAGAAACACGAACAGGGTCATTGTCAGGCAAAGAACTCCAGGGATTAAATGTTTGCTCCCATCGTCCTGGGGAGAAAATAATTCAAGGGAGGTCAGGGGGCAGAGACGAGCCTCCCGCCTCCCCGCCCCAGGACACACCCTAAGCCCCCGGGTTTCCTGCTTTCCTCTCTGCCCAGCTGCGGGTGAATTTTCAGAGGCCGAGTCTCTTCCTGATAAGGGAGAAGACATCAACACGTCCACCTCTCCCGCCCCTGCCTGTTCTCTGGGTTATAGGTTAAAGCACGATTTATGCTGAGGATTTACAATGCCTGACACACCCGGCCGAGGCTTCTGCACAGAGAACTGTTGGGAGTGGAGGCTGTCGGGGTCAGAGGAGGAGATAAGGCCACACTCCAGTTTATCGGGGTGGGTTAAAGATCCCTCTTGCCCAACTCTTATTTATCTCACCTCCCTCGCATGGCCAGGGTGGAGGTTTGGGCCCCGGGACCATGAACTTGTGTGGAGCCTCCCAGCCCCGACCCTGCCCTCACACCAGTCTGCAGCTCACTCTGCTCTGGGCTGCCCCTACTTTGCACAGATTTTCTCCAGGCCTTGAAAGGGAACTGCCCCCTTCAAATCTCACACATTTTCTCTTCCTTCCTGGCTCAGCACAATGAGGAAGTTCTCTCCGTAGTTTATTATCAAACAAACTGGTGTGGGAGAGAACCCAGGCAGCTGGGCACAGACAGGAGTGAGCAACAAGCTTCCTCTGCAAACATGACTTTCCAGACACTCCCTGGACTGCTCCCAGCACTTGTGCCTCATGCCAGGCTTTGAGTCAACTTAGCATCCAGAGTCTCACATCTTCCTTACAGATGTAGCTGTGGTCGTTTCAAGTTTGGCAGTTGCACTTGGGAATCTTGTCCTTCCCAACAATTTTATTTACTGTCATTTGCACTTTGAAATTCAACACTGGGGCTAGGCATGGTGGCTCACGCCCATAATCCTAGCACTGTGGGAGGCTTGAGGTGGGAGGATCACTTGAGGTCAGCAGTTCAAGACCAGCCTGAGCAAGAGTGAGACCCCGTCTCTACCAAAAAGAGAAAAAAATTAGCCAGGTGTGGTGGTACACACCTGTAGTCCCAGCTATTTGGAAGGTTGGAGCAGGAGGATCACTTGAGCCCAGGAGTTTGAGGTTGCTGTGAGCTATGATGACACCACTGCACTCTACCCAGGGTGACAGAGTGGGACTCTGTCTCAAAAAAAAAAAAAAAAGGAAAAGGAAAAGAAATTAAACATTGGCTTCAACAAGAAAAGAGGAGAGAATCACAATTATTGAGTAGCTTCTACTTCCAAGCACTGTAATTACAATTTCTCATGTAATTAGAGCTCCAAATTCCTTTCCCAAGATTCCAAAGCTAGTAATCAGTTCTGCTGCATTTGAAATATAATGTCACTGAATTTAAAATTAGTTTTCTTTCCTGTATGCCAGTCTGTCTAAGTAATCTTAAAAATAATCTCTTTAAACTACCTGTGAGATTTACCTGACTACATTTTTCATAATGTCCTTCAATCCTTATACTTATGGCATAAATATTTTACACATTTATTATTTAAGTATATAAAGAACACGTATAGGCCCTATCTTACAGCAGCAAATGCTGGTGAGGATGTGAAACAGCAGGAACTCTAATCCATTGCTGATGGGAATGCAAAATGGCGCAGCCACTTTGGAAGACACTTTGGCCGTTTCTTAGAAAACTCAACGTACTCAACGCCTTTTACCAAACGACCCAGCATCCATGCTCCTTAGTACTTACCCAAAGACTTGAAAACTTATGTCCACACACTGTTTATAGCAGCATATGAATGTTTATAGCAGCTGTATTCATAATTGTCCAGACTTGGAAGCAACCAACATGTCCTTCAATAGCTGAACGGATAAATAAACTATGATCCATAGACGGTGGAATATTATTCAGCACTAGTAAGAGATGAGCTATGAAGCCATGAAGAGACCTGGAGGAAACGTAAATGCATGTTACTAACTGAAGGAAGCCAAACTGCAAAGGCTACATACTGCGTGATTCCAACTACATGACATTCTGGAAAAGGTAAAACTGTGGAGACAGGGGTTGCCAGGAGGTGGAAGGGAGAGAAGGATGAATAGGTGATGCACAGAGGACTCTCAGGGCAATGACGCTACTTTGTATGACACTGTTATGGTGGATACATGTCATTACACATGTGTCCAAACCCATAGAACATACGAACACCATGAGTGAACCCTAGTGTGAACTAGGGACTTTGAGTGATAATGATGTGTCAATATAGCTTCATTCGTTGTAGCAAATGGACCACTCTGGGGAGGGATGTTGATACTGGAGGTGCTCACATGTGGGGGCAGCAGGGGAATATGGGAACTCTCTGTAGTTTCTGATCAATTTTCCTGTGAACCTAAAAGTGCATTAAAAAATAAAGTCTATTTTTAAATGTTTTAATAAATGATATGAAAACATAAACACACACACACAAGAAATCAGACACTTTGATGTGATCTGTGGAAACAAAGTAATGTTTGCACCTGTGAAACTAGAGTCTCCAAGGACAACTCCAAGGAAACCCTCCAAGTTTCGTTGCCAGTTTTCTTCTCCAGATACACTCTACAATCTTCTTGTCCAGTTGCATGAGTACCCCGCTGGGATTTTTATTTGTCCTGCAATGAATTTACAGATTAGTTCAGGGATCTTGCCATTTAAGGTTGTGTTTGTGTTTGTAACTTAGGAGAACCCTTTCCTGATGCCTCATTTTGGTAGCAGCATTGTCTTCTCTCGATGCACTGTCATCCCAAGTGTCTCTATAGAATAGTGAGGAGTCCAGCTCCTGGTTACAAACCTATACGTGATCTCCCAAGCCTGACCTATGCAATTACACAGGCTTTGCCTGGCAGGGCTCATGGAGGAAACTGCCCTCCTCACACCAGACTTGGTGCATAATCAGTGCACTGCAGTCTCCCAGGAGAGGTGCAGGCAAGGACCACCATGATCTCACACACATGTGCATTTCCAGCCCAGGCACCTGCATGCAAAGTTCTCTTTACCAGGAGCCTTCAGCAGACGGGTTTCGTAGCCACCTCTGCCAAGACGTCCTTATCAAGGAAAAAGAGGGGAAAATGAAGACACTTTCTCCCCACTATGACTCAGTACTTAGTATAGTCCCATGTCTGACCGTTCCCCCACTTCCTCCCCTGAGCCTGCAGGTCCATAAAACTGCATGAGCCTATTGTTGAGAGATTCCACCATGCTGAAACAACCCCACGTCTGTGCGATCCAGCTGACCCCCAAATGCCAGGGAGAACATGGACAGGGGGAAGCCGGTGCTCTCTCTGGTGTAGCCTCATGCTTGTACTATCACAGTAAGTGTTGAAAGTCTCTACTATTAATTTGGGCGTATTATCTTTTTTTTATTTCAGCATATTATGGGGGTACAAATGTTTAGGTTACGTATGTTGCCCTTGCCCAACCCGAGTCAGAGCTTCAAGTGTGTCCATCCCCCAGACGGTGCGCATCACACTCATTATGTATGTATACACCCATCCCCTCCTCCCCACTCCCACCTGCCCCACACCCGATGAATGTTATTACTGTATGTGCACTTAGGTGTTGATTAGTTAAAACCAATTTGATGGTGAGTACATGTGGTGCTTATTTTTCCATTCTTGGGATACTTCACTTAGTAGAATGGGTTCCAGCTCTATCCAGGATAATACAAGAGGTGCTATATCACCATTGTTTCTTGTGGCTGAGTAGAACTCCATGGTATACATATACCACATTTTATTAATCCACTCATGTATTGATGGGCATTTGGGTTGTTTCCACATCTTTGCAATTGTGAATTGTGCTGCTATAAACATTCGGTTGCAGATGTCTTTTTTATAGAATGACTTTTGTTCTTCTGGGTAGATGCCCAATAATGGGATTGCTGGATCGAATGGTAGGTCTACTTGAATCTATTTAAGGTATCTCCATATTGCTTTCCACAGGGGTTGCACTAGTTTGCAGTCCCACCAGCAGTGCATGAGTGTTCCTACCTCTCCACATCCACCCCAATGTAGAAGACTGAAACAGGATCTGCACCTTTCACCTCTCACAAAAGTCAACTCACAGTGGATTACAGACTTAAACCTAAGGCATTAAACTATAAGAATTCTGGAAGAAAATTTTGGAAAAACTCTTATATAGATTGGCCTAGGCAAAGAATTTATGAAGAAGACCCCATAGGCAATCACAGCAACAACAAAAATAAATAAATAGGATCTGATCAAATTAAAAAGCTTCTGCATAGCCAAGGAAACTATCAGAAGAGCAAACAGATAACCTACAGAATGGGAGAAAATATTTGCACGGGCGTGTTATCTTAATTGTCTACATCACACTTGACAGATAGCTCTCTCTCCTGCTCAGCTGAGCTTGTGACTAATAGAAATGAGCAACTTCTTGGGCTGCCTTCTCTTTCTTCTGTTGCGTCTGTAACCTGGGGCTCAGTTCTGTTTCATCTGGTTCTTTCTCTTTCACGCTTTTAGGAAAACGAGGGTGAATATGGGTTGCCCTGTTGGTGAGTGAGTGAGTGACCGCGTTGATTATTGTTGCATCTGTTCTCTTTGTGTTGGATTCACTCTCCATCAGGGCTCTTGGTAGGTGGGTGGATCATGATGCTATCAACAGTCTCGGGTGGTGGCGGTGGGGCAGGCAGGCTAACGAGCCCTTCCCAGTTGCTGAATTTAGGAAGACGTTGCTTCAGGAGGCTGAGGCTCTGGTGAGCTTCCTTCAGTGTCCTGTTCTTTGTTCCACTTTCTCGCTATTCACCGTGGAGGTCTGGAGTTAAAGCAGGGGAGAGGAGTCTCCATCAGACTCCAGTAGCGTTGACATGCACCACCTGCACCTCTCCAGAAAGACAGGGAGAGGGAGAGAAAGAGGGGGAGAGAGAGGGAGAGAGGCGGCATCTGTCCTTTCTAAGGAAAATTCCTGGGCTTATCCCAGACACAGACTCTGTGGTCATGTTTCTAGGGGTTGGGGCCACCTACACCAGATGTTCCAAAGGGGGTCCCTATTAATTTCCTGATGGGTACCACACTGCTCCTTCCCCTTCCTCCCATGAGTTGATTTAAGCTTTCGTTTTCTACAGGGCTCTATTTAGAATCATGACTCCTAATTCTCTACCTAATTCAAATCCCAGATTCCCTCATGAGCTAGGCAACCCGGGCTTCGATTTCTATATCATGGTATGCCTGGTGCACAGTAGACACTTAGTAAATATTAATCACCTTGTTTTACCAACCCTATTTGCAAAATAGTCCATGGTTGGATTCTTCGCTGTAACTCTCAACCACATTAGAATTTTAAATGCTCTGAGAAGTCCTGTCTGAAATAAATCTATTTACCTTGGCGAAACACAAGAATTCCAAATGTTTGTAACTGGGGTTCCATATTTTTTCCCAGAACAGCTTTTAATGTGTTGTTTTCATTTAACACTGTGTGACAGACTCTACCCTGGAGAATTGTGAAATTTCTCTCTTGCACTGAATCTCTTAATGAAGGTCAAAAGGACCTCTGGGCCACTTATGTAGTCCTATCGTTTGGGCCAGCTCAGCACCAAAGGTCCCTACAGCTTCTCAAAAATGTCACTAGGAATATCTTAATAAATGTATTCCACATGATCAACAAATAAACAAGATTATTTCAGATGATGCCAAGACCTGAAAAGAAAGTAAATGGAGTAACAGAATAGAAATTACCAGGATGGGTGGTATTGGATAATGAAGGAAGAACCTCTCTGAGGAGGTAACATTTCAGTTGAACCCTGAATGATGAGACTCAGTCATGAAACAGCTGGACAAGAGCATCCTAGGCACAGGGAACAGCATGTGCAAAGGCCCTGAGGCAGGAAAAGGCTAAGTCTATTCACAGTTCAGAATCAAGACCAGGGTGGCCCAGTAAAGGGGTGGGTGGGAAGGAGTTCAGGGGAGAAGAGATTTGAGGAACCAGCAGGGCTCAGTGGTGCAGAGTCTCTTAGGCTATGAAAAGAGATGAACATTGGTAGCAGGATTTTATTTTGAGATATTAATTGAGATTTCTCTAATTCTCTTACCCTCCTGCACGTCCAAGTGCCCCCACTGCTCTCAGAAAAAATTGCCCCCTATATGCAAAGCCTGGTATGGGAAAGGAGATGATTCAATGAGCATAAATGTTAGAATTCTTGCCTTTGAGTGCCAAGGCACACTCATAACAGTCACGAGAGAAGCAACTAACTTGAAAGGCAACACACTGTCACAGCCAGACTTTCTGAGACAGGAACTGACAATGGCTACATGACAGAGCATTAACTGTGCACCAGTCACAGCTCTGAGTCCTTTACATTTGGCCCTCAGGACAATCCTGAGGTAGGTAGTGTTGCTGTTCCCATTACTACAGTTGAAGAAACAGAGGCACAGAGAGGGACATTAACTTGCCCCAGTCACACAGCAGAGCCAAGACTTGAGCCCAAGCAGTCAGGCTCCAGATCCCATGCTTTTGGTTGGCGTTTGTGTCCAGTGGTCTGGCTTTGAATCGCAACACTGAAAGGGGATGACGCTGCCCCCACCCCACCCCAAGATGGGCCCGGGAGGCCTGTGATGGGAACGAAGGAGGAACCGGAGGTGAGAGGGTGGGGAGGAGCCTCCCCTGACACTCCTGTGAGGGCTCCTGAGTGGGCTCAGCCAGTGTGTGTTGCCCAGGCTGCCCGGGCAGCATCAGGGGCCCAGAAGAGGAAAGGGAGGGGCTCCCTGAAGGTAGGGGAAGGGGTCAAGGATGGGACCACCTGGGAGGGGCAGACACAGGGGTGGGACGTTGACAAGAGCAGGAAGGGAACCAACAATCTCAGAGAGGCTGCCAGGGCGGAAGCTGAAGGCCCTTCCTCATTGTGTTCTGGGCTGATCAGGGGGCTCTGTCGGGGGGGGGGGGGGGGCGGGAACCTGCAGCCCAGACTAAGGGATCTGCCCCTACTGCTTTCCCCCCTGACTCAGAGCCTCAATATTGCCTGTTAAAACCGTCCATAATCCTGTCCCCTTTCCTACTCAAACACCTCCCATGGCTCCCTATCACCTGCAGAGTAAAGTCCATACTTGGGTTGTAAGAGGAACCCCAGGATCTGCTGAGGGCCTTGTATTCAGCCAGAGAGGCAGTGAAAATTGTGGGCTCAGAAACACCAGCGCTGCCTCAACCCACCCACCCACACGCTGTGGATCTCCACAGTCCCCAAGCGCCCCTGATGGCCCTAGGTGAGGCTCAGGCACAGGTGACAGCACAGTTTTATTCCTGGGAGTCTGCAAAGGCAGGTGGGCTGGGGCAGAGTGGGTCTTAATCCTGCAGTGGTGGGTCACTGCTGGCCCACAGTCAGCGGCTCCACCCGCAGCCAAAGGCCACCCTCGGCTCGAAGGACCAGCTCCGGCTTCCTGCTCGTCTCTGCCTCCACCTTGTCAGGTAGGACGCGGAAGCGCAGCAGCGTGAGTGCCAGGACCACCTTCATCTCGGTCATGGCGAAGGTCTGCCCGATGCAGTTCCTGGCGGCGGAGGTGGGGACAGTGACGGCACCCAGGACCCCCATCCGGGCCCCATGGTACCTGGAACCTGGCCCGGGACCCCCACCCTCACCCCGATCAGCCTGAAGGGGCAGAGTGGGGTATCCCTGTGCCTAGGACCCCCATGTGGGCTTGCACATACCCCAACCCTGGCCCAGATTCCAGCCCCCAACTCACAACAGCAAAGGGGAAGGAGGTTCTGAGCACACTACAGTCCCCTCTTGGACCTACGCAACCCGGTTCCGTGGACCTTTATCCACAACCTCGGAGCAGGGGCGGGAAGGAGGGCTGGAACTCTGACCGTCTACAGTTTACCCCTTTTGCCGACTGTCATGCCCAGACTCCCACACCCATCACCCCATCCCCACCTCACACACCCACTGCCCTCACCTGGGTCCTGCAGAGAAGGGAACGAAAGCCAGAGGTGACCGCTCCTTGACGTTTTCCGGGTCGAAGCGGGAGGGGTCATACACCTGGGGGCGAGAGGGAGACAGGCTTGCTGGGTGGGTCTCCCGGGACAGTCAGCCTTGGAGAGACAGATGAGGGTGTCTGGTAGTGGGGGAGAGAGGAGATCCGGGATTTCCCTGTCGAAGCCCCTCCCCCTCCTCTAGGACCCGTGAAATGGATAAAATGGGGGTGGGGGGAGTCAGCACCTCCGGGTCCGGCCACACAGCTGGGTTATGATGGATCCCTAAAATACTGATGACGCAGATGACATCTGTGCGAGAGGAGGGAGCAGTCAGGACAGGGCCTCACTGCCTGATGGGCCCGTCTTCCTGCCCAGGTTCCTCCTCCCCCTGCCATTGTGGGCACCTTTGGGGATGACCCGGCCATCTGGGAGCACAATGTCCTGGGTGCAGCTGCGGGAGATCGCTGGGACTGCGGGATGCAGGCGCAGGCTCTCCTTAATGCACATGGTCAGGAAGGGCAGCTGGGCCAGGTCGTCCCTAAGAAACCCAGCCCCCCACAACACAATTATCCAGGGAGCAAAGACAGAAATCTCCAGCCACTGTGTTTCCCACTGACACCTTTTCTCCCTATAACAAAGTAAGCTCCACAGGAATCAAATATTTGAGAATTAGAAAAGTAGAAAAAATTAGAACAGCAGAGAATTAGAAAAATACTAGAGAAAATTTAGCTGGGTATTTAAAAAAAAAAGATATTTCTGAGGAAAACACAGCATCCAAAAGCCAACTGCAAAAGTTAACAAATTTACATAAAAATAAACAAAATACACAGATCCAATGTTTTGCTCTTATTTATCATTGTACTTAAGATACTAGCAAATGCAATTAGGCAGGAAAAAAAAAAGGAGTGTAATGCAATTTGAAATGTAGGGGTAAACATATCATTTTGGCAGAAAGTGATTTTATGCTTAGAAAGCACAAGAGATTCCGCTAGGCAACTTTTATAAACATTGAAGATCCAGTAAAGGAGCTCAATTATTTTCCCTAATCTTTCTTCTTTTTGTGTGGCTATTGAAAGTGTTACCTGATGCAGTTAAGTGTTTCAAAATTTGAAAACTATAAAACATCACCCACTTCTAAGCCACCCATTTCCCACATCCACAAACACAGATTGCCTACATTATTATTTTTAATGTATTCCTCCATAGCTATTTTCCTTTTATTTCAAAGTACTACAGGGGTACAAATCTTTTTGGTTGCATGGATCACCTTTATAATGCTTGAGTCATGGTTATAAGTGTGCCTTTCACCCAGATAGTGTTCATTGTACCTGTTAGGTAGGTTTCCGCTCCTCCCATCCTCCTCTCTCCCCACTGTTTGATTTCTGTTGAGTTTTACTTCCCTCTGTTCACTTTTATGCATTAAAAAAATAATATTAGTAGCATACTATATATCATATGCACTATTCTGTGTCTTTTCTCATTTAACAGCATATCAATCTCTTCTTGTATATTTCCTGGGACTTGTATCAAAATAGGATTTTCTCTACTCTGGAGCTATAGAATAATTTTAATATGGTTTCTTCTAGCACTTTAAAGACTCTATTTTTATAAATTTCAAATACTTGATTTATGTGGACATTATCTTGTTATAAGATGGGAGAAGCAGGTTCAGTTGACTTTCTTCCAGTTAGTTCACCTGTTGTTCCAATGGCTTTTATTAAATGATCCATAATTTTCCTATCAATGTGAGACACCATCTTTAGCATTTACTATGATCATTGGGCACAAAACTTATATGCAGAAATCATTAGATTTCATGTATAAATAACAATCAGCTGGTAAACATAATAAAAGAAAAGATGCTAATAATAATAATATAAAATTCTGGGATTAAACTTAGCAAGAAATGTAAAATCTCTGTATTCCAAATGAACTTATAAATTTCACTCAACCCAAATAAAAGATACATTTCTCCATAGCAATGAAATTATCTAATGGTTAATGAAACATGCATAAAATCTCTATGCTAACATTTTAAACTCTATTAAAAGACTAAAGATTATTTGACTAAATGGATATCAATTCCACACTCTAGAAGAGCATACATCAATATTATGAAGCAATGCATTTTTCACATGTCTATCAGATATTCAAGTCAACCAATAGGATATATTTACTTCAAATTAAAATCTACCTGATTTGGGGGGGAACTTGATAACCTTACTCTAAATTTTTTCTGGAAGAATAAAAGATCATGAAGAGCTAAATCAATCAATTTGAAAATAAAATATTAAAGAGAGAGGAATCTCTATCAGCTTTTAAGACCTACTACAAAGTCACAATAATAAAACTAGTAACCTAACTTTTGTACCCCCACAATATACTGAAATAATAATAAAAAATAAAATAGAAAGAAAGAAAAAATGCCAAACTCAAATGAAAAAAAAAAAAAAAAAACTAGTGTAGCACTGCTGCAAAAACAGAAAAATAGACCCACAGAACAGAATAGAGAGCTCAGAGGCAGACATGTGAATAAGTGAAAATGTCACAGTTAGCAAAGGAAGCCCCACAAAACCCTGGGTCATGGATGGATAGCTTGACTGTAAAAGATACTTTAGACAAATTTGACTTCATAAAAATTAACCAAAGGTACCCCCCAATTTAAAAAGCAATCTTTTGCAATACAAGACAGAAAAGATATTAATTTTAATACACATTCTTGACAGTAAATATTTTTAAAGGACCCAAAGGAAAAAAGAAAAAAAGATGACAACCACCCCCATAAAAAAGTCTTATCAACATATGCAAAGGATGTTCAATCTCACTGTCATTTAAAGAAATGTTCATTAAGGGAAGAAATATGAAAATTGGCAAAGATGTGAACTTCAATAATATAATATTATTGGTGAAGGTATGGGAAAGTTGGTGCAATCAAACTCAGCTAATAGAAATGGATTTGCAATTATTAACAAAACTGCACAACGCAAATAGTCATAGTCTTTGATTAAGAGATTGTACTTCCAGGAATTTGTCCTGCAGAGATGCTGCCACTTGTAAGCAATGATCACTGTGCATTCATGCTGACTGCACCATGTTTAATTTGGCAAAAGTCTGAAACAATCCAAATATACATCAATAGGAATCTATTTAGACAAATTATGGTACATCCACACAACAGACTACTATACAGCTACCCAAAAGAAGAAATAAGGATCACTAGTCCTACCACACACTGAAAGCTAGAAGAAAATCGGTACAGTATATATTTAAATATATGTGTAAATGACAGAGGGCAAAAAGTATATGTGTATATATATGGTGATAGATAGATAGATAGATAGCAAATCCCTAACTCTAGAGGCCCTTCAGGAGAAAGGGAGTGGACTAGGTTGGGTGGGAAGAATGCCAAGCATAACCCTAGCCTTCTCTGTAATGTCCCACTTAGTGCAAGAAGAATATGTTCTCATCAATGTTTCTGAAATTTAACACTCATTTTCCCTGTGGTGTATATACACAATAAAATACTATTCAGCCTTAAAAAAAAAAAAAAAGAAGGAAATTCTGTTATTTGCAACAACATAGGTGAACTTGGAGGACATTATGCTAAGTGAAATGAGCCAGGCACAGAAAGACAAATACTGCATGAACTTACTTATCGGTGGCATCCATAACAGTCAAACTCATAGAAGTACAATCACATAGTGTCACATTTTCTCAGCAGTCCAGATCTTTTTGCCCCAAAGCTTGCAACCTTTCCTCTGCTAGCCAAGCTGTATACCAAACCCTGCTTGTGGTCTCTGCTCACATTTCCACTAAGCAATAGCAGCAAAATCAGCAAAAAACAAAAACAAACAAACAAAAAAAAAACCATCTTCCCTCTTCCCCACCTGGCAGCAGAGCCAATGATAACAGGCTCAGGAACAGGCCGTGAGGACCTGCACTCACCATTCAATCTCATCAGGCTCACGGTCCCTCAGCAGCTCTCGCACCTCCTGCCGGCAGCGCTCCTGGTGTTCCGGGTGCCTCGCAAGGTGGTACAGGATCCAGGAGAGACCACTGGCTGTGGTGTCATGGCCTGAGGGGCAGCCAGGCAAGCTTGAATCTCTGGGCTGCTTCAGCACCAGGGTGTGGACAGCGCCCTACATTGAGGCTCTCAGGGAGGATGGAAGGAGGGAGAGGATGGACAGAATAGAGTGATCCAGGGTCCACCCATCAAGTCCCTGGGATGGAGAGACTCCTGTCCCCACTGTAGTCCCACACTGGGACCCTCACCCTCAAACATGAAGGTGTCAGCTTCCGCTCTTATGTCCTCATCTGACAACTGCTTCCCATCTTCATCCTGGACAAAGAAGACAAGATCCCCCAAATCACACTAGCATGTACGGCTCCTGAGTCTAACCTGAGACAATCTGGAAGATTCATCCTCCTTCCAGAAGCCCAAGCCCACCCAGCACTCCTAGACCTCTCCTGGTCACCATTGCCAGAGCCCTTGTCCCACAGCCTTCCTCCCTGGCTTCCTGGCCTCCTCTTTTGTTTCTGGTGGGAGGAATCAATGACCTATGAATATGTTTATGCTGCTGCATGATGAGAGATTTCTGAGGAAAAAGTTCCTGGCAGCCTGAGTTACAGGATGATGAAATGGCCATTTGCCTTGGAAGTCAGAGATTAAGTACTGCTCCAAAGATACTTGCTCACATTCTAGAGTAATAAATCCAGGGAACCTTACCTTATCTCCACTGGGGACATTTGGGTTGAAAACTTTTAGAATTTGGCATCTCACTGGAGAGGATTTTTTATACTCCAGAACAAAGCTTGCTCTCTCTTTCTCTCCCTCTCTCTCTCAGAAGGGGGAATATGCCAGCTGCACTATATCAGTTGCAAGACTCATAATACAGGGACCCTGTCCTATGGTGCAAAGTCTTCTGCACATACAGTTGGAACCATTGCATCACCCTCGGAGGAATTTGGGATTGGGGAGCCCAGTGCTGCAATCCAGCTCTGGCTGCTACTATTGCCGTGAGTAAGAAATGGGCTTCTCTGATCCAGGGGTTGCATCCGTCAGAATAGATACAGACATAGACAAATATATAGACATACACACAGAAACAAAGACATGGACAAAGACATAAACAATAGACACAGACACAAAGTCATGCACACATACATACACATAGACAAAGACAAACATAGAGGAAAACGTAAACATAGACATACCAATAGACACAGACAGAGACACAGAAACACACATATATACACACATAGACACAGACATAGACAGAGACATACACAGACACACACAAAGGCAAAGACACAGATATACATACAAAGACATAGACACAAAGACTCAAAAACTCAGAAAAAGACATAAACAGACATACACAAAGACAAAGACACATGGACACAGACATAGACAAAAACATACATATAGACATAGATATAGATGTAGATATAAAGACATAGAGATAAAAACAGAGTAAAAGCTCAGACTCTTCACAGCTTCAGACCTTCAGACTTAGCAGTCTCTGCTTGCTGCTTTCTAGAGAGTCATCTCTAAAATCTGTCTCTGACCTGTCCCTCCCTTTCTCAAAATAAATTCCATGGCTCCCCAGTGCCCTCTGGATCAAGTCCATTTTCTTTGATATGAATAGATTCTCTCTCTCTTTTTTTTATAAACATGGTCTTTCTGTGATGCCCAGGCTGGAGTGAGGGGGCTATTCACAGGTGTAATCATAGCACACTACAGCCTTGAAATCTTGGGCTCAAGCAACCCTCCTTCTCAGTCTCCCGAGTAACTGGGACAGCTGACATGCACCACTGCACCATGTATCATTCTAATACTTGAGTTCAGATTCCAGGAAGTCCACCTTGCTCAGCAGGAGCACATCGATGAAGTCCAAAGTCTTGGTCTTGGCCTTGGCCTTGAGGAAGTCATCAATACCCTGTTTGGGGAGGGTGCGGCGTCGCTCCTGGATGACGGCATCTGTGAAGTCATGCACCAGACGGCAGGCCTTGCGGAAGCGCTTCCCATGGGAAGTGAGATAGTACAGGAAGTCCGTGTGCAAAAGGACCTGCTGGTTCCTTTTTTCGATAAGGGAACTAAGCTCCAGGATGGTGGCAATATATTCACTGGGCTTCCTGCACGATGAAGGAATGGGGAGGAAAAACTCAATGCACCTGAAACCCAGGAGCATTTTCCACAGCAGCCAGGATCTAACTTGCATCGGGAATCTGAGTCTCCAGAAACAGGTGGCCCCACAGAGGGCATCGTCCATGAGACTTGACTCTCCAAACCTTCTTCTCTGCCTGCATCTACCTCCATGAGTTGCCTACATGCCACTAGGCAGCCAGGTCATAGCATGGACATCATGCTCCTCTGCTCCTCTGTCACCTACCCAGTATCCAGTCCTGCACCTATCCTTCCTGAAACTGTCCACACAGCTAGGACCTTGTCATTTTCCAACTGGTCCATGGCCCAGCCCCCACCCTAGCTTCTTTCATCCCAAGTCAACTCCATCTAGTGTCTACATCACAGTCAGCTCTCCAAAGAGCTCAGCTCTGACCATACCCAGTATCCACTCAAACTCCTTCAATGACTCCTTGGAAACCTCATGATAAAGTTCATGCCACTTTGCCTGGGTTTCCAATGTCCTTGAGATCCAGCCCCTGTCTACTTCTACAATCTCAATCTATGCCTGCTGCACGTGTTCTACTCATCCTAGGCTCCTTGCCTTAACTCAGTTTCAACTACCTGAAAAAACCACACAATTCTCTCTTGCCTTCCCTGTCCCTCAAAGAGAGATATGACACAACTTCTCCAGGAAGGCTCTTCAGCCTTCCCAACCCACCCACTCTCTTGGATCCATGGCCAAAGTTCCCAGGCCCTGGGCAAGGACTCACTCCTGACAATGGCTGTCGAAGCTGAAGACACATTTCTGAAGACTGTCCAAGGTCATGAGGCTGATGTGCTCAAACATGTCCAGATGGGTGCTGCCCTTTGAAGCTAGGCATTGCCACTTGGCCTGGCCAGAGAGAGACAGAGATGGAGATGAGTTCTGGCTCTCTGGAGCCCCTCCCCAACCCCAGCCTCCAGATGAACTCCCCCAGAGACAGCCTCTTAGTTCTGTGCCCCAGGACCCATCCTCAGGGAGGACCGGGCTTGGGTGAGAATGAAAGCTATTACTATTAAGAGATGAAGCCCCAAGGCTGGGAATCAGGAGACTTGGGTTCAGTTCCAACTCTGCTTCCTATGCTCTGAGTGCCCTTGGTCAAGTCCTTGCCCTCCCCTAAGTCCCACCTGTCAAATCTTCAGTAACAGTAAGTTGACCTGCTTTGGTGCTAGATAAACAAATCAGGTTAGCACCCCTGCTCCACCACTTCCAGATCACTTACTGGCTGCATAGACTTGGACAAACTCTCCAATCTCTCTGGCCCTCCATTTTATCATCTCACATGGGGAAAAAATAATCTCTGCTTCACAGAGCTATTAAAATTAAATTAGAAAATATATGCTCATATCATGGAATTGGCATATGGCATTCTTTCTAGAATAGGGAGAGTGCACCATAAATGTTGAGTTTTCTTGTCCCCATTGCTACAGATTGATTTTAAAATATCCCTATGTTGGGAGAGGCAGTCCTTCATGGTCTCTGAGCTTCTTTTCTGGGCATCCAAGAAGGGGAGGCCCTCATGTTCATAACCTGGGTCGCTTCTCAGACTTGTGTTTGAAGAGAGCAACCTTGAGGGATAAGGTAATGACTCTCACTAGGCACTTATCAGACTTCTGTCTTCTTGCTGTGAAAGCAGATTCCCTAAGCCTAATGCTCCTCTCATGTAATGCAATAGACTACCTGAGCAGGCATCTATAGAATCCCACCTGTGTCACCTCCATGGGATTTGGGTGGCTTGGAGAAAGGATGCAAATGAACAAGAAGCACACGCTGCTTGCAGGGCCATGAGTAGTTAACTGCCCTTTGTCTCTGACCCTAGAGTCTCTTGTCTTCTGGCAGAATCCATGAAAGAAACAGTAACAAGCTGACTTATCAGCTTCCAAGTAAAAAAATCCTAGGCACTACACAAAACCCTTATCACCAATTCCTCACTTCTTCTCATGTCCACACCCTTTGCCATGTTATTCTTCAGCAACTTCCATAAAGACATGGAGCCTATTTTATGCCTCTTTGATTCTGTGCTGGACTTTTGGCTTTCTATGGCCAAATACAATGTAGACAAAATGATAGGGTAATAACTCTAATATAACTAAGACTCAAGAGTCATTGAAACCTCCTCATACTCCCTTGTAACCCTGTCTCTGCCATGCAAACAATGCTGGGATTCCTTCCTGAGGGAGAGATCAAATGCAGGGCAGTCCAGTTGTCCCACTTAAGACCATCCTAGATCAGTCTAAAGCCAGCCAAGCCCCACGCATGTGAGAGACTGAGCCAGGATCAGCAAAGCTGCCTAATGCAGCCACAGCTGATCACACACCATGAGACATCCCTTCTACACCCAGAATGAGCCAACTGTCCTGTATACATAGTAGCAATCGCAAACCCCTACTGCTCTAAACCAGTGCACAGTTGGTACTCAGCAATAGCTACTATGCAATCATCATCATCATCGTTCTCTCGAGTTGGCAGAGCTTCCATGACAGAAACATAGAAACTGATACCTTCTGAGCATCTACGTGTACCCGGGACATGCCTCCATTGCCACCTGTTAAGCAGGGGTTATATCCCCATTTCACAGCTGAGGAAAGCAAGGCTCAGAGAGGAAGAACAATGACCCTAAGCCACCCAGTAGACCCAAAATTCCAGACCAGATCTGTCTGAGGACCCTTTGACCCCAAGGATCCAGTTGGGACCCTGTGTTCAATGAACTCACATGCATGATGTTCACGCTTTCTTTGAAAATCTTCACGTAGGGCTTCAGGATGTTGAAATGGAAGGCAGGAGTCAGCATGCGACGGTGGCGGCTCCACTTGTCACCGGCACTCAGCAGGAGTCCATCCCCTGGTAGGACAGCCAAGGGCAGTGAGCAAAGGCAGCACCTTCTCCTGGCTCCACAAGGCTGTCCCCACCCCCATTCACCTGCAGTTACTCACCCAGCCAGGGCTTCAGGAAGCCGTAGAAGACCACATCCTTGGGTGCAACGGCAGCTGACATGAATGAAGACCATCATGGGACATGGATAGGGATAGGGGAGGCACCTGGGGTGGGCAGTGGAGCCTCCTGGCCAGGGGTTTGCACTTCCTCCCTCCACGCCCATCATAGCAGGAAGGGGACCAAGGGCAGAGGAAGCAGGGAGGATGGGACGGGGAGGGGACCCAGACCAGGCCGCAGAAGCACAGTAGAACAATGACACACCCTAACTTCACACGACGTGACCCAGCACAACCTGACATGGATCCTCAATGGTGCAACATGTTCTATGACACACAAGCATAGCTCAACAATCTACAAAACACCTCCATAGGGACTTAGGACACTCTGTCTGCCACAGCACTATCTGATGTCTCCTGTCATGGACCTGGAACATGTGACTTGGCCCTGACATGTGAACACATGACAACCCTGACCATGACACAATGAGTTTTAACATGGACCTCAGATGGTCTGACATGACTTATGCTTCCCACATCGATGGTCCCCAGATAGGATTTAAATATGGTCCCCTAATGTCCCTGATGTGGCTCAAGTGTAACCCAGACTGCTCCTCAGGCATGACTCTAACATACTCTAAGAACTGCCTCAGATAATACTTAAAAAATATCTGATTTCACAAAAGTACCCTGGTTTCAGGCCTTGGACAAGATTCAAACATGTCCCAGACGTGACCAGCAGGGGAAAAAAGACAGTCTCAAACAGCTTCTCAGACAAGAACCAGAAACACTTCAAGATACCTGACATGTCCATAGCCCCAGACATGACCAGCTCCATGCAATCCCAGCTGTAAACATACACCAGGTGGAACCAGGACCCAGGGGTGATTATAAATCTGACAGGATGTGGCCTTACAGCAGACACGGCCCTACAGCAGACGTCACACAGACGCGCCCAGACATGCAGTGGCATCTCCGCCACAGCCCCTCCTGTCCACATTCAGGTCACGGGGCCAGCTGGAGGCAGCACAGAGACCCCAGCAGTGGGTGAGCTGCAGCCAGGGCAATGTCTACCTGGAGCAAAGAGCACAGGCTTGATGCAGGTGGGGTGGGAGATGCGCACAATGGCAGGCCAGGGCCCCACCCACCAGAGGCACACATCCCCAGAGGTTCTTGCCAGGCCCTGTGCGTACAGGAGACCTTCCCCTGAGCTCTGAATCTGTGGAAGAACAAACAGGCCCCAAGTCATGCTCTTCCAGGCTTCCAGACACAAGGACCTGCAAGGTAGAGACCCAGACCCGAGCCCGGGGGATCCCGTGCAGCATCTCATCATCCTCTCTGTGCGGATCCTCCCCTGGGCTCCCTCCCCACGTCCTCTGCACATGACGCTCTGAGTCCTTCAGTTCCAGGGACAGAAAAGGTCTTTCCCCATTTGGATTCCAATCACCATGATCACCTGGGTTCTGCTCCCTCCCATTTCCGGGTAAAGAGACTGAGGCTCCAAACCTGAGTCCCTTGTCCATGGTCTCCCCCGCAGTAAGTGGCATGACTGATACCTGAGCCCATGACTGTCTGAATCCAGGGCCTGAGTCTTTATCCATCACCCTGATTTGTGCCACCAAAACAATAACTCGGGAAACTCCACACGTGCCAAGACTGCACAATCACAGTCACAGTGATTGGATGAAAACTTAGTCCTGTGACTCACACCCGGACAATTACAGTGAATCGTGGTTCATCTATGGGAACTGTGGGAGAAAGGAGAGCTTTCCCATAAAAACTGACCACCAGGGACTCATCATTGACACCAAGAGGAAAGGGCTGCCTGAACAGAAGAGTGATACGGAAAAAGGTAAAACCAAAAGGGGACAGATTGCCTATGACACTGATACCTGGATCCAGCCGTGCCTGAAGGCCAACTTCCCTGGAATATACACTCAATAGATCCTCTGTATTTGCTTAGATGGGGTTGAGTTCCCATTACTCACAACTGAAAGAGACCTCAGCAGGCAGAGAAAGTCAGGACCCTTCCAGAGTTTCCAGAGCGTTTTGGAGTCAGAGCCATGATCTCTGTTGCTCTGGTCCTGGGGATGGGCAAGGCTGATGCTAGGCCTGGCAGGGGATCTCAAATACTAACAAAGCCCACTGCATTATGCTGCCCTCTTCTTCAAAAATTCCTACTCATTGTTCAAGACTCAGCTCCAGGAACTCCTCCTCCAGGAAGCCGGCCAGCCTGGCCCAGCTGTTCTCTGAGCTGTCACAGCCCATCCCCCTCTGGCCCACTCCTGCCCAAATGAACTTGGAGATGTCTCTGTCCACATCCATCTCCTGAAGCTTGAGGGTTCCTACAAGACAGGGCCCTGGATTGAGGCCTCTTAGGGTCCAGAGGTGGCCAGAACCCTGGCCAGAGAAGATGGCAGTGCAGGGAGGGGACACTGAGGTGGGGGTTGGTGAGTACATGAGAGAAAGACAGCGATGGCTGAGAGGGAAGGGGGAAGGAGGGGCTGGGGCAGTGCAGGGGATGTGACGAAGCTCAGGGGAGGAGCAGCCCGAAGCCGTTGGATGTGCCACGGCGCCCACCACCCGGTGTTCCAGATGGGTACCTGAGGCATTGAGGACAGACCGGATAGTGTCAGGGTGGCACAAAAAGATGACGGGTGTAACGGGGCCCATCCAGGTTGTAAAGGCCTGAGGGTAGGTGGCCACCAGCTGAGTTAGGACCTTCATCCCCTGCTCCGTGGGGGGAATCTGCAAACAAAACAGGGTGTCACCTCCTGTGATGTTAATTTCAGATGCCAACGTGACTGGGCTAAGGGATGCCCAGATAGCTGGTAATATAATTTCTGGGTGTGTCAGCGAGGGTGTTTGCAGAAGGGATGAGGAGTGGAATGGGTAAACTGAGGAAGGAAGATCCGCCCTCTCCAGTGTGGGCAGCACCATCCAATCCACTGAGGGCTCAGAGAGAACAAAAAGGCGGAGGAGGGGACTAGGCTCTGTCTTCCGGAGCTGGGACATCCGCCTTCTCTGCCCGTGGACATCAGAACTGCAGCTGCTCAGGCCTCTGGACGCGGACTGAATGACAGCTCAGCACCCTGGGTCTCCAGCTTGCAGACGGCACAGGGTGGGGCCTCTCGGCCTCCACAGTCACGCGAGCCAGTTCTCATAGTAAATCCCCTCTTGTCTGTCTAGACCTACACCCAGATCTGTGTGCCCTGCGATTCTGTGTCTCTGCAGAACACTGACTAATCCACGCCCCCAGGAGTGGCCACCGCAGGTCCCCCCTGCAGCCTCTGGAGGTGGCGCAGCCTCTGCAGTGAACAGCGTGTCTGGATCCTGCCCAGATGGAGGGAATCTCTGCTTCCTCCTGCTCCTTCTCTCCTGGGGCGTCTCCAAACGCCACAGGTGCCCCCCAGGGCAGAGGGAGAGGACACGCTGTCTGCCCACGCAGGGGCCACCTTGGCTCCAGAGGAAGGGTTTTCTTGTCCTGGGAGTGGTTCTGCCCTGGGGGCAGCCATATGGCGATGTCCCCACCGAGGGGGTTGTGGGCCGCAGTGTGACCTCAGGACGTGTCCCTAAGGCAGGTTTCCACATGCCCTCATGTCCTGGCTGGTGCACAAGGGCTTCAGTTCCTCCTCTGGAGAAGGGTCTGCACCCTCGGGACCTTCCAGCCTCAGCTGACCTCGGGGAGCAGACGGGAGCTCTCACTGTCCATCACGACAGTGGCTCCCACCTGTGAGCATCTCTGTCCGTCAATCTCTGTGCATGGTGTGTGCTGTGCGCCCTCCCACTGAGCCTAAGGACACGCCCATGGCCCTGCCATCACAAATGAACAGACTGGGGCCAAGTCCCCCAAAGGACAGAGCAGGTCCAAGTCAGAGGCCAAGGTGTGGGAGGGGGTTAGGGAAGGCTCCTGAGAGGGGAAGGGAGCGGCCAACTTTCATGCAGGCTGCACAGCAGGGCCCGCTGGGACATCTCAGTGGGGAAGAGCAGGTAAGAGGAAGCTGCCCAGGAAGGGCAGGGGTGGCACACTGTCCCCACCTGTCTTCTGGGCCAGCGGTGCCCCTGTGTGTTTGGGGGGTGGGGGAGTCACAGCCCAGAGAGGGGCAGACACAGGACATGGGCCAGGCAGGGAGCAGACCCTGGACGGTGCCCCTCAGGAGGCCCCAAGTCCCGCAGTGGAGAATTGGGGACACCCGGGGTCCCCGCTCTGTGCAGCCCTCCCCGGGAGCCCTCACGGTGCACCAGTGTGGGAAGACAGGCAGGAAAAGGATGCTGAGCAGGCTGGGCTGGGAGGACAAGGAGGGGACAGAGGCCTGGGACGGCACAGCAGAGCAGTGAGGCACTGAGCAGAGGAGTGAGTGAGCCGCCGCCCTCGCTTCTCTGCCGTCCCAGACCCCAGCCCACCTCCACCCGCGGCTCCCTGAGCCCCTACCCGGCCCTGGGGACGTCCACCCACCCTGACACCCCAGTCCCGTCCTGCTGCCACACTCACCAGGCCCTGGTGACCCCAGAACCAGCTCCGTGTCGGGGGCTGCGGGAAACAGCGGAGGCGGCTGCAGGTGCCATAGAAGGCGTAGGTCCAGGCCAGGACGCGGGCCAGGAGCCAGGAGGCCCCGACCAGCAGCAGCAGCAGCCATGGGGAGGTGGCCACCGGCCCCAGGCCCAGCCAGGACAGGCCCAGCTGTGACATCCTGCAGGGCAGACGGGTGCAGGGGGAGTTCCTGAGGCCCAGGGGAGGGAAGGGGGCTCCAGGGCCAGTGCAGAGGGGCAGGGGCGGGAAGGGGAGGGCTCAGAGATGGGTAAACAATGCTTGAGAGCTAAAGTCCAGAAAGGCCCAGCTAGAACCTGCAGCCAACTAGCTGGCAAGTTGTGTAGTAAACGCCCAAATAAGGGACAGAGAGAGGCTGATGACAGTCAGAAAGGCCCAGTCTGAATGGCAGGGAGGCTGCAGGGGGCTTGGTTTCCAGGAAACCACCATTCCCAGGGCCACATCCCTGGAGCCACCCCAGCTTGGGCAGCCCCTCCCCATCCTGGGCCTGGACCCCCCAGGCCCACCACCCCTATCCTGGTACCTTCTCTCAGGAGCAGCTTGTCCAGGCAACCTCCTGGTCTCCCTGCTCGTCTCCCTGCTGGGAGGTCTTTGCCCCTCGGCCCTGATAAAGGTTGGCTGGGCTGGGCTGGGCTGGCCTGGGCTGAACCAGCCCGGGCAGGCAGGCGGCCAAAACATGGGGCGGGGAAGCAGCTGGGTGCACAGAAACAAGCTCAGGATGACACAGCAAGAACACTGGGCCCTCAGGACCTCCCACGTGGGGAGTGGGGGTAAATTGGGGGTGATCACAGGTGACTCTGAGCCCCAGGGTGTACAGCTGCCCATGCGGTGGGTTGAGACAGGAGCACTAGGAGCAGGAACAAAGAACCCAGCCTCCCCGGGGGTTACCCGGGTCAGGTTCTGGCACAAAGAGCCCGGCTGCAAGGACAAAGCTGGAGGCTGGGCTCAGTGTCCCAGGAGAGAGCAGAGAAGTGGAGGGTGAGGCTCAGAGGGGCCGTGAGCACACAGGGTCCAGGCGGGGAGGGCAGAGCCAGGGGACCCTGAGTGGAGTCCTCCTGCTTATCCCGACCTTGCTCTGACTGTGGGCAGGGCCGGCCAGCTGGGCTCAGTCTTCCCATCTGGGAAATGGGATGCCTGGTGAGAGACTTAGAGCTGGGAGAGAGGAGAGCTGCACAGAGGAGGGAGCCCAAAAAGAGGGGCTTAAGGGGAGGCGCTAAACACTAGCACTTGAGCCGCTGTGGGCCAGTGCTCTGCTCTGTGCAAAAGACTGCACGTAACGTCCTTCTTCTGTGTGCCGGTGCTCTACGTAAGTGGCGCCTACGGTGTGCATGGCACACTATATAACATGCATTTACGCTGTACCAGGGAATCTATATAAATCTTTTTATTTACTATGTGCTTTTCATAAAGTGCACCTACTATGTGTTGAGCGCTATACATAAAGTGCTCCTACTGTGTGCCAGGTGCTCTACCTAAACTTTGCCTGCTTTGTGTCAGATGCTCACCTATATAGCACAATGCCCAAAGCCTTCCCACCATCTTCCCCTTAGCTTTCAGGGCCAGACCCTGTGGAGTGGGTGGAGAGACCCAAGTGACAGTATCCAGAGGAAGGAAACTGCCCATTTAACAGAAGAGCAAACTGAGGCTCAGAGAGGACAAGCCTCTAGCCCAAGCTGCAGAGCTCAGAGGAGCTCAGATCTATCAGACCATTGAGTCCAAACCCTTTCCCTCAGCCATGCTGTTGCATCACCATTCATGGCAGACAAATCCATGTTGTTCCAGAGACATTTATACTGGTGGACTCTCAGGTGATGCAGTGGCCCCAGAAGCAACATATCCTGAGGTCCTTGTGTCACCACCTGCCTCCTCCTCCCACACCAGGATGCTCCACCTAGGAACCTAGTGCTCCCCTCCAGCCTCCCCAGATCCTGTCCAGAATTGCCCTGTGGGGTGGTCTCAGGTTGAGGGGCAGACAGTTCTCCTGAAACTGGTACAATGAGGAGACCCCAAAATTCACTCTCTCCTGCCTTCTCTGCCATCTCCAGCTCAATAAACCAGGGTGGGATGCACGCCGCCAGCATCTCCACCCTCTCCACCAGGACAGACTTCGCCTGTGTTCCAGGTGCTCCAATTCAAGGTCAGGGGGCAAATCCAGAGTGTGGAAATTGAGCAGGGTCCTAGAGACACAGAAGAAAGAGCCCCCAGTGGCCAGAGGGGCTCAGCTCACTGCAGACCTACTATGTGCCTGGAATGTGGAGGCAGCCTAGAGCAGGAATAGCGGCCACCACCGTTGGAGAATTACACACACAGGTGCGGCAGAGAACCAGGGACCCACAGGCCTCAAGTGTCCTCACTCCCCTTAGGAATCTCAAACCCTGTTGGGAGAGGAACAGGAGACATCTGACACCCCAAGTACAGAGGACTCGTTGAAGGAGTTTGCTGCGTAGTAGAACAGAGATATGGAGCATCAGCTGGTGGGAAAGTGAAGCCAAGAAAAAGACTTTGTTTTTAGATTGAGGAAATGAAAGCATTGTTTGTATTCCAGTGGGAACGATCCAACGGAGTGCAGGAAACACAGTCAATGTCCAGAAATCAATTATATTTCTATATTCTAGGGGTCTGCAAACGGTAGCGTATGGAGGAAATATGGCCTGCAGCTAGTCTAGAGGGTTTTTTATTTTTTAAATTTTGGTCTCACTCTGTTGCACAGGCTGGAGTGCAGTGGCTATTCACAGGCACAAGCATAGCACACTACAGCCTCCAACTTCTAGGCTGAAGAGATCCTCCCTCCACTGCCTCCCAAGTAGCTGGGATTACAGGCATGCCTGGCTGTCATTGTAGGACCAATGAGCTAAGAAAAGCTTTTGTATTTTAAAACGGTTATGAAAGGAGAAGAAGAAGGCAGATGGGGCACGCAAGCCCTAAAATATTTATTATATGGCCCTTTACGGAGACACTGTACCAACCCCTACTGTGTATTAACAATAAACAATTAGAAAACCAATGTTTTAAAGTGCCACTTTTTTAGTATTGTACACCAGAAAAAGTGAAATCCTCAGGTGTAAATCAAACAAAATATGTGCGGTATGTCCATGGGGAAAGCTTCAAGACACTGATGAAAAAACTCCCAGAAGACACGAATGAATGGACACATATTCATGGATGGGAAGACTTGAAGTTGTTAACATGTCAGTTCTCATCACATTCATCTATAGATTGAAAGAATCCAATCAGAATCTCAGCAGGACTTTTTATAGAATTGGGCATGCTGATTGAATATTTACATGAAAATGCAAAGAACATAGAATAGCCAAAAATTATTCAAAAAAAGGCTTCAGATAACCCCTTTGAAGATACAATATAAAGCTACAGTAACCCTGACAGTGTGGTACTGGCCAAAGGTGGAACAGATAGAGAGTCGAGAAGTACATTCACCCAAATTGGGTCAATTGATTTTGTTTGCAAACCTGCAAGGGAAGTTAATGCAAAAAGGATAATCGTTTTAACGAACGGTGCTGGAACACTTGAATATCTACATAGCAAAAAAGGAAAAGTCAAACTATACCTCTCATATCAAATTTAATTAAATAGAGACCATAGAATTAAATGTAAGATCTAAAACTATAAAACGTTTAGAACAAAATCTCCATGACCTTGGGTAAGGCAAAGAGTTCTCATATATAACAGTGTAAGTGTGATCTATTCTAAAAGTTGATAAATTGTATTTTATAAAAATTAAATACTTTTTTCCTATGAAAGAAGCTTAAGATCATGAAAAGGCCAGCCACAGACTAGGAGACAACACTTGCCAATCACACATCTGACAGAGGACTTGTATGTAAAAGATACAAAGCGCTCTCAAAATCCATAATAAGTAAGTAAAAGACCCAAGGAAAATTAAAGGGCAGAATATTTGAACAGATACTTCACCAAAGAAGATGTATGAGTGGCCAATAGGTACATGAAAAGGTGTCAACACCGTTAGTCATCGGGAAATGCAAATTGAACTCTCAGTGATACACCACTGCACACCCATAAGGATGGCTGGAAAAAAACTGACACCACCAAGTGCTGGTGAGTATGTAGAGAAACTAGCATAGTCACACATTACTGATAGACATTTAAAATGACAAGGACACTCAAAACAGTTTGGTAGTTTGTCATCATGTCAAACATACACTTATAATACGATCCAGCCACACTCTAAGAGCCATGAAAACTTGGTTTCTCACTAAAACCTGTCCGCAAATAGTCATAGCAGTTTCATTCATCACCTTCTCCCTTCTAGGTGACCTACTTCTGATAATGGAACCAAAACGTCAGTGTCTATGGGGACTGCGGGCCATCCCTGAAGGTCACCTTCTACCAGAGATGTCTAACCACACCCGTATCTTACATGAACACATGGGCATCTATTGCTGTAAATAAGAATCGTCTTGCAAAGTGAGACAAAACACTTTATTTTCCAACAAAATGCCATTTTTAAAAATAAAATGAAGAATAGCTTGAATACTCGACACAAAGATTTTTTAAACCACAAAATATTGTTTCATAAGATGATTTAAAGTCATGGAAAGATGTTCACAATATATTATGTGAATTACAAAAATTAATTGAACATATGTATGATAAAATAGCATTTTGTGTTTGGGTAAAATTCACCATTTCAACCATTTTAAAGAGTACAATTCATAGCATTTAGGACATTCACCATGTTGTGCAACCTTCAACACTGTCTCGTGCCAAGACATTTTTATCGTCTCTAGAGGAACCCCCGTCCCCATTAACAGTCACTTCCGAGTCCCACCTCCCCGCAGCTCCTGGCAACACCAGACTGCTTTCTGTCCCTGTGGATCTGCCCATTCTGGACAGTTCCTGCGAGTGAAGCATACACTGTGCGACCTTTGTGTCTGACTTCTTTCACACAGCATAACGTATTCAAGGTTCATCTGTGTTGCAGTGTCAGCACTTCATTCCGTTTATGGCTGAGTAATATTCCAACGTATGGACAGACCACATTTTCTTTATCCGTTCATCCATCAATGGATACTTGGATTGTTTCCACCTTTGGCAATTGTGAATAGGGCTGCCATAAACATTCACATACAAGCTTTTTCTCTGAACACCTGTTGTAAATTCTTTTGAGTAGATACCTACAGTGGGATACGGTATAATGGCACAGAGTCATGTGATGATTCTATGTTTCACTACTAATGCACCTGCAAACTGCTGTCCACAGCCCATGCACCATTTTACACTCCCCCCAGGCATGTATGAGAGTGTCGATTATCCCACACTCTCACTAATATTTGTTATTTTCCCTTTTTTTGGATTCCAGCCATCCTAGTGGTTGCAAAGTGGCATCACATTGTGGTTTAAATTGGAATCTCCCTAATGGCTAATGACATGAACATCTTACCGTGTTCTTCTTAGTGTTCAAAACAGCATTTTAAACAGAAAATTACATGTAAATGTAATTCATTCAGACATAAGTGACATTTTCACGTGTAAAAAGATTGCATATAAATTTAAAAACTGGAAGTATATGTGGGAGAATAAGAAAATGATTATTTTCTCACATTGGGATTACGGGTGGTTTTTATTTCTTACTTTGCTTACTTATATTTTCTTCCATGAATATGCATTTTTGTGATAAAAGTATTTTAAATTTTAAATCAGCACTCTAAAGGCAAAGAAAAACAAATGTGACATTCAGCTTAGAATATATGAGATATTTATTCATTTCATTTTGCAGAATTCATTTCTTATTTTGCAGCAATTCATGCTCCCAGGCCCCCAATCTGTAGCACTGAGACCCTGCCCTGCTTGAGCCCCTGACCCCCATGGGGAGAAGGGCGGAGACCTAAGGCAGCCGCTGTCCCTGGTGCTGACAGGAGCGGCTCATTTCTGTCCTCCTCTCATTGTGGAAAACCCGGATCTCTACTTCCTGGAGATCTCCACTTCCTAGAATATGTTGGTGAGAATGAAGTCGGGTTCGTGCCTCCCTGGGGGAAAAAAATAATTTTTTTCGATTCTAAGTTTCCGGTTAGTTTTGACCCAAAAGCCCATGTAACTATGGGTATTTTGAATGTACTGAATATACTAACCGATTTTATTCAATAGCAGGTTGCCATGCTTTCCAAAGCTTAACGTTACCTTCTCTAATGTTAAGACATTTTAAAATATAATGTGATGCGAAAAGAAATGAAAGGGATGAAATTAACCCTCATGAACTACCCATGCTTAACAGATTTGACTCAGTTATTTTGTACTGACTGTCTTATTCAGTGTTCACAACAACAAGGTGGATGCTATTACATAGTAGAGAAACTGCCATACACTTAGATATGAGTTTTCCACAAGCCAAACAGCTAATATATAGCAGACTGGGAGTCTGACCTTGACAGTACAACTCCAAGATGGTATGAATTGTCTTAGTCCATGCAGGGTGCCATAACAAAGCACCTTAGACTTAGTAACTTATAAATAACACACATGTACTGCTCTCAGTTCTGACAGCTGGGAAGTCCAAGATCAAGGCACCCCAGTACATTTCATGCCTAGTGTGGGCCTATTCATCACAGATAGCGTCTTCTCTGTGTTCCCCACATGGTGGAAGAAAATAACAATCTTGCTCAGATCTCTTTTGTAATTTCACTTATGAAGGCAGAGCCCTTGTAGCCTAATTATTTCCCAAAGGTCCCCCATCTTAAGACCACCACATTGGAGACGAGACTTCACCTGTGAATTTGTGTGGGGTGGGGGACATTAGGATCATAGCAGGGATCCCAGATCATCTGCCCCTGCTGCCAGCTGTCTGACCTGTGCCCTGTCTTCCCTAAAGAGCAGTCCCTGCCTTCAGGTCCAAGATGAGCTCCAGCTACCACATCAGTCTTACAAGGAGCAGGAAGGGGGAGAGAGAGGACTGGCAGGGAGAGTGTCCCAGCCTTCTCTTAAGGAAGGTTACCAGAATTACCACCACCTAATCTTTGACTTCTCCACATGAGACCGGTCACAGCCATTTACACAATCCAGCTTAAAGAAAGGCTTTCAGATATAACCTGTGTTTCAGGCTGCCGTACACTTACATATAAATTAGAGATTCTCAGTGGGCAGAAGTGAACATCAAAGTGCACAGTTAGCAGTCTCGGACACAGTCCACTCCATTAGCTACAAAAATGTCCAACGCAGACTCTCCTTCCTACACAAGGACACACTCATGACATCCCCAAAGGAGTCAAACCCAGATTCCATCTGCTCCCTCTAGACAGCTCTGAGTTCAGGATCTCTGGGTGACGTGCAGTCCTCGCCCTCCAGTTCTGAGGGACCTTTGGGAATCTGGAAATCTATAAATTCAAAGGCAATTATCATCCCCACTTAATCCAAGAGCAGAGTAATCACTGCATCATGAAAATTTAAGAACACATTTCAGACTAGGTGCTTCTATTAATGGCAAGCTAACGTATTTGGATTAAACTCCTAGCTTTTTAAGAACAACTCTCAGAGCTGAATGTTTTTCCAATTACTTATAAGAATAAATGACATGAAAAGATAGGAAAAAACTAGGAAGACACAATTGGAATGAGAACAGAAACATAGAGATAAAATGAATGTATGTAAATTATATGTTCACTCCGCAGGCATTTTTCAAATTGGGAAAATGTGAACCTTGTCTTAATGTCCTCATCATGGGCGGGGTAGGGGGAGAATATCAAAGCAACAGGATAATACAAGGAGGGGAATTTGGAGGAAGACCCCTCTCGCATAAGGGGAGCCCTCAAAGGGTTACATCTCTCAGAGGGACAGTAAACTGAAGAGAAGGAGCCTGCAAATGAGATTTCTCTTTCAATTTAAACTGCCTTAGTGACCTTGGGCACCACAAGCCTTGAACTTCATTTAACATAATCGTCAACAGCAGGCTCCAAGGACTCTTCCCTAGAGAAGGCTGCCTTCTTCAAATTCTACAAATATTATTTCAGACATGGCAGTCAATGCTCAGGCAAAGATAACCAGGCAGACAAAATCTCTAACCCCGTGAGTCAAAACTGGCAAAAATGACAAGCAATATAATAGACACAGAAACCACAATGATCAGACACGCTGTAAAACATCCAGGCTCGTTGTGTTTAATAAACAGAGTAATTTACTAACCACAGTGAAGATCCCTCAAATGATAAAAGACTGGATTTATTAGATCAGAACCGCGGTCAGGGTAGTGAAAGTATAGTGACTCTATGGGTTTGTTTCTATGACTTAGAGTCTAAAGCCTGCCACTATTGTCTCTTCTAAATCCTGGTCCCTGTCCTGCTCAAACACCTCCCATGGCTCTCTATCATCCACAGAAAAAAGTCCATCCTTGGACTCTGGGAGAACCCACCATCAGTGTGGGAGCCCTGTGTTCAGCCAGAGAGTGAGTCAGGCTCCTGGGCTCAGGGACCCCACCCCGCCTCCACCAGCCAGTCCCACCTGCAGGTGCCTGCAGTCCCCGCGCGCCCCCTGCTGGCTCTGGGTGAGGCGCAGGCACAGGTGACAGCGGTTTTATTCCTGGGAGTCTGCAAAGGCAGGCGGGTGGGCTCGGGAGGCTCCCAGACCTGGCCACGGTGGGTCACTGCAGGTCTCCGCTCAGCGGCTCCACCCGCAGCCAGAGGCCGCCCTCGGCTCGCAGGATCAGCTCCGGCTTCCTGCGCGGCTCCGTGTCGTGGGGCAGGACGCGGAAGCGCAGCAGCGTGAGCGCCAGGACCACCTTCATCTCGGTCATGGCGAAGGTCTGCCCGATGCAGTTCCTGGGGGTGGAGGTGGGGACAGTGACGGCACCCAGGACCCCCATGCGGGCCCCATCGCGCCTGGAACCTGGCCCGGGACCCCACCCTCCACCCAGATCAGCGTGGGGGGCAGAGGAGCGACCTAACGGTGCCTGGGACCCCCCTGTGGGCTGGTATATCCCCCCACGCCGGCTCAGACTGCAGCCCCCAACTCAAGAAGCAGACGGGAGAAGGTCTGAGAACGCCACAAGTGCAGACGTGGGAGGGCGCTGATGAGGCCGCTACCCGGACCACCCTCCCCCCGCTCATGCCTCAGACCCCCGCTGGCCTCACCTGGGTCCCGCCGAGAAGGGAATAAACGCCAGAGGTGAGCTGTTCTGGGGGTTTTCTGGGTCGAAGCGGAAGGGGTCATAGACCTGGGGACGGGGCAAGACAGAGTGGGGTCTCTCAGGAATCACAGCCACCCCCAGAAAAGACAGATGTGGGCACAGCAGAGGGGGTGTCTGATTTCACCAGTGAGGACCCCTCCCCCTCCCCAGGTCCCAGGATGGAGAAGGGGGGAGGGGCAGCACCTCAGGGTCCGACCAGACTGACGGGTTGTGATGAATCCCAAAGATGCTGATGGCACAGACGTTCCCTGTCGGCAGGAGGGGACAGTCAGGACAAGGTCCAAGCTGCCTGATGGGACCACCACCCTGCCCAGGAGCCTCCTCCCCCTGCCACTGTGGGCACCTTTGGGGATGACCCGGCCATCTGGGAGCACAATGTCCTTGGTGCAGCGGCGGGAGATGACAGTGACTGGGGGGTGCAGCCGCAGACTCTCTTTGACGCACATGGTGAGGAAGGGCAGCTGGGCCAGGTCCTCCCTAAGGAGCACCCCCAACGATTATCCAGGGAGCGAACACAGCCCTACCGCTGCCCCGTGAGACCCTCTCACCTCCCTCTGACCCTGAGTCATACAACAAAATTAACTCCGGAAGAATCAAAGATGTAAGTGTCAGAAAATCAAACTCACAAAAGCACTAGAAGAAAACTTGGCCTCTATTTTTCCAAGCATTTTTGAGCAAAACACAACACTTACAGGGTATCCTAAAAAATGTTAATATATTGGCATGAAAAACTTTTAAAATATTTATAATCGGCTAATAAAATAAAAAAAAATATCCTAAAGGCCTTATAAGGTTATTTTGATGAATAAGATCCACTCCGCACTGTAGGGTGAAATTACTTAATATTTTAAGGTTGTCAATTACTTCTAAATTAATCAACATATTCAGTGCAATCCAATAAAAATCTAGCTAGATTTTTTTTTTTATGTGTCAGTCTTATTGGAAGAACTGAAGTTCATGAGAATTAGGTCAATTTAAAAATAAAGGTCAAAGAAGAGACATGTAAGATATTAAGACTTATCAAAAATGCATAGTAATAAAATAAATAATATAATTTATAATTATAGTAATGAATTATTAATAAAATTAATTATAATGTTATTCATAATATAATAAAAATAAAATACATATTTTTTAAAAACTGTGGTACTTCTGCAAGAAGAGAAACACAGACCCATGGAACAGAGTAGAGAGCTTGCAGTCAGGCACATGAACAGATGAAAACTTGGCATCAGGTGAAGGAGAGTCCACACCCTGGTGGGAAATGGATAGTTTGGAAATGGATAGTTCAGACAACTGGAGATGTGCAAACAGAAAGAACCAGATCCTTGACTGCTCCATATACAGGGTGGAGTCTCGTACTCAATGAGGAAGGTAAAACTCTAAAGTTAAAAAAAGATAACTGAATTGACATTTTTGTCACTTAGGAGTAAGAATCCTTAAAACTCCAAAGGCACAAGCTGGAAGATTTTTAAGAAAGGATAAATATGCATGAAAGTTAAGGATTTTTGTGTAATAAAATACAGCATGGACCAAATTAACATTCAGATGAGAGATTCAGAGATGTCTACAATAACTACATAGATCTAGAACAATACCTTGAATATGTAAGGAATGTTTACAAATCAACAGAGGAGACAGGTGACCCAAGAGAAAAGTCAACAAAGAATATGATCTAAGAATTCATGAAAGCTCAAACACAAGAGATTTACGAAGAGATGCTCAAAGTCACTAGTTATCAGAGAAATGGAAGTTATCTAACAATGAGATGTCACTTCACATCTATTTGAGACAAGAATTAGGCCAGGCACAATGGCTCACACCTGTAACCCTAGCACTGTAGGAGGCCAAGGTGGGAGGATCGCTTGAGGCCAGGAGTTCGAAACCAGCCTGAGCAAGAGCAAGACCCCATCTCTACTAAAAAAAGAAAAATGAACTGGTCATGGTGGCGTATGCACCTGTAGTCCCAGCTACTTGGGAGGCTGAGGCAGGAGAATCGCTTGAGCCCAGGAGTTGGAGGCTGCAGTGAGCTTTGATGATGCCACTGCACTCCAGCCTGGGTGACAGAGAGACCTTGGCTCAAAAAAAAAAAAAAAAAAAGGAATTAATGATGCAGGTAACGCTACTATTGGCTGAGGTTTGGGGCAGAGGGGCCTCATGCATGTATAATGGCATGGGCAGGGGCTGCCATTCTGGGTGGCAACCAGCAGTACATGGTCAAGGAAAGACAATTCGTGTTTTATGACCAAGCAAGCTGGCTCCCAAGCACAGATCTCAGAGAGGTTCTGGGACACATAGATAATGACACATGTATGAAGATGGTCATTGCTCTGGGGAGAAGGAAGCAGCCCGGGATCCCACTAAGGGGTGAGAGGAAAGGACTATATTATGGCAAAAAGCAATAAATGAAATGTGCTCGGAACCGTGCATGGCTGAGAAACTCACAGTGCTCCATTTCTGAAAAAGGTAAGAACCAGCAGAAGAGCTGTGACATGGCAACATATTTGGAATTTTAAAATATATCCACGCCAACAACAAATGGACACGTTTGAAGCTCTGACTCGGGGGGAGGGGGGAGGAGGGCAAGGGCAATATACATAACCTAAACTTTTGTACCCCCACCATATGCTGAAATAAGAATTTAAAAAAATCTTAAAAATAAAAGGATTCATCTCTCTAGAATCATATTGGAAGTGGAGAATTGGCATGAATGGGAAGAAATAAATATTGCACGAAAAAAATGATGAGAACTCACCATGAATTGAGGAACATGACTAACCATTGGCACCTACATCCAAAAGGTTAATTAATTAGAATGTTCAAGAATATTTTTCAAACTAGCCAACCTGATCATAGAAATCAAATGGAAAAATAAGAACTCAGAACAATCACAAAGCAAAATAATGAGACAGATTCAACTTTACCAATATGCAAGTTTTAAAAAGTTTTTTAAAAAGTTTTTAAAAGTAAGATACTGAAGACTTCTTCATGTTTATGTATGATTATGTAAATTAATGTAAAAGAATATAGATGATAAATAAACCCAAATATATATAAATACATTTAGCTTATTTTAAATCTGCTACTTAAGGCCGGGCGTGGTGGCTCACGCCTGTAATCCTAGCATTCTGGGAGGCCGAGGCGGGTGGATCGCTGGAGGTCAGGAGTTCGAGACTAGCCTGAGCAAGAGCGAGACCCCGTCTCTACTAAAAATAGAAAGAAATTATATGGACAACTAAAAAATATATATAGAAAAAATGAGCCGGGCATGGTGGCGCATGCCTGTAGTCCCAGCTACTCGGGAGGCTGAGGCAGAAGGATTGCTTGAGCCCAGGAGTTTGAGGTTGCTGTGAGCTAGGCTGACGCCATGGCACTCACTCTAGCCCGGGCAACAGAGCAAGACTCTGTCTCAAAAAAAATAAATAAATAAATAAATAAATCTGCTACTTAAATCTACTATTATTTAAAGTCATGATTTAAGTAAAAAATGTTCATTAAATTCTGTGGGATAATTAGTCATTTGGAGAAAAATAGATTTCACCATAGATTTCATAGAAAAAAAGTGCTAAATATAAAACTATTAATAAAATATTATCTAAATAAAATATTTTTGAAATAAATAAACCTAATAGAGAAAAACAAACAAGAGTTTTATGTTTTAATCTTAGAGTGGTAAGGGATTTTCCAAGAATGATTTTTAAACACAAAAACAAAAACAGAAGCTGTAAAAGAAAAGTATTAGTAACTTTGAATACAAATACAGAAATTACATGAAAAAACCAAAAATAAAATCAAATATAACACGATAAATAATTATACATAACATAAAAAGAACTAATTTTCATATGCAAACAGTTCTTATAAATCAATTAAAAACTAGAAAAATGCACAGTAGAGAGAACAAATTATGCAAAAACTGACACACAAAATGAAATGTGCATGTGTCATCAACAAGTGAAAATAATGCTCAACTTTGCTCATTTTTAAAGTGATGTTCATTAAAATAGCAAAGTATTATATTGTATCTGTTGGACTGGCAAATGTTTTGAAGTTTCATAATGCACACTCTCGGGGAGGACGTGAGGAAATTGGCATTCTCAAAATCCGCATGTAGGAGTGGATTTTACAAGAGCTGTTCAATTGTAAAACTCAAATGGTCTTTGATTCAGCAATGGCACTTCTAGGAATTTGTCCTGCAAGGATGTTCACTGCATCGTGTTTGTTATAGAAAAAGGACGGAAAATATATAAATGTCAACTGATGGGAGAATGTTTTGATAAATTATGACACATTGGTGTAATGCAATACTATAAAGCCATCAACAGGGAGGACATAGGCATCACTAATCCTAACAGTCACTGGAGGATACATCAGTACAGAGGTGCTAAAAGGCCATGCAGCAATATCTATTATAATTGAAAATGTTTACATAAATGTCCCAACAGAGGGATGAGCCCAGTAAACAAATGATGGAATGCACTCGGGAAGGAGGAGCTCGGGAAGGAGGAGCTCCAAAGCACACTCTTGAGGCAAAAGAACACGTAACAATATGTGCATGGAATATACATGGTGTATATACAAGGTGTGGAAGGGCATGTGACAAATTAATGGCTCTAGAGACCTCTCCAAAGAAAAAGGGAGGATTAGGTTTGGAGGAGAGGATAAAAAAAGTCAACTTAATCTGGCCCATAATGTTTCATTTCATGAAAAAGGAAAAAATGTTGTTCCCATGATTGATTTTTGCAATGCAAAATTAATGTTTCAAAACTTGATGTTGAAAACAATGGAAAGATCTTGAAGCTGTACTGTCAAGGCGCCTGCCTGAGTGCTCTGCTCACGCTCCCAACTGTACAGAGAAAGAGAGAATGAAATAATGCAAAGGAGAGAAGGGCTGTGAACAGACGAACGTGGTTACAGACTGAAGGACTGTGCAAGGACACGGGGAGCCATCAAAGGCAAGAATGGGTTTGCAATGCCGGTGCAAAGTAGCGGCATGTATTCATTGTAACCCTTTTAAATTTTTACCAAGTATCAAATTTTTTGAAGTTGAGAGAAACACAAAAATGTCTCCCTACTTCATAGGACTGCTACACTGAACAAAGCCTTGAAGTGGAGGGCACTATCCCAAAATATTTGTCCACTCCAACATCTCCTCTGTCCCTCAGAACAAGGCCCAGAAGCTGTCCCCTGGACCTCCAGTCCTGAGCTCATCTCCTCCATTTTGCTCCTTTAGCCACAGAGAGAGATTGCGAATACTCAGATCTGACTTTGCCCTCCCCTGCTCAAACATCTCCCATGGCTCCCCATTGCCTTCCTATGTTAGTCATAGCTCTCCCTTCAAGAAAGAACTTGCTGTCCAGCTGCAAGAAATGCAATGAGCTGCCAGGCCCCAGCTACAGGGTCTTTAAGTTCTGCTGCACCATTCAACCAAGGCCACACTGTCCTGGACATCCTCCAGCCAATGATTGAGCATGGACATTCACTAGTGCCTGATCATTTCTGCCCAATGTCTGACTTCCCCCTAACAGCAGCCTCTCAGCCCACATTTAGCTTTGATCTCCTATCAGCTTCCCAATGGACTAGAACTGACACACACCTGGTTAAAGTCCAATCTCTTTACATGGTTTCCAAAGCATCCCAAGAGGGGCTTCCATTACCAGCTCCAGCCTCCTGGGGAGCCCCTCCGTGTTGCTCACACTGTGCATTTCACAAGGATTCAGGCACCTTTACTGCTTCTCACCCCCAAAACACGCCAGGCTTTTCCATGCAAGCCTCCATCCTGGCCTTTGCACGGCTGTCCCCTTGAGCAGAAGCACTGTCCTGTCCCCACGCCCAGCGTGGTGAATTTGCATTCACTGCTTCCCTCCCCAGCCTCTCCTGCTTTTCCTTCTGCCCCAGCTTTGACCTTGTAGGATGGACCCTGTGTTAGGAAAGGGCAGGCAGTGTGGAAGTGTTTACTGAACGAAGAGATGGACGATGTTTACTCACTATGATCTTTGAGAATCCGTGGAATAGACAGTGAGGTGAGGATTACATGGGAGAGCAAAAACGGAAGGAAATAAGTCTTGGGGAACATAATGCAACTTTATCCAGAACAGCAAGGGGACGGAGGAGCAGTTTCTTCACAGAATCCATGCCGGGAGACATCTGCTGTATACATATTGTCACTGATTCCCCAAGCAACCCTGTGGGGTACAAATTCCTCCCTATTTACAGAGGACAAAGTGATTCAGAAAAGGGAATTGACTTTACTAATGTTGCATGGCAAGTTAGTGGGGCAATAAATATGGATGCCCCGATTGCTCTGCCCCAAAAGCCTACAGCCTTTTCCTTGCACTCAGGCTGGGTATAGGCCCTGCTTCTGGGCTCTGCTCCTATTGCCACTAGGCAATAGTAGCAGAATGAAAAGGAAAAAACCGTCTTCCCGCTTCCCCACCTGGCAGCAGAGCCAAGGAGAGAGGCTCAGGAACAGGCCGTGAGGACCTGCACTCACCATTCAATCTCTGTAGGCTCGCGGTCCCTCAGCAGCTCTCGCACCTCCTGCCGGCAGCGCTCCTGGTGTTCCGGGTGCCTTGCAAGGTTGTACAGGACCCAGGAGAGACCACTGGCTGTGGTGTCATGGCCTGAGGGGCAGCCAGGCAGGCTTGAGTCTCTGGGCTGCTCCAGCACCCGGGTGTGGACAGTGCCCTACATTGAGGCTCTCAGGGAGGACGAGGGTGGGGGAGGATGGGCAGAATGGAGTGATCCAGGGTCCACCCACCGCATCCCTGGGATGGAGAGACCCCTGTCCCCACTGTAGTTCCACACTGGGACGCTCACCGCCAAACATGAAGGTATCAGCCTCTGCTCGTATGTCCTCGTCTGACAATTCCTTCCCATCTTCATCCTGAAGACAGAAGGCAAAACCCCCGAATCACATCAGCTCTGAGGGCACCTGAGTCTATCCTAAAAACAGTCCCTGAAGACCCATCATCCAAGCAGGATGCCACCCTTGTCATCTCCAAACCTGCCCCACAGGCTTCCTCCCTGTTCTCCCACCTCCTGTTTTCCTCCCCCTAAGCAAACTTCTATAGAGTCGCCTCAGAAATTTATCTGATTTGTCCCTCCATTCCTCAAGCACCATCCATAGCTCCCCGGTGCCTTCTGAATTAAGTCCAAGTTCCTCAATCTGACATTTGAAATCAAGGTCCATTCTACCTGTGGGATCCCAGAGAGGCCCACCTTGGCCAGTAGGAGCACATCGATGAAGTCCAAAGTCTTGGACTTGGCCTTGGCTTTGAGGAAGTCATCAACACCCTGGCTCTCAAGGGTGCGGCGCCGTTCCTGGATGACGGCATTCGTGAAGTCGTGCACCAGGTGGCAGGCCCTGCGGAAGCGCCGTCCGTCGGGAGTGAGGTGGTACAGGAAGTCCATGTGCAGGAAGAGTTGCCGGTTTCTTTTCACTATGAGAGCACTGAGCTCCGAGATGGCTGCAATATATTCACTGGGATTCCTGCAGGACCGGGGCAAAGAGAAGCAGCAGCTCCGTGACACACACGAATCCCTGGGAGCATCTCCCAGCCATAATCCCAGGACCGCGCTCCATCCAGAAGATGCTGCCTCACGCCCACTTCTCTCTCCACCTCCGCTCTCTGTGAGCTGCCTCATGTCCAGGTCCCCAGGGCAGAGCTTGGGCATCATGCTCATTTCCTCTCTCTCTTATGCAACATCCAGTCCTGCCCATTCTTCCTCAGTTTCTCCCAAAACTTCCCCATCTTCTCCACCGAGCTCAGACCTCCTCCTCTCCACGGTCCTAATCCTCACGTCTACATGACAGTCAATCCTCTGTAGAGCCAAATGTCCAAGCTCAGCTCGGACCAAGACTCTCATCTGCTCAAACACCCTCCATGGCTCCCTGGGAACCTCAGGACAAAATTCCTACCCCTCTGCCTGGCTGTCCATGTCCTTAAGACCCAGCCAGTGCCGACCCTCCACCCTCACTGCCAAGGTGTCTCTTTAAAGGCATAGCACATGCTCTGTTTGTCCTCGCCTCCCTGCCTTGAGACACAGTTCCTTCTGCCTGGAAGAACTCCTCTTTCTCTCTTCCCCTCCCTGTCCTTCAATGCCCAGCTATGATCCACCTACTCCAGAAAGGCTTTCTAATTGCACTCGTCAGGACTTCCTCCTCCACCTACCCACTTGGGTCCGTGCCCAAGTTCCCAGGCCCTGGACAAGAACTCACTCCTGACAATGGCTGTCGAAGCTGAAGACACATTTCTGCAGACTGTCCAAGGTCATGAGGCTGATGTGCTCAAACATGTCCAGACGGGCACTGCCCTCTGAGGCCAGGCGCTGCCACTTGGCCTGGCCAGAGAAGGGCACAGAGCTGTGGTTAAGCCCGGGATTCCTTGAGCCCCTCCCCAACCCCAATCATCAGGATAGACTCCCCCAGAACCAGCCTCCTGGTCCTCTGCCCCAGGCACCCACCCCCAGGGAGGACCAGAGTTGGGTGGGAGAGGAAGCTGTTACTATTAGGAGATGAAGACCCCAAGGCTGGGAGTCAGGACCTGAATTCAAGTTTCAGCTCTGCCTCCTATGCTGTGAGTGCCCATTTCCCTCCTCTAGGTTCCATCTGTCAAATCTTTAGAAACAGTTAAGTTGATCTGCTTTGTTGCCAGATAAACCAGACTGGGACCCCTGCTCCACCACGCCTAGCTCACTTACTAGCTGGTTGAACTTGGGCAAGCTCCCTGACCTCTCTGACCCTCAGTTTCATCATCCATCATGTGGCCATCACAGTCATCTCTACCTCATAGGGTTGTGAAAATTAAATCAGACAACATGTACCATGGAATCAGCACACAGCCTTGTTTCTGGCATATGGTGAGTGCTCAATGAATGTTGGTTTTCCTCGTTTTTATTGATTACAAAAATATCCCTACGTTGGGACAGGTACTTCCTCCGTGGGTCCTGAGCATCCTTGCCGGGCATGCCCAGAATGCAAAGCCCCAATGTTCTCAACCTGGGCCATTTCTCAGACTTGTGTTTGCAGAGAACAACCTTGAGGGGTAAGGTTGTTCTAAATCCACATCAGGTTTGTTTCCACTTGCTATAAAAGCAGGTTCCCTGAAGCTAATGCTCCTCCTCTGTAATGTAACATACCACCTGAGCTGGCATCTGTAAAGCCCGCCTGTTAACCCGATGGGATTTGAGTGGCTTAGGGACAAATGCAAATGAACAAGAGGCACATGCTGCTTGCTGTAGCTGACCCTGGAGTATGGTGTCATGTAGGAGAATCCATATAACCTAACAAGCTGACTTCTCCACTTACCAGTAAAAAAAAAAAAAAAAAAAAAAAAAATCGTAGGCACTGCGCAAAAGCCTAAACCCCAGTTCTTCACTTCTTCCTGTGCCTGCACACTTTGCAATGTGATTTATCAACAATTCCTTTAAGACATGGAGCCTATTTACCCCACTTTGATTCTGCGATGGACTAGAGGTTTTTGTCAGCCAGGACACTGGGCTAAAAATTATGAGATAGTAATTAATAAACCTAAGCCCCAAGAGGCATTGCAGCCTCCTCTCACTCCTTGGAGCCCTGTCCCTGCCACGTGACCAGCCCTGGGATCCCTTCTGGAGGGAGAGACTCGCGTGAGGAAAGTCCAGCTGTCCCAGCGGAGGCCATCCTAGATCAGCCTGATGCCGACCAAGCCCCACACAGGTGACAGACTGAGCCCGGGTCACCAAAGCTGCCACCTGACCCGCAGCTGATCACACACCCCGAGTGACCCCTTCCACATCCACAAGAACCAGCCCACTATCCCATGGACATGTTAGCAACCATGAACCTGTGTTGCTTTGACCTAATGAGTTTGGTGGGCCGGGCGCGGTGGCTCACGCCTGTGATCCTAGCACTCTGGGAGGCCGAGGTGGGCGGATCGTTTGAGCTCAGGAGTTCGAGACCAGCCTGAGCAAGAGCGAGACCCCATCTCTACTAAAAATAGAAAGAAATTATATGGACAGCTAAAAATATATATAGAAAAAATTAGCCGGGCATGGTGGTGCATGCCTGTAGTCCCAGCTACTAGGGAGGCTGAGACAGGAGGATCCCTTGAGCTCAGGAGTTTGAGGTTGCTGTGAGCTAGGCTGACGCCACGGCACTCACTCTAGCCTGGGCAAGAGAGTGGGACTCTGTCTCAAAAAAAAAAAAACAAAAACTAATGAGTTTGGAAGTGGTTTGTGTGTAGCAATAGCTACTGTGCAATCTTTGTCATTGCTCTCTTGAGCTCACAAGGCTTGTGTGACAGAAACATAGAAACTGATATTGTCTGAGGACCTACTATGTGCCAGAGACAGGACTCCATTACATTACCTTGACCTCCTTTTAAGTAGAGATTATTATCCCATTTTACAGATGAGGAAACCACGACTTAGAGAGGAAGAGCAGTGACCCCAAAGCCACTCAGCAGAGCCAAAACTCCAGATCAGACCTGTCTGAGGCCGCTCCACCTTTCCAGAGGCTTCCGCTGGGACCCTGGGGTCAAGGAACTCACATGCATGATGTTCACACTCCTGTTGAAAATCTTCACATAGGGCTTCAGGATGTTGAAATGGAAGGCAGGTGTCAGCATGTGACGGTGGCGGCTCCACTTGTCACCAGTGCTCAGCAGGATCCCATCCCCTAGTAGGGCAGCCAAGGGCAGTGGGCAAGGGAAGTGCCTTCTCCTGTCCCCACAAGCTTGTCTCCACCCCCATTCACCTGCAGTTACTCACCCAGCCATGGCTTCAGGAAACTGTAGAAGATCACGTCCTTGGGTGCAACGGCAGCTGACATGAATGAGGACCATCAGGGGACATGGAGAGGGGGAGGGGAGGGCTGGGGGGGAGGTCCCCAGCCAGGGGTTTGCACTTTCCCCCTCCAAGCCCAGCATAGCAGGAAGGGGGCCAAGGGCAGATGAAGCAGGAAGGACAGGGGAGGGGAGGGGCCAGACCAGGCTGCAGAAGCACAGTAGAGCGACGACACGCCCTAGCATGACACAACATGCCCCATCATGCCTTGACATGGCTCCCACATGGCCCACCATGTTTTGCAATACATGAGCATAGCTCAAAGCTCTACAAAATGCCTGTAGAGGGACCTAGGACATTCTATCTGCCCCAGAACCCTCTGACTTCTGCATGGATCTGGGATATGTGACATGGCCCTCACACGTGTTAACATGTCCTGACATGACTACTAAATACATGACTACCCCTAGCATGACACTAGATTCTCTAACATAGACCTGAGATGGTCTGACATGACCTCAGTGTGCTCCACACATGGGCCCCAGATAGAATTTAAATTTGGTCCCTTTAATGTCCCAGACATGGGCCAGGTATGACCCAGACTGTTCTTCAGTCATGCCAAGAATATACCCGCCACCAGCCGCATGTCCTCCTCATTGCTCTGGGCCTGGGGACCGACAAGGTTGATGCCAGCCCTGGCAGGAGGCCATGAATACTAACAAGCCCCACTGCATCACCCTGCCTCCTGCTTTAAACAATTCCTACTCTTCATGTCGGACCCAGCTCTGGCAACTCCTCCTCCAGGAAGCCTTCCAGCCTGCCCCAGCAGAGACCTTGTTTCTCCATTGAGCTGTCACTGACATCTCCCTCGGCCCATTCCTGACCACGCGAAGCTGGGGATTCCTCTGTCCAGATCCATCTCCTCTAGCTTGGGGGTTCCTCCAAGACAGGGCCCCTGAGTTTAGGCCTCTTGGGGCCCTGGTGGTGCCCAAAACACCAGGGCAGAGGTGGCAGATGGCAGAGCAGGGAGGAGACACTGAGGTGGCGGCTGGTGAGTACATGCAGAGAAGAGGAAGGTGGCTGAGGGAGCAGAAGGAGGGAGGAACCCGGGTACTGCAGGGGCCACACAGCGGCTTGGGGCAGGAGGGGCTGGAAGCCCTCAGACGTGCCACGGCGCCACCACCACAAGCTCTTCATGGTACCTGAGGCATTGAGGACAGACCGGACGAAGTCAGGGTGGCACAAAGTGATGAGGGGAAAGACAGGGCCCAGCCACCGCTTAAAGAGCCGGGGGTAGGTGGCCACGAGCTGAGTCACTTCCCTCAAACCTTCCTCCGTGGGGGCGACCTGCAAGCAAGGGAGAGCCGTCACCTCCTGTGATGGTTAATTTCAGGTGCCAACGTGACTGGGCTAAGGGATGCCCAGATAGCTGGTAAATATAATTTCTGGGTGTATCAGTGAGGGTGTTGGCAGAAGGGATGAGGAGTGGAATGGGTAAACTGAGGAAGGAAGATCCGCCCTCCCCAGTGGGGGCGGCACCATCCAACCCACTGAGGGCCCAGAGAGAACAAAAAGGTGGAGGAGGGGACTAGGCTCTGTCTTCCGGAGCTGGGACATCCGCCTTCTCTGCCCGTGGACATCAGAACTGCAGCTGCTCAGGCCTCTGGACGCGGACTGAATGACAGCTCAGCGCCCTGGGTCTCCAGCTTGCAGACGCGATGCCATGGGACTCCTAGGCCCCCATAAATGCATGAGCCAGTTCTCATTATGAATTTCCTCTTCTCTGATAGATAGGTAGATAGATGACAGGTTGATGGGTGGATAGATAGATCGATCCTATTGATTCTATTTCTGTGGGGAACGCTGACTAACGCATTTCCCAGGAGGAGCCACAGCAGGGCACCCTGCAGCCTCCAGAGGTGGGGTGGCCTCTGCAGTGACCGGCGTGTCCAGATGCTGCACAGGTAGAGGGAATCTCTGCTTCCTCCCGCTCCTTTTCTCAGGGCTATCCCAAAGTCCCCAGCGTGCGTTTCAGGGCAGAGGGCGAAGACACATCATCTGCTCACAGAGAGGCCCACTTTGGCTCAAGAGGAAGCATTTTCTTATCCTGAGAGTGATTCCACCCCAGGGGCAGCCACATGGAAAGTTTGTAGGCAGCAGTGTGGCCTCAGAATGTGTCCCTAGGGCTGGTTTCCACATTCTTTCGCGTCCTGGCTGGTCCGCACAAGTGTCCGTTCCTTTCCAGGAGAAGAGGCTGCATACCAGGGACATTCCAGCCTCGGCAGAGACCAGAAGCACAGAGGGGGGTTCTGTCCGCCAGGAAGGCAGCTCCCACCTGTGAGCACCCTGGGCAGGACAGGCTCTGAGCATAGCGTGTCCCGTGCACCCTCCCTAAGGACATGCCCATGGCCCTGCCATCACAAATGAACAGGCTGGGGCCACGTCCCCCAAAGGACAGAGCAGGTCCAAGTCAGAGGCCAAGGTGTGGGAGGGGGTTAGGAAAGCCTCCTGAGAGGGGAAGGGAGGGGCCAACTTTCATGCAGGCTGCACAGCAGGGCCCGTGGGGACATCTCAGTGGGGAAGAGCAGGTAAGAGGAAGCTGCCCAGGAAGGGCAGGGGTGGCACACTGTCCCCACCTGTCTTCTGGGCCAGCGGTGCCCCTGTGTGTTTGGGGGGTGGGGGAGTCACAGCCCAGAGAGGGGCAGACACAGGACATGGGTCAGGCAGGGAGCAGAGCCTGGACGGTGCCCCTCAGGAGGCCTCAAGTCCCGCAGTGGAGAATTGGGGACACCGGGGGTCCCTGCTCTGTGCAGCCCTCCCCGGGAGCCCTCACGGTGCACCAGTGTGGGAAGACAGGCAGGAAAAGGATGCTGAGCAGGCTGGGCTGGGAGGACAAGGAGGGGACAGAGGCCTGGGACGGCACAGCAGAGCAGTGAGGCACTGAGCAGAGGAGTGAGTGAGCCGCCTCCCTCGCTTCTCTGCCGTCCCAGACCCCAGCCCACCTCCACCCCCGGCTCCCTGAGCCCCTTCCGGGCCCTGGGGACGTCCACTCACCCTGACACCCCAGTCCCGTCCTGCTGCCACACTCACCAGGCCCAGGTGACCCCAGAACCAGCTCCGTGTCGGGGGCTGCGGGAAACAGCGGAGGCGGCTGCAGGTGCCATAGAAGGCGTAGGTCCAGGCCAGGACCCGGGCCAGGAGCCAGGAGGCCCCGACCAGCAGCAGCAGCAGCCATGGGGAGGCGGCCACCGGCCCCAGGCCCAGCCAGGACAGGCCCAGCTGTGACATCCTGCAGGGCAGAGGGGTGCAGGGGGAGTTCCTGAGGCCCAGGAGAGGGAAGGGGGCTCCAGGGCCAGTGCAGAGGGGCAGGGGCGGGAGGGGTCACAGATGGGGATGCAGGGACTGAGAGCAGGGAGGGAGACCCAGGGACCCCAGGAGAAGAGGCAGAGTGAGAGGGAGAAGCAAATGAAGAGGACAGGGAGGAGGAGGGGAAGGAGAAGGAGGGGGAGGGGGAGGAGGAAGAGGAGGGGGAGGAGGAGGAGAGAGAAAGCTGATTACAGTTTAGAAAGGCCCAGCTGAATCACTGGGAGGCTGCCAGGGGCTCAGTTACCAGGAAACTCCCAGTCCCCTGGGCTGGCAGCCTGGAGCCGCCCCAGCCTTGGGCAGCCCTCATGACCCCGGGCCAGGACCCTCCAGCCCCGCCCCCACAGCCGGGCACCTTCTCCCAGGAGCAGCTTGTGTGCTGTTAGGAAGTCTTTGCCCCTGGCTCCTGATCTAGGAAACGCTGCCGGAGGCCACAGTGCGCTGAACCTGGTTGCCTCCTCCATGCCTGGGCAGGCAGCCAAAACATGGGGTGCAGGTAAAGTTGGGTGCAGATGAACCAGGTCAAGGGACCCAGCACAGGCACTGGATCCCCTGGACTCAGCACCTCCCACATGGGGTAGGAGAAAGTTGGGGCAAGTAAAGGTGACTCTGAACCCCAAAGCTTACAGAAACCCTGCCCTTCCCGGGGTGCGGCAGGTAAAAGCGTGAACTTGAGAGTTCAGGTGCCAGGTGAGCAGGGCCAGGCCAAGCCTTGCCCCTGTTCATCTCCTGAGCTCCTGTTCCAGTGTGGGCCGGGGGATCCTCGTGCACCATTTCTCGGTGCAGAATGAGGAAGTTCAGAGACCAAAGCCTCTTATCACTGCCGCACCACCTGGCGGGAGTTTAAGTCCTGCCACCAGGCAGCCCTGGGACTGGTTGCAGACTTAACTGCTAGAAGCAGGAACAAAGAATCCAGCCTCGCTGGGGGTTACCCTGGTGAGATTCCGGCAATGAAGAGCCCAAGCTGCAAGGGCAAACTAGAGACTGGGCTCAGTGTAGGAGGACAGAGGGGAGCCACTGGGGGGTGAGGCTGAGAGGAGCCATGAGCACATGGGGTCCAGGCAGTGAGGGCAGAGCCAGGGGACCCTGAGTGGAGTCTGCGTGCTGCCCTGACCTTGCTCTGGCTGTGGGCAGGACCGGCCAGCCTGGGCTCAAGTCTTCCTATCTGCAAAATGGGATATCAGATGAGGTCCTTAGTAGGAGACAGAGGGGGGCTCCAGAGAGGAGGGAGCCCCAAAAAGAGGGGGTGAAGGGAAGGGCCTGGCAACTAGCCCTTGAGCTTCTGTGGGCCAGTGCTCTGCTCTGTGCAAGACTGTATTACTGTGGACTTCCACTGTGTGCCAATACTATCCATAAAGTGGGCCTACTGTGTGCGAGGCTCACTGTATAAAGTGCATCTACTGTGTGCCAAGTGCTGTCCATTAAGTATGCCTACTGTGTGCCAGGTACTCTATATAAATGCTGTATACAGACTGCCTGGTATTCTACATAAAGCGTACCTACTCTGTGTACTGGGCACATAAAGCATGCCTACTGTGTGCCCGGTGCCCTATGTCAAGCATACCTACTGGGCGCTGGGTGCTCTACATAAAATCTCCTTCTGTGTGTTGGGTGCTCTACATAAAGTAAACCTACTCTGTGCAAAGTGCCTGACATAAAGCATGCCTATTAAGTGTCAGGTATGCCAAATAAAATGCACATATGTGTGCCAGATACGCTACATAACATGTACCTACTGTGACAAATACTCTACATAAAGTTTGCCAACCATGTGTCTGGTGCTCTCCATAAACTGTGCCTACTGTGTGCCAAGTGCTCTCTGTAAAGTTCACCTGCTTTGTGTCAGCTGCTCACCTGCATCACACTGCCCAAGTCTTCCTACCATCCTCCCCTCAGCTCTCTGAGCCACAGCCCTGCAGATCAGGTAGAGAGACACCCAAGGGACAGCACCCAGAGGAAGGAAGATGCCCATTTAACAGAAGAGCAGACTGAGGCTCAGAGAGGACAAGCCTCTAGCCCAAGCTGCAGAGCTCAGAGGAGCTCAGATCTATCAGACCATCGAGTCCGAACGCTTTCCCTCAGCCATGCTGTTGCATCACCATTCATTGCAGACAAATCCATATTGTTCCAGAGACATTTATAATGGTGGACTCTCAGGCAACGTGGTGCCACAGAGGCGAAATATCCTGAGGCCCTTGTATCACCATCTGCCTCCTCCTCCCACACCCAGGATGCTCCACCCAAGAATCTAGCGCTCCCCTCCGGGGCCTCCGCAGATCCTGTCCAGAATTGCCCTGTGGGGTGGTCTCAGGTGTGGGTAGGGAGATAGTTCTCCTGACCTGGGTGCAATGACAGGCCCAAACCTCCCTCTCCACCACCTCCTTTGCCATATCCAGCTTGACTGCCTGGCCAGAGGATTCAGGAAGCTGGCCCCAGAGGGCTCAGTAGGGTGGGGTGCACCCCCGTAATCTCCTCCCCACCACAGAGATAGACCCTGCCTGCTGGAAGTTCCATTCTCGCCAAGGTCAGGGGGCAAATCCAGAGTTTGATAAACCAGGCAGGGTGCTAGAGACACACAAGAAAGAGCCCCCAGTGGCCAGAGGGGCTCAGCTCACTGCACACCTACTATGTGCCTGGGGTGGGCAGGCAGCCTAGAGCAGGAATGGAGGCCACCAACCTTTGCCAACATAAATCACTGAACCTAAGTCCTTTACGTATATTAATCATTGTTTTCATTTTACAAATGAGGAATCCATTCTGAAAAATACTTAAGTGACTTCCCGCAGTCACACAGCTGGGGGAGCCAGCTGTGCCCCCCCCCACCCAGCCGCACATCACGTGCCCCTCACCACCTGCTGAGCTCCTTCACGTCTGCAAATGGGCATTTCAGTAGCACCCACCTCGCAAGATTGTGCAGCAATTAAAAGAGACAGCACGTGTAAAATGCATAACACAGAGCGAGGGCTCGATCAATGCTACTCATCGCTGTTGCTGTGACCGCTGTTGCCGAGTGTCATGCAACAGCCCTGCGCTATCACCCTCAAGCGCCCATTTTTATAGCAGAGGAATCAGAGATTCAGATTCAGAGCGGGGAACAACTTACTCCAGTCCCACAGCCAGTTCGGCCGCACAGGTGACAGCAAAACCTGGCACATAGTAGGCGCTTATTAAATATCTAGAGAGGAAAGAGAGGTTTACAGCCATGAGCTCTAAGGCTAAGCTACTTACAGTGTGGTCCACAGACCTGCATCATCAGTGTCGTAAAAGCTTGCAGGAAATTCAAAATCTCATGTCCCTGCACAAAAATGCTGGCTCAGAATTGCATCTTAATAGATCCACAGGGGATTGGTGTATACGCCTTCAAGTTTAAGACTTGCTTTAAGATTACTAGCTTGAGGCTTTGCAAGGGTGCTGGCAGGGGACCCTCTTAATCTGTCCGACGCTTAAGGCTTTTTTTAGTTATAAAATAAGGAGGAAAATCTATACCTCTCATGGCCATTCATGCAACTATATGTTTATTGAGCATCTACTATGTTGTCGGGCACTGTTCTAGGCACTGGGGATGCAATGGTGGGCACTCTGGTGTCAAAAGGATCACATCTCATGGAGAGACAGGTGATGATCAAAAAAATCATACCATCAAATAAACCAGACAACCAGAGAGGGCTTCCAGGAGGAGGTGACCTTTTAGCAGAGACATGAGTGAAGAGGGAGAACCTCCAATGGCAGCTATGGGATGGGGTCCCCAGGCTGTGCAACAAGGCAAATGAGATCTTGTTGCTTTGAAATCCTTGCTAAGATCACCAATATGTGGGACCACACAGTTTGTCCTTGGGAAGGCCGAGGTGAGAAGCAAAATGTGGACCATATTGAGCTTTCATTAGCCATGGGGAAGAATTCATGCCCCCGCAGGACTCTGCAGACATGGATAAGGCAGGACTTACTGGCGGGACTCCTAAATCTTGGATCTAGTAGAAGGAAGGCATCCCTAAGGGAAAGCTCCCTGCTCTGGGAATTTTTGCCTAGGGAGGCTGGAGCCTCCCCAAAGGTTTCTTATCAATCCAGGAATGTCTCGGGGGTTGAATCATACAAACCTGGCTTATGGAATGTCCCCCAGCAAGTGTTGGAGGGAGAGGAGCCACCCACAGGAAGATGGAGGCTGGTGGTTCTCTCTGGGTGCCCTTCCACCCTCAGTTGGAAAGTGCACGGGACCACAGAATGACCAGCCTCGGGTGCTTGCCATCAACCTCTAAGCCTCAGTCTTCACCGAAAAATGGGTCTTATAAAGCTTCACAAGGACATGAACAGAATTTTTTCAAAAAACAGAAGAATGGCCAATAAACGTATGAAAAAATGCTCAACATCTCTAATCATCAGGGAAATGCAAATCAAAACCACAACAAGCTATCACTTAACTCCAGTGAGAATGGCCTTTATCAAAAAGTCCCATAACAACAAATGTTGGCATGGATGCGGAGAGACAGGAACACTCATACACTGCTGGTGGGACTGCAAACTAGTGCAACCTCTGTGGAAAGCAATATGGAGATACCTCAAAGAGATACAAGTACACCTACCATTTGATCCAGCAATCCCATTATTGGGCATCTACTCAAAAGAACAAAGGACATTCTATAACAAAGATATATGCACCCGAATGTTTATAGCAGCACAATTCACAACTGTGAAGATGTGGAAACAACCCAAGTGCCCATTAATACATGAGTGGATTAATAAAATGTGGTATATGTATACCATGGAGTTCTACTCAGCTATAAGAAACAATGGTGATATAGCACCTCTTGTATTTTCCTGGAAAGAGTAGGAACCCATTCTACTAAGTGAAGTATCCCAAGAATGGAAAAATAAGTGCCACATGGAATCACCATCAAATTGGTTTCACTGATCATCACCTAAGAGCACATTTAGGAATAACATTGATCGGGTGTTGGGCAGATGTGGGTGGGGAGGGGACGGGTGTATACATATATAATGAGTGCGATGCGCACTGTCTAGGGGATGGGCACGTTTGAAGCTCTGACTCAGGGTGGTGGGGTGGCAAGGGCAATATACATAACCTAAACTTTTGTACCCCCACAATATGCTGAAATAAGAATTTAAAAAAATGAAAAAAAAAATAAAGCTTCACAGAGGGTTGCAAGCATTCTATCAGACACAGGCAGAGAAAGTAGGGAAGAGTAAGTTTCAAATGATATGTGAGTATGGTCTCATCTATATGTAAAACTTATGGATGTGTGTGTGTGTGTGTGTGTGTGTGTACACATTTGCATACTCATTGAAAAAAATGCAGAAGAATCCACAGATGACACTGTGTGAAAAAGCTCAACTGTGTTTTCCTCTACTCCCACACCACAAGAAACACAGGCAAGACTTCTGTACCCCGGTGCATGTGGATGTCTCCCCACCAATAAGCAAGAGATCAATTCTGCAGACACCAGCTGGGTGTCCTCTGATTCTGGCAGTATCTATCTGGAGACAGTGGCAGATCCCACAGAGGGAGGGCTCAGTCCCCAAGATTGCCACCCGCTTGCAGACACCAGTCTAGGCTTCCAGAGCTTCTGACCCACCAGCATTCAAGTTGGGGGTTTTGTAACCCCTCCTTTGGGTTTGATTAGTGTGCTAGAGTAGCTCACAGAACTCAGGAAAACGCTTATGTCTACCGGTTTATTATGTAGGATATCTGAAAGAATCAAAATAAATACCCAAATGGAGAGATCTATAGGGTGGGGTCTGGAAGGGTCTGGAGTGCAGGAGCTTCTGTCTCCACAGAGCTGAGGTGTGCCGCCCTCCCGGCACGTGGATGAGCTCTGTGCCTCCACGTGTTCAGCTACCTGGAAACTCCTCGAAACCTGTTTTTCTGTACCTGTTATGGAGACTTCATCGGCAAGGCATGACTGAAGCATGCACAATTGTGTTGAAAAGTGGTTGGACAGAAAGAACAGGATCTAAATACTGTAGTTCCTGTCTGTTCAGATTCCTCTTGGCCTCTGTGCAGCATTCCTTCCTCCGGGGTGGGGGCAGGACCCTCCCCGGAATGGGTTTTATCACCCACGTTCAGAAAGGCAGGAGAAGATTAGACAGAGAGAGAAATTCTGTTTCCTGAGGCCTGCTTCTGTGGCTGAAAATGCCCCCAAATTATAACAAAAAACTATACCAAGGACTATTGGAGGTAGCCAGGAACTGTGGATGAAAACTGGTATAGTATTTATCTCATAATATCACACGGTGGAATTGGGGGAAATAGACTTGGAGCAAAGACCCTTTTAACTTTCTACACATCTCTGTTGCTTTGTTTTTCACACTGAGCTGCTATAAATTTAATCATTAAAATGAAACTTTAGGCCGGGCGTGGTGGCTCACACCTGTAATCCTAGCACTCTGGGAGGCCGAGGCGGGTGGATCGTTTGAGCTCAGGAGTTCGAGACCAGCCTGAGCAAGAGTGAGACCCTGCCTCTACTAAAAATAGAAAGAAATTATATGGACAACTAAAAATATACAGAAAAAATTAGCCGGGCATAGTGGCGTATGCCTGTAGCCCCAGCTACTCGGGAGGCTGAGGCAGAAGGATTGCCTGAGCCCAGGAGTTTAAGGTTGCTGTGAGCTAGGCTGATGCCACGGCACCCTAGTCTGGGCAACAGAGTGAGACTTGTCTCAAAACAAAACAAAACTTTAGGGCCCGGCACTGTGGTTCACATCTGTAATCCCAGCATTTTGGGAGGCTGAGGTAGGAGGAACACATGATGCCAGGAGTTTGAGACCAGTCTGGGCAGCATAGCAAGACCCTGTTTCTACAAAAAAATTAAATTTAGCTGGACATGGTGGTATGCACCTGTAGTCCCAGCTACTTGGGAGGCTGAGACAGGAGGATTCATTGAGCTCAGGAGTTTGAGGTTACAGTGAGCAATGATGACACCACTGCACTCCAGCCTAGGCAACAGAGGGAGACCCTATCTCAAAAAAAAAAAAAAAAAACTTTAAAAAGAAATAAGGGGTTGGGACAGGGGCACACACTGCTGGTACATAACACTGTTGAGCAGTTATTATTTTAAGTCACCATGAAGACACACCCCCCAGGACCCACCTGAGTTCTCTAGACAAGCATGCAAACTGCCCACTGGCCAGAGTTTCACTATGCTTTCGTCAAACGTTAGGAGGGAACAAGTTCTGGATTTAGCAGAACTTAGTTCAATCCAGGCTCTGTGGCCCTGGGTAAGTTGCTTGCCCTCTCTGAGCCTCATAGCATCCTTGGCAAAAATGGAGAGGTAGAGTTATACCTCCCAAATGGTTGATTCCTCAACAACAAACTTTACCTGAGCACCTATCTGTACCAGACATGGTGCTAGGGCCAGGGACACAAAATGACAAAACCGACAGGGTTCCCGGCATCATGGTGCTCATGTCTGATGGGGGAAGCTCTCAGGTAGTAAGACCAAGTCAGATGGTGGCAGTCATGAAAGAAAGGACCAGAGTGAGATGAGCCAGTAAGTGATGATCAAGGAGGTTGTTCTGGACACTGTGACCAGGAGGGACTCCCCAGGAGGTGACCTTTGAACAGAAACCTAGTGACATGAAAGAGCTGCACCCAGAGCATAAAGACCCAGCGCCTGGTGAGGCAGTCGAGTGACATTAAAAGCATGTTCGTTCCTCCTACCTTCCCAGTCATGAGAGGAGCAGAGACCTGGAGCCACCTCACTCAGGGCGCACGGGGGAAGCAGGAGCCAGCCTGTGAGGACCCGCAGGGATGGAGAAATCTGCTCCAACGTCCGAGCCAGAAGCAGTTGCTGCATTCGGTTCACCACAACAAAGGTCATGAAACGTAACCAGCTCTCGAAGGCACATTTCGGGCCAGATCAGCTGTCCGGGTTTGCCAACATCTTGGCAGAGGTCCCAGGAAATCAGAGGAGCTCATTTTTTGAGGGAAAGTGCCTAAGGAAAACTTCAGAAAGGTCCGGAATACCCATAATAGTAGATATAAGCCTCCCATGGGTGGGGTCTATTGGGTGGTGCCAGCTCTGAGCAGTTGGTCCCACCAGCCCCAGCAGCCCCGGCTCGAGAAGGGGCAGACTCGGGGTGGGGCCCATAGAGACCAACCCTGCGGAGGGGGAAAGGGTGTTCCTCATCCAAAACCAGGACGGAGACACCAAGAACATCACTGAAAAGGCGCAGAGGCCAGGCGTGCTGGCACACCCCTACAGTCCCAGCAACTCAGGAGGCTGAGGCGGGAGGATCGCTTGAGCCCAGGAATTTGAGTCCAGTGGGGGCAATACAGGAAGATCCTGTCTCAGTTTTTTAAAAAAGGAACAGAGGAGCCTGTGGGGTAGGAGATCAGGGGTGGGGGGACAGAATTTTGCTCCTCATTTGGGTGTCTGCCCGACCAGCAGGCAAGGGGACCACCGGGGGCAGAGACACCGAGTGGATCCCCTCTGCGGGGGCATGCGGAGCCGGCGCCCACCGCTGTGGGTGATGAGCTGCCACAGCAGCGTGTGGGCACCTGCTGCGGCCTCTCCGGTCAGATCAGGAGGTGGGGCTCTGGTCAGTGGGCACATCCAGAGGAGATCAGAGGGGACAGGGGACTGATGTCTGTCCTCTGCCTTCCTCGTACAGCTACAGACACCCTCTCTGGGTTCCAGGAACTTCTCCTCCCCGGACCCCCACCCTGGGGGTGGTGACAGCCCTGAGATGATGCTACCCCCAGGGTCTGCTCCCTCCCTCATGGTTTCCCTGGACCCCGCCCACACCCTTGGAAGTGGCCCCTTCTTAAGCCCCCTGCTTTAGCCCATCTGAGGTCTCTGCCGGGACCCGAATGCTACACTCCCCCAGGGGATGGGACTCCCCAGAAAATTGGTTATGTGGGTGTTGATGTTTGTATACGGACGTACGAAAAACCACTCCCAACTGTTGGAATGGAAGGAGGAGAGGAAAGTAGAATTTTTTCCAAAAATGTCTACACCTACCAATTGTTTCCTTTTCTTATGTGAAAGCTGTTTGCTACTTTTAATTTTCACTACTAATCTATATAATTATAAATTACATTTTTAAAGAAAGTGCTAGTGCCATGCCTGACTCCACCTGTGTGACGTGTGGGACGACGGAAAGCATCGTAGGTTACGAACCGGAACATGGGGTGCAGATGGCTTGGCTCAAACCCCATCTGTGGGCCCCTGAATGAAAGGCGCTCAGTCTTTGGACTCTGATCCCAGGGAGCCCCTACAGCAGCAAGGTGGCGAGGCCCTGTGGGCCACTGTCCCTGGTGCTGAAAGGAATGGCCACTTTCCCACCCCTCTGCCCTCCTCTTACTGTTGAAAACCCATGCAACCTCCACTTCCTGGAACATCTAGATGAAAATAAAGTCTGGGTCTTGTCTCTATGGCAAAAAAGTAAAAAATTATTTTTAGTTCTAAGCTTTGAGCCAGCTCCGCACCACAGAACCTTGCAATTTCTCAGTTCTAAATATGGATATTTTGTTTTTGTTTTGGTTTTCTTTAAATTGTTTGTAGAGGTGGGGTCTCACTATGTTCCCCAGACTGGTCTCGAACTCCTGACCTCAAGCAATCCTCCCACCTGGGCCTCCCAAAGTGCTGGGATTACAGGTGTGTGCCCCCACACCCTAACTATGGATACTTTTGAACTTACTGAATATTCTAATGAATGTTTTTCAACAGGAGGTTACCACATTTCCCAAAACTTAAAGTTACCTTTTGTGACTTACAACCATTGCAAAATTTAAATTGCAATGCAAAAAGGAGGGAGGGGGAGGAAATTAACCCTCAGACCTATTAATTCTTAACATATTTGGCTCCTATGTTATACATACTGGCATGTTCAGTCCTCACAACAGCCCAGTAAGGCGGACACTATTAGATAGTAAAAGAACTGAAGCTTAGAGAGATAAGAAGTTTTCCCCAAGCCGAACAGCTAGTAAATACAGACTGGGATTCCGACCTCGGTAGTGCAACTCCATGGTGACGTGGATTGTCTTAGTCCACTCAGGCTGCTGTAACAAGACACTGTAAACTGGGAATTTATAAACACCAGGAAGGTATTGCTCACAGTTCAGGAGTCTGGGAATCCAATATGATGGTTCCAGCAAATTCAGGGTCTAGTGAGAGCACGTTCCTTGTAGATGGCATCTTCTTTGTGTCCAGCCATGGTGGAAGGGGCAAACAAACTCCTTCACGTCTCTTTTTTAAAGACATTAGTCCCATTTATGAAGGCAAAGCCCTCATGACCTCGTCACCTCCCAAAGGACTCTCACCTTAATACCACCACATTGGAGGTCAGATTAAAAGGTATGAATTTGGGGGGGACACAAACATTCAGATCGTAGTATGGATTCAGGATCATCTGACACTGACTGAATCTACCTAGCTGCCTCATCTTCCCTGAAGAGCTGTCCTTGTCTTTGGGGTCCAAGAGGACCATGGACAGTGGTTTGAGGTGAAGGAAAAGGAGGTTTATTAATTTGCCGGCCAATGAGGAAAATGGCAGACTCCCATCTTAAAGCACCAATTTTCCTAACTACAAGCAGAAATACAGAGCTTTTAAAGGAAAGGTTTTCAGCTTTGGGCTATTGCTGTTTAACTACAGTGGATGGTTCTGATCGAACCCATCTCAGTGAAGACAATCGCGTGACCTCCACCCAGACCTCCACCGAAACAGTTCCACTGAGCCACCTCCTGTGGTACAAAGAACAAAGGACACTCCCCTGCCCTCCTGACCACCGGCCTGAGGCAGGGATGCAGGTTTTAAATCCCAAAAAGAGTGGGGGAGTTTTAAAGAGACAGCTCATAAAACATCTTCACCCTTTTTAAGGCCGTTCCCTCTGTTACACTGTCCCACGTGGAAAAGTCAAAGATTAGGTAGTGATTCTGGTCACCTGCCTTAACAGAAAACTGGGACACTCTCTCTCCTAAGTATCCTCCTCCTGCTTCCTGCTGCCTGCAAGATTGGTGTGGTATCGGGAGCTCAGTCACTCAAGGCTGCAGTGAGCTGTGATTCTGTCACTAAACGCCGGGAGTGGGGGGAACTCTCAAAGCTGGATGCTTTCCCAATTCCTTACATGAATAAATGACATGAGACCAGGCGCAGTGGCTCACACCTGTAACCCTAGCACTCTGGGAGGCCGAGGAGGGAGGATGGCTCAAGGTCAGGAGTTCAAGACCAGCCTGAGCAAGAGCAAGACCCCCGTCTCTATTAAAAAAAATAGAAATTAACCACACAACTAAAAATATATAGAAAAAATTAGCCGGGCATGGTGGCACATGCCTGTAGTCCCAGCTACTTGGGAGGCTGAGGCAGTAGGATTGCTTCAGCCCAGGAGTTTAAGGTTGCTGTGAGCTAGGCTGACGCCATGGCACTCTTGCCCAGGCAACAGAGTGAGAATCTGTCTCAAAAACAAAAACAAAAACAAACAAAAAAAAAACCTTACTAAACAGGCATGGTGGCTCACACCTGTAATCCTAGCACTCAGGGAGGCCAGGGGGAGGATCACTTGAGGTCAGGAGTTCGAGACCAGCCTGAGCAAGAGTGAGATCCCATCTCTGCTAAAAATAAAAAGACATGATTTGGACAGCTAAAAATATATGTAGAAAAAAAATTAGCCAGGGATGGTGGCGCATGCCTGTAGTCCCAGCTACTCGGAAGGCTGAGGCAGAAGGATTGCTTAAGCCCAGGAGTTTGAGGTTGCTGTGAGCTAGGCTGATGCCATGGCACTCTAGCCCGGGCAAAAGAGCAAGACTCTGTCTCAAAAATAAATAAATAAATAAATAACACGAAAAGAAAATTTAAAATGACAAAGACATGATAAAAAAGAAAAACAGAGGCCGGGCGCAGTGGCTCACGCCTGCAATCCTAGCACTCTGGGAGGTCGAGGTGGGTGGATCGCTCAAGGTCAGGAGTTCAAGACCAGCCTGAGCAAGAGCGAGACCCCGTCTCTACTAAAAATAGAAAGAAATTATCTGGCCAACTAAAATATATATATATAAAAAATTAGCCGGGCATGGTGGCGCATGCCTGTAGTCCCAGCTACTCGGGAGGCTGAGGCAGAAGGATTGCTTAAGCCCAGGAGTTTGAGGTTGCTGTGAGCTAGGCTGACGCCATGGCACTCACTCTAGCCCGGGCAACAAAGCGACACTCTGTCTCAAAAAAAAAAAAAAAAAGAAAAACAGAAACCTAAAATGTACATAAATTATACTTTCACATGAGGAGCATGTCTCAATTAAGAAAACGTGAAACTCTGTTTTAACAGCTTCATGATGAGAGGGGAAAAATATCAAAGCCCAGGGGTGATACAAGCAGGGGAATTTGAAATAAGACCCCAGTCACTTAGGAGGAACCCTCGAAGGGCTCCATCTCCCAGGGTGAGAGTAAACTGAAGTGGAGGAGACTGAACGTGTGATTTCAGCTTAAATTCAAACTGGCTTAGTGACCTTGCACCCCACAAGCCTTTAACTTCTTTTAACATAATTCAAATTGTAAAAATATTATTTCAAATATGACAGCCAATACCAAGGCAAAGATAACCAGACAGACAAAAATCATTGACCCCATGAGTGAAAACCAGCAGAAACAACAGGCAATATAATAGACACAGATACCGCAATGATCAGACACACACTATAAAGCAACCAGGCTGATTATGTTTAATAAACGTAGTATTTTAGTAACCATAGAAACGCAGTGAAGAAAACTTAGGAGAGAAAAGACTGGGTGTTTTAGATCAGACACAAGGTCAGGGTAGTAGAACTGTAATGCTTCTGTGGGTTTGCTTCTGTGACTCAAGAGCCTCAAACCTGCCTCTTATATCCCTCTTTAATCCTGGTCCTTCTCCTGCTCAAACACCTCCCATGGCTCCCTCTGGCCCACAGAAAAAAGTCCATCCTTGGACTCTGGGAGAACCCACCATCAGTGTGGGAGCCCTGTGTTCAGCCAGAGAGTGAGTCAGGCTCCTGGGCTCAGGGACACCACCCCGCCTCCACCAGCCAGTCCCACCTGCAGGTGCCTGCAGTCCCCGCGCGCCCCCTGCTGGCTCTGGGTGAGGCGCAGGCACAGGTGACAGCGGTTTTATTCCTGGGAATCTGCAAAGGCAGGTGGGAGGAGGGTCGGAGTGGGTCTTAAGCCTGCAGCGCTGAGTCACTGCAGGTCTCCGCTCAGCGGCTCCACCCGCAGCCAGAGGCCGCCCTCGGCTCGCAGGATCAGCTCCGACTTCCTGCGCGGCTCCGTGTCGTGGGGCAGGACGCGGAAGCGCAGCAGCGTGAGCGCCAGGACCACCTTCATCTCGGTCATGGCGAAGGTCTGCCCGATGCAGTTCCTGGGGGTGGAGGTGGGGACAGTGACGGCACCCAGGACCCCCATGCGGGCCCCATCGCGCCTGGAACCTGGCCCGGGGCCCCCACCCCACCTGGATCAATTTGAGAACAAGACAGGGCCGTAAGCTTCCGTGGGACCCCCACGTGGCCTTGCATGTCCTGGCCCAGTCCCCAGCCCCTACTCAGACCAGCAGGCAGGGGAGTGGACTCAGCACACCCTTGTTCCCGGGATCTTATTTAAACCCCTGAACCCCTGAAACACACCGCCCCACAGTCAAGTCTCTGACCAGGTTGCCGCCAGGTTTACCACCCTCACCTCCTCCCACCTCTGACCCCCGCTGGCCTCACCTGGGTCCCGCCGAGAAGGGAATAAACGCCAGAGGTGAGCTGTTCTGGGGGTTTTCCGGGTCGAAGCGGAAGGGGTCATAGACCTGGGGACGGGGCAAGACAGAGCTGCCGAGTGGGGTCTCTCAGGAATCACAGCCACCCCCAGAAAAGACAGATGTGGGCACAGTACAGGGGGTGTCTGATTTCACCAGTCAGGACCCCTCCCCCTCCCCAGGTCCCAGGATGGAGAAGGGGGGGAGGGGCAGCACCTCAGGGTCCGACCAGACTGACGGGTTGTGATGAATCCCAAAGATGCTGATGGCACAGATGTTCCCTGTTGGCAGGAGGGGACAGTCAGGACAAGGTCCAAGCTGCCTGATGGGACCACCACCCTGCCCAGGAGCCTCCTCCCCCTGCCCCTGTGGGCACCTTTGGGGATGATCCGGCCGTCTGGGAGCACAATGTCCTTGGTGCAGCGGCGGGAGATGACAGTGACTGGGGGGTGCAGCCGCAGACTCTCTTTGACGCACATGGTGAGGAAGGGCAGCTGGGCCAGGTCCTCCCTAAGGAGCACCCGCAACGATTATCCAGGGAGCGAACACAGCCCTACCCCTGCCCCGTGAGACCCTCTCACCTCCCTCTGACCCTGAGTCATACAACAAAATTAACTCCAGAAGAATCAAGGATGTAAGTGTCAGAAAATTAGACTCACAAAAGCACTAGAAGAAAACTTGGCCTGGTAATTTTAGCAAAAGCAAAACACAAGTAAAGGGTATCCTTAAAAGTGTTAATGCATCTGCATGAAAACGTTTTAAAAATTACAAAATAAACTAACAAAAGCCAGGGTGGGCGGGACTCTCCAAGAGGGCCTATAAGTTTATTTGAATAAGTAAAGTCCACTTCACACTCTAGGGTGGGATGACCTAATATTATAAAAGTGTCAATTCTTTCTAAAATAATCAATATATTCAACACAATCCAGTCAATATCAGGCTGCATTTTTCTTTAGAATTTCACATCCTTATTCTGATTGGAAAGAACAAACCTTGGCTAGAGTTAGATCAATTTAAAAATAAAAGATCCAAGAAAGGAAACACAGTCCACCACATATTAAGACCTATTACAAAGGCATAGCATTATACTAAAAATGACATAAAAAATTTTTTTAAGTCTGTGGTACCGCTACCAGAACAGAAGAACAGGTCCATGGAACAGAGTAGAGAGCTTTCCGTCAGGCACGTGATAGGTGAAAACTTAGCATCTCGTAAAGGAGGGTCCACACACCCCTGGGCAATGGATACTTGGTGGAAGGTGCTCAGACAGTTGGCAATGCGGCCACAAAAAGACCAGACGCTTGTCTACTCTGTACACAGGGTGGAGTCTCTTCCTAGATGAGAAAGGTAAGACTACAAAGCTAAAATAAGATAACATAAGAGATATTTCTGTGACCTAGGAGTAGGAATTCTTAACACCCCAAAAGCACAAGCAGAAAGATCAAACAAAAAATATACATGAAAATTAAGAATTTCTGTGCAATAAAAGAAACCATGGAGCAAATTACATTCTGAGGAGCGATTCAGAGGAGATATTTACCATGAATATATAGTTCTAGAACAATGTCTTGAATAGGTAAGATATTCCTGCAAATCAACAAGAGAAAGGACAGGTGAACCAAGAGAAAAGTCGGCAAAGAATATGACCCAGGAACTCACGGGAGCCCAAATAGGAGATATACTAGGAGGTGCTCAAAGTCGCTTGTTATCAAAATGAAAATTGTCTAACAATGACACGTCATGTCACATCTATTCCAGCAAGAGTTAGCAAGGAAGGTAATGCTAAGGGTTAGCTGTGGATGGGGGTAGAGGAAACTCATGCACTGACGGTGGTGTGGACAGGAGCTGCCATTCTGCAGGGCAACGGCCAGTGCACGGCCAAGGACAGACCACGTGTGTTTTATGGTCCAGCGAGCTGGCTTCCACGTACAGATCCCAGAGAGACCCTCAGACACGGAGACAAAGAGACATGTACAAAGATGTTCATTGCACTGGAGAGACGGAAGCATCCAAGGGATCCAGCGCTGAGGGGTGAGGGAGGAAAGAATCATAGGATGGTTTAAGCAATAAACTCATTGTACTTAGAACCATGAATGGCTGATAAACTCACAGTGCTCCATTTCTGAAAATTTTAAGAACAAACACAAGATCTGTGACGTAGCAACATATTTGGAATTTTAAAATACATGCCCCCCAACAACAAATTTTACAAATAAAAGGCTCTATCTCTCTAAAACATATTGTTGCAGGGCTGGAAGTGGGGTATTGGGATTAAATTGGAAGAAATAAGAATTGCATGGAAAAATGAGTAGAACGGACCATGAACAGAGGAGTGCGGTAAACTCTCCTCTTGACAGCTGAGGTCAAAAGACTAATTAACTAAAAGTTTCAAGAGTATTTTTCGAACTGGTCAACCTGATTATACAGGTCAAGTGGAAAAGTAAGAAGTCAGAAAATACTGTAAAAGCAAACTAATGAGACAGGACCACTTTGATCAAATACAAAAATGTTTTTAAAAGTGTGATAATGAAGATTCTTGGTGCTTATGTATGACTAATAAATAAATGGAACAGACTAGAATCCAGGAGCAAACTCAAATTTATACGTAAATTTAGCTTATTGTGAATCTGCTATTATTTAAAATCATAGGACAAGTACGAAATAGTCATTACATTCTTTTGAGATAATGCATTAGCCATTTTGAGAAAAAAATAGATTCCTACCTCAGTACTTATTCCAACATAGATTTCATAGGGGAAAGGTATTAAATATAATCAATTAATAAAATATTAAATAAAATATTTTTAAAATACATAAACGCATTACAGGAAAGCACACAAGAGTTTTACACTTTATTATTAGAATGTGAAAGCTTTTCTAAGCATGGTTTTTTAGGAAAAACAAACCCAGAAGCTGTAAATGAAAGAATTGATAAATTTGACTATAAGTAAGTGAACCAAACCAAAATAAATAAGGCAAAACCAAACATACAAAGACAATCCAAGGAAGAATTTTGCATAATGGAGAAAATAAATAATTTTCTTAATATGTAAAGAGATTTTATAAATTGATAAGGAAAAAAACTAGAAAACCCCAAAGTAAGGAGGGAAAATTATGCAAACTGACACTTCACAGAAAAAGAAAACTGCATTGTGAACACAATACTCAACTTTACTCATATTTAAAGTGACATTCATTAAAATAGCAAAGTCTTATATTGCACCCATTAGATTGGCAGATGTTTTAAAGTGTTGTAGAGAAAACTGTTGTGAAGAATATGAGGAAATGGGTATTCTGAAAATCTGTGTGTAGGAGTGGATTTTCCAAGAGCTATTGAACTATAAAACTCAAGTGATCTTTGATTCAGCAACTGTACTTGTAGGAATTTGTTGTTCAATGGTGCTCACACGTGTAAGCCATGGTCAGCGTACATGGATGTTCACTGCATCGTATTTCTTACAGCAAAAGGCTCAGAACTATCCAAATGTCCATCAATGGAGAGAAGTTTTCACAAATTATGCTGCACCAGTATGGTGGAATCTTATACAACTAGCAGAAAGGAGGAACCAGAGATCACCAGTCCCATCACAAACTGGGGGCTAAATCAGTAGAGAGATATAACAGGCAATTTGGCAATATCTATTATAATGGAAAATGTTTACATAACGTCCTCAACAGAGGGGTGAGCTGGGTAAACTGAGGACTGGTACGTAGCACGCAGAAAGGAGGAGCTCCCAGACACTCGTTGAGAGAAAAGAACAAGTGACGATGTATACATATATATATGTAGACTATATTGCCCAGGGAAAGGCCTAGAAGGGCTTACGACAAATGAAACAGATAAGATTAGGCTTGAAGGAGAGGATAACAATGGTGGACTTAATCTTCCCTGTAATGTTTTCTTTTGCGAAAACGGAAAATAAAACTTGTTCCTCTGATTGTCTTTTCAATTCAAAACTAATTTTTCAAACTTCATGCTGGAAAACTGAAAACATCCTAAAGCTATATTGTCAGTGCGCACCTGAGCGCTCTGTGTATACTGCTAGCTGTGCGGAAACAGAGCGAGAGAACGAATGCACGAGGGGAGGCAGACTGAGCGGGCGCACGTGGGTAGAGACGGACACTGGAAGGACCCAGGGAGCCATGAGGCAGGACTGGGGCTGGGGTGCTGGCACAAGAGGGAGCTTATACGCATCGTAGCCCTTTTGTGCTGTTTCAGTGTTTACCAAGTGCATGATTTCCTGAAGGTGAGGGCAGCACAGAAACAGGACAGCCGTGCTGAGCAGAGCCTGGAGGCTCATGGCAATACCTCCAAAGTGTTCGTCTGGTCCAACGCCTCCTCTCTGTCCCTCAGCCCTTGGACCAGAATGTACCCCCTGGACTCAGAGCTCCCAACTCATCCCCTCCACTTTTCCCCCTTGTAGCCACAGAAAGATATTTCTGATACCGCGATCTGACCTGGACCTCCCCTGCTCAAACATCTCCCGTGGCTCCCCATTGGCCTCCTATGTTAGTCATGGAACTCTCTTCAAGAAAAGAAAAGTTCTGTCCAGCTGCAAGAAGTGCAATGAGCTGCCAGCCCCCAGCTACAGGGTCTTCAAGTTCTGCTGCACCATTCAACCAAGGCCACAGTGTCCTGGAAAGGCCCCAGCCAATGACTGAGCATGAACATTCACTAGTGCCTGACCATGTCTGACCTCCCTAACAGCAGCCTCTCTGCTCACATTTACCTTTGATCTCGTATCAACTGCTCAACAGACTAGAACTGGCACACCTCATGTTGAAGTCCAAGCTCCCTTTCTTTTTTTTTTTTTGAGACCGAATCTCGGTCTGTCACCCCAGCGAGAGTACAGTGACATGATCATAGCTCTCCACAACCTCGAACTCCTGGGCTCAAGTGATCCTCCTGCCTCAGCCTCCTGAGTAGCTGGGACCACAGGTGCACACCATCACGCCTGGCTATTTTTTTCTATTTTTAGCAGAGATGCGGTCTCACTCTTGCTCAGGCTGGTCTCGAACTCCTGACCTGAAGCGATCCTCCCACCTCGGCCTCCCAAAGTGCTAGGATTACAGGTGTGAGCCACCGCGCCCGGCCTTAATTCCAATCTCTTGACATGGTTTCCACAGCATTCCAAGAGGGGCTTCCATTGCCAGCTCCAGCCTCACCCGGAGGCCCTCTCTGTGCCTCGCACCGTGCATTTCACAAGGATTCAGACACTTTTACTTCCCCAAACACACCAGCTCCCTCGGGGATGCTTCCACCCTGGCCTTTGCACGGCTGTCCCCTGGAGTGGAAGCGCTGCCCTGTCCCCATGCCCAGCGTGGTGAGTTTGTGCTCACTGCTTCCCTCCCAGCCTCTCCTGCTTTGCCTCCTGGCCCAGCCACGCAGAATTAAGACGGGACTGGGCACCACGTCAGGAAAGGGCAGGCGGTGTGGACGTGCCTACTGAAAGGAGAGATGGTGCCCTTTCCCCACTAAGATCTCCGTGAATCCGTGGAACAGACTATAACGTGGAATTAGAGGCGAGCGCAAAAACCAAAAAGAGTGAAGTCTTGGGGGGGAAATGCAACTGTAGACAGAAAAGCCAGGAGGTGGAGGAGCAGTTTCTTTACTGCATACCTGCTGGGTGGCATATGTTTTATACACATTGTCACTAAATCTCCAAGAAGCCCTGTTGGGTAGAAATGTGCCCCATTTACAAAGAAGAAAGGGGCTCAGAAAAAAGACTTGATTGTACTAATGTCACATAGCAAGTTATTGGGGCAATAAGTATGGACTCCTAGAACTTTCTTCCCCAAAGCCTGCAAGCTTTCCCTTGCTAGCCAGGCGGGGTACCAGGCCCTGCTTCTGGGCTCTGCTCCTATTGCCACTAGGCAATAATGGCAGAGTCAGCAAAAACCGTCTTCCCGTTTCCCCACCTGCCAGCAGAGCCAATGATAACAGGCTCAGGAACAGGCTGTGAGGACCTGCACTCACCATTCAATCTCTGTAGGCTCGCGGTCCCTCAGCAGCTCTCGCACCTCCTGCCGGCAGCGCTCCTGGTGTTCCGGGTGCCTCGCAAGGTTGTACAGGATCCAGGAGAGACCACTGGCCGTGGTGTCATGGCCTGAGGGGCAGCCAGGCAGGCTTGAGTCTCTGGGCTGCTCCAGCACCAGGGTGTGGACAGCGCCCTACATTGAGGCTCTCAGGGAGGACGAGGGTGGGGGAGGAAGGGCAGAATGGAGTGATCCAGGGTCCACCCACTGCATCCCTGGGATGGAGAGACCCCTGTCCCCACTGTGGTCCCACACTGGGACGCTCACCCTCGAACATGAAGGTATCAGCCTCTGCTCGTATGTCCTCGTCTGACAATTCCTTCCCATCTTCATCCTGAAGACAGAAGGCAAAACCCCTAATCACACCAGCTCTGAGGGCACCTGAGTCTAACCTGAAACATTCCTGAAGACCCAACGTCCAAGCAGGATGCCGCCATTGTCATCTCCAGATCTGTCACCCATGTTTGTTAACTGATCTCCTGCCTCTTGCTTGCCACTCCCAGGCACCTTCTACACTACACGGTCACCTCTGCAACTTATCTCTCACTTGTCCCGCCCTTCCTCAAGTACCTTCCATGGCTCCCCAGTGCCCTGTGGATCAAGTACAAGTTCATGGATCTGATATTTGACATCAATGTCTAGTCCACCTCTTGAATTCAGGTCCCAGAGGGCCCCACCTTGGCCAGTAGGAGCACATCGATGAAGTCCAAAGTCTTGGACTTGGCCTTGGCCTTGAGGAAGTCATCAACACCCTGGCTCTCAAGGGTGCGGCGCCGTTCCTGGATGACGGCATTCGTGAAGTCATGCACCAGGTGGCAGGCCCTGCGGAAGCACCGTCCGTCGGGAGTGAGGTAGTACAGGAAGTCCGTGTGCAAGATTATCTGCCGGTGCCGTTTCACTGCGAGAGCACTGAGCCCCAGGACGGCGGCGATGTACTCGCTGGGACTCCTGCAGGACCAGGCCGGAGAGAGGAAGCAGCTCCGTGACACACACAGAACCCCAGAAGCGCCTCCCAGACAGCATCCCCGGACCACGCTCCATCCAGAAGACGCTGCCTCACGCCCACTTCTCTCTCCACCTCCACTCTCTGTGAGCTGCCTCATGTCCAGGTCCCCAGGGCAGAGCTTGGGCATCATGCTCATTTTCTCTCTCTCTTATGCAACATCCAGTCCTGCCCATTCTTCCTCAGTTTCTCCCAAAACTTCCCCATCTTCTCCACCGAGCTCAGACCTCCTCCTCTCCACGGTCCTAATCCTCAGGTCTACATGACAGTCAATCCTCTGTAGAGCCAAATGTCCAAGCTCAGCTCGGACCAAGACTCTCATCTGCTCAAACACCCTCCATGGCTCCCTGGGAACCTCAGGACAAAATTCCTACCCCTCTGCCTGGCTGTCCATGTCCTTAAGACCCAGCCAGTGCCGACCCTCCACCTCCTTTCCATGGCGTCTCCTTACCACCTGTTGCACATGCTCTGCTCGTCCTAGCCTCCCTGCCTTCACGCACACGCCTCCACCTACCTGGAAGAACTGCTCTTTCTCTCTGCCCTCCCTGCTTTTAATGCTTCCCGCCTCTTCTGGGAAGGCTCTGGTCCGCTCTCCCTCGTCCACTTAATCGCACGTCCCCACACCCTGGGCAAGGACTCACTCCTGGCAATGGCTGTCGAAGCTGAAGATGCATTTCTGCAGACTGTCCAAGGTCATGAGGCTCATGTGCTCAAACATGTCCAGACAGGCGCTGCCCTCCGAGGCCAGGCGCTGCCACTTGGCCTGGCCAGAGAAGGGCACAGAGCTGAGGCTGGTCCCTGGCTCCCTTGAGCCCCTGCCCAACCCCAACCACCAGGATAGACTCCCCCAGAAGCAGCCTCCTGGTCCTCTGCCACAGGCACCCACCCCCAGGGACGACCAGGCTTGGATGGGAGAGGAAGCTGTTACTGTTCGGAGATGAAGACCCCCAAGACTGGGATTCAGGAGACCTGAGTTCAAGTTCCAACTCTGTCTACTATGCTCTGAGTGCCCTTGGTCAACTCATTGCCCTCCCCCAGGTCCCACCTGTCAAATCTTCAGTAATAGTTAAGTTGACCTGCTTTGGTGCCAGATAAACCAACCCCTGCTCCACCACTCCTAGCTCACTTACTAGCTGGGTGAACTTGGGCAAGCTCCCTCACCTCTCTGACCCTCGGTTTTCTCATCTATAATGTGGCCATCACAGTCATCTCTACCTCATAGGGTTGTGAAAATTAAATCGGAGACAACATATATCATGGAATTGCTGTATAGTCTCTGGCATACAGCAAGTGCTCAATCTACGTTAGTTCTCATTGTCATCTCATCATTAGCATAGGGCTACATGATGGCAGAAATGTCCTCAATTTTTCATCCTTCCCCCTTTGCCATGAGATTTGCAGCTCCTTCCATTAGGGGGTAGAGCCTTTGTTTCCATCCCTCAAAGCTGAGCTGGACTTGGGACCTGCCTTGGCCAGCAGAATGTGGCAAAAAATGGCGGCATGCTAGCTCCGAAAGCAAGCATCAAGAGGGACTAAGTGTTTCTGATCACCCTCTTGGAACCCAGGCTCCACCATGCTAGCAAGCCCAGGCTAACCTCCTGGAACATAAGGGGCAAATGGAAGAGTCCAGTCGACCCACCAAGGCCAGTGAGGTTTAAAGTGGTTTGTCTTGCAGAAAGAGCTACCCTGCAATCTTCGTCACTATTACCTTAAGTTCACAGGACTTCTGTGAGAGAGACTAGAAATCACTGCCTTCCGAGCACCTATGACATGCCAGATACAGGTCTCTGTTTCATCAACTTGACCGTTCTTTAAGTAGGAATTGTTATGCCTATTTCACAGGTGAAGAAACTGAGGCTCAAAGAGGAAAAGCAATGATCCCAAAGCCACCCAGCAGAGCCAAAATTTCAGACCAGATCTGTCCGAGGTCACTCACTCCCACTTTCCCAAAGTTCCAGCTGGGACCCTGGGTTCAAGGGACTCACATGCATGATGTTGGCACTCTTGTTGAAAATCTTCACGTAGGGCTTCAGGATTTCAAAGTGGAAGGCGGGCGTCAGCAGGCGGCGGTGGCGGCTCCACTTGTCACCGGCACTCAGCAGGAGCCCATCCCCTATGAGGGGCAGCCAAGGGCGGTGGGCCTGGGTAGCAACTTCCCCTGGCCCCCAAGAGTGTCCCCAAATCCCTTCACCTGCAGTTACTCACCCAGCCAGGGTTTCAGGAAGCCATAGAAAGTCATATCCTTGGGTGTGATGGCAGCTGACGTGAATGAGGACCATCAGGGGACACGGAGAGGGGGAGGGGAGGGGATTAGGCTGGGAGATGGAGGGTCCCAGCCAGGGCTTTGCACTGCCCCGCTCCAAGCCCAGCATAGCAGGGAGGGGGCCAAGGGCAGAGGAAGCAGGGAGGACCCGGGTGGGGGGGACCAGGCCAGGCTGCAGCTGACAGTAAGCATGACACGCCCTAACATAGCACAGCACGCCCTGTCATGCCTTGACATGGCTACTGCATGGTCCAACATATTCTGCAACACCCGCGCACAGCCCAACACCCTACAAGACACCTTTAGAGGGACCTAAGACACCCTGCCTGCCTCCGCACTCCCTGGCATCTCCTGACAGGGACCTGGGACGTGGCACATGGCCTGACGTGTGTCGGCATGCTCCTGACCGTGGCCACAACATACATGACCTGCTATGACATGACACAACATGCTCTGACACGGACCCGAAATGGTCTGACGTGACCTCAACTTGCCCCACAATGAGCCCCAGATGGGACCTAAATATGGACCTGCTAGTGTCCCGGGTGTGGCCCAGACATGACCCAGACTTGCTCAGTGTCCTGCTCCACTCCACGCTAAGTACTAAGTGCTTACGGTCAAGGGCTCCTCTGTCCTCGAAGAGACCAGAGGATGCCACCCCCTCAGACGCTGAGCTCTGCCCGCCACGGTGAGCTGCCACAGCTCCCTCCAGCCCTAGAGCAGCCCCCAGGGCTGACCTGACACAGTTTACCAATCTGGGGGTCTGGCGGACCTTCCTCCGGACACCCCCTCCCTCCCAAACCGCCTTTCAGCTTAGGGTCTCTCCCAGCCGAGGCAGCTGGGGCAGCAGAGAGTGCACAGGACAAAGATGGAGGCCTCGGTATGCCGAGAGGCCTTGAGAGGTCATTGTGCCTCCCTAAGCCTCAGTTTCCTTACCCAGGAAATGTCCATCTCAAAAGGGGGTCTGTGACCTGGGCCCGGCAAATTTAAGGGAATCCTGTAAATACAGGGAATTTTCCATGAGGGTTGAGCTTCTGAGACCCACCTTTACCAGCCTGAGAGTGAAGCCATCACAGAGAGATGCAGAACTCAGAGATGAAGACAGGATCCTGGTGGCATTGTCTAAACACCTGGATCCAGCCATGCCTGAAGGCTACCCTTCCTGGACTTTACAGTCAATAGTTTCTCTTTCTTTGCTTAGACCACATGAGGCTGAGTTTCCATTACTCACAACTGAAAGCGACCTCAGTAGCCAGAGAGAGCCAGGGACCTGCCTGGAGTCACCCAGCAGGTTGGTGGCACAGCCATGTTCTCTGTTGGTTGTTTCCGTTTCCCTGCTCAGCCTGGCCTGTCCAGGGGCGGGAGAGGCTGGGAGCAGAGGCAGGGAAGAGGCCGGGGGCATAGGCTCCTGGGAGAGATACCTGAGGCCTGGAGCAGGGGGGCAACAAACTTAGGGTGGACGAGTCGCACGATGGGGTGGAAGGGCCCCATCCACCAGAGGTGGACGTCACGGAAGTAGTGGCCCAGATGCTCCATCAGCCGCATGCTCTCCTCAGTGTTCTGGGCCTGGGGATGGTCAAGGCTGACGCCAGGCCTGGCAGGGAGCCTCGGACGCTGCCACCGCCCACTGCAGCGCCCTGGCCACCACACACCCCCACCCCTCTCGGCCCCTCTGCCTGGATTATTGGTCTACACCTCTTGTGGAGTCAGCTTGTCTCTGTCTCTGTCTGTGTCTGTACCTATGTACCTCTTGTCGCTCACCCTCCTCTTCTGTGTGTCTTTCCCTAGATGGATACGTAGATGATGGATGGACGGATGGATGGATGGAGAGAGCAACAGGATGGACGGGTAGACATGCTAGATAGACATAAATGAGAGGTGAAGACATGGAAATGTGGAGAAATGGGTACATAGGTGACTGGTAGGTAGATAGACATGTGGGTATCAGTGCGTGTATGTGTGTCTTTCACTCCCTGTTTATCTGTTCCTCGCTCTGTGGCCTCCCCTCCCGCCCCCTCTCCCCTCTGTCTCCCTCGCTCTGTTTCTGTCTCTGTGTGTGTCTCTCCCCATTCCCCCAACACCTTACCATTCAGCCCACTTACCGTTCACCCCCCAATTCACAGCTAATCTCACCCCACCCCACTTTCTCCTTTGTCCCCCAACCCCAGCACGGCCGCCTGCCACCAGCTCTGGCCAGATGCCTCCCAGCTGGGCAGCAAGTGAGCTGGGAGGAGGTGCAGCCGCGCCCCTTCCCCAGAGCCTGACTGCACCGCCCCGGGACAGGTCAGCATCCCGGGCTGGAGTTCACCGGGGGACACTGTGTCCCCTCCCCGCCATCACCCCTACACGGTGCCCTGGCTGGATGCAGCTGGGAAGGACCTAGGAGACACTGGGATGGACAGAGAAGGAAGTGGAAGAAAACGGTGGACGCCAGTCCGGGAACAAAAGCAGAGACAGCGGGGCAGTGGGAGAGGACACTGAAGGACAAAGGGACACGATCTTAGCGCGGAATCTCCGGAAGCAAAGCCTGAATGGCAGATGCCTGTGCAAGCGCTTTACTGACGGAGGCACCTCAGAGGGAGCTTGGAAGAAAGAGGGAGAAGCTGAATGGGCAAGAGAAGAAACCAGGCACGTGTAGGCTCAGCTGGCGTCTCCCCTTCCGAGCTCACACACTCTCCATGGCTCCCGGTGGCCCTCAGAATCCACTCCCTTCCCTATCTCCCCTCCCCCTTTTTTCTGCCTCTGACCCTGATTGCTCCAGGGGCACCAAACTCCTCATTGCTCAAAAGCCAGGTGCTCACTCTCCAGCCTGAGGCCGTGGGGCGGGCTACCCCTCCACAGGGAACACACTTTCTCTTCTTTGCTTACAAAATTCCTACTCATCCTTCCAGACCCACTTCCAACAACCCCTCCTCCAGGAAGCCTGCGTGCCTGCCCCAACGGCAGAAACCTTGCGTCCCCTCTGAGGTCCCCCAGCCCCTGTCTCTCCCTGGAACCAGCCCTGACCACACAAGATTGGGGGAGTCTCAGCCTCTCTAGCCCTGGGTCCCCAAGATTGGGGGTGCCTCCAGGGCAGAGCCTGGGCTGAGTCTCCCCAGAGAGCCCCACAGGGGGGTTGGCAAGTCAGTGAGAGAAAGGAAAAGGTGACCAAGGCGCCCAGAGCAGCAGGGGCCCTGGGTTCTGCAGGGGCCACGCACGAGCTGGGCAGGGAGGGGCCGTCAAGTTTCAGACTGTGTCACGGCCCCACCACCAGGTGTTCCAGGTGGGTCCTAGTGGCGTTGGCAACAGACCAGGCACCGTCGGGGTGGCACAGACTGAGGAGGAGGAAGATGGGGCCCACCCACCTCTTAAACCTTGGGGATAGGTGGACAGCAGCTGAGTCAGGACCCTCAAGCCCTGTTCTGTGGGGTGACCTGCAAGGTGGCTGTCACCTCCCCAGAAGGAGCCACAGCCCGTCCCCCCTGCAGCCTCCAGAGGCGGGTGGCCTTGGCAATGAGCTGTCTGTCTGGATTCTGCGCAGATGGAGGGAATCTCTGCTTCCTCCTGCTCTCTTCCTCTGGGAACCAAGGTGCACCCCAGGACAGAGGGAGAACAGGAGGTGCGGGGAAGGACAGGGCAGTCAACAGTCAGAGAGCTGCAGGAGATGGCCGAGGTGGGCCAGGAGGGATCCATGAAATCTGGGGGCCTGGAGGTCTCAGTCATCTCAAGGGAGCATGATAGAGCTGAGGAGCAGGGGAGGAGTGAGCGGGGAAATAGAGGCAGGGAGTGAACACAGCCCGTTGCCCACGAGGGGACGGCAGAGCGAGCCGGCTGGCAGTTTGGGTGCAGAATGAGGTGCCCTGCACAGGGGGTGGGTGGGAATTTACATGTCACCCGTCTGTCCTGCTTTGTGACTCTCCCTAGCATCATTATGGAAAAGAGGTCAGAGAACATGGGCCATTGAACTGATCCGAAGCAAAGATTTTCCAAACGGCCATGAAGGGAGCCTGGCTGGCAAGAGCCTTCAGCCCACGAGCAAGCGACAGAAATCTAAGCACGATGCAGCCCAGCAAGGAGGGTTGAAAGGACACTCTTGGGAGGTAGAAGGGACCGGATGTCCTTGGTGGGGGGAAGATGAAAGGAGGTAAAGAAGGAGGCTGGAAGGAGAGGCGGTCACGGGCAGAGATGCAACACTCCAATCAATGGCTTAGGAGGTGGTGCCCTTACGGGTGACGACAAATCCTACGTACGATTCTGGCAACGGGGAGCCAATGGGACACGGAGGACAGGCCTCTGGGGATGAGGCTAGGACAGTGGGTGAGGAGCCTCCTCCCAGGGAGTTTGGCTGCGAGGGCAAAGGCCAAAGTGATCCCTTCTAGAAGGGAAAGTCGTAGACTTTGTGCAAGCTGGGCGGGGGTCCGTTGAGACATCTTGGCTGTGGAGGGCAGAATAAGCAAAAGCAAGTGCCAAGGAAAGGGAGGGACAGAAAGCACAGCCACACCTCTCCTCCAGCCCAGCTGTGCCCTGCGGGTTGGGGGAAGGGGGTCTTAGCAAATTCCTGCGGGGAGATGCACACACTGGCTGAGGCCAACAGAGATGGGCCCGGCAGGGAGCAGACCCCCAAGGAGGCCTCAAGTCCAGTGATGAAGACTGCACCAGCTGGGGGACAGGGCGGAGGCCCTGCTCCGTGCAGCCCTCCCCGGGAGCCCTCACGGTGCACCAGTGTGGGAAGACAGGCAGGAAAAGGATGCTGAGCAGGCTGGGCTGGGAGGACAAGGAGGGGACAGAGGCCTGGGACGACACAGCAGAGCAGTGAGGCAGTGAGCAGAGGAGTGAGTGAGCCGCCTCCCTCGCTTCTCTGCCGTCCCAGACCCCAGCCCACCTCCACCCCCGGCTCCCTGAGCCCCTTCCGGGCCCTGGGGACGTCCACCCACCCTGACACCCCAGTCCCGTTCTTCTGCCACACTCACCAGGCCCAGGTGACCCCAGAACCAGCTCCGTGTCGGGGGCTGCGGGAAACAGCGGAGGCGGCTGCAGGTGCCATAGAAGGCGTAGGTCCAGGCCAGGACCCGGGCCAGGAGCCAGGAGGCCCCGACCAGCAGCAGCAGCAGCCACGGGGAGGCGGCCACCGGCCCCAGGCCCAGCCAGGACAGGCTCAGCTGCGGCATCCTGCAGGGCAGACGGGTGCAGGGGGAGTTCCTGAGGCCCAGGGGAGGGAAGGGGGCTCCAGGGCCAGTGCAGAGGGGCAGGGGTGGGAGGGGTCACAGATGGGGACACAGGGGTTGAGAGCAAGGAGGGAGAACCAGGGACCCCAGGGGCAGAGGAAGAGGGAGAGGAGGGGGAGGAGGAGGAGAGAGGCTGATGACAGTCAGAAAGGCCCAGCTGAATCACTGGGAGGCTGCCAGGGGCTCAGTTACCAGGAAACCCCCAGTCCCCTGAGCTGGCAGCCTGGAGCCGCCCCAGCTTGGGCAGCCCCTCCCCACCCCAGGCCAGGACCCTCCAGCCCCGCCGCCACAGCCGGGCACCTTTCTCTCAGGAGCAACTTGTACACACAACTTCTTCTCCCCTCCTTCTGGAACTTCTGTGTCTCTGGAGGTCAGAGAACTTTGCCTGCAGGTCAGGCTAGGCTGGGCCGGCCAATCCCTGCGGGCCCAGCTACCTCCTCCCCACCCGGGCAGTGGGCCAAGACATGAAGACACGAGGGCAGGACCAGTTGGGTACAAAGAGCTCACGGTAACACACAGTGTGGGAACCAGATCTTCGCAGCTCAGCACCTCCTGTTCAAACCACGGGTGAAGGTGATTCTGGGCCCCCATGTTTACAGCCGTCCCCACCCTTCCAGGGCCAGGTAAAAGCATGAACTTGAGAGTCCAGGTGCCGCCTAAGAAGGACCAGGACAAGCTTTGTGTCAAACCATCTCCCAAGCCCCTCTCCAAGCGTGGGCTGGGAGGACGTCGTGAACCATTGCTCAGAGCAGAATTAGGAAGATTACAGATTAAAGCCTCTGGCCCCGGCCACATAGTGTGGCAGGAGTTCAAGTCCTGCCTCCTGGGTCAGATTCTGGCTACGAAGATCCCACCTGGAAGGGCAAACTTGGAGGCTGGGCTCAGCATCCAGGGACAGAGGGGAGGCATTGTGGGTGAGGCTGAGAGGGGCCGTGAGCACATGGGGTCCAGGCAGGGCAAGACAGAGCCAGGGGACCCTGAGTGGAGTCAGCCTGCTGCCCCACCCTTGCTCTGACTGTGGGCAGGGCCAGCCAGCCTGGGCTCAGTCTTCCCATCTGGGAAATGGGATGTTGGCCTTAAAGGAGGCACATCTTGTCCAGATACAGTCTCAAGTTCCCCTGTGGGGCCGTCTTAGCCCCTCTAAGGTCAAGCTCCAAGACAAGGGTGAGTTTGAAGGATGGAGCTGCTGAGTGAGAGAATTAGGGTGGACATTTCTCCTGCAATTAATTGAATGTTGGAGAGATGCCCCAACTTTCCTTCCCCTTCCATGCACATGCCTTAAAACCCTATCTGGTCCAGCTTCACATCCTAGAGGGTCTTGGAGGGTCCTGGAGCCCACCCCCCAAAAAATTGAGGTACACAGATTCTCCTCTTTCTCTGTTGGGATAGAAACAGCTGCTGGCAGGTTCATTCATCCAGAGAAAAGCTGGGGTAAGGCCGGGGTTCCCCAAACCAGTGCAGGAAGTGAGAGGCAGCAGGGCTGCCCTGGTATGTCTGGGTAGAAGCAGGAGGGAGGAAGAGGAAACAGAGAACCACAGTAACTTGCACCAGCCACACAGTGAAGTAATTAAACATTAGCACAGGTGAAACTGAATCTTGGCACATAGTAGGTGCTCATTAAATATTTAGGGAAGAAAGAGAATTTGCAGCCATGAGCTCTAAGAACTGGATACTCAAACCAGAGCAGCATCTTGGAAATACGGGATCTTGGACTCTAACCCAGGCCCTCAAAGGTGATGGCTTCAAAGTCTTTCTCGTTATCCTCTACAAGAGGAGGGGTTGGTTTCCCACCGCCTTGAATCTGGACTGGTCTGGGACTGCTTAATCGGTCATGCATGGTGGAGGTGGTAACATGTCACCTCTCTTATGGGAAATTAACAGAGGGAGACATGCTAGAAGGTAGCTGAGGGGACTGTCCTGGACTCGGTGGTCAATGAGGGGCTCCCCATGAGACGGTCACTGAGCACAGACCCGAATGACACGGAGGAGTGTGCCGTGTGTAAGGACCCCCTCCTGAAGCTGCACCAAGAGCATAAAGACCCAGCATCAGGCGGGACACACGTACTCATTCTTGCTTCCACCCTCCACTGTTCTGAGTTAATCAAGACTAGAGGGCACCCTGATCAAGAAGTGCAGGAGAAGCAAGAACTAGCCACACCGGAGACCCACGCAGTAACTGATAAAACCTAACCCAACACTCACACCAGAAGCAGGTGCTGAGGTTTCATTCAACATGATCAAGAACGCGAAACCCAACAGGCCCCTTTAGGCCACCTTGAGGGCAAGACCAGCTGGTGGAGCTACCAAATTCCCAGCCTGGGGGACAGAAAACCACACGAACTGGATTGGAAGTCAGAAAAGTCAGAGGAAAACTCTGGAGACATTCAGAGGACACATAACAGCTAGGAACCACCACTAGGGAGTGCTACTCTAAGTTACTGATTGATTTTCTCTCTTCTTTCTTTATAAATACATTCTATTTTAGAATGTTTTTGTGAGGTTTTTTTGTTTTTTTGTGTTTTTTTTGAGACAGTGTCTCTCTCTGTTGCCCAGGCTAGAGTGCCGTGGCATCATCATAGCTCACAGCAACCTCAAACTCCTGGGCTCAAGCAATCCTCCTGCTTCAGCCTCCTGAGTAGCTGGGACTAGAAGCTCACACCACCATGCCTAGCTAAATTTTCTATTTTTCGTAGAGAGGAGGTCTCACTCTTGCTCAGGCTCGTCTCAAACGCCTTGCCTCAAGCGATCCTTTCGCCTCAGCCTCCTAGAGTGCTAGGATTACAGACGTGAGCCACCGTGCCTGGCCCTAGCATGCATATTTTTAAATAAAATTGTTAAGTGCATATTTCAGGTTTATAGCATGATGTTATGGGATACATATAGATAGTAAAATGGTTACAATAGTGAGGTAGATTAACATGCAATCATCTATAACTATCATCACAGTTACTTTTTGTGACAAAAGCAGCTAAAATCTACTTATTTAACAAAAATCTCTATTCTGATACAATTTTGTTAACCTTAGTCTTCATGTTGTACATTAGATCTCTCCGCTTGTTCTACAGGTCTATTATTTCGTATCCTTTGATCTTCATTTCCCCATTTCTTATCCCCTACCCCAACCTGTGGGCCTTAAAGGAGGCATATCTTGTCCAGGTACAACGTATATATATACAGTGTGCATATGTATATATATATATATATATATACCTCATATTCATACATATATCATATTCCACATATTAGTAAGATCATGCAATATTTTTCTTTCTCTGTCTGGCTTTATTTCACTGAGCATAATGTGCTTTGGGTCTATCCATGGTGTGGCAAATGGCAAAATCACCTTCTTCTTAATACTTTATTGCCTAAATATACCACACTTTCTTTATCCGTTCATCCATTGATAGCTATGTAGACTTTGCCCATATCTTAGCTATTGTGCATAAGGCTGCAATGAACACGGCAGTGCACGTATCTTCACAGGGTGGTGATTTCATCTCCTTGGGGTACATACCCAGAAGTCTCTCTTCTCTTTCTTCTCCTTCATCTTCTTCATCATTTCCTCCTCCTTCTTTTCCTCCTCATCTTCCTCCTCCTCCTCCTTTCTTCTCCTCTCTCTCTCTGTTTGTTGGGTGACAATTGTTTACAAAACCCACCCTGACCACCATCAACCACCCCAAGCCACAGAATGGAAACTTGGGGAGCGGACCATTGGGAAGAGCAGAATCATAAAAACAGGTCATTTTCCCCCTGCCCTCCCATGCGGTACATTAAAGATGGTGGCAAACTCTTTGCTGCCTCTCCTGTTAAGAGGTTGTCATGGCTAGTTTTTTGTGTCACCTTGGCTAGGCTATCGAACCCAGTAATCTAGTTGGACACTAATCTAAGTGTTGCTGTGAAGGTGTTTTGTAGATCTATAACAGTCAACGTCTACAATCAGTTGACTTTAAGTAGAAGAGATTACCCTCAGTGATGTGAATGGGTCTCATGCTACTATCAGTTGAGAGGCCATAAGAGCAAACCCTGAGTTTCTCGGAGAAGAAGAAATTCTGTCCTGAGACTGCGTGTTAACTCTTGCCTGAGTTTTCAGTCTGGCAGCCTGTTGCCCTGCAGTTTACAGACTTCACAGCCCCATAATTGTATGAGCCAGTTCCTTAAAATAAATCTCTTAAGATATAAATCTTAAGATAACTCTATAATATGGCCTGGAGAAGTGGTTCTGCCTGTAGTCCCAGCACTTTGGGAGGCTGAGACAGGAGGATTGCTTAAGGCCAGAAGTTGAGACCAGCCTGGACGACATAGCAAGACCCTGTCTCTCCAAAAAATTAGCCAGGAGTGGTGGCACACACCTGTAGTCCCAGCTACTGGGGAGGCTGAGGTGGGAGGCTCACTTGAGCCCAGGAATTTGAGGTTATAGTGAGCTATGATCACACCACTGCACTCCAGCTTGGACAACAGAGCAAGACCTTGTCTTTAAATATATACCTATTATATACCTTGTGATAAATATATAAAGATAGATTGATTGATTTTATTTGTTCTGTTTCTCTGAAGAACTCTGATACAGAACTGAAGTCTAATTCCCCTCTCCTTCAATCTGGGCTGTCTCGGTGACTTTTGGGTATTCAGAATCTAGGTTATAATATTGGAATATATGCTCTTTTTTCTTTTCTTTTCTTTTCTTTTCTTCTTTTTATTTTATTTTTTTTAGAGGCAGAGTCTCACTTTGTCATCCAGGTTGAAGTGCAGCAGCACAATCATAGCTTGCTGCAGCCTCAAAGTCCTGGGCTCAAACCATCCTCCCACCACAGACTCCTGAGTATTTGGGACTACAGATGCATGCCACTATGACTGGCTATTTTTTTTTTTTTTAATTTTTATAGAGATGGGGTCTCACCATGTTTCCCAGGCTGGTTTGAACTCTTGGCCTCAAATGATCCCCCTGCTTCAGCCGCCCAGAATGCGGGGATTACTGGTGTGGATCCACCAGGCCTGGCCAGAATGCATGCTCTTGGACACAGCTCCCATGTTTAGAGGAAGCCCAAGCATCCCCGTGGAGAGGCCCTATGTGAAAGGAACTGAGAACCTCAGCCGATAGCCAACCATGAGCGTGAGCCATCTTGAAAGGGGCCCTTCCAGCCTCACATGAGCTGCCCAGGCTGACACCCACAAGTTTGGAGTCCTCAAAAAAATGGTTACATGTATATAAATGTATATACATTGAAAAAGCTTGTATATGCAATTTTTAAAAACTGAAAGAAATCACACCAAGCTGCTGGGTTGGGGATGGGGAGCAGAAGCAGAAAGTGGATTTCCCTTTTAAATTTCCACACTTACAACTTGTTCCCTGTTCATTCCATTCCCTCACCAGGGAGGAGGCTCTCAGAAGAGGAGAGAACACATGCCCTGGCGTCAGACAGCCCGTGGTCAAAGCTGGACTCTCCCACTGTTCAGCTGTGTGCACTTGGGCAGGTGACTTGCCCTCTCTGAGCCTCGTGTTCCTCCTCAGTAAAAAGGGCACAATGATATGCCCATGGGGATTGGAGGAGAGAGATGATGTGTGCCTTGGCTTGGGTTCCCTGGAAGTAGACCCTGATGCAAGGATTCAAGCGCAAATACTTTATTTATTTATGCATATAGAAGTGCAAATACCAATTTGGAGGTGACCCTAAGACAAGAATTCAACCGGGAGGCCATCCCAGGAAACACCAGTAGGGCAGCGGGGAAGTGAGACGGGGAGGAAAACCCAGCAGTCAGGGGGACTCATTAGAGGACTTTCCACTGTGGGCAGCAGGGGCTCGGCCCTGCCTGGTGCCTCTGGGAGACAGCACAGGACACGCACCTCGGAGTCATCCCAGAGCGGGGGGACAGGGGCATCGATCCACCGACACCCACCCGCCATTACTCAGGGCCGCTTCCAAGGGCGTTATTTCCCCAGAATGTCCTGCCGGCGCTGCCAGGGTCAGACCTGGGGACGGGACAGTGTGGACTGTTACAGTCACTCAGTGACACCAACACATACACACACACACACACACACGTGCACACACACTTACATACACACATTCACGTGCACACACATGCATGCACGCTAGTCACACCCGCACACATTTACATGACACATGCATGCACGCACTCCAACACGTGCACACACAGCCACCCAAATGCACATGCGGTCACACATACACACGCGGTCACACTCAAACACGCGGACGCACACACTGAACTAATCAAAAATGGACTCCTCAGAACCTGTTGTCGCCAATCCATCCAGCAGAGGGAGCCTTCTCCACACTCAGGAGAGCGAGGAGGTCCCGCAGCAGCCTGGTGACAGGACCGAGCCTGGGTGTGTTTTGAGATTTACACTTGCGGGTGCAGCAGAGTCCAGGGGACCCAGAGACCACACACTTCCTCTCCTCGCTCTCGTTCATCCACTCTCACGGCCCTTCGTGGAAACTCAATGTGCATTACGAGCATGGTGATCTTGGAAAATCTACACCACGAGGGAAAAGTCAGGTGCAGAGAAAGGCAGTCATGTGCCCAGGCCGCTGGTAGGAAGGGACAGAGCCGAAGCTGAATCCATATATGTGGGGTTTTTTTGCTGGCAGATGGCGGGGTTGCACCAGGAGGGAGCAGGAGGTGTTTGGCAAATGATGGGCTCTTGGAGACCCTCAGTCAGGACAGGTGTGGCAGAGGCAGCCACTTGGCTCCTGTACGTTTCCCATTCAGCCCAGGAGGACCTGGGACAGGGATGATTCCAGCAGGTGCCACCTGGGGACGCACAGAACACAGGCCATTGCCACCTCCAGCATTGATGATCCACCCTATCCCAGGCCCTCTTCACACCTCCTGCTATGCAAAGAGACGCTAAGGACCCAGACCAGGACCAGGAGCCTCAGGGATGGGACAGAAAAGGACTAAGGACTCCTGCTGAGGCCCCACCATAAGGATGTCCTTGTAGGACCTTGGGTGAGTCATTTCACTCTGGGGTTTCAGGTTCCACCTCTGTAGAGTAAAATAGTAGGCTGTGTGCACCGGCTTCTGCCTGTAAAACCAGCACTCTGGGAGGCTGAAGCCAGAGGATCGCTTGAGGCCAGGAGTTTGAGACCAGCCTGGGCAACATAGAAAGACTCTGTCTCTACAAAAAATTAGCCGGGCATGGTGGCGCGTTCCTGCAGTCCCAGCTACTCAGGAGGCTGAGGCAGGAGGATCACTTGAGCCCAGAAGTTTGAGGTTATAGTGAGCTATGATTGTGCCACCGCAGTCCAGTCTGGGCAACAGAGCCAGACCCTGTCTCTAAAAATATAATACTAAGATAAAGTTAGTGTGAGGATTAAATGAGAACATAATACATGGGAAGAGCACACAGGAAGTACTCCATCAATTTTAAATTTCATTATTGTTATATTAACCTTGTAGACCCCCCAGGGCTTGGTCCTCAAGCCCTTCCTCCATACACACACACACACGTGCATACACACACGTGTGCACACACACACGGGGCATTATACATCATCTAAATACTAAGCCTCCCCAGTGTACATCCCCAATCTGGAACTCTCTCCTGAATTCGAGAACCATCTTATTCAACTTCCCGCTTGACATCTCCAACTCCTCCTGGCTGAAACTGACACCCTGACCTCACCCCCCTCCTCCAAAAAACTAACTTACTCCACTCGGCACGACCCATATCCATCGTTGGCAGTTGCATCTTTCCAAGCCCTGAAGCCCAAACCTGAAGTCCTCCCTTCTCCTGAAACCCACATTCGATCCATCAGCGAAATGGATCCACCAGCATTGCCTCAGTCTCTGCTCAACGTAGGTGCCAAAGTCCATATAACAAATCTCCCTCCTCTGCTCAGAACCCTCCAGGGCTCCCCTTTTCTCTCACAACAAAAGTGAAAATCCAAGGCCCTTTGGGAACTAACTTATTTTTTTACTTATTTATCATTTATCATCTGTCTTCTCCTGAAGATTTCAACTATGCAAGGGCTTGAACCGTGCCTGGCTCTGTCCCCAGGCTAGAGTGCAGCGGGGCGGTCATAGCTCACTATGACGTCAAACTCCATGCCCCACCTTTCATAGCCCCAATCAGGGACTACTCCACCATCAGGTTTCCCCAACCAAAGACCTGGGTGTCACGCTTGCTGCCTTCCTCCCCTCAGCCTCCGCAGCTCGATAGTCACTTCAATCCAGGCACTTCCTGTCTTGGCTAGACCTCAGCTTCCCTCCTGCCCAGGGTCCCAACCTCCAGTTTGCCCCTCCAAAAAACCACCTCCATGCCAGCTCTAAATCTGACCATGTCCTGCCCTGACCCTGCTCACACTCCCCCCCATGGCTCCATTGCCCTCAGTAAAAAGCCTGTGAATTTGGCCCATGTCCACCACCCTTCCTCCATTCTGCCCAAACTCCCCAGATCCAACCGCTCCAGGCCCTTGCGAATTCCTTGAGCACACTGTGCTCTCCCTCAACTCAGAGCATTTGCAGATGCTGTTGCTTCTGCCTGGAATGCTTTTCCCTCCCCTTGTCACCCACTCAACTTCTCCTGCTTCAGCACCAAAAGAGCCCTGTTATGTTCACCCAGCACCAGGCGCCTCTCCTCTGGAGCACTTGTCATGGGTTGCAAATAAACATTCACATGTGGAATTATTTGTTCAACATCTGTCTCCAACCCTCTGCAAAGGCAGGAACTGGGCCCGTCTGTGCTCCTGGCCCAGTGCCAGCAGACAATTAATAAACATGTGATCTGTTGACGAAATAATCAAATGCACAAACTGTCCCAAAAAAATCTGAGTTTATGTCCTAGGACAAATGGCTTCCCAGATTCTTAGCCCACCGCTTCCCTCAGTTGCTTCACAACTGTCTGGAGCCCCTCATTTCTGGAGTGTAGGGCTACAGGTACAAGGGGCTGGCTGAGCTAGGAGGTGGAGGGTGGGTGGGGTACGTGCATCCCTTGCTTTTATTCTACAAAAATCAGAACACTCAGCAAAGGGCCTTTGCGCAAGGGAGGAAGGAAGGGGTCTGGGTTCACAGAACAACAGAAGCAAACAGCCCCAGTCCTGGGATGCTGCCTGAGCAGTTCGCCCCGTGTGAGCTGAGGGCCTTGCGGGGGTGATGTCACGGGTTCAGGGCTCTCACCCTCCAGCCTCCAAGTCCTCAACTGAGAAGCCAGCCTGGGGGTTCAGCCAGGAGGGGGTGCGTCTCAGGTCCTCAGAAGGTTTGGTGGGCATGGCCTGGGGACCTGGCTCCGCAGGGGTGAGGCCAGAGGACAAGCCACAGGATCCTGGGGGCGGGGCCCCTCAAGCAGAACAGGTGCAGACATTCAGGGGGCGGGACCTAAACCTCAAGGGGCGGGATCAGACCCTCAGGGGCGGAGCCTCGCCTCGAGGGGCATGGCCAGCACCATCAGCCGCTCGACAGCGGCGCCCGGTCCTGCAGGAGTAGAAGCTGGACTTGGAGGGCAGCGGTCTCTGCCCTCAGGATGTTGGGGGCGGGGCCTGGCCTTCGGGGGCGGGGCCGGGGCCTCTCTGGGCGGGGCCTGGATCCCTGGGATCCACAGGGGCGCCCCTCGCTCAGGCCCGCGGAGGCAGCGGCTCCACGTTGAGCCAGATGCCGTTCTCCGTGCGCAGGATGAGCTCTGGCTTCCGCCGCACCTTGCGCGTTCGGTCCACGCTCAGGCGGAAGCGCAGCAGCGTGAGCGCCACCGCCACGCGCATCTCGGCCATGGCGAAGCTCTGTCCGATGCAGTTCCTGCAGGAGGGGACGGGGCTCAGGCCCAGCCGCAGGCGGACGGGGCCAAAGGGGGAGGGGAGAGGGGGCAGGTCCCTGGGCCTCACCTGCCTCCTCGTTTCTAAAATGAGGCAAGCATCCTGGGCTGGATGATGGTTAAAGTGAGACCCCCAAGAATCACTAAATCAATGTGACACTGGGGAGGAGTGTGTTTGAATCCTGGCGCAGCCCCTGTGTGTCCTGGGTCAATGACCTCCCCACCTGAGCCTTATTTCCCTCATCTGTGAAAACAGGGACAATGACATTGTAGAGAGGTTGGGAGCATGCGAGCCCAGAACTCAGGGCCTGGCACACAGTAGGTGCCCAATATCCAGGGATGCTATTGCAGAGTCTGATGGTGGGGGGCCGGTGTGTTGGTGGGGGCGCAAAGATGGTGCTGGGCTGAGGGGTGGGGTGTGGTCTCTGTGCCTGACTGGCACATCGCTGACCTTCCACTGGCTGTGTTCCTCCCACACCTGGTTTGGACTGGGGGAAATCGAGGGGTTACCTGGGTCCTGCAGAGAAGGGCACAAAGGCCAGTGGGGAGCGCTGCTGTGGGTTGTCTGGGTCGAAGCGGTAAGGGTTGTACACCTGGGCAGGAACAGTCCGGGGGTGAGTGTGGGTGCTGGCCCAGCCTTCCCAGCCTGGCTCCCTCCCTCTGCCTCTGGGGACCAGCACCGCTGGATGGAGAGCAGCCCGGGAACACCTCTTCCATTCCACCCCACACTCACGGCAATGTGGCCGCACCTGCCTCCTTCTGTTGGTCAGGCACACCCAGCTCATTCCCACCCCAGGACCTTTGCACTTGCTGTTTCCTCTGCCTGGAACATGCTTCTCCCTGCTCTTTCCACCCTTCGGGTCTCAGCTGAAACATCTCTTCCTCTGCAAAGCCTCTCCCAACCACCTGCACTAGTGCCCGCCCCATCGATTTTTCTTTCTTTTTTGCATTTATCAGTACCCAAAATGATCGTATTTATTTGCTATTGGCTTCCTCTGAACTTCACTATGAGCTCTGTGGGGCGTCCCTGTCCTCACTGCCCAGCACAGCGGCTGGCACACAGTAGGTGCTCAGTAAATATCTGTTGACCTAGAGAATTCGTGAGTGGGTGAATACATGTGGGGGATGCTCAGTGTCTGCAACCAGCCCTGCTCTCTGGCTCCCTGGGTTGGTTGGGGGGGGGGGGGGCAGGGGAGGCCCTGCTGCTCCAGGGCTGCCCCTTCTGGGGAGGAAGGAGCTGAGGGGGCAGGGAGGGTTGTTGGGGCAGCAGCTCACCTTGGAGTCAGGCCACACTGCGGGGTTGTGGTGGGTTCCGTAGATGCTGACCAAACAGATGATTCCTGTGAGGACAGCTAGGGTCAGTGGGGCCGAGGGAAGCCAGAGCTTCCTCCAGAAACCTCCCTTTCCCTGGGTCTCCCTGGGCATTCTCCCTGGGCTGTGGCATTCCCATGAGCCATCTGCCACCACTGCCTGTCCATCCTTCCCTGAAAAATTCTGCTCCCCGATCCACTCCCCCTACATTTCCCTAAGAGGACACCACCATCTTCTTTCTGGCTGCCATGCTGGCCACACAGAGATCTTTCTCACCCACAGATCTGACATTACTCCTCAACTCAAGCACCTCCCTTGGCTCCCTAGTGCCCTCAGGATCAAGTTCAAGTGCTACCACCTGCCAGTGAAGGTCTTTCACAATCTGCACCCTGAGGCTCTGTTCCATAAACATGCTCTCTCTTTCACTTCCAACCTCCAAGGCTCACTGCCCACATTGCCTCCTCCAGGCAACCCTCCCTGCTTTCCTCCCCAGATAGAGCTGTCCCTCCATATTTGGCCTGCTTCAGTCCTTGTCTCTCCCCGTAGCTCATTCCTGGGAATGTCTGCAGCCTGCTGCTGTATCTCCCCCAGACCCCTCGATCCCCGGCATCACCCACGACAGCGCTTGGTCTCCAGGGGATATTTAGCAAGTGAATGAAACTGATCCTCTGCTACCTGCACGCTCACTTGGCCAACCTGCCATCCTGCCTTCCTTCCTTCCCACCAGGACTCCCCCACCTCAGTCTCCCCCCACACACACCACTGGGTTTCCCATAACACCCCAAAACAACAGGCACATAGAGAGCTGCCCCATCCTCAGGGATAGAGCACCTGGGGCGGGCATGGCCAGACCCCCATGGACTACAGAGCAGCCACATCATCAGGGACAGTGCACCAGGAGCAGGTGGCACACAGCGGGCACCTTTGGGGATGACACGCCCATCTGGGAGCTTGATGTCCTCCGTGCAGCGGCGGGAGATTAGAGTCACGGGTGGGAACTGGCGCAGGCTTTCCTTGATGCACATCGTTGTGAAGGGCAGCTGAGTCAGGTCGTCCCTGGGGAGAACAGAACTGTGACTTGAGGCCAGGCCACGGTGACATGACCCACCCCCCACTGCCCACAAACACACATACACTCAAGGGCAGCTGGGCAGGAAACCTGGGCAGTTTTTCAGACTTGCCTCAGTTTCCCTCATTTGCAGCCTCTCATGCACTTACTGCTAACACTTAGGCTGCAAAACATCTGAGCACCGACCAATCAGAACTGCACTAGCACTGGGCCCCCCCGCAGGGCCAGCATTAACCCTTTCATTAATGAGTTATGTGAGACAGGCGCGGTGGCTCACACCTGTGATCCTAGCACTCTGGGAGGCTGAGACAGGAGGATCGTTTGAGCTCAGGAGTTCGACACCAGCCTGAGCAAGAGCGAGACCCCGTCTCTACTAAAAAAATAGAAAGAAATGATCTGGACAACTAAAAATATATAGAAAAAATTAGCCGGGCATGGTGGCACATGCCTGTAGTCCCAGCTACTTGGAAGGCTGAGGCAGGAGGATTGCTTGAGCCCAGGAGTCTGAGGTTGCTGTGAGCTAGACTGACGCCACGGCACTCTAGCCTGGGCAACAGAGCAAGACTCTGTCTAAAAAAAAAAAAAATGAGTTATGTGGAGGTCAGGGGCATCCAGTGGAGGAGCCAGGACAGCCAGGGGGGTTCAGGGCAGCGGGACTTTCTAGCTTGTATGGATCCATTTCAGTATTTAAAAACCAGTGCATCCTCTCTTTATGCTATTATTACTATTATTTACTTAATTTTTTTTCCTTTGGATTTTAGGGCCCAAAATGGGGTTAATGATAACTCTTGGGGTTCATGTTCTAGATCATTTTCTTTAAACCAACAGGTTCTCTCTCTGTCTCTCTTTTTTTTTTTTTTTTTTTTTTGTTTTTTTGTTTTTTTGAGACAGGGTCTTGCTCTGTTGCCCAGGCTAGAGTGCAGTGGCGTCATCATAGCTCACTGAAGCCTCGAAATCCTGGGCTCAAGCGATCCTCCTGCCTCAGCCTCCTGAGTAGCTGGGACTACAGGCATGTGCCACCATGCCCAGCTAATTTTTCTATTTTTTATAAAGACAGGATCTCGCTCTTGCTCAGCCTGGTCTCAAACTCTTGGGCTCAAGTAATCCTCCTGCTTCACCCTCCCAGAGTGCCAAGATTACAGGTGTGAGCCAGTGTGCCTGGCCAGGTTCTCTTTTAAGGAAATTTTATGACCAGGTGTGGTGACTCACACCTGTAATCCTAGCACTCTGGGAGGCCAAGGTGGGAAGACGGCTTGAGATCAGGAGTTTGAGACCAGCCTAAGCAAGAGTGAGACCCCGTCTCTACCAAAAATAAAAAAAAAATAAAAAAATAAATTGCCAGGCATGGTAGTGCGTACCTGTACTCCCAGTTACTTGAGAGGCTGAGGCAGGAGGATCGCTTGAACCCAGGAGTTTGAGGCTGCAGTGAGCTATGATGATGCCACTGCACTCTAGCTAGGGCAACAGAGTGAGACTCTGTCTCAAAAAATAAAATAAAATAAGATAAGTAAATAAGTAAGAAACTTTATGTTGCTACCACAAAGGGCAGACATCATCCCTGGCATAAAGATATCAATACATACAAACACCACTGCAAAAACAGATGAGTGTCATTTAATTATGGCTAGACAACCTCTCCTGCCCAGATCTTTGAACCTGAGGCATCTTCCCATTTTGTTAAAAAGGCAGATTCACTAGGCAAGGTGGGTCCCATCTGCAATCCCAGCTACTTGGGAGGCTGAGGTAGGAGGATCACTTGAGGCCAGGAAACTGAGACCAGCCTGGGCAACATAGCAAGATCCCCCATCTCCAAAGAAATTTTTTAAAAGAAATAGCCAGGTGTGGTAGCACGCCTGTAGTCCCAGCTACTTAGAGGATCAGGCAACACACAAGACCCCATCTCACAAAAGGAAATAAAAAGGCAGATGAAATCCTAGCACTCTGGGAGGCCGAGGCGGGTGGATTGCTTGAGGTCAGGAGTCCGAGACCAGCCTGAACAAGAGCAAGACCCCGTCTCTACTAAAAATAGAAAGAAATTATCTGGCCAACTGAAAAAATTATCCGGGCATTGTGGCACATGCCTGTAGTCCCGGCTACTCGGGAGGCTGAGGCAGGAGGATCGCTTAAGCCGAGGAGTTTGAGGTTGCTGTGAGCTAGGCTGACGCCACGGCACTCACTCTAGCCCAGGCAACAAAGCAAGACTCTATCTCAAAAAAAAGGCAGATGAGCAAAGTGTTCAGGACACAGTAGCTCCAAACTGAGATGCTTCTCTGAGGTCATAATGCAAAAGGTTGAGAGAGAACAGAGGAATTTTCTCACTGTGCAAGTTGATGCTAGTAAATGCTATGTTTTCTTTGCATCACCCAAAGCCAGCTCTACACGGCACACATCTAAAAGAGCCTGGGTTATTGTCTGTGACTCTCCACTTCCTCCCTGTCTTAGAATCGTGCACCTGTGTTCTTTGCTGTTTGATGCGACAGTGCCTTTTGCTCAGGTGGATGGTGTATACGTCCTGCCCCATTCATACTGGGCTTGGCCATGTGACTTGCTTTAGCCAATGTGATGTTATGGTTAAAAGCAAGCAGAGCTTTTAAATTGTGTGGCTTTTGGTGCTTCTGGAAACTGCATTGAGAAGAACATGACCCATGGGTAGCTGTGGGTCCAAGAACAGACTTGAACCCAACTCTTAGTTTGGAAGCAACTCTAGTTCACTCAGCCAAGCCCAGCAGCAACAAAAGTCATGTGCGTCCAAAAGCAAGAAATAAATGCTTGCTGCAAACCACTGAGTTTTGGGGCTGTTTGTTATGCAGCATTTTTGCTGACTCGGACACCCTGAGAACTCCTGCATTGTGAGACATGATTATCAGCACTGTTTTCCAGTGGAAGACACTGGAATTCAGGAAGCGTCCATGATTTGTCTAAGGTCGCACATTGAGTCAGTGGGAGAGCTTCACGCCCAAGGCTCTGGCCTCAGCCTGCCCCCTCCAACTGACCACTCCAGCTCCTCCAGCTCCCGGCCTCTCATGACTTCCTGGATCTCCTCCCGGCACTTCTCCTGGTATTCCGGATACTTCGCCAAATTGAACAGCACCCAGGAGAGCCCACTGGATGTCGTGTCGTGACCTGCAGGCAGATGAGGTCACCTAAATGGAGGCGCCTGAGGACAGCGGAGATGCCATCTACAGACAGTGGTGCCCTCCCTGACCTCCCTCCTCCTCGCCCTATGTCCTCACCCTCGAACATGAAGGTGTCCGCCTCAGCTCGGATGTCCTCGTCTGACAGTTCCTTTCCGTCTTCATCCTGAAATGGGCAGGAGAGGATGCCCAGCCCACTTCATCCCACCCTCCGCATCCCGGGGAGCCCCCAAAAGTCAGATCTCCCCTCTCTCTAAGCCAAGCTGCGGGGGAAAGTATTCCAGGCAGATGGAAGCATGCAACTTGTCTAAGAAAGAGGGCAAAAGAAAAGGAAAGTTAAAGGTGAGCTCCTACTTCCTGAGCAGCTTCTAACACCAAGAATCCTGCTGTTTGCACAGCAACAACCTTGTGATCAAGGCTTCCGATCACCATGGTATAAATGGGGAAACTGAGGCTCAGGGAGAAGAGTAATATAACCAAGGTCAAACATTTATGAAATGGGCTGGGTGTGGTGGCTCATGCCCATAATCCCAGCACTTTGGGGGGCTGAGGCGAGAGGATCACTTGAACCCAGGAGTTTGAGGTTACAGTGAGCTATGATCATGCCACTGCATTCCAGCCTGGGTGACAGAGCAAGACTGTGTCTCTAAAAGATTTAAAAAAAATAAATAAATAAAAAGAATCCACTAAGTGGCAGAGGCAGGACTGGAATCTAGGACTCCGAATCGAGAACCCATATACTGCTGAAAAATTCCACGGAAATGCCACCAGCGAGTGATTGCACTCCGGTGCAAGCGTCACAGCTCTCCATGGTCACGTGTTTCATCTTTGTAGCTGTTACGGGCTGAAGGGCACCCCGTCCCCTAGAATTCATAAGTCCTAACCTCCAGCACCCCAGATGTGATCACGTTTGGAGACAGGGTCTTTGCAGAGGCAATCAGATTAAAAATGAGTTTATAAGGGTGGGCCCTAATCCAATATGACTGGTGTCCTTATAAGAAGAGATTAGGACAAAGACAAAGATTATGCACAAAGGAGAGAGGAAGTACAGATGAAGGGAGAAGACGGCCATCTATAAGCCAAGGAGAAAGGCCTAGAACAGATTCTTGCTCCATGGCCCTTAAAAGAAACCAACCCGGCAGATGCCTTGATCTTGGACTTCCAGCCCCCAGAACTATGAGAGAATAAATGTCTCTTGCTTAAGGCCATCCAGTCTGCGATATGCTGTATGGCAGCTTGAGCAAACTCACACGGTAAGTCTTTTTATTTTATCTATTTTTTTAGAGATAGGGTCTCACTCTGTGGCCCAGGCTGGAATGCACAGCACGATCACAGCTCACTGCAACCTCCAACTCCTGGCCTCAATCAATCCTCCTGCCTCAGCCTCTCAAAATGCTGGGATTACAGGCATGAGCCACCAAGCCAGACCCTTTGTGAGTTTGAACATGTATCATTTCACGAAGTTGGTGCCGTTCCGGGGGAGGACGTCCAGGGCAGGGCTCTGCCCGCCAAGGGCCCAGCCTCACCTTGGCCAGGAGCAGCACATCGATGAAGTCCAAGGTCTTGCCCTGCTTCGCCTTGAGCCAGGCCTCGGCCCCCTGCTGACGCAGCGCCCGCCGCCGCTCCTGGATGACTTCATTGGTGAAGCGGTGCACGGTGTCACAGGCCTGCCTGAAACGCCGCCCGTCCGCCGTGCGGTAGTAGATGAAGTCCAGGTACTGGTGCAGGCGGTACTGGCGCTTGACGGCCAGTGCACTCAGCTCGATGATGGCGGAGATATAGTCGCTCATGTTCCTGCCGCCAAGAAGAAAGGCCATGAGCGTGGCCCATCCCCTAGCCCAGCCCAGACAGAACCCCGGCTTGGCTAAGACAAGCCTCCTATCCCCATTGGGTAAATAACAAACAGAAGCCCTGTATTAACTCTATTTTGGGGGCATGGGGGGTTGTGGGGTTTGTTTGTTTATTTTTCTAAGACAGGGTCTTGCTCTGTCACCAAGGTTAGAGTGCAGTGGCGTCATTGTAGCTCACAGCAACCTCAAACTCCTGGGCTCAAGCTATCCTCCTGCCTCAGCCTCCCGAGTAGCTGAGACTACAGGTGCAAGCCACCATGCCCACTATGCTTTTTTTTTTTTTTTTTTGTATTGTTGATGCTCTGACATGTAGGCCCTTGCTAACTGGAGAGAGATGCCCCTTGAAAGACTAGCAAATTCTTAAAGAAAGTAAAGAGCTCATCCAAGAGCATGCCTTTCATACACAAAGTAACTAATGGAGAACACATACTCTAACCTTGATCAGGCCCACACACTATCCCCCTCTCTTACTCCCCGCGGGGGCTGGGTACCACACAGCTATAGGCAGCTCCTACATACCCCAGGGACCAATGGAATTATTCAAATTAGCCAACCCTAAGCCTGTTTACCCTGCCTCACCTGTTCTTTCCCACAGAAACTGCAAAAAAGGCTTTTGCGCACATTTTTTCCTGATGGATCCTAGTACTTCCCTGTGTGGCCCTGCGTGATGGAATGTGCCCCCTGTTCTTGGAAGCTGTAAAAAAACAAACTACCTTTTCAATATCAATCATTTCCTGATCTGCTGGCCTCAGCAGACATGAATAAAACCAAACTCCCAGGCCCAAAGAGTGATGGGGACTTCCAAGACAGATGTACCCATTGTAACATCACTACAACTAAATGGCTGCAATCCTCAGATGGGGAGAAAATATTTGCAAATCAAATATCTGATAAGGTACTGGTACCAAAAATAGATAAAGAACTCTTACAACTTAATAATAAAAAGACAACCCAATTTAAAAACGGGCAAAAGATCCAAAAGACATTTCTCCAAAGCAAATAGACAAATGACAAGTGTGAAAAGATGCCTGACACTGTTAGCCATCAGGGAAATGCAAATCAAAACCACAATGAGGTGCCTCTTTACCCGACTCGGATGGCTAGAATCAAAAAGAAAAATAAAGACAAGTGTTGGTGACGATATGGAGAAATTGGAACCCTCTGCCAAAGACTTAGGATTATGAAGAAAAAGAAGAGAAAATAAGCAACTGGAACCTTCATACACTACTGGTTGGAAAAACAAAATGGCGCAACCACTCTGTGGAGAAAGAAAAGCCTAGCAGTTCCTCAAAAGGTTAAACATGGGGTCACCTTATGACGCAGCAATGCCACTCCTGGGAATCTACCGAAGAGAATTAAAAATATATGTTCACACAAAACCTTGTATATAAATGTTTATAGCAGCATCATTCCTAATAGTTACAGAGTAGAAACAATGCCCATCAATTGGTGAATGGAAAAACAAAGTGTGGTACGACGTGACAAATGGAATATTACTCAGCAATGAAAAGAAATAAATCACAGATGCGTGCTACGACCTGGATGAACCTCAAAAACGTTATGCTGGCCGGGCGCGGTGGCTCACGCCTGTAATCCTAGCACTCTGGGAGGCCGAGGCGGGTGGATCGCTCGAGGTCAGGAGTTCGAGACCAGCCTGAGCAAGAGCGAGACCCCGTCTCTACTAAAAATAGAAAGAAATTATCTGGCCAACTAAAATATGTATATAGAAAAAATTAGCCAGGCATAGTGGCACATGCCTGTAGTCCCAGTTACTTGGGAGGCTGAGGCAGGAGGATCGCTTAAGCCCAGGAGTTTGAGGTTGCTGTGAGCTAGGCTGACGCCACGGCACTCACTCTAGCCAAGGCAACAAAGTGACACTCTGTCTCCAAAAAAAAAAAAAAAAAAAACGTTATGCTGAGTGAATCGAGGCAGACACAAAATTCATATGATTCCATCTATATGAAATGTCTATGATAGGCAGAAAGTAGATTAGTGATTGCCCAGACCTTGAAGAATAGCATAGTATGTGAATTGTATCGCAATGAATCTATTATTTATTTATTTATTAGACTAGTCAAATGCAGTAGTGATAAGGGGGTAAATCTATTATTAAAAAAAAAACAAAACCACTAATCAGCCTGGGTAACATAGAGAGAGAGAGAGAGACCCTGTCTCTCCAAGAAGTTAAAAACCTTAGCCAGATATGGTGGTGCATGCCTGTACTCCAGCCTAGGCAACTGAGTGAGACCCTGTCTCTAAAAAACTAAATAATCTTAAAAATTAAATAAATAAACTCAACTAAAATAAAATGAAGCAGGGTTGCAAGGAGCTGTCGTTAGTCCTGAAGGGGGCTTGTTTTCATGCATTTATTACAGTCTGTTGTTTTCTCATTTGTTTATTTGTTCATGGTTAACTGCCTGTCTTCCCACCAAAATGGAAGCTCCAGAAGAGCAAAGGCTTTTCTGTGTTGTTGGCTACTGTGTTCCCAGTACCTAGTTCAGGAGGGGCACACAGTAGGCATTCTGCAAATATTTCTTGGATTAATTAATTAATTAATTACTAAGGTCATCGCTGCCTTATCCAGCTGAAACATGCCCCTACATTGCCTGAAGAAACAAAGTATCAGCTTGTTGCTGAGGACCTACTGTGTGTTACAAACTTTATGTTCATTGTCTACCTTGTTCCTTATCTCCCCACATAGACAATAAGCTCCATGGAACGGTGACCGTCTGTGGCTCACAACCACATCCTCAGCAGTTAGTCCGGTGCCAGGCACACAGTAGGTACACAATGAATATTTGATGCATGAATGAATGAACCAGGGCAGTGCTTTTATTTTATTTAATTACTCAACAAATATTCTCTGAGTATCCACTATGTGCCAGGTCAGTGCCACATTTATTTACCGTTAAAGCATCTCTCGAGGAGTCGTGGGTTATCATCTTTGTTTGACAAACAAGGAAACTGAGGCTCAGAGAGTGGGGGTAGGACAGACGCTGTCCAAAGACCACACACTCTTCATGAAAGAATGAAAAAAACCCTAACATGTCCTGAGCCCCAACTATGCGTCGAGCCATTGACTCACATGATCTCATTTAATTCTCCCATGATGACGATGGGAAAGGGTCTATTACGATGTCTATTTTTTGACTAAGGAAACCGAGTCTCAGAGAGGTGATGTCGGTTTCCGAGAACCACATGGCCCGTCGGGGGCGGAGCTCCTGCAGCCCAGGCTGCCTGACACCTGGGAGTTCCCTTTCTCCTGCCACCACCTTGCCTGTGGAGCAGCCGGCCCCGTCTTCCCAAGGAAGGTCACACTCACTCTTGGCAGTTGCTGTTGTAGCTGAAGACACATTTCTGGAGACTGTCCAGGGTCATGAGGCTGACATGCTCGAACATGTCAAGGGAGACCACCGAGCCCTCTGCCAGACGCCGCCATTTAGCCTGGAAGAAAGACACAGGGCGAATGGGTGGGGAGCCCACAGATGGAGGGGAGCCCACAGGTGGGGGGGAGCCCACAGACGAGGCTGGGGAGCCCACAGATGGGGGCGAGCCAGACAAGGATCTGGCTGCGTCCTCGCTACAAACCCACTTTATAGATAAAAAAAGAAACGAGGCCTCCTGACATCGCCTGACCTGCCCGTGAGCTGGAGCCTACCCCCGTCTCACTGCCGGGACTCACGTGCATGACGTCGGTGCACTGGTTGAAGATCTTCATGTACGGCTTCAGGATGTCGAAGTGGAAGGCGGGTGTCAGCAGGCGGCGGTGCCGGCTCCACTTGTCACCTTTGCTAAGCAGGAGCCCATCCCCTGGGCCCCAAAGACTCAGGTTAGGGGGCCTCACCTGTTACTCTGAAACCCTCCAAGGAGGCCCCATGCCCAGATCTCTCTTCCCTGAAGCCCCAGTCTGCCCACCTGGCACTCACCTAGCCAAGGTTTCAGGAAGCCATAGAAAAGCTCGTCCTTGGGGGCAATGGCAGCTGTGGAGAGGGAGGTGGCAACAATGACTCAACACAGAGTTCTGAGCATTGACCTTTGCTTGTGACTTCCTGGGCCCTCCTTTCTGAGGGCTCTGACCTCCCACTTCACCCCTCCAATCCATCCTCCACACCTGCCCCAGAGAGATCCTTATAACACGCTGACCTGAACATGAGCCTCCCCTGCTCAAACACCTCCCATGGCTCCCCATTGCCCTTGTAAAAAAGTTCAAGTTCAGCCTAGCACTGAAGGCCCTGCCCCATCTGGCCCTTGTATGCCTTGCCTATTGCATCCTTCAACATACACCAGGTAACCCCATTCCCATGGCATGCCGTCACTCCCCTCCAAACCTTTGGCCAGGCTGGGTGCTCTACCCAGAATGGCCTTCTTCACTTGAGTCTCTCCCACCCGCCTCTCTTCTGCTAGCTCAGGCCATCTGAATCACACCTCCTGTGCTCCCAGCCTCCAGCCTCACCCTGTCCACTCTGTCTCTCACGCTGGCCCCACAGGGATCTCATCCGACTGCCGGATCTGCGATGCCCCTTCCTGCTCACACACCCATCACCCTCACGCCCTAGCCGCTCAGCCCATTTGCAAAGCCCTGAATGATCTGCCCTTGTCCAGACCTCTCAGAACACCTCTGTCCTCCACCCCCCGCCAATCGACATCACGGAACTCTTCTCAGCTGCCCCAAAAGGCCATGCGCTTTCTCTGCCCTCAGCCTTTGCACCAGCTGCCCTCTTGCTCCCAAACCCTCCTCCCTCATCCTCCAGTCCCGACTTGGATGCACCTCTCTCCAACAGCCACTCCGGGTTGGGTCCTAGCCACCCAGTGACAAGCCCCGCTCAAGGGGAGGGACCCAACTGATCGCTGATACGTATTGGTGCTAAAGAACTTTTTAGTGAATGAGTGAATGAATCAAAGAATGGATGAATGAAAGAATAAACAGCTGGATGGATGGATGGATGGATGGACCCTTCCTCTATAAACTCAACAAATTTAGGACTGAATGGGCAGGTGCCCAGGAAGGAAGCACCTGAAACTCAAGTAATGTCACTTTTCCCTTAGTGTGACTCAGACACCCACATGCACACGCTCCCCAGGAATTGGCCAGCTGCTAGCCCAGTCATCTCTCCACTCGTTCTCCCGCTCCTCACACCTCTTCTGCTCCTTCCTGTGCCCAACCCACGCTGGGTGAAGCTGGGGACCCAGAGATGGCTCAGCTCCACGCCCTGCCTGAAGGAGGAGCACCCGGGGTAGGGTGGGAAGGGAAGCGGAGGCACACCGTGCAATCATCAGGAAGGTAGGTCGTGTGCCAGGTGCTAAGGAAGGCGTGGAGAAAGGGCTGCTGGAAGTCAGGGCGGGCTTCCTGGAAAGGAAGGCGGACCCCGCAGGGATCCTTCGGACACTCCGGTCTGGTCACTGGCTGCCCTACTCGAACATCTCCCATGGTGCCCGGTCACCCCCAGGATGAAGTGCAAGCTCATTCCCTTTGCAATCCAGTGAGGTCTCATTTCCTACTTCCCCTGACACATCACCTCCACTCCAGTCACCCCAGGTCACCTGAATTCCCCTGGAACTTTCACACCCCTGCCCCCTTCTCACTCTCCATCTGGGACGCTTCACCTGGCAAACTCCTACGCATCCTTCAAAGCCCAGCTTCATGGAAACCTCCTCCAGGGAGCCTCCTCCAAGCGCCCTTCCTTCCCGAATCCTTGCTTTCCATCCTCACATCCCTCCTCTACTCCAACCCTGACCATGTGATGCCAGGACAGTCTGTGTCCAGGTTGGCGCTCTCATCCGATTCCCCCTGCAGTAAAAAGGGGACAGTAATGCTGACCTCGGAGAGATTGTATAAGAAAAGCTTCACATGGTTGGTTCCCAGTGCGGGACAGCTGTTGACCAGGAAGGTGTGCATCACTATGGCTGACAGCTTGGATTCTGGTCAGCCAGGTCTAGGTTCAAATCCAGCCCTGCCCCCAACTAGACATGTAAGTCTGGACGTGTCACCGCTGTCAAAGGAGGCAATCGAGCAATACTCCCTCGTAGCGTCCCTGCACGGCTCAACAAGCCGATGTGCTCCTGGCACACAAGGTGCTCACTGCCTCTGTGTGACACAAATGAACAACTGACCAACTGTTGGCTATTTTTATTACTGCAATTACAATGATCTCTTGCTGCCTCAAGAACTTGTGAGAGGAATGCTTTTGTGCCCTATTGGTAAAAAAAAAGTGAATGCACGGCCACTGTGGAAGACAGCACAGCGATTCCTTAGAAAGTTAAACATAGAGTCTGGGTGCCGTGGCTCACGCCTGTAATCCTAGCACTCTGGGACGCTGAGGCAGGAGGATGGCTTGAGGCCAGGAGTTTGAGACCAGCCTGAGCAAGAGCGAGACCCCGTCTCTACTAAAAATAGAAAAACTAGCCAGGCATGGTGGCGCACGCCTGTAGTCCCAGCTACTCGGGAGGCTGAGGCAGGAGGATCGCTTGAGCCCAGGAGTCTGAGGCTGCAGTGAGCTACGATGACACCACTGCACTCCAGCCTGGGTGACAGAGCGAGACCTTGTCTCAAAAAAAAAAAAAAAAAAAAAAAACCAATGAAGCACTGACACCTGCTATGACGTGAATGAACCTCAAAATCATGATGCTGATTGAAAGAAGCCAGATACAAAATGGCACATTTTATATGATCCTTTTTATATGCTATACCCAGAATAGGCGAATCAAAGAGAGAGAGAGCACAGGAATTAGAGGTTACTGGAAGGTAGGAGGGAGGGAGAAATGAGAAGTGATTACTTAATGGGTACGAGGTTTTTCATGGGGTGATTAAAAATTTTGAAACTGGAAAGAGCTGGTGGTTGCACAACATTGGAAATATACCAGATACCACTGACTGCTCACCTTAAACGGCTAATGGTATGTTATGGAAATTTCACTGCAATTTGAAAAAGAGCACATAAAAGCAAGCTATAATTACATGCCTATATATCGTGGTCCGTCCTCTATAAAGCATGTTTTCCTACTTCCTCTCATTAATGTTCCCTATTCCGAAGGCCTATGCGATGACAAGGAAGCAGAGGCTCCAACAGGGGCTGTGCGGGTCCAAGCCCCGAGCGGCAAGTCCCCCCAGGTGTGGCCCCAGCGGGAGACAGAGTCTGTGACTTGGAGCTGGGCGTACAAGGCTGAGCGGGAGCTCCCAAGGGCCAGGAGGCCTGACTCCAGGCTGACTCACGGTCCCACCCTCTGCAGCTCCCTACCCGGCTTCTCCAGCGGGGAGGCAGAGGATGCCTTGCCTGTCCTGCAGGAGCCGGGGCAGGGGAGGAGAGACCCAAGCATCTACTAAGTGCCAGCCCATGCTGGAGGCTCTACTCCTTGGTTGACTTGGAGACTCACAATTAAGCAGAACCGTGTTCAGGAAACTGACGCTCTGAGACGGAGAAGGGAGGAGGGGGGAGGAGGAGGGGCCAGGAGGAGAAAGAAGAAAAAGAGAAGGGAGGAGATGGGGAAGGAAGGAGAGAGAGAAAGAGAAAGAAAGAAGTATATACCCGGGCACAGTGGCTCGCATCTGTAATCACAGCACTTTGGGAGGCCAAGGCAGGAGGATCACTTGAGGCCAGGAGTTCGAGACCAGCCTGGCCAACATAGCAAGGCCCCACCTCTAAAAATACATATATATTTTAAAAATCAGCCAGGCGTGGTAGTGCACACCTGTAGTCCCAGGTACTTGGGAGGCTGAGGCAGGAGGATCGCTTGAGCCCAGGAGTTTGAGGCCAGCTTGGACAACATAGCAAGACCCCATCTCTAAAAAATATTTTTTAAATTAGTTGGGCATAGTGGCACACACCTGTAATCCCAGCTACTCAGGAGAGTGAGGTGGGAGGATCACCTTGAGGCCAGGAGTTGGAGGCTGCAGTGAGCCATGATCGCACCACTGCACTCCACCCTGGGTGACAGAGCAAGACCCTGTCTCTATAAAAAAAAGAAAAAAGAAAGAAAAAAAGTATATTAAAAAGGCAGAAGAGGGAAAACTCTTATTAGTACCTACCCACATTATATTATTGAGTCCTCACAACTGCCCCCATTTTACAGATCAAAAACTGAGACCCTGAGATGCTAGATGAATCGGTGGGGTCACATAGCAAGAATGTGCCAGAGCCAGAATTCGACCCAGCCCACCTGAGTCCTGGCCCAGCGCTCTGTCCACAGGTTGATGTCCATCCCTTAGAAGAGTCACTTCTTCCAGGGCTGGGTTCTCCCCTTAGTTTGGTGGGGAACATCATCTTTTCACAAATGCAATAATCGGGGACAAAGGGGCACGGGGAAGGGAAGGACGACAGTCCCTTCCTCTGTCGTGGCTCCGGGGCGGCAGCCTCAGAAGTGGTCTCCAGATGTGTGTTTTTGTAGGAGGCCCAAGATGGGGCCAAAGATCCTAAAATTCCTGGAGCTCTTTCTTTCCCATCCTTTCTTCCTCAAATGCCCCCGGCGGAGCCTCACTTACCAGGAGGGTGTCGCCAGACACAGACATACCCAGCCCTGAAGGGTCAGGACTCAGAACAGGAACAACCAGAGGAGGGAGCTAGTCTGTCTAGGGGGTCAGGGAAGGACTCCTGGAGGAGGAGGCCATGGAAGTGGGTGTTGAGGGCTGAGCAAGAGCTTGCCAAGCACACTTGGGAGCCCACACTTAGGGATGGGTGTGGACTGCACAAAGAAAAAGTAATCCTTCCACTTCCCCCTCCCTGACAGTCGGGGCCAGCCCAGATGATGACAGCAGGCTGCAGGCTAGGCCACCAAGAGCCCTGGACAACCTAGGAGTATCAGAACCCAAATGATGGGAGTGCCATGGCCTGGGATGAAGCAACACCAACTTAGCAAAACCCTAGGTGAGCAACTGCCTATCTGAACATGCTTGGATCTGACTTCCAGATAGGTAGACATCTTCTCAGAGTTCCTAGGACTCTTAGTCATTGTCACATCTTTGTCCATGCTGTTCCCACAATCCGGACTGCCATTCCTGTGAACTCCTATTCATCCTTCAAAGCCCTATTCAAATGGCCCTTCTTTTGGATAGCCCACCTGCCTAGAATCCCAGGTGGGCTCTGGGAGTTGAGGATTCACCCACTGTTCAGAGGCCCAGCCCACCTACCTGAGGCGCCTACCAGGGGCTTAATGTAATCGGGGTGCACCAGAACCACCAGTGGCAAGATAGGTCCCATCCACACCAAAACCACATGGTGCATGTCGTCCAGCACCTTCTTCTCATCTTGAAGGCCCGTCTCATTTGGAAGGTACTGCAAGAGTAAGGGAGAGACAGTGAGGAGGTGCCCAGCCCCAGCTTTCCCACCATCTCTCCCTCTGACGGCAGTTGAGAGCATTCATGAAAGTACAGAGCAAAAGCCCCAGCATGGACCTAACACATGGCTGGTGTTTATGAGATAAAAATAGGGGCCTCGTGTAGCGGCTCACAGCTGTAATCCCAGCACTTTGGGAGGCCAAAGCAGGAGGATCACTTGAGGCCAAGAGTTTGAGATCAGCTTGGGCAACATAGCAAGACCCTATCTTTACCAAAAAATAAACATAAAATAAAAAACTTAGCCAGGCATGTCAACACACGCCTGTAGTCCCAGCCACTCAGGACGCTGGGGTGGGAGAATCACTTGAGCCCAGGAAGTTCAAGGCTGCAGTGAGCTGTGATCACACCACGGCACTCCAGCCAGGATGACAGAGCAAGACTCTGTCTCCAAAAAAAAAAAAAAAAGAAAAAAGAAAAAGAAAGAAAGAAAAGAAGGAAGGAAGGAAAGAAAAATAGTAATGGCAAACACAGTAATGATAATGGTTGGTATTTATCAAGTGCTTGCTACGTAAGTAATACAATATTACCACTATTGTTACCTTTAACACATACATGTGTCTGCACTATGTCAGGCGCTGTTGTGGGAACTTTTCATATATTGGCACATTCAACCTGCACAAGACCCTATGAGGGCGTTGCTGCTATTTTTCCCATTTTACTTTGCTCAGAAAGGTCAAATGGCTTGCCTGAAGTTACAAGCGAGTAAGTGACTGTCCTGGTTTGGGCTCTCCAAGAAGCAGGTCCTAAAACAAGAGTTCTAGGGTAAGTAGTTTCTTTGGGAAGTAATAAAAAAAAAAAAAAAAAAAACACGGCAGGGTCATGAGGAAGTGAGACGGGAAGGGAGGCAGCCTATAAAGCGGGGGTTGTTACGGAAGTTACCACCATGGGCAAATGGGGCTCAGTCCCTCACCAGCAATGGGGGAGTCCTTAACTCACAGAGTCCACCTGGGATTCTAGGCGGGTAGGCTATCCAGGGGAAGGGTCATTTAAGTAAGGCTTTGAAGGATGAATAGGAGTTCACAGGCATGGCAATACAAATTATGCGAGTAGCATGGACAAAGATGTGACAATGACTAAGAGTCCCAGGAACTTTGAGGGAATGCCCACTCACCTGGAAGTCAGAGTCAAGCATGTTTGGATAGGAAGTTGTTCATCTAGCATTTGGGGGTTTCGGAGGACAGCATAGGGCATTGTACCTCAGAGTCATCCCACCTGAGGGCAAGGGAGCTGGGGTGTTTATCCACCGATACCCATTAATAATCGAGGGCTGCGCCTGAGGGGGATTAATTCCCAAGCTCGCAGTGCACATAGGCAGAGTGGACTCCAGCCGCCGGGGTGAGCCCTAGGATGCAGATCCAGCAGCGGGAAGTGGGACCGTTGCATCCAGAAATGGGCTTAGAGAACACGGGCAGGTGCTGACATCACCGACCACAGTGGCAAAGCCAGGACCCGATCACAGGCCACCCATCTAGGAACCTGCTCGTCACCAACCTGCTCTTCGAGGCAGAAACACTTCAGACTCAGTGTCAGATGGAGCTGAGTTCAAACCCACCTTCAGCCGCGGCGTGACCTTGGGCAAGTCACTCACAACCTCTCCGAGCTCGAATCCACACAAGAGCGAATCCAGGAAACAGGACAGATCCAGCCCAATGTCACAGGTTGTGGGAATTAGGGGAGAGCTCAGGTGGGAAGGCGCCTAACCCAGCGTTCGGCCTGCAGTCGGGCCCAGCAATCGCCAGAGGAATGAACGGGCAAATGACTCCTTGCTGGGTCCTGGTCTCCCTCTGTGTCAGGCTCAGCCTTGAGCCCGTCCACAGCCAAGGGAAACTGTGGCCTCAGCCAGGCCCCGACGGCCTAGAAGGTGGACTGGACCCACATGGGCAAAGCCGGGCCTCGCCAGCTGCCTCTGGGGCAACTGTGGTGTCCAAAAGGAGCTCCCTGGAGTACGGGCATTGGAGATGGGGCGTGGAAAATGAGTAGAAGCTCATCTGACAGAGAATGGCATGCCGGACAGAAGGCACAGTTATGGCAAAAGCCATGCAGGTGGGAAGTCAGAGCCATGTTATGGGAGCACAAGTCATTCCTTGGGACCAGAGGGCGATGGTAGAACAGGTGAGAAGGGCGGGACTCAGTATCTAAAGGGCCTTGAACACCAGCCTTTCCCTGAATGGCAATAGGGAGCCATGGAGGGTGTATGAACAGGGGAGGGACAGGGTTGGATTCGAGAATCCCTCTGGGGCCCTTATGGAGGGTAGACTGGAGGGGTGAGGCAGAAGCCCAGGGAGGCAGCTGACCCATGGTCCAGCAGGGGAGGATAAGGCCTGAGCAGGGCCTGGGGAAGAGGCAGGAAGGTCGGCGAAGCTTCCTTCCTTCTACGCCCTTCACGCTGAGATAATTCCAAAAACAAAATAAAATGTTCTTTGAGATATTAAGTGAAAATGTGTCTCCCAGTTCCTTCTCCTGAGACTCTCGGTTCAAGCAGTACCTAACATATTTCTAGAATCACGTGATACTGCCAGTCTCGGCAGGACCCAGCAGTTGAGCACACGCACCTGCCAGGTGGCGCCTGCTGTGTCCCAGGCCCAGTGACAAGCACATCGCACACACAACTCCAAGGAATCCCAAACATAATCCCATCAAGTTACTAAGAATTGTTAGCGACCCTCCTCACCCCCACCCCCAGCCCAGGGTTCCAGACTTCACAGGTGAAGGTACTTGTTGCTATAGTGATTGATAGCTACAAAATTGTAGAGAGAACTCGTCTTTCAAATCGGTTCTGCCTCATCCTGGCCGTGTGACATTGGGTAAACTGCTTGCCCTCTCTGAGCCCCATAAAATAAATCTGCTCACAGCCCCAACAAGGCTCTTGGGAGGACGGAGGACGTCGGAAGCCTACAGTCCCACCGTCCTTGCTGAATGCCTTGCACCTGCGCCAGCCCAGCCCCGCCTGGCCACACTCACCATGCCCAGGTGGCCCAGCAGCCAGTTGCGCCGCGGTGGCTGCGGGAAGCAGCGCAACCGGCGGCAGGTGACGGAGAAGCCCCAGCAGAGCCGCAGGAACTGCAGCAGCAGGCGGAACACAAAGAAGAGCAGGAGGAGGAGGAGGGCGGACACTGCGTACAGGCGAAATGTCGTCTTCTCCAGCCGCAGGAGGTGCAGCAGGTGGTCTGTGATGGGTAGCATCCTGGGCACAGGCAGGGTGGGGTCAGTGCTGGTGGGGACCGCTCTCCAGCCACATGTGTGGCACATACACAATGACCCCTAGGGTCGAGCACAGTGCAGCCCAGACACCAAGAATACCTCTTCCTCCCCTGGCCATGACCTCCAGCCAGCTGGCCAGACGGATGCACCTGGGTCCCCACCCGTGTGCCCTCAGCCTTGACTTTTGCAGGGCACCCGGGCTGCCCATGCACAGCTGGGCAGAGTCCTGGAAAAGTAGGACCCCCGCGTAAAGGAACAGGTCTCAACCGACGACTGATGTGCACTGGTGGATAAATGCCCCAGCTCCCTCTCCCCTCAGGCTGGGTGACCCTAAGGTGTGGGTTCCACACTGCCTCCAGGTTTCCCAGTGGGCTTAAACTCCAACTGCCCACAGTAGAAACTTTATCTGTTGGCTGTCTCCCTTCCCTCTGCTTCTTTTTTTGGGGAGCCGGGGGCACAGACAGTCTCGCTCTGTCACGTGGGCTAGAGTGCAGTGGCATCGGCCTAGCTCACAGCAACCTCGAACTCCTGGGCTCAAGTGACCCTCCTGCCTCTGCCTCCTGAGTAGCTGGGACTACAGGCACGCACCACCACACCTGGTTAATTTTTGTATTTTTTTTTTTTTTTTTTTAGAGACAGGGTCTTGCTATGTTGCCCAGGCTGGTCTCAAACTCCTGACCTCAAGCAATCTTCCCACCTCAGCCTCTCAAAGTGCTGGGATTAAAGGCACGAGGCACTGCACCCAGCCTAAACATGATGTTTTTGGGGTTCACCCACGTTGTATCACGTATCAATGCTTCATTCCCTCTGCTGCTGAGTAATATTTCATTGCATGCATTTATCCCATTCTGTTAACCCATTCATCTGCCGATTTGGGCTGTTTCCGTCTTTTGGTTTCTATGAAATGTGCTAATCTGAACATGCGTGTACCTTTAGTTGTTTGGGTACCTGTTTTCAATTCTTTGGGGCTCACTTTCGTCTTCCTTGCTGGTATTTCCTGTGATCACTTCCCAAATAAATTACTTGCATTCAAATCCTCGCCTTAGGGTCAGGTCCTGAAGGAATCAAAACAAAGTGGGTGGGTGACAATAATAAGAATGAAACAGTGAACAGGTACCGAGTGTTCACACAGTGTGCCGCATGCCACGCTCAGCGCCGTGCAAGCCTCACGTCAAGGAATTTCACACAAGTCCTCAGAGGTCGGTCCTACCACTGTGTCCATTTTCCAGATGAGGAAGCTGAGTCTCAGCTCAGTTTCTTCAATGCAAGGGAGACAGGAGGTGACAGAAGTCCCCTGAGCCTGCACCAAGGGCCAACCTCAGTCACCCTCGCTTTGGGGGACCCCAGATCTCAGATAACCCCAAGAAGGCTCCTAAGTTGGGTCTGGCTCTCTTCCTTCCTTCCCCTCTGTGTGCTTCCACCTCCTGGGGCGACACAGGTAAAGGAGTCTCTGCACTCCAGCTGTCCCCTGAGCCCTGAAACCCTACCCACCCGCCAGTGGTGCACCCCCTAAGGATTCAGACCCACTGGCTCTTCTACCAGGCAAACCGCATCATCCATGCAGGAGAAGTGAAATTTCTATTGGTTACCACGTCCCGGGAAAACAGCTAGGTGGGTTGTCGCCAAATTTAGAGAGCCCAGTTAGGTAGGAGAGTTGGTATGACTTAAAATACAGACTGTATGACCACTCCTTAGGATGGCTGCTATCAAAAACAAAAACCAGGCCAGGCACGGCCACTCATGCCTGTAAGCCCAGCACTCTGGGAGGCTGAGGTGGGAGGATCACTTGAGCTCAGGGGTTCGAGACCAGCCTGAGCAAGAGCGAGACCCCGTCTCTACTAAAAATAGAAAAATTAGCCGGGCACAGTGGTGCACCTGTAGTCCCAGCTACTCAGGAGGCTGAGGCAGGAGGATCGCTTGAGCACCGGAGTTTGAGGCTGCTGTGAGCTGTGATGATGCCACTGCACCCTACCCAGGGCAACAGAGTGAGACTCTGTCTCAAAAAAAAAAAAAAAAAAAAAAAAAAAAAAAAAAAAAACACAGAAAAGAACAAGTGTTGGTGAGGATGTGGAGAAACGGGAATCTTTGTGCACTATCGGTGGGGATGTAAAATGGTGCAGCTCCTGTGGAAAACAGTATGGCGGTTCCTTTAAAAGTTAAACATACAATTACCATGATCCAGCAATTCCACTTCTGGGTACACACCCAAAAGAAGTGAAGGAAAGATCTCGAAGAGATATTTGTTCACCCGTGTTTATAGCAGTGTTAGTCATAGTAGCCAAAAAGTGGAAGCAACCCGGGTGTCCATGGATGCATGAATAGATAAACAAAATGTGCTATATATCTATACAGTAGAAAGTTATGCAGCCTCAAACGGTAATAAAGTTCTAACACAATTGCTACAACAGGAACAAACCTTGAGGATATTATATGCCACATGCAATAAGCCAATCACAAAGGACAAATGCTCTCCGATTCCACTTAGACGAGGTCCCTAGAGCAGCCAGATCCACGAGAACATAAAGCGGAATGGTGGGTGCCAGGGCTGGGGAGGGGCATTGGGAGTTAGCGTTTTATGGGGACAGAGTTTCAGTTTGAGACGATGAGAAAGTTCTGGGGAGGGACAGTGGCGATGGGTGCACCACACTGTGACTGTGCTTCACGCCACTGAACCGTACATTTCAAAATGGTTAAGATGGTCAATTTTATATGTATTTTACCACCATTAAAATTTTTTTCAAAAATGAAAGAGCCAGGTGTAGTGGCACGCACCTGTAGTCCCAGCTACTCAGGAGGCTGAGGCAGGAGGATGGCCGGAGCTCAGGAATTGGAGGCTGCAGTGAGCTGTGATGATGCCACTGCACTCCAGCCTGGGCAACAAAGTGAGATCCTCTCTTTAAAAAAAAAAAAAAAAAAAAAAAAACCAGACTACCTGATGTAGGCGATATTTACTTTGGAAAGCCCAGGGTAGAGGAAAGGGTCTGGAATAAGCAACCTCCCAAATGAAACCAAAGCACAAGGAGCTCCAAGTCCCAAGTCCCACATAGGTGCTCTGAACTGGGCACACTGATGTGCACCTGGGCTGCTTCCCACACAGGCCTCTCCAGGTGACATCCTCCATAGGGAGCAGCCGTGGGTATTTACTTCCTTACCGATTTAATGATGGGTAACGATTCTCCCTAGCAATGCCAGGCAAGCCAGCTAATGATGACTAGTGCTAACGGTCACCTTTCTCCAGGTGCTTCCCCACGCCAGGCCTGTCACTAAGCACTCCACGGGAATTTCTCTGGCATTCAGCTGGCAAATAACTTTCGAGTCCCAGCTATGTGTCTGATCCAGTTCTAGGCATTAGGGCCACCTCAGTGAGCTGGACAAACACAGTCCCAGCTCTCAAGAAAGAAGACCTGATATAACACAATACAAAGTACATGTGTCATGAAAGAGGTAAGGCAGGAGGTGCTGGGCTGAAGAATAGCCCCTCAAAAGATACTACCTCCGGCTAGGAAATGTAATCCCCCTCCCACTGGGAGGCCGAGGCAGGAGGATCTCTAAAGGCTAGGAGTTTGAGACCAGCCTGGCCAACATAGCAAGACCCCATCTCTACAAAGAAATTTTTTTTTTTTTTTTTTTTTGAGACAGAGTCTCACTCTGTTGCCCAGGCTAGAGTGAGTGCCATGGTGTCAGCCTAGCTCACAGCAACCTCAAACTCCTGAGCTCAAGCGATCCTCCTGTCTCAGCCTCCCGAGTAGCTGGGACTACAGGCATGCACCACCATGCCCGGCTAATTTTTTCTATATATATTTTTAGCTGTCCATATAATTTCTATTTTTAGTAGAGATGGGGTCTCGCTCTTGCTCAGGCTGGTCTCGAACTCCTGAGCTCAAACGATCCTCCCACCTCGGCCTCCCAGAGTGCTAGGATTACAGGTGTGAGCCACCGCGCCCGGCCAAGAAATTTTTTTTAAAAAATTAGCAGGGCATGGTGGTGCTCACCTGTAGTCCCAGCTACTCAGAGGCTGAGATGGGAGGATCATTTGAGCCCAGGAGTTTGAGGTCACAGTGAGCTATGATCGTGTCACTGCACTCCAGCCTGGGTGACAGGGCAAGACCCTGTCTCTAAAAAAAAAAAAAAAAGAGAGAGAGAGAGAGAAAAAGAAAATTTTACTTCTACTTCCTAATGTCCTTGGAACCCATGAATGTGACCTTATGTCCCAAAGTCTTTACAGATGCAGTTAAGTCGAGGATAGTGAGACGGGGAGATGAGCCTGGGTTATCTAGGTGGGACTTAAATGTAATCACAAGTGTCCTTACAAGAAAGAAGCAGGGGTAGATGGGACACGCAGGAGAGGAGAAGGCCATGTGACGACGGAGGCAGAGATTAGAGTGATGCGGCCACAAGCCAAGGAGCCCCCGAAGCTGGAAGAGGCCAGGAACGGCTGCTCCCCGAGGGCCTGCAGAGAGGTCGCAGCCCTGCCAGCACTTGGATCTCAGACCTCCGGACTCCAGAACTGGGGGATAATAAATTCGTGTTGTTTTTAAGCCAGCGAGTCTGCGGTCATCTGTGACAGCAGGCACAGGAAGCTCCCCCACAGGGGCAGAGAATGGAGGATAATTCTTTTGGACAAGGTGGTCAAGGAGGGGTACCTGGGCAGAGGTCTGTGTGAAGTGAGGAACTTCCACGAAGGGGGATTTCTTATTAAATGCACGCATGTACACCCATGCACACGCGCACACATGCCACGAACATCTGGGTTCTATCTCTGACTCCTTCACTGCCTGGTTATGTGGCATGGGCCTCAGTTTCCCCATCTGCACCTGGCTGGAGTGACTGTAAAAAGATGATCTCTGGACCCACCCCCATGTGGACCTTTCCTGCCTGTGGCCCAGTGGCGGTGAGGGGGGTGCCACAATCTTGGCAAGCCCAAGAAGCCTGAGAAGGAGTCAACGTTTTCAGCCACGTGGGGCCACATGCATCACCTGCACCCCCATAGGCCACCTGGCTGCAGTATGGCTCCCATCCCAGCCACCACAGTCACCTTTATAAGGGCCTGCCACTCCCATGCTCTAACACCCTCCATGGCTACCTACTCCCCTCAGCCTGGCATCCAAACCCCTTCAGGCTCAAGGATCCCCCTTTTTGGTCTGCTTTGGACCCTTCTTTCTTCACCCAGTTTGTAAATGTTGGGGTTCCTCAGAGCAGCATTTGTCCCTGCTTCCCTCTGTGCACCCCTCCTGGGGATCGCACACCTCCTGGGGATCTCACCCCTCCCGTGACTTCAGCGAACCCATCTCAGAGGCGATTCTAATGTCTTGGTGTCCAACAATGATAGGTCCAGCCAACTCCTGGACGTCCCCCGGGGGCATCTCCCAGACCTCAGATTCACCTCACCTCCTTCCTCCCCCTTTCTCCCCACATCCAAGCTGTTGCCCGGTCCTGCCGGTTGTCTCGCCTAAACATCTTTCACATCCACCCATTCTTCTCCATCCCCGTCATCCCACTGTGGTAGCCTCTTCCCACCGGTCTCGAGTTCCTCCCTTGCCCCCCACCCAAGAAGTCCATTCTCCACACAGCAGCCAGAGGGATCCTCCTAAGATTAAATCAGACCATGAACTTCCCCTGCTCAAAATCCTCCATGGCTCCTTACTACACTGTAAGTAAAATTTAGACTCTTTGTCATAGACCACAGCACCCTGTGTGGCCCAGTCCATGTGGATCCCTTTAGCTCTGTCTCCCACCACCCTCCTCCTCACTCACTCAACTCTGGCCACCCCAGCCCACTCTGGCCACAGGCCAAGCTCATTCTTACTCAGAGCCTTTGCACATGCTGTTCCCTCCACCTGCATGCCTTTCCTCCAGCTCTGCCCATGCTGGCTCCTCATCCTCCAAGCCCGACTCTGCCTTGATGGTCCATTCCTTTTCGCCACAATCAGCCACCTCCCCTTCCTCGCTCCCAAAAGAATGGCTGAGCTCCTGCCGCACGCGGTGATTTTCACAGCTGCTTGTTTCATCTTCTCAGGAGCCCTCAAAAGGAGTCGGAGGACTTCGGAGTGGAGTCACAGGAAAAGCCCCCACCCAGGAAAACCCTAGCTGAAATCCCCAAAAAGGAGATGTCTTCTTGAAGGGTTGAAATGGGGAGGAAATGGGACAAGCGAGTGCGCCAGCCCTGAGAGGGGTCCCTGCTCTGGGTGTCTGGGTGCATGCAGAGGTACATGGCTGGGCGGGTTACAGTGGGGAGTTCTGAAGCCCTGTGCCCACCTCATCTGCCCCCAATCCAGGCATGCGCTGCAGTCCTTCCCCGGCTGGCTCTGCTCCCAGCAGAAGCAGCATATACTGTGGGTACCCAGATGGGACAGTCCTTGGGAGCCTCAGTTTTCTCAACTGAAAAATGGTAATAATAGCAAGAAATCTATCCGATGCTGGTGGAAGGAGCCCCATGAGTGGTATATTGGGGAAGTCCTGTACTTTCCACGGCTGGGTTCCCCCTGCCTCCCCAGACAAGACCACTCCTGGCCGACACCCCCAAAAGAAGGTGCCACAAAAAGTTTTGAGGTGGCACAGCCACTGTGGGAAACAGTTTGGCAGTTCCTCAAAAAGTTCAACATAGAATAATCACATGACCCAGCAATTCTGCTTCTGGGTGCGTACCCAGAAGAATGGAAAACAGGTGTCCAAATACTCATACAAAAGCTCGTAGCACCACTAATCACAGTAGCCAAAAGGTGGAGCAACCCAAGTGCCCATCAGTGAATGAATGGATAAATAAAACGTGGCATATCCAAACAACGGAACATCGCTCGGCCACCACAGAAAGGAACGAAGCACGGGCACATATGACGATGTGGGTGAACCCAGAAAACACCATGCTAAGCGAAAGAAGGCAGACAGCAAACACAAAAGGCCACATACGGTATGATCCCAGGTATATGAAATATCTAGAATAGGCAAATCCGTAGACAGAGAAAGCAGACGTGTGGCTGCCAGGGGCCGGGGAAGTGGGAATCAGCAGTGACTGCTAAGGGGGATGGGGTTGTGTCTGCGGGGGATGAAAATGTTCTGGAACTAGACAGAGGGGGTGGTTGCACAGATTATGAATTTACTAAATGCCGCTGAATTGTATGCTTTAAAATGGTTAATTTTGTATTAGGTGAATTTGCCTAAATTTTAAAAAATATCAAAAAAAAAAAAAAAAAAAAGAGAGAGAGAGAGAGAAAGCACTTTGAAAACTCCTGAGAAATTGATCATGTTGGCTGCCTCTGGAAGGGGCCTAAAAGAGCTGCAGGCAAGCTGGGCCAGGCGCGGTGGCTCACGTCTGTAATCCCAGCACTCTGGGAGGCCGAGGCGGGAGGATCGCTCGAGCTCAGTTCCAGACCACCCTGGGCGAGAGCGAGACCCCGTCTCTACTAAAAATAGAAAAATAGCCAGGCATGATGGTGCACGCCTATAGTCCCAGCTAGTCAAGGCTGAGGCAGGAGGATCTCTTGAGCCCAGGAGTCTGAGGTTGCAGTAAGCTGTGATGACGCCGCTGCACTCTACCCAGGGCGACAGAGCGAGACTCTGTCGCAAAAAATAAAAATAAAAATAATTTAGCCAGTATGACTATTCCTATATTACTATTTTGTAGTAGCGAGAGCAATTCAGAGGGCACCTTCAGCACGCCGGGACTGGCTGGCGTGCCCACTCCTTCTCTGAACCAGCCCCCAATCTCATCCCAGACGCAGGGCAAGGCACCCTGGCAGAGGCGGCCCCGCCCTGCTGGGGCCGACATTATCTGGCCACGGAAGCGCCAGTGACGGGCTCCCCGGCACGGCCCACGCCCAGGGAGCGCTGGTTTGTCAGGTTGGCCCGGCCGGTCGCCAGCTGGAGACTTGTTATACAAGGTGTGTGGGCTCCTGAGAAGGAATGCGGGACATGGACCCGGGCCCAGGTCAGGCACCAGGTACATGCCTCTTCTTGAATGGCGGGGGTTGGGGCCAGCCGGGAGCCTGGCGGAGGAGCACCCCAATGCTGGTCCCGTCACCCACGCCCCAATCCTCCTTTCCGCTCCCTCTCTCAGCCTGCAGTCAAGGCATCCTACCTCCTGTTCTGACTCAGGCTGTCCCCTGCACTTGCTCAACACCAAAGGGCTGGCTCACCCCAGACAGCCATATTCCCCCAAAGTGCCAGACTCCAGAAGGTCTGGGGGCTTCTAGGTCTGATGTATCCACTCTGAGCTCTCCAAATTTGTGAGGTTCTGAAAAAGAGCTTCAGGGTCAGTAACGATTATGGATGGCAAGGCCAAGTTGGCAAATGGGGTGGGAGATAACCCCACTGCGGCTTTGGTCATATCTTAACCTTTCACCTGTAATTTCCCTGGCCCAACGGGGTTAAAACCACGTTTTAGAAAACCACGTTTTAGACCACGATCTAGACCACTAGTCGTCTAGATCATTCCAGGGCTGTAATTGTGTCTGCCTACTGTCTGGTGTAGCCATGCCTGGATATTAACCTCAGAAAGAATTCTATTAAGCTCTACCTCTTAGCTGTGTGACCTTGGGGAAGTGTCTGCACCTCTCTGAGCCTCAATTTCTTCATCCATAAGACAGAAATCCTGTTTACCCACCCCATTGGGTTGTGATGACAACGCAGCAGTATTTTTTGTTTTGTTTGTTTGTTTGTTTGTTTGTTTTGAGATAGAGTCTCACTCTGTTGCCCAGGCTAGAGTGCCGTGGTGTCAGCCTAGCTCACAGCGACCTCAAACTCCTGGGCTCAAGCAGTACTTTTGCCTCAGCCTCCCAAGTAGCTGGGATTACAGGCATGCGCCACCATGCCCCGCTAATTTTTTCTATATATTTTTAGTTGTCCAGCTAATTTCTTTCTATTTTTTAGTAGAGACAGGGTCTCGCTCTTGCTCAGGCTGGTTTCGAACTCCTGAGCTCAAACGATCCACCCGCCTCGGCCTCCCAGAGTGCTAGGATTACAGGCGTGAGCCACCGCCCCCGGCCAACGCAGCAGTTTTAAAGCGTTCAGCTCGCTGCCAGGCACACGGTAAGCCCTTGATGGAAGATACCTCTCAAGCTCTCACTGCTGTTGGCATTACCGTCATATTCATTATTATTTCCTGGCCATGTAAGATTTGGAGAATCGGGTCCAGGGTCTGTCAAGGAGGAGAGATGGGGTTCCACTCACCGAATGTCTCCCAAGTCATCCAAGCCTCTGTGCAGATACCAGCCTGGGTCACTACTGCACAGCAGCCCAGAGCTAATATTACCTCGCAGAAACCCAAGCTGGGGTGATGCTGGGGCCATTGGAAAGGTGGCCCAGGATTTGGGGGTCAGATAGGGCCTGTTTGTTCAAATCCCAGCTCCCGCATGGGGTGTCCATGAGCACATGCTCCCCCTGTCTAGGCCTCAGTTTCCTGCCCTGTAAAATGCGGGTGGTTGAGAGGATTTGGGGGGTTCCACCTCTTCAGGCCTGGCGAGCAGCTTGAAGGTACTTCGGGAGGAGCTTGCTGCCACCAGCTCTGGCTGGGCTCAGCTCCAGGACCCAGAAATGGGGGGCGGGGAGGAGCGCAGAGGAGGACTTCCAGGAGTCCAGCCGGCCCTAGCCGTCTCCTTTGCCTCTGGGGTGGGGAGTGATGCACGGTGAACGCGCGCATGAGGGGTGAACGGGCACATTAGCCGGGTGAGGTACCCTGAGCAGGGGCACCTCCTGCCAGTCCTCACGGAGGCCAGGGGCAGCCTGGTTTTACTCTTGACCCCTTCCTCCCTGTCTCCAGCCCGAGACTCCCTAAGCGGTGAGCCTCAGCCACCTTGCATGGCCCCGGCTGGCCAGCCACCCCCTGGCCCAAGACCCCGGGGCGGCCCCAGAAAGCATCGTCCTCCCAGCATCTACAGGACAAACCACACCAGGGACCAACTGCGGGACCTCACATAACCCTTACGGCCAGCCCTGGAGGCTGGAAGAACATCCTCTCTTCCCAGAGGGTCACTTGGAAGCTCTGCGTCTGACATGGACAGGCGGAGGGTCCCGGATGGCAGCCGGACCACGAACATAAACCCCATGGGTTGAAAGCACGGTCTCCCCTTCAAGACAACGTGCGGCAGTGAACTCCCAGGGATCCCAGTCAACTTCAAGGAGGTATCACAGGGCAGGGTTTGGACCCACCTGGGGTCCCCATGACAGACACCCAGACAGAAGACATCCAGGACTCCAAGGTGCACACAAGAAAAAAAATGCGCATAAGTGCAGCAACCGTCGGGGACACCCCCCACATCCTCCCCGCACACCCACCCGCCAAGTGTCCCGGACGTGCAGCCCCGTTTGGGGTCCTGGGGGGTCCCCGGGGCCGGCTGCACCCTGCCCGCTGCGGCGCCCTCGCGCCCGCCCCGCCGGCCCCGAGCCCGAGGAGCCTCGGGTTACCGGCCGCGCTCGGGTTACCGCCGCCCCGCGCGCACTCACCGCGGGTCTCGGCCTCCAGCGCGCAATCGGGGTCCGCCGGCGCCAAGAGCCGGACTCTGCCGGCGCCGTCGGGCGGCCCGAGCCTTTAACCGCGCCCGGCCCAGCGCAGAGGTCCGCCCCGCCCGGACACGCCCCCGGCCACCTCGCCCTGGGCCCCGCCCGCCTCTGGGCGGGGACGCGAGCGCGGCCCCCAGAGATGGGAGGATGAGAAAGAGGCGTGGAAGGGTGGCGAGAGACAGAAAAGGACAGAGGTGGAGACTGAGAGGGAGAAAGTGACAGGTGGAGAGGTGTAGTCAAACCTGGACACCTAGAAGCCCCAAACCATTAGGCTTCCCGCCCCCTGCGACTGTCTGGCCTCATCAGCGTCCAGTTCCCCCTTGGAACCACATCAGCACCCCCCGTACCCCCCAGCTCAGAGCTTGCTCACAAGCTTGGACAGAGGGCCCTAAACTATCACCCGGGGGCCCCAGAGACTCCCCCCCCCCCCAAGGAGCCTCCTCTGGGGCCCCCAGGAATTCTCAGACCCCACCAGCTACTGGGAAGCCGCCCTTCCACTCTCTCCGAATCCTAGGCCTGACCCACCCACCCTGAGACTGTGCGGCTAGCAGCAGCCTCTCCCTCCAGGAAGCCCTCCAGACTCAACAAGCAACACCAGACTGGTTCTGCTCCCCACCCTACCGTCCCCACCCACTGCCAGTCACCATGATGACCCTCTGGCCAGGATGTTGTCCTTGGCCAGCCCATCTGCCCCAGATGTGTCCAGACAGAATCAGCCCCGCCTCTGGATGTGTCGTCCTGGGTCGGTGGGGGGCGGGGGGATGGTGGTGGCTGACCTTAGCAAGTGGGCAGACAGATGGAAAGACAAGTGTAAGGAATTCCATTTGTCCCAGCAGGAGGTAAACATAGAAGATTTCTTCTTCTCGCTTTATTTTAATAATGCTTTCTCACTTGCTGCTGGGCCCTTGGGGAGGGTGGGTAGGAAGAGGGGGACCTGTTTCTAGGTGGAGTAGACAAGATACAAATAATTGAAGCTTTGCTGCTTGGAATAGGCAGAAGGGAGGCCAGGGAAGACGACGTGAAGGATGTGACATTCGAGCTGGAACTTCAGGGAGAGGTTGGATTTCAACAGGTGCAGGAGAGGGGGTGGGGCTTAGGCACAGAGAAACTGGAGGGTGTGGCTTGGTGGGTGGCTTTCCCTGGCCTTGGGGTGTGAGAGGTGAGGAGGCTGGAAGGACAAGGGGTCGACTGTGAAGGGCCTTGAAGGCTTGAGTGACTGGGGGTGGATCTGGTGGGCAATGGGGAGTCACAGATGGTGCTTGAGCAGGAGAGGTGCCCCCTGCTGGTTGGTTTGTTTTAAAGCTCATTAGAGCTGTCTTTTTATTAGTTAATTTTTTAAACTTATACTTGACATATCATTAGAGCCTATTTTTTTAGGGATGTGGGTTTACTTTTGCCGATGACACTGGCAAAAGGAGCTCATTAGAGACACTGTGGAAAATATAAAAATTCACAAAGAGCAAAGAGCTTGAGAGAGACCCCTCCAGAGGGCAGGGGCAAGTGGTGGGGTAGCTGGGACCTGAGAAGGGACTGGAGCTAAGGTCCAGCAGGTCGTCCATCACATTGGTCACTGGCTCAGTGTGGGGTTCTAGGGACCAGAGAAGGAGAAGAGGACAGGGCACCCACATGGCTTCTCTACTGTCAGAGAGGTGGAGATCAGAAAGGAAGAACAAGCGCAAAGCCCTGGGAAGGAGGATGCTCTGAGAGTGGGCTTTTTGGCTACGTGACCTTAAGTAAGTCACATAACCACTCTTCGCCTCCCTCCCGTCTGGACAAGACCATGGGATGAGACGGTATCTGCGGGGCGCTCAGCCTCACATCTGGTGGAGAGCACAGGCTGGGCGCACATCAGCTCTTTGAGCTTGCACTTGGATTTGGGCTACCCCACCAGTCCTCAGCCAGGGCAGATTTTCCCCTGAGGGTACACTGGGCAATGTCCCGAGATACTTTTGGTTGTCACACTGATTCGGGGAGGGGGCGGTGCTGCTGGCGTCTGGTGCCCGACATCCTCCAATGCACAGGACAGCCCTGGCCACACAGAATGACACAGGCCCAGATGTCAACAGTGCTGAGATTGGTAAACCCTGGGTCACCTCCAGTCTAAAAGGCCCGTGGAACATTCAGGGAGGCACCGAGGAGGCAGCTAGGCCCAGAGAGCAAGCAAAGGGCTTTTCCTGGGGCTGCAAAAGCTCACAGCAGACTTTCAGGGGCAGAGTTAAAAAGAAAAGGGATCTCCCTGCACCCTGCTGATGCAATGATGTAAAATGGTCTGGCCGCTGTGGAAAACAGTTCGGCGGTTCCTCAAAAAGCTAAACATAGACTTACCATGTGACCCAGAAATTCCACTCCTGGGTATAGACCCCAAATAATCAAAAGCAGGTTCTCACGCGTATACTTGCACAGGAGTGCTCGAGACAGCACTATTCACGATCATCAAAAGGTAGAAACATCCCGAATGTCCATGAATGGATGAAGAATTGTGGTCCATCCATACAATGGAATATGATTCAGTCATAAAAAGGAATCAGTCCTGATCCATGATCCAAAGTGTGGGTGAGCCTCACAAACATTGTTCCGAGTGAAAGAAGCTAGACACAAAAGGTCACACGTTGTTTTATTCCATTTATATGAAATATCCAGAACAGGCAACACCTTAGAGACAGAAAAGGAAATTATGGTTGCCAGGGGCTGGGAGAGGGGAAATGGGGACAGAAACCAATACCCTGGGGGGGAATGGCTGTGTGGTATCTTTTTGGGATGACAAAAATGTATTGGAACTAGATAAAAGTGATGGTTGCACAACACTGTGAATGCACTAAATGCCACTGAATCATACCCTCAATTTTTTTGAAAGAGGATTCTAGCAGGAAACAGATGGAATACTGCAATGGGATAATCTGAAGAGAGTTTAAGAAAAGTGATATTTTCAAAGGGATAGTGCAGCACGCTGAGGGTTAATAGCAACCAGGAGCAAATCATTGCCACCTTTAGCACCTGGGGCCAAGGGGCCGGAACCTGGACATCATAGGGCTAGGTGGAGAGGACTGCCTGGCAGGAGCTGTGAACCTTGCAAGGCACACAGCCAGCCTGCATGGAAAAGAGATGAGGTAGAAATACCTTGACCTCACTTTCCTCCCTCTCTCCAGTGCCTGCTGTGGCTCCCTATTGGCTGGATCCAATTGGGAGCCACAAGGCAAGGAGTCCATCGAGTGGTCCACGTAAGTTAGCCTCCTGGGACACAGAATGGGGGAGGGATCAGAAAGGTGGCGACAGGACAGGACCTATCTGATATTTCAAGCAAAAAAGAGAGCAGTTCAAAGGTGAGGGGCAAATGGAGTGTCAAATGGCCCCTTCCAATTTGTGCCAGCCACTCTCCTCCCCACGCACGCACGCGCCACTTGGGACCATTGTACCAAACCCACCGAGAATCTCTCTCCCACTTGAAAGCCTTTGCATATGCTATTCCTTCTGCTTGGAATTCTCTTCCTGCCACCCACCCAGCTAACTCCTACTTACCCTTCGGATCTCATCTCAAAGGTCATTTTCTCTGAGGGATTCCCCAACCACTGGGTGCAGTTCAAACCCACACTCTGCAGCCGCAGCCCCTGTGTGTCCCAGAAAAATCACTCTTGGAATGATCTCGGGACTGTCTCCCTAGATGGGGCTGTGAGCTCCATGCAGGTGGACAGAGTCTTTCTCATTCCCTGCATTTTCCCCAGCCCCAGCTGGCACACTGCATGTATTCATTCAACAAACACCAAGTTCCCACACAGTACCAGGCATTGTTCTACAGTGAACAAACAGAAACACAGAATCTAAAAACGAGTATATTCTGTGTGATACGTGCTATGGAGGAAAATCCAGCAAGGTAAGGAGATGGGGAAGGTGTCTCTGAGGAGATGATATTTGAGCAGAGACCTTAAGGGAGGGAAGAAAGGCATCCCAGGCAGAGGACATAGCTTGTGCAAAGGCCCTGAGGCTGGACAGTGCCTTAAGGAACAGCCAAGAGACCAGTGAGGCTGGAGCAGGGTGATTGAGGGGGGGAGTGGGAGAAGATGAGAACAGGGAAGTGACAAGGCAGATTATGTAGGACCTGAGGGACCACTGGGAGGACTTAGGTTACTACTCTGAGGAAGGTGGAAGCCACAGAGGGCTCTGAGCAAAAGAGGATGTGGCCTGACGGGTTTTGTCACTGGCTCCCTCTGGCTGCAATATCATGGGCAGACCAAAGGGGGAGCAAGGGCTTCCTAAGCACCCAGCACTGGAGGGACTGAAAGTTGCAAAAGGTGGTGGAATTAGGCGTTTGTTTTAAACGACGAGCTGATAGGATTGGTGACAGATTGGATGTGACTCCCAGGGGTTTGGACGTGGACAACAGTTAGGTTAGAGCTTTTAATGGAGTGAATAGAAGCGGGGTGGGGAGGGTAGAGATAAACACAGGTACCCAGGGAGATAGGGGTGGGGGGAGGTAGAAGGGAGAAGTTCAGGTGGAAATTCAGGTCTTTATTGCTTCATTATCTAATCGCAATAAAGACCCAGGTGGGTGCAGGAAGATGTCTTGGGGCAGGTGGAAAGAGGTGAGGTCCTTGTCCTTAGAAACTAGAGCGATGGACAGCAAGGTCCCCTAGAAAGGGAGACAGTAGGGGTAAAGGTGTGGTTGGGGAGGGGGCGGGGGGCAGGGAGCACCAAGGTGGGAAGGGAGGACCTTTCCCTCTGCCCTGGGGATTTGGGGTGGAGAAGAGTGATACCTCTCCCTTCTGAGCCAGAAATCCTAGTGATGGAATCGGGTCACTCTGGAGGAGGTTTGATGGGAGGTGGGGAACAAGATTCTCACCAAGTATGGCTGGGGAGGTGTCCCCTCTGGCCTTTGCCTGGAGTGACCCGGCCCCCTCCCCTCCTCCACACACACCTGCTTCTATGTCCCCATAGTCCACGGGGATTAATCACCACCTTCTACCAGGGCCCAGGGACACAGGATTAGTGAAAGAGAGGGAAAACGATGCTTCTGACACCCAGCGAACCTGTCATGCCAATCAGACTCCACCTTCTTATTCCTCAGCCAATTAAATGCTCGCCTATCCCTCAGCCAATCAAACTTCAATCTCCTGTTTCTCATCCTATTAGACTGCGCCTTCTGCCCACTCACTCAACCAAACTCTGCTCGCCTACCCCTCAGCCAATCAGACTCTGCCTTAGCCAATTGAACTACGCCCAGATCTGCTCACCTAACCAATTACTGCCACTTTCCAGTCCCTTAGCCAATCAGGTTCTGCCTCCCCTCCCCAGCCTATCAGAAACAACCCTCTTGACCCTCAGCTAATAAGAATGCCCCTTTAGGAGAAGCCGACAGGTGTCTAGGTCTGGCTCTGCCACTTGCCAGCTCTGTGACCTTGGGTACACTTCCTAACCTTTGTGTGCTGCTTTTTTCTCAACTCTAAAATCACCCTCCTTCCCTCTTAAGATGGTCCTAAGGCTCCAACAGGCAAGGGAGTGTGAAAAGTGGTCCATCCCCAAGAAAATGTTGTGTAAACGTCCCTTATTACTTCTCCTCCAACTTCTCCTTCCCCCAAATCCCCTAAAGCTGTTCCCTCTGCTGGAATGCTCTTCCCTGTGGGATCAACTCCCAGTCATCCTTCAAAGCTCCTGCAGCAACACCCTGACCCAGAAAACTTTCTCTATGTTCTGGCTATCAAAAAACATTTAAGTAAAACAGAAACCTTCCTATACCCTCTTCCCAGGCTGTACGCTAGCTCCCCAACTGGGAACCACATGGGGCTGCATTTGCCCCCAAGCTGGGAACATCAGAGCCCAGAGCTGGGAGCTTTGGGAGCTCCAGAATCTCCCAGCATGAAGCTGGGCACAGAGTGTAGGTGCCATTCAGATGGTTGCTGACCAACCGAGCCAGTGAAAAAATCAATTTTAATACTGATCAGCTGGAGGGAAGTCCAAAATTGGACTTTTGGAGGCGAGGGGGGCAGGTTGTTAAATCCCTTAAAATCATGTATAAAATCATGAGTTTATTCTTCAGGGAAGACTAGGACCATAGCTTTCCCTAGATTTTGAAAAAGAAAATGTTTTTTTTTTAAAAAAAAAAAAGTAAGAAAGAAAAGAATTTTGTTTTTTAAGTTGGAGGCCCAGAGAGGGATAGTGACTTGCCCAAGGTCACACAGCCTGGTGGGGACAGAGTCAGGACTTGAACTCTATGGCTCATCTGAGGAGCATCCCTAGACTCCAGTGCTGAGCATGGAAAAGGCCTTCATCCTCATCAGCTTATTTAGGAAGAAAGAAAATTCATATTGATAAGAATAATCAGCCCAGTAGTCAGTCAGTCAACAGATGTTTCCTGAACACTGAGTGCCCAGGGATGCAGCACTCGGCAGGACAGGTCCCTGCCCTCCTGGGGATTCCATTCAACTGAAGGAGGCAGCAATGCCAAACAAGCACATGGATAACAGTAGTATCAGATAAGGATCTGAGTACACAGGATGAGGTCACAGGGAGGGACTGGGAACATAGTTTAGATAAGGTGATCAGGGAAGGCTTCTAGGAGGAAGTGATGATTTTTTCATTTGTTTAATTTTTATTTTTAATTATTGTGGGTACATAATAGTTGTATATCTTTATAGGATCCATGTGATGTTTTGATACAGGCATACAATGTGAATTAATCAAATCAGGGTAAGTGGGGGATCCATCACCTCAGGCATGTTACATTTCTTTTTGTTAATTAAGAACATTCCAGGCCGGTCATGGTGGCTCATGCCTGTAATCCTAGCACTCTGGGAGGCCGAGGCGGGTGGATCGTTTGAGCTCAGGAGTTCCAGACCAGCCTGAGCAAGAGCGAGACCCCATCTCTACTAAAAAAGAAATAGAAAGAAATTAGCTGGAAATATATACAAAAAAAATTAGCTGGGCATGGTGGCACATGCCTGTAGTCCCAGCTACTCGGGAGGCTGAGGCAGGAGGATCGCTTGAGCCGAGGAGTCTGAGGTTGCTGTGAGCTAGGCTGACGGCACGGCACTCTAGCCGGGGCAACAGAGTGAGACTCTGTCTCAAAAAAAAATTCCAATTCCACTCTTTTAGTTATTTTAAAGTATACCCTAACATTAATGATTCTAATCACTTTGTTGTGCTATCAAGTATTATTCATTCTGTCTAACTACATTTTTGCACTCATTAACCATCCCCACTTTATCTCTCCCTCCCTGCTAACCCCTTCCAACTTCTGGTAACCATCATTCTACTCTCTGTCCCCGTGAGATTAATTGTTTTTAATATTTAACTCCCACATGTGAGTGAGAACATGCGAGATTTGTCTTTCTTTGCTTGGCTTGTTTTGCTTAACATAATGTTCTCCAGTTCTATCCATGTTGTTGCGAATGGCGGGGTGTCATTCTTCATTGTGGCTGTGCAGTATTCCATTGTGTCTGTCCATTCATCCATTGATTGCATTTCTTGGCTATTATGAATAGTGCTGCAATAAACATGGGAATTCAGATATCTTTTCAATATACTGAATTCCTATCCTTTGGATATACACCCAGCAGTGGGATTGCTGGGTAGTATGGTAGTTCTATTTTTGGGTTTTTGAGGAACTTCAATACTGCTTTCCATAGTGGTTGCACTAATTTACATTCCCCCAACAAGATACGAGGGTTCCCCTTTCTCCACATCCTTGCCACATTCGTTATTGCCTGTCTTTTGGATAAAAGAGATTTTAACTGGGGTGAGACGATATCTCATTGCAGTTTTGATTTGCATTTCTCTGATGACTAATGACGTTGAGCATTTTTTTTCATACACCTGTGGGCCATTTGTATGTCTTCTTTTGAGAAATGTCTAGTCAGATCCTTTGTCCATTTTTTAACCAGATTATTTGATTTTTTTTCTTACTGAGTTGTTGGAGCTCCTTATATATTCTAGTTATTAATCCTTTGTCACATGAGTAGTTTGCAAATATTTTCTGCCATTCTGTGGGTTGACTCTTCACTTTGTTGATTGTTTTGCTGTTGTTGTTTGTTTTGTTTTGTTTTTGCTGTGCAGAAGCTTTTTAGCTTGCTGTGGTCCCATTTGTCCAATTTTGCTTTGGTTGCTTGTGTTTGGGGGTATTACTCAAGAAGTCCTTGCCCAGGCCAACGTCCTGAAGAGTTTTCCCAATGTTTTCTTTTAGTAGTTTCATAGTTTCAGGTCTTAGATATGAGTCTTTAATCCATTTTTATTTGATTTTTGTATATGGTGAGAGATAAGGGTCTAGTTTCATTCTTCTGCATACGGATGTGCAGTTTTCCCAGCACCATTTATTGAAGACACTGTCCTTTCCCCACTGTACATTCTTGGCTCCATTGTCGAAGATAAGTTCACTACAGATGTGTGGATTTATTTCTGGGTTGTCTGTTGCATGATCTATGTGTCTGTTTTTATGTCAGTACCACGCTGTTTGGCGTTTCTACAGCTCTGTAGTGTAATCTAAAGTCAGGTAATGTGATTCCTAGAAGGAAGTGATGTTTGAGTGATCCCTGAATGATGGGAAGACATGATTACGAGCATTCCAACCAAAGCCTGCAGCAAGTGCAAAGACCCTGGGGCTGGAATGAGGGTGGTATCCTCCAGGAGCTAGAGGCCAGTAGGCTGGGGGACCCAGTAGGAGAGATCAGAAGGGTTGGTAGAAGCTGGATTGTGAAAATTCTTATAGGGTTCCACTGTGTGCCAGGCAGAAATAAGAGGGAAAGGGGAAGGGTACCCCGGAACAAAGAAACCAGCAGCAACCAATGGCTGGAGGCGGGAAAGTGCCTGGCATGCCCCCATTTGAGGCCCTGGAAATCACCCTGCCTATGGCTGTGCTGATATAAACGGAAGAGCAGAGAGGGGGCGTGAGTGGGTTAGGTTAGGGCAAAGGTAGCTCAGCCTCCTCCACCAGAGAACCAGTTGCTGTCATTCATGACCACAGGCCACCACAGGCTGACTTGGCAAGATTTTGCATTGTCAAAGGTCAGCTCCCTGCAGACCAAACCAAGACAGCAGCAAACGCCCTCCCTAGAGAACCTGTCTTTGGAATCTCTCCTCACTGGCTTCTGGAACGGTTAGGAAGCTTCAGGAAACTTCTCAAAAAGGCTTGCAGGCTGGGTTGAGGTCTCACGAATTCCTGTGTGACTTTTGACAAGTGACTCCACCCCTCTGAGCCTCGGTTGACCGCTTTTTGTCTGTTTGCTCCATTTGTAAAGCAAACGTTTGATACAGGCTCCATCCTCTGCCTACATTATCAAATTAGTTTTCCTCAATAAGGCTGTGAGGTAGGGACTTGAATTATGATCATTTACAGGTGGAAAAGCTCACAGTGAGAATGTAACTCGCCCAAGTTGGGAGTTAAACACAGGTCAGATTCCAGGGACTGTGAGGCTATTTGGTGGACAATCCTAAGACCCTCGTTAACCAGTGGGTGGCAACCAATGGTCACTTAGCAGATGGGAGCTATTCTAATGGTTATTAACCTCAGACTGGCATGGGACCACATCTCCCAGCCTCAGTTTCCTTGTCTGCAAAATGGGGGTGTTAACCAGTCTCCACTTAGAATTCTCTCCTCAATGGCTTTGGGTGGCATCAGAGATATAAAATGTGTAAAAATAAACGGTGGGGTTTGGTAGTTCCTCAAAAAGTTAAACATAGAGTTATCACATGACCCAGCGACACCATGCCTAGGGACATACCCCAAATTATTGAAAACAAATGTTCAAGCACATGCACACAAATGTTGATAGCAGTATTCTTTACCATGGCCACACGCGGGGACAAACCAAACGACCATCCAATGATAAGAGGATAAACAAAATATGTCCCACCCATGCTATGGGATATTATTCAGCCATAAAGAGAAGTGAAGCCCTGACACATGCTACGACCTGATGCCGAGTGAATGAAGCCAAGCACAAAAGGTCACATAGTACATGGTTCCGTTTATCTGAAATGACCGGAATAGATTAGTCTGTAGAGACAAAAAGCAGATTGGTAATTGTCAGTGGCTGGTGGAAGGAGGGGTTGCCGGGGACGGGAAATGATTGCTCAATGTGTACAGGGTTTCCATCTGGTATGATGCAAATGTTTGGGGACTAGGTAAAGGTGATGATTGCACAATATTGTGAATGTACTAAATGCCATGGAACTGTACACTTTAAAAATGATTAATTTGGTGTTACATGAGTTTCACCTTCATAAGTAAATAAATACACAAAAAAATGATGGGAAGCTGGTTGATAGAATCTCGTTCCCCAATTCCTTTGCCAGGAGATTAAAAAAAAAAAATCATTATTCCCATTTTATTATTTTTTCATTTTATTTATTTTATTGTTTTGATTTATTTTATTTTTTTATTTCAGCATATTACAGGGGTACAAATGTTTAGGTTATGTATATTGCCCTTGCCCCACCCGAGTCAGAGCTTCAAGTGTGTCCATCCCCCAGACGGTGCTCACCGCACCCATGAGGTGTGAATATACCCATCCCCTCCTCCACCTCTCATCTGCGACACCCGATCAATGTTATTATTATATGTGCACTTAAGTGTTGATCAGTTAATACCAATTTGATGGTGAGTACATGTGGTGCTTGTTTTTCAGAGATGGAGAGATCAAGGCACAATAAGGGGAGTGAGGAAGCCTGGATTGGTCTCGGGGTCTTCCTGACCTCAGGCAGATTTACTCCGGTGGCCACAAGCCACACAGGTGACAGACACACACAATGAAGTCACCACCCTTGAGCACAGGTGGCTCAGCTAGAGGGCAGAGACTGGACAGCTTGACCCAGTACTTTTTCCCTGGCCCAGGAAAGCCCAGCCAGGGAGGACCAGAGCTAAGGAACTGTCATTTATTCAGGCAGAAAACCTTCCTGAGTTTTCACCTTTCCATGCCAGTCCTGTGCTGAATGCCCCAAGATGACTCAGCCCTGGGGCCGGCCCTCAAGGAGTTCCCAATCTAGAGAGCATCAATTTGACACAGATGCTCCCAGCCTCTCTTGGAGTCAGGGCTGAACCGAAGAAAGGAGCTTGGAACTGGGGATGCCAAAAGGAGGAAGCCAGACGGAAGGAAAGGTTTCTTGGAAAACGGAATATTGGAGATGGGTTTTGAAGAATGTATAGGAATCCACCGGGTCAGATGAAGAGGACTGGGAGTATTTTACACACTCACGTACTTTACTAGTGGGGATGCAAAGTGGTATAATCTCTGGGGAGGGGAAATTGGGAATATCTGGCAAAATTACATATGCATTTATCCACTTACAGGGAAGTGAAATAAGCCAGTCACAAGGACAAATATTGTATGATTCCACTTACATGGGGTACCTAGAGTACTCAGATTCATAGAGACAGAAAGTAGGATGGTGAGTGCCAGGGGCTTTGAGGAGGGGGAAATGGGAAGTTAGTGTTTAATGGGTACAGAGTTTCGGTTGGAGAAGATGAAAAAGTTCCGGAGACGGACGGTGGTGATGGTTGTGCAGCAACATGAATGTACTTAATGTCATAGAACTGTACAATTAAAAATGGTTAAAATGGGCCGGGCGCAGCGGCTCAGACCTGTAATCCCAGCACTCTGGGAGGCCGAGGTGGGAGGATCGCTTGAGCTCAGGAGTCTGAGACCAGTCTGAGCAAAAGCTGAGACCCTGTCACTATTAAAAATAGAAAAATTAGCCAGGTGTGGTGGTGCGCACCTGTAGTCCCAGCTTCTTAGGAGGCTGAGCCAGGAGGATCATTTGAGCCCAGGAGTTGGAGGCTACAGTGAGCTATGATGATGCCACTGCACTCTAGTCAGGCAACAGAGCAAGACTCTGCCTCAAAAAAAAAAAAAGTTTAAAATGGTAAATTGTATGTTATGTATATTTTACCAAAATAAAAAAAAATAGTGTAATTACCTCATTTGACCCAGTAACTCTAAGTTTCATGTGTGATAGTACTATATTTAGTTATAGTGATATTTTTAAATGTGGAGTAGATGTAATAGTGAGGTGAACTTTGCAATAATAACAGATTAATAATAATAATTATTATTATTATATTAATCCTGCTATTGGAGCTGTTTTTTTTTTTGTTGTTGTTGCCCAGGCTAGAGTGAGTGCCGTGGCGTCAGCCTAGCTCACAGCAACCTCAAACTCCTGGGCTCAAGCAATCCTCCTGCCTCAGCCTCCCGAGTAGCTGGGACTACAGGCATGCGCCACTATGCCCGGCTAATTTTTTTCTCTATATATATATTTAGTTGTCCATATAATTTCTTTCTATTTTTAGTAGAGACGGGGGTCTCGCTCTTGCTCAGGCTGGTCTCGAACTCCTGACCTTGAGCAATCCACCCGCCTCGGCCTCCCAGAGTGCTAGGATTACAGGCGTCAGCCACCGCGCCCGGCCTGTTTTGTTTTTTTGTTTTGTTTTTTTTTGAGACAGAGTCTTGCTCTGTTGCCTGGGCTAGAGTGCCGTGGCATCAGCCTAGCTCACAGCAACCTCAAACTCCTGGGCTCAAGCAATCCTCCTGCCTCAGCCTCCTGAGCTGGGACTACAGGCATGTGCCACCATGCCTGGCTAATTTTTTCTATATATATATATTTTAGTTGGCCAGATAATTTCTTTCTATTTTTAGTAGAGACGGGGTCTCACTCTTGCTCAGGCTGGTCTCGAACTCCTGACCTCCAGCGATCCACCCGCCTCGGCCTCCCAGAGTGCTAGGATTACAGGCGTGAGCCACCGCATCTGGCCTAGTTTGGAATTCTTTATATAAAAAAAAATATGTTGAAAGCCCTCTGCCCTGTGCCATTCTCTTGAGCAGGGGGATGACAGCTAGAAACCGTGGATGCTTGGTGAGTATTGCCCCCAGGGAGTGCCAACATCTGGTCCCATTCACCCCACACCAATTCTTGGCCCCTTACACACTGCCAAGGGCTGAGCTCACCCTGTCTTTGCGGTATCCCATGTCCTCGGTTGCAAAACTCCCTCCCCACCAGTTCCAGGGCCGAGCGCCTGACAGATTAAATCTCACCTCTGCTGTCCCAGAAGGGTGCAACTGCAGTCAACGTCTGGGGATGGCAGAAAAGCCCCAGCTGGGGGCTGTGGGGTCAGTGGCTCGCATCACGACTTGGTTTCTTCCCTTTCGTGAATTGGGTTCAGCCAGTTCTGGGGCTGGCCAGCCCCAGCTTTCATGATGTGGCTGTAGTCGTAGACTGGCTCAAGGCCCAGCCCTAAGGCCCAGCTGACAGCTGGGGGAAGCCGGGGGCCAGCAGGGAAGCCCTGGCATTGGACAGGTGCCCCAGATGCAGAAGTGATAAATGACTGTGAGTCTGGACTCCTCTAGGACACGGGAGTCCAGCCATGATCATAATTGAGTGGATTATTCCCGTGGGCTGGGCTGAGCCTCTGCTGGGGAGGCGGAGGGCAGGTGAGTGGGACAGCAGGAACTCGGGCTGCCACTGTCCCCAACTCACCCAATGCTTTCCACATGCTAGGCGCTGTCCTAAGCCGTTTACAAGTATCACCTCGTTTAACCTTCACATTCACAGTAACCCTACAAAGTTGGGACTATTCTCCCGTTTTAGGGATGGACAAAATGAGAACCAGAGAGAAAGCCACTTGTTTAAGCTATTAGTAGTAAGCAGCTCAGCAGGGGTCAGCAAACTTCTTTTTTTTTTTTTTTTTTTTTTAAGACAGTCTCACTCTGTGGCCCTGTCTAGAGTGCAGTAGCATCTTCACAGCTCACTGCAACCTCCAACTCCTGGGCTCAAGTGATCCCCCTGCCTCAGCCTCCCGAGTAGCTGGGGCTAGAGGCACGCACCACTACGCCCAGCTAATTTTTCTATATTTTGTAAGTATGGGGTCTCACTCTTGCTCAGGCTGGTCTCGCACTCCTGAGCTCAAGCAATCCTCCCACCTTGGCCTCCCAGAGTGCTAGGATTACAGGTGTGAGCCACTGTGCCCTGCTCCTGGCTAATTTTTTTTTTTTTAATTTTTTGTAGAAATGGAAGTCTCGCTATGTTGCCCAGGCTGGTCTCAAACTCCCAGCCTCAAGCATTCCTCCTTTCTTGGCCTTCAGAAGTGCTGGGATTACAGGAGTGAGCCACCTTGCCCAGCCTGCATATTTTGAGTATACTAAATACCACTAAATTGTACAATTTAAAATGGTGAATTTTATGTTAGGTGAATTTCATCTCAAAAAACAAAATAGGTTTGGAATGTGTTGAAAAAACAAAACAAAAAAAATTATTAAAACAGACAGCCGGCTAATGGGCTGTGGTTTGCTGACTCCTGCTCTGTGACATCTCTTAACAAAACCCAGAGCTAGGCTGGGTGCGGTGGCTCAGGCTTCTAATCCCAGCATTTTGGGAGGCCAAGGGGAAGGATCTCTTGGGCAACAGAGGGAGACCCTGTTTCTAAAAAACAAAAAAACCCAAGAGCTGAATAAAAAAACACAGGCACCTAAAATATTAGCTCAGAGCCCCACGCATAGTGGTTTTCATTGTTATTGTCAGGGTCTCATTAGTGCCACCACAGTGAATCAACTCTGACCTTCAGCCCAAGCCCAGCCCTGTCCCAGGTTCTGCTTGAGAGGCAAGGCGCAGGGCTCTGCCTGTGTGTGCCAAGGCTGACTCCGTGAGAGCTGGCCCCACGCCCTAGTCAGTGGCCACTCTCGGGAGACCCCTGGTCTGTCACAGCCTGGAGGGGCCTCGACCTCCCCTGGCAAGTGGGAGGGAAACTGGGGTGGGGGTGACTCATCGTGGGATTCCCAGCCTTCCTGCTGCCTCCCCGGCACAGCCCATCCCAGATGCATTGGTATGTGGGTGAGTGAACGTGTGTGCGTGTGTTTCAGAGCCCAAGCCCAACCCCAAACTGACCCCATATCCTCAATTGGGTTTGGTTTTCCATGCATGTAGCAGTCCCTCCCTGCCACCCACTTGGTCCCGAGCCTGTGCTGGGCACTTCTGAGCACCCCAAGAGAACTTGACATCTCCTAGTCTGGGGGAGACAGAATTGGATAGAGAAAGTCCCAGCCCTGCAAGCACAGGCCTTGGACAAAGGAAGGAACCCCAAGCCACAGAGCTGGGAAGAAGAAAGGGGAGCAAGGGGCAATCGGGAAGGCTTCCTGGAGGAAGAGTTCTTCCCCAGAAGGTCACACATCCTAAGTAGACCCTGTGGAAAATGCCGGCCACCTGGGACACGCCCTTGGCTCAACACAACACAGCCTCTGCCCCAACTCCCAGCTTTAAAAGGAAATCAACACTGCCCAGCTGGGTGGCCCATGAATTCCTGGGTGTGAAGTTGTCTGAGGGCCGTCTTTGAACATTTCCCCTTCATGAAGGGTCTGACCCAAGCCTGGGCTGGTGCCCTGGAAGCCTCAGCCTGGGATATTGGAAACACACGCTGGGTTTGGAGCCGCATCCTATCCTGAGTTCTAGCTGTGTGACGTTGGGCAAGTCACCTAACCTCTCTGAACTCAGCCTCCCACTAGGTAAAATGAGGATAAATGGGGGGCAAGGATTAAATAAAACCACAAGGGCCCCCCACAACTCCTGTCAGTAGGGAGAACAGAGGAGCCAACCCAGGATCCACCGTTGGATCAAGGTCATTCCCAAACCAGGTGAGAATCTCACCAAGTGGGGATCTCACATAAGAGGCACCCCTCCACATTCTGGGGGCTCCACCCTGGCAGACGCAGGGCCAGGACCAGGGCAAGACCAGTGAGGTGAAAAGATAAGATCAGAATTTCTGATTTTTCCTTTTGCTTCTGGCTCCAAATTATCTCAGCACAGCACAGCTACTGGTCCTGTCTTCATTTAAAATCTTAATATTGTATTCATCGTCGATGTTTTGCATTCATGTTGAATTTTAAGACATTGCACTAAAAAAAAATTATTTATCTCAATAATAAAAGATGAGGAGATGAGCCAACAACTGGGAAAAAATACTGACAAAAGATCCATCTGGTAAAGGATTGGTCTCCAAAATAAAAAATAAATTAAAAAAAATCAACTCTTAAAACTCAATAATAAGACATCAATATGATTAAAAAATGAGCCAAAGGCCTAAACAGACCCCTTCCAATGAAGATATAAAGATGCTCTATATCACGTGTCATCAGGTGGATGCAAATTAAAACAACGAGATACTATTAATAATGATACCTATTATAGAATGGCCAAAATCCACATCACTGACAACATCAAAAGCTGGAGGGGGTGTAGAGCAACAGGAACTCTCGTTTGTTGCCGGTGGGAATGCAGAATGGTGCAGCTTGGGCAGGTCCTGGCAGTTGGAAGGCAGTTTGTAAATTTCTTACAAAACTAAACATACTCTTACCGTATACCATCCAGCAGTTGCACTCCTTGTTATTTATCCAAAGAACTTGAAAACTTAAAAGTTCACGCAAAAACCTGCACACAGGTGTTGACAGCAGCTTTATTCGTAATTGCCCAAACTTGGAAGGAACCAAGATGTCGTTCAGTAGGTGAAGGGGTACACAAATTGTGGCGCACCCAGACAATGGGATATTGCTCAGCACTAAAAAGAATTGAGCTGTCAAGCTGTGAAAAGACACGGGGGAAACTTAAATGTATATTACTGAGTGAAAGAAGCCCATCTGAAAAGGATACGCACTGTGATTCCAACTATAGAATGTTCTGGAAAAGGCAAAACTACAGAGACAGTGAAAAGATTGGTGGCTGCCAAGGGCTAGGGAGGACAGAGGGATGAATATGTGAAGCACAGAGGAGTTTAGGGTAGTGAAAATACAGTTGACCTTTGAACAACTCCGGGCTCAGGGGCACTGACCCCCCGACATACACACAGTTGAAAATCTGTGTATAACTTTCGACTCCCCCAAAACTTAACCACTAATAGCCTACTGTTGATGGGAAGCCTTACGGATGACATAAACAGCCAGTGAACGCATGTTTTGTATGTTCTGTGTATCATATGCAGTATTCTTACAGTAAAGTAAGCTAGACAAAAGATAATGTCATTGAGAAAATCCTAAGAAAAAGAAAATGTATTTACTATTCATTAAGTGGAAATGGATCATCATAAAGGTCTTCAGCCTGTGAACTAAAATAAAATGTTAAGGCTCACCCCGCCACCAGCTGACTGAATGGACCCCCTCGTGGCCAAAGGAATATCCTAAAACTAAGTTGCCTGCCAGGAGGAGGGAGGTCAGACGTGCCTCATCATGTCCCCCTCCCTTCTTGGGGACATCCTTTGTAACCCATTAACAGGCCTAAGGGTATGTAGGACAAACCTACAGGCCCTCAATTTACACAACAAATCTATGTCCAGTGGCTTGTCTCTGATAAACAGCAACTATGTTAAAACATTTCAAGCCCTTAGACAAAGCTTCATGTCTTTTTTTTTTTTTAACCACCATGAGGAACTTTATTCACAAGTAACTTTTTAAACTTTTTAAAATTTCTTTTGAATCAATACATAATGTTTATACATATTTATGGGTTACATGTGATATTTTGATATATACATAGAATGTGTAATGATCAAATCAGAGTATTTAAGATATACATCACCTCATTTATCTTTTTTTTTTTTTTTTGGTTGGGACATTTCAAATCTTCTAGCTATTTTTTTTTTTGTTATTATTTCAGCATATTGTGGGGGTACAAAAGTTTAGGTTATGTATATTGCCCTTGCCCCCCCCCAGTCAGAGCTTCAAACGTGTCCATCCCCTAGACAGTGCGCATCGCACTCATTATGTATGTATACACCCGTCCCCCCCCCACCCACATCTGCCCGACACCTGATTAATGTTACTCCTAAATGTGCTCTTAGGTGATGATCAGTGAAACCAATTTGGCTTCATGTCTTTAACCAATTACAAGCCAAAGAATCTTTAAACCCACCTATAACCTGCAAGCCCCCGCTTTGAGATAGCCCACCTTTTCAGGCCAACCCAATGTATGAGTCCCACGTATTGATTTATGACTTTACCTGTAACCCCTGTCTCCCTGAAATGTATAAAACCAAACTGTAACCCAGCCACAGCGAGTCCACTTGCTCAAGGCCTCTTGGGCGTGGCTTCGGGTCACGATCTTCAAATTTGGCTCAGAATAAATCTCTTTAAAATTATTTTACAGAGTTGGTTTCTTTTCCGTTGACAGTCCTCATCGTCTTCACCTTGAGTAGGCTGAGGAGAAGGAGGAGGAGGAGGAGAAGGAAGAGGAGGGGTTGGTCTTGCTGTTTCAGGAGTGGCAGAGGTTGGAGGAGGTGGGAAAGGAGGCAGGAGAGGCAGGCAGACTCGGTGTAACTTTTATTGAAAAAAAAAATCCATGTATATGCATCACATGTACTCACCAGAAAATTGGTTTCCCTGATCATCACCTAAATACAAATCTGGGAACGACACCAATTGGACATCAGACTGAGGTGGGGGGTGGGGGAGGGGATGGGGGTATGCCTACACAATGAGTGCATTGCGCACCGTTTGGGGAGTGGTAACACTTGAAGGTGCTGACTCGGGAAAGGGGGGGTGGGGAAAAAATATGAAACTATTGTTTTTAACTTGCACTGTTCACTTAATAATTTATCATGAATAAAAAAAAAATAAAATAAAAAAAAAATCCATGTATAAATGGACCCCTGAGGGTTAAGCCTGTGTTCAAAGGTCAACTATACTCTGCATGACACTATAGTGGTGGGCACATGTCATTATACATTTGTCCAAACCCATAAAATCTATAACAGCAAGAGTGAACCCTAGTGGGAACTATGAACTCTGGGTGCTGTGGGTACCTCAGTGCAGGTTCATCGACCGTAGCAAATGCATCCCTCCGTTGCGAGATGTTGGTAATGGGGGAAGCTGTAAATGTGGGGAGACAAGGGGTACACGAAAACTCTCTGGCTCTTCTGCTCAATTTTGCCATGTACTAAAAGTGCTCTTAAAAAAGGTAAAATCTTGGCCAGGCGCAGTGGCTCACACCTGTAATCCTAGCACCCTGGGAGGCCAAGACAGGAGGATCGCTTGAGGTCAGGAGTTCGAGACCAGCCTGAGCAAGAGCGAGACCCCGTCTCTACTTTAAAAAATAGAAAAATTAGCGCACAGTGGTACACACCTGTAGTCCCAGCTACTTGGGAGGCTGAGGCAGGACACTCGCTTGAGCCCAGGAATTTGAGGTTGCGGTGAGTTATGATGATGCCATTGCACTCTAGCCTGGGCCACAGAGCAAGACTCTGTCTCAAAATAAATAAATAAAGCCTTTAAAAAAATTATTTATCTTGTTGACTGAGATTTTCAGCTCTGCCTCAAATTTTTTTTTTTTTTTTTTTTTTTGTTGTTGAGACAGAGTCTCACTTTGTTGCCCAGGCTAGAGTGAGTGCTGTGGCGTCAGCTTAGCTCACAGAACCTCAGACTCCTGGGCTTAAGCGATCCTCCCGCCTCAGCCTCCCAAGTAGCTGGGACTACAGGCATGCGCCACCATGCCCGGCTAATTTTTTCTATATAGATTTTTAGTTGTCCATATAATTTCTTTCTATTTTTAGTAGAGAAGGGGTCTCGCTCTTGCTCAGGCTGGTCTCGAACTCCTGACCTCGAGCGATCCACCCGCCTCGGCCTCCCAGAGTGCTAGGATTACAGGCGTGAGCCACCGCGCCCGGCCACTGCCTTAAATTTTGCACCAGGAAGGATGCCTCACCTTGTCCCTGCCTGGGTGGACACCCAGCCCACATCCTCCATGTGGTTCTACCAGGCAGAGCCCCCATCCCCAAATCCTTGGGAACTCAGGCTTGGAGGAGGATATTGTCTCTGACTCCTCTGGGGAGTGGTCTCATACATGCTACCCCTCAGCGCCCTACTTCCTGAGCCTCCACTGTGTGCCCAGCCAGAGTCCCCAGCGGAGGACAGCTGGTATATGAGGGGAATCCCAGGCCTACCTCAGTCTGGGCATTCTCAGACCCGCCCAAGTCCCGCCCAATGCTGAGTCCTCTGCTGAGTGGGTCTCCCGGAAACTCCCCTGGCTGGTTTTGGGGTGGGAGGCCCACAGGGAAGCAATTTACATACACAGCGGCCCAACCACATCAGCCCGCCCCACCTGACTCCAGAATAAAGGGGAGACGGACCCACCCTGCAGGACTCAGCCACGGGTTCCAGGGAAGAGGAAGGACCCCTCACTGCCACCCCAAGTAAGACCAGAAGCCAGCTCCCAGGACAAAGCCAGGGTCCTGAACACCCAAGCCCAAGCCCTGCTCTCAGCTACCTCTGGTGGCTTGGGATCAGGGCCTGGAACCAGATGAGAGGTGATATCTCCTGGTCCCCATTGAAAACAATCCCTGGCCCCGCACCCACCCTCTGCCCAAGCCGGAAGTGTTGGAAGCAAAGAATCCAGGAACCAGTGCCAATTTGAGGCCCCTCCTTCTCTCCCCTCCCCCAGCAAACCTGGTCTTACCAGTCATGCAAGCCGGCAGCTGAGAGTCCCCTCTGGTGGCCAGCAGCAGCTACAGAACTGTCACTGTAGGGAGGTGGCAGGGCTTGCGGGATTGGCCTCAGTCTACCTGTCCCAAGAATGGGCAGAGTTTGCTGGAATCTGAACTCTCTGGCCTCCAGATCCCTCCTGGTATGGGCCTGGCTTACTGACCCTTGGTCTCAGCCTGGGAGGGACAGGATAGGCTGGGGGAGACCTTGAATCTCAGATGACCTTGACCCAAGACACCCTGCTCCATACCCCTATTGTCTCCAACCCACAGCTCTGCCAGAGGCAGCTCTGCCATTCACCGTTGGACTTTGACCGTGGCCGGAAGCTCTGCTCAGCCCTCCAGACGTGCCTCCTTCCAGAACTGCCAAAGTTGTCCACAGAGGTCAAGTGGGTATGTCCCCTGGAAGCTGGAACCCCACAATGATGGTCCAGGGTATCCTTTGGATTCTGCTCAGATCGCTGCTGTGGCCGGAGCCAGGGACAGGTGAGTCCAAGGGCAGAAGCCCGGGGCCAAGACTCTGTCTCTGTAGAAGTGTACTGCTGCTTTCTGTGTCTGGCTGTGTATGGGGTGAGGCCAGAGACCCTAGCATGCCCCAGCTCTCAGGTAACCTCCAGTCTGGGGATATAGATGCTCCCAACCCCATAGGATCAGGGCAGGGATTGGGGGGAAGGACCTGGGGCCTGAGGAGCAAAAATAGGGAAGGCTTCCTGGAGGAGGAGACATAGACAGGAACTAGGACAGGAAGGAGAATGGTGTTTGGTGGAGAGGCAGGAAAGGGCATTTTGGGCGGAGAAGAAAAAAGCTATAGAGGAAGGATAGTGTAGATTGTCTGGAGAAGAGCCTGGATTCCATACAGCAGAGTGTGGAGATTAAGACTTCCTGGGTTCAAATCCTGCCTCTGCTGCTTTCTTGCTATGTGACCTTAGGCAGGTAACTTAACCTCTCTGTGCTTCAGATACCCTATCTGTAAAAGGGGGCTTGTCTCAATCCATTTGTGCTGCTATACCAGAATACCTTGGCCTGAGTAATTTGCAAAGAACAGACATTTATTTCTGTATAGTGCTGGATGCTGGGAGGCCCCAGATGCCAACTCCTTGACCTTGGACTTCCCAGCCTCTAGAACTGTGAGAAATACATTTCTGTTCTTTATAAACTACCCAGGCTCAGATATTCTGTTACAGCAGCACAAACAGACTAAGACAGGGGCCAACAGGACCTACCTCACAGGGGCTGTGAAGATTAAACAAGCTGTTACGTAAGTCACCTAGAGCAGTACGTGGAATACAGTAAATGTTTGCTGAATGTTAGCTACTATTTAACTACCCATCCTGGACCTGGCTCTGGGCCAGGTGACCTAACACTTCTAGGTTCCAGGTTCATCCACTGACTCCCCCCACATGGCACAAGCCCACCCTGCTCCTCCCCCTGGGCATTCTTCCAGTTACCTTTCATACTAACATACCCCAACTCCAAATCCAATACCAAAAACTGTCCATTTTTCCCCCTCAAGATGTGGGGACTCTCTCCACTTTTGTCCACTACACTGGCACCACCTGCCTTCAGCCGCTGTCATCGCTCACCTCCCCACTGTCTCACCTTCTCGACCCTAGCACCCTGAAAATCCATTTCCATTTGGCAGCCAAAGGAACCATCTTAGAATGCCAGCCTGGCCATGTCCCTCTCCTGCTCATAAACATACTATGGCTCCCCAGTGCTCACAGACAGTCTAAGCTCCTTAACCAATAGGCAACAGTCTGTGTGCCTCAGTTTCTTTACCTATACAAGGACAGGGATGGGGGTCTTGGGGTTATCAGATGGAGATCTGGGAGCATGGGGAAGATGTGGAATCAGACAAGGAGGCTCAGGAATGGGTGGGGCTGGGCTGCAGGGCTAACATCGCAACCTCTCTCTTCCTGCAGCTTCTCTGCCTCTGAGTATGGACTCTGTCATTCAGGTCCTGACGGAGATTGAGCAGAAGGCACCAGCAACCGAGCCCAGCCACACCACCTCTGCATGGATGCTGTCAGTCCAGAGCTCTGGCCCCCACAGTCACTTCTACCACTTCCTGCTAGGGGCACAGAGCTTCAGTGCTGCCAAGCTCGGTCCCTACCCTCTAAGCCCAAAGCTGCAAGGCCTGGCCGAGGAGGTATCCCAACATGGTGTATGGGGCGGGCAGGAATTCGGGGTTGTGCTGGCACCTGATGGCTCAACCGTGGCCGTGGAGCCCCTGCTGGTGGGGCTGGAAGCAGGGCTGCAGGGGCGCAGGGTCGTGAACTTGCCCTTGGACAGCACAGCTGCCCCTCCAGATGCGGAAGCCTCCTTTCCAGATGTTGGAGCCACCGCTCCAGATGTAACAGCCATCTCCCCAGGACTCAGGAGTGCTTCTCCAGATGTCACCTCTGCAGATGTCGGAGCCAACTCTTCTCCAGATGCCAGAACTCCAGATGTCCCAGCATCCTTGGCAGATCCCAAAGCCGAGGCTCCAGCTACTATAGACAGCCTCCTAGCAGTCACCGTGGCCAGAAATCTGGGCCTGACCTTCCTCCAGGCCCCGCAGACCCAGAGCCGTCCAGGTCTGGGAACGGAGGGTTGCTGGGACAAGCTCTCTGACCCCCGGATCTTTACGCTCCTGGACCCCAAGGCATCATTGCTCACTGTGGCCTTCCTCAACGGTGCCCTGGATGGGGTCCTCCTTGGAAACTACCTGAGCCAGACCCCTGAGCCCCGGCCACCTCTCAGCAGCCTGCTGCGCCAGTACTACGGAGCTGGGGTGTCCGGAGACCCAGGGTTCCGCAGCAACTTCCGACGGCAGAACGGGGCTGCTTTAATTTCGGCCACCACCCTGGTCCAGCAGGTGTGGGGGGCCCTTGCCCTGCTACAGAAGCTGGAGCCAGTACACCCCCAAATACAAGGCATGAGCCAAGAACAGCTGGCCCAGGTGGCCACCTATGCTGCCAAGGAGTTCACTGAGGCCTTCCTGGGTGAGAAGGTCCCCCATCCCCTGTGACCCTCCCTCTCACAGATTCATACACTCCCAGCCCCATGTGGTCAAGGGAATTCAAGGTTAGGGAGTCCAAAGGGGGCAATAAATGCTATGGTGGGGGTGGGGTGGGGCAGGACAGCTGTACAGATGAGGAAAAGCTAGAGTTGGGCTTTGAGGGATGAATAGGAGTTCATCTGATTTTTTTTTTTTTTTTTTTTTTGAGACAGGGTCTCACTCTGTCACCCAGGCTGGAGTGCAGTGGTGCAATCATAACTCACTGCAACCTCAGACTCCTGGGCTCAAGTGATCCTCCTGCCTCAGCCTCCCGAATAGCTGGGACTACAGGCGATGCCACCCTGCCCAGCTAATTCTAATTTATTTTTTATTTTTTGTAGAGATGGGATCTTGCTCTGAGGCCTAGGCTGATCTCAAACTCCTGGCCTCAAACGATCCTCCCACCTCAGCCTCTCAAAGTGCTGGGATTACAGGCATGAGCCACTGTGTCCAGTCTGATTTTTTTTTTTTTTTTTTTTTTGTGAGGAAGAGGGCATTCCAGGCGGTGGGCTCAGCATATGCAAAGGCACAGAGGTTCAAATGGAAGTTCAGCCAGTTATTCCTGTGCGCCTTTAGGCAAGTTGCTTCACTTCTCTGAACCTCATGTAAAGCTGGATAAATCATTGCTATCTCTTGGATTTGCTGGGTGGTTTAAACAGATGAAGCACATGAAGCAAGTAGTACCCAATTGGACTTCCTTCTCAGTGTCCTTCCTTTCCAGTGCTGGAGAAAGCATTGGGCCCTGGGTTGTAAACGGTCAGAATTCTTGGGTTTTATCCTGAAGGGGATGGGAGCCATAGCGGATATTCCAACAAGACTGGGATGCTGTTAGATTTAGTTTCGTTACTTGGTCCCCAATAGGGACCAGTGTGGGGACAGACTGGACCCTTCCCAAATTTACAAGGACCCCAGAGGATGGACCATATGTGCCTTTTAATGCGGATGCAGGCGGCAGGCCGAGAAACGTTTGCTGACCCCAGCCTTGGACCCCCTTGTTCGCAGGATGCCCGGCCATCCACCCCCGCTGTCGCTGGGGAGCGGCGCCGTATCGGGGCAGCCCAAAGCCACTGCAGCTGCCGCTCGGGTTCCTGTACGTACATCACACGTACGTGCCCGCACCACCCTGCACGGACTTCGCGCACTGCGCAGCCAACATGCGCTCCATGCAGCGCTTCCACCAGGACACGAACGGATGGGATGACATCGGCTACAGGTGGGCGGGGCCCAGCGGGGTCGTGGGCGGGGCCGAAGCGAAGGGGTGAGGTCATACTGGGCGGGGCCTGACGCAGGGGGCGGGCCTTGAACCCGAGGGAAGCAGGAAGGAAGGAGGAGGAGTTTGCGATGGATGGCGTCGAGTCGGAGAGGGGGCGGGGCCTAGGTGGGGGCGGGGCCTTAATAGAGGCCGAGAATAGCGACACAGTGGGACTTTTCGGTCAGGGGAGAGAACTAGAACTGGAGGGGGGACCTGGGAGAGGGGCGGGTCCTGGGGCAGGGTCTGAGTCTGGGGCAGGACAGTGACGGCCTAAGACAGAAAAGGGCTCTGAACTGGGCAAGAACTGGACTTGAGAAAAGGTGGCGAGGGAGGAGAGGGGAGGGGAAAGGGGTGTGGCCAGTGCTGAGGGGAGGATCCCCGGCGACCGGATGGTTCTGGGGTGGCAATTCGTGCGACAGTGGGACGGAGCTGGACTTGACAGAGGCGGTGCCACCGCGCAGGACTTGGGGTCGGTGGCTCTTGTGGCACAAGGGCGGGATCCGGGCGGGGCATCCCTCACGCCACGTGGTTCCTCCTTCCCGTCCTCTCCGCAGCTTCGTGGTGGGCTCCGACGGCTACGTGTACCAGGGCCGCGGCTGGGACTGGGTGGGCGCGCACACGCTCAGCCACAACCACCTCGGCTTCGGCGTGGCCTTCGTGGGCAACTACACGGCGGCGCTGCCCACCGAGGCCGCGCTGCGCACGGTGCGCGACGTGCTCCCGAGTTGCGCAGTGCGCGCCGGCCTCCTGCGGCCAGACTACGGGCTGCTGGGCCACCGCCAGCTCGTGCACACCGACTGCCCCGGCGACGCGCTCTTCCACGTGTTGAGCACCTGGCCGCACTTCAAAGCAGTGAGTCTGCTCTGCCTGCACTACCTCAGCCACCCACCCAACCTTGGCATCACCCCTGCCCCCTACCCAAAAGCCGTCTGTCCATACAACACTAGCCTACCCTGTGACCTTTTGCCCGCACAACCTCTGTCCAGCCCCTAGCCCTGTGTTGCAATCCTCTGCTCAGACTATCTCAGCCCTGAGGATGCTTGTTCAGCTCCTGAATCCGGGACCCCTGATGACAGCTCTTAGGCTGGAGCAACCTAGGTCCAGCCAGCACAACCTTGGCCTGATGACTTCATCCAAGCCCCTGACCCTCATCACTAAAACACCTCTCTGATCACACCTGGATAATCTCATGCCACCTGACACTCCATTTCATTAAGCTATTGATCTGCCCATACTGGCCCGCCTAAAGTTGGCTTTGTCCCCACTCCTTCACTTTGGGCCCTGTCCCCTCCCCATCCAGGGTTCCACTGGGAGGAAGGCAGACCTCGCCACCTCCCACCCCAAGCCTCACACTCCCTCGTCTTTTCTAGACTGTGAAGCCAAGAACTGCCAGGAGGACCTCTCAGAGGTCCAGGAGGGAGCTGCCTGCCATGATCCTGCCAACCACAGACCCCCAATAAAGAGACCATGGAAAGAAAATCTCTGTACATGCATCATGTGTGTTTGCACGCGTTGTCTTAGTTGGGGGTTGCCCAGAAGCAGACCTTGCGACAACGATTCCAGTACAAGTAGTTTACCAAGAGGTGATCTCAGGACATGTCAGCTAGGGAATGAGGTACCAGGGCAGGGAAGGGAAGGCAGCCAGGAAAGGATGCATTATCAAGTAAGTTTCCACTGTGGGCAACCAGAGCTCAGTCTCACAGGGAGCCCTAGGGGAGAACACGGGAAACATATCTCAGAGCCATCCCACTCAAGGGGCGAGAGAACTGGAGTGTTTATACACGAATTCCCATCAGTTATTAGTTGAGGGCTGGTCTCGAGGACATTTTAATTCATTGGCACTTTGGAGCTGCTTGTTACATGGGCAGAATGGACTTCATTTGCCAGATGCAAATAGTTGCAAATGTCACCTACTCAAGGAAGCCCTCCCTGATTTTTCCAGCTCAAAGAGAAGCACTTCTACTCAGCCTATACTCCAATCTGCCTATTTACTTCCAAGTCCTCTTCACCAGCTAGAAATGTCCTGTGCTTGAGTTGGGTATCTCTCTCCCTCACTGGTCTGTATGTGAGCTCTAGGAGAGCAGGAACCAAGTTTATTTAGTCTCCCACCCCATGGCTTCTCCAGCCCCTAGCACATAGTAGGCACTCAGGAAATACTTGTATAGCTAGACAAAGGCTCACATGGTGCACTTTTTGAAACTGATATTATCATCTTGTACAAACAGGCAAACCAAGGCTCAGAGAGAGGAAGTGACTTGCCTGAGGTCACACTGACAGGGGCCAACTGGCACTCAAACCCACTCTGTCTTTTTCTGGCTCCTGGGACAGAATTGTGCTGACTCATTTACTCCTCAGAACAGCATTTACACACCTCTCTCTCTCTCTCTCTCTCTCTTCTATTATTTTGGCCAGCGGTGTGGGGCAGAGACAGCGTCTCACTCTGTAGTCCAGGCTGGAATTCAATGTTGTGATTGTAGCTCACAGCAGCCTTAAACTCCTGGTCTCCAGCGATCCTCCCACCTGAGCCTCCCAAGTAGCTGGGACTACTGGGAGCTGGGACAGGCTCAAACTACTGTGCCTGGCTACCCACCTCATTTTTCAAGTAAAGATTTATTGAGGCATAACAGAGACTGAGGAAAATGCACCAAAATGCATAGCATGATGAATTTTCACAACAGGACACACCCTGAAACCAGTACCCAGCTCAAGAAATAGAAGATATTCAACTTATGTTATATAAATTTTACTTCCATAAATAAAAATGGTAATAATATTAATAAACATGGCCAGCTCCCAGAAGCCCCCTCCCCAGTAACTAGCACCTCCAAAGAAAACCAACATCCTCACTTGTTAAACATAGTTTTACCTGCTTTGGAACTTTCTATGAATGGAATCACACGGTGTGTACCTTCATGGGTTTTGGTTTTTAGTTTTGCTCAGCATTGCTTGTGATTCATCCACGTTCAATTATGCGGTAGTCTGTTTGTTCTCATTGCTGTATGGAATTCTGCTGTGTGAAGAGACCACAGTTTATTCATTCTACCATGAGTTGACACTTGGCTTGTTTCCAGTTTGGGACAATCACGAATAGTGCTGGTGGGCATGTCTACTGGGTATCTATCTAGCAGCGGAAGTGCTGGGTCAGAGGACACCCAGCTAACAGTGCTAGTAGATCACAGGTGAATCAGTCCACGCTCTGGCCAGCAGAGGATGAGGGTTCTAGGTGTTCCGTATTCTCACCAGTATTTGTTCAACATGTGCCCATTTTGCAGAGAAGGCAACAGAGGCTCCAAACGAGAGAGGGGCATTTGCTGCCTCCCTGTCAGTGAGGGATTCTGGGTCCTTCTGGCCAGAAGCCTGTTCTGCCACCTCCTCGCCTCCCCTGCTCTGCCCCCAGCATCCTGCCCTGACTACCCTCCCTGCCTGGCTGCGGGGTGGGGTGGGACAGACAGGGTCACGTGGAGTTGGGTTCAGCGGGAGGAAGCCAGGCAGGGTGCAGACGGCTGCTGATTCTGGGGCCGGTCAGGAAATCAAGGTAAGGGAGGGGGTGTGTGTGGGCCCCAAGGTGGGGTTCCCTGGAGGCAGAGCTGGGAATGGGGAGGGGGCCAAGATGAGGGCAGTATGTGGGCAGACACTGGGCAGAACTGTCACTTTCTCGTCCCCCAGGAGAACCCACACCATGGACCCACCGTCGCCAAGCCAGGCCTCCCAAACCCAGCCCGCGGCCCCCTCTCTGCTGACTTCCTACCGCTGGCACACAGGAGGTGGCGGGGAGAAGGGGGCTGGAGGGTTCCGCTGGGGTCGCCTTGCGGGCTGGGGCAGAGCACTGAGCCACCAGGAGCCCATGGTCAGCAGCCAACCAGCCCCTCGCTCGCTGTTCCGCCGGGTCCTCTCTGCGCCCCCCAAGGAGTCACGCACCAGTCGCCTCCGGCTATCCAAGACCCTCTGGGGGAGGCACAAGAACCCACCGCTGGAGCCGGAGCTGGAACCAGAGGCCCCAGGTACATGACTCCCCCACTCTGAGCTTGGGCCGGGCTGGGAAGCCGGATGCTTGGGTTTCATCTGCCTCCGGAGCATCAGCCCTACAGACACAGGAAGTTGTGGGGAGCGCAAAAGCCCAGCAGGAAGTGGCTGGGGCCCGGTTGCCCTCTTCCCTCTTTTCCCCTAAAGAGGGGTGGGAGGAGTGGCCAGGGACCTGTGGGCAGGGGGTCCAGCCTGAGGAAGGGACAGGGAATAGACCCACGATTGTACTGTCCAGATGACAAATGGCTCTTGGCCCCAATGGGTCTCTCCTCCCACCCAATGGGCCAGGCCCACCCATCTCGGCTCTCTCCTACTCTCCTGCCTTGGAGCCTCCCTGTCTTGGTTTCTTCACCTCCCCAAGCCTCAGCTTTCTCATCAGTTAAATGGGAATAAATATCCCTACCTTGAAGGGTGTATCATTTCATTTGCTCATATTCCTTCATTCAATCAAGCAGAGGTTTATTGAGCATATATTGTGTGCCTGGGCCCTGATTTAGGCACTGAGGACACAGCAGTGAACAAGACAGATGACACTCCCTGCCCCATGGAGCTCATAGTATACTGGAGGTGACAGTAAATAAGTCAAGAAGAAAATGACAGATGCTGCTCAGTGTCACACAGGGGGATCTAGAGGGGTAATAACTATCCCAGGATTAGAGCTCAGGAATGTAGCACTAGCCCAGAGCTGAGCATATTCTAAGTGATCCATTCACAAGTGGGTGTTATTATTGTGCCTGGTGGCAAAACAAGGAAATAGGGAATCTGTGAGGGTTGTTTCAGCCCTTCCATTTCCTGGAAACCCATTTAATTCTAACCACTCATATTTCCAGTTTGCAAAGGCATCTCTTCAACCGCCTCCAGGGTGTCAGGTATCACCTACTCTGTAGGAGCCAGAGGGAGATCTCTAACAAGCAGACCTGCTCCTCACCTGCTCAGATACCTCCCATGGCTCCCCACTTCCCCCAGGAGAAAACCCCAGCTCCTCCCACTGGCACCCAAGGCCCTGCACCAATCTCTTCCCAAACCTTCCCCTCCCCAGCTTCCAAGCCCTTGAGCCTCTTTTTGACTTTTTATTTCCCTGGGCCTTGTTCTGTCCCAGTCTTTGCTCAAGCTATTCCTGCCATCTTCCCCTCCATCTCTGCTTGTCATAATCCTACCTGCTGTTCAAGACCCAGTGCAGACTCACCCTCTCTGGAAGGCCTTCTCTGACCTCCCAACAACCTCCTCCCCTTCCCCAAGAAACAGACCTCTCCCTACCCTGAACTTTTTCTGTTCTTTTCCCAAACTTTGAATACTTTCCACCTTAGATTAGTTATCTATGCAAGGCTCCTATCCTTTTATTGAACCTTTTGGACCTACCTACTGTCTTGATTAAGCGAAGAATGCTTGTGTCTGAAGCCCAGCTCAACCACTCACAAACTGTGACCCTGGGCAAGTCACTCGACCTCTCTGGGCCTCAGTGATAAAAGCCCTTTGAATGGCTTTTTGAAGGGTTACATGAGAGCAGGTGTGTGGAGTGGTAAACACAGTACTGGGCACATAGTAGGTGGTCTGTGTCCACTACTCATGGTGGTTGGTGGGGACAAGGCCCAGAGAGAGGTGAAGACTTGCCTAAGGTCTCACAGACTGACATGGCTGCTGGGCTTGGGGCAGGCACCCAGGAGGGAGCCCCTGATAAGCCTTAGTAAATGGACAAGGTGTCCTGAGGGAGAGGAAAGGACTCTTAAGTCCCCCAGCACCTCCTCCTCTTCCCAGAGCCGGAGCCGGAGCTGGAGCCCCCTGCCCCACAGATCCCTGAGGCCCCCACACCTGATGTGCCCGTCTGGGACATCGGGGGCTTCACCCTGCTCGATGGGAAGCTGGTGCTGCTTGGGGGCGAGGAGGAGGTAAAAGAGGGCACGTGGGCAAGGGGAGGGAAGGAGGAAAAGGGAGGGGGTCGGAACAGAGGCGGGGGTGGGAGCGAGGATAATGGGGGGGTGTCTGCCTCCCCTTTCTGACTGCCCACTTCTTTGGGGAACAGGGTCCTCGTAGGCCCCGAATGGGAAGCGCTAGCTCTGAGGGCAGCATCCACGCAGCCATGGGGAACCTCAGAGATCCAGGTAAGCATGGAGGGCGTAAGGGGCTGGGGCACTCGGGAGCCGCGACAGAATTTAAGAAGATTCCAACCTCTCACCTCCCACCTCTGATGACCCACAGATCGGATTCCTGGAAAGACCGAGCCGGACGCTGCTGGTCCCAACCAGGTCCACAACATTCGGGTGAGGCGGCCAGTGGGAGATGGGGAAGGCAAAGACCCCCAGATGCTCAGAGCTGGGTGATCTGGGGCAGGTCACTGACCTTCTCTGGGCCTCAGTGTCCTTATGTGTCACGTGGCAATAAAGGTAGAACTTTCCTCTTAGGCTGTTCGTGAGAAGTCAGTAGAGAATGCAGGAAAGCACAGGGTTTGACCTTGGTCCCCAAGACCAGCAGATCCTCGGGAACACCCCGGGAGGGAAGGATCTGAGGAAGGACCACAGGGTTCTGCCCAGCTGACATTCTCTCCCTCACAGGGGTTGCTCAAGAGGCTGAAGGAGAAGAAAAAGTCCAGGTCGGAGCTGGGGGCCAATGTCTCCCGGGATGGGTAAGGGTCTCTGAGAGGCCGGAGGGGCTGGGGGTCAACCTTGCCCTCTTCCTCCTCCTCCCCCTGCCTGTCATTCTGAGCTTCACCAAACATTCCCTGTGCCCACCTCTGTGTTCTGCCCCATGTCAGGTGATGCTAGGGCCACTGAAAGACCCTTGCATGGAGCCAGCCCTTGGTGGAGGGGCGGGGACAGAGTCTGACCCAATAACTCTAAAACGGGGTGGGAGCTGAGTCGACACTCTGGTCCGGGAGGGACAGGATCCAATTTATGTTCGAGTCCATCTTGGCCTTCCTCTACCCTCCCTTCAGGCTGTGGGAGGTGGGGAGGAAGAGGGAGGAATGACCGCTTGCTCACCTGTCCCCTGCCCAGACCCCCCAGTGCTCTGGGCTCTAGGGAGTCGCTGGCCACACTCTCCGAGCTAGACCTGGGCGCCGAGCGGGATGTGCAGATCTGGCCAGTGCACCCCAGCCTCCTGGGGGAGCCCCACTGCTTCCAGGTCAGTGCAGGCCACCCTCCACCTCGGTGTCACCTCTGACCCTTTGTCTCCACACTCGGACTCAACCACACCCTTGGATCCTCCGCCCCAATAGGTAACGTGGGCGGGCGGAAGTCGCTGCTTCTCTTGTCGCTCTGCCGCTGAAAGAGACCGCTGGATCGAGGACCTTCGTCGCCACTTCCATGCCACCCAGGTCATTGCCCCAGAAAAGTGGGACACGGAAACCCAGCCCACAGGACTGGCCTACCCTTTCCATTCTACCCAAGCCCAGCTGGCTCCATAACCACCGCCAACACACCTGCCCCGCCTACACCTTTGCAACTGCTCCAAGACTCCCCTTCCACCTACTACCAGACCCGCCCCTTCTATTCAGTCCCTTGCCCTATTTGTACCCAAAGCCCTGGTTGCCAGGTAGTTACTAAGTTTTCACTCCGCGGCTACTCTTCCATACCCTGGAGCCCCGATCTAAGGCTTCCGCTTGGCCACCTCGGGACCCCCGTGGCCCCATCCTTTTTCCCCAAGGGCCCAGCGATCTCTCGATCTCTCCGGGTACCTGGCGCACCAGGTTGGACGTCCCGCGCTTCACCTGCGGTGCCCGCCTTGGAATGCCGACGCCTCTGAAACGCTTCTCCCGCCCCACCCCCATCTGCAGGACAACGTGGAGCGGGAAGAGACGTGGCTGAGCGTGTGGGTGCACGAGGCGAAAGGGCTTTCCCGGGCGGCGGCGGGGACACCCGGCGTGCGCGCCGAGCTGTGGCTGGACGGCGCGCTGCTGGCGCGCACTGCACCGCGGGCGGGCCCAGGCCAGCTGTTCTGGGCCGAGCGCTTCCATTTCGAGGCGCTGCCACGGGCGCGTCGCCTGTCGCTGCGGCTGCGCGGCGCGGGCCCGGGGGTCGCGGTGCTAGGCCGCGTGGCGCTGCCGCTGGAAGAGCTGGAGGTCCCGCGCACGCCTGCCGCCGGCCTGGAGCGCTGGTTCCCGCTGCTCGGGGCGCCGGCGGGCGCAGCGCTGCGGGCGCGGATCCGGGCGCGACGCCTGCGCGTGCTGCCGTCCGAGCGCTACAAGGAGCTGGCGGAATTCCTCACCTTCCACTACGAGCGCCTCTGCGGGGCTCTGGAGCCCGCGCTGCCTGCGCAGGCCAAGGAGGAGCTGGCGGCCGCCTTGGTGCGCGTGCTGCGGGCCACGGGCCGAGCACAGGTGCGTCGCCGCGACGGAGCGGACCGGGGTGACCAGGAGTGGGCCGATAGCGCGCTCTGGGGTACAGGACCTGAATTGCACCTGTAAGGGCGGGGCCTAAACTGAGCCTCACCGCTAAAAGGCTTAAGTTTCTGTTGTGAGGGGCGGAGGGTTCCAGCCTCAGTTATGAGCCCCAGTAGTGAGGGGGACAGCTACAAAGGGTGGGACCTTTGCCCCAGGTGTGAGGGACGGGCCAAGGGTCAGGATTCCCTCTGGGTCTGTCTGCACTCGGTGCAACATGACACCTGCCTTGCCCAGGTACTGGTGACAGACCTGGGCACCGCTGAGCTCGCGCGCTGTGGAGGCCGTGAGGCGCTGCTGTTCCGGGAAAACACATTGGCCACCAAGGCCATCGACGAGTACATGAAGCTGGTGGCACAGGATTACCTTCAGAAGACCCTGGGTGAGCTGGAGGGGAGAAGAGTCAGTGTCAGAGGCCTACTGGGTGGGCTAGGGGACCTGGGAGGACTTCTAGGAATCCTTGGGTAACCTGGATTTTGGTAGTGGGTAGTGATTTGGGGGTGCTAGGATCCTAGGGGGAATTGGGAGCTCCCTGAGATGTTAGATGCCTTCCGAGTAAGTTGGAGATGGGCTTGGAGGCTGGGTGTGGTGGGGTTTGGTGGTCATGGCCCCCACTCCTATCTGGCTGTGCTGTGCTGCAGGGCAGGTTGTGGGGCGTCTCTGTGCCTCCACTGAAGACTGTGAGGTGGATCCCAGCAAGTGCCCAGCCTCAGAGCTGCCCGAGCACCAGGCCAGACTTCAAAACAGCTGTGAGGAGGTCCTGGAAACCATCGTCCATTCCTATGAGTAAGAATTAGGGGCCCAGAACCTGAACCCACCGCTGCCTGTCATGCTAACCCGGACTCCCGATTAGGGTTGCCAGATAAAATATAGGATGGTCACTTAAATTTGCAGCAATATTTGGGACATACCAAATAAATAAAGTTTATGTATTAGGTATGTTCCAAATATAAATAAAATTATAAAAATATATATAATATCAATAAAACTTACTCTTATCTGAAATTCAAGTTTAGCTGGGTGTCCTGAAGTTTTATTTGCTACATCTGGCAACCCTACCCCCAATGCTATGCCACTGGCCCGAGTTAACATAGGACCTCAGTCCTATGACCTCTGATTCCAGATGATGCCATACCCCTAATCCCATAACCCCTGACCTTAAGTGACCCCCATACCTCAAATCCCATGCAACTGATCACAGAAAGCCTGGGATTCCAATCCCTTGACCTCTGACCCTAGTTTAACCTGCATGTCTAATCCCTGACTTCAATCCAGAGACTTCTGACCCTAGGTGACCCTGGAACCCCAATCCTACTTCATATTGTGCACTCTGGCACCTCAATCTCATGTCCAATAAAAACTGCATCCCAAGCTCATGACATCTGTTTTCACGTGTCCCTGTACCCCCAACTCTAAGAATATTGTCTTCAGAGAGCACCATAACTACATCATAAGCCATGACCCCCAAGTGGACCCATAACCCCAAGCATCATTATCTCAGATGTCCACAATCCTGGAACCCAGATCCCAGGTTCATTGAGAAGAAGGCCATATGGGCTTCATAAATAGCCTCCTGGAGGATCATGGACAAGTAATGCATTAGTTTCTGGACTCCTGACCCCTGACCTTATGACCTTGACCTTTATGTCCATAACCTCCCCCTCTGACCGTTGCCTCTTCTGTCCCAGCTGGTTCCCTGCAGAGCTGGGCATGGTGTTCTCAGGCTGGAGAGAAGCATGCAAAGCACGTGGCTCCGAGGCGCTGGGCCCCCGACTGGTGTGTGCCTCCCTCTTCCTGCGGCTCCTCTGCCCAGCCATCCTGTCACCCAGCCTCTTTGGTCTGGCACCGGAACACCCAGCACCCAGCCCGGCCCGCACCCTAACGCTGATTGCCAAGGTCATCCAGAACCTTGCCAACCGTGCCCCGTAGGTGCTGGGAGGCTGGGGAGCCATGCTGGGGGTGTGGGGGTGGCAGGTGCCTGACCTGACCCACCCAGCCTGGTCCCAACTCAGGTTTGGTGAGAAGGAGGCCTACATGGGCTTCATGAATAGCTTCCTGGAGGAACATGGACCAGCCATGCAGCACTTCCTGGACCAGGTGGCCATGGTGGATGTGGATGCTGCACCCAGTGGTTACCAGGGCAGCAGTGACTTGGCCCTCCAGTTGGCAGTCCTGCATGCCCAGCTCTGTACGATCTTTGCTGAACTTGACCAGGTGGGGCTTGAACCCAGAGCCCAAGAAACAGGGTAGGGAGGCAAGAAGGCTGAGAGGCTCTGGCCTCGGAGCTTTTCAGCATCTTTCCTGTATGCCTCACCAGACCACCTGTGACAGCCTGGAACCGCTGCCCACCATCCTGCGAGCCATTGAGGAGGGCCGGCCTGTACCTGTGTCAGTGCCAATGCGTCTCCCCTGCCCCCCAGCCCAGGTCCCTGCCAGGTAACCTCAAATCTGGTCCAGGTTCTGAAGGATGGGAGCAGGAGCAGGCTCAGTCTGGAGTCACAGGTGAAGATGGATCATGTGAGCAGAGCTCAAGTCCAGGGACAGACTGGAATCAGAGGTTGCAGAAAGGGCCAGGAAAAAGGGCACATTGTGTTAGAGGTCAGGGATGAGACTAGAGGTTAGATTAGAGTCAAGTCCAGGGTCATAGAAAGGACAGGGTTTTATCTGAGTCAGAGGTCAAAATATAATCCCATCAAGAACAGGATCACATAGAAGGAAATGATTAGGGGTGAGATCACTTCTGGTCAGAGATTGGGATGGGTCATCTCAGGGGCAAGTTGAAGGTCTGAGCTCCCCCATCCCACCCCCAGCTTCTCCGCAAGGGAAAAGCCCGGCTTCCTGGCGCCCCGGGACCTCCCCAAGCACACCCCTCTCATCTCCAAGAGCCAGTCCCTGCGCAGCGTTCACCGCTCCGCCAGTTGGGCCCGGCCGCGGCCCGACGAGGAGCGGCCACAGCGGAGGCCCCGGCCAGTGCAGCGCACGCAGAGCGTCCCCGCCGGGCGCCCTGCCCGCCGCCGCCCGTCTGCGGGGCCCCGGCCGCGACCCAAAGGCTCCCTGCGCACTGGCCCCGCGCCGCGCAGCCGGCCCTGGACCGGGGCCTCCACCTCGCTGCCTCGGAAGCCGTCGGTGCCCTGGCAGCGCCACCTGGACCAGCCGCGAGACCGAGACCAGGCGGTGGGCACACACAGACCTGTAAGCAAGGTGAGGTCAAGCCCAAGTCCGCATCCAGGGAGCGGGGAGGGGTGGGGCCGGACTGGGAAAAGACTGAAGGGACAGGCAAGTCTGGGTTCAAGTACTGAGCTCGCTGCGCTGTGTGACCCCAGGCCTAGCCCGACCCTCTCTGAACTTCAGTTTCTGCCTCTGTACAACAGGAGCGATGTTGCCCAACAGGGAAGGGCAGTGATGAGGCTGAGCTCTTGGGCCCTGGAGGTCCGGATCTCCGGGAAGACGAAGGAGCAGGACCAGGGATTAGGTTAACAGCTGCTCTCCCTCCACAGCTGGCAGAGCTTCAGTGCGAGGTAGCTGCGCTGCGGGAGGAGCAGAAAGTGCTTTCCCGACTGGTGGAGTCGCTGAGCACCCACATCCAGGCCTTGACAGAGCAGCAGGAGCAGCTGCAGGGCCAGCTGCAGGATCTGGACTGCAGGCTGCATGCTGGGTGAGCCCCGTCCTCTCCACCAGCTCCGCCCCCAGGTGGGCCTGTTCCAATTATATTTGCCCAGGACCCGCTTTTTTCAGACCCCCTGGCTCTCAGTCTGGTCCCGCCTCCTAGTCAGTTCCGCCCAAATCACGCCTGGCACGCCCACCCCTATGTTAGCCACGCCTCCACATGCCTTCCAGGCCCCGCCTCGTAGTAAGCCCCGCCCCCAGATGGGCCCACCTGCGCAGGCTTTCTCGGGATCCTGGCGGGTCCTCTCATCCAGGCCCCGCCCCTCAATGGGCCCCTCTCAACCTGTCGGGGAGGACATTGAGATATCCCAGTCTGGATGCTCCTTCACTGAGTCATGACTCCACCCAGGACTGGCCACGCCCCGCCTCCAAGGATTAATTGATTGGTCTTTTCATCCCAATCATTCCAGGCTCTGATCTGACCCTGCTTGAGGCATATTTAGGCCCCGCCCTCCAGTTGGAACAAACCCCGCCTCCGCTCCAAGCTCCGCCCTCTAAATCCCTGGCTCCCCAGCCCAGAGCTGGGACTTCCCCAGCCTCTGACCTTCCCCCTCTTGCCCCTGACCCCCACAGGACCTCGGAGCTGGATCCAGAGCACGGCCTTCCAAGAAGTGAAGGGCACGGTCTTAAAAGTCTGGTGAGACTCCTGTCTGAGCCCTGGGGCAGGTCTGGGCGGTGGGAGAGCGAGGGCTGGGGTGCAACCCTACCCTGGCTCCGAGCCCACTGCCACTGCCTCCCCAGGAGCGCCGCCTGACTGAGATGGAGAAATCTCAGGCCCAGCTGAAGGATGCAGTCCGGAGCCTGCAGCTTTCTCCAAGGACTCCAGGGTCCCGGAACCAGCCTCTGCCCCTCAAAACACCGTGCGTCAATGGAGACACCACATGAGCTGTCCATCCCACCCCACGTGGTCTGCGAGCATGGCTGTCTTAGGGGGTGTCTGACCTTGCCTTAGCCCCACATGGCCTCCAGTGGGGAGTGGTGCTGTAGGTGCCAACCACTCTGACACTACGAGGCTGCCCAGTAAAGTCTTGATTTCAGTAAAATCGGTGGTTTCTTTGCCCAAGAATTGCCAATTCTTAGGACTTTGTCCCCCCAACCCCCATCCAGCTCTCCTAAATTCTCCCCTAATTAGAAGTCTCATGGAGGGGGTGCTGTGAGCAGAATCTCACCAGCTATGTGACCTTAGGCCTTCTCTCTCCAGGAGCCACCGTTTTCTCATCTGTAAAATGGATCTATAGTTCCCTGCACAGTGGAAGACCCATAGTTAAAGGTGTTCAATAAAAGACATTCAACATTGTTATGGGCAGCACCTGCTTCTCAAGGAAGCACAGATTCTCTTCCCACCCCCACCCCCACCCCCAACCCCACCCCAACAACTCCCAGGCCCCAGATGAGAGAATCTTCCTAGACCCACCTCCACAAATCCCAACCAGATCCCTCATTGCAGGGAGGACATGAGGCTGGGAAGTAACAGAAATGTGGGCAGATGGGGAGATGGTTGAATGCTGTGGGTGAATGGTTGGGTAAATGAGTCATTTGAATCATGGGTGAGGAGTAGCGTGGATGGAGCAAGAGGCAGATGGACAAGTTAGCATTTGCTAGATGTTTGACCCGGTAGGTAAGTAACTGGGTAGGTGGTTAACCAGGATGGATATGTCTCTCTAGAAAAGGCCTGGCTCATAGTAGCAAAGAAATATTTGAATTGAGTAAGTGATTATATATATCATATGTACATTTGTTGAGGTTTTCTGAAACTCTGAGTTTGGCAGTAGGAAAACAATAATGAACTGGAAAGACAGGATTCCTGTCCTCATGGAGCTTATACTCTAGCAGAGAGAAAAACAAACAAACAATCATGCAATTGGTGGACGGATGTTCGGGTGGCCGGGCGGAAGGATGTGCGTAGGGATGGTTGGTTACTCACTTGGTTGTATGAATAGATGGGTATTTGCTTGGGTGGTGGGTTAATGGGCAGGGAGATGGGAAGTGGATGGGTGGGTTGAGTGGGTGTTTGGAGGGATGAATAGGTGGTGAGAGGGGTGGAGGGATAGGGGATTAGTTGATTGCCTGGGTAGATGAGTGGTTGGTTGATTGAGCACATGAATGAATGGGTGGGGAAATGGATGGGTGGTTGGATGTGCCATGTGCAGTGGATACGAGAAGACAACAGGCTTGTGATGTGTATGTGATGGGGTAGTTCTGGAAGCTGTGATCCTGGGGTCTGGGTGGAGAAGCAGGGCTTAGCATTGAGAACCTAGGGTAGCTCTAGGGGCATGGAGGTGCTGAAGTCATGTGTGGATGATGGAGAAGGAAGGAGTGAGCTCGTGGTTGGAAGGTAGCTAATTGGGGGCAGGGACTGGAAGCTAAAAAGTGGCTGGGTGGAGTCCTCAATGACCTACTGGGGAACTTCTTGGCCCCCTCCCCACTCTTCTAGTACTTTTAGCGAACCTAGCTTTGGAAGAACCAGTGGGATGATAAGGAGCCATTGGGGGCGGAAGGACAAGGGTGTTGTCATGGTAACAGAGCTTCTCCCTGGACTGTAGGGCCGCGCGGGCCCTTTAAGGGTGACCCGCCTGGCCACTCCCAACATGGCGGCGCGCCCGCTGGCCGACCCCCCCCCGGGCGTCGCGGGTGGGGGGCGCCCCGACCTCCCCATCATGGCGGCGCGGCGGGGCTGTCGCGCTGAGGTCACGGCGGCGCGCCGGGGGGGCGGGGCGGCGGGGGGAGCGATTTAAAGGGACAATGTCCCCTGAGCGGTGGAGGCGGCGGCGGCTGCGGAGGCCGCGGCACCGGCACCGGGAGCGGCAGCAGCGGTAGCGGCAGCGACGGCCGCACCGAGGAGGGGAGCTCTGAGCCCCGGCACCTGGCCGGCGGCGCCGCCTCCCCGGTGAGGCCCGGCCTGGCCTGGGGAGCCCGCGGGCGGGGCGGAGCCGAGCGGGGAGGGGGAGGCCCGGGCCGGGCCCGGCCAGGCGGGACCCCCTGGGGCGGGGGGCGGGGGCGGGGCCTTTAGGGGCGGGGCCTGGCCGGGGGCGGGGCAGCGCAGGTGGGGGGAGGGGCGGGGGTCTTGGGGCAGGTGTCCCCCCTACCTCGGAGCGTCCCGCGGGGTCTCCCGCCCCGAGGTGCACGGGCGGAGGGCGCATCCCCCAGAACCTGGCCCCTCGAGGGGTGCGCCGGCGCGGCGCAGCCCCCACCTCTGCGACCCCTGGGGGGCGTCCGGGCGGGAGCCCCCACCCCACGCTGCCAAAGTGCTCCGAAGTTGCGGTCCCGCCCGTTCCCCGCGGGCAGTGCCCACCCGGTAGACAACCGCAGGTGCTTCCTTCGGGCCTGGGCAGAGACCCCCCGCAAAGACTGCCAGCCCACGGACGAGCCCCCTGGGAGCCCCCAGGCCCCCGAGGGCAGCGCCTGCAACCAGGCCTGGAGCCCCGGCCCCGCCCCGGTTGCCTGGGCCCGGCCTCCCCACCATCTCCCTGGGGAGGGAGCCTCATTCCTGCCCTTCACTTTCCGCCGTTACCTTGAAGGTATTTATAGGTGGAGAGGACAGCCTCCGCTCTCTAGGGTCCTCATTTCTGGACCAGGAGCCCCATCAGTCCCTTTGACCCACGGACCAGAGCAATCTTGGTTGGAGGGTGGGGGAGTGGGAATGGAGGAAGCCAGGCTAAGTGTGCATGAGGGATAATGTTGGGGAGAAGAGAAAGGGTTAATGCTGGGGTCACTTGAGGTTGTGTGTGGGTGAAGGGGTTAATGCTGGGGAACCCTAAGGTCCGGTGGGGGGAAGGGTTGGAGTGTGGGAAAAGTGTAGGGTAATTGATCTGGGCAACCAAAGAGAGAGAAGTGAAGGGGTGAGGATGGTGGGACTCCAGACAGTGTGTAGGATCACAGTGTAGAAGTGTCTGGGATTCGTGCGAAGAAAGGGAGGCCCCGCCATAGGGTGTGCATGTGCATGGAAGTGAGGGCACCAGTGGGGAAAGTGCAACTGTGTATGAACCAAGAAAGGCATCTGGAAGAAAAAGTAGGATTAATGATGGAAGAAAACAAGATTGGCCGAGTATGCATGTGTAAAAATGGGGTAAACTGAGGCAGTACAGGATCTGTGTAGAGAGGAGTTGTTGGTGGGGAGACTGAGGAATGCTGAGGGTAGGGGCCATTGGGATATAATGTGCATAGATAGGGTCTCAGCACCATTTACTTAGCTCACCTGGGCTGGGAGGTAAACTGAGGCAGTGAGCTACAAGGGTGAGAACTGGGGGTTTGAAGGAGGGGAAACTGAGGCAGAATCCCTTTCCTATGTCCCCTAAGTACTTCCCTCTCTCTGCCTGCCCCACCCCCAGACCCACAATGCCCCGCTGAGCCAGCCCAGCAGCTGAGTGGAGCCCAGCAGAGAGCACCCATGGAGGGGTCCCTGGCAGGTGGCCTGGCTGCACCAGATCGTCCTCGAGGCCCAGAGAGACTGCCCGGCCCGACGCCAAGGGAGGACATCGAGGGTGGGACTGAGGCTGCTGAGGGGGAAGGTGGCATCTTCCGGTCCACCCGTTACCTGCCTGTCACCAAGGAGGGCCCCCGAGACATTCTGGATGGCAGAGGTGGCATTTCTGGTAAGAGGGTGGGCCCTGTGGCCCTGTGGGAGCATCCAGCCCCATCTCTAAGGCTCAGTGAGAGCCAACGCCCCCAACCCAGCAGGGGCTTAGTTGAGATTCAGATTCCACTTGGGCCCAGAGCCTTCTCTTCGCACTCTGTTTGGCTTCTCATGTCACAGTTGTGAAAACAGATGTCCGAGAAGCCAGTGACCAGACCAAGGCCCCCCAGTGGGTAGCAGGGAGCTAGGACTTGAGCTCAGGTCAGCCTTACATTCTCCTCTGAGTGCACTACTTGGTTCCAGATGCCCATCTCAGCACCCCAGCCTCCCCACCCCGGTGCACCTGTGCCCCAGGTGTAGCCGGCTCCCATCAGTCTGTCCCCGGCTCCCTCTTGCTGTCTCCGTGAGTCCTGTTCTGAAGGCCTGGGCTGAAACAGCTTGTGCCCTCTAGTGGCTAGGTAGAGACTGGGTAGTCAGCAATGCCTCCCACCCCTTTGTGCCTCGATTTACCCAGTAAAAGGGTATCTTACACTCTCCGCACCTCAGGATTTATTACACATTCATTAAATACTGAGCACCTAATGTGTGCCAGGCTTTGTTCTAGGTGCTGGGAATACAACCATAAACAAAAGAGGCAAGAGATCCTACCCTCCAAGGGCAGATGTACAACAGCAACTAAACAAATACCATAAGAGCAGCTAGTGACAGATGCTGTAAAATGGTTAAACAGAGTGCCAGAGTTGTGCCCGGGGACCCTGGGAAAACTTCCCTGAGAGGGTGGCATTTGAGGGGAGCATGGAATGAATGGTGGGAAGGGCATGCCAGGCAGAGGGGACAGCAAGTGCAAAGGCCCTGTGGTGGGGAGGAGCCTGCTGTGTTCAAGGACCAGCTAGGAGTCTGGTGTGGCCACAGAACAGTAGCCTGACATATCAGACCTCTCCCTTCATCTCCGAGGCCTGCTCCAAAGGCTTTGGTTTTCCAGAACCTCCAAGCACCTGCTGAGGAGTTTCCTACATGCCACGCATCTCATGTCATTCTCAGGAGAACCCTGTGAGGTAGTCTTAGTTATTTTCATCACCATGTCAGAGATGGGGAAACTGAGACCCTGAGGGGTGAAGTAAATTGCCCAAGGTCACACGGCTAGGGTGGAACATAGCTTGACCACCCTCACCTTTAACCACCACGTGGCGTCCTTGCAGATCCTTGTCCTGTCCTGGCCCACTGTTACCACTCATGATGCTCAGATGTTAGAGAGTGCCAGGCACTGGGGCACAGCAGGGACCAAGCACATACCACCCCTGCTGTCATGGACCCCACCATCAAAGGCTGGGGGGACAGACATGCCACCAGGTGTTAGGACACAGTTGCTGGGGCTGTGATGGGAAAGCACCTGGCCTGTCTAGGGGGTGTCCAGGAGTTCTGCAGAAAGTGGAAGAAGTTGAATGAAGGAGAATGAGCCAGACAAGGGGGTCTGGGGGCTCCACACATGCAAAGGCTTGGAAGTGGCCAGTGGCACCTGCAGGTGTCAGGCAGGGGGATGGCAAGGGGAGACCCCTGAGGGCAGAGGGTTAGCCCAACAGCACCCAGGGAACCTTAGCAATCCCTTCGTCCAAACCATTATTTTCTGAAGCTCAGAGAGAGGCAGGACCTTATCCCAGGTCACGCAGTTGGCAAGGGCAGGGCCGGGACCTTGGCTTTGTGGGATTCTGAGGGTACAGTCTCTGGGGTTCCAGGGCTCGTTCTGAGGGATTGAGCGTCTCTTCTCTACCTGGCAAAAGCCCCAGGTCTGGAAAGAGGGGAAAAGGTAGGCAAGTGTGTCCATCGTCACTGCCCCCTCCCCGCCCCAGGCAGTCGGCCAGGGTCTCGTGCACGCATGCGTTTAACAGCCTGGGAAGGAGGGGGTGTGAGTGCCGGAGGGGCCAGGCCCACCCTGAACAATTTCCCTCAGCACACTGGGGCAGGGGTGGGGCAGGTTGACTCAGAGTGGGGTCGCAGCCTGGAGGTTGGAGGGACACCTGAGTTTGGGACAACGTGTCTCTCCTACTGCCCTTTTGGCCTGCTCGACACCCTCCCTTCCCTGATATGGGCACCTGCCCTGGGAGTCTTGTGATGTCTATAAATAGGAACAGCCTCTGGGGCTGCTGTTCCTGGGCCCTCCCTCATCCTCACTCTGCCCCCCAAGGACACCCTGGGGTGGCCACCTCCAAACTTCTCAGCCTGGACAGGGATGTGTCTGCTGCCTCCTTTGTCCTCCGTTATGGCTGTTGGCCTGGACCCCCCATGTCCCCCCTGCAGCCTCTGCCTGATACTCCTCTCAGGCAGCAACGGTTGGGGGGCTGAGCCAGTCCGCATGGAAGAAGAGTGTGTTGCATGCCTGGTGTTGTGTCGGGGACAGGGGACCCAGGGACAAATGCCACATCATTTCTGCCCTCATGGGGCCCCAGTGCTGGGGAGAAAATCAGAACGTGGAGTGAGCAGGGCCTGAAGCTCTGGGTCCAGCCGCCACCAGCTTCCACCCTGGGACGTCGCTGAGCCAGCCCCCACCCCCTCGGGGGCTCTCACCACCCTTCCTTCCCTCTGCTGCTGCTTCTCTGGATGGAGAATTTCCTGTGATGTCGTCGGCACCCTGCGAGACTGGGTTGTTCCCAGAACAGAGGAGGAAACTGAGGCTCGGAGTGGGAAAGGTGTGCCCTTCGGGGCACCACTGGGACCTTGAACTCAAATCTGTCTCTGGCTCCAAAATCTAGGTTCTTGGCTGTTCTATCAAGTTGAACCCCGGTCTTGGGATTCAAACTGCTCGAAGATGCCCCTCATTGGCAGCATTTACAGTCCCTCTTGGGGGACCCCATATGGCAGGAGTCCGTAAGGGTGCCTTGGCATGGCTACTACATGAAGGCAGCGTCCCAGCCACCTCCTCTGACCCACAAGGACCCCTGGATCCCCATCCATCCCTGTTGGCAAACCCCACCCCAAGGTGTCTTGGACACGGGGTCCAGCTTGGCCTGCTTCCTCCAAAGTCACTGCCACTAAAAATAGGAGCCTCACCGGAGCTGTTCAGACAAAGAGGCCAGCACGGCCCCCTGGCTCATGGAATCTTAGACAATGGCAATCACAGAATTCTTAAATCTGGGACGCCCAGAATCTCAGGAGCCTGGGGGCCCAGAATCTCGGAAACAGGACGCCCAGGACCCTCAGACCCACGCCCCTGGGTCGCGTTGGGGCTGGTTACATGCGCACCAGTTGCCCTCTACTGGAAAAGTCCCATCTATGACCCATGTGTTCTCTAGAGACCCTGCATCTGTGGTCTTGCTCCCTTGGCCGGTCCACATCTTGCCTCCCCAATTTTTATGACCTCTCCGTCACCTCACCCTAAAACCAGGCCTTGTATCCAAGCACAGCCCTGCTCCAGGTTAGGCTACCCCAGTGGTCCTAAAAATGGGGCACTTCTGCCCAGGTGACATTTTGGTAGTGTGTGGAGACAGTTGTGGTTGTCATGACCGTGGGGCGGGGAGATACTGACATCCAGAGGGTGGAAGGCAGGGACGCTGCTCAACCCCTTGCAGGGCAGGCCCCACCACGCAGAGTGATCCAGCTCCAGACATCAACAGGGCCAGGGCTGAGAAACCCCTGTAGACACGCCAATTTCTGCATCCCCCGCCCCAGCTCCCAGAGGCCACACAACAGCCTCAGCCCTTTTCCTGGGCTCAGGAGAAAGCCCCTTAGGCAGTGACCATACCTTTCTGACCAATCCTGCCTTCCTATTTTAAATGCCTTGGTTCTTGACGGTCCACTCTCAATTTCCTGGGCCAAGTGGATGGCGAGAGATTGGAAAAAAGATTTAACCCCAGCCCCAGCCCTCTTTTTGGACTGTCCTCAAATTGAGGCGAATCCAGCAATTGCATCTGTCAGGCTCTGGACGGGACACAAGTTCCCCTAGCGTGTTAACTTTGGCCCAGGCAGTTGGCCTGTTCCCCGATTGGCATGCTCGCCGCATTAGGCAAGCGTGGCGGGCAGAGGAGACGTAGGCCAGGATTCCTGCGGTCGCTCCAGGCATTGGCTCCACAGGCGGATAATGGAGAGTTGGCTCTATCTGTGTTTTGGTGGTGAGGAGGGGGGCTGGGGTCCCGGGATGGGATTCCCTTCTAGGGCTCAGGCCTAGGAGGGGAGCCAGACGGCAGGGATGGGCCCTCGGCAGCTCAGGCTAGAAGAGGCTCCTCGTTCATCATCTGGCAAGGATTTGTTGAGCACTTGCTGCATGCCAGGCGCTGGGACGTTGCAGTGAACCAGGCTGACAAAGTCCCCCTGCTCTAGTGGAACTTATGTGCTAGCAGGGAACCTAGACAAGCAGTCATTCAGAGAGGGAGGGAGCCAGGTAATTTCAGGGAGTGCTAAGAAAGAAAACAGGTGCTGAAAGAGAAAATCAGAGGGGCTCACTTGAGTAGGTGGCCAGGGAAGGGTGTTCTGGGCAGAGGGAACAGCACGTCCAAAGGCCCTGAGGCTGGAAAGAGTTAGGTGGGCTTGAGGCTTCACGAGGAGGCCTGTGCAGTCAGAGCAGAGGCAGTGAGGGCCAGGGAGGGAGGTGAGGTTGGGGAGATCCACAGAGGTCTGACCTCATAGCCTTGTAGGTGGCATTTGGAAAGCTGGCTTTTGTTATAGGTATAATAACAAGCCAGGTGAATTTTCTACCAGCGTGTGACTTTAAAAAATCACGCTGGCTGCCAGGTGGGGAGAAAGAGAGGAGGGTTGGAAGGCAGTAAGCCCCCTGGGGTCTGGCCTTCCAGGAGAGCCCAGGGGACTCCTCCAAAGAAACCCCTTCTAGGGCTCAGGAGTGTGGAGGCCAAAGGCCTCTCAGGGAGAGGAGTTAGGAGCCAGCAGGGACCTTCCGAGGTGCCCGGCAGGGTTCCTGGAGCTGGGGTGTGGAGGGCCCCAGCCAGGGGGACCCCAGCCCCTCAGGGTCTCCCCTCTCTGTTGCAGACGGGCAGCCCCATCCCGGCCTCAGCGAAGCCCTCCCCCGTGCCACCTCCGCCACCCATCGGATCAGCAGCTGGTGAGTGCCATGCTGGCCCTGACCTCAGGGAGGGCAGGGGGGCAAGCAGGATGTGCCCAGGCCCAAGAGAAGCCCCTGGGGAATGAGAAGGGGACAGGAGGGAATCAGGAAGCCAGGCAGGAGGAGTGGCGGCCCCCCGGGCGTGTGCTGGGAGTCGGGGGAGGTCCTGGGATTGAACACAGACAGTCAACTCTCATTATCCCCTGCAGGGCCACAGAGGCAAGAGCCTAGAGGTTGGATCCTTGGAGTCCTCTCTCTGTCAGGTGACCCTTAGAATGATTCTAGGCCTCTCTGAGCCTCAGTTTCCTCGTCTGCAAAATAGAGTCCATAAGATACATCTCACAGATTTGCCTTGAGGTGCCAAGGGGCCTTGGGTGAGCACACCAATCAAAAGCAATGCTGGTGGCTGCCACACTTTATTAAACGGCTTGGCGGGTGCTAATAGGTCATACTAATCTTATCAGGATTAATAACAGCTGCTACATGCTGGGCTCTCGGCAGGTGTTTCCCGCCCACTGAATCTTCACCACACCCCCAGGAGGATGGCCCTGTTGGTATGGCACATCACTGATGGCGCTTAGAGAGGGGACCCCGTGGTTTCTGCTCAACATCCGGGTGCAGCCCATTTCTTCATCCTTTCCATGGGTGTGATCAGTGTCCCCTCATGGAGGCAGGATCTTGAAAATGAAGGGAGAGTTGATCAGGACGGTCATGATAAAAACCCCAGTGAGCCAGGCATTGGGTGAAGTGAAACATTTCCTGAATACTGACTTGTGTCACCTTCACCCTATGCCACATGGGGCCATGGTCCCCACTTGAGGCTTTGGTTGTGCATTTAAGTAACCACCTGCCTTGCATGATGTTTTTATTGATTATGGGGATGAGAAAGCTCCTTAGATGTTGTATAAGGATGAGGGGGTGGTTCCTGGTTCTTGGGAATTACCCCCATTTTTAGGATTGGGAAACCGAGGCCCAGAGAGATTGCCTCACCTCCCCCCACTTCACCCCCACCCACTGCCCGAAAAGCTCAGGGTCACTGGGGCCAGAGGCTGAGCAGGGACCTTCCACCTCTCCTGCCTCTGCCCTTCCAAGGGGGGAGATACAGGGAAAATTGACATCCTTTGAACTGTCCCACCACAAAGTTAACGGTCACCCACTTGGGAGGACAGGTGAAATGAAATTAACAAAATCACCCCCGTTTGGGGAGGACCAAAACAGAAGCAGCCTTGAGCACAGGTCAGAGCCTTGAGTCCTCCCCGGGGAGAGGTGAGAGTTGATTGTGCCGCCAGACTTAAGGACACTCCGTGGAGGTGGCCACATCCCCGTTTGGCCCCAGGTGTGGTCTCTGTATGTTCCCCCATGATGCAGAGGGGCTGGGCTATGTGGACAGGTGCGTCCTGGAAGTTGCACCTGGCTTTTGACCCAGCGGCTTCCAAAGGGTCCACATGGACTCCCCCCACCTCCTTACCCTCACCCCCACACTCCTAGCCCCTCTAAGGTCACCTTAGGCTGGACCTCTGGGGCCTGCCTCAGATGCTTGGGAGGACTCCCATCACCACCCTAGGAAGGGAAACTGAGGCCCCTGCTAACCTGTCCCCATTGGCACTTCCTTGCAGCTGCTGGGACGGAGGCAGCCTGGACTTCCGGCCGGGCTCCCCGCCACCCCATCTCCTCGGCCACTTCCCTGGCCCCCCTGATGGCCGGGGGCCCTGGGAGCACCCCATGGTCCAGGAGGCTGGGGAGGGCATCCTATCTGAGCGGAGGTTTGAGGACTCGGTCATTGTGAGAACCATGAAACCCCACGCTGAGCTTGAGGGCTCTAGAAGGTTCTTGCACCACCGGGGTGAACCGAGGCTCGTGGAGAAAGCTCCCCGGGGCCGCCACAGGTTCGACTGGCTTCAGGACAAGGATGAGCAGGGTCCCCCCCAGGACACAGGGCTGCACTTGGACCTGCCTCCCCAGCCGCCGCCGCCGCCACCGCTCGCCCCCTTCAGGAGGGTGTTCGTGCCCATGGAAGACACCCCCAAGGCACTGGACGTGGCAGTGGTGGGCACCAGAGAGGACCTGGAGGATCTCGAGGGGTTGGCCCAGCCGTCTGAGTGGGGCATGCCCACGTCAGCCTCGGAAGTGGCCACGCAGACCTGGACAGTGAACTCGGAGGCATCCGTGGAGCGGCTGCAGCCACTGCTGCCCACCATTCGGACCGGGCCCTACCTGTGTGAGCTGCTGGAGGAGGTGGTCGAAGGGACGGCCATCCTGGACGACGATGAAGATGAGGAGCCGGCTGTGTTCCCGTGCATCGAGTGCAGCATCTACTTCAAGCAGAAGGAGCACCTCCTGGAACACATGAGCCAGCACCGCCGAGCCCCGGGCCAGGAGCCCCCTGCCGACTTGGCCCCGCTGGCCTGCGGCGAATGTGGCTGGGCCTTCTCGGACCCCGCCGCCCTTGAGCAGCACCGGCAGCTGCACCAGGCCTCCCGGGAGAAGATCATTGAGGAGATCCAGAAGCTCAAGCAAGTCCCTGGCGACGAGGGCCGGGAGGCTCGGCTGCAGTGTCCCAAGTGTGTCTTTGGCACCAATTCCTCCAGGGCCTTTGTGCAGCATGCCAAGATGCACATGCGTGAGCCACCGGGCAGGGCTGCCAAGGAGACTTTTGGGGGCAGCAGTGGGGCTGGCAGCCCAGGCCCCGAGGCCAGCACCCTGGTCTATCAGCCCTATGGAGCTGCCTCGGGCCTCGGTGCCTGTGTCTTCTGTGGTTTCCCCGCTCCCAGTGAGACCCTGCTCAGAGAGCATGTGAGGCTGGCGCACGCCCGTCCCCACTGGGAGGAGGACGGCGAGGCTTTCGAGGACGACCCCGACAGCCAGCCGGGCACTAGCCAGGATGTGTACGCCTGCTTCCCTGATGCCACAGGGGACTACTTTGGCAAAGCCGAGCCTCGCTTGGCCCCCATGTGTCGGGAGAGCCCTGCTGGATATGACCCCAGCCTGGCCTTTGGCCCAGGCTACCAGCAGCTGGGCATGAGGGATTTCCCGCTGTCAAAGCCACTCCCGCATGGCTCCGGCCAGAGGCCTCTCGGAAGGCTGGCCTTTCCCTCCCGGTTAGCATCTGCCCCCTACTCCTTACAGCTTGGAAGGAAGAAAAGCACTGTCCACCCGCAGGGGCTGGGGGACCAGAGGCGTCCTTGGAGTGAAGAGGAGGAGGAGGAGGAGGAGGAGGATGACGACGACGACATAGTGCTGACCTCTGAGATGGATTTTTCCCCCGAAAATGGGGACTTCGCACCCCCACCTGTCCCCAGCCTCATCCCACAGCCAGCCCTAGAGCTGAAGCGGACATTCCAAGAAGCCCTTCGGATGGCGGAGGCTTCGCGGGCCCAGCAGCGGCAGCTCCAAGGGATGGTCCCTGTCGTGCTGGTGGCAAAGCTCGGGCCACAGGTCATGGCTGCCGCGGTGGCCAGGGTGCCCCCGAGGCTGCAGCCTGAGGAGCTGGGGCTGACGGGGGCCCACCCGCTGGACTTCCTGCTCCTGGACACACCGCTGGGCGGCCCACTGGGGCTGGACACACTCCTGGATGGGGACCCGACTGTGGCTCTGAAGCATGAGGAGCGGAAATGTCCCTACTGCCCTGATCGGTTCCACAATGGCATTGGCCTGGCCAACCACGTTCGGGGCCACCTGAACCGCGTGGGCGTCAGCTACAATGTGCGGCATTTCATCTCCGCTGAGGAGGTGAAGGCCATCGAGCGCAGGTTCTCCTTCCAGAAGAAGAAGAAAAAAGGTAGGGTAGCTTTGCTTCGGCACCACCTCCCTCCGAGGCCCAGAAGACATGTGGTTGGGCAGCCCACTGTGCACTAAATTCTCCCTTAGTGCCAAGCAGGGGGAAGGTGGCCACTGCTCCTGAGACACCTGAAGCCCCGGCAAAGGCCACGCTGTCAGTGGATGTGCAGGGACACCCCAATGCCCTGGCTATTCCACCAGCTGGTGAAAGGAGTGCTGGCAGAGGAATGAGCCCGGGGGCAGAGAATTTCATTTATTATTTATTCCTTCATTCAATAGACATTTATTTATTGAGCGAGGTCCCCCTGTTCTGGGCACTTGGGGACAGAGCAGTGAACGGAATAACAGTTCTTGCCCTCCTGAAGTTCATGGCCCAGTCCAGGAGGGGTGGGCCCCATGGCCGGCTTCAGAACCCTCAGGGGCTGCCTGTGAGGTATGCAGATTCCTAGGCAACAAGGTTCTGATTCCAGAGGTCTGTCTCCAACGGGAGCACCCTGGGTGGTTCTGACATTGGTAGACATGGACCCCACTTAAGGAGGTGCTGGTGTGGTATTTGTCTGAGTGTGTGTGTGTGCGTGTGTATACGCTAGGGGTTGAGGATAAGGAGTGGACAGCCAGGAAACCAGACAATAATGACGTCAAGTAATTGGGGGCCTGAGTTAGGGGAAAAAGGGAACTAGGAGGCTGGGGAAGTGGAGAGAGAGTCCCCAACTCTACTTGGGGGACTCAGAGAAGGCTCCCAGCAGAGGGCGTTACATCTGTTCCTCCATTTCTTCATCCAACACATACTTAATTTAAAGCACTGGGGTCATCCTGAACAAAAATAGACATGAAAGGCTTGTGCAGTGGCTCATGCCTATAATCCCAGCACGTTGGGAGGCTGAGGTGAGAGGATCGCTTGAGGCCAGGAGTTCAAGACCAGCCTGAGCAACATAGCAAGACCCCATCTCTACAAAAATTAAGAAAAATTAGCCAGGTGCGGTAGCGCACGCCTGTAGTCCCAGCTACTCTGGAGGCTGAGGCAGGAGGAGAATCAAATGTTCACTCAGATCATTGCAAACCCACAACTGGAGAAGTGATTCTGAGGGAGAGAGGCCTAACGCTGCCAGATATGGGACTGGGGGACCTGGGAGGGTCAGGCTTCCTGGAATTGGGGAGAGGGGTGCATGAGCTGAGAGCAAAAGGGACAGCCACAGGGAAGGAAGGCAGTGCAGGGTGAAGCCCTGGGAACAGGGAGGGGTTGGGGCTGAAAAGTAGTCCCCTTCCCACCTCAGGCAGTCCATGTCCTCTCTCCACAGTGGCCAACTTTGACCCTGGCACCTTCAGCTTGATGCGCTGTGACTTCTGTGGGGCTGGCTTCGACACACGGGCCGGCCTTTCCAGCCATGCCCGGGCCCACCTGCGTGACTTTGGCATCACCAACTGGGAGCTCACCGTCTCACCCATCAACATCCTCCAGGAACTGCTGGCCACTTCCGCCGCTGAGCGACCCCCCAGTCCCCTGGGCCGAGAGCCTGGGGCTCTGCCTGGCAGCTTCCTGACCTCCCACCGGCCCCGCTTCCCTCTCACCGTGTCCTTCCCACCCACCTGGGCCGAGGACCCTGCACCAGCCTACGGAGATGGTAAGGGGAGGGGCGGGCCGAGCTGGAGCCCTGACCCTTCCCAGGGTCCCAGAGGGATGAAGGGCCGGGGGTAGAGGGGCAGCCGCTCTGCTTTCCTGGAAGCATCACTTTACAAAGTATGTTGACAGCTCTCACCACCACCCTGCCACTTAGGAGTCATTTCTGTTTTACTTAGGGGATGGTCTGGGGCTCTTTCTGGATCCAGTTTCTCCCTGCCCTTCCTGATGGTGACATTAACAAAGGCTCATGGAACTCTTACCAGGAGTCAGATATTGTTCTAAGCACTACACAAACATGAGCTCATTTCTATCCTCACAACAACCCTATCAGGCAGTTGTTATTATTATTCCCATTTTACAGATGAGGAAACTGAGGCACACAGCTGGTAGAGGTGGAGCTGGGATTTGAAACCCAGGCAGTCAAGCTTACTTGTTCTTGAATGATGTCTTTTATCTTGAGAAGCGCTATTGGATAGAACTTACTAAAATGATGGGTGGAAACATTCTCTAGATGTCTGTGCTGTCCTATAGGGTCACCACTGGCCATGTGTGGCTGTTAGGCTCTTGAAATGTGCCAGTCTAGTGGCAGTCCTATTGGACAGTGCAGCTCTAGAATCTAGATTAACAACCAGTGTTTGATTGGTCTGGCAGCACTGAAACGCCCCTCCTGTAATCGAGTGCTTGCCATGTACTAAGGTATCATCTCATTTGTCACTTATGACTCATAACAAGTCTGTGAAGCTAAGATTGTTGTGTTCCCATTTTACAGTTAAGGAAACCGTGTGTCATCTGCTTTGCCATATGCCACACAGTGGCAGAGCTGGACTTCTGAGCACCTTGTTTGGGGGTGTCTGCAGTGGAGGATAGTTGGAGAACTCCAGAAGTCATATTTGGTGAAGGAGTGCAGGACTGGGCACCGCAGAGGAAGTGGGAAAGTGAAAGACCGAGGCTTGCAAACCCTGAGGCAAGGCCTGCCTTTGTGGGAGCCTTTAGAAGGCAGAGAACTTGGCTGTGAGGAGTAGCTGGGCTTTGAGGAATGGATGGTGTCTGAACAGGGAGAATCGTCCTGAGACTGCTTTGGGCCTGGGGCTTCCTTCTATGTTTCTCATACTTGCAGCTTCCAAGGTCCCACCAAGATCTGTACTCTGGGCTTGGTCACACCCATTCACAAGCCAATTTAGGAAGGCGAAGGACACCCAGGAGTCTGCACAGAGGAGGGTGGGGAGGCACAGAGAGGATAGTGGCTGGTGGAGGTAACACCTCAGGGAGAGGCAAAGTGGGGACTTGACCCCAGGCTTCTTGCTTCTGCTAAAGACTGCCCCCAGGCATTCAGCTCACCCACCTGGCTTGGTTTGTAGTGTCTCACGGGTGGCTGGGAGGCAGAGACAGCTCTGAGGATGGCTGGGGGTGAAGGAGGCAGCTTGTAGCCACTGAGATGAGAGGAGTGAGCCTCTGGATGGGAGGAAGTGGGTTTAGCACTGCCCTGGCCTTGTCCTTGGGAGGGACAGTTATGAACAGTCTTTTAGTGAACATCTGGAGAGTGAGGTGGGGGTGGAGTTAAAGAGTGTTTGGAAAGAGCCTGTAATATTTGACTTGAGTAAGGATGTCCTCGATTAGGGCTAGATCTGGGCACTGGCCCTGCATGGCTGTCCTTAGAAGCCTCTGCCCTTTCCCCAAGTGGGCTGGAGGGGGAGGGTGCCAGGTTGGGGGCGGGGCGACCGTCAGATTCTGGTCCCACCCAGCTGTCAAGGAACAGCTGGAGACAATCGGTTTGATGTTGGGGAGGGAGAAGCTGGCAGTGCTTGAATGTGGTGCCGGCTGTGGGGGTTCCCTAGGACTGCGGGACAGCACCGTTGGGGGACAGCTGGATGCCAGGATGATGTTGGGGGGACCCTCGTGGTTGGGGATCAGATGTCTTGCAGAATCCCCGACCTGGAGGGTGAGACTTCCTCGGAAGTAAATAGGGCCGAGTCCTGGGGCGGGTCCTGGTTCTGCACGTCGGGCTCTAGCAGTCTGGATGCTGTCAAGGGGGATGCGTGTGGCCGGAGGTTTCCCATCCTAGCCGTGCGGATGTCCAGGGAACGGGCTGCGGCGGCAGTTGGAAGCCGCTCAGCGCGCAGCTTGCAAGTACGGGCGAGCGGTGGTGGCAGTGGGGCGCGGGCGGTTTCCTGCGGCTGCAGCCGCCTGCCCGTAGGGCCCAGAAGAGCGTTTCGCTCGTGGCGCTCGGCGCTCGTCAGGCCACCCTGGGCGCGCCCCGAGGGGCGGGGCGGAGCGCGCTCGGCGGCGGCGGGGCTCGGCGCTCGGCTGCTCCCGCCTGGGGCGACCGCCCCGCGTGCGCCGGAGCCAAGATGGCCGCCTCCACCGCCCAGTGCCGAGTGACAAAAGCGGAGACCAAGGCGGCGGCGGGGCCGCGCGCGGGGGGCGTCCGGGAGCGCGCGCCCGCGGGGGTGCCCCCGCCCTGCCCCCCGAGCCCGGGCCCCGCGGCCCCCCTCGCGCTGCCGCCGCCGCCCCCACCCCCGCCGCCGCCACCGCCGCCAACGCCGCGGGACGGGCCCAAGGCCGAGCCGGAGCCGGGGCCCGGGCCCGGGCCTGCTCCCGCGCCGGGTAAGAGCCCGCGCCGGGGAGGGTGCGGGGAGGGGAAGGTCGGCGTCCCGCCCTTCCGTGCCGCCACCCCGATGCCCACCGTCCAGTCTCCGGAACCCCCCCTCCCGCCGGCCCATCAGTCGCGCGGGCCCCGGGCCTCCTGTGGTCGCTCGCAGGGTTCCGGGCCTCAGAAACACTTCGCTGGCTCTCCTCGGGACCCTGACATCTGACAGATGTCCCCTGCACCTCTTGGAGCCCCGGGAGCGTCCCTCGCCATGGTTCCGGTCCCCCGGCGCGGAAACCCACTTCGGTCCTGCTCCATCTGACAGACGTGTCCACCTCACCCGGAGACTTTGATTAAGTCTTCGGTGTCCTAGTCCCCGGCGGCCTCCCGGGCTGCCTACTTCTTGCCTCTGTGGGACTGAAACTGAGCAGGGACCTATCTGGCCCCCTGCCCATCACATCCTCCTGAGCGCCTCCACAGCCCCATCTGACACACAGTCCCTTCATCCTAAGTGCCCTCCCCAGGCTGTGAACTCTAAATTTGGGATTCAACAGGCCTCCCAGGCCTCTTTCTCTGAAAAATTACCCTGGAAAAATTCACCCCTGATTCCCTTTCCCCACATAGCCCTCTCCCAGGAAAGCAGCCTAGCCTGATAGATGCCTTAGAAACTTCACACAAAGTTCTGTGATTCCCACTTTTCCTGTCCCCAATCGGATCACTGCTGAGCCAGGCCCCAGGTTGTCACCTTACCCCACTTAGGGCTCAGCTTGTGATGAGTAGACCACCTCCGGCCCCCACATTGTCTTTATAGCCCCAGCTGCCTTGCCTGGTGGACGTTTCTCACAAGACCTTTGGTGTTACCTCCCTGTTCTTGGCTCCCTGCCTCTGTGTTGCCTCTGTAGTCTCCTGGCTGCCCACACTCTGACCCCCGAGACGGACAGATGTTCCTTCTCAGGAGTTCTGCCCAGAACGATGTCTTCTCTGAGATCCCCTAGTGTGGGAGTCTTGGCTCAGACTTGTGCTGCATCCCCTGACCTGCCCAAGTTCTGGTGGGTGGAAGCTGCTGCTATCCCTGCTGTCATTGGGCAGCCTCAACATCCCTGTGTCATACTGTTGCTGGGGGTTAAGGGTGGAGTCTCAGCTTTCATGGGGTGAGCTGCCTCCCAGAATGAGAGCAGGCACTGAGGATGAGGAAGAAGGGCCATCCTCTCAGTCGTTCTAGGATGGCCCAAGGACAGCCTGAACCTTGCCTGGGCTGAGCCTGTCTCCCCAACCCCACAGGCCTGGGTTCTGAGGAAAATGCAATGGTGACCATGGACTTGGGCTCCCCCCCGCTCCCTAAGAAGAGCCTGCCTGTGCCTGGGGCCCTGGAGCAGGTGGCCAGTCGGCTGAGCAGCAAAGTGGCTGCAGAGGTTCCTCATGGCAGCAAACAGGAGCTGCCAGACCTCAAGGGTGAGTGGCCCAGGTGACATGGCAGGGGATATTGGCCAGGCTGGTCACACTCACACGGGAACTCTCAGGCCTGGGTGTGAATGTGGGGCTCCAGGTTGGCCACAGTTTTCTCTCTGGCACCTTGAGACACCAAGGGGACACCCAGCTGTCTTCTCTCTTGAGCTTCTGCTGCCCCAGGCATGTGTGGCACTGAGTGAGCTGTGTCCTCACTGGGTGAGGGAAAGCCATCCAGAGAATCAGTGGGCATGGTGGCCAGGAGCTCACACTCAGACCCCAGTCATTTGCTGACTGTGACCCTCTCTGTGTTATCTCCTGTGTGATATCAGTTCATCTTTCCATTGATCCTAAGGTCGTTACTGAGTAGTAGCAGGCTCTGGGGTAGCCCTCAGGGATGTGAGAGGAGCAGGATGAGGGGCGAGGAGCAGAGAAGCAGCTAGGTGGGGATAGGGGCTCTACAGGAGAGGGAACGTGGGACCACAGAGACCGTAGCTGGGCGTCCATCCAGCGTTTGGGGCATGAATTGAGCCTCGGAGGGTGGCTAGAACTTAGATCGGTGAAGCACTTGGCTGGCAGGTCAGCATTTGTGTGACTCTGTTGCCAAGGCACCCTGTTAGGTCAGAATTCTGAAAGGTTTCCCACTGGCTGGACCACAGAAGGGCTCTGCCTACTGCTGCGTGCCTTAGGCATAACTCTTCCCCTCTCTGAGCCTCAGTCTCCTTATTTGCAAACCAGACGGGCTGATCACCAGCTCATTAGGGTCATTGTGAGGATCAGGAGGGCTTGACAGACTCTTCCATGGAGGCCGGGTGAGGGGGACCCCAGGGGAGGGGAAGCAGGAGAGCCAGCTCATGGGCCTCACAGCCTGCTCTCTGCTGGCCTCTGTTGCCCTCCAGCCCAGAGCCTGACCACCTGCGAGGTCTGTGGTGCCTGCTTTGAGACCCGCAAGGGCCTGTCCAGCCATGCAAGGTCCCACCTGCGGCAGCTGGGAGTGGCAGAGTCGGAGAGCAGCGGTGCGCCCATCGACCTCCTCTACGAGCTTGTGAAGCAGAAGGGCCTGCCTGACACCCACCTCGGGCTGTCCCCAGGCCTGGCTAAGAAGTCCAGCTCACTGAAGGAGGTGGTCACCGGGGCCCCCCGGCCTGGCTTGCTCACCCTGGCCAAGCCCTTGGACGTACCATCTGTGAACAAAGCCATCAAGTCGCCTCCCGGTTTCTCAGCCAAGGGCCTGGCCCACCCGCCCAGTTCTCCGCTCCTCAAGAAAGCACCGCTGGCCCTGGCGGGCTCCCCTACCCCCAAGAATCCTGAGGACAAGAGCCCCCAGCTGTCCCTGAGTCCCCGGCCAGCCTCCCCAAAGGCACAGTGGCCCCAGTCTGAGGACGAGGGGCCCCTGAACCTCAGTGAGTGCGGGTCCCGGGAGCCAAGGGAGGTCCCGGCGCTGGGAGGGAGGGGGCCTCAGGTTGGGCTCCAGGGCCCAGGGTGGGGGCAGTGGGGACTCCAGCTCCCATGTTGTGAGTTGGCCAGGTCAGAGCACTGGTCAAGGCTCTGTGTCCCCTGTTGGGCCACCCAGCATATGATCATCTGTCTCCTTCTTGACTTTGCTGATCGTCCCTGGAGACCTGGCTGCAGCTGCTGAGTCTGCCAGGGTCACCCCCACCACTTAGGGGCAGCTCTTGGCCTTTTCTGGGCCTGAGGCTGGGGGCAGTGAGGGCAACCAGGGCCCCTGTGGGCCTGGCTTCCCCAGCAGGAATTCAAGGCATCTTGGGTCCAGCAGGTAGACAGATGGTCCAGCTGACAGGAGGTCCCATTAGTTGGCCGTGTCTTCACATCTTCTTGGCTGTCCTTGTAGAGGTGGCACTCTCCCTCAGTGCCTGGGGGTGGAGCCCCGCCTCCTGGGTTTCCTGTGGGCTTGGAAGGTAGAGTTTGGGCAGAAAGCCTCCAGGCACAGTGAGCAGGTTTAATGAGAGTGTTCCTTAGAACCTACATTTGTGGTCATTAAAGTTAGAGTCTAGGGGTGACCCCGGGGTCCTGATTGGCACCTCATGTTCTCTTGAAGTTGCTTCCACTCAGTCTGCTGTGCTTCCCGGAGCAGGACCCTGAGCAGGTGTGCCCTTGGCTGCATGGTGCTTGGCAGTCACCATCCACCCCACACAGCTTCCATAGAAGGGGTCCCAGGGGAGAGAGGGCCTGAGAGCGTTCGATTTGGCCACCCACATCCTTACACTCTCCACACTCACCTTGATGCCAAGAGGCGGGGCAGTTCTGCTTCCCAAAACCTCTCAAAAGAAATGTGCAGCGTGGGTCTTGGATCCCGAGCTACCCGGGCAGCCAAGAATCACATCAGACCCTCCTGCCTCAGTCCCCCAGGGCTGGCCAAGGTGGCGGCCGTGAACCGCCCCCCTGTGTTTTGTCTCCGCAGCTGTAGATAGTGACGGGGGCAGAGAGCTGGACTGCCAGCTGTGCGGTGCCTGGTTTGAGACCCGCAAGGGCCTGTCCAGCCACGCCCGTGCCCACCTGCGCCACCTGGGCGTCAGCGACCCGGACGCCAAGGGATCCCCCATAGACGTGCTCCACGGGCTCATCAGGAGGGACGGCGTCCAGATCCGCCTCCCACCCGGGCACGGAGCCCTGGCCCAGCTGGGGCGGCCTCCCACCTCTGCGGCCCTCTCCTTGCTCCCCCCCCCACCGCCGGCCAAGAAGGCCAAGCTGAAGGCCGCGGGTATGGCCGGCCCCTGGGGGAAGCAGGACCTCTCGGCCGCCGCAGCCGCCGGCATTTTCTGGGCCTCTGATGTGGAGCCGTCTCCTCTCAACCTCTGTAGGTTCTCGCTTCAGCCGCCCCCTCCTCCCTGCGGGCCCTGGAGCCCCTCCCGGGGGGGTCACAGTCCCCTCCCTACTCCCTCCCTGCCGGGGCAGGGAGTAGATAGGGGCCCTTGGCAGTGGGCTGCTAGGCCCTCTCTCTTGGCCTTTGACCTCCATGACCGTGACCCTCCCTGAGAATGAAGGCCAAGAGGGGGGATCCTGCCTTTTGGTGTGGAAGGCGCCCACATCCACCCCAGGTCTGGATGGCACGTGGCACCTAGGCTGCCGCTTCCTGCCCTCCTGCCCCTTGTCCTTGTTGGGACTGGTAAGGCTGTGGAGTCTTGGTTCCGTCCTCCTCCGCCAGGGCCGAGGGTCTGTTCGCTCTGTGGAGCCTCCCTCGCTTCTGCCGGGTATCTGGCCTCCCTGCCCCACTCCTGAGCTCCCTCGCTTGCACCTGCCCTCTGCCACAACCCTAGCCTGTGGGCATGCTGCTGCCCACACCCAGCCGACCAGGACACTCCTGCAGGTGGCCATGCTAGCGGTGCCATGGTGTTAACTGCCCCTTTCTCCTGCTGCAGCCTCCGGCCCAGAGCCAGCACGAGACATCCGCTGCGAGTTCTGTGGCGAGTTCTTTGAGAACCGCAAGGGCCTGTCGAGCCACGCACGCTCCCACCTGCGGCAGATGGGTGTGACTGAGTGGTACGTCAATGGCTCACCCATCGACACACTGCGGGAGATCCTGAAAAGACGGACCCAATCTCGGCCCGGTGGACCCCCAAACCCACCAGGGCCCAGCCCAAAAGGCCTGGCCAAGGTGATGGGCAGCGGAGGTCCTGGCAGCTCGCTGGAAGCCCGCAGCCCCTCGGACCTTCACATCTCACCCTTGGCCAAGAAGTTGCCGCCGCCACCAGGCAGTCCCCTGGGCCACTCACCAACTGCCTCTCCTCCCACTGCCCGGAAGATGTTCCCAGGCCTGGCTGGACCCTCCCTGCCCAAGAAGCTGAAGCCTGAACAAATGCGGGTGGAGATCAAACGGGAGATGCTGCCGGGGGCCCTTCATGGGGAGCCGCACCCATCTGAGGGTCCGTGGGGGGCGCCGCGGGAAGACATGACACCCTTGAACCTGTGTAAGTGTGACCCTGCAGCAGGGCAGGGAGAACAGCTGGAGGGGTCTCTTCCCTGCCTCCCCTCGGGGGTATCCATAGCGCCCAGGGTTGCAGTGGAAGGGAGGATACCCCACAGGTCCAGAGGACACAGGGCTAGCTACGCAGACCCTGCAACTGAGCTGCGTTTTGATTCTCGTTCATTCATACGGGGAGGCAGAATCGTGTCATTCAGTAATGTCCAAAAGATTCTATCTCTTATGCCATCATCAGTTGGTTGCAGCTGCCAACCAGTCTCCTAGGGAGAAAGACTGCGGGGATCAAGTAGTGATGTCTGCCATGGGCAGGAGCGTAGGACCTGGCAGTGGATATGTGAACTGTGTCTTTCTGGCATTCCTGGTAATTAAGTGCTTGGCATTTGGAGTCTGAGTCAAGATCTCTCTTCCTCCACAATCTAGCAATGTGTAACCTTGGGCAAGCTTCCTCATTTGGAAGATGGAGATCAATGTAGTCCCAATTCCATATGGTTTTCTTGAGGATTAAGTGGGACAAAGCACTGAGCTCAGTGCCTGGTTACCAAAAGCTCTCTGTACACAATGGCGGTTACATCACCGTTGCTGGCTTCCCTGTTGCAGCGTCGCTGTGTTCATTGTGCTCAGGTTGATTAAATGCCTGCTGTGTGCTGAGCAGGTGAGGGTGGCCCAGGCTTTGCCTCAGAGCTCGTGTGCATTACATGCTCTGTGCCATGTGTGCTGAACTGTCCCCATTTTAGACCCTCCTGGTCACACTGGGAGGTGGGAGTTTTCATCTCCATTTTGCAGAGGAGGAAACTGAGGCTCATAGAGGGGGAGTGGCTGGCCTAGGATCACACAAGGAGACACTGTGAAGCCAGCTAGATTTGAGGTGACGGAATAAGCAGCAGGGCTGGATGTACACACAGCCTCTGGAGGCCTAGATGAGGGAGCAGGTCCCTGGGGTCTGGTGGCGGGTGTGGACAGGGGCAGCTGGCACTGATACGGGCCTTGAGCTTGGAGGCTTCCTGCCTGCAGCTGCCGCCTCCTTCTCCTCCTCCCCTACCCTGGACCCTCTGCAGCGTCCCGGGCAGAGCCGGTGCGCGACATCCGCTGCGAGTTCTGCGGCGAGTTCTTCGAGAACCGCAAGGGCCTGTCCAGCCATGCACGCTCCCACCTGCGGCAGATGGGTGTGACAGAGTGGTCCGTCAACGGCTCGCCCATCGACACACTGCGGGAGATCCTCAAGAAGAAGTCCAAGCCGTGCCTCATCAAGAAGGAGCCGCCTGCTGGAGACCTGGCCCCTGCCTTGGCTGAGGATGGTGCCCCCACAGCAGCCCCTGGGCCCATGCAGTCCCCACTGCCACTGTCGCCCCTGGCCATTCGGCCAGGCAAACCAGGAGCAGGGCCAGCCCAGGTTCCCCGCGAGCTCAGCCTGACACCCATCACTGGGGCCAAGCCCTCAGCCACTGGCTACCTGGGCTCAGTGGCAGCCAAGCGGCCACTACAGGAGGACCGCCTCCTTCCAGCAGAGGTCAAGGCCAAGACCTACATCCAAACTGAACTGCCCTTCAAGGCAAAGACCCTCCATGAGAAGACCTCCCACTCCTGTAAGCAGTGGGTGGCAGGGTCCCGGGAGGGCGTCCACTGGGGCCTGCAGAGCTGGGCAGTGCCCCTAGTGCTCACACTGACCTCAAGTGGGGCCCCTACGGCAGGGCCCCAGTGGGAGGCGGGATTGGCTCCTGGCCTGGGCAGGGCCGCCTGGGTCTGCCTGCCCTGTTCAGGCCGTGGCTCAGCAGCACCCCCTCCGCCCCACAGCCACCGAGGCCTGCTGTGAGCTGTGTGGCCTTTACTTTGAGAACCGCAAGGCCCTGGCCAGCCATGCGCGGGCACACCTGCGGCAGTTTGGCGTGACAGAGTGGTGCGTCAACGGCTCGCCCATCGAGACACTGAGCGAGTGGATCAAGCACCGGCCCCAGAAGGTGGGCGCCTACCGCAGCTACATCCAGGGCGGCCGCCCCTTCACCAAGAAGTTCCGCAGTGCTGGCCATGGCCGCGACAGTGACAAGCGGCCGCCCCTGGGACTGGCACCTGGGGGCCTGGCCATGGTCAGCCGCAGTGCTGGGGGGGAGCCGGGGCCTGAGGCTGGCCGGGCAGCTGACAGTGGTGAGCGGCCTCTAGCAGTCAGCCCGCCGGGCACCATGAAGGCCGAGGAGCACCAGCGGCAGAACATTAACAGTGAGTGCAGGTGGAGGGGCGTGGGAGGGCTGCAAGCACCTGTGGGCCCACCTGGCCACCCACCGGGCTCTCTGCTGTGTGTTGCCCTTGGTCCCTTCTCCAATTGCTCACCCATTCACTCATCTGTCTACCATCCCGCCCGTCCAGGCGGTGTCCGGTCCCCAGCTGTCCTGTCTTACAAGCGGTGTCCACTTCTCACTTGCTGAAGGCAGGAATGTCTCCAGGTCCTGGCCTTCCTGCTCATCTCCCGTCCCTCTCCCCACCTTAGAATTCGAGCGCCGACAAGCCCGCCCTCCAGATGCCTCCTCAGCCCGGGGGGGTGAGGAGGCCAATGATCTGCAACAGAAGCTGGAGGAGGTGCGGCAGCCCCCGCCCCGAGTCCGGCCGGTCCCCTCCCTAGTGCCCCGGCCCCCCCAGACATCACTCGTCAAGTTTGTTGGCAACATCTATACCCTCAAATGCAGGTACGCTGTCCCCAGGGGAGGGAGACCACTGTGGGGAGCTTCAGAACAGTCTGGGTCTGGTGGGGTCTGGGAGATGTCACCTCAAAGGCTGCCCTTGTGTGTGGCGGGGCCTGGGGTGAGGCCTCCTCACAGACAGTGGCATCTCAGAGCATCAGGCTAACACCCTGAGCTTTGTAGCCCGCAAGACCTGTGTTCAAATCCCAGCTCTGACACTTAGCAGCTCAGTGACCTCGGGCAAGGGCTTACTTACTCCATGCCTCAGTTTCCCCACCCATAAAACAGGTTAGGTAATAGACCTACTTAATAGATTTGAAATGAGGACCAAGTGATTTTAATATTTATAAAGCATTCAGAACTCAGCCTGGCACATGGTAAGCACTCAACAAGTGTCTGGCTGATTAAGAAAAAATAGGTTTACCAAAGTCTACGAGTACATTAGAGACCAGGAAACTGGCAACTGAGATGAGAGGTGACTCGCTGCAGGCCCTGTCAGAAGTAGGATTGAAACCCAGGTCTTTGGAGCCAAGAGCTTGGGCACTGGGCCCCTGCACTTTGAGGCCTCTTTTGGGGACAGGAGGAGGAGAGGGGCCTGGCGAGTTGGGTAGGATCTGCTTCCTGTGCCCTTTACCATCTCAGATCATATGCATCAGTCAGGTGGCAGAGGTGCTTGGGAAGCCAGGTGACCATTACCGAGTACCAGTGACCTCTTAGAGGCAAAGAAGTCTCCATGAGACCCCACTGTGACCCCGTGGTGGGTGGAGGTGGCTGTCCATGGGGAAACATCTGGCTTCTGGGCCCCCACTCCCTCACATCCTGGGCTTGCCTCGTCCACACAGAATAGCCACGGGTGTGCCCAGGGATGTGGGCAAGGCTATGCTTCTGCCTCTGATCACAGCAGTGGCTACTCCCTCTCTCTTCCCCCACGCAGGTTCTGTGAAGTGGAATTCCAGGGCCCCCTCTCCATCCAGGAAGAGTGGGTGCGGCACTTACAGCGGCACATCCTGGAGATGAATTTCTCCAAAGCGGACCCCCCGCCTGAGGAGTCCCAGGCCCCACAGGCACAGACAGCGGCGGCTGAGGCTCCCTAACACAAAAACATTCCAGATCCCCTCTTGTGCCACCTCTGTCTCTCCTCCTCTTTGTCCTCTTCCCTCTTCTCCCTCTTTGTTTTCCGTTTCCAAAGGAGCAAGCCAAAACCTCAAACCGGCACCCCTTGGGGGGCCGGGCACACTACAGCCGGGGCGCCCTTCCCCCAGCCCAAGGACTCTGGGGCCACAGGGTGTCTTCCTTCAGCCCAAGCCCACCTGGTCCAGCGGCGGGGCAGCAGCCAGGTCTCTGGTGGCAGCTGATCTGGTCACAGGGGAAGACAGCACCCCCCCCCGTGAATCTAGCAGCCAGGCAGGGCTATGTCTGCCATCCGTGGCCATTTGCAAAGACTCCAAAGACCCCTGTTCTGGTTCCCTCTCACCCCCATGAATATCCTCTCTCACGCATGTACATGCGAACACACACAACGTGCACCTCGTGAGACACGGGATCTGCCCCAGCCCCCCAGTTCCTGAGTCGAACGACCACATCATGCCACGGTGCTTGCTCAGGGGAAGCCCCGCTCCCTCTGTGGGGCCCACGACGGCCTGGGAGCCCCCCACTGAGCCCACAATGCCACGGAAATCCTTGTTGGCCACCCCCAGAGGGGCCTTCCCTGCTAGGAAGAGCTCAGACTGACAGCTGCCTCCTGCCATGTCAGTGGCCCCCAAGAGCCTCAGGGGCTCCGGGACCCAGGAGGGTGGGGTGGGGGGTGGGACTCTCCTCCCCCACTCCTGTCTCCCTCACCCTTTTCACTGTTGCTTTCTATGTATAGGTCCCTAGACCTCTCACTTTTTTAAAAGCGCGTTTTGTGTAGAGAATAAGGAACGTGGATCTTTTTATTTTGCAATCCTGGGCCAGCTAGAAACCGGGAGCCGATTTGACCTTTTAACTTTTTTCAGTGGCCACGTTTTGGTTATCAATGTAACTAGAAGTATGTAAATTAGATTAAATTTCTCTTCTGGAAACATCCTGGGGCAGGCGGCCAGCGTGTGTTTTTCTGTCGAGTGGACAGGCTGGCATTGGCTGGCAGCCAGGGCTGGGATCGGGGCCTCCTCTGTCCAGAGCCCTGGAGCTCCTGGGCTTTTCCCGTTGGCCGCCAAGCCGACCAGACGCAGCTGGGGATAAGTCCAAGTTCCCAGCTGTTGGCCCTCGATGCTGTGGCTGGTGGGGGGCTCTGGCCAGCTGGTAAAGCAGAGAAACCCGGCTTCTGGGCTGCCAGTCTGGGAAGGGAGCCAGGATCAAGGAGCAATGGAGCTTAGAAGAGCTTACTGAGGGCAGGAGTTGACCAGCAAGGGTGTCGGGGACCCACCGGGGGAGGGACGAGCACACAACTGCTGGGAGCATTTGGGGGCCAGGGCTTGCCTGCCTTCAGCCTTCAAGACATGTGACTTCTGTTTAGACACATGCACCCCTGAACCCAAGTAACATGAGAAAAAAGAGGAGCCGCTGACTCCTTTGTGATGTTATTTATTTTCTCGCTCTGCAAATGTTTATTGAACATTTCTGAGATTTTAAGAGATTTTGTTGGCTGCTCCTTCTTATTGATTGCATGTGGTTTTTCAGCTCTTTTCGTTTCCACTAAGTGGCCAAGTGCTGGAAAGCGGGAATGACCTCATGGGGCGTTGACAGCAGGGGCCTCCTCTGCCCCTACCCCTGTTTCCCTGGGCCCCTTACCATGGCCCTGCCTGGGAAGGAGGGGTTAATGGGCTGCAATCGCACACCCACAAGGGTGGTCTTGGCCCACACGCTTGGCTTTTCTGCTCCTGTGGGGTCAACATCCATCTCACCTGGTGGCAGAAGGCCTCCCACTTCTATCCATCTGGAGCTGTGGGTGGGAACATCTAAGACTTAGGAAGTGGAGAGGGCAGCTTATGGGATGACAACTGACCCAAAGGTGCTTCCTCTTACAACTTTTTGTAAATCAGTTTTGAAAATATAAAAGTGAGCCAGGCATGGTGGCTCACACCTGTAATCCCAACACTTTGGGAGGTCAAGGTGGGAGAATCACTTGAGGCCAGGAGTTTGAGGCCAGCTTCGACAACACAGCGAGACTCATTTTCTACCAAAAAAAAAAATGTTTAAAAAAAATAGCCAAGTGTACTGGTGCACACCCATTGTCCTAGCTACTTGAGCATAGCCCTTCTCTGCTTAACCCATTCTACGGTCTTGTCTCAGGCAACGTGGTTTCAGCCTTTGAGCAGCTCACTCTTGTCTGTGAGGGCATCAGAGGTTCACAAAATCATCAATCGGTGAAATGATGGCTGTGGCAAGTGCCATGAAGGAACCTACAGGACACAGGAGAGGTGTCCTGCAGCCCTGACTTAGTTTGGAGGACAGGACCCTATCCCTGAGGGTGACAGGGAGATGAACCCCAAAGCCAGAATGCACACCAATCTGAGATCTATGTGCTTCACATATGGAATTCCTCACTGAATGCATCATAAATGCCTTTGTTCCATATGGCAGCAAATTCTGCGTAATCCCCATTTGGGGGAGAGTGTTATTAATAAATCATTTTTTCATGGAGAATTCCAACTATAGAATAGTACAGCAAATAGTAAAATGAACTCTTGTTTATTCCTCAATTATCAGCTCATGACCAATATCTTCAGCTCCCCAGTTGCAACTTCTCCCCTTTCCTGTCTGAATTAGGTGAAGCGTGTCCCAGTCATCCAATCAATATCTGAATATTTCAGTATGTTTCTTTGAAGAATATGGACTTTAAAAATGCCACCATTATACCTAAAGAAATCGACATCATTAATATCAAAAAGTCAGCAATAGCACACTTTAAAAAACTAAAACACAAAAAAGGTACAAGTCATAATTGATGAATTTTCTCAAACATGCACACTAAGTACCATTTTCGGTATCTGCTGCTCTGTCAAGTTACCTTTTTGAAACTATGAGCTGTCCCTGACTGTGGTTTCCTCACATCCAGGGAGGGTGCTCTATTGCACAATCTCTGAAGTCCAGAATGAACCAAGAGGGTTTTAGAAGCAAAGTTCCAGTTTTCATGCATAAGTGTCAAGGACCTTGAGCAAATCATGGATTCCAAGCCTCAGTTTTCTTATCTTTTAAATAGGGATTTAAAAAAAACAAAACAAAAAACAAGCTCACAGGTTTGGGGGAACATTTGAATGATAACACGATACAAACAGAATTATTACATATATAATATAAACATGCCATGTAAATATACAAATATATTTATGTTCTGATGCTGTGAACACAAAAAAAAAGAAAAAAAACCCAAATATATTTATTGTTATGTTGCCATTAATAACAAAACATAGCATTTAGTGCACCTGGCACCAAACTGGTTTCTTTACGTACGTTTTCTCATGTCATGCCAGCATCTTGTTTGGCTCTTAGTTTTAATTTTCACATTCCAGCATGGCTTACCCCCGTGCTCATTTTGGAGCTGAGGGCCAGAGAAGTTGAGAAAATTAGCCCAAGTTTGCACGGCACCTCGGTGGCAGCGCTGGGACCCAAGGCGTGCCCTGCGTGCGCTGTAGACCCGGCTCCCTCTGGCGGGTCTCCAGGGCACTTGCTCGCCCGGCTCGGCCACGCTTGGGCCTCTGGCCTTGCCGTAGTGCACAGCTCCGCCCCTTCGAACTCCACAGGACTCCACCTTTCTGCCGGTTCCTGTTGGCCAATCACTGCGGGCTTAGGATAAACGGAAGGCGGGGACAAGGCGGGGCTCTTACGAGATTGGCAGAAGCTTCAGCCACTCGCATGAGGAGATGCTAAGATAGACCGTGAGTCAGTCCAATAGGTGTGAACCCCGAGGCGGGCGCAAGCCAATGCGGTCGGGAGGCGGGGCTCGGTATGTGTATAGAAGTTGTCCAGAGGCTTATAGCCTCTATCGCTGCGTCGGGTGCGCGGGGCTGCTTTTTCTGTCCGCAGACGTAGTGTTCGCTACCGCCATGAGCTACACAGGTAGGTTCTGCAGGGTAGGGGTGGGGCTCCGGGTCGGGGGTGCGACAGGGACTTGCCGGTGCCGCGCTGGGCTCACCCACACCTGCCCCGGGTCCCCGTCACTGCTCTCTCTGCGGTCACAAAATGGCGCCGCAGGCCCGTCGCCTCAGGGTCGCTCCCCTCATACCTCGGCGCCTCAGTTCTCTGTGCTGGCAGCCTAGCGTCCCGGCTCCTGGCCGCCCGGGGTCTTGGCTTCTGTCATCTGAGTCCGCGGGCCCCGGGCCTTGGTGCCTGAGGACCTTGCTCCCACCACCTCCGTCCCTGGCCCATGGTCGTGAGACCTCGACGCCTCAGGTCGTTCTTTCTCAGGCCTTAGCCCTTCAGAGCATGCAGCAGGCTCGGGCGCCGTCGCCATTGCCGCGCCCTCCCCCGCGCAGTTGCTCTGCAAAACGCTGCAGCTGCCCCCAGCCCCCATCCCACCCACCCTCCTTTGCCTGCCCCAGAGCTGGGAGAGGCGCCAAGCCCCGGGGGGATAAATAAATATTTGAAAGGTTTGGTCTGAGCTTGAGCCTTGGCGAGGAATGGCTAGCTTCCACGTCAATTCGCTCAACATCTGTCGAATTTACCGTGTCAGATGCTGAATAGGCATGGGAATACTGACTGGAATTCCTCAAGCAGTTTATAGGCAAATAAACATGTAAAGGATATATTCTGGGCTGGTCAGTGCCCTGAGGAGGTTGCTCCATTATAGGGAGTGGTTAGAGACCTCTGTGTAAAGAGGTGACATTTGAGCGGAGACTTAAATGGAGTGAGGGCGTAAAGGTATGTGGCCCAGGGAGCTGTTGCTGTAGGCCCGGGGGCAGGAGCTGCCTGGCTTGTTACATCGGCCATGGAAGCCGGTGGGATTTGAGCAAAAAAGGAAGAGTGGGTGATTAGATTAGAGAGATCACCACCCCCACCGGCCTCCCCCGGGGATATGCTTGGGAGAGATTGTAAATCCTTGCTGGATGAATTGCCAAAGCCTCCTGGGTTTGTCTTGGCCGTGACCAATGAGGTTTCTCATCCAGGAGCTGTAGATGAGGCCTCTCCCTTTGATGGGAGTATTGCAGGTTTGAGCATGTGCGGTTGCTGGGTAACCTGCATTCTACTCAGAATGTTCAGGATTGAGAATGGAACCTGAGCCTCAGGGACTCCTTCGTGGGCTGCTTTAGGTTGGCCTAGGCAAGAAAGTAGTGCCAGTCCTGACTCTGGCTCCAGGTCAGGAACTTGCCAAGAACCCCAGTTTTTCTAGCAGTCATTTCCCAGCCCAGTGGTTCTCAACCACGGGTGATTCTGCCCCCAGAGGGCATTTGGCAATGTCTGGAGTCATTTCTGGTTGTCACATCTGGGGGTAGGGGTGCTGCTGGCATCTAGTGGCTAGAAATCAGGGATGCTGCTCAATATCCTACAGTGCATGGAATTCTTTATGGTGCCACAAAAGATTATCTGGCCCCAAACATCAGCAGTGCCAAGGTTGGGCGGCTCTGCCTGAACCTTTTTGTAGCTTTCCTAGTTCAGGAGAAAAGATACTAGGGTTATTGTTGACATCTCTGGAATTGGTATGTAATTCTCTTCACTATGTCTTTCCAAGAACTAGAAAGTAGTTTTAAGGTTTTTAGGGGCAGGATTGCTGAAGAAACCAGAAGATGAATGGTTGGGTGCTGTGGGGTAGCTTAATAATGGAGCATTTGTTTTTATAGATGAGGAAACTGAGTTAGAGAGGTCACTGATGGCCCAGCCTGACTTTCAACTCTAGATCTTGTAGGTTGCAATTCTGGGTTTGAGATAGCCCAGCTAATGAGGTAATGATTTTTTTCTCCTTGATCTTGAGACACTGAAAACACAGTAGCTTTATAATGGAAATCTTAACCTTTTAAGAAGCCGACCACTGAAGTCAAAGGTATTTTAAGTCACATTTCAGACAACTATTAGCTTTAAGAATAAGGATAAGCCTTGAAGCAAATGTTACCATTATAATTAAACATAAAAGGTGATTGATCTAATATATGTTTTTGTTAATTCGTCCAACTTTTGAACCTAGTTACTTTATTTATACTTGGGAAAGGAAACTCCTCTAATACTGAGAGGGAACATTGAAGCAATGGAAAAATGGGACAAAAAATCCACAATTAGGCCTTCAAAGGTCTGAAATCCTACCAATCTTTTAATAGAAATATTTATTACCTCAGTTTCTTTGTGTTAAGAACGGGCACGAGGTTTAGCTGTGTGATTTGGGCTTGGGATATCTCATAAGGTTACATTTAGGATATCTGTCTGGATTATAGTCATCTGAAGGGCTTGACTGGGGCTGGAGGTCCCACCTCCAAGGTGACTTAAACTCCTTGCTGGCAGATTGATGCTGGCTGTTAGTTCTTTGCCAGGTGGATCTCTCCATAGGGCTGCTGGAGGGTTCTTACAACATGGCTGGTTTCCCCCAGACTGATCCAGGAAAGAGCAAGTCTCGAAGTCACACTCAGTCATTTCTCCCATCCATGTACTAACCAGGTCCGACCCTGCTTAGCTTCCGAGATAAACATTCAGTCATTTCCATAAATTTTTTTTTTTTTTTTTTTTTTTAAAGTAGAGGTGGAGGTAGGGGCAGTTCTTGCTCTTGCTCAGGCTGGTCTGGAATGCCTGACCTCAAGTGATCATCTTGGCCTCCCAGACTACTAGGATTACAGGCATGAGCCACCATGCCCGGACCATTTCTGTAAATCTTACTGGTTACGCTGGCCACTTCTATTAGTTTGGGAGGGGGCTACATACTCTCAGGAGGTGAAAGTCATTGGAGGCCGTCTTGGAGGATGGTCACCACCCTACCCTTGGCTCACATAGCGGAGGTTGGAGGCAACCTAACCTAGTTCCAGTTGTCCTCCAATGTTTTCCACTCTATAGCATTCCTTCAAAGAATACACTTTTTAAAAAATAAAAAGAATAAAACTGAGAAACATTTGTGTTTTTGAACAAAAATGATGACAAGACAGATTGGCTAAGAGCAAGGGGCAGTGCTGCCAAATTAGAAATCCATCGTCTGACCCTTACCTTTTTAGAGCCAAATAGGGCATATTTTATTTTTTTAACCCAGAGCTGGTCAGGCCAGTGAATTGAACCAAGAAGAGAGAACTTCATGAACCAGATCAGAATTTATTCATATTGGGAGTCACAACTGGCTACGAAGGGCCTGCTCTGGAGATAGTATCGTGGAACAGCATGTTAACGTGGGAGGACAGAATTAGAGCAGAGGTTGCCGTTGAGCTGTGAAGGTTGGATGGATTGCCTCTTTCCTCCCAGAGAAGACCCAGGGCCCCTGTGGCCGAACAGATGTAGGTCTTTTGCTCTGTGGCTTGCTTATCGTGTTCCAGTATGTATTCCTGTTAGGGTGTGGTGGGTTCCTACTTGCAGTATTTACAACCCACGTTATCTAAAGTCTGGGGCCATTTTGCTGGTGGCCCTATTGCTGAACAAACAGGTTTCCAGAAGGTAGTTGAGCAAACAGTGGAGAAGGCAGGGGTCAGGTACTTTGTACCTTCCCTCTAGGTTAACTCTCCAAAATACTTTCAGTGTTTCTTGTGGACAGTTTTAATCATCAGTGTTTGAAGTTTAGGTATCTCAGGAAGATCCCTGATTCCTACCCTCTTTAATTAGGAACCCCTAATTTAAAAAACTGGATCTGTGTGCTTTGGGTTTTGTCCATCCTTAGGGCCCGGTTCCCTCCTCTGGGAAGTAAAGATGAAGTTCGGTCCTCAGCTCCTTGTTTGGAACCCTGGGAGCTGGATGTCTTTTGGAATTCCAGTTTGAGAAGTCACAGTGGGGTCTGGGGTGACACCCTATATTTAAATACATTAATTCTGCACTGAGTGGGACAGGGAAAGACTGTAAATGTCCTCACAGGTCAGTTTGGCCCCAGAATGAGTTTTGGCACCACATTTGTGGAGAACACTTGGTTTTCAGACCTTTTGGACCTGGAGGAATTGCAGGGTAAGGGATCTTGCCCAGTCCCTCTTACTGGCTGTGGTGACGATGAAATGTGATCCTGCAGGGAAAAAAACCGTCTCAGCCCCCTGTGGGGAAAGCACTTACTCAGTATTGGCTGCTGTTGCTGTGATCAGCAAGGGATAAAATAGAGAGTCTGTCAACAAATATGAGAATATCTACTCTGGGGGAAGTCACTTGTGTGGGCTTTTGTTGTAAACAAGCTATTAGAGGCACAGGCTTTAATTTTCAGGTCATGAGTTGGCTCTAATGGGAACAAGCAAATATTACCTCTCACGGTATCTGTCATAATTTCAGTGTTAAGAGTAAATCATTTAAAAATGTTTCTTTTCTTTACTTACCACCATACAACTGAGGATAAAAATATATATTTTATTTCCTTTTTTTTTTTTTTTTTGAGACAGAATCTCGCTCTGTTGCCCAGGCTAGAGTGAGTGCCGTGGCGTCAGCCTAGGTCAGAGCAACCTCAAACTCCTGGGCTCAAGCAATCCTACTGCCTCAGCCTCCCGAGTAGTTGGGACTACACGCATGTGCCACCATGCCCGGCTAATTTTTTCTATATATATTTTTAGCCGGCCTAAAAATATATATTTTAAAATGTAGTTTTAAAGCAAGTGTCAGTATTAATCATAGTCTGTAGGAGCAGTAGTTTCTTTCTTTTTCTTTTCTTTTTTTTTTTTGAAACGGAGTCTCTCTTTGTCACCTGGGCTAGAGTGCCATGACATCAGCCTAGCTCACAGCAACCTCAAACTCCTGAGCTCAAGTGATCCTCCCACCTCAGCCTCCCAAGCAGCTGGGACTATAGTCGTGCTTCAGCACGTCTGGCTAATTTTGTTTGTTTGTTTCTTAGGTGGCTAATTTTTAAATTTTTTGTAAAAACGGGGTTTTACTATGTTACTCAGCCTGGTCTTGAACTCCTGGGCTCAAGTGATGCTCCCACTTCAGCCTCCTAAGTAGCTGGTACTACAGGTGTGCACCAGCACGCTCGGCTAATTTTTCTGTTTTTTTGTAGAGACAGGGTCTGGCTCTTGCTCAGACTGGTCTGGCACTCCTGACAGCTCAAGCAATCCTCCCACCTCGGCCTCCCAGAGTGCTAGGATTACAGGTGTGAGCCACTGTGCTCAGCCAGGAGCAGTAGTTTCTGATAAAGGTTCAAGTTTTCCTTATTTGGTACTAATTCGTTTTAAGTCGAGAAATAGTTTGAGAGTTGAGAAGATAGAAAATTTTATACACATAATAATACATAATTTATATACATAATTTTATGTACATGATACTATTTCCATATGAACATGCCAACCTCAATTAATTACATTTAAGAAATAATTATTATACACAATTTTTTTTTTTTTTAAAGAGATAGTCTCACTCTGTCACTCAAGCCAGAGTATAGTGGTGTGATTATAGCTCACTGCAGCCTCCAACTCTTGGTCTCAAGTGATCCTCTTGCCTTAGCCTCTGGAGTGGCTGGGACTACAGGCACATACCACTAAGCCTGACTAATTTTTTTTTATTTTTTGTAGGGATGGCGTCTCAGTAAGTTGTCCAGGCTTGAACTCCTGGTCTAACGTGATCCTCTTGCCTCAGCCTCCCAAAGTGCTGGGATTGCAGGCATGAGCCATAGCACCTGGCTATATATACTTTTTTTAATGGGAAAACTAAAATATAAAGTAGTTTCTACAATATTTCAGATTTGGGGCAGGGAGAGAGGGGGTATTATTTACTTTAACATCATTTCAAATCTAACCCCTGTCCTTGTTTCAGTCCATTTAGTGATGTGATAATAAGCATTTTCCTCATTTAACTGAATGATAATTTGAGTACTCAGTTATCAAAATGGGTTATTGGCTTAAATGTTTAAAACCTCGTATCCAGTCCCGCTCGTATAGCAAGTTAAACATAGCCTGCCTTTCCATTGGTTAGTAATGCTTTGGAGGTCTAATTAAAGTGTGGAATCTAGAGGTTTTGGTGGCTCTCCACTGATGGAAGGGCCTGCCAGTAAGTCTATACTGAAGGGTACTCTTAGATCATTTTTCTGTTGCTTGTTTGAGGTAATTAACCGCACTGTGTGTATGTTTAGGCTTTGTCCAGGGATCTGAAACCACTTTGCAGTCGACGTACTCAGACACCAGTGCTCAGCCCACCTGTGATTATGGTAAGTATGGGGCCCTGATGGGAGCCGGAGTATTCTCCAGAGCAGTCCCTTGTCTTCTTAGCTGCCTTTGGCTTTGCTGTCACCTGTCTTGCTTTCTAAACCTAAACTTGTATAAAATGATACGTATGGGGTGGTGTGCCATTTGAATAGTTAGTGCTTCCCTTTGGGGCAATTATGAGAAAGATATCTGTGTTACTGAACAAGCTAGACTGTAAACGATTGCTTCCTTTGACACTTTAACATTTTGTAGAAGTACCTGTGGTCTTTAATAAAAGATCTGGCTTCAGAAAATCCCCTTGAGGAACCGGGAAGGACAGTGGCTAATCAAAGTCCAAAGGATTGGTCCAGGAGAAACTGAGCTATTAACTTAGCCCCCTAGCCCCAGGGTAGCGCAAGTTCTGCTGTGGAAGGGAAGTTGGGTGTGTGAATCTAGCAGGCTTTTAGAAATCTGGTCAGGCTATGTCAAGCTAGCAGGCTCCATACCCATAGGGTTGAGTGAAAATCTCTGATTGGTTACTCAAGTGTGGACACAAACGCTTAACTCCCTTAATTCAGAAGAAGTCACCAGTAGGATTCACAGATGCTGTTTTGTTGGTGTGCTGTGGCAGCCTGGAACTGCCAATAGAGCTGGTCTTTTGGGCATCTGTGACCCTAGGGGTGTCTGTTGAGAAGGAGCCCTCTTTGGAATTAATAAGGATAATATCTTGGTTATTGAGATGGGTAATTTGTTTTATTACCAAGATCTGCGGAAAGACTGAGCCTACACAGCTGACATTCAGGAGTCACTGAATAAATGGACTTAAGAAAACTCTCCAAGGATTGGCAGCTAGTTTCAAGGGGAGGGGGGGACTTAAAATGTTTCGAAATTGGGTAAGGAGGTATCAGGCCTTTCCTAAGTAAGGAGAAGCTTGGTTTGCTTGGCTTCAATATCCTGCCCTCCCTCTTATCCCTTTAACCAAATGTCATTTGTACATCTTTTTGAATTCTTTTCCCCTGGGTTACGTGTTCTGGATAAAGCCTTTTATCAGATGTGCCACTGTAAGTCTATGGCTTGGCTATTCATTCTCTTGTCAATGTCTTTGTTTTTCTTTTTTTACTTTTTTTTTTTTTGGTTTGTTTTTTTATACTTTTCTCAGGCCAGAAGTTGTCAATGTCTTGGAAGACACAAGTTCTTATTTTGGTGAAGCCCAATTCATCAATCGTTTCTTTAATGGATCATGATTTTGCTGTTTTGTCTAGGAAATCTGTGCCTAACTCAAGGTCACAAAGATTTTCTTCTAAATTTTCTTTTAGGTGTTTTAGTTTTAGGTTTTATGTTAAGTCTGTGATCCATTTAGAGTTAAGTTTCCTACAAGCTGTATATTACAGGTCAAGATCTCTTCTCTCTTTTTTTTTTTTTTTTGGCATATAAATATACAATTGTTCCAACACCATTTGTTGAAAAGACTATCTTTTCTGTATTGAATTGCCTTTGTACCTTTATTGAAGATTAATTGACTGTATGTTGTGGTTCTATTTCCAGACTCTAATTCTGTTCCATTGGTCTGTACATTAACTTTCTTCAATAACGGTCTTGATTACTAGATAGTAAGTCTTGAAATCAGCTAATGTGAGTTTTTCAGGTTTGTTCCTTTTTCCAAAATTGTCTTGGATATTATAGTTCCTTTGCTTTTTTTAGAGTCAGTTTATCAATTTTTGTAAAAATTCCTGCTGAGATTTTGAGTGCGAAAGCCTTGAGTCTATAGATTCTTGTAAATCTATAGATTAGTTTGAGAGAATTGACATCTTAATCATATATGTATGTGGTCTTCAATGGTAATGTCTTAACAATATTAAGTCTTATGGGCCAGGCGCGGTGGCTCATGCCTGTAATCCTAGCACTCTGGGAGGCCAAGGCGGGCGGATTGTTTGAGCTCAGGAGTTCGAGACCAGCCTGAGCAAGAGTGAGACCCCGTCTCTACTAAAAATAGAAAGAAATTATATGGACAGCTAATATATATGGAAAAATTAGCCGGGCATGGTGGCACATGCCTGTAGTCCCAGCTACTTGGGAGGCTGAGGCAGGAGGATTGCTTGAGCCCAGGAGTTTGAAGTTGTTGTGAGCTAGGCTGATGCCACGGCACTCCAGCCCGGGCAACAGAGCGAACTCTGTCTCAAAAAAAAAAAAAAAGTCTTATGATCCATGACCACATTATGTCACTCTGCTTATGTAGGTTTTTGATTTCCTTCATTAATGTTATAGTTTTCAGCACACAGGTCCCACACATATTTTGTTAGATTTATACCTCAGGGCCAGGCATGGTGGCTCATACCTGTAATCCCAACACTTTGGGAGGCCTAGGTGGGAAGGTCGCTTGAGGCCAGGAGTAGTTCTAGACCAGCCTAGACTACATAGCAATACCCCATCTCTACAAAAACACCCAAAAACTAAAAAAATTAGTGAGTGTGGTAGAGCATACCTGTAGTCCCAGCCTCTCAGGAGGCTGAGGCAGGAGGATCACTTGAGCCCAGGAGTTCAAGGATATAATGAGCTATGATCCTTTCACTGCACTCCAGTTTGAGTGACAGAGTGAGACCTCGTCTCTTTAAATAATAATAAAAAAAAAAAATTATTCCTAAGTGTTTATGTTTTTAGTGCTGTGGTAAATGGTACTTTTTAAAAATTTCAGTTTCCAGTCATTCATTACTAATATGTAGAAATTTGATTGATATTTGATGTGTATTTTGACCTGATAACATTTGGAATTTGATTTGTAGATTGACCTTGTAATAAGCCATGCCAAGCTTACTTATTCTACTAGCTCTTTTGTAGATTTCAGATTTTTTTACATAGACAACTGTGAAAGAATAGAAATAGTTTTATTTTTACTCTGGCTTAAATTGCAGGAACAATGTAACAACATTTAAATAACATTTTGAAAACCAGTCAGCCAAGATCCTGCCATTTTAGTATTTAATCTTTGTCAGCTTACCTCTTTTATATAGTTGAATAATTTGTAGGTGGTTAGAATTGTGTATCCTGCTTTCTTTTGTTATGTTAGAAGCATTTGCCTGTGCTACATAAGGCATAATAAATTCTTTTTGGTGCCTACATGATATTTTACTGATACGAATAGGTAGGCTGTAATCTGACTAACTGGTACCTCAAAGCTGAATGTTTAATTTGTTTTCTATTTTTGCTCTATAGGTATCGCTTACTGTGATCATCTCCTTTTTTCATTCTTTCTTTAAAGATCCTTAAAATTCCTTTTTGAATCATGATCCCATTGTCCCCTCTGAGTCTGGAAGTGAGTGAGTTGGGATATTCTTTCAGAAGGAGCAGGTCTCTGCGAGTCCCCAAACACCAGTCTAGACAAAGGCTTCCTCCTGAAGGGACCTGACTAGGGAGTTCATCAGGAAGTCTGGATTGCTCCAGGCTTAGCAAGCAAGCACATAGAGAGTGTTCCCCGAAGGGACTCCTGACAGCTTGTCAGTCAAGGGAAGCCACCTGCCTGTCCTGGAAACATAATGTGGTGCTGTCAGAGTTGATGTTCACTCCTGCTTTCCTTGTGCTTCCTCACTCCCTCTGCAGATCCTCGGCAGCTGAACCTGGGATGACCGTATTGTAGCCTATTAAGCAGAGCCCCGATGGGTCTGCCTGTGCCCCCATCTTGTCTCCTTTTGAGTAGCTGGTGTCCACTGTCTCTGGTACAAACAGCCATATGGGCAGCGCTGCCAGGGCTAACTGTGCATTGTTCTTCATGTGGCTCTGTTAGCCTCTCTTCTTGCTTGTCAGCACAGCTCCTGTAGCCACTCTTTCTGTAGGTGGCTGTCAGCTCCTGGCTGTCCCGTGCTGCTCTCTGGTTACTAGCTTCTCCTTTAACAACGAGCAGTAGTCCATGCCCGAGCCGTGCCTGGTACTGCAAGCTTCTGCTCTGGGTGCTCTGAGGATGATAGCTGTTGCAAAAACAAATGGCTGAGAAGGCTCTATTTTGGATTCCCTGGCCCAAGAGGATTCTTGTCCTGTGAGCTCTCACATGCCCCTGGTTCATTAAACATAGTGGTCACCTATAGTCCCTCAGCTGGTTTCCATTGCCCTCCCATTCTGTCTGTGCGCTGGGTGTGGAGGAGCCTGAGTGCAGGACCACAGGCTGCCCGTTCTCTGGTTCATCTTTGTTTCCTAATGCATGTTCTCCTGGGGTCTGGATCTTCACTGCCGTCTCAGTGAGCACTAGTCCCCTTCCCTGGGATAAGCATGTCCTGTCTGCAGGGCAGAGATGACATGGAATAGGAAGCGACTGTGGGGTCTCACCAGAGACACTGGGAGAGTGGTTGCTTGTTCTCACGCACTCCTCTGGGGAGGAGCCATGTCTGGTTGACTCCAAGTTCCCACGTGGCTTTGCACTCTGTCAGTTCTCAGCGGCTTTATGTTTCTGAAGGAATGAATTACCATGTGTTGCGATCAGATCCAAAGCATATCTAGTTTATAATCTGGATTGTTTCCTCAGCAGCTTTTCTCGTGCTAGGGGTTGCTTCTTGTCCTTCCCTCCCTGGTGTGTTCCAGCACAGCACACTCAACAGTTCAGAGGCTTGCTGGCCCTTCCTGTTAAAGCAGACATTTGGGGTCTGGGTGGTCAGTGTCCCTGCTCCAAATGGCTTTGTTGGGTGATTTGGGTGACATGATTTCAGAATGAAATTGGGCTCTGCCAGGTATCTTGTACCAAGAGAGTCTATGTGAGGTACTGTAAACCGATTAGTGCTTAGCCTGGGGAGGGGATGTCATCTTCTAATTCTAGCTTTTTAAGGAAAGAGTATAGGAGCCAAGTTTGTGAGTTGAGAGCATTGGGAACAGGAGGCTCCTTAATAACAGATGCTCAAAGCCACAGAAGGCCGAGCACCAGGGCAGCAAGTGGCCTGGGTCATTTGCATTGTGCTCTCAAGCTCAAGGCTTCTCAGTTAGGGAGCTACAGTCTGATATGATCAGTGAGGTGCTGGGAATAATTATTTTCACTTGTGCCTTGAATGAAGCTCTTGTGTTGAAAGCAATTGTAGATGTAATTGCCCTTTTACTTTTTGTAGGATATGGAACTTGGAACTCTGGGACAAACAGAGGCAAGTATCATTGCTCTGCTTGCTTTGCTCTCCCTTGGGATTGTGCTGATTATGTTTCTCTGCCACTGCCCAGCTTGGCCAGGGTTGGGGGTGGGGGGCTTTGGGTGTCCCTGGGGCCAGCTACTCCTTCACAGGAGACCCTTATCAGAAGGGTCTGGGTGGCTGGGTTCTGAGCTTGTCTCTGTGACAGAGAAGATACCCTTGTTTCTGTTTTTGTCTCTTCATCTCTGCCTCCCCCTCCCGGCCCCCACCATCTGTCTGTCTCTCTGTCTCCCTTGCTGCAGGCTACGAAGGCTATGGCTATGGCTATGGCTATGGCCAGGATAACACCACCAACTATGGGTATGGTATGGCCTCTTCACACTCTTGGGAAATGCCTAGCTCTGACACAAATGCAAACCCTAGTGCCTCGGGTAGCGCCAGTGCCGATTCCGTTTTATCCAGAATTAACCAGCGCTTAGATATGGTGCCGCATTTGGAGACAGACATGATACAAGGAGGCATGTACAGCTCAGGAGGAGAAAGGTGAGTGGGCGCCTGCCTGAGGGCAGCGGCTTTGCATGGGTGGCTCCCGCCTTCCTGAACATGCCTCCCCATGTCTGCCTTTCCCCTCCTCGCTTGGTCCTGCTGGGGCTCCTGATGGGGTCCATTGCATTTCCATTCTCTGACCTGTGTCCTCTCACCCACCCCCAACCCCTGCCCTGCTGCTTGGTGGCACCTCTCCCCATCTTGCAGGCGGATGAGCAAGCCCGGATTGGGCTGACGTCACTGTACCCTTAGGATGCCTCCTCGAGAACAGAGTGCTTAGTGGCCCCTCCCTCCTGGAAATGCATTTGGAGTTCTCTCAAGACTTTGCTTCCTGCTTGGTGTCAGGGCGGGACAGATTGGGTTTGGTGTAAAGGCTGGGATCAGCCTTTGGGGCTAATCACTGTGAGCTGGGCCATCCCCACGTGAGGGACGGGGCAGATGTGGATACTGCCTGGCCACTCCTGTTCTTTACAAACCCTCACCTGTTGGAGGACCTGTGAGGACCTGCTGCTGCCCTCATTTTACAGATGGGGAAACTGAACTGCAGGCAGGTCACACCTGAAGGCATCCAGTAAGGGGTAGGGCTGGGCCTTACGCCCAGATCTGCCCTACTCCAAAGCATCACTCTGTGGTGTTTGCCATTAACTAACCTGGAGTTGGCCCTGGTGAGAGGCTTCAATGAGGAGGGCATACATACCTCTAGCATGGGACGGAGTGGAGTTCTGGTTAACACATGGTGGAGACCAGAGAGTAGGGAGAGGCCTGGCCAGGCACTGGTGGAACCACGTGAGGCCCCAGGGCTGCACTGAGTGAGAGGGCGGGGCATAAGGGGACTTGCTGGCATGGGCTCTGTGCCCCTGGAGCAACAGCTGCAGCACTTAGAGCTGAAGACTTAGTGTGAAAGGCTTGGGCAACTTCTCAACACAGCCTAGAGCCAGGGTCAGAGGCAAGGGGAGCAGTGGCAGCACTGGCTGCTGCTCTTGCAGCTGGTACTGCCTCCTGTGGCCCAGGTCTGGGGAATAGGGTGCAGGGAGGGGCTCTTGTGTCTGTGAGGCATGTGGGGTCGGGGCCTGGGGGTGTGTGGGCTGCAGCCGCAGTGAAAACGGCTATCTGCAGTGCCCTTTCCCGGGCAGGAGGTCTGGCCTGCCTTCCCAGTTGCTATATAAGGTTTGGTGTCCAGCCCCGGGCTCCGGGGTAGATGTGATACAGTTCTTTTTCTGGTTCCTGAGCAAGCTGTCAGTGTCTTTCCTGGGGAACACTCCCCCTTTTGTCTCACTTCTTTTTAGATGGTGAGGGGCTTCGGAGGGTTTGAGTTTCTCCAGCCATGAGGAGTGAGGCCAACACAATGTTTCTCATTGGCATTATCAGCCTCATTGGCCAAACATTCACTGTGCTGGACTGCCCATGTCCTGCATGGTGCTGGGGTGCTGGGCCCTGCCCCCTGAGGAGCAGCCTTGGGTGTTGTGGCTACCATGGTTGGTGCATGTGTTTTCAAAGGACCTTGGTAGGAGTGGCTCTGCACCTCATTGTGACTCACTGGACCAGAGCGGTTGTCAGTCTTTCTTGAGGTCCCCAAGTGGGTACATGGTTATAGTCAACCTTGGGCCAGTGGGGCCCCTATGAGGACATCATCTGAGGGGCCCTTCCTGCTTCTAGAGCTATAGAGCCTCCCAGAAAGGGCAGGGTGGGTGCTAGGGCTGGGCTTCTTGCCCTGGGACTGGGAGGTTGTGGAGGGGCAGGAGCAGACACCTGGCGGTGAGGACCTTGCTGGGGCTCCACCTGATGCTTCCTTGTGCCTCTGCAGATATGACTCCTACGAGGCCTGTGACTCGAGGGCTGTCCTGAGCGAGCGCGACCTGTACCGGTCAGGCTATGACTATGGCGAGCTTGACCCTGAGATGGAAATGGCCTATGAGGGCCAGTACGATGCCTACCGTGACCAGTTCCGCATGCGTGGCGGCGACACCTTCGGTCCGAGGGCTCAGGGCTGGGCCCGGGATGCCCGGAGCGGCCGGCCGATGGCCTCGGGCTATGGGCGCATGTGGGAAGACCCCATGGGGGCCCGGGGCCAGTGCATGTCTGGTGCCTCCCGGCTGCCCTCCCTCTTCTCCCAGAACATCATCCCGGAGTATGGCATGTTCCAGGGCATGCGAGGTGGGGGCACCTTCCCAGGCGGCTCCCGCTTTGGCTTTGGGTTTGGCAATGGCATGAAACAGATGAGGCGGACCTGGAAGACCTGGACCACGGCTGACTTCCGGGTGAGTGGAGGTGGTCTTCCTCTGCTGGCCCCTGACTGGAGTGGAGCTAAGGGCCAGGAGCCCCTCATCCTGACCCAGCCCCCTCTTTCTGACCCAGACCAAGAAGAAGAAGAGAAAGCAGAGTGGCAGTCCTGATGAGCCAGACAGCAAAGCCACCCGGACGGACTGCTCTGACAATAGCGATTCAGACAATGGTGAGCAGGGGTGGCGCCGGGACACTGCCCCGTTCTCCTGTGAGGCTCCTGGGCTGAGCTCGCCTCCTCTCCCCTTGTAGATGAGGGCACCGAGGGCGAAGCTGCAGAAGGCACTGAAGGCGCGGAGGCTGTGGAGAAGGGCTCCAGAGCAGTAAGTGGCCCCTGGCCCTGGGTGCTTCCTGTCTACGGGGGTTGGGGGGGACCTGTGGAGACTGAGACCGAGCTGGGCTGAAGAGCAGTGCTCTCCATGGGCCATGGCGCTGTGGTAGTACGGTGTGCGCAGGCACCCGCATAGGGGCAGTGCGGTCTGGTAGGCAAGTACAGGCTGCCTAACCAGGGGCACGGTTTCCTTATGGAAATATGGGGGGGTGGGCCCTCTGTGCTGGGTGGTGGGAGGATATGAGACTCCTGGCACATGGTTAGGCCTTGTCATTTAGAGCCATTATAAATAACTGCACGTTTTAAAATTGGATTTTGAAATTGTGTCTTAGGAAGGAGAAGACGAAGAGGGAAGAGAGGACGGGAGAGAAGAAGGCAGAGAGGACCCAGAGAAGGGTGAGTCTTCCAGGGATCTGGGTGCTGGGATGGCTCTGCCAGCTGCTTGCAGCAGGAGGGATCTGGCTGAGGGTAGGGTTGTGGCAGATAGGTGCCCGGCTGGGGGCCTCCCTTGTGGGGCCAGGTGTGTGCTGACAGGGGCTCTTCTTCCTTCTCCTCCGGTTTCCCACTCTGTCCCTGTTTTTCCCCAGACAGAGGCAGTGGATGGTGGTGGCCCCTGCCCAGCACATTGGTTTTGCCTTCAGGTGGAGGCAGCAAGGAAACGTGTGGGGAACCTCTGGCTGTTCTCATCCTGGGTGGTCAGGGCCCCTCTGGGAACAAACGGGCACAGTCACCAGCTTGGCTGTGCATGGACCCTGCTTCCTGCCCCTGCCCTTGGTCCCTCAGTAATGTACAGTTCCGAGTCCTCAGTGGCTGGTGTCCAAGTTTGGTGCAGTTTTTACGGCTCTGGTTTGCGTGTCCTCTCCCTTAGCGCCTCTCCAGCCCCTGTTGGGAGTCCGTGTCCCCCCACCTGAGTGATGAGCGCCAGCAGGTACCTGATAGTAAATCGAGCCTCAGCCCACTGTTGCCGCGGTGCCCGGTGGGGGGTGGGCAGGGCCATGTGAGCGGCCTCCCTGCATCCCACCATCCAGCCCCTATAAACGTATGCCAGCGTCCCCACCGAGATAGCCTCTCTTTGCTTTCCAGCCTCCTGGCCCACAGTGCAGAGAGCGTGGGTGTTCTGGAGAACAAAGGAGTCAGTGCCTGGCCCTCCCTCCTCAGGGCCTAGGCCAAACCCACTCCCTGCCCAGCCCAGGATACCCAACCCTGCTCGTGGCCAGAGGCCTCGCTTGGACAGCTGCTCTCAGATGGACACCCTGGAGCCGATGGCGGGTGATTCAGCCAGAGGCCACAGGGCCTACACTGTCCTGGCACAGCCAGCCTGGTGACTGTGCCCATCTCTTCCCATAGGGGCCCTGACCACCCAGGATGAGAATGGCCAGGCCAAGCGCAAATTGCAGGCAGGCAAGAAGAGCCAGGATAAGCAGAAAAAGCGGCAGCGAGACCGAATGGTGGAAAGGTAACCAGCTTCCCTCCAGCCCTCTGCCTCTGCCTCGCTGTGGGGCTGCCGCCAGGAGAGCAGGGCCATAGCTCTGCCATCTCGCCGCCCTCTGGCCTCCCTTGGGAGCCGCCACCTACTCGGCTGTGCATGGACCCTGCTTCCTGCCAGGCCCAGCTCCCAAGGCCTGACTCATCCCCTGCCCCTCTGCGGCCGCCTGGCGACCGCTGGCATCTGTGGCCTGAGACCCGACACAGCTTGGCACCGTTGCTCAGAAGCTCTGGTGCTAGGTCACTCGGCGCACAAGTCCTGAGGTGCACAGGGGGCCCGATGCCCCTGAGGGAGGGGGCCAGCTCATCAGAGACTCAAGGTCCAAGGCGCCTGTGCTGCCCCAGCTAGCTGCCAAGAGGCCACCGCCGTGCCCAGGAGAGATGGCAGCACCTGTGGGCTGTGGCAGCCTTGGGCCTGCCCTCTGCCCTGCCCGCCGGCCCTGTCAGGCCGGGCCTGTCTGCGGCTGAGTCCTTCACGCCCCTTGGTCGGGTCTGTCTGCCCTCAGGGCTCCCGCACTGGTGCTTGCCTCCTCCTCCTCCGCCTCAGACTCTTGCTCTTGCTGGACCTTCCTCAGCCTCGCCGGCGCCCGGCCCCTGGGCTCTCCAGACAAAGCTGACCCCGTGGCCCAGATAAGGACGTCCGGCAGAGGTAGGGACCTGCCCTGAGGCCTCAGTGGCGGCTGGCCTCCTCCGCCCCTTGCCACGGCGGCCTGCTCCGGCCCAGGCCCCAGACCCCGGGCTTCTACTGTGGACACCAGGCCCAGACAGAGCACCTCGCCCAGGTGACTCCAGGCTGCCCTCTGGCAGGCCGGGCGGGCGCCCTCCTTCCAGCTCAGACTGGTCTCTTCTTGGAAGAGGAAGACGAGGCAGCAGGTGCCCAGGCCTGCTTGCCTCCCATCCCTCCCGACACCACCCCCAAGCATTCTGAGCAGAGGATGGGCTGGGCCTTTGAGTCCCCCAGACCCCGGAAGGAAGATGCAGCACCTTTTCGGGCCCTGCCTCGGGACTGCGTACTCCACTCTGCACCTCAGGGCCACCTGGCTCACGCCAGGGCATCCTTCCTTCCGCTCCCCAGCTGGGCCAAGTGCACAAGCTCCTGCCCAGCCTTGGTAGAGAGGCCCTCCGGCAACTTTCCAGCGACTCCTTGCCTGTTGCAGCAGCAGCTGCCTCAGGCTTCAGCCTCCTGCCTGTGGGAAGGAAGAGCTCCTCCCCTGTCCCCTACGTTGCAGAAACTGCAGCCTGCAGACTTTCTGTCCCTTTCTACTCCCGACCCCACTGGTCCCAGCCTGTGTCCCTCTGCTGGGATCGTACTTCAGAGGCCCATGAGCAAGGCCTGTTTGAGGGCTTGCATCTGGGTTGGGTGAGGCAGCAGCACTGTCCCCTGGGACCCTCACAGCCTTAGCCCCTTGTTTCTTTCCTGTGGCAGGATCCAGTTTGTGTGTTCTCTCTGCAAATACCGGACTTTCTACGAGGATGAGATGGCTGGCCACCTTGACAGCAAGTTCCACAAGGAGCACTTTAAGTATGTAGGCACCAAGCTCCCTAAGCAGACGGCTGACTTTCTGCAGGTAAGCCTTGGAGCAGCACAGCTGCTCTTAGTTTTTCAGGCCCCTCGGGACATAGGGCAGCCCACATGAACCTCGATATCTCTGGCAGGAGTATGTCACCAATAAGACTAAGAAGACAGAGGAGCTCCGAAAAACTGTGGAGGACCTTGATGGTCTGATCCAACAGATCTACAGAGACCAGGATCTGACTCAAGGTGAGGAGGTTCCATCGCACTCCCACCAGGGCAAGGTCTTAGCCTGCTCTCCTCTGGTTCTCAGTGCAGGGTCATCACACCCTTCTGTTCCCCAGGGAAGGTCAGTGAGAGTAGCCTCAGGCCCATGTGGAAGTGGCAGGCCAAGTTGAGAAGCTAATGTAGTTCTTTTCCCAAACTTCTGGGTCTGTCTTAGGTACCAGGAAGCAGTAGCAACTCCCTTCTTGTCTCCCCTATAGAAATTGCCATGGAGCATTTTGTGAAGAAGGTGGAGGCAGCCCACTGTGCAGCCTGTGACCTCTTCATCCCCATGCAGTTTGGGATCATCCAGAAACACCTCAAGACCATGGATCACAACCGGAACCGCAGGGTGAGTGGCCACAGGTGCCCTCTCTCCATCCTGTGGGTGGACTGAGTGATGTCTCTTGGGAGGTCCTGTGATTATAACCTCTGCCTGCCCGTGATGAACTGCAGCAGAGGCGGGGCAGGTAGATGTGAGCATTTCCAGCCTAGTGCAGTCAGCACAGCTACAGAGACAGGGATGGGAGATAGGGGCTCTGCCTGGGGGAAGGTGACATCAGAGCTAGATCTTAAGGAGCAACACACTATGGGATATGAGGATCTCCATGTGCATAGGGGCCAACAGCCAGATTGGGTTGAGAAACCAAACAGAGAAGCGTACAGTGCAGATGTTGTTGGAGGAGAGGGTTTGACTTTGGGGTTCATGAGGGTTGCACTGAGGGGTCTGGGCTTGCTCCTGTAGGCAGCAAAGTTAGTCCCAGGGGACTAACAACATTACCATTGGCATTGAACTGGAGACTTCAGTTCTCAGTGCAGTGATTCTCAACAGTGGGACAAGGTTGGTGGTCACAGAAACCCAAGATTGAGAAATGCCACCAAGAGGCCTGGAAAGATAAGGAAAGTGTCCATTGGCTTTGGCAGCAGAGAAGCTTCAGATTCTTGGGTTGGAAACTCACAGAGGTAGGCAGAGAGAAGATTGCAGGGGACAGAAAGTGTACATGGCATTAAAACTTCTGGAAAATGCAGGGAAAATGAGTGATAGTTAGCAAAATATAAACTCAAAATTGATCCTAAAAGAAATAAAACAAGAAAAGAAAAAGCCATAACAACTTGTAACCATAGAGGGGTTTTGAAGGGTGATGAAAGATACTTAGAAGGCAGCACAAGTAGTTGGTTTATAGAGATAATTTTAATACAATTTAAATACTATACTTTTTAAAATTCTAGAGTAATGTAGGTGGCTCTGGCTAAGTACCTGGCTGGCGTGCCTCCCTCCCCAAAAACCCCTCCAAAAGAAAAAAATTCCAGACCATAGAAATGAATGGAAAGCTTCTAATTATTATTACTGCTTTGGGTTTGTTTGTTTGTTTGTTTGTTTGTTTGAGATGGGTCTTGCTATTTTGCCTAGGCTGGACTCGAACTCAGTTTTTCCACGGAAGCCTCCTGAGTAGCTGGGACTACAGGTGCACGCCACTGCACCCAGCTAATTATTATTGCTTTTGGTAACAGCTTAACTGGGCTGTAATTCACATACACACAATTCACTCATTGTGGGTGTGCAGTTCAGTAGTTTCTAGTGCATTCAGAGTTCTGCAGCCATCCCCACAATCAGTTGTAGCACATTTTCATCACCTCAAAAAGAATGTATCTCATTTAGCTCTCATCACCCCCACCAACCTTTCATCTTCCCCCAGCCTTAGACAACTACTAAATCTCTCTCCATGTTTGCTTATTATGGACATTTCATATAAATGGAATCACATAATAAATGGAACAAATGTGTGGTCTTCTGTGATTAGCTTCTTTCACTGAGCATGTTTTCAAGGTTCAGCCACATTGTAGCATGTATCAGAACTTCATTCCTTTGTATGGTCTATTATTCCATTGTATAGATATACCACGTTTTGTTCATCTGTTTGAGCATTTGGGTTGCCTTCAACTTTGGCTATTATGAATAATGCTCTTAGGAACATTTGTGTGTAAGTGTTTAACTTCTCGGGGTGCTGCCAGACTGTTTTGTAAGTGGCTGCACCATTTTACATTTCTGCCGGCAATGTATGAGTGTTCTGATTTGCCCACATCTTTGCCACCACTTGTTATTGTCTGACTTTTTGATCTGGCCATCCTAATGGGTAGGAAGTGGTATCTCATTGTGGTTTTCATTTGCATTTCCCTGGTGACTAATGGCATCTTTTCGTGGGCTTGTTTTTGCCATCTGAATATCTTTGGAGAAATGTCTATTCAAGTTCTTTGCCTACTTTTAAATTGTGTTGTCTTTTTGAGTTGCTAGAGTTCTTTATATATTGTGTTAATAGATACAAGTCCCTTATTTGATATGATTTGCAAATGTTTTCTCCCATTCAGTGGGTTTTCACCTTCTTAATGTGTCCTTTGCAGCATAATAGTTTAATTTTTATTAAGTCCAATTTAATCTATTTTTCTTTTATTGCTTATGCTTTGGGTGTCATAACCAAGAATCCATTGATAAATCCAAGGTCACAAGATTTACCCCATGTTTTCTTCTAAGAGTTTTGTGGCTTTAGCTTTTGCCGTTAGGTGTTTGTTTTTTTTGTTTTTTTGTTTTTTTTTTTGTTTTTTTTTTGAGACAGAGTCTTTCTCTGTTGCCAGGGCTAGAGTGCTGTGGTGTCAGCCTAGCTCACAGCAACGTCGAATTCCTGGGCTCAAGCGATCCTCCTTCCTGCCTCAGCCTCCCAGGTAGCTGGGACTACAGGTGTGCACCACCATACCCAGCTAATTTTTTCTGTTTTTAATAGAGACAGGTCTCGCTCTTGCTCAGGCTGCTCTTGAACTCCTGACCTCAAGTGATCCTCCCGCTTCAGGTTATGATTACAGGCGTGAGTCACCACACCTGGCCTACAGTGAGTTCTTTGTTCCATTTGAGTTAATTTTTTTGATATGGTATGAGATAAGGATCTAACTTCATTCTTTTGCATATGGAAATTCAGTTGTCCAAGCACCATTTGAAAGGGGAAGGAAAAGGACTATTTTTCCCCCATTGAATGATCTTGGCACCCTTGTTGAAAATCAGTTGACTATAGCTACAGGGATTTATTTCTGGACTCTTTATTCTGTGCAGTTCATCTTTATGCCAGGTGGTGTTGTAGCTTTGTAATAAGATTTGAAATCAGGAAGTGCAAGTCCTTCAACGTTGTTCCTCTTTTTCAAGATTGTTTTGGTTATTTTGTGTCTCTTGAGTTTCCATGTGAGTTTTAGGATCTACCTGTCAATTTCTCCAAAGCAGCCAGCTGGTATTCTGATAGGATTGTGGTCAATGTATAGATCAGTAAGTATTTTATTCTTTTTGATATTATTATAAATGGGATTTTCTTAATATCTTTGGATTGTGCTTTGCATGTGTATAAAAATAGTATTTTTTAAAAATTTTGTAGACAGGGTCTTGCTCTGTTGCCCAGGCCCTGGCCTCAAGTGATCTTCCCACCTTGGCCTCCCAAAATGCTAAGATTACAAGCGTCAGCCACTGTGCCCAGCCTAAAACTACTATTCTTTTTTGTATATTGATACTATGTCCTACAACCTTACTCTGAACCATTAGTTTTTAATAATCTTAATAATATTTAAACTAATGTTTATTAATTCTAACTGTTTTTTAGTGGATTTCTTAGGATTTTCTATATACAATATCAGTCATCACAAATAAAGTTAGTTTTTCTTCTTTCCAATCTGGATGCCTTTTATTTCTTTTTCTTACGTAATTGCCCTGGCTAGAACTTCCAGTACAGTATTGATTAGAAGTAGTGAGTGCATGTCCTTGTCTTGTTTTCACCGGTCTTTCACCATTAAGTATGACGTTAGCTGCAGGTTTTTCATAGATACCCTGGTTTGGGTTGAGGAAGTTTCCTTGTGTTCCTATTTTGTTGAGTATTTTTATCCTAAAAAACTGTTGGATTTAGTCAAAAGCTTTTTCTGAATCTATTGAAATGATGATGTAGTTTGTGTTTTTATTCTATTGACATCATATATTATGTTAATTCATTTTGGGGTGTTTGTGTTTTTTTTTTTGAGACAGAGTTTCACTCTGTTGCCCTGGCTAGAGTGCCGTTGGTGTCAGTCTAGCTCACAGCAACCTCAAACTCCTGGGCTCAAGTGATCCTCCTGCCTCAGCCTCCCGAGTCGCTGGAACTACAGGCATGTGCCGCCATGCCCAGCTAATTTTTTCTGTATATATTTTTAGTTTTCCATATAATTTCTTTCTATTTTCTTTTTTTTTTTAGTAGAGACAGGGTCTTGCTCTTGTTCAGGCTGGTCTCGAACTCCTGACCTCAAGCGATCCTCCCGCCTTGGCCTCCCAGAGTGCTAGGATTACAGGTGTGAGCCACCGTGCCCTGCCGTTAATTGATTTTTGGATATCAAACCACCCTTGTATCCCTGGAATATATCCTACTTGGTCATAATATATATTTTTATATGTTTAGATTGCTTGTGCTAGTATTTTGTTGATAATTTTTATATCTTTATTCATAAGAGATACTGGTCTATGGTTTCTTTTTTTTTTTGTGATGTCTTTGGTTTTGGCATCAGCGTAATATAGACCATAAAGAATGAGTTACGAAGTTTTTCTTCTTTGGATTTTTGGGAAGAGTTTGTCAAGAACTTGTATTAATTTTCTAAGTGCTAGGTATAATTTGCCTGTGAAGCCACCTGGGCTTGGGCTTTTCTTTATAAGTAACTTATTTATTACTAATTCAATCTCTAATTGTTGTAGTGTATTCAGATTTTTAAATTTTTTTGAGTCCGTTTTAGTAGTTTGTATCTTTCTAGAAATTTGCTAATTTTGTCTAAGTTACCTAATTTATTGGCATCTAGTTGTTCATAGTATTCCTTTATAGTCCCTTTTATTTCTGTAAGGTAGGTAGTGTTGTCCCCTCTTTAATATCTGATTCTAGTAATTTGAGTCAAGGAAGTCAGACCACGTGTGTGTGCCAGATAATTTCTTTCTATTTTTAGTAGAGACGAGGGTCTCGCACCCAGTGTGCCAGGCATGACTGGGTGAGGTGGTGTTCACTTGGAGTCAGAGGCAAAAGGATTACTTGAGGCCAACTTAGGCAACATAGTGAGACCCTGTCTCAAAAAAAAAAAAAAAAAAAGGCAAAAATAAATGTAGGTAGTTGCAGCTATAAGTTTTTCTCTGAGTACTACTTTTCCTGCATCCATAAGTTTTGTTGTTTAACTTATATATTATTTGTGAATTTTCCAGATTCTTTCTGTTTCTGATTTCTAGTTTTATTTTGTTTGGTTGGAGGACATACATTGTATTTCAGTCCTTTTCAACTTATTAAGATTTGTTTTATAGCCCAGTATATGGTCTATCCTAGAGAATAGTGCTTGCTCACTTGACAAGAATATAGATTCTGCTATTGTTTGATGGAGTGTTCTATAAATCTGTTTTAGCCTAGTTGGTTTGTGATGTTCAAGCCTTTTATTTCCTTGTTGATCTTCTGTCAAATTGTTGTATACATTACTAAAAGTGGGGTATTGAAATCTCTATTATTATTATTTTTCTTTTTTTTGACAGAGTCTCACTCTGTTGCCTGGGCTAGACTGCAGTGGTGTCATCATAGCTCACTGCAACCTCAAACTCCTGGGCTCAAGCGATCCTCCTGCCTCAGCCTCCTAAGTAGCTAGGAATATAGGCACATGTCACCAAGACCAGCTAATTTTTTAGTTTTTTGTACAGATGGGGTCTCACTATGTTGCCCAGGCTGGTCTTGAACTCCTTAACTTAAGCGATCCTCCTACCTTAGCGCCTCCCAAAATGCTGAGATTACAGACTTGAGCCACTGGGCTGGACCAGGCCTTATCTTTTATACTTATTAACTTCTCAAAATCTGCTTCAGATATAACTTGATTCCAATGAGATTAACTTGCTCTTGTGTAACTTTGTGTACATAAGTTTTTGTGGTGTTACTGTTATACATATTACACCTGTATATGTTAAAAACCCACAATACATTGTTGCAATTATTAGTCTTTAAGATTTTGTGTCTTTTGGGGGGGGAGGGGCAGAGTTGCTTAGAGCTGACATTTTTTGTATTTTAAAGAAGCTGAAGGGCTGGTCCGATGGTAGTGGGTTATCAGAACTTATTAAAATTAGTGTCGCTAAATTTGACTAGCTTTATGAAAAATAAACTGAGGGAAGAAAGGAAAGCAACTGCATATTTCTAGCTTTAGTTATTATTAGTTTTCCTAATTCCCACTTCTCTTTTTCTTCATTTGTTCCTGTGGATTCAAATTACCATCTGTAGTTAATTCCTTAGCCCAATAGCTTTGCTTCTCCATCTTCTTTGTGCTGTTACTGGAACTATATTACATTTCTGTATGTTATGGGCCAAACAATTGAGATTTTCTACACATACACACACAGTTTTATATAATCGCTTTTTCAATGAGTTGAGAAAAAAGAAAAATATGTATTAATAGTGTGTTTTATAACTACATAATTACCTTTACTGTTCTTTTTGTGTGGATTTGCATTACTGTCTGGAGTTACTTGCTTTCAGCCTGAAGAAAGAACTTCCTTTAGGACTTTCTATAAGGCCAGGTCTGCTAGCAGCAAATCTCAGTTTTTATCTATCTCAGAATATCTATTTTGCCTTCATTTTGAAAGCTAGCTTTATTGGATATAAGATTGTTGCTGACAGTTTTTGCCCCCTCCCCTTTGAGCATTTTAAATATGACATCCTACTGCCTCTGGCCTCCCATTTCTGATGAGAAGTCCGGTTATAGGAGTTCCCTGGTAGATGATTATACGTTTTTCTCTTGCCGCTTTCAAGATAGAGTTTTGGCTTTTTAGTTATAATATGTCTTTTTGTGGATCTCTTTGTGTTTATTTTCCTTGGAGTTCTGTTGAGCTTCTTTGATGTGTAAAGTTTTTCATCAGACATGGGAAGCTTTCAGCCATTATTTCTTCAAATTTTTTTCCTGCTCCTTTCTTTTTCTTCTTTTCTGGTGTTCTCATTAAGCATTTGTTGGATCACTTAATGGTGTGTCACAATTTGTCTGAGACTCTATTCTTTTTTTCTCTGTGATCTTTAGATTGTATAATCTCTATTGATCTACAGGTTCACTAGTTCTTCAGTTCAAATCTACTGTTGAGCCCTTCTAGTGAATTTTGCATTTCAGTTATAGTACTTTTTAGCTCCAAGATTTATATTTTCTGTTTTTGTTTTGTGGTTTTGTTTTTATTTATTTATTTATTTATTTTTTGAGACAGAGTCTCGCTCTGTTGCCCGGGCTAGAGTGAGTGCCGTGGTGTCAGCCTAGGTCACAGCAACCTCAAACTCCTGGGCCCAAGCGATCCTTCTGCCTCAGCCTCCCAAGTAGCTGGGACTACAGGCATGTGCCACCATGCCTGGCTAATTTTTTCTATATATATTTTCAGTTGGCCAGATAATTTCTTTCTATTTTTAGTAGAGACGAGGGTCTCGCTCTTGCTCAGGCTGGTCTGGAACTCCTGACCTTGAGTGATCCACCCGCCTTGGCCTCCCAGAGTGCTAGGATTACAGGCGTGAGCCACTGCGCCCGGCCTATATTTTCTTTTTATTACAATTTCTATCTCTGTTTGATGAGACAGTGTTGTTATACCTTATATTTCTTCAGGCATTTAGTTCTTTAAACATAATTATAATTGCTACATTGAAATCTTTGTTAAAGCTGACATTGGTCACTGTCCCAGGCAGTTTCTGTTATCAGCTGTTTTTTTCCTGTGTGGGGGTCAGAGTTTTCTTTGGATGTCTCATAATTTTTTGTTAGAAACTAGATGTCTTAGAACAGCAGTCCCCAACCTTTTTTGGCACCAGGGACCGGTTTCATGAAAGACAATTTTTCCACAGACCAGAGTGGGGGCAGTTTGGTATGATTCAAATACATTTATTGTGCAGTCAAACCTCTCTGCTAATGATAAAGTGTATTTATAGCCGGTCTCCAGCACTAGTATCACAGCCTCAGCTCCACCTCAGATAATCAAGCATTAGATTCTGGTAAGGAGCATGCAACCTAGATGTCTTGCATGTGCAGTTTACGGTAAGGTTCATGCTCCTATGAGAATCTAATGCAACTGATAATCTGACAGGAAGTGGGAGCTCATGCAGTGATGCCAGTGATGGGGAGCAGCTGTCAATACAGATGAAGCTTCACTGGCTCACCCACCACTCACCTCCTGCTATGTGGCCTGGTTCCTAATAGGCCCAGGACCTTACTGGTCCATGGCCCAGGGATTGGAGACTGCAGTCTTAGAAAATATGTTTTGGCTCAGGGTACTCAGGGTACTGGTCTGTCCCTCCCTGACCCAGGGTCTTGTCTGTTCAGTGACTAGCCAGATTCTTTTAGTGAGGTCTCTTTTGTCCCACACAGTGTGAAGCTCTGATGTTGTGCCTTGGCCAAGGAAGCCATGGGCATGTGCACAGTCACCCTGGGATGACAGTGGTTTTGGCAGGACTCTCTGTGATCCCAGAACACACTCAGCTGTTAAACTCCACTAATTGCTGGCTGACTGCTCTATTGTTTTCAGCAATGTCTTGGGGCATAAATTGTTTCCCAGTCTGATCCTATTAAATCTGAGCTCCTTTACAGGGATGGTTTTGAGGCTATTGTCTGAGATTTATTCTAAATCCAAGGATGGTGTCTTTGTTGTTTTACGGTTGTCTCTGGTAATTTAGCTGACCTGTGCTTTAGCTTGTATCACTATCAGATCTATCAGTCTCCTTTTAATTTCTTTTCTCCACACCCTCCATTGTTTTGGCAGAGTCTTTTTTTTTTTTTTTTTTTGACAGAATAGAGTGCCATGGCTTCAGCCTAGCTCACAGCAACCTCAAACTCCTGGGCTCAAGTAATCCTCCTGCCTCAGCCTCCTGAGTAGCTGGGACTACAGGCATGTGCCACCATGCCCAGCTGATTTTTTCTATTTTTATTGCCCGCCTAATTTCTTTCTGTTTTCAGTAGAGACAGGATCTTACTTTTGCTGAGGCTGGTCTCAAACTTCTGACCTCAAGTGATCCTTCTGCCTTGGCCTCCCAGTGTGCTAGGATTATAGGCGTGAGCCACCACGCCTGTGGGATGAGTCTTTAATCCCAATTCCCTACACTCTTACAAATGAATCTTTTAGAAAAGATTGGGAGCTTGCTCTTTTAAGACCCAGCTCTATCCCTGGGCAACATCTCTGAGGCAAGGCTATAGGGGATGGGGACAGTGGAGTGCTTCGCTTTGAGTGACTCTGCTGCTTTAGGAGAGAAGAAGGGGGAGGTGCGGTGGGCTATAGCCTCTGGTGTTGCTTTGCCTTTCCTGGCATGGGACCTCTACTTTATAAACAAGCCAGAGCCCTGGTGGGCCCCAGTATTCTTTGCTTGCCATGCCCAAGGCCAAGCTTCCGTTCCATGTGAAGGGCTGGGTAGGAGATATGAGCCATTACCTCTTAGCTGTACTTGCTGAGAACTTAGCCTCAGCAGCAGGTAGGTGGGGTGCAGGATAAGAAATGCTGACATCCTGCTCTTCCTGGAAAGATACCATAGCTCTCTGCTGAGAGCTGGGTGGAGTGGGCAAGCCCATTGTCTTGGCTATACCACGTGGAGTGGAGTTTCCATCACCCTGAGCTAGATGAGACAGGGAGGCAACAAGTCATGTTTTGAACACCACGACTCTCATTTTTCTTTTGGGTTTTAGTAACTTTTCCTCATTAACTATTTCTTCATTCACTGTATATCCTTTGAAACATTTCCAGAGACTTTTCAATGGTTGGGTTTTTTATTTATTTTTTTCACTAGGTAGTGGGTCCATCGTAAAAGGCACTGGTCTCCCCCTTCCCAACCCAGGGTCTTGTTACTGTATTTGCTTGTGTATTTGATTAGCAACTGCCATGCTAGAAGTCTATCCTCTCTAATATTTAGAAAGCTTTTTTAACCTTAATTCCAAAAATCTGATAAAGATTATGTAGATTAGTTTACTATTAAAGATATAAGGCCAGGTGTGGTGGCTCACGCCTGTAATCCCACCACTTCGGGAGGCCAAGGCAAGGCGGGAGGATTGTTTGAGGCCAGGAGTTTGAGACCAGCCTAAGGCAACAGAGTGAGATCTTGTCTCTACAAAAAAAAAAAAAAATTAAAAAATATTAGCCAGATGTGGTAGTATGCACCTGTAGTCCAAGCTGCTCAAGAGGTTGAGGCAGGAAGATCACTTGAGGCCAGGAATTCAAGGTTACAGTGAGCTCTGATCATGCCACTATACTCCAGGCTGGGCAAGAGAAAGATATAAAACTGCTAAATAAAATATTAGTAATAATCAATCTAGTAGTGATTCATATGTATAAGTTGTAAGTGGGGCTTATTTCTGGAATGCAAGGATGGTTCGGTAAGAAATCTAATTCTGCTTTTGACCAGGTGCGGTAGCTCATGCCTGTGTTCCCAGTGAGCTATGAGCGTGCCACTACACTCCAGCCTTGGTAACAGAGCAAATCCGTATCTAACACACACACAAATCTAGCTACATATTATTGGTATAAAATACTGTATATGAAAACTATCTTTATGTGCAAATAATGTGATTATGTTCTCAGAAAAGCTGAATGATTCCAGCAAAATTCTCCTAGAATTAACAGAATATTAAAGTTTTATAATACATTGTAGAATTAAGTCTAACAGTGGCCAAGAAGATTATACAAAGGTCAGTATTGAGTTCAGGGACTTGCTTTACCAGATACTAAAACTTACTACAAAGCCATTGTATTTTAAAACAAAGAAGTGATATTGACACTGTAATTAAAACAGTGGAACCAGAATAGAGAGTCTACCAAAAGATCCTAGTATGTTTCAGAACTTAATATTTGTTAAAGTTGGTACAGATCCCTTATCTGAAACGTTAGGACCAGATGTTTGTCTGAATTAATTTTTGGGTTTCAGAAAAACAATATGGTACAATTACTGACCTCTTTAGCAGGATCTGGGAAAATGCCTTTTTGAATCAATAAATCTTCAAGTTACTTGCATAAGTAGGGTAAATTAAAGTGGCATAAAAATGTAATGTCATTTCGTTTTTTGCTACCAAATGAGTTTTGGGGGGAAACTTTTGTTTTCTAGAGCCTTTTGGATTTCAGATTTATAGATAAGGGATTATAGAGGTATATGCTAATTCAGTAGGAAAATAGTGGTTTATTTTATAAATTTCTCGAAAGTTAGACCCCCCCCCCCCCCCCCCTCATACCATAAACAGGTTGAGTATCCCTCATCTGAAAATCTGAATTTTGGAGTTTTGGAGTAGGGATGCCCAGCTGGTAAGTATAATGTAAATATTCCAAAGTGCGAAATCCAGAATACTTCTGCTCCCAAGCATGGTGGATACTGAATCTCAATCTGTATTAAATTCTAGAAATTATAAATGTGAAAAATGAAGATTTGAAAATATTTAGATTATTTGTTTACCTTGAGCAAGGCAGGAAACCCAAAGGCCAGAAAGGAGTTGACCTTATAGAAGCACTAGGCACACGGCCCCACCTGCATATCATAGTGCTCAAAGTCGCTGGTGGGCAGGGAAGTGCCAAGGGAGGCAGCATCCATTCTTTTCTCTTTCTTCCACAGTAAAAACACCTAGCAGTGTGATAACATCCAGTGTTCATGGGCAGGCTAGAGGACCGGTTCATTGATTTAATGCAGGTGGAGGAAGCATGACTTGCAAATTTTTTGCTGAATAATTGGGCACTATCACCTTGGGGGACCTGTCTGGTTAGAATTAAAAACACCTACATGGAAATATATAAGCTTATTCTGGTGGTGTTTGGTTATTGTTGCGAAAATCTGGAAACAATGTAAACATGCCTCAGTTGAGAGAATTTGTGGTATATCCATCTGAGGGGGAGGATAATGTGTTGGCAAGTGAGAAAGATGCGGAGGAACAGGTCTGTAGGTCTGTAGTGGTGTCTTAGTTGTGTATCTTTAATCTATGATCATGCATGAGGTCGGTTAATACTTTCCCCCAGTCATAGAAAAAAACGTGTAAAGAAATAAATGAAGGTGGAGGAAAGGAGTGCAAAGAGCCAGTGAGATGGCTTCCTGAAATATGTAAATACAGTTGGCTGGGGCTCAGTAGGGTTCCTGGCAATGGGCTCTCCCACCTCAGCAAAAATAGCTTTATCATTCTCTCTCTGCTTATGGTTTTATAATGATGAAAGTGAGATTTGCCTGTACTCCCACCACTGAGGAAGTGACCCAGCATGTTGGTGTAAATCCTTCCAGCCAAAATGGCTCTAGAACACTATACAGCCTGCCCTATCACACAGCTTTCTTACTATGCCAGTGGAGAGATGAGTCTGATTTTAAGGGGTTGCTTGGTGGTGTTTTGAATGCACGATTTATTTAACCACTTCTCCACTGAAGAACATTTAGGTGCTTTCCTATTTTTCACCACTACAAGCAGTGTGCATGTATATTTCCAATCCTTAAATTTAGGATAGGTTCTGAGAAGGAATTACTAAGAAAAATTTTTATTTTTGATGATAGTCCATCAAACTGCTTTCTAAAAAATATGTAAACAATTGACCCACCAAGCAGAGAAGTGTCTCTTCAACCTTGCTTTACTGAGAAAAATTCATCCTTGGAATCCTATGGGTTAAAAGGACATATATCATTTAATTATACTGTGAGACATTTGCATTCCTTCTTTTAGATCTTGCTGTTGATTGCAGTATTCTTTGTCTATTAGGGCAGCTGGCTCCTTGCACATTTGGCTTCAGTAGGTTTCTTAATTTGTTCACTGTTTATAGTTTTTATGTAAGCAAATAAGATTTCTGCAGTACAGCTGTAAAGATAACATAGATCTGTATTTTCAATCAATCACATACGGTAAGTATGGTGTGGAAGGATAGGGCATTTGAACAAGAATCAGATCAGGTCATGGTTCCATTCATCTGGCGGGGTGGGGGTGGGGGGTTGCAGGGCACCCTGAGCAGCATCTCCAGCCCCTTCTGCCCTGTCCGCAGCTCATGATGGAGCAGTCCAAGAAGTCCTCGCTCATGGTGGCTCGCAGTATCCTCAACAACAAGCTCATCAGCAAGAAGCTGGAAAGCTACCTGAAGGTGAGGCGCAGGCCCCAGCCGTTCCTGTCCCTAGCCTCATCCCGCACGTCCTCCCTCCTTTCAGTGTCCGTGTCCCTCCCTGCAGGGCGAGAACCCTTTCACCGACAGCCCTGAGGAGGAGAAGGAGCAGGAGGAGGCGGAGGGCGGCGCCCTGGACGAGGGAGTGCAGGCCGAAGTGGCAGGCGTCGAGGAAGGTGCAGAGGGCGCGCCGGCGCAGCCCCCAGAGCCGGCCCCCGGGGCCGAGTCGCCACCGCTGCCGCCCCCGGAGGAGGAGGAGGATGCCGTGCCCCTGCTGGGAGGGGCGCTACAGCGCCAGATCCGCGGCATCCCGGGCCTAGACGTCGAGGACGACGAAGAGGAGGGCGGCGGGGGCGCCCCGTGACCCAGGCCGGGGGCGGGCGCGTCCCATGTGGCAGAGGCTAAGAAGCCGAGCTTAATAAAGTTCTTTCCACCCGACCTCGGTTGCCAGTCGGTGTGCGGCGTGGGCGGGGCGGCAGGGAGCAGAGGGTGGGGTGCGGAGCGACGGGCGCGCCTGCGCACGGGACGGGCGGGCTGGGCGACGGGCTCGACCGTTCACGAGACGCTGCGGACGTCGACCCTGCGCAACCAGAAGGGCTGGCTAGGGGGCCAGGGGCGGGTCCTTCGTGAAGGTCAGCCAATGGCAGCGCGCGGAGGTAGTGACGCGTACGCCTGCTCTTCCAGTAGCGGGCGCCGAGAGGTGCGTTGAACGCATGCGTCCTGTGGCAACCTAGAAAAAGGGGCTGCTGGCGGGCCGCGGAGACATGGAGCAGGGCTACGGAGGTTTGTGTCCGCTGCTTGGCGCGGGGAGGGACGGGAAGGGCTCGTGCGGGTGGTACCGCCACCGCCAGGCAGAGGGCCGCCGACGAGGGCCTTCGTTCCGAGCGCGGTTGCCGCAGGCCAGACCTGCGGAGAGGCGGCCGCGCGCGCGCACCGCTCATTGGGCCTCGGCGCCGTCGTTCCCGGGGAGCCACGTGCGGATTGGCCGGCGGGGCCGGAGGAGGCGGGCGGGGCTCGGCGGCGGTCGCTGAGGCGGGCTTCGGGGGCGCCTTGGGCCGTCCGGACCGTTTTTGCCCGCAGCCCCAGCGCGGCCCGTGCCGGCCCGGGCGGTCGGCGTTCGCAGCCCCTCCTTCCACTTCTGCAGACGCTACAAAATGGCGGCGTCGGGGGCGGAGCTACGGCGGGTCCCGGGGTCCGGCCCGGGTCGCCGGGGCTGCGGCTGGAGCCGGACGCGGGGCTCTCCCCTCTCCAGGCTGCCGGGCCTGTCCCGGGCCTTCGGGGTTCGGCGGGACGTCTGCTGGCTCTCGGCGCCCGAGGCGCCTGTCCCAGAACTGTCCGGGCGGTGCGGGGCCGGACCCTTAGCCGCTGTGCCGCGCGGTGCAGGCGGCTCGGGACTTAGCCGTCCGGGGCGCCCCCTGTGTGCCTGCCGCGTGCGGGCCGTGGGAGGCAGAGACCCGGCGCGGAACAAGACACTGAGAGACAAATTCTGAGCGTTTTCTTGTTCAAAGCTGGAAACTTGATGTGCCTTGGGCCTGGTGACAGATCGGCCGTTCTCCTTTGGGCAGTCTCTCGTGGCCTCAAGGAGGCAAAGGGCTACGTGGGAGGGAACGTGCCTTTTCCCCACTTGGCTTCAGTGCTTGCCGACAGTCGGTCCTACCTTTACGAGCTACCTGCTCCCAGCATCTGGAGTCAGAGTCTCCTAGGAGGCCTTTGCTCTGTGCTAGAAGCCAAGTTTACCCACAGAGAACAGTTGGAACATGCGGTTGGGGCTTGTTCGGTTGCAAAGGCTAGGGAAGACTCGGGACTTGAGAGGTGGCAGAGTAGCCGGATCCTAGCAGCAGAGATTACAGAAACAGAGGTCCCAAGGTGAGACTATATGTGTGGTGTGCTTTGGGTGTCAGCTGGGCCCCAGGGGAGGCTCAGCCTGCCTTTCCCTGTCTTCAGCAGTCTGGATCTCACCATTCTTTGGCTTCTCTCCCATCAGGTCTTCCTGCAGGTACTTTATTCCTATTTTATGCCCGTAGTTTGGAGAGATTCCCCCCGCCCCGAAAACCTTTCCGATTCAGTGAAGATACTGCAGCCTCTGATTTTTCTGTCTCAGGATGTTTTGAGGTTCAGTGAGTAGTGTGTGCCACTCAGAGCAGAGCCTTACAGAGAAGCAGTCAGTGCTGTGAGATTGGTCGGTTGCTGTTAGAATCTGTGCTATGCCTTTCTGCTGCATGGCTATGGAAGGCTGTATAGTGTGACAGGGAGGGGTGGGCGTAGCCTGTAGAGGTGAGCAGAGGGGAAACCCTGGATCAAGTCCCCTAACCTCTGAGCCTTCGCTCCCTTGTCTCTGAACAGCATGGGGACAACCGCATTTGCTGAGTGCCTGTCATATGTTGGCTCATGTTAGGCACTCAGCTAGTGGTGGATGTTGTTCTGGTAAGGGGGACAAGAATATATTCTTGTTTCATCAAAGTGAGATCATTCATTTGACAGGCATGAGTGGCCTCTTGTGCCCAGCTCCATGCTGGGCTCCAGGGACACAGAGATGAAGAGAACACAGTTCCCACTCTCCTGCCTGGAGGAGCCAGACAGATGCTGCTATGGTAGGGGATCTTGAGGAGTGAGGAGTATCATCTGATGCTGCTGTAGGGCCAGGGCAAGCCCTGGGACATGAAGGCCCAAGGGAGCAGTGGAGTAAGTGAGGCCTAAAGAGGAGCACTTTGTGTCACCCAAGTCCCAAGTTCGTCTCCAGTTATAGGGTACTGGTGGTGGACTGAGTGGGTTTCCCAGCTGCATAGTGGCTGGGCCAAACAGGGTTAGGGGACTGTGCCTTAATGCTGAGTGGCTTGTCCTGGGTCATCAGTTGTAGACTGAGGCTTGGAGGGGTGAGCTCCTCAGCCAAGGTCTCACCGCAGGGCAGAGCTGACTTCCAAGCCTGCCCCCCTCCCCTCTTTTTTTCTGCGTTGGCCTCAGCCTGGTAGAGTGTGGGCATGCAGTCAGCCAGCTGTGGGGTGGCTTTTATAGGGGGATGGTGTCATGGTTATGCTGCATTGTCGCAAGGCTAGCACCAAAATCCTGCAAGGAGATCCCTTTAGGCGTTTTACAGATGGGATCTTAACTCACAGGATCTTCTTTTCGCAGGCTATGGGGCGTGGAGCGCAGGACCTGCCAACACCCAGGGTAAGTGGGTCCTGCCTTGTGTGTGACGCGTGGGCATCTCCCACACCCGAGCTGAACCTCCTGCTTATCGGAGTAAAGTGGAAGTAGTAGGCCAAGGGTCAGCAAACGTTTTCTGTAAAGGATCAGATAGGAAATATCTTTGTGGCTCTGTGGACTACAGTCTCTAGTACAAAAGCAGGCATAGATATGTTACAGAGTGGACATGGCTGTGTGCCTATAGTTATTGATGGGCATTGAAATTTGAAACTCATAATTTTTGCATGTCATGAAATACTTCTGGTAAAATGTTTTTATTCTTTTATTTTAAGTAAATAGCTGAGGCTATAATCAAACATTTTTCTTTGCTATAATTAATAGGCCACTTTTTAGTGCAGCTTTAGATTTATAGAATTCGCCTGATAGTATTAAGAGTTCTGTACACCTACCCCACCTCCACCCCAGCAGTTTTTTCTTTTATTCAGATCTTGCATTGGTGTGATACATTTGTTACAATTAATAAGCCAGTGTGGATAGATAATAACCATAGTCCGTAGTTTATGTTAATATTTAGTTTGTGTCTTATAGTTCTGAGTTTTGACAGAAGTATAAGTGGTGCGTCTCATGTCAAAATTCATCTGTCGTTGAATATTCTTTGGAATTTTTTCCCCCCAACCATTTAAAAAATGTAAAATCCATTCTTAGCTCAAGGGCTGTACGGAAACAGGCAACAGGCTAGATTTGGCCCAGGGGCCTTTTGCTGACCCCTGCTCTTTAGTCTGGACCGTGATGCTGAGCTTGTTTGGAGGAGCAGGATGTGCTCTCCGGTGAAGGGGCACCAGGCGGGGCAGGGTTGCTCTTCTCCCCATCACCGGGCGTCCCAGGAGGAGGCTTTCCAGGTCTCTCATGGCACATAACATCCCCTTGCTCAGTTGAATTGAGGACATGACTTTCCACCAGTGCCTTCCTGTGCGGTTGGCAGTGCCTGAGCTTTGGCTCCTGGTGGGAACTGGCCCTTTTCAAGGGCTCTGCCTGGGGCCCTGGCCCGACTGGCCTTTCGGCTGGTGGCCCACACCAAATGAGCTTCCTGGAGAGCATGCAATGTCCTTTCCCGTGCCCTGTTGGGGGAAGTCAGGCGTGCCTGGGAGAGTGGCTTTGACTTTGCTCAGCCAAACATTCTGCAGGAAACACATTCTACAGGCACACGATAACAGGCAACCAAGGGTGCGACCCTGGGGCTGTGGATGGTGGAGCGAGGTGACAGCTGGCCTTCAGTGGGGTGGTGTCGGTTGCCTTGGTTCTGCAGACAGAGCTGTTGTGTGTTTTTGTTTCCCCCAAGGTGCATACGGAACCGGTGTGGCCGGCTGGCAAGGTGAGCCCTTCTGTGCGTCTGCAGGTGGGCAGCTGGGCCTCTGGTCAGCCCCCAGTGGGCTGGGATACAGGCATCCCATCCTCCGCCCTAGTCGCGCTCACACTCCTGAAGGCCGGGCAGGTCAGGCCGTCAGGGAGGTCTGGCACGGATTTCCTGGCTCTGTTGCTGAGGACATGGCCAGGGCTGCTGTTCGGAACAGGAAGTGCTATGGAGGGCCGAGGCCATGGAGGCCTCAAGGGGGCGTGTTGGACAGGGTTGGGACTGAGTGGCAGCCCTTTGTGGGGTTTATCAACAGCCCGAACTGCCATTTCTGGGCTCTCGGCAACCTTTGGCTTTGCATGGAAGCAAGTCCTAGCGTCTGGCACAGAAAAGCTGCTGCTCAGTGCCAAGGCTGCCCTTCCTGTTGCCTCTCGGCAGGTCACAAGCGCAGCATAAAGTGATGCCAGCAGTGCTTGGTCCCACGACCCTTTTCCTTCTCTGTGGGTGGTTGGTGCTCCTCTCCAGAACCGTCTGCCACGGACAGGTCTCTTGGCTGCTGAGGTCTGACTTGGCTCCTCCTCTCTACGACAGGTTATGAAAACTACAATTATTACAGTGCCCAGAACACCAGCGTTACCACAGGAGCAACTTACAGCTATGGCCCAGCCTCCTGGGAGGCCACCAAGGCCAATGATGGTGGCCTGGCAGCGGGGGGCCCTGCTGTGCACATGGCCTCTTTTGGCCCAGAGCCGTGCACCGACAATTCTGACTCCCTCATTGCCAAGATCAACCAGCGCTTGGACATGATGTCCAAGGAAGGAGGCAGGGGCGGGAGCGGCGGCGGTGGGGAGGGCATGCAGGACCGGGAAAGGTGATTATGGACCCACGCCCTTCCTCTGGGACCCCGTATGCCCACCTTTGTGCACTTGGGAGTGGGCACCTGTTCCTCGGGGAGGGCTCTTTCTCGCCTCCCACCTGTGTGTGGCATGGATGAGTTGGCCCGTTGCAGGGCATTACAGTAGGACTGTGGTGGGGCTTGGGGTGTGGCCATCGGCTAAGCTGCCCCAGACTCCCTATCTGTACGACAGGCCACTCTTGTGGTCCAGGGCTCCATGCCCCCTCGCTCAGCAGTGTTCAGAAGAGGGGGTTGGTCTGTTTTGTTTTCTGAGCATTTAGGTGGGGTGCAGGGCGGTTTAGTTCGCTGTTCTGAATATAGGGAGGTAGCTGGGCATTGAGGTTGTACCCAGGGAATGTAGAGGTTGTTGGCTGGGGTGGCCCGGGGGGAGGGGGGGCCCAACCACCCCCAACAGGCTGTGCTTCCTTTGCAGCTCCTTCCGCTTCCAGCCCTTTGAGTCCTACGACTCCAGGCCTTGCCTGCCTGAGCACAATCCCTACCGCTCCAGCTACAGCTATGACTATGACTTTGACCTGGGGTCCGACCGCAACGGCAGCTTTGGTGGGCAGTACAACGACTGCCGGGACCCAGCCCGAGAGCGGGGCTCCCTCGATGGTTTCATGCGGGGCCGGGGCCAGGGTCGCTTCCAAGACCGCAGCAACCCCAGCACCTTCATGCGCAGTGACCCCTTCATGCCGCCCTCAGCCTCCTCTGAGCCCCTGTCTACTCCTTGGAACGAGCTGAACTACGTGGGTGGCCGGGGCCTGGGCGGCCCCTCCCCCAGCAGGCCACCTCCGTCCCTCTTCTCCCAGTCCATGGCTCCCGACTACGGTGTCATGGGCATGCAGGGGGCGGGCAGTTATGACAACACGATGCCTTATGGATGTGGCCGGTCACAGACCCGGATACGGGATCGGGATTGGGACTGGGTAAGCCCTCCGCAAGTTAGGTCGGGGCAACTTTGCTTTTCTTTTTAACAGCTTTATTGAGGTAAAATTTCTACACCATGAGATTCACTCATTTGTAAGTGTACAATTTGGCTTTACTAAATCTGCAAAATCTTGCAATCGTCACCATCACCACAGTTTAATTTTAGAACATTTCTTTCAAACCAAAAAGGAATCTCTGCCCATTAATAATTCCCCATTCCCTTCCACCAACCCCTGATGACCACCAGTCTGCTTTCTACCTTTGTGGGTTTGCCTGTTGTGGACATTTCATACAAATGGACTCACACAACACGTGGCCTTTTGTGTTTGGCTTCTTTTGCTTAGCGTGGTGTTTCCTTTCAACTCCACCCACGTACATTGTCTCTCATTGCTTTTTGAAAAGACCTTTTCTGCCTATGTTCTCTGGTCTTCATTTCTTTGGGGTATCTTTTAACAGTCCAGGTAAGTGGTACATGAGATGTGCTTGTGTCCATAGCCCAGGAGGAGAGGGTTTGACCGCTTCGGACCAGACGGCATGGGCAGGAAACGGAAGCAGTTTCAGATTTACGAGGAGCCGGACGCCAAACTGGCCCGGGCTGACAGTGAAGGGGATTTTTCTGAAAACGGTATGGCCTGGGGCCCAGCGGGGCCCGCTGGGTGTGAGACAGGTCAGCTGCCCACCTGGTACTTGGCCTGCCCCATCCGTCCCATGGGCACTCAAGGGTGGCATGTTTCACCCCTGCTCCCTCACCCCCTCTGTGGCCAGGACAGATGGGCGCTCCGGACAGTGAGCTTGGGAGGGCAGGAACGGAATGGGGCTGCCCTCGAGGGCCTGACTTTTCCTATTCCTTTGTGTCTGGCAGATGACGGAGCTGGTGACTTCCGGTCAGGAGATGAAGAATTCAGGGGTGTAAGTTCACCCTTTATCAGTCACACCCCCAACCCTTTGTGTCTAGTATGAGATTTCTTCCTTCCTCAGTCATTCTTCCTCACAGAGAGACAGGAAGAACTGCCCTGGTAGACTCAACTCTACCTCTGAGTGGAATTTTCTTTTTCTTTTCTTTCTTTTTTTTTTATACAGACAGGGTCTTGCTCTGTTGCCCAGGCTGGAGTGCAGTGGTGTTGTCATAGCTCATTGCATCACAGCAGCTTTAAACTCCTGGGCTCAAGCGACCCTTCTGCCTCAGCCTCCTGAGTAACTGGGATTACAGGCATGCGTCACCATGCCAGCTAATTAAAGTTTTTTCGTAGAGACAGGGTCTCGCTATGTTGCCCAGGCTGATCTCAAACTCCTGGCCTCAAGCAATCCTCCTGCTTCAGCCTCCCAAAGCATTGGGGTTACTGGCGTGAGCCTCGGCACCTGGCCCTCTGAGTGGGTTTAGTGTCTGGACTTGTAGCTAGGTTTCTAAGAGTTTTCTACCTGCAACAATCATTTCCTTCCTGAAAAAGCTCCTTGCTCCTCTCCCCAGCCACTGCTGTGTCAGTGGGTTGGGCCTAGCTGCCAGGCTGGTAAGCACAAGGACTGTGTGGGCCGAAGCTGTCAAACACTGGAGGCTGTTTGCCGCCAGCTCCGTGCCGGGTGCTAATGACCCATGTCTGCATCCTTCCGTCCTCACAATGAGGCCCAGGAGAGCAGTGTCTAAGGCTGTTTTTGAGCCAGGACCACCCCAGCACCTGGCGAGGGTGCCTTTGTCGCCCTGTGCAGATACCCACCCAAGTGTCAGGGGTGTGGGGGGAGCCTGGCCATCGCAGTGTGGGAGGGCTTCCTCTAGGTGACAGTCTGGGAGCAGGCAGAGTACGGTGGATCTTCAGCTTTTCTGAGGGTCTCGCTTGTTTCCTCCTTGGGTTGCTTAGGTCTTGAGTCTGGGATCTGCAGATCTGCCCGTTGCTTCCTAACCCTAACGTTCAGGCTCACTGCCTGCAGAATCAGCTCTGCCCAGATACTCAGAAGAGTCGTTTTTATCTATAGCTGGTTTGTTGAAATATTGGGTAAATATAAACCAAGGCTCGAGAAACCTGGTGAAGCCCATTTTCAACCAAGAATGCAGGAACTAGCACCCCACAAGTCAGAATTCCTCACCCTGCAGTTGGTGAGTGGGCTCTTCCATGCAGGTTGGCCTTTGCCACGGGGCAGGTGGTTCCTTTGCTCTAGAATGAACTGAAAAAGGGTGACTTTAAAAGAGTTGTCACCACGGAATCTCGGAAGGCAGCCAGGAGTGGTAAACAGAGCACACGGGTTTATCCCAAGGCTCCAGGCTCGTCCTGACACACTGTGGCATGAGTGTCTTGGTGGCACAGTGTCCTGGGTCTAGGATGAGAGATGAGACCACCCAGTGGGTAGTGGCAGGGAGCTGGGCTGCTTCTGGAGCATTCTGGAAACTATCTCACTGCACAACTTTGCATGTGCCCTTTTCCAGGAGGACGAATTCTGCGACTCCGGGAGGCAGAGAGGTAGGCATCGCCCAGCGTCCCTCGCAGCTTTCCCGCATCCGCCGGCTGCCCTGTGCTCATTGCCCGGCTCCCAGCTGGGGGCTTAGATGGTTGGGCCGATTGCTCAGGGCAGGGGAGGGACTGTGGCCACCGGGTGGGCCTTGGCCACAGCGCTCGCCCGAGGCTTTGCTTCCAGGTGTCTGGGGCAGCATTTGCTGGAAACAGGCCCGTTTGCTTCACTTGATACAGGCTGCGGAGACGGGGTGAAGCCTGTCTCTGGGTGTCCGCACCAGCTCATGGTGGGAGGAAGGGAGAGTCTCAGAAACATAGAGAAGAGGCCCCCGAGCCCATCCCCTGTGTGCCTCCCCAACCAGGGCAGGTCCCTGTACTGTTCTCTCCTGGGCTTCATTCTGTCCAGTTCCCTCAGCTGCCAGCCCGGGGCCGTGCTCTCGGCCTCTGTGGTGGGGATACCGGCAGCTGCACTGCCCGAACGTGGGGGACAGAGAGTGGAAACCAGCTGGGGTTGGGAGCTCAGTGGTAGGGGGCCTGTCACGTGCACCCAGGCCCACCAGATCCTCGAGCAGCAGTCCCTGCTCAGCAGGCTGTGTCATTTCCAACTCAGGAGACCTACGGGTCCAAAGGAAGTGGCAGACAGTAGTCACACCCCTTGGAGGGCCGTGGAAAAGCGGCCTGAGATGCGGAGATCCCGACCTCTCCCAGAAGCCACTCGTTTCTTGCCCTGTTCCTGTGGGTCTGTCCGTAGCTGGTCACCGTGAGGATCGTAAGCTGGCTCCTTCGTGGCTCTGCTCCCTTAAGTTCTGAAGGCTCTTGGCTCAGATGCTCCTTCTCTTGTGTTTTCAGGCTTAGACGACCCTCTGCGGTCCCCCCACCCCATATCCTGAAGCAGTTCTGCCCGTAGCATGGGACCATACCGAGCATTTAGCAGCTCGTGCGGCGGGGCAAATGCTAAAGCAAAGGTGACATGTTTGTTGCGCGCAGGTCCTGCTACCTACCCGGGATGACTTTGCTATTAAACAGCAGTCATAGTTTCAGGCAGTGACCTCTTGCCAAAAACCCCACACGCCCTTTTGAGAGGCTTCTGAGCAGCGCACGCCGGTCGCCATCTTCGTGGGACAGTCTCGGGACTGGCACCAGGGGTAGGGGTTACAGTTCAGATGCTTATCCAACCTTTTTTCAGCATCCAGCTCTGGCCCTGAGCCTTGGGGACCCAGCCTGGCCTCATGCTGGGACACTGGCTGCACAGCGCTCGAGGAGCTCCTGTGCTGGCCCCAGGGGACGGACGGGAGGACCAGTCGGTCTCTTCCCACTTTCGTTTCTAGGATTGCTTCCCACGCAGCCCTGGGAAAGCCCTAGATTGACGGTTTCTGTGAGTGGAAGGTGGAGGTTGGGCCAGCAAGGACTGTCAGACCTGCTGAGGCCCTAGCTGAGACGAGGCTGGCGGGATGCTCGTCATGGCCCACCTAGAGTTGGGACCGAGGGCGGTAGAGCGGCTGCTTCATTCCTGCTGCCTCTTTACAGGGGAGAATTGGCTTCTCCTTAAGTGATGCTGGGAGAAGACCCCATTGCAGGGTGCTAGCCTGGACGAGCAGGACGGGGAAGGACGAAGAGCAAGGGCCCATGGTGCGCGTGGGACGGGCAGGCCGCGTCCCTGGCCCATCCTGGCCCTCCCAGGCCGTTGGGGGAGTGAGGTGACTCCTCTGGGTTCTCACCCGAGACCCATGCCCGTCAGGAGCCTGTGATGGTGCCTTGGGTGTCCTGACCCTGCCGCGTGGTGGAGGCAGCAGCCAAGCCACAGCGCCAGCAAGGCCCTGGAGCTCGGCTCCTCCGCAGGTCCCTCAGAGCAGCTCGAAGGAACTTGTCTGTTACAGGAGAGAAGGATGAGGAGGACGAGGAAGTGAAGAAGAGAAGAGAAAAGCAACGGAGGAGAGACAGGATGCGGGACCGGGCCGCCGACAGGTGAGAGCGGGCCCAGAGCCCCCGGAGGTGGCCGGACCTGGGCATTGTCAGGCTCTGTCCTTGATCCCCAAGGCAGGGGAGCCTGGTGTGATCTGACCCCAGGCACAGTTCGGGAGCTGGAGCCAAGTCAACGGGAGACTTAGGAGATGAGTCAGGAGTGCAGGAAAGCCCAGCCTTGCTGGTGGGTCTGTGTGGCCTGGACAAGCCCAGCAGGGGGCTCTCTTGCCCTCCATCAGGCCTGAGGGGTGTCCCCGTCCCCTGGCTTGGTGTCTGGCATCCCAGACAAGTGACCCTTCATTCAACAGAGCTGCTAAGAAGGCACTTTGGGTACCTTGTTCAAATCCAGACCAGCCCTCAAGTTTGCCATAGCAGGTCTATGCGTAGAGAGATGGTCCTACCATCAAGATTTTGTTTTGAAGTAGGAAAAGCATGTAAGTGTCAAGCCCTGAGGGTGTCAGTGTGACCACACCACCCGCCTTCCTCTCCCGATGCAGTAATCAGGTGGCTTCTGTCTACAGGTGGACATCCCTGGTGACCATGTGAGCACCTGGGGAGTCCTCGACTTGAGGGTTCAAATGGGACAGTGAGTTTTCTGTGCAAAGAAATGCCAAGTGATACAGAAACTCATTGAAACCGTTGTTTTTAAATACATAAACGATGGGTAGAGTAGACCTATTTTCATGCCACGTGGTAATTGAGATGACATTTTTCTAAAGAAACATTTAGGCTCTGCACTAGTGACCAAGGATCTGGGAGGGACTTAGGAGTGGTTACAGAGGAGGTAAAGGTGCAGCAGGGAGGCGTGAATGCCCCGCCCCCGCACCCCCCCATCTCTTCCGTAGCTTCCTGACAGGCCCGTGCACAGGACCTGGCAGATTGTCTTCTTCACTGTTACGGGGCTGGGGGGGCGGCGTCCGCAGAAGGGTCTCATGGCGCTTAGCAGTTTGGAAGTCAGGTGATGGGGAGCCGGCAGAACTGTGGGTTAACGGGAGGAATCTCGAGGGCCTGCACCCCTACCCCAGGAGGGCTGCAGTCTCCAGGGCAGAGCCAGGAAAAGAGCGCCCCACTGAGGGGGCCCGGGGGTCTGCAGGTCACTCTCCTCGCTGTACAGCAAAGTTGCATTTGCTGCAGCTTTGAAAGCAACACGACAAAGGAGCCTGATGTTTTATGCATAGAATTTGATAGAACGGGGCTTTATGTTGAGTCCCCTGGGAGAACTGGTCTCGAGGTATGTTAGTTTTGGATTGTGCAAGGTCTTCAGGTTGGGAATTTTCTCCTCACCTAAAACAAGGTTGCCTTGTGGCATCCCACTAGCTGCAGAGACACTGTGGGGCTCTGGGGTTAGACACGGAACCCCCAGCCCCCAGAGCTTAGGGAGTCCACAGTTCTTTTTTATTTTTTTTTGAGAAAAGATCTTGCTCTGTCGCCCGGGCTAGAGTGCAGTGGCATCATCATAGCTCACAGCAACCTCAAACTCCTGGGCTCAAGTGATCCTCCTGCCTCAGCCTCCTGAGTAGCTGGGACTACAGGTGCCACCGCCACACCTGGCTAATTTTTTTATTTTTAGTAGAGACGAGGTCTTGCCCTTGTTCAGGCTGATCTCCAATTCCTGACCACAAGTGATCCTCCCACCACAGTTCTGAACCACTTTAGGGTGTTTTCTTAGGGGGCTTGGGGATGTCAGTAAATTGCTGTGTGAGTCATTTTCCTGAATACTTGCAAGGCTATATTCCCGTTTGTCAGCCGGGGAAGCCTGGGGAGCTGCTACTCTGGCACCCGCCCCCGGGGAGTCAGAGGTCTTGGTTCAGAAACTGCTTTCCCGTTTGCATTTCAGCTCTGCCCAGAGATGAGCTGGTTCTTCCCACCTCAACTGCTCTCCTCATTTTCCTTCTCCAGGATCCAGTTTGCCTGCTCCGTGTGCAAGTTCCGGAGCTTTGATGACGAAGAGATCCAGAAGCATCTGCAGAGCAAGTTTCACAAAGAGACGCTGCGGTTTATAAGCACCAAGCTGCCCGACAAGACGGTGGAGTTCCTCCAGGTACAGGATCCTCGGCCCCCATCTCGGCATTTCCCGATGATCCCGCAGGCACCACATTCCTCACAGAGAACGGAAAGGGATAGGAAATAGGAGGCCTAAATTCGGTCAAGCTTTCTTTTCCCAGAACAAAACAGTTGTACAAGTCCCCGGGTCACAGAGGGACAGTCAAGCGCTCCAGTCATCATAGTTCCCACCGGCCCTGCCCACCGAGCTGCTCTGATAGCTGCGTGCCCGCCCTTGGGGCAGCCGAGAAGTGTCCACTCTGCTGGCCTCTCGGCTCATTCGCTGCCATCTCCCACCCTGCAGGAATACATCATAAACAGGAACAAGAAAATTGAGAAGCGGCGTCAGGAACTGATGGAAAAGGAAAGCACAAAACCAAAACCAGATCCTTTCAAAGGTGAGTTGTGATCCCGGGGCACCCGCTGTCCTGGGCGGCGGTGAGGTGTGTGACGGGGCCTGTGAAACCTGGTGCGGCCCGGGCTGCTGAGAAAGTGAAGTCCAGACCCGAGGGAACGGCACTTAGCACGGAGAGAAGCCCTCCTGTGTGGCCTCGAGTAGATCACATCCCCGCAGGCAGCTTGCTGGAGTGATTTAAGCACCCTGGTGTCTCTCCCTCCTTGGTTCGGAGAGGAAGGATCAGCAGGGCGAGAGAAGTCGAGGTGCAGAATTCCCAGGCGCACAGCCTGGCTGTTCTGAGCCCACACTCCCCATAGAAGGGCAGGCCTGTTGCAGAGTCTGGCTCAGCTGAATCCTTAGTGCCGCGGGGAGAATGTGTGGGTGTTGTCAAGGGACAGGAGGAAAGCGTCACTTGCTGTCCCAGATCCCACAAGACTCTGGTGTCATCACAGGGATTGGCCAGGAGCACTTCTTCAAGAGGATCGAGGCCGCCCACTGCCTGGCCTGCGACATGCTGATCCCAGCACAGCCGCAGCTCCTCCAGCGGCACCTGCATTCCGTGGACCACAATCACAACCGCAGGGTGAGTCCCCTCCGACTCGGGGCGGGGGCCTGGGGGAGCGTTCCCGGGCTGCCGGCAGGGGTGCAGTTCAGAGCCTTCCGTGTCTCACTGGGAGTGCTAACATCTGGGGTCGGGGGCTCTTGCTGCGTATTTCAAGTCTGTCAGTTCCAGCCACTGTTTGTAAAATCCATCTCGACTTTACTGAAATGTGAGAAAATGCGTTGCTTGGCTTGATTAGATATAGTACCTGAGATTCTCCTGATTTGAGAATGTTCCCCGTAAGCCACACAGGTAAATCCCCCAGTTGCTAAAAATCTGTGAACTTCTGTAAGCTGAGGTGGAGGGCCCCCAAGCTGAGTGGCCGGGGAGGACCTGGGTTAAGGAACTGGTTTGGTCCTTACTAGCACATGGGGCCTGAGGCTAAATCTGTAGCCCAGAGGTCAGCAGTGTTTTCTGAAAGAGTCCCAGAGTAAATATTTTTGGCTTTGCAGGCCACAGGGTCTCTGTACAGTGACAAAACCGTGCCACTGGTGCACGAAAGCAGCCACTGACAGTAAGGAGGTGTGGCTGGCCACCTTTGGTCCGTTGGCTGTAGGTTGCTGACGCCAGGTTTAGCATCTTGATCCTTAGTTGACTCAGGTATTAAATGGAAATATCAAGAAATGCCCGCCCATCTCACGGCGCTACTACAGACCGGCTGTCGAGCGCTGCACCAACGAGGGATTATCGTACGAATAAGTCACGCTCTGCAACAAACGGTTGATATATTCATACTTTTGCTGTTGGACTTTTTTTATTATGAAACCAACATAACCCAAAAACCGGAAAAGAAAGAGCTCACCCTGTTCCCCTGCTTAGTCCACATAGCTTCTCATTTGCAAATGTTCTCGTTTCATCCTTGCTTCAGCAGATGGTTCCTGGATAGCAGTGGCCTGTCTGTGCTTTTATCTTTTAAGATTATCAAACTCTTCCACTTTGTTTCAGTCTCAGTTGCAGAGTCTCTCTCTGTGGTGCCTTCTTGCTCTCGTTCTTAAAGTCCCACATTTGGTTCCCTTTGCAGTTGGCTGCCGAGCAGTTCAAGAAAACAAGTCTCCACGTGGCCAAGAGTGTTTTGAACAACAGACACATAGTGAAGATGCTGGAAAAATACCTCAAGGTTTGTGCTAGGGAGTCAGTGGACAGGGAGAGCTTCTAACATACAGGGGGAACTCTGAGCATGGACTGTACCCAGGGGACAGTATTTCGCATGTCTGAGTCTTCTGACCCATTGAGGGACATTGAAATGTATCAAGCTTGGGAATGTGACAGCTAGGGATTTCCTCACTCGCTGCCTGGGGCCGTGGGGATCTGGCGCTGTTGGATTAACCAGTGTGCAGGGGTGAGTGCTCTCACCAGGAGAAACCCTGATTGTCTAGCTGTGAAATACTGAGCAGATGACACATGCTTTTATAAAAAATCCGCCAGACGCGATGGCTCATGCCTGTAATCCCAGCACTTTGGGAGGAGGCCAAGGCAAGAGAAGGACGTGAGCCCAGCTCAGGGCTGCAGTGAGCTATGATCACACCACTGCACTCCAGCCTGGGCAACAGTGAGACCCCATCTCAAAAAAAAAATAGTGCAAAATGTTTCCGGTGAAGCTTTTCCAAGATACCTTTTCTGCAGCTGTAGGCTCTGAGAGCCTTTAAGGTTAACTCACGTGGTCTAGTTTAAATGTTTCTGCCATGGACAGTGCTGGTCCTAAAAACATGAAGTCCCAGCAGTCCTGGGGCTCCTTTGAGGTCTTATGAGACCGCACTTACCTGTGTTTCCTCTTTGGCCAGGGTGAGGACCCTTTCACCAATGAAACTGTTGACCCAGAAATGGAAGCAGATGACAATTTAGGAGGTGAGGAGAAGGAAGAGACACCTGAGGAGGTGGCCGCAGAAGTCTTAGCCGAGGTGATTACGGCCGCAGTGAAGGCCGTGGATGGGGAAGGAGAGAGCAGTGAAGTCCCTGCCGAAGGGGAAGGCCCCGTGGACATGGCGGCGGCCAGCAGCAATCTCCAGGCTGAGCAGCCTCTAGAAGAGGAGACACCCTGTGAAACAGCATCTGGGAAGGGGACCACAGAGGCCGGAAGTGAGGCTGAGACACTGGCAGCCGAGGCAGAAAGCACAGGCACAGCGGCCGTTCCTGCCCCAGCTGCCGTGGAAGCTGAAGTGGAACAAACTGACACAGAGTCCAAAGATGCTATTCCCACAGAATGATCCTGATTTCCCTGTTTCAAGGGATGCGCTGTAGAATGCATTGCTTTTTCTTCCTTAATTTGTAAGCAGTACTAGGGTGTGTGTTGCTGGAATATGCTGTAAACTAACGGGTGAAGAGACCCGGCCATCTCCTTCCGAACGGTGTAGCTCACGGGCTTGTTCCGTACAGTTGAGTGGCTTCCCGCCTGGGTTTAAAAGCCGCAGAAGTTGTACATTCCCCCCAAGCAGCTGTGACATGTCTCTTTACACTGCAGTTGGAATAATAATAAAGATTGGGTGATTAGGTCTTGATGGTATTATACTTTGCTTGTTAGATACAGCCCACTGGCTGAATGCCTCTTTTTATTTTTTGGTTGTTTAATTTTTTTTTCTTTTTTCTTTTTTGATTGGGAACAGCTCAACAGTAGGAATCTATTTTGCTTTATAAAGGATTTTTTTGCTTTTAAGTTTCAAGCGTTAGCTTTGGCTTCAGGTTTTGACCTCTGCTTTTTGCAGCGTACCGTATGATTTGTGATCCTCACAAGATGTGGCAGCGTCTCTCTACCACGTGATGCTGGTCACCTCGCATCAGTTAGCTCTGTCAAAGGTCTGGCGGGTCTGACTGACCCGCACCACTGGAAGTTCACCACTTGACCCTCAAGAATGAGGAAACTTCGCGGAGGGCATTTTTTCCCAATCTTCAGTCCGTGGTGAATCACTTTTTATCGTACTTTACCTCATTTGTGATCCACCTCTAGATTACTTCAGGTTTTCATTTTCTTTAAATTGAGTTATTCCCACTTAAATGTATTTAAAAGAAAACTTGATTATTACTACCATAGATGGAAAACCAATGTAAGTTGCCATAGGTAGAGGCTATCTGTAAAAAAGTAATATAATGGAATAGACACGTTTCACTTTAGATAAATACTATTCCTTTGGAGGTTTCTGAGTCTGAGAAAGGAAGGCTAGCATGTGTTGAAGGGTGGCACTCAACAGTTACATTTTCATAGAATCAGAAGACTTGGAAGATCTCTTTTGAAATGGTCCTGCTGTGTCTATTTCCCTGGAAACCTTTGAACTGTACACATCTCATGTTTTGGGAAATCTTGGCCAGTGGGAAATTACTAGAACAGAGGCAGTAAAATATTTAATGGGCATCTATTGTATACCAGGTGCTAATTCATGATAAATTTCTAACATAGGGCGCTGTTCTCAAGGAACCTTATTGGAGTTGCGAGGTGAATATTTATGAAGAAGTCACTATTAGAACAATAAATTGCTCCGTGAGAAAATGGTGCCTGTGAATCATTTCTGCCGGTCGTTCCTTAATGCGGTGGAGATGTAGCTTAATTGCAGGGTGAGCATCCCCTTCAAGGCATGTTCTCCGAAGGCGAAACTGTCGGTGGCATTGACCATCGGTGTGAAAAAGAACAAGACTGCAGAACTGCTTTGTTTGGCGATGGTTTATTTTGTTTGTTTTTGGATTTTTTGTAAAAATAATCCAAGGCCTATCATTAAGTCAATCTAAATGTCAATGAGGCTCTTCTACCCTCCACCCCATGTGAAATGACATGAATCGTTTTGTTCCTATACTTGGGGTTAAATCTAGCCCTTGTTCCCCAAGATGGAGAGTGATGACGTGGATTGCACAAACGGGATGCACTTATGTTTCCTGAAATGACAATAATGAACTGCAAGTTTCCTCATTTGAGACAGGAGTCTATATTTATCAGTTATTTCCCTCATTTGCAAAGGAGAAACATGACGGGGGCTAAGTCCACGTAAGGGTCACATGTCAAAGATGCAAAGATGTGGGGTGACCAGATTAATATGCAGGGCCATGGGACCAATGGTCGTGATCTTTCCATACAGCACCTAATTTATTATTTAAAAACAAGTCTCGGCCGGGCGCGGTGGCTCACGCCTGTAATCCTAGCACTCTGGGAGGCCGAGGTGGGCGGATCGTTTGAGCTCAGGAGTTCGAGACCAGCCTGAGCAAGAGCGAGACCCCATCTCTACTAAAAATAGAAAGAAATTATATGGACAGCTAAAAATATATACAGAAAAAATTAGCCGGGCATGGTGGTGCATGCCTGTAGTCCCAGCTACTCGGGAGGCTGAGGCAGGAGGATCGCTTGAGCCCAGGAGTTTGAGGTTGCTGTGAGCTAGGCTGACGCCACGGCACTCACTCTAGCCTGGGCAACAGAGTGAGACTCTGTCTCAAAAAAAAAAAAAAAAAAACAAGTCTGAAGAAATTGGCAACCCCTGCTTCAATTCCTATGCAAGAAATCATAAGAATAGCAGCCTAATCTCAACTTCACATTAATCATGTTACCTACTTGTGTAATTTTATTAGGTTTTCATGGAATTAGCACAGTTGCTAAAGGGAAAACAATGTAGTAAGCAAAGTGCTCATTAAAGTATACAATCATTAGTATTATTAAATCCTCTCCAATTAGATTGGGGACCCTAAAGGAAAAATTGTCACCGCCTGATAAAGTGGTCCTTGCTCACAAGAAGTGCTGCCAGTAGTAATTAGAATAGCAGAGTTCTAGAAGAGCCTTTTTGCATTTTCTTTTTTATAATAGCTTCCTGGAGGGTTCAATAAAAACATGGGCAGAATGGATTAAAAAAAATGGGTATGACTTTGCACTGGTTTAACACTAAAGGAGGCTTCTCAATAATTAATAAAATTATTGAGGGACTTAATCTTCCACAAGGACACTGAGGCCTAGGAGGGTAGGTGATTATCTGCAATCAGATGTACAGTCTAACCACCGCCTATGAAAACACTACTTACTGAATGTATACTTTATAGAAATTAAATGAGAATTCAGTTTTGGGATAAGAAATCTTCATCCTCATGGGGTTGTTTATGAGAATCAAGTGAGATTACAGACCTAAAGCATTGTGTGAAAAAGTACCTCAATTTTGGTTTTTTTGAGCGAAAATTCACATAACCAAAAAACGGTACCATTAACTTTTTTTTTCTTTTTCTCTGTCTTAGAGACAAGGTCTCACTGTTGCCCAGGCTGGAGTGCAGTGGCGTGATCATAGCTCACTGCAGCCTCAAACTCCTGGGCTCAAGGGATCCTCCTGCCTCAGCCTCCTGAGTAGCTAGGACTAGAGGCACACTTCACCACACCCAGATAATTTTTAAAACTTCTGTAGAGACAGGGTTTCACTATGTTGCCCAGGCTGGTCTCTGATTCCTGGGCCCAACCTATCCTCCCGCCTTGGCCTCAAGGCAAAGTGCTGGGATTACAGTTGGGAGGCACCATGCTTGGCCACCATTAACCATTTTAAAGTGAACAATTCAGTGTCATTTGGCACACTTACAATGTTGGGAAACCACCACCTATATCTAGTATTAAAAGAAAAACTCTAGGCTGGGCGTGGTGGCTCACACCTGTAATCCTAGCACTCTGGGAGGCCGAGGCGGGCGGATTGTTTGAGCTCAGGCGTTCGAGACCAGCCTGAGCAAGAGCGAGACCCATCTCTACTAAAAAAATAGAAATTATATGGACAGCTAAAAATATACATAGAAAAATTAGCCGGGCATGGTGGCGCATGCCTGTAGTCCCAGCTACTCGGGAGGCTGAGGCAGAAGGATCGCTTAAGCCCGGGAGTTTGAGGTTGCTGTGAGCTAGGCTGACGCCACGGCACTCTAGCCCAGGCAACAAAGCGAGACTCTGTCTCAAAAAAAGAAAGAACGATTCACGAATTGGGAAGTCCCCAGAAACAATAGGTTTACAGTGACTCAAGGCTGCCAGGTGGTCAGATAATACTCATGGACAGAAAAAGGAAAGTGACAGACTGAAAACAGAAGTGAAGTGCAGAAGCTGGATTGGTCACAGCTCCGCGTTTGCCTTGTTTGAACATGGTTTGAACCATTGGCTGCCTGCAGTTGGCTGAAACTCTGTGATTAGTACCAGAGTAGGTTACACCCTGTTTACACGTCCAGTTAAGTTATGGTTCAATATGTACAGAGAAACCTTTAGGCTGAACTTAAAATATGTAAAAGGCAGCTTTATGCTAAATTTAACACGACTTCCAAGGCACTTTCATCATCCTAAAAGGAAACTCCATACCCATTAGCAGTCACTCCCCATTTCCCCTCCCCTCAATCCCTAACAACCGATAACCTGCTTTCTGTCCTTGGATTACCTATTCCGGAAATTTCATATAAAGGGAACCATATAATGTATGACCTTTTCAGTCTAGCTTGCACTCAGCATAATGTTTTTGAGCTTCTTCCATGTTGTAGCGTGTATCAAAACTTCATTTCTTTTTATGGCTGAAGAATATTCCATTGTATGTATATGCTACATTTTGTGTATACATGCATCTGATTAGTAAGGATTGTTTCTACCTTTGGGCTATTGTGAATTATGCTTCCAGGAACATTCGTGTCAAGTATTGGAGTACCTGTTTTCAATCCTTTGGCGTATATACCTAGGAGTGCAATCACTGGGTGATGTGGTCATTCTATGTTTAATTTTTTGAGGAACCAGTAAACATTTCTGCGGCAGCTGCACCATTTTACATTTCCACTAGCAATGTATGGGGGCTCTAATTCCACATCCTTACCAACATGTACTATTTTCCACTGTTTAAATTCTAGCCATCTTAGTGGGCAAGAAGTGGTATCTCATTGTGGTTTTGATTGGCATTTGCCTAATGACTAAAGATGTTAGGTATCTCCTTGTATGCTCCTTGACCATTTGTATATCTACTGAAGTTCTTTGCCCATTTTAAAATTGGATTCTCTTTTTGTTGTTAAGTTGTAGGAGTCCTTTATATACCTTGGATACTAGACACTTAGACATATAATTGGCAAATATTTTCTCCCATTCTGTGGGCTGTTTTTTTGTACTCTTAATAGTGTTGTTTGATACACAAAAATTTTTTAATTTTGATCAAGCCCAATTTATTTTTTTCTGTTGTTACTTGTGATTTTGGAAAATCCAAGTAAAGATTTACCTCTTGGCTTTCTTCTAAGAATTTTATGGTTTTTGCCCTTATATGTAGGTGTGTAATCCATTTTTAGTTAATTTTTATATATGGTGTGAGGTAAGGTCCAACTTCCTTCTATTCCATGTGTCTTATCCAGTTGTCCTAATACTACTTGCTGAAGATTCTATTCTTTCCCCACTGAATGGTCTGGGCAACCTTGTCAAAAATAAGTTCACCATGGCTACATGGGTTTATTTCTGGACTCTCTGTTCTATTCCATTTTTCTACATATTATCCTTATGCCAGTACCACGCTGTAGCTTTGTAATAATATTTGAAATTGGGAAGTGTGACTGCTCTTTATTCTTCTTTTTCAAGATTGTTTTGGTTTTTCTGTGTCCCTTGAGTTTCCATAAGAATTTGAACGTCAGCTTGTCAATTTCTACAAAGAAGCCAGCTGGTATTCTGATAGGGCTATCTGACAGAGGATCAATGGATCAATTGGGGTAATATTGCCACTTTTACAATATTAAGTCATTCAATTCATGAACATGGATATCTTCCCACTTATTTAGGTTGTCTTTAACTTTTTCAAGCAGTGTTTTGTGGTTTACAGTGCATAAATTTTGTACTTCTTTTGTAAAAGTTATTCCCAAGTATTTCATTTATTTATTTATTTTTTTGAGACAAAGTCTCACGCTGTCACCTTGGCGGGAGTGCAGTGGTGTCATCATAGCTCACTGCAGCCTCAAACTCCTGGGCCCAAGCGATCCTCCCGCCTCAGCCTCTTGAGTAGCTGGGAGTACAGGTGCACACCACCATGCCTGACTAATTTCTTTTTCTTTTCTTTCTTTCTTTTTTTAAGTAGAGACAGGGTCTCACTCTTGCTCAGGCTAGTCTCGAACTCCTGACCTCAAACAATCCTCCTGCCTTGGCCTCCTAGAGTGCTGGGATTACAGGCGTGAAACATTGATATATTTCATTGCAGTGAAGTGAGGGCTTTCAGTACATCCATCACTGGAGCAAGGCACATTGTACCCACCAAGCAACCTCCCATCAGCCACCCCCTCCCACCCTACCCCACCTCTCTGAGTGTCCACTGTGGAACCATTTTCTTAATTTCATTTTTGGATTGTTCATTGCTAGTGTATGGAAACACAACTGATTTTTGCGTGTTGATCGTGTACCCTGTAACTTTGTTGATTTTGTTTATTAGCTCAAATAGGTTTTTCTGTGTGTGAGGGCTCTTTAGGATTTCCTCTCTATAGATCATGTCATCTGTGAACAGAGATAGTTTTACTTCTTTCCTATTGGATGCCTTTAATTTTTTTTATTTCACATTATTAAGGGGGGTACGAATGTTTTGGTTACATGAATAGCTTTTGTAATGCCTGCATCATGGCTATAGGTGTGCCCATCACCCAAATAGCGTTCATTCTACCCATTAGGTAGGTTTTTGCCCCGCCCCTCCCCTCCTCCCCGCTGCTTGATTTCGACTGACTTTTACTTTGGATGCCTTTCGTATTTATTCCTTGCCTGATTGCTCTGGTTAGAACTTCCAGTGCAATGCTAGCATCCTTATAATACTTCTTTTTAAAGTATATTTACACCCTCAGTGATCTTTCTCCTGTCAATTCCACTAAGTTTATGTGGAAGACCATTTGTTCCCACCGATACTATATAATTCCAGCCAATCCATTGAAGCTGGATTCTTTGAATAAAGAACATAAAGTAGGCTGGGCGTGGTGGCTCACGCCTGTAATCCTAGCACTCTGGGAGGCCGAGACAGGTGGATCGCTCGAGGTCAGGAGTTTGAGACCAGCCTGAGCAAGAGCGAGACCTGTCTCTACTAAAAATAGAAAGAAATTATCTGGCCAACTAAAAATATATATAGAAAAAAAAATTAGCAGGGCATGGAGGCGCATGCCTGTAGTCCCAGCTACTCGGGAGGCTGAGGGCTGAGGGAGGAGGATTGCTTGAGCCCAGAAGTTTGAGGTTGCTGTGAGCTAGGCTGATGCCACGGCACTCTAGCCCAGGCAACAAAGCGAGACTCTGTCTCAAAAAAAAAAAAAAAAAAAAGAACATAAAGTATATAATGTATCTTTGGGGGGAGTCTAAGCCCGTGAGTCGCAGGTCAACAAGCGGGACTTCTATGTCCGTAGGGCCTAGGCAGTGTGGGTGCACAGCCCATCATGCCTGCACCCAGCAACCTGCCCCGAGCAACCCACTCCACACAAATCCTGAACCTGCCCTATGGGAAATGCTTGGGGAATTTATTTATTTATTTATTTATTTTTTTGAGACAGAGTCTCACTCTGTTGCCCAGGCTAGAGTGAGTGCCGTGGCGTCAGCCTAGCTCACAGCAACCTCAAACTCCTGAGCTCAAGGGATCCTCCTGTCTCAGCCTCCCAAGTAGCTGGGACTACAGGCATGCGCCACCATGCCCGGCTAATTTTTTCTATATATATTTTTAGCTGTCCATATAATTTCTTTCTATTTTTAGTAGAGACGGGTCTCGCTCTTGCTCAGGCTGGTCTCGAACTCCTGAGCTCAAACGATCCGCCCACCTCGGCCTCCCAGAGTGCTAGGATTACAGGCGTGAGCCACCGCGCCCGGCCTGCTTGGGGAATTTAAATTCTCCGATGCATACAAAGATTTAGGAACGTTTCTCTAAATAGGGGTAAAGGAGAGATCAGAAATGCATGCAAATTTTTCTTATTTGCTTCCAGGAAATTTTCTCTGAAAGAACTGCTATATACTTATTGTCCTCTTTAGGGCTAAGCCCCCATGGGACAATGACTAACTTCAGGGTAACAGAGTGTGTAAATGTGAAAATTCTCTGCTACAATGGTCCCCCAAAGGAAAATTGTAGCCTCCTTAGAGAGACTGAAGTACTCAAGTCCTCCCCATTGGAGGACAGTGAGAATGATAATACGATTACCCACGAACTAAGATCACAACGGTTCTCCCCAGTGTTTGAAATACACTTTGTCTGGCTCAACAATGGCAAAACCAGAAGGAGCTAAAGGGAGAAGGAAGAATCTGCCCGCCAGTATTCTTTGACCTCACAAAGGCTGAAAAATGTTTTCACTAGGAAAAGGGGATATATGGTCCCAGGATGTATGTTGTTAGTTTTCTATCGCTGTCTAGTGAAGTATTCCAAAAGTTAGTGGCATAAAATAGTACACACTTGACAATTTCTACGGATGAGGAAAAGCCGGGGGTAGCTTCGCTGAGTCCTTAGCTTAAATTACAAGGCTACCGTAAAAGTGTTTGTCAAGGCGGTGGTCTCATCTAAAGGCTAGACTGGAAGGATCTACTTCTGGCTATTGGCCGGAACCTACCCCTCAGTTCCTTGCCCCACAGGACTTTCCAACACGGCAGCTTGCTACAGCAAAATGTGCTTGATAGGTCAGTGTGGTGATTCATGCCTGTAATCTCAGCATTTTGGGAGGCCAAGGTGGAAGGATCGCTTAAGGCCAGGAGTTCAAGACCAGCCTGAGCAACAGAGAGAGACCCTGTCTCTACAAAAAAACAAAACAAACCCCCACCCCCAGAAATTAGCCAGGTGTAGTAGCATGCACCTGTAGTTCCAGCTACTTGGGAGGCTGAGACAGGCTGAACTTGAGCCCAGAAGTTTGAGGCTGCAGTGAACTATGACGCCATTGCACTCTAGCTGGGGTGATAAAGTGAGACCTTGTCCCCCCACAACTCACAAAAAAGTGCTAGATTTATGTCAAGTCTTTTGTAATGTAATCACAAAAGTGACATCCCATCACTTCCCCACCTCCCACCCCAGTACCTGAGAATACAGGTGCATGTCACGATGCCTGACTAACTTCTTTTTTGTAAGGCTTGGGTCTGGTCTCCAACTCCTGGCCTCAACTGATCCTCCTGCCTCAGCCTCCCAGAGTGCTCAGATTACAGGCCTGAGCCACTGAGCCCAGCTCCCATCACTTTTACGTATTTGATTCCTTAGAAATGAGTCACCAAGTCCAGCCCACACTCAAGGAGAGATTACAGAAGGTATGAACACCAGCAGGCAGGGATCACTGGGAGCCAGCTTTGAAACTGCCTATCACGGAACACTTGTATACATCTAGATATAGATGCTATTTTTTTAAGAGACGAGGTCTCGCTCTGTCACCCAGGCTGGAGTACAGTGGCACAATCACAGCTCACTGCAGCCTTGAACTCATGGGCTCAAGCGATCCCCTCGCCTCAGCCTTCTGAGAAACAGACTATAGTCATGCACCACCACACCGGGCTCATCATTAACTTTTTCTATTAACTTGTCTTGCACTTTTCCTCATATATATGACTCATTCTTTTTTCTCCTTTGAAAAATTTTAAAATATAACACAAAAAATATGCATAAAGCACCCATATAGTAGGGTGCTACAAAGCTAATGCATAGTAAAGAAAACGGGACACTTTTCAGTCATGCAAAATGAAAGAGTTCTAGAGCTATACAGCATTGTGCTTATATCAATAATAATAATGTATTGAACAATTAAAACTCTGTTCAAAGGGGCAGAACTCATGTGTTTTCTACCTCAATTTAAAAAAAAAAGCAGGCTGGGCGCGGTGGCTCACATCTGTAATCCTAGCACTCTGGGAGGCTGAGGCGGGAGGATGGCTCTAGGGGTCAGGAGTTCAAGACCAGCCTGAGAGTGAGACCCCATCTCTACTAAAAATAGAAAATATTAGCCGGGCATGGTGGTGCATGCCTGTGGTCCCAGCTCCTCGGGAGGCCGAGGCAGGAGGATTGCTTGAGCCCAGGAGTTTGAGGTTGCTGTGAGCTAGGCTGACGGCACAGCACTCTAGCCTGGGCAAGAGAGCAAGACTCTGTCTCAAAAGAAAAAAAGAAAAAAAAAAAGCAAATCAGTAGGGCCATATGGATCTTTAATTTGGAAAAGAAAGAAAGAAAGAGAGAAAAGAAAAGAAAAGAAAAAGAACATTGATATACCTTGGAAACCTGCCATCCCCACCCACCTGCTTCGTCCCTTATGCCATCAGGTAACCAACCAGTGGTGATTACTTGTTGGTTTTTGTTTTTGTTGTATAGTTTCACTTCCCTAAAAAACTCAATCTATTTTTATCTGTTTTGGAAATCTACACGAAAGTGGAATCACTGCATACTCAATATACCTTTGCTTCTTTGGCTTTGCGTCGTTGGTAAGAATCATTCATGCTGTTGGGTGTAGCTGTGGTTTGTTGATTTTCATTACAATTTATTCATTCTACCATCCATGGACATTTGGGTTGTTTCCAGTGTGGGTGCTTATGAACACTGCCATTCTGAACCTTCTCTGAACCTTCTTAAATGTGTCAGCAAGTTTCTGTGGGATTGGAATTACTGGTCCATAATGTATGTAGAATTTTAGCTCACCAGATAAAGCCTGATGTCCAGTGGTGTATGAGAGCTCCTGTTGTCCTTGTTTTTTTTTTTTTGTGAGACGGAGTCTCACTTTGTTGCCCAGGCTACAGTGAGTGCCGTGGCATTAGCCTAGCTCACAGCAACCTCAAACTCCTGGGCTCAAGCGATCCTCCTGCCTCAGCCTCCCGAGTAGCTGGGACTACAGGCATGCGCCACTATGCCCGGCTAATTTTTTTTTCTATATATATATTTTTAGTTGTCCATATAATTTCTTTCTATTTTTAGTAGAGACGGGGTCTCACTCTTGCTCAGGCTGGTCTCGAACTCCTGACCTTGAGCGATCCGCTCGCCTCGGCCTCCCAGAGTGCTAGGATTACAGGCGTGAGCCACCGCGCCCGGCCCTTGTTGTTTTTTTTTTGAGGCAAGGTCTTGCTGTGTCGCCAGTGCTAGAGGGCCAGAGTGCAGCAGCATTATCATAGCTCACTGCAGCCTCCAACTCCTGGACTCAAGCAATCCTCCCACCTCAGCCTCCTGAGTAGCTGGGACTACAGGTGTGTACCACCAGACCCAGCTAATTTAAAAAAAAATTTTTTTAGAGACGGGGGTCTCACTATGTTGCCCAGGCTGGTCTTGAACTCCTGGCCTCAAGTGATCCTCCCACCTCAGCCTCCCAAAGTGCCGAGATTACAGGTGTGAGCCACCATGCCTGACCACTTTTTCTTTTTTTCATAGGACTTCCCACCACCTAAAATACATAATAAAACTTACAAAATGTATTGTTTCTTGTCCATATCCCTAATTCTGGAATTACAGGCATAAGCCACTGTGCCCGGCCAATATAAAAATTAATAATGAAATGTTTTACATTTGTCTTTTCATTTCAAGTACTCAAGAGCCACATGTGGCCAGTGGCCATCATATGCATACAAGTCTAAAAGTGAATACATCAGGCCGGGTGTGGTGGCTCACGCCTGTAATCTTAGCACCCTGGGAGGCCGAGGCGGGTGGATCGCTCGAGGTCAGGAGTTCGAGACCAGCCTGAGCAAGAGCAAGACCCCATCTCTACTAAAAATAGAAAGAAATTATCTGGCCAACCAAAAATACATATAGAAAAAATTAGCGGGGCATGGTGGCACAAGCCTGTAGTCCCAGCTACTCGGGAGGCTGAGGCAGTAGGATCGCTTAAAGCCCAGGAGTTTGAGGTTGCTGTGAGCTAGGCTGACGCCACGGCACTCACTCTAGCCTGGGCAACAAAGTGAGACTCTGTCTCAAAAAAAAAAAAAAAAAAAAACCCCACAAAAAAACAAGAGTGAATACCTCAAAGTGATTACAGCAGTTACTCTGGTCAGGGAGGGGAAGAGACACAGGGCATTCTTTATTTTTCCTCTGTATTCCTGTGTATTGTTCAATTAAAATGGTTTCACATATTACTTTATTAAAAATTAATAATGGAGGCTGGGTGTGGTAGCTCCAAGGCAAGAGGACTGTGTGAGGCCAGCAGTTCAAGACCAGCCTGGGCAACATAGCAAGAACTCATCTCCACAAAAAAGAAAAACACTTAGCAGGGCATGGTGGTGGGCACCTGTAGCACTAGCAACTTGGGAGGCTGAGGAAGAAGGATCACTTGAGCCCAGGAGTTCAAGGTTATGGTGAGCTATGACTGCACACTGCACTCAAGCCCAGGTGATACAGTAAGACTCTGAATCTAAAAATAAATAAATTAATAAATAATAATAATAGATATTTAAAACCAGTGCTTAGAATTATTTATGTATTTCAAGTTTTATTTCTTAATATTTTCATTAATCTCTTCTGGATTTTAGTATTATGAACATGGTACTAACAGGAGAAGACAAAAAGAGCTTATTTAAAATGTGAACCATTAAGTAACAAGACTTTGTATTAAACAGATGCAACTAGGTAAACATTTTCTGAGTTTGAGCTACCTGTGAGAAGTTAGGCTAAGCACCACGGAAAACAAAAAGAATCAGACATCATCATCCTAGAAGATTTTTTGAAACAGCTTTTGGAACTGTCTTCACAGCTTGCATACTCTCTTCAGGTTGGATTTAATTTCCAGCAATAGCCAGAAGCGATCCAGTTGGGACCAGTATATCGAGCTAAATATACGGTTTGTCTAAAATGAAGTGTGACTCTATAGTAAAGTAACAGATTTTGTTATGCGACTTGCAAATTGGTAGCTCCAAATTACTTCCAAAAACATTTATTGTCAGCAACAGTAATAAATTAAGTGGATAATGTAACAAGACAAGATTAACTAACAAGCAAGTGAACCTTAAAATAGATACATTCTGGTTTCCTTAAAAAAAAACCAACAACAAACCAGTGATTATTCCATATTCACACAGCACTATGTACCTTTTTATTCTTTTTCCATTTCTGATCATCTTCTGCACGTTGCAGAGTGTGCAAAATTAGGAGCCAGACGATATTTACAAATTTCAATATTTGTAATACAGGGTTAGAAAGATGCTTTAAGAACCAGTTATGATTACAACCTTTATCTCTTGCAACTAATAATTTACCTCATGCTTTGTTAAAATAAAGGGGAGGATTTAGTTTTTCCTTTGTTTAGGACCCATAAATTTATGATTATCCTCTGTTAAAGTGTGAACAAACATCACAATAGAGGAAAAAAAAATCGATTTAACTGGTATCCTATTGTATCAATATGTTCTGAAATAAGGGTCCATCATGGAAATTTCTCATTACCTAGACTTTAGATAAAGGCAAAAGGGCAGAGGAGGCAGTTATGTTTCCAGGTTTGAAAAATTTCACGGAACCATCATACGAAGCTGCAAGAGACCTAAGCCTAACTTCCTCTTTTTTTAGGGATCAGGAAACTACCCAATGTTTATTAAGATCTTCTGGGCTCCAGGTGGGATGTTCTGCAAGCCCCAGAAGAGGTCGTGTGATTTTTTTTTCCCCCCAGAGTCTAGTGGGGGTACACACTCCCTGGAGCTGAGTCTGAAGAATGACAAGGAGGTCAGCAGGGGGAAAGCAGGGGGACAACAGCAGAGAGAACGCATTGGGCCTGGGGACCAGCACCTTCTAGCGCTAACGAAGATGCAGCCTTGGCCTTGCGGACAGCCTCCTCTCACCTCCTTTCCTGAACTCACTTCACCCCAGCCCTGGCACCCCCATCGCGGCTCTTTCGCCCACGAGGGGGGCCTCCCTCGGCCTCTTCCATCACCAGTCTTTGAAGGGGTCTCTCCTCACCGTCTTCCCTCTCTTTGAGGGTCTGTCATCAGATCCCTCTGAAAACTGTGGCCGACTCGCAGCCTTCACACCTTTCCCCGAGGCCTAGCCTTCGGTCTGCGGGTCTCCCTCAGCCCCCTCCCTCAGTCTGCGAGGTTCCTTCCCCAAGGAGCCCCCTTCTCCCTCCTCCCCCACTCACCTCGGCTCCACAGTCTTCCCAGAGCTCGCTCGCGTAGGGCGCGGGGGCGGGGCGCGCACGCCGGGTGGCGGCGCGGGGCCGCGCGCGCAGCGTGCGCGGTGACGTCAGAGCGCTGGCGGCGGCGGCAGGGCTGTTTGTTCTGCTCTCCCGCAGCCGAGGAGCCGAAGCAGTGGCGGCGGCGGCGGCGGCGGCTGCCGGCGGTGCCCGCGGGCGAGCGGGGCCTGTGAGCGCGGCGGAGCAGCAGGCGCGGCGGGCGGGCCCCGGCGCCGCGCAGGCCAGCCCGGGGAGGGAGCCGCGGCAGCGGGCGGGCGGCCGGCGGGGGCGGCCTGCGGCCTAGCGTCTCAGGTGAGGACCGGTGCCCTTCTGGGCGGCGGGCGGCGCGGGGCGGCCGGTGGGGTCTCGCGGCGCGGCCCGCGTAACCTGCATTGCGTAATGGGGCCGGTGCGCCACCACCTACGCCATCGGCGCGGCGCGGGGGCGGGGAGGCCGGGGCTACGCGGGCTCGGGCCTGCGGGCCTCCCGCGCCGCTCGCGCCGGGCCGGGACGGCCTGCGCCGCTGGTGTCGGCACGGCGGGGCTGCTCGCGGGCGTCCGGTCGTTCGCGCCGCCGCCCCCTGGCTTGAGTCGACTGGCGGGGCGGGGGCGCGGGCGGGGGGCGCGGGCGCCGCGGCGGGGCGGGCGGGCGGGGGGCGGGCCGAGGCGCCCGGCACTTCCTGCCGCCGCCATTTTGTCAAGTGAGGAGGAGGAGGAGGAGGAGGAGGAGGAGGAAGCGGCCACCGGGGTGTCCGTAGCGCGCCTGGCCCGGGTAAGTCCGGGCCCGGCATGGTGCCCGCGAGCGCCGCCGTCCCCGGCCGCGGTTCCCCGGGCGGGCTCGGCCTCCGGCGCTCACGTGGGCCGGGCCGCGCGCGCTCTCTGTTTGGCCCCTGGGTCATTCTGCCCGAGCTGGGGCACCGCGTCCCCCGCTCCCGTGTCCTCATCTTCCTGGCGGTCCCTAGAGCTCTGCAGAGAAAGGGGCAGGTCCTCTCCAGAGGGAGGGGGTTGCTGCCGCGCGCCAGCCCGAAGACAGGCCCCAGGGGGCGGGAGCGGTGCCCTAGGAGTCAAGCTTGGCCCCCTTGACCCACCCATTCCCTGCCTGGCAGCCCCTCGGTGGGTGCTTTGTTTTGCTCTGTCGGTGCTGGTCGGCTTCCTTGCCACGGCCTCATTTATTTGTGGTGTCGTGTGTGTGGTGGTTTGGGGTGGGGATATGGGGGAGTTGTGATTCAGCGAAATAAAATAACCCCCCCCACCCGCAAACGGAAATAGCACAACTTCACCCGACTGAGATGCCCCCAAGGCCTGGCCTTGGATGAAGATGGGAAATCCCACTTTGGTGTAGTGGACGGTGTAAATACTTCTGTTCAGGTCCGTGGATGAGTCATGTGCTTTTGCTGAGTGGCTGACCTCTCTTTTACTCAAGAGCACGCTTTGTGGGGGGTTTTTTTAATTTTTATTTTTAATTTGCTTGTTTACTTTACGTTTCATGCAGCCCCATCGGGTTTATAGTCTCGGTCGTTGGGTTCATTTATCTCTGTGTGTATGTTTGAGGCAAATGACCTCTGGAGTCTGTGCTTCACGAGAATTGAAATGTCTTTGCTTAGCTTCAAGAGGGCTCTACCAGTCCGTGGTTGCAAAAACCAAGTCGCAGTGTACCTCTAAGCCAGGGGGTCTTTGGTGCTGTAATAATGGTTGGGAGATTTTTATGAATGGAGCTGTCAGGTTCGCCACAAATTCCTTGGAATTTGTAGTCTTGGAAGTTGTAAAGAAAGCGATACTCAGAAGGATTTATGAATGTGTGTTTTCAATTTCAGGAAGGTTTTGGATGGCACAATCTGTTTTATGACCTTGCCAATAATTTAATAAAACATTGAAACATTTCTTTCGATTTAATTTGGATGGGATTATCTTTCCACCAAGGCATTGTAGGTAACTAACCCATTCCCCCAAAAGACTTCAAACAGGGAAAGATAAATGTCTCAGATGGTTTCCATTGATCAAATGGAGAACAAAAAGCCTAATCTGAATCAAAATGTATTACTGTCTTGTTAACCGCCATAGCTCTTTGGTAGGAAACATAGTATCTACAGGCTCAAACCGGAGTCTCTTAAGATGCTTTTAGTTGGTGTTAACTGGAAAGAGTAGAGCTCACCTCCACGTATCTTGGTTAGGGTTCAGCGCAGCGGAATTGTTGCTGAAGATGAGGAACTTTGCCTGCACATGAAAGTAGCTGCATTTTAAGAATTGTTCAGCTACTTTGGGGTGCCATATGCCTAGCTTCCCTAGCTTGGGAGGGCAGTGAGGGGGAAAAAAATTAGCTAAGAATTGTGAAAGAATCATTGGCCACTTAGTAAAATTTCCACTAAATTATTGAATTGTTTAAAGGAATTTAGACTTTGTTTCCAAAAGTTACCTTTTTGAGCCCGTTGTGATCTTTGTACTATATTGCACTTTTGCTTTTGGAGGTTGGGGGTGCACAATATTTTCCCATTACACAATTCAAGTTATTGAATGACTTGAGATTTACAGATTTGAGAGAGAGATTGGAATTTTTTGTTTTTAAAGCAAGAACCATTTGGTACCTAAGTGATTTGAAGATCTGGGGCTATTAAATACGCTTCTGACATCCGATTGTTGTAGTCTGTCATGATTATGTGGATGTAAAATGTTTTGATTTCTGAATTTGAATAAATTTGTAGAGCAGACCAAGTTTGTCTTTACGTTCCTGGCAAATCTATAAAAAGGAAAGAAAAAGCTTGTTGGAAACTGCTATTAATGTTTCATAAATCTTTGTGATTTTTCATGTTTAGAAAGGGGTGGATATTTGCAAGGTGAGAATTGTGGGGAATTCGTTGCTGATGCTGACATTTCATTTAATACATAAGATGTGAGTTTGTAAAAATAAAATTTCCCTAAGTAAAAATGTTTTTAAAAACCAGAATGTAAGTTTGATGAGGGCAGGGTTTGGTTTGCTTGGCTTTGCCTATCCGCTTGTATCCTGTGTCACGAAGAGCACACATTCATTCTTTGAATGAATAAATTAGAGAGACAATTGAGCAGGAATTTGGCATGCCCATAATACCAAATGCAAATATTCCTCTTAAAAATATTGTTAGCAGTGGACATAATTGGTCAATAGTGACTTACAAGGAATGTGAATTTTAATTAAAATAATGTTTAGGTCCTAGGAATTGCAGTAAGTTTATTAATAGTTCGAGCAGCTTGGCATGCATTTGCTTCTATGCACAGTCTACTGTACATTTCCCAGTTAGCAGTTTGAAATGTGGTGAGTGGGTTTGGGCTTGTGGTTCAACCCTGACCTGCAAAAAGTATTTTAAGAGAGAGATGAAGTGGGTAATAAACACACGTATGGGTAGCATTTCTTAATGTGACTCTCATGTTGTCAGTAGAAACTTGATCACTTTTTAAAAAAACATTGAACACATTTCTTTTTAAGATTCTGATTTCATGTGTCCATGATCAGCCAGTCCATCTCTATAGTTAGTCCCTGAGCTTTTATGCTGTGTACAAGGGAAGACAATTTTGATCATTAATTTTTAGTGTATTCACAGAGTTGTGTAACCATAGCTGCAACCAATTTTAGGACTTTTCTATCCCCTCCAAAAGATATCCTTAATCGGTTAGCAGTCAATTCCCATTCTTCCCCCTCCTCCCCCCACCAATCCCTGGAAACCACAAATCTGTGTTTAGATTTGCCTGTTATTTCAGGAATATTTCAGGAATCATATAATATGTCACCTTTTGCAAAGAAGCTGTCTGTCCCAATCTGTCCACACCCTGGAGGGGAATAGCATTAGTTGGTCCATATCACTTGAAAATGAGATTGTAAGAGTTTTTCTCATTAAATAAAAGTAGTGTGTGGTCATTTTAAAGAATTTGGAAAATATAAAATGTTAAAACGATGTTACATGTTAGGGAGTTACCTCTTAATCTCATTTTTATTTCCTTCCAGTCTTTTTCGTATACTTGAGTAACAAAATTGGGTTGTACTCCAAAGTTTTTTTTTTTTTTTAAGTACTACCTTGTGAACATTTTCAAAATGTTCTATTTTAAGTGGATACTTAACAATCATATAAATGTACCATAACTTAATTTTGCTATTTGTGGACATTTGGACATGATTTTCAGGTTTTCTCTTTTTTCATCTCTAGAAAGAGGATTAGTAGATCAAAAAGTCTATATTGTTGAAAATTTGTTATAAATTATTTTTCTAAAAGGTTGCATACATTTCCATTTTTCCAATCAGAGCTTGGCAGTGTCTTGCTTATAAGGGTGAGGTTAACATGTTTTTCCTCCACAAATGATGATTGTGTGAAAACAAAATGTGTTGAGAAGCAGAAGTGTTTCTGGGCTCTTGCTCTTTGACCTTTCTACCCTCTCTTGCCCAGAGTTGGACTTTGTTTCCTGAAATCAAGTCAGTCTCCAGACCCTGAGATAGGAGCCCAGTGTTACCAGAATGCTCTAGGGAGGGTGACCCTGGAAGGCAGGAGTGGCCTCTTGACATCTATTCTTGTCTCTTTTTTCTGTTCTGCTCCAAAGACTCTTGATACCACCAATGTGGCAGACTCAGACCCCATTTGGAGTCCTGGCTCTGTTGCCCACTGTGTGAGCTTCAGCCTGTTGTTTATCCTTCCTGGAGCTTCACTTGCTCATCTGTTAGATGAGAGTATGTGTACCTCAGAGGGCATAAAGCACAGATATTTGCACCAATGCCAAGGTGCCCTCTCAAGGTTAGTTTAGCTACTTGCTGTCATTGCCCAGGTAAAGAATAGAAGTGGGAAGAGGAAGCCAGAGTAGAGCTGCTGACAGTTAGGAAGTGCAGCAGCTGATCCAGGCAGGGCACTAGGTGACTTTAAGGTCTAGGGGTGCTGTGTCTTTTTTGAGTGACCTCTGGGTGGAGACCCATGGAGGAGGCAATTGAAAGAGGTCGTGTTTGTTTTTATCTGATAATGAGATTAAGAGTGGTGATAATGGGATTAGTGGAAATGTGGCAGCTCTGGGGCATCCACCCTGGGATGTTTGCTGCCCAGTTTGGGAAAATGATCCTACAGGGGAACTTGGGCCAGTGTATCCTCAAGTCTAAAATGTAACTTATCCATTTTATGAAAACCTGGTTATCTGAGCAAAAGCATGGCCAGAGAGCCAGAGGCACTGGTAGACTGAAGTTTTTTCCAGAACACAGGCACAACATCTCTTCGAACCTTCTTGCCTCCCTTGCCCGTGATTCAGATTATCTGGGCTTGGTGAAAGGATTCTGGGCCCCAGGAAGGTGTAGGCTCCACACTGTAGGGTCTATGGAAGGGTTTGATAGAGTGAACCAGGCAGTTGGATGTGCGGAGCTCCTGACTGGGAGCTTGGGGTCCTACTAATAGACTTTGGGTCTTTTGACCAGAAGAACCAGTTAGTGCCTGGTTACTCCCTGTTCCTGGGAGCCATGGGGATGCAGGTCCAGGAGGGATGCCTTTTGTCTGTGTGAAATACAGTTGGAGCTTGTATTTCTTTTGGAGGTTGGTTAGGGAATCTGAACATTAACTTCAAATTACAAGAAATTGAATAAATATGACATTTGTTCTATTTGATTTGTGCACACTTACAAATACTTCTCCCCTCATCATCCCCCCGACACGCACATTTACCATAGGCATAGGCTATTCTTTGATTCCCCCCCTCCCCCTTTGGCTTGTGTTAGCCTGTTCTGCCCACTGTGGGAAGGTTCTGGGACCTCAGGCTGTGGCAGACAGGGGTGACTGGGTTTCGGTGGGGCTGTGTACCAGAGAGGGAGAGCTGTGGATTTCTCTATCGGGGCTCAGTCCCAGCCCCACCCCCTTCTGGCCTTGACCTCGAGCAAATGACATAATCTCCATGAGCTTCAGTTTCCTCTTTTATAAAATGGGATCAGTGTGCCTACATACTTTGACAAAGATGAGACCATGCGGGTACTGACTGGGGCCTCATATTTTACTGTAGTAAGATGCTTGAGGCAGGAAAGGCAGAGACTAGGAGTGTTGCTCTGCTCTCTGCCTGCAGGACCTTGAGAAAGGCCGTCCAGGTCCTTCCTACTTTGCATGTGGTCACCTTTATTGTCTTGTCTCCATGCTGGTCTGAAACTCCTCATTTGTTCCTAGCTGCTGTTACATCAGGAGACACTGGCACACTGTGGAGCCAGCGCCAGGGGAGAAGCGTCAGGCTTGGTATTATGCAATTTTTCAGAAACACGAATTAGTAATTCCTGTGTCCTTGTTTATGGCTAATGTCCCCAGTTCTACCTCAGGCAGTAACATACATGCCTGTGGGTGGATTGGCTTTTGAGGTTTGTTTTGTTTTGTGTGAAAGAAGGGGAAGAGGGTGAGATAAATTTGGGGATTTTATACTTTAAACGTTTTCCACACTGTTTGAGGAAACATCTATTTTGTGGGAGTGGATCACTATTGTTAGCATTGAAATGAGAACTGCATGGAGAGTGTGGGACCTGCCAGCTCTAGGAGTGGGTGCCAGTGTGGGCTGACTGGGACTGCTATGTGTCCTTGGACTTGTTACCTACCCTCCCAAGCCTCAGTTTTTCATATGTAAAGCAGGGCAGATAGGTTTGGGTTCCAGAAAACTGACAAGAACCTGGATTTTCAGAGAAAGTAATTCTTTTTTTCTCTTTAAGAGATGGGTTCTAGTAATAATTTATATTTAATAAAGTTGAGAGTGGCTCTGCATGCTAGAACTCTTCTTAAACTTGGGTGGAGGGGGGAAGATGGGCTCTCGCTATGTTGCCGAGGCTGGACTTGAATCCCTGGGCTTAGGCAATCCTCCTGCCTCTGCCTCCCAAGTAGCTGGGACTACAGTAGAACATAATTCTTTATATGTGTTTTTCAAATTATGGGTCATGAAATGAGTTTAGTGGGTTGCAATTGGTGTTTGGGGTGGTGGGGGCGAGGAAATGACAGGCCAGGTGTGGTGGTTCATGTAATCTCAGGACTTTAGGAGGCTCACTTGAGGCCAGGGGTTTGAAACCAGCCCAAGCAACATAGCCAGACCGCATCTCTAAAAAAAAATAAATAAATGTATATTTTATATATATAGAAATAAAAATACACACATATATAGAGAGAGAGAGCTGGGTGTGGTGGCAAGTGCCTGTAGTTCTAGCTATTTAGGAAGTTGGGCACTTGAGCCCAGGAGTTCAAGGTTATGGTGAGCTATGATTGCACCACTGCACTCCAGCCTGTCTCTTTGGGGGAAAAAAACTGAAAAATCAGAGGGTGCCACACATTTCAAGGATATTTCATAAAACCTTTATTGTGATCTTACCTGTTGTGTACATGATAAAATGTGTTTCTTCCTGTGTGTCATGTCAGAGAAGTATGAATAACGTAGTCAGTGCTACTGGATAGTAATGTGGGTAACTTTATTTTGTGTATGTGGCTGTTTTGCAGTCTGTTTCTTTATTATTTGCCCAAGAGTGACTATCCTGGATGTGCTTTTTAGTAGCAAATGAAGGGCATCAATGTTTAGTTTCTTTCCTTATTGTACCCACTGCTTACTAGAAGCTTTGCAGGGATGGGGTGGGGGAAGTTAAAAGAGCATGTTTTCGTGAAGGTATAATAGGTAGTTTCCCACAGGTGAAACAAGAAGTATATGCAGTAAACTATTGTCCTTTATTCTTGGATGCTGTTGCTCAGATTCTGTCGTCTGAACTTTTTTTTTTTTTTTTATCAAGGTGACTGTTCTGTTAGGAAAAGGCTGTATTAGGTAGGTCTCTGTCTGATATAAATAACGTAACTAGTTAAAGCAAAAGGGAATTTGTTGGCTGATGTGACAAGAAGCCTGGGTGAGGCTTAGGGAGTAGTTGGATCCAGGGGCCCACACGGTGACTTCAGTGCTTGTTTTCGATCTGTCGCTGATATTCTGACTTCCAGGTCAAGAATGAATCTTACCCTGTAGCCAAGGACTCTAGTTGGATCATCCCTGACCATGTGCAGAACGAGGATGCTGAACTGGGAGGATGCTGAACTGGCTCGCCTCAAGCCCAGTGCCTTAGCTGGTCTCTGTCCTTTGCACGCTCACCCCAAGGAGTAGCTCCAGTAGCACCTTGCTCATTGTTATGGGGCATGCAAGATGGGAGACTTGTTGAACAGAATTTCCTGTGTTGGAAGTAGTGTGTGCTCCCTAACTTGAAGCAAGAACTTTTGAACGGTTGAAAAGAAAGCTCATTTTCCATGCTAGTTCGTAAAACAGAATTAGTTAAACCAGTTTAGAGTAAGTTACTCATAAAAAGAGTAAAATGCAGATGAGTAAGGATGTGTTTCTCCCTGATCTTTTGGTAGAGGTTGAAATGAAAGGCACAGTTTATCTTACCTCGTGCCAGGTACAGCAGGAGCTGCTGTGGAAGCTCTGGGAGGAGTCAAGCCAAGTCTCAAGAGTCACTTGGGTGGGTGGGAGAACTCAGGCCAGTGTGATAGGGTCCAATTTGGCCAGAAAAAGGACCTGAGGGAACACAGGGTGAGATCAACTTATACCATTGCAGAAGCCTATAGGAAAAGAGCCTGCAGGTCTCTTGGATAAGAGACTACGTAGATAATAAGTTCCAGTAAATGCTTACAGGAGTGAAATTGTAATGGAGAACATTTCAGTAGACTGGATTCATTTATCTTTCCATGCCTGCAAAAGCTGCAGTTGTAATTTTGCTATTTGCTAAGCTATTTCTATACTCAAGTTCTTGTAAAGCTGGCTGCTTGGCATTCCTGTAGTATTACAAAAAGTCTACTCAGAGTTCCATAATCAAAAACAAGTGTTAAGCTTAAGCTCTACTATAATAATTGTTTTTCAGCATTTTCAATCCTTTAAAGAGCTCAAAATAATAAGAGTCCAGTGGCCAAGAGTGAGACTGGCCCTGCCTCACTAGAGCATCCTAACTTCAGGGGAGGTTGGAGGTCCCCTTGAAAATGTGGTGACAGAATTGCACACATGCATGAACACTGAGCCCTAAAGACCATCTAAGGAGCATGTACTAAAATGAATTTCCTGGATTTTACTCTGAGGATGAGAAATTTGTTATGATAATTGAAAGTCTCTTGATGGTTTTGAAGACTTTCACGTGTATCTTGCTTTTGTAGAATTTATAAATTTATGACTTGGAAATAGTGTGGAGTGCCCATTTTAGTTTGTCTTTGTAAAAATCCTCCAGAGGATTTACAGAGCCATCAGGTAACCTGTGTATCAGCAGTGGCGTAAACCTGCCTAGGGTCCCTGTGTTCCCCACTTTTTCCTGGGGATGAGGAATTTCAGAATGGACCTTTCACTGCAGCTGTAGATGAAGGTCTTTGTTCTAGGCTCTTCACTGAAACCACTGCTGTTGCTAAAACTGTCTCCAGGGTTTGGTATTGGCCTGGAGCCTTTGCTGCAGAAGGTAACCCAGTGGGTCGCTAGCCAGCCTGATCATTTCTGAGTAGGCTTACAAACTAAGATGTATGCTGAGGTCCCTTATATGGCTTAGTGTCTGCTCTCTGCTGTGGGACATTTGCTCACACATGCACTTGAACCTGTAGGTTGAGGAACAAAGCTTGTTGGACAGTACCATTCTTCAGCATAACATGCTTATGCTTAGGAATATTGATACACACCAGGTGGTGTGCAGGATGCCACTCTGCTCTCCCTCCCAACATCCCTGTCTGGTGGAAGGAATAAGAAATACAATACCATAAACTTGAATAATTCATACTTCTGTAATTGGGGCAAAGTTGAGTCAGAGGATGGAAAAGAACTCTACTATTTATTACAAACTCCTTCACCCCACTCTAATCTCTAAAGTTTGAAGATTAAACTTATATGTATTAATGGATATTTTCCTTCATTTACTGTTGTTGGCTTTAATTAATCCCATTTCTCTGCTCATTTGAATTGTACTGATATTGAACAGGCATGACTTTTATGACTTAAGCAGTTTTCCCTTTCTGTTCTCTAATTAGGAGAAATAAGATTGTGTACAAGAAAAGAGTTTTGGAAATCTATCCATGTATAGACTGTTTTCATTAATAATCTTGATAAAAAATTACTTGGCCCCGAAGTGCTTTCAATTATGAAAAGCTGCTAAGTAATAAAGTTGTGTGTGTCTCTTCATTTGTTTTCCTTTAGACGCTAGGAAACCATTGAGCTGACAGATTAGCTCAATCTGGAAATAACACCACCTTTGGGTTCATCTATTTCAAGGTAATAGCTCACATATGTTTGTAATCCCAGGAATGCAGTTTGAATTACCAGTGTTGGAGTGAGTTCTCTGTTGGGTCCTTTGGAGTTGCGCAGCATGCCTCCTGTAGCTTGCCTATTCTAGGTGTCATCTCTCAGGACATCTCTGGCCTGTTTGCTCTGGTAACTCATGTTCGTCCTTTGCATTTGTGAGAGCTGGTGACCCTCTCTAGCCTGTGGCTCTTTCCACTTGCCTTCCAGACCCCCACTTCACATTGTTCACCCTAAGGCAGTGCTTATCTTTGCTTGTTGACTCGGTGGAAAGTTCAGGGCTTGTAGCAAATAGCTGACTATGAATAGGCTTCCCTATAAAGTATAGAATGACATTTTCTGAATGGATGCTTGCTGTCTCCCTTCATTTTTCTCTCTTTCTTTCTTACCGCATGCCTGTTCTGAAATAGTGAAGCCAGACATCAATCACTCAGATTTCTGTGTCAGCCTTAATGGTGTATGGAGCCATAAAGCTGGTCGCTCTCCTCCATGACTACGGGTTTGAGCACACTGCTGTTGATCACTCTGTTTTAGCAAATATTTCTGAATCTCTACATATTCCTCAAGTCCTCAGAAGACAACCTGATGAACTGGGTACTAGTATCAAGCTGATGTCCGAAGAGCTCAGTCACTTGGACAGGGTTGCAGAGTCCCAGAGCTGGTACATGGCAGTGCCTCGCTCCAGAGCCTACTAACTTTTGACTGCTGTGTTACAAGCTGTGGGAGGAGGGAACCCCCCCACGTATAGCTTTGCTCTCAGGGAACTCTGATGGTGGCACAGGGTAGAGCTGAGAAGTACTCTCTGAGAGGCACAGACAGACAGTCTGATTCTAGCTGTGAGCATAGGAAAGGAGCTAGCGTTTAGTCTGGTCCTTCAGTGAGGACAGTGGAGGCTTGGACAGAGACTGGTATGGGTCTGCAGGCAAGCACCTGTCCCTTGGAGGTGCTCACGAGGGTTGGGGAACTGTCCAAGAAGGGATGCAGAACCCTGACTGGGCAGGTCTCCTTTTCATCCAGGCATCTGAGCAGTAAAAACAGCGCTGCCCTCCTGAGGAGTCTCTCATGAAGACATTGACATGAACGCAATTAACCTCAACCTGAAAAAGTTTCCACTAGAACACGAAGCTGCCCTGATTTGGTTTCACTTCCATTTTTTCCTTTGATACGCTAGTGAAAGTCTGTGAGTACAGAGAAGGGGTTTGGGGAAGTTGGTAAACTGGAGTAAGCGTGTCTTTAGTCCAGGGGCCTGGGGCTTGTTAAAATCAGGGGTGTGAACTGGACGATCTCTCGAGATTATGGTGAGCCTCTGAGCCTCTCATCTGGAAGTGCTGCTTATTGTCGGGTGGAATTGAGTTTCACCTCACACTGCTTTTCCCCACTTAGGGACTCCCAGTCAAGGGGAGTTTCCTGAGGTAGACGCACCAATGGGACTCCACTCAGCACCCATTTCCAGTGTGTGTGCTGGACTTTACTAAGTAGGACTATGTCAGGCACTGTGCTGTGTGTTCTCTGTGAGCAGTGAGGATTTGATGGTGAACAAAGGTGTTTCCTATGTCTGTGTCCTGTGTACAGTTAAAACATGACTCAGGGAGAGGGAGGCAGTTGTTTCAGGGATCTTGATATCTCCAGTGATGGGCATTGTCTCCATGCTAGAAAGATGGTGATTCCTTTAACAAGTGTACCCTGAAGGATTTTCATTTTACTTTTAAAACTTTTCTTTGATTTTTGGAAAATGACGAACAATCTCATTCAGTAGGAGATTGGCTCTGAGTAGCTGTGAGAAAACCGTTGTCCAGAGAAAATGGTAGAAGTGGTTAAATAAGCTCTGTGCAAAACTTGACTAGTAAACTAGTGGAAAAGTATGTGATCAGAATATAATAGATTTACTGCAGCATAATTATTCTCCTGCTTTTAAACCTCCACTGCATGTAGGGTGAAACCAAAACTCCCATCTTGTGGCACCCTGGGCTCCTGGGTTCCGTGACATACTGCTGCCTCATTCTGTTTCTTAGATTCTTCACTTTCACACAACCCCACTCCCCCCATCTTTCAAGGTCTGGTTTGGACCTTACTTGCCTTACTTTCACCTACCCAATTTCCAAAGCAGTACTGTCCAGTGGAACTTCGGCAGTGATGGAAGGGTTCTACAGCTGGGTTATCCAGCCTGGTAGCCACTGCCTCATGTGGTAAGTGAGCCTTTGAAGGGGGCTGGAACACTCATAGTGTTGTTATTATCAACCTTCTTTGAGAGGTTTTAAAGAAAATGGAGTCACTTTAGTTCCCTGACCATGTGGTGCTTGTGTGGTGTTCTCGTGGACACTGACATTTAGGCAGTTGGGTGCCCAGGTCTAGAATGCAAGGGTGGGTCTAGACCAGACTGGAGGGCGTTGGGCATGGCCAAGAGGTTAGGGAGAGGGAAGAGGGGGCCTGGGGTCAGCATTTTGGTAGAGAAGATAGTCAGGGACTGAATCCTGATGTTTGGAGATTGGCAAGTCTTCTCCCTATCTCCCCCCACCTCCCCATAGGAAGTTGGAAATGGAGGCGCCCAATAAGGTCCCAGGCTCGGGAAAGCCAGGCCAGTGTGGGGTAAGAACACACAGGTTGGCAAAAAATCGCCTTCTTTGGGGAAGGGCTTTTCATTCCAAAACTATCCATCCTAGAGTGAACTCTAGTTACCCAGATGAGTATCATGTTTTCTAGTTTTGCCCTTCTGTTGGAGCCTAGAAAATTCCTCACCTCTCTTTGGAATTTGCTTTATCTGACATCTTTTCATTTCATTCGTAGCATGCCTTTCCCTCTCCCCCTATTTTGTGAGCAGAGCTTTGAGAGCAGGAATGGCCCGTTTTGGCCCATCATCTTTGTGTATGGGGAATGTGAATGAAGGTTCAACCAGGAAGTCTTGAGGGCTGACCTGTGGTTCTAGAAGATGCCAGGTGGGTCCACTTAGAGTGAATCAGCCAGAGGTTGAGATGACTTACTTAAAAGAATCACCTGGTAGTTCAGGCAGGGTGGGCCCTGAGTTCCTAAAGCAGAGATTCTAGAATTTGGTCTGTGCACTCAGTCTTCCCTCTCCCTTATCATGGGTTTTTTCTAGTAAGCATTTGATGCTTCTGGGCATTGAGAGGTTATTTGTGCTGAATGCCAGGAGCCGTCCAGGTTGCTGGATGCCAGCGATAAGCAAGGTGGACGAAGCCCACATGCCTGCTTGCTGAGTTCATGTGCTAGGGGACTGCAGAGCGGATGGTGTGGTCTGCTTGGTTTTATTCCATGATCATAGGCTCATGAAACGTAAATATTTTTAAGTTATTACTAAATCGTGGCATTCACTTTTACCAATAGTGGGTGCTTACTGGGCACTTACTTTGCATAGCATCTTGTTTAACTCTTACACCAGCCCTGTGAGGGTCTTCTCTCCATTTTAGAATTAAGGAACATGAAGTGAAGCCACTTGCCTACTGTGTGTGTGTGTGTGTGTGTGTGTGTGTGTGTGTGGTCAAAAATAAAATTTACTGTCTTAACCATTTTTAAGCGTAGAGTAGTGTTAGCTATATGTACATTGTTATGTAACAAATCTCTGGAACTTTTTCATCTTGCAAAACTGAAACTATATTCATCAAACAACTTCCCCTTTCCAAACCCTCCCCCTAGCTGATGGCAGACACTCTTCTATTTTCTGTTTCTATGAGGTTGTCTACTCTAGATATTTCATATCGGTGGAATCAGGCAATATTTGTCTTTTTGTGACTGGCTTATTTCACTGAGCATAATGTCTTCTAGGTTTGTCCATGTTGTAGTATGTCAGAATTTCATCCCATTTAAAGGCTGAATAAGATTCCATTGTGGATATACTCAGTTTTCTTTGTCCAGTCATCTGTTGGTGGACACTTGGATTGCTTCCACCTCTTGGCTATTGTGAATAATGCTGCAGTGAATGGGTGCACACATAGCCACTTGCCTCCTTTTTGAACACAGTTTAGAACCCAGAACTTGGCTGCAGAAGCTTTCTGGGGGCTACAAATTCCCCACATCCTGCCTGTGCGCTGAAACTAATGTGGGGTTGGGAAATTTTATTGGGCGGCTGTGACAAGTGGACACAAAGCTATGGGAAATGGTTCGAGGAGTGGCACAGCAGTGTCTAACCAGGTGTCTTTCAGGGCACTCTAAAAGACTGGGTAGAAATGGATTGGACCCTATTCTTTCCACACTTTCCAGGGTCTCATCTGGCATTTCATCCCAACCCACTTTGCATAACAATTTCCACAGCAAGCAGTTTGACCTGTCTTGATTTCAACTCATGTGACCCTGAAAAGGCTTAGGGAATCAGTGTCACTTGACATTTCTCTATATATTGCCTCAAAATGTGACCAAAGCAGGTTAAGTTTTGAAATGTTTTAAGTGGGAGAGCCCTTGTCACTCTTTAGCAGATGTAGCAGAGGTGAGAGGTGCCTCCAGTGACACCAGTACTGGCAAGCTCTGCCTCTGCACTCTGTTCATCTGTGATGTAAGCCTGGGTGACTTGGATTGCTTTGTCCTCCACTCCTGCACAGTGATTCTTGGGTGCTGAGTGTCAGTCCTACGAAGGGCATCATGGAGCCTCGGGACTGATTGCCACACTACACAATTTGCTCCTCCAAAAGGAAGCGTCTTTGATTTTTTTTTTTCCATTTTCAGAAAATGTGGTTGCATTCTTATGAATGAGACCATCCGTTCATCAGTTCATGGATGTTTTGGTTTCCACTTTTTGGCTCTTACAAATAATGCTGCTGTTAATGTTCACATACAGGTTTTTTTGAGTGGGGATGTGTTGTCCCTTCTCTTGGATGTACACCTAGGGGTGGAACTTCTAGGTCATGTGGTACCTATGTTTAACCTTTCGAGGAATTGCCAAAGTGTTTTCCTAAGTGGCTGCTCTACTTTACATTCCTGCCAACAATAGATGAGGGTTCCAGTTTCCCCACATCCTTGCCAACACTTGTTTTGATTGTAGCACAAATTCCTATTAAACCTACCAGAAGTTAAGATAAGGAGTTTCTTGCCTATATTTCTTATCCCCTACCGTTCAGTCATCACTTTGAGCAGCCATTGAAGGATAAGTAGTTGTGTTTTCTCAGTGTTCTTGGAGGCTACTTCTGCTTAGGTGAGTCTTGTCATGTGACGTAACCTTTTGCTGGGTAGCCCCTTGTGCATGGTGTGGTCGAGAGGCTGCATTTTAAGTCTGTATCATGGGACTTAATTTCTTTTTGCTTTTATTCAAGTAATGCTTTCGCTGGTATTTTTAGGCAATACAGTGCTGAGATCTTGAGGCAGGGGTTCCAGTCCACATTCTCCCTCTGTTTTCTACCCACAAGCATGCATGTGTACCTGAGGCTAAACATACATTTCAGAACCCGAACCCGTCTCACTGTACTCATTGCTGAACAGCTTCTGGTTGAGGGTGGAGGATAAAGACTAGGTCCGTCAAGGATCTTACTCAGGTGATGCCTCACAGCTTTTGAAACCAGCCATGTCTTTGAAGTCACTGTTTGTTTGTTTTTTTTAAACAATTAAACTGCCATTGGCATTGCCTTTTTTTTTTTTTTTTTTTCCCCTTAGAGACTGTCACTATGTTAACCGGGCTAGATTGCAATGGCACCATCATAGCTCATTAGCCTTACACTGCTGGGCTCCAGTGATCCTCCCACCTCAGCCTCCTGAGTAGCTGTCTAGGACTATAGGCATGCACCATCACACCCAGGTGTGTGTGTGTGTGTTTGTTTTTGTTTTTTGGGGCATTGTTTTGTTCTGGAAAGGGAAAAAAATAGTCACTCAGTATTACATTTTGTGCTTAGTTGAAGTTTTCCTCTACCTCTGTTGTGTTTTATTTACACTGGCCGTTAGAGCTTGCTGAAAATGGAATACATTGCCTAAGGAGATGTGCACATGAGTGTCACTGTGACTGGTGGTACCGAAGCTGAAAATAGACATTCACCTCTGAGCCTCTGTTTCCCTGTCAATAAAATGGGATAACAAAAGCATTCCACCCCCTGTTGGGATTGTAAAGATCTTGTGTCTGGGACCAAGTAGCTCTACTTGTCACTGATGAGACTCAGGCACAGCAGAGAGGATTTTTCACTGAAGATGCTGAGAGACTCAGTCATAGGTGACTGAAGGTGCAGTGGTTTGGTTAGCACTTTGATTCTGATTTGTATCCCACCTTGAGGAGATGTGGCATATGTGTGTTCCCTACCTCATTTCCTTGCCCATCCTAAATTTTGAGTTCAGGAGCCTATTCTGGTTTTGTCTTGGTTGTGTATACAGGTGTACTTTGTTTTATTGTACTTCGCAGATACTGCATGTTTTTTCAAATTGAAAGTTTGTTGCAACCCTGCATCAAGCAAGTCTGTTGGCAACATTTTTCCAACAGCATGTGCTCACTTCATATCTCTGTGTCATGTTTTGGTAATTCTTGAAATATGTCAAACTTTTTCATTATCTGTTGTGGTGCTCTGTGATCAGTGATCTTTGTTGTTACTATTGTCATTGTTTCAGGGTGCTACACACTGTGCCCTGTGACCATATAAGAAGGTGAACTAAATGTGTATGTTCTGACTGTTCTGTTGACTGGTCATTACCCCATCTGTCTTCCTCTTAGGCTTCGCTATTCCCTAAGACACAACAATATTGAAATTAGGCCAATTAATAACCCAACAATGGCCTTCTAAGTGTTTAAGTGAAAGGAAGAGTCACACGTCTTTCACGTTAAATCAAAAGCTAGAAATGATTAAGCTTAGCGAGGAAGGCGTGTTGAAAGCCAAGATGGGCCAAAAGCTAGGCCTCTTGCTCAAAACAGTTAGCCAAGATGTGTATGCAAAGGAAAAGTTCTTGAGGGAAATTAAAAGTGCCACTGTCATGAACACATGAATGATGAGAAAGTGAAACAGCTTTATTGCTGATATCGATGAAGTTTTAATGGTTTGGATAGAAGATCAAACCGAAATACATTTCCTAAGGCTATAGCTGTCATAGATAGTAATTCTCTGACATATCTGGGCAAAGTCAGTTGAAAACTTTCTGGAAAGGATTCACCATTTTAGACGCCATTAAGAACATTTATGAATCATGGAGGAAGGTCAAAGTATCAACATTAACAGGAGTTTGGGAGAAGTTGATTCTCACCCTCATAGATGACTTTGAGGAGTTTGGGAGAAGTTGATTCTCACCCTCATAGATGACTTTGAGGGGTTCAAGACTTCAGTGGAGAGAGTCGCTGCAGATGTGGTGAAAATAGCGATTATAAGTGGAGTCTGCAGGTGTGCCTGAATTGTTGCAATCTCATGATTAAACTTGAATGTATGGGGAGTTGCTTCTTATGGATGAACAAAAGGTGGTTTCTTGAGATGGAATCTTGTCCTGGTGAAGATGCTGTGAACATTGTTGAAATGACAACAAAGGATTCAGGATTCCAGAAAGTTGGCTTCAATTTTGAAAGTAGTTCTGTTGTGGGTAAAAATGCTGTCAGACAGCTTTGCATGCTACAGCAAAATCTTTTGTGAAAGGAAGAGTCAATTGAGGTGGCAAACTTCATTGTTGTGTTATTTTAAGAAATTGCCAAAGCTCTGTCGCAGTGTGCCAGTTTATAAAAGGGGGAAAAAATTGCCACTGTCACCCCAGCCTTCAGCACCAACACCTTAATCAGTCAGCAGCCATCAACATCGAGACTCTGCACCAGCAAAAAAGGTTATTACTCCTGAAGTCTCAGAAGACAGCATTTTTTTTTTTTTAGCAATAACTTCTTGTTTAAAGTTCAGCCATGTTACAGTAGCTATAGCTTGTTTTCACTGAAGTGTGAATGTATCAATTTATTCTCGTACTGTTGGACATTTGGGTCATTAGAATTGTTTTTAGTGGAGGATGGAGGAAGTGCCATTATGAGGAGTGTTGCTATGAGCATTCCTCTACCTGTGCATGCATCTGAGACGTGTGTAAGTTTCTCAGTAAGTGCCCAGGACTGGAATTCCTGGACCATCATGGATGCTGTCATACCAAATTGTTTTCAAAAACAGTTGCATCAGTTTACCGTTCCATATCCCAAAATGTTGAACCACATTTTCACTATCATTGGATTAATGGACTTATTTTTTTTGCCAGTCTTGATGGCTATAAAATGTCATTGTGACTTTAGTTACAGGGAAATGCAGATTAATGAGCCTGAGCATCTTTTCTTGTGTTTATTCATTGTCCTTGTTTGAAATGCCTGTTTCCGTCTTGTGCTAAATTGATTTGCAGGGTTCTTTGTAGAATCCCAAAGAAACCAGATCTTTGTGGGTAATTTTGCACGTCTTCCCTAGTTCAGTGTCTTTTTATTTTTCCACTTTTATAATATCATTTGATGAACAGAAGATCTTGGGATTTTATTTATTTATTTATTTATTTAGGTTGTTTTGGGGTTTTTTTGTTTGTTTTTTGTTTTGAGACAGTCTCTCTCTGTTGCCTGGGCTGGAGTGCTGTGGCATCAGCGTAGCTCACAGCAACCTCAAACTCCTGGGCTGAATCAATCCTCCTGCCTCAGCCTCCCGAGTAGCTGGGACCACAGCCTCCTCTAGTAGCTGGGCGTCCACTGCATCCAGCTAACTTTTCTATTTTTAGTAGAAATGGAGTCTCACTCTTGTTCAGGCTGGTCTTGAACTCATGACCTCAAGTGATCTTCCTGCCTTGGCCTCCCAGAGTGCTAGCATTACAGGCGTGAGCCACCGAGCCTGGTGGATCTTAATTTTAACGTAGGTGAATTATGGATCTTTGTTATATGATTGGTGGGAAGAGCACTACCTTGCAGTGAAATATATTCTGTTTTTCCTTCTAAAGTTGTAAGGTTTTGCCTTTCCAATTTATGCCCATGATCCATCAGGAAATGATTTTTGGGTATAAGGTGAAGAGTCGGGCATATTCCACATCTCTTTTAGTATGACCACAGATAAATTGTTGATTTCTTCTAGCATCAGCTTCCTTGGCTGCAAAACAGGGATCCTAATCCCTACCGTGTGCAAGGTTCTCATGAGGTTGGAATACAACACACAAACACATTGAGTCCCATGCCTCGGTAAGCATTCAGTAATTGCTTGTTGGTGTGAGTCCAACTGCGTTGGTCTGAGTCCAACTGTGTTCCCTAAGCATGTGGACGCTCAGGAAAAGTTGGCGCTTAACTGAGAAAGTTGCTGCTAGTGTTATACATTGCCTGCCAACTTACTCCAGGCATCGTGGCCAGGCTGTGTTTGGCTGCTTGGCAAATCCCCGAAAGGCGCTGGTGGCCTAGAGAATATATAGCATGCAGAGCCTGCCTGGTGCTGGCAGGTGCTTAGTCAGTCCTAGAGCTGATTTCTTGTCATATCTGATGCATTCTAGAAATGAAAGCATAAACTTGTGTTTTAACTGCTTCCTAGCTCCCTGGTACAAGGGTGAGTCCAGACACTGCTTAGTTAGCCCAACACTTAAACCATGGTGGGGAGCCTCAAGGCATTTAATGACCCTCAGCCACCTTGGGTAGAAAAACTTCATTAGTTAACTGCTGGTGACCACATATGCAGCGCGCAGTGTGTGTTCCTGCAGGCAGTGTGTGTTCCTGCAGGCAGAGAGTCTGCATTTGTGTTACTGCATTTCTTCTCTGAAAGTCTTGTGAAGGGATAGAATGGGTTTGGGTTTGTGTGGTAAGTGTTAAAAAGTTAGCAATCAGAGAGGCTTTGAGTTTTCCTCTGAAGGAGGTAATGAAGGTCATCCTTCACTGTGAAGGCTGATGGACATTTCTTTGCATAGCCTGAACTCTTTCATCGTACCCTTGGTGGTCAGATGTCAGAGTGAGGGCTTCTGGTGCTCAAACGGTGTCAGCACTAAGCGTTGCTCATGGAGTCTGTCTTTTGTGATGGATGTTCTTGCTGGCATCTTGATCAGGGGCTTTGTCACCTACCTTTCACACCAGGGACCATTAGCTGGGCATGCAGTGATTAGCCATCAAATGGGGGGAGGGGTCCTTTTGTTAACCCTGTAATGTTTGTACTTGAAAAACTGGAGACATCCCTGTGTAAAATAGCTGGGATGTGGTTGTGTGAGCTCTGGCCTTTTCCGATGGGGTCGTGGCTATCACATCATAATGAAAGGTGAAAGATAGAGTCTGTACATACAGTGTCCCATCAAAACAGAACACAGACTGAAGGGACAATTGCTTGTAAATAACCTTGTGGGCTACTGGTGGAAATAGGTGTTATGATGCCAGGGGATGTTTTTTCCTACTTGAAACTTTGTTGCATTTTATTGTAATGACAGTTACATTTTAATCAGAAGATCTCAGTGGACAGGCAGAATTGTCTTGTAACGTGGCTTTTTCCTTCTCATCCCGAAAATGTTCTACTGTCAGAGCCAGTAGGGAGTTTTAAATCTCTGACGCTTTGTGCCTAAGAATCCTCCTCCCTTCCCCATCCCTGAAGAGGCAAATATCTTTACTAGTTAGAGATTTAATCAAAACTTAAAAATTAGGCCAAGGTCCTCCAGGAAGCATTAGTACAAAAAATATTCTAAACAGAAGCTTTGTTCTATCAACACAATTTAGTTTTAGTTTTCTCAAAAAATTAACTGTCTGTACATTAAACACTCTCTGGAATGGCTGTGTATCAACTTTCACTGCACTGAGCTAGGAGTAGCTTCCTTTATCCAGTTGATGTGAACGCAGGGATCATGTAGCCCACGTGGATTTTTTTTTTTTTTACTCTTTTAAAATTGTTAGTCTTGCTGCTTTGCTCTTTTAAGTCTAAACCACAGGTCACAGAACCCAATCTTTAACTAGAGTCTTCCTTTCAGAAAAGCAATTTTTAATTCTCAGTTGTTCAGCAAACAATGTTTCAGGAGCTTTCATCTTGGAGGAGCTCCCAGTCTACCTAGGATAGATGGATCATTCCCGAGAGTAGAATAGTTTGGGTTTTTTCCACCTCATTCTCTGTGATTGAATATTGAGCAGTTCACATACATCAGGCCGCATTTATAAGCCTGCTGATTGTTGGGACAACCTTGGGGGTCTTGTGAACTACTTCATTTTACATATAGGAAACAGCCTAGCAGTGTCTGTCACTGAGAGTCCCCCACGTTAGCGTTAGCGTTGCAGCTTGACGTTCGTTAAACCAGGCTGTCCTTGCCCACTGTGCCTGCAGGTCTGTCTCTGCCCTCCCTCCAAAGCATTGTCCTCCAGTCCAAGTGGGGGCCTGCACAGGGTTTGTTGGTTCGTTTATTCACTTTCATATAAGTTTATATGCACTGTTGACAAAATGCATCACGAATCAAGATAGTGGTTATTTCCACCATTCCCCCAAATTCCCTTTGTGCCTCTGTGTAGTCAGCCTCTCCTCTAAGCCTCAGCTCCTGGCAACTATTGATCTGTTTTCTGTCCCTACAACGTTGCCTTTCCTGAATGTCACATTAAGGGGAATCGTACAATACCTGGCTTTTTGAGTCAGGTTTCTTTCATTTAACATAGGTCATCTGAGAGTCATCTCAGATGAATGTGATGAAGGAGTGATTCAGTAGTTCCTTTTCATTGCTGAGTAGTGTTCCAGTGTATGGATACACCACAGCTTTCTTTGTACTTAGCAGTTGAAGGACATGGATACTTCCTAATTTTGGATGTTTGTGAATGAAGCTGCTAAAAATAATTCATGTACAGTTCTTTGTGTGAACATGTTTTTCTTTGTTTTGGTTAAAGACCTCTAAGTGGGATGGTGAGGTCATTAGAATAAGTGTATATTTAGCTTTGTAAGAAACTGTCAGATGTTTCTGGAGTGTCTGCATCATTTTTCATCCCTGTCATTGATAGATGAGAGTTCAAGTTGCACATCTTCACTAGCACTTGGTATTGTCAGGTTTTTTGGGGGTGGGGGGTGCAGTGGATTCAAATAGGTGTGTATTGGCATCTCCATGGCTTTAATTTGCATTTCTTAATGACCAGTGACATTGAGCATCTTTTCATGTGATTATTGGCCTTACATAGCTCTTTGAAGTATCTGTAAATCCTCTTAGATTTTTTTCATTATTTTTGGGTTTCAGTGTTCCATATATATTCTAAACGCAAGTCTTTTATCAGATAAGGAATGTGAAAATATTTTCTCTCTGCAGATTTTTTTTCTTAACTTGCTATAGTTGTGTGTATTTTCTTTCTTTTTTTATTTGTATGTGTGCGTCTTTTTATTTTGTCTACAGATTATGCTTCCCCTACCCCACGATTAGTTTTTAAAACAAACTCCCAAGTGATTCTCTGTGTAGCTGGAGATGAGAATAGGCACTTTGCAAGCTCTCTCCAGAGCAGCAATTAAGTCATGTTGTTTGCTTATGAACCTTGAAAGGCCTGGGTAGGTGAGATGCAGAAGCGGTTGGCTGCTTGTCTTAAGGACAGATAGCACTGGAATGTCGGCTTGTTCCCCTGTGTAATGCCAGCTTGTTGCTGCAGTCTTGCCCTGGGGAGAAGGAAGCAAAAACACCACGCCAAGGAGCCACTCATGCTGGGCCACCAAAGGAACCGTGGATGCATGACCCTGCTCCATGTTTCTTTACATGTGTCCATATTACTGAAAGTCCTGCCTAAGCCTGGAGAATTACAAAATAAACTGCAAATTGTGTGAACCAGCTTTTTAGCTGGGCTTGGCCATAGCCTGAATGTCCCAGGCCATATCTGTTTGTCCCTTCTTTATCCCATCCCCCACCCTGCCTGGAGACTCTCGGGTTGATTATTGTGCTGACTGAGCACATATATCACTGCGAAAAAATTTTGTGACTTTCTGTGAAAGTAGTGGAATTCTCCAGCAACCATTAGTCTGAATTAGGGGAGGATTCTTTTTAAAATTGGGGATGGGGGGGGTTAGGCTCCGTCCATTCATTGTATGATGATCACTCTCTATTAATAAGAGTGATGGAGCCTCCTAACTTAAGACAGACGTGTGGGTCACAATGGGCAGCACCCAGCCGGAGCCTTTTTTCTGCCAGGAATGGAAGGCACTGCCTGCTTCTACAAAGTGGGATGTTTCCCCTCTCTGGTGGGCAGCTGTGATGTGGCTGAGCCTCTGTGCAAGCAGAAGAAGGCTACTGTTACTCCTGGGGCGTGACCCATAAAGGTGACATGATGTGCCAGCAGTTACCCAAATGTTAGAATCCCAGGAAATTAGCTTGGGCTGCTTAGTGTGATCTCTTAGTGTGGGACCTATTTTCTTTCTTTCTTTCTTTCTTTTTTTTTTTTTTTGAGACAGAGTCTCACTTTGTTGCCCGGGGCTAGAGTGAGTGCCGTGGCGTCAGCCTAGCTCACAGCAACCTCAGACTCCTCGGCTTAAGCGATCCTACTGCCTCAGCCTCCTGAGTAGCTGGGACTACAGGCATGCGCCACTATACCCGGCTAATTTTTTCTATATAGATTTTTAGTTGTCCATATAATTTCTTTCTATTTTTAGTAGAGACGGGGTCTCGCTCTTGCTCAGGCTGGTCTCGAACTCCTGACCTCGAGCGATCCACCCGCCTCGGCCTCCCAGAGTGCTAGGATTACAGGCGTGAGCCACCACGCCCGGCCTTGGGACCTATTTTCTTTCTTCAGGCCTGGGGTAGAGCTGGATTGATTATTTAACTAGGGATGCATGATTTGGCGATGTTTCTGTTAAGCTGGTTTTCTGGTTGTAGGAAGTGGCTTGTTATACTTTTGGTTTAGTTCAAAGTGTTAGGGAAGCTGTACAGAAGTTCTTTCATCCCTTTTTCAGGGTGGGATGCAGAGAGAAGGGCTATGACTGCAAGCTTTTACAATAAGAATGCAAGAAAAGCATTTTGCATTTCCGGTCTTGAAAGCCATTCAAGTGAACCACAGTCTTGTACAGACTTAGCTAAAATTCAGGCAAAACCGAATATTCCAGTAGTACTTTCTGTTTGTGGACGTCTGCCTATATTTGTGCCCTTTGCAGAGCCCACCAATAAACCGTTGCTTAATAAAGTCCAAATTGGGTTGAGTAATCGGGCCTGCTTAAGGCAGGCACCGAGGGCCGTCTCTCACAATTGTTGGCCCTTGCGTACCAAAACCTGTGTCAGGCAGCCCATTGTGTGGTGGTTCTCCCAGCTGGAGGCACTGCTGGTTGTAAGGGGGGAAATTCCTGTTGGGCTTCTCTTTAACCTAGTAGATGAGGCTGCAAAAAATGCCTGAGGCTGAGGTTGGGGAAGGGAACGCACATAGGCAGTGCCTCTTCTCCCCTGCTACTGGCCCTTTGGGAGCCAGGATGTTTGGGTTTCCTGGGTTGGGTTCTTACATGCTGCTGTTACCATTTCACCTGCAATTTCCAAGTGACCTGGCTGCTTTCTGCCTCTTGCATCAGGTCCTGTGATGAGGGCTGGCCTCATACAGAGGAAGTGAGGGCTCTCCTAGCTGGGGCTCACAGCTGTATTCCCTTTGTCAGCTGGCAGGGCAGCTCCCATGGGACCTGAGCCCTGTGAAAAGGCAGGTGCAAAAGAAGACAAAATGTTGACATGTTCTGAAAAAGAGCCATTAGCTATGCAAACATAAAGTTTCTTGTATTTGTGTCGTAGACACAACAAAGGAATGTGTGGGAGTATGTCTGGCTTTGATGAGTAAAAGACTTGAAAAGCAACTGAAGCCCAGGGTGATTTTAAGACTGTGACGGCAAAGTCGGGCTCTCGGTGCTTCCCTGTTTTGGGGGTACATTGTTTATTTGGGGTGCTAGGGGAACAATATATTCTGTCTGGTATTGTCTTAGCGACAGGAAAGAGGAAAGCTCTCGAGTTGATTGAGGCCTGCAGAAGGAACAGCTTGGAACGCTTTGCAGTTTGTGCTGCCTGGTCAACAGGAGGACACAGGTCCCCCTGGCTTTCTGGCATTTGAGGATGCTATAACAGAGACCAGGCCAGACCTGGCTGCAATGCTGTATCTTTTGGTAAGATGATGAGAATGTAGCCAAGGGCTGCTGCTGATTCACATCTTGTGATTTTTGTGTATTGAAGGGGAAGGAACTTACATATATTTTTTTATCTTCTGTTAGAAGCTATGTTGATTGCTTCTACATATGTTCTTTTGTTTAGTCCTTGCAAAAATACAAAGTGGATGTTACAAAATCCCCCCATAGAAGGGCCTCAGGCTGAGGTGACCCTGGGCAGGATCTGAACCAGGATTTTCCTTGCTGTGAAGTATGTGTGTCATCTGGGAGGGGGGTTATCGCCGCTGTCATACGAAAGGGGGCCAAAAAGGGTTATGTAGTTTAGACAACCAGATAGAAATGGCATTCTTCAGGTAGAGAAGCCTCTGTCACCACCTTTGTTAAGGGGATTTTCAGAGGATTTAGAGTAAGTTGGTTTGTCTCCTTTTGTGCCCTCCCGGGTTTTCAAGCCTAAAGCTCTGCCATGCTTCAGAAGCTCAGCATTGCTGAGAGGTCAGGAAGTTTTGCCCACTGGGGTGCCATCTCACACGCTGTGTTGATCCTCTTGGCTCCCTGCTCACCTTAGCACCCACGACATACTCTTCTGTTCTTCTGCACCACTGCCATCCCAAGACACACTGGCTAGTCTGTAGACGTCCTGCCCGTCTCTGGGGCTGGGGGGCCTCTGTCTGGGGCTTTGGGCTTTGTGTGGCTGGCAATCATGGTTAATTTCTGGCTTTTGTTAAACATATTGGGGCCTTTCAACCTGCCAAGCACTCACTGGATGCTGTCCATACCAATATGAACTTGTAAGAAGGAGAGCAAACACAACTGCACCATCACAGTGTGGTAGATGCTGTGGTTGTTTGTAATTTCAAATTTCAATTCTTCATTGCTGTTCTGTAGAAAAGCAGTTGGCTTTTGTGTGTCCTGCAGCCTTGCTTCTTATTTCCAGGAGGGTTTTTTTTGTCAATTCTTTGGGATTTTCTATGTAGATAGTCATGTCATCTATGTACAAAGACAATGCCATTTCTTCCTTGCCAATCTGTTTCCCTCTGATTTCCTTTTCTTGTCTTACTGCATTAGTTTGGACTTTCCAGTACCATTGAAAAGAAGTGGTGAGAAAGGGCATCCTTGTTCCAGATCGTAGGGGGAAAGCATCTAGTTTCTCAGCATTAAGTAGACCTTCTGATTGTGATAACACAGATTGCAGACACAGGACCAATTGGTCTTGACTTGAGATGGGCAAGAGTAAGAGACTCAGGGAAGGCTTCTTGAAGGAGAGGGTTTAGGCAGATGGGATGCTGTGGAGGACAGAGTATTCTAGGCAGAGAAGGCCTAGTAAATCTAAAGGAAGAGATCAGGCCCCAGGACAATACATGTGCTAGCAACAGTGAGCACCTCTGTGAGAGAGACGGGGAACCTGGCTCTAGTCCTTGGGCTCCTGTCATGTGCTGGGTGCCCTGAGGTGTCAGGGATACAGTCTGTGTAGACACCAGACATACACACAGCTTCCTTCAGCAAGCTGGTTCTCTGGGATAGACAGGCTCTGCCAAGGTTCAGTTTCAACTGTGTGGTTTATTCTCAGGGCTGCTGTCCCTCTTCATGGAGTTTATATTTGGTAGCAGAATAGGAAACTATAGGCAATACAAAGTAGTTATTACAGCATTGAATGTTGAGACAATTGGAGGAACCATTCATAGCTGAAGCATAGTTTTATGTCCCCCCTTTTGGAAGTGGACGTGTTCTTTGCTCTTTGAATGGCCCTTTGGGCATGGGGCAGCCTGGTACCTTCACGATCCTTGATTGCCGTGTACTTCATCACCCAGGGCCCCAGCACCCCACACTGGCCCTCTGCGTCCCAGGGATCTTGGACATCAGCCAGGCCCTAGAGCCCCAGGCTCTGAGGAGGTCAGCAATTCTGTTCATTTTGGATTAGCCTTGGCACCCAGCCATCATTTACAACATTCTTCCCTGGGAACCTGGCAGAGAAATCCGAAGAATTGGCTCTGTGAATCTTTGAAACACGAGCCTGTCCTAGGTTGCTGGCTGCCTGTGGTATATTGAGAAGACTTCTGCAAAAACAGTGGGAAAGGAGAAAGAAATTAGCCCTGGATTTCTAGGCCAGCCCTTTTGGAGTGACCCTCCCCATTGCCCACCCCCCACTCCCAGATGTCAAGATAGCCAAGTTAAGGTTGTGTTAAATGCTAGTGGCAAAAATCACATGCCATCATTCCCTTTCTCATCCCCTTGGCTTTCAGACTAAGAAATGCAAGTGGGCCCAGGAAATCTGTTCTGCGTGAGGTTGTTTCCACCTAGCTGGCCAAGAGCACAGTGAGGGCTTGGTGCCTGTTCTCCAGATGTGTCTGGAGCAGCTAAAGTTTTTCCTTCCCTGTGAACTGCACGTCGAGACCTTTATCTGTTACAGCTGCAGAAATGCAAAGGAAGGAGAACATTTTGCCTTGGCGTTTTCATTTATGTTTTACTCAACATACAAATGTTTAGCTTCAGATTATGAGAAAATTGCTGTGAATTGCATTTGTGAAAACTCAGACTCCTGGTATGTCTTGGCATCGTGCTCCATTTCTTGATTGTGTTCAAAATCGGGTCTTGAATGTTAGAATCATCTGGGAAGTTTTCGAAAATCACAATAGTTGGGCCCCCACTCAGGATCCTTTTCATTGGAATGTGTGGGGGGGTAGGCATCAATATTTTTTAAGGTTTCCCTTATGCTGCCAGCTGTGTCGTTCTGCACACCACTGCTTTGTAGTAGGCCTCACCTGGGGTCAGGTGGTGAGCGTTGAGAATCCAGAAGCAGGAGTCTTGTGAGAAGAGACATACACTGGGCAAGGTGCAGAATCGTCTGGGCATGCTTGGCTAAATGCTTTTTTTATTCCACCTGCTCCTGGATTCTTCCTTTGCTGTCTTTATTGCAGAGTACCACCTTAGTCTGAGGATGGAGAGGATGATGGTCTGGTTTATTGAGGCCCAGTTGACAGTTTTGGCTACATTTGAGCCCTGATGAAATCTTGGAAATGGGGTCCTGTCTTTAGTGCTGACACTGTTTCTGCTAGTCATTTGAGATGGAAAACTTTCTGGAGTGAATGAATTACCAGAATCTTTGCCCTGAGGTAGAAATGAGTGTGCCTTCATCAGTGTTCATAGTAGCACTGTTCACAATAGGCAGAAGGCAGAAAGTCCAGATGTTTATGTATGAATGGATAAACAAAATGTGGCATATACATACAATGGGATATTTTTCAGCCTTTAAAAGAAATGAAAATCTGCGCATGCTATCCATGGATATAGGAAAAAATCCAAAGTGTTTTTTCATTCTCTCACTCAGTAGTCACAATCAGAGACTTCTGTGACCTCTGATCACCAAGAAGTGTGTGGGAATTTCTCCCCACTAACAACCAATCATTTTAATTCTTCAGTGGACATCCCGGATATCCTCTAATTCAATTCAATTCTGATACTGTCTACCTGGAGATAGCATCAGATCCCACGGGATGAGGGGTCAGTTGCACAACACTGTGCCTCCAACTGACCGGCTATAAATCGGGGTTTCCATGTCCCCCTCCTTGGAGTCAATTAATTCGTGAGAGAGGGACACAGACCTCAGGGAAACACTTTCTTACTGGTATCACAGAGGATACAGATGATGAGTTGTAGAGTGTAAGGTATGCGGGAGGGGGCACAGAGCTTCTGTGCTCTCCCTGGGCATACCACCCTCCAGGAACCTCCGTGTGTTCGGCTCTCTGGACCCTGTACTTTTGGGTTCTTAGGGAGGCTTCATTACATAGATGTGATTTATTAAATCATTGGCCATTGGCGATCAACTTAAACTTCAGCCCCTCTTCCTTCCCCTGAGGTTGGGGGGAGGGTGGAGCAGAAGGTCCCAACCTACTAATCACGTGGTTGGTTCCCTGACAGCCAGCCCGCATCCTGAAGCTATGCTGGAACTCCCATTCTTCAGTCAGTTCGTTAACATACAAAAAGACACCACTTGGGAGATTCCTTGGGTTTAGCAGTTGTATGCCAGGAAATGGGGATGGAGACCAAATATGTATTTCGCAGTATCACTTGCTACAACTTGGATAAACCTTGAAAACAGTATGCTAAATGAAAGAAGCCAGACGCAAAAGGACAAATCTTGTGTGATTCCACTTACATGAGACACCTAAAATAGTCAAATTCATAGAGACAGAAAATAGAATAGTGGGTAGTATAGGCAGGAGTGACGTTATTGTTTAGCACCTAGAGTTTCTGTTTGGAATGATGAAAAAGTTTTGGAGGATAGTGATGATGGCTGTACAACAGTGTATATGTACTTAATGCCACTAACCTGTATGCCTAAAAATGGCTGAAATGGTAGATTTTATATTCTGTTTCTTTTACCACAAAAAAAAAAAAAAAAAAAAAGGTGTGGTGACAACTCACCCATCGATCATATCCCCTGAGGTTGGGGGGTGGGGCTGAAGGCCCTAACCCTCTAAAACAACTGGTGCCACACAGATCAGCTAAGGCTGTTGGCCCCTGCCATGGCAGTTAAATTTCTGGCTGATTTTTCTTTTGGTAAAATGGTGTAGCTTTCTCCTTGCCTGCTATCAGATTGCCAGCTGCTGCTTCCTGCTCCTGTGCCTTTTACTGCTGCTCCGCCCTTTTAATGGGCTGCTTCTGATCTGGTGTCCTGGGAGCCGAGATAAGCCTGGCTTCTCCCTGGTGTGGGCTTTGTGGTGGCCTTACCCGGTGCCACCCTCCTGGGACTTCTGGTTTGGGGCTGCATTGTGAGCCTCAAGGGGGCAGGAACCCTAGAAACAACCACTGTAGTTAACAAGCTAAACTGTGCAGTTTCAGGTTTGTTTTTTAGCTTTGGTTTTTAGATGTGCATTTGAGGTTCAGCTAATCTTGTTTTGAGTCAAATATTAGTTTATTATTTGTTGGTTTTTTACTCCGGAGGTTACTGTTTTGAATGGTGCTGCCATTGGCCTCCTTGATCTTTTGGCATTGACAACTGTTGTGAAGACCCCCAGACATGCACTTGGCATGGTGGTCTGGCAGGAGCCACCCTTTCAAGGATACTTAACTCCAGGAGGAGTTAAAGAATAGGACACTTGACTCTCAGCAATGAGCAGAGAGTTGCTCTCCTTCCTTTGCTGGAATTCTCCCTAGTCTAAAACTGTGAGACCCAAGACCTAGAATGCTTTCACTTTGGGGATGTGGCTTTTCAAAGAAACTTCTGTACATGTTTTCTTATTTGCTCACAGTGCCTTACTAGGCATGCAGTTTTCTCCGTAGCCCATTGTGTAGTCCAAATAATACCAAGGGCTTCTGGGTGCAGCATTTCCAGCAGCAAACAGACACTTTGGCATATAGATAAGTCATCCAAGTCTGCAGCCATAGGTAATAGGACAGCACTCACTACATAGTTGTGAAATGAAGCTCTTTTGCCTTCAGCCCATGGAAGCTGTGAAACTTCTGAGAATTCCAGCATATGGAGAAGACCAGGGTCATTAAGCACAGTGGCTTATTGTTATAACTCTTTTTGTCTTGTCTTCTTTTTTAAAGCAAGACGGGGTCTCACTGTTACCCAGGCTGGAACTCCTGGGTTCAAGGGATCCTCCTGGCTCAGCCTCTCGAGGGTATCTGGGATTATAGATGCAAACAAACTACCACACCCAGATTTTTTTGCGGGGAGGGGAGGCAGGGTAGAGGCGGGATCTTGCTGTTTCCCAGGCTGGTCTCAAACCCCTGGCCTCAAGTGATCTTCCCACCTCAGCATCCCTAAAGTGCTGGGATTATAGGAGTGAGACACCGCACCTGGCCTTACCTTCACCTGGAACATATTTGTGAAGTGAAAAACCTAGCTTTGGTTAGCAGAGTAGCTGTCATTCAACACTGCCTACAATTATGTTTGTTTACAGAATCATTTTGTTACTATCTAGCAAAATAACTGGTGTACCAGAAGGAATTACCATCCTTCTGGCTGGAATAGTGTAAACCTAGGAGTTGCTGTCATTGTAAACTGCCTGAGGGGCTGAGTCAAGGATGACTGAATACCACTTGTCTCAGGAAAATGTGCGTATGCTTCTTATAATCAATGTCTCGGCAAAGTGGTAAAACACTCAAAACCACCGCAGTTGTAGTATGAGATTGGCTTTAATAAACTGTGTTGTCTTTTATGTAAATTCTCAAAGGTGTAAGTAAATTCAGTCCTTTTTCATTATCTTTGAAGATGATAGCTAAAGATGCTATCACCAAATGGAAGTTGTGGTATTAAGTAAGTCACAAGCCCCCAATATTCAGAATACATACCTGTCTGGGGAACCAGCTTTAGAGTAATTTGCACATGGATGAGATGTTCCAGTGGAGAAAGTTTGTCCTCTGGGCAGACTGTCCTTCTGTGTAATGCATAATACAGAGGAAATGGGAAGAGACGAGGAACCACAGAGCCTTACTTGTGAAAGTCACAAGGAGTAGGAATTTAAAAGCCTTATGCCTTCTGCCCCTTGCTCTTTCCTTTTCTCCATAGTACTTACCACCTCCTAGTATATCACATAATTTTAGTTGTTACTTTTTTCTTCTTGATTGTCCCTGTGAACCCACAAGGGTAGGTGTCTTTGGACTGAATTTCAAGAGCCTGCAGTGTTGCAGGGTATGTAGTGGGATGGATGAATCAGAAATGCAAAGTTTTCACCTCAACCAGGAACACCTCAAGTGACAGGGAGATATACTGAGTCATCCCCAGGCACCTGCTGCATGACCAGCCTCAGTCATCCAGAAGTTGGTTTGGAACCTGTTCTTCACCGTAACACCATCTGCTTATAAACTACTCTAGGAACAGGGCACAGCAGCAGTCAGAAGCAGGTCCAATAGACAGGTACATGTTAGCAACAGGGTGAGGTGGGGATGGTGGTGAGCACTAGTAGTTGGGTCACAGGAGCAAAGTTGATGAAAGGAGCAAGCTGACCCCTTGTTATAACCTATTGATTGGGGGTTTTGCAGTGTCTAAAGTGCCATAGTGCCTACTTTTTCCCATATGGGTCCTGCTGGGACCAAACATACCGTCTACCTCTATAATGCAATAGATTTTTTTCTTTATTTATAAGGAACACTTTTTAAAACCTCAATTCAGCCCTTGTGTTGAAATCAAATCTGTAGTAGCCTGTATCTGTATCATTTTCTCTTAGAGATAGTGAACCCAGTCATGAGGGAGCTTGTGTCTGTGAGGGGCGGGCACTGATATTTTCATAATTAGGGATCAGTATGAGAATGGAAAAAACCAGAAACATGAAATCTGTAGGCTCAGAGTGAGAAGGAGGTATGTGTGCTGTGAGCTTGTCCCCCTAGGGCAGAGCCTGGGCTGGCAGAGTATGGTGGGGCTCCAAACTGGTCAGGTCAGTTGTTTGCCCCTGGAGGGTCTTCCCACAAGTTGGTGTTTTATATGTTAAAATGAATGAAATTCCTTTCTTCCCCAGGCCCGGAGCACATCTGTTTGGGTGGTGTTCTGGGTGCATACTTGCTCTCATGTATTATTAAAGGGGTTCGAGTTGATACTGCATTTGGTGAGGGTTTTTCTTTTTCAGCACGCGTGATACATTTCTTCACCTAAAAGCATAATGCATTTTGATGCTATTTCTATGGCAACCAGTGAATTCCAAGGGAACCAATTCTATTTTTGTGTTTCAACGTGGTAACAGGATTAGTGAAGGAACATCGAAAATTCCATTATAAGTCAGTGCTGCATTTTGAAGAGAATTGAAATAGTCGAGTGCTAAATTTTTAGCATTGACTCCATTTGAGCATAGTTCTAATAATCTACTTAACTTAGTCTTGGTTTTAAGTGTCATTAGGTTTTTTGGGAGCAGGAGGGGGGCCTTGATAGGAGCTTTTTTAATCCCAAACGAATCCTCAGTGAAGTCCTTATTGACGTCATTCTCCGGGATTCAGAAGTACACACACCTCTGTCGTTGGGGGCTCATGTGTCCATTGTGTGACTGGTGACTCCTCCTATCCTGGCAGTCAGGGGTGTGTGTGTGTGTGTGTTTTAATCTGTTGTGCCGTGAAACCAAACCTCTCCAAGAACTAAAACAAAAATGTGAATTCCTCCTCATCCTTCAGGCTACTTCCTCAAGAAGTCTTCCTTGACAGGCCCCCTGTGTCTTCCTGTCTGTGTAGGCAGAGGCCTGGCTGTGGGTGGCACCCTGTGGGCAGAACCCAGAGACTGGGGACTCCAGTGCCCTCATGAGGACACTCCTGCCATCGCCTGAGATCCATACCTTTCCTAGCTTCCATTCTCCTGGTTTCATCAGATTTAGCTATTTTAAAAGTGGTTTTGAGTCAGGGAAGTAATGCCCACCTATTCTGATTCTAGCTTTCTACTGGAGTCATTTGGAGATGACATGAGAGAAGCATCTCAAGCCTATCGAGATTCTTTCTTCGGGGCCTGGCCTCTGGCTCCTGGGCACTACTTGTCTGAACCCAGGACCCAGTTAACAGTGGCATGGGGGCTGTGTTGGGAAAGGGGGGGGAGCTGAACAAAGGCAACCAGAGGTAGAAGATGCAAAGCATATCTGGTGTGGCTCTGCATTTTGCTTTCCCTGGATTGTTATGGACAGTGTGGCTGTAGCTCACTTTGTTTAGCGCCTCCTGTTTGGGGAACCTTGCCTATTGCAGCCACCTTGGCATGGTGGGGATTCCATGGCTGTGGAGGGCTGAGGAGTCGGTGCCTGCTCCTCTGACCTTTCCCTCCCCTCAGCAGATGGTACTGTGCGTGTTCTCTGGCACCAGTGAAAGAGCTCATTCATGCCATTCACTGAGCAGTGTGCTCAGAACTCGGCCCTTGTCCATCTGCTGGGGAAGGCTCCCGCCGCCCCACTTGGTGGCCACCCTCGGGCGTTGACTTCCTCCTGTCGGCAGGCAGCTCTGCGTGTCTGCTGGGGCCCAGCACTGGTCTGTGTAGCACCAGCTGCTTGGCTGCCATGGCGAGAACAAGGGGAGACTGTGAAGCCGAGCCATCCTCTGTGAGCCAGCAGGGTGTGGAAGGCTTAGGCAGCGTCAGTAGTTCCAGATGAATTGTGTGTGTGCCTCATAAGTAGCGTTTGGGAAGGAGCTACTTTTTGATAGGGAGTAATCGTCCAAGTTATAAGTGTTCCAGTCCCCTCCTTCTAGTGACAAGGGAAGCCCAGGGACCCAGCGAGGTATTTGCCTAGGCTTTGGAACCTTCTTTGGAAGTTAACTTTTCATCTTCCCTTCCCTCTTTTTGTGTATTTTACCTTGGTCCTAAAGTTCCTTTAGTATCTGATGCCTTTGTGGGCCACGCTGGGTGGCTAAGGCAGGAGGATTGCTTAAGGCCAGGAATTCAAGACCAGCCTGGGCAACATAGTGAAACCGCATCTCTACAGAAAATTGTAAAAAGTAGCCTGATGTGGTGACACACACCTGTAGTCCTAGCAGCTTGGAAGGCTGAGGCAGGAGGATCACTTGAGCCCAGGAGTTGGAGGCTGCAGTGAGGTATGATGGTGCCACTGCACTCTAGCCTAGGTGACAGAGCAAGACCCTGTCTCCAAAAAAAAATCCTTTGTGTACCTCACTTGTAACATTTTCTAGGGTAGATTCCATTCCCCCCCCCCTTTACATCAACTGTTCAACTCTTGGAAGACAAACTTTTTCCCCACTCTTCTGATTAAGTTGCCAGCAGCCTGAGTCCATATGGCCCATATCTGCTGCTTTTAACCTGCCTTGCTGTGTTGCCATCTGAGATGCTGCTGGTTTGATATCCTTTTCTGGGTGTGCTCCTCTCTGGACATACATTTTCTGAAGTGGTCTCATTTAGCCTCATTACTCAGCTGCTGCTCTGCTCCACTCCCACATGGAAGACCCAGGTAACCTGTTTGGGGTTTTTTTGTTTGTTTGTTTGTTTGGTAGTTTTTAAATCAGAGATGGAGCTGTCTTTGGAAATTTGGAACAATTTGATGGTTCGGCAGTTGAGATTGATCCCAGCTTCCTCATTGGCCTCAACAATTGGGAGTCCAGTTGATTCAGCTTCTTAAATTATCTTTGAGTCTGACCACATCCTCCTCCTTTTTTTGGTTTTGTTTTGTTTTGTTTTGTTTCTTACAGTAGCCTCCAAGCTAAACTTGCTCTCCATCCCCTCAGCAATATTTCCAAAGCGTGGGATGCCTAACCCCTAATTAAGGTGACTTTAGCTACTGCAGGAAGATCCCCATCTTCCAGGTGCATCAGGTACTGATCTTCTTTTGTGCAAATCAGGAGCACCCCAGAACCTTGGGCCTGCAGCCGTGGCTGTTTTCATTGTACTTATTTTTACACTGGTTTTTGCTTTATAGCAGCTGATACTACTTTTTATTTATTTATTTTTTTATTTATTTATTTTTTTTGTTGAGACAGAGTCTCACTTTGTTGCCCAAGCTAGAGTGAGTGCCGTGGCATCAGCTTAGCTCACAGCAACCTCAGACTCCTCGGCTTAAGCGATCCTACTGCCTCAGCCTCCCGAGTAGCTGGGACTACAGGCATGCGCCACTATGCCCAGCTAATTTTTTTCTATATAGATTTTTAGTTGTCCATATAATGTCTTTCTATTTTTAGTAGAGACGGGGTCTCGCTCTTGCTCAGGCTGGTCTCGAACTCCTGACCTTGAGCGATCCACCCGCCTCGGCCTCCCAGAGTGCTAGGATTACAGGCGTGAGCCACCGCGCCCGGCCTACTTTTTAAATTAGTGATTCTTTTTTCTTTTTCAAACTTTTGATTTTTGTATTTACTTTTTTTTTTTTTTTTAAAGACGAACTCTGGCTTTGTCACCCAGGCTGGAGTGCAGTGGCACAATCATAGCTTACTGCAGCCTCCAACTCCGGGGCGCAAGCAATCCTCCCACATCAGCCACATGAGTAGCTGGGACTACAAGTGCACACCATGCCCAGCTAGTTTTTCTTTTCTTTCTTTTTTTTTTTTTTAAAGACAGGGTCTTGCTGTGTTGCCCAGGCTGGTCTTGAACTCCTGGCCTCAAGTGATTCTCCCACCTTGGACTCCCAAAGTGCTGGGATTATAGGTGTGAGCCACTGTGCCCGGCTTAATGTAGAAAATCTTTACATCCTTTAAAAAGTAAATTCATCCTTTAAAAAGTAAAATTAACATTTTGCCACCTTTGCTTTATTATCTGTGCATAATTTCCCCATCCTAAGTCCTTTGATAGTAAATTGCAGATGTGATATTCTATGTCTGTAGTATTCAGCAAACATCTCTTTAAGGGCATTCTCTTGAAAGCAGAGATCAGAACAGATACTTATACACCCATGTTCATAGCAGCAACTATGCACAATAGCCAAAAAGTGGAAGCACCCCAAGTGTTCATCGATGGATGAATGGATAAACAAAATATGGTGTATCCATAGTGGAATATCAGTCAACCCTTACAAAGGAAGGAAGTTCAGAGGTGCTATAACGTGAATGAACCTTGAAGACATTATGCTAAGTGAGATAAGCCAGCCACAAAAGGATAAATACTGGGTGATTCCGTTCATATGGACCTAGAGTAGTCAGAGTCATAGAGACAGAAAGTAGAAGGGTGCTTACCCAGGTAGAGGGTGGGGAGTTAGTGTTTAATTGCTACAGAGTTCAGAGTTGCAGTTTTGCAAGATGAAAGAGTTCTGGAAATGGATGGTGGTGATTGTTGCATGACAGCATGAATGTACTTAATGCCACTGAACTGTACACAGTTAAAAATGCTTAAAATGTTAAATTTTATATTATATATACTTTATCACAATAAAAGTAAATAAAAAGATGATTAGAGTTTTTTACTTTTTTTTTCTTTGGAATATGGGCATGTCCTCTAGAACCACAATAAACATTGTTAAAAACGGCAAAATCAACAATTGTATTGCATATTGAGATTTCCCATGTTATCTCCAGGAATGTCTATCTCCCCCATCCACACAGGTTCACACATCACATGTGACGTGTTAAATAAATATATTTAAGTTTGTAAAAAGCAAATTCATTTAAAGCACAGGTGGATCGGTGGGTGTGGAACTGACCGGGGTCTAACCAGCCCTGAATATGTAGTGGTGTGGGTCCTTGCCGCCTCAGAGCCACATTCCTATAAGTATGTTTGGGACACCTTGGATATGTGACTCTACATTTTCAGCTGCAAGTTTTATGGAATCTAAACACAGGTAAAATATTTAAGTGTGTAGAGCACACTCAGATTTCAAAGATTAGTATAGGAAAAAAAGTTATGTATCTCAGCTTTTTATAGTGATTACATGCTCAAATGATATTTTGGATATATTGGGTTCAGTGAAATATACTGTGAACTTCACCTCTTTGTTTATGTTCCCGTGGTTACTAGAAAATTTAAAAGTGCATGAGTAGCCGCATTAGATTTCTGCTGGACACACGGATGGAGTTTCACTTCCATACAGCAGCCCTGGCTGGTACCCTCCACCTGATCCTCCTCTTACTTCCCTTTCCGTGTTGCTGAAGTCTCTGGGTCCTATTGTTTTTTGGTGAATTCCCTTAACTGGAGTCTCTTTGTCATCTTTTGTAACTAGGCCTCAGGCCTGAGTGCCCTGGTGCCTGATCATGACCTTTGCACAGCACTGGGTCAGCTTCTCCTTGAGGTGTTAGGCTAGTGGAAGGGAGGGGCTCCGCGGGATCTCTTACCTGCCAGTGGGAGAGGTCAGGACTTTTTGGTGTTTCTGGATATGTGGAAGAAGCCCCCTTTGCCTCTCTGTCTGGCTTTTGGTCCCAGGTGCTCAGGTCACAGGCATGGGAAGCATTGGTGGGAGGGCATTGGGACTCAGGAAAGGGTAGGGACACCCCCTCAGTTTGGCTCCTTACCTGGATGAGACGTGCCGAGTGTGGCATCTGGGAAAACTTGGAGAGTGATTTGGAGAGCTGGGGAAGGGCGATGTGGGCCTGGTGCTGCCTAGCATGTGGGTCTGTGGCTTTCCCCACGCATGCTTCCTAAGCCAGTTGCTGAACCCAGGGTGAGTGCCAGTCCAACTAAGCTGGGTATCTCTCCTGGTGTGCCTCTTGCCTCCACCCATCCCTGGCCATTTAAGTCTCCCTTAAAGTAAAAAAGAAAAAAAAAATCCTTTCTTCCTGATTGAAAAGTATATTCATGTCATTTCAGGAAGTTGGAGAAAACAAATATATAAAGCAGTAATAAAAAGTAGCCAAAGATACCTATCTTGTGATCTCTTTTCTACTCGGGTGTACATGTATGCACATTTTCATTTATTCGCTTACTCTTTATGCTAGACCCTGGTCTAAAGCTTTGTATGTGACGAACATTATTTCTGCATTCTTAAATACTTTTGTTTTTAATGCAGAGGTGACAAGGAGTTCCAGAAATGCTGCAGGTTCAGTGGGAGTGTGATAGTGCCCTGGGATTTGGTTTCTGTCGGGCTAAAAACTCCTCACCAGTAAGTGGCTCTTACTCTTCTAAGTGGACTTGAAGGACAAGCTGACCACATCTGCGGGGGCATAAACATAGGCTGTGGGACGGACTCTTGAGTCTGCAAGATGTCAGCCTACCTGCACTTCAGGCTCACCTGGGGCACAGCACCCAGGACTGCTACCTGCGGGGGCTGGAGACAGGAGCTGGAGCACAGTGTGTGAGGAGACATGCTTTGTACCTTTTCTCTCCGGCACCTCCATCCACTCTCCTTGGAAGTTACGTGTAATTAATGGCAGACGGGAAGATGAGTTCTCATGAAGCATTATATCCCTGCCAGGTTCTTTGCTTCCTTAGCTGTTCTCATCTGAATGGTGTGGATTTTGTTCATTCGTCTCCTTTGCGTTCTGAAAATTAATTCACTTAGATTGTCTGGGCAGAAGTAGACATTGAATGTTTGCTGGGGGCCTCCTAGCAGTGTGTGAAGGGGGGTGTCTGAGTAGCTTACTCTTGTCTGAGGAGAGAGAAGCCTGGAACACAGTCACAGCTGGAGGGAAGGCAGGGCCCCTTGGTCTGTTCCCTAGGGTGGCACTGACTGTCGCCCTAGGGAAACAGGGCGACAGTCCTGAAGATACAGGACTGGCTTTTTCTGTCCCCCTGGGAGTGTATAGCAGATATAAATCTGACAGTTTAGACACTGTCAGCTCTCACTCACTGGTTGTCTTTGGGCTTGGATCGGTCTTCAGTTCCTGCCTTGTCAACCAGGGACTGGGGTCTTTCCAGCTCTGACATTAATTTTGTGTCACTTTCTGTATTTCCTTTTCTTTGAGAAAAGTGATTTTGTGCCTGACGAAGGGTGAGGCAAGGTGAGAGGAAAAATCATCTTTCCGGGAGCCACTTCTTGAGAGTGCTTGGATAGTACCTGATGTAACCTCCTTTTTTCCAGATCTTTTGTTTTTAAAACTCAAGTTTCACAATGAAGGGCACAGGCCCAGGGTAGTATCATTGAAGAAAAGATCATCCCATCATCCCCAGCTCTCCATCAAGGTAGCCAGGCTCTGGCATCTCTAAACGCCGAGTCAGTATATGCCCCGCCTTTTGTGGATCGTCTGTCCGTTCCTGGCTCCTTGCCATGTCTCCACGTCTCCTTTTGGCCGTTGAAGGCCTAGTTTGGCTTTCCTTCCTAGAGAGGGTTCTCGGTGGCTGTGGTTAAAGTGATCCTGGGGGATGTCAGCGTTGTAGTGTCTCTCGAAGCACTTGTGCTAGAGGGCTTTGTGTCCCTTTTGTGTCCCCAGCGAGCATAGGTGGGTTCCAGGGATGCCTTGAGTCACATTGTCCACTGCTCTGCGCTTTGAGAAGAAACTTAGAGGCATGATTTGTTCTTGCTTAGTACTCATCCAGGCTGCTTCCCAGTGGACGAAATTGTAGGAAAGCTGATTGGAAGGCCACCTTCCCCACTCACGGGTCTGTTCCATGTGTTCAGTGTTGTTTCTACTTACATGCAACAGGCCTGTGTGCTGAGCTGGCACATTCTGGAACATTTCATCCACAGGCAACGTGGTTGTGGGCCATGCAGATGGTTCGTTTGCATCTAGTTCATCTCCCTTTCTTCGGCCCCCCCAAATTCCCAAACAGCTTGACCTTGACACGTAGGTGGAAGTTGGCACTAAGGTGCTTCCCTGGTGTGTGGTGTGCTGGAAGTGTCATAGTTTTCTTTTTTATAGTTTTAAATTTTGTTCATGGGGATCATGAACTTGATTTGAACTTTTTTGTTTGAAGTGGGAAAATTCGAGAAGACTAGTGTGACGTCATCCCTGGAAGCTTTCTACCAGGGGCAGCCCAAGACCAGATTACCAGCCTAGTTTGACTGAACCTAGGTTTTTCACTCTTTAACCTCTTTCTCATTTCAATTCTTTGTGTCCTCCAAGAAGCCTCGTCTCTCACTCTTGCTGCCTTGCAGATGCTTTCGTTCTTCAGTGTCCCTGAGTTTCCTTCCTACTAGGAAACCCCCTGTAAGCAGAGGGAAATGCCCAGCCTTGCCCGCCTCAGCACATCGCTCTCTGCCCATCTTGGAGTCTCTCTCAAAGAAGGGTTTTTCTACATGAATCCACAGTTTTGTTAACTTTGTTTCACATTATGGTGCAGATGAATCCCAGTGCTGCATACCTGGCACCAGCTCTGTTGGAAAACAAATAACTAAAAAGGTGTAAAGTGAAGACAAGTAAAGGAGATGGAGTAATAGCTTTAAAAGAGGCAACCAGGAGAAAATGTCACTCCTTCCGTTTTTCCTTCTTTTCTTTTCTTTCTTTCTTTCTTTTTTTTTTTTTTTTTTTTTTTTTTGTCAAGTCTCACTCTGTTGCCCAGGCTAGAGTGCCGTGGCGTCAGCCTAGCTCACAGCAACTTCAAACTCCTGGGCTCAAGTGATCCTACTGCCTCAGCCTCCCGAGTAGCTGGGACTACAGGCATGCACCACCATGCCTGGCTAATTTTTTGTATATATTTTAGTTGTTCAGCTAATTTATTTCTCTTTTTAGTAGAGATGGGGTCTCGCTCTTGCTCAGGCTGATCTTGAACTCCTGAGCTCAAACGATCCGCCTGCCTCGGTCTTCCAGAGTGCTAGGATTAGAGGCGTGAGCCACCGTGCCCGGCCAAAAATGTCACTCTTTACCTGTGAAGGGCACAACCTGAGACACACTCAGGACACAGCCAGGGTCAGTGGGAATGCATAGTTTGAATTAATGACATGATATTTCTGTCATAATCTTTAACCCTCTATTTTGGGAACTTAGATCACGGCTGCTTTGGGAAGCAGTCCCTGGGGGCCAGCTCACCAGGCAGGGGCCAGACAGCCACCAGTAGAAGCCAGTGGGGGCTTGTGAAAGGGGCAGATTGCAAAGAGGCTGGGCATTGCTGGTGTATGTGCTACTTGGTTTTTCAATGTAAATAGGTGTGGTTGACCCGCTACCACATCCCACTTCATTGTATGGTTCCATGTGCCCACTCACCTGCACATCGTTGCCTCATTTTGTCTGTAATTTTGCATTCTGCTTTTCTAATGCAATGTCATAGTCCCTGACCTTCACCAAGTCTAGAAATCTATAGAATAGGCTGCAGACTGTGGCCTGTGTGCCAGTCAGTTTCATTGGCACATAGCCAGGTGCATTTAAGGTTTGTCAGGCTGCTTTCATGTTCTGGTGATGGCAGAGTGGAGTATTTTAACAGACTGTGTCCTGCACAGCTGACGGTATTGACCCTTTAGCCCATTATAGGAAAAGTTAGCCTAGCCTGCCCCTGTGGAAGTATGTTTCAGCCCAACAGTTTGGATCTTGAGCACATCAACATTTTGTTTTGTTTTTGCTGCATACTTCTCACAGGGACATTTTAAATTCATGAATCCATCCACCCAGATTTAGCCATCAGTACCAGACGTAAGCCACATGTAACAGTGGAACCTTTACTGTGCCTGGGCCGCTCATCCCTCCAGCTGCTGGCAGCTTTCACAGGCAGGAGATGGTGCAGCATTCCCAGAGCCCTAGTTTAATTGGCCTGCTGATCAGTTTCTAAAGCAAAGAGACAGGAATTCTGGTTGGCAGGGTTGTGGCCTGCCCAGTCCCTTTGTCCTCCTGGCTGTGCAAGGTTCTTGTGCATCTGTGTCCCCTCCAGTGAGGGACAGGGGGCTTGAGTGTGGTTCATGCTCTTTCCTAGCAGAAAGGCAGGCTGCAGGGTCTGAGGTAATGGGGCCCTGCTTGGCAGGTCCAAGGGGTGGGGGGCAGGGTGTGTACAAGCTACATGAAGGAGGATTAAGGCCTCTAAGAGCTGCCTTGATGCACGGCCACTGGCCCGGCTCCAGGCGGTGCAGTCTGGCTGATGACACGATTGCTGTTCTCACCAGCTGCCTGAGCCGGTCAGATGGAAAAGTAATCCTGTTTGTGCTTCCCCACTGACACAGATTGCACAATTAAACAGGGCAGTCATCGTGAATGTGAGGTAGCTGCTGCTCTGCAACCTGTGAGGGAAACGGGCTTTCTGATACCGATGTGTGATCAGCATTTCAACAAAGATGTTCTTAGGATGAGATAAGATGTAAATTGACAATATTAATATTGAGAAATTACCAGGTTTTTACCAAAGTCGGGGTCCCCTGTCGCCTTCTCTTTGTCCCTCAGTAGAAGCTAGCATTTCCCCAAATCTTTACACAAGAGCCTTGTAAGGGTAGGGAGGTGACCTCCTCTGCCTGAATGGTATATGCTACTGTGAACTTGTAATTTCCTGAGGGGCTGGTATCAGCTGGCATCCGCTGGCTTGTGGCTTGGCCTAAAACAGATTCAAGCCATGTCCCTTCGGGCCTCTTAACTGCTTGAGAAGCATAAATGACAACTTGGTGTCCACTCCCCCTGCCCTATACTCCAGGGCTTCCACAGGGAAGTGTGATTTCACCTAAGTTGGGGCCTCATCTCTTTGTAAGCAGATGGCCAGATGCTGTGGGAAGTTGTCTGAGCTCTGATTTGTTTACAGGGATGAAATAATTCTTTGGCAATATCACTACTAGAAATCTGTCTTGAGACCCAGCTTCGTGGGCCATGTGTCACTTAGCTGCTTCTTCAGGTAAGGCAGGCCCGCTGATGGGGACACAGAAGCGTGGTACAGCTGGCCAAGCTGAGGACCCGCTGTGCTTGGTGAGCAGAGACAGCTATGGAGCAGAGCACTGGAAGCACACACTGCCAAGTGACCTCCAGCCGACTAGGTCATTCTACCTCTGTGTTACCATGGGGATGATGATGATGATGATGAAGATGAAGCCGCTGCTTGTTTTGGGGGATTGCTGTGAGGATTAACTAAGCCAATGTAGGTCAAGTGGTTTTTAGGGTTCCGGCCCAGGAAGCAGCAGGTACCTCCTGGCAAGTTTTCCTAGTATGTGTCATGATGGCTTTGTAAAGCTCTGCTAAGTGCGGTCACCACTTTTCACAGGCAAATTCAGAAAGCCTTCCCTTAACTGACATTCATCTTTACTACGACTGCTCTTGTCTTCCCTGGCATCTTGTTGTCTACATGCTTGTCACTTTAGGAGGCAAGTAAGTCCGAATCAACAGGACAAAGTTGAGGCAGGGTCACTGGGCTGGGAGACCAGGACTTCAGATGGAACAACAAGTACGAAGTATAGCTGGTCCCAGCCTGCTTGTTTTATTCAGCCTCTGGAACTGAGAACTGAATCTCTAGAAATCATCTGATTTCTAGGCAGTCATTTGTGGTCTTTTCTCTTTTCCTCTCGATCGCTTGCCCTCAGAATGGCCAGCACTGAACCTGCCCTGCACATCTCTTTATCTCTGTCCTGCCTCCTCATCTCCTTCCTGGTCTGGGAATAGGTTGCTTGGGGCCAGGCTGCTTTGTGAAGAGTGGGCTCAGAACAAAAGCCCTGGAGACCCTGAGAGCCCCGACAAAAGATAGGAGCTAAGTGGGGGTCGTGTGGGACAGCTACAGCTTTACAGGTGGGAACTCCATCACAGTGGAAAATGTCCCAACTTTCTGAACTTGTTTTGGATTTTTTTGTTTTCTGTATCTTTACATTTCTGGACTGCTGGCTAGATTATAAATAAGATTAGTGTCAAAGTAAATGAAATACTTTCTGTTGAAAGTTGGATAACGTTACTGTTGTGTTGTTTGTTAAATACTGTCCTTAAAATTTTCTCATATCTCTTAAATATTGTGATAGCATTGTTGAAAGCAGGCATGAACTTGGGAAACCTTCACGTTTTTATTTTCATTATCCCAGAGGTTCCCAAACTGTCTTGATTCACAACATGCTTAAGTGTCTCAGTTTTTTCAGTGCTCCTAGGCCAAAGGAAATACCCAGCATTTTGTTTATTAGGTAGTTTGGTACAAACAACTGAATAAGTACTGATGTCCCAACAACTGTTTAGCTGTTTGAAAATATTTATCACAGGAGTTGAAAGGATAAATATTCTTACGTAACAGTAGTTACTTTCTAATGGGGTGTGTGTGCCTGTGGGCACTGCACAAGTCCTCAAACCTTTGAACCAGGTTGGACACTACCACATGCATTTCCTGTTTATGTTAATTTTTATGTGGTCTTTGCTTTTTATTATAGCAACTGCTGAACGCCAAGCTTTGCAAGCTGTGACATTGATGAGAGGAATATAGTGCAATCTAACATTTAAATTACTAATTGCCTTGTGCTAATGCTAATAGTTCCTGCAGTGCCCCTCTGAGTTCACCATGACATTCTGGGCACCTTGGCATTCAGTTTGGGAACCACAGCACTGTCTAACTTTGCTTCATCTTGTTCTTATTCCTGTAAATGAGGAACATGTAGGATTTTTGTTGGGAGTAGATCCAAAAGTAGAGCATCCAGTTGGATCACGTAGCTTCTTTGGGTTGAAAACAATAGGTGAAACTTTTTTCCTGCCCTTTGACCTTCAGCTAGCTTTTAACAGGCTGAATGTGGCTCCTACCTACCTCTTGGCCACAGGTCAGTGTGAAGATGGAGAAGGAGCAACATTTTTAATCTTTTAGGTAGAAAACTGTGGCTGAAGATAACCTGCTCCGTTGCTGCCCCACCCCACACCACCATAGACACAAATACTCCCTCCCTCCGCTTCCCAGTCTTGTTCTCTTTCCCTCCTTCAGGGGTGCTGCCCTGTCCTTGCAGGTCAGTGCAAGTCCCTCTCTCCCTGTACATGGCCAGAGCAGCCCCATCCTCCTTCATGATACTTGCCCCAAGTATAGCTTAATTAACCACTCTGGAGAGTGGCGTGTTGACTAGTCCCAGGGCTGGGTATGTGAGGACACATTGCCTGAGCAAGTGACTGAGTTTGGCAGTTACCACATTGTCCACATGAGAGTGTTTTCCATTTCCAGAGTTTTGAGATTGAGCTGGAAGCCCCAGAGTGACAATCTATGTGTGGTCACTGTAGGGTACACATGCTGTGTGCTGAGAGGATAGGAGTGAGATAAAGATGGGCCTGCCCGAGGCTTCCCAGATGTGTGCACAGAGCTGACCATGGAAGCCACTTAACAGAGATCAGAGAAGCACCGGGTGCTGTGGGCCAGGGTGTGTGTGTGTGTGTTTGTATGCCCGTATGTGTCCTGGCAGCAGAGGTAGCAAATGAAAGGGCAAAGGTGACGGTGATGGGGGTCCATTGTGGCTGTGTTGTTGGAGCATATATGCTTGGGGCCCTAGGTGGTGTGGGGCGGGGGTGACCGCTTTGGGAAGAATTTACCCAAGGAGGCTGATCTGGCCAGATGTATGCCTTAGAAAAGTTGCTGGTTCTGACCACCGTAGGACTTCTCACTGGTGCCTCTCTTTGATTCATAACAGACTAGAAGTTCTGGCTGATTTCCCTTGTGTTTCTTTTCACTGTTGGTAAGAGTGGGTTCTTGAAGTTTCCCGAGGATTTTACTTTCCTGTGGTCATGGGAAGGCTGGGCCATAACATGCAGGCTGTCCAGGCTTAGGAGCGTTGGCAATGGGTCAGAGCGTGGCCTCTTGAGGTGTAGGTGCTGCACAGGCCCGGAGTGGGTACAGAATGGGAGTCCTGGGCGTCTCATGGCTCAGTTAATGTTACCTGGCGATTCCCCTTGTGGGGGCCATGAGTGTCACTTGTCACTGGTGGTTATTGGAGCCTCCTAGAAGGAACTTTGAGGTACTGTGGCTCCCAAGTTCCATCTTTTGAACACGTCCTGCTTTTGCATTTGAACTACAACGTGCTGCAGTTTCCTTCCTCATGGACTTGACCTCAGTCATTATGAGTGTGTCGATCTTGTACCTAGCTTATGTTAGGGATGGTGGCCAGCCTGTCATGACTGTGTATGTTGGACCCTTCTGGCATGTGTGTTCAGCTTGCGGGGGGGAGGGGGCGGCGAGGGGGCTTCTATGGTTCAAACACCAACTTAAACTGCCTAGGAATTGGGTGCCAGGTTTAGGACCACCCTGGGTGCTTAGACCTGGTCTTTCCACTTCCTGGATAAGTTATTTCTTTCTGCCTCAGTTTCCTTATCTGTAAAGTAATGACACCAGAAGCAATGTTAGAGTTATTGTGAAGATTTAACTGTTACTATGCTTCAAATGTGAGCTAGCTGGCTAGCTAGGAAGGTGCTTTGGCTTTTGTAGTGGTTTAAAGTACCAAGATGAGGCTTTTCAAGAGTCCACGTTTTCTGTAGAAAAATCTCCCTTCATCTTATGAGCAGAAAATTCTGCTTTCTTGGCTCAAGGACCTGTCTGGGCCTGCCATGAAGGTGAAGAAAGGTGGTTACCAGCACAGAACACAAGAGAGTCCCCCATCCCTTGGTTTTGCTGCAAGTCCCTTTGTAAAGAGAAGGCATGGCCCAGTCCAGAAGCTCCAGAAATCAGTTACCTTGGCTTCATCTTGCCTCAGGGAAATTGCTTAGAGATTTCCAGAATGTCATTACTTAATGGAGGCTGCTTGCACTTGGTGGGACGAGCTGGCCCCCTGGTGGCCTGTGCCCTTGTGGCTGACCTACTCTACTGTTCTGAGGCGGAAGCTTCCCCTCCAGGGAGGGGCTGCCCCTGCCCCCACCTGAAACAGCCATGGCTCACCTGGCATGTGCTCCGGGCACATCATAACCAGTGTGTTTACTGAGCTGCTCCCTGTGAGAAATCGGTAGAAACCAAACTGCGTGGCATTCTTTAACCTCACTCGCTGCACACTCCCCGCCCAAGCTCCAGGCTGCTTCAGTGCCTCAAGATTTTTCCTTCTGTTGGGGCCATGTCATGCTCGTCACCTCCTGTCCCTTTGGATATGTTGGGTCTTCTGTACTGAAACCCTCTCCCAGCAGATTCCAGGCATCCTTAAACCCCACTAACATATTTCTTTCTCTGTGATGCTGTCCTTCTGCCAAGACCTGTGTCCAGTCACTTAACGTGTTCTGTCAAATCCATCTGTGCCTGTACCAAGGCTGGTTACACTGGACCCAAGGTTCCTGGTGAGCTGGCTTGTGGCTGGTGTCATTTTCCCCTTTGTCTTCTCCTGTCTCACTGGCCCCCACCTCGAGTTTCTGTAGTTGCCAAAGAAGTGATTGCCCACATCCACTTAGCTGGGGAGGATTTGGGAAAAAGCGCTTTGCCGTCCTGTGATTGCCTCTCCATCTCCCTTCCCCCTTGTGTTAATAGCCGTTCCCTGCAAACTCCTGTAGCCTCTTGCTTCTCAGTGAAGCCTGCAGTCTGTCCTGGCTGTCCCCCTCCCTGCTCTCACCTCTGGAGAGCCTCAGGGAGCCAGAGGCCCTCTCTGCTTCAACCAGCCCTCCCTCTGATCCCCCTGGGGTCCTACAGCTCACCTGGAGGCTACGCTGCCCTTACCACTTTGCCTTGCCCCTGTCTTGTCTTGGTACTCATATACTTAAAGGTGTTTTTAAAAGAATCAGTTTGCTGTTTTATGGTACACTTATTTTGAAAGGAGACTATATCAAAGCCATGCATGGAAATCAGTAAAATTAAATACCATGACAACAAAATGACATTGTTAGATCCTATCCAGATAACATAATTATCTTCTAACTCCTCTGAGTACAACCTTTTACACTGGCATCAGGCTGGGATTTTCCTCGTCAGGTCAGATGAGAGTGAAAAAAGATGGAAAGAGGGGAAACTCATCCTGAGTGACTACACACCATCCACCTAAAGCCAGTCTGTGCTCCCCTAGTGGCTTCTGGGACACAGTTTGCAAACCTTTCCACAGCCCCACTCGGAGCTCTGTCATGGCACTCTGATGGTGGCTGTAGACCCTGCTTCTCTGAGGTTGAAGTGCCTCCCATTAGCAGCTAAACTCTTGGCAAATCCTGTTTTCTTTCCATTCCTGCCATTCATGTCAGGAACAAAGACGCACCCTGTATGCAGTCTGTCACACAGCTGGACACTGCTTCCAGGGTGTTGCCTCCCTCTCACCATTCCTCAGGCTGGGCTGCCCCTCTCTGGTTGACAGTGATGTGTTCTGGGCCAGACACCCGCCTCCAACACTGTGTCATGTGATTCAGCCAAGGCCCTGGGTCTTTTATCCCTCTGTACTCTTCTCATCTCTGTGCAGGCTCTTTGTGAGGTTTTGCACCTAACCCCCAGCCGCTGGGTGCTCCCCCTCCCTGGATCTGTTTGTGGCCTCCTTCCTTCTTTCATTGGGGTGGGTTTACTCAGGCCTCTGGGTTCCAGAGCCCATATTGTCTTTTCCAAGCTTCCAGCCCTGCCTGAGCTGCCATCCATCGTATTTCCAGGCCCTCCTCATGCACCTCCCTTGCACCAACGGCATTTCTGTCCCCGCAGCCTCGTTTGGTTCATTCCACAGGCACTTCTTTCTAGGACCATGTGGCACTTGGCTCTGGCCAGACTTGGACTATATGTACCCATGATGGGATGGGGGATTGCCTCAAGCAGGCTCACTCAATCGGATGTCTGCCTTTAGAAACCACTGGAGTCTGCGATGTTTGCTTGTTAAGCTGTTGCAGTGTTTCATGAAGCCAATCATCAAACAGAGTTGCTTCAGGGAAACGCCTTGTCTTGATCTTGTACTCCTGGGCTCACTGCTCTTTTTGCTGGGGGCATGCTCTCCACAGCCTGCTGCCCAGCTGTCACCAGCTCCAGTCCCCATCACACACTGACATGAGGTGTCTGGTTTCAGCTTTGGGTGTCCCTTCACCATCCCCAGCACTGTGTTTGGGAGAGGTACCAGGATGTGGCTTGGTATCCCTGAAGCCCTCCTTGATCCCCTTCTTCCTGAGCTGGGTGTTCTCTGGGTTGCTGTCCCTCCCCTTTTCACGTCTCAGGAATACCCTGGGAGGGCACAGATTGTCAGTTCTACTCTGGCATGTGGGCATGGTTGGACCTCATGAAATACTTACTTAGCGATGGATATAAGACCCCCTTTACACACCTAGCCAGCACTGCTCCAGCACGCCCTCCCTTCAGCTCCTGGGACGTCTCCATGTAGGTGGCATGAGTGTGTTTATTTCCACAGTGTTATCCTCTCCTGTGAGCTGAAGCATTAATGAATTATTCAGGTTTTTAAAAATGAGTCGCATCCCCACTCTGAATAGACAAAACTGAAGTATCTAAATCTCTCATCTATTTGGTGACTAAAGCAAAGAAAGATTCAGTTCTCAGACTGAATCCATGAGATTCAAACTCCGGTCAGCCCTCTGTGTCTGTTGTTACATCCAAGGATCCAACCAACGTCGGATTGGAAATACTCAGAAACGGTTTCAAGTGTGCAGTAGGATAGATTTGCATAGGTCATGTGCAAATATGCTACATCCCTTTATATAAGGGCTTGAGAGGTCCTGGGACCAACCCCCACAGACACTGAGGGACAGCTGTACAATGTGTTCACCACTGCCAATTGTTTGTTGACTTCTGAATTGGATTTGCACCCTCCTCCCTTCAGAGTCTTATATTAGGTGGCCTTGGGCTGCTTCCAGACAGGTCCCTTCCCTGTGGCAGCCTCTTCCTTAGAACAGTGCTCTCTTCATGCATTCTCTAGCCAGGTGATACCTGTGCCTGCCGTCAGCGAGAACATTATGGAAGGAAGAAGCTGTCTCTCTGGAGATGTTGGTTTCTCCAGCTTCTTGTCAGCCTGTAGGCTCATCCTGCAGCTGGGACCTTGGTGTAGGGGGCATGTGGCCAGGATCTGTGCATGAGGCTGTCAGCTGCCACACACGGGCTGGGAGGTCCAGCTCTCCACAGCCTCTAAACATAGACTACAGAGTTGGCTTTCTGTAGCAAGTTCTCCCCTGGTGCTTTTAAAATTTGCTAATTTGCCAGAACTGCATTTACAAGGAGGTTTGTGGGAGCCTTGGTTTAAATAATACTTGGACGGAATTACAAAGTAATTCATTGGCAGCTAGGGTGCCTAGTATGTGCTAGGTATGAAGCTATTTCTTGACCCACTGAAAGTATGTTCCAGAATGAAAGCCACGACAGAGCCAGCCAGTCTGCCCTGTCTTTTCTTGTCCCCTCCGTCTGCCAGTCTTGTGATCCTAAAGCTGCCCACTCTTCCTCGTAAGCCCTTGTCTGACTACCTCGGCCAGAAAGGGTTTCTTAACTCCTCTAGTTCCTAGTTTTATTCCTGAAGATGGTTGTCAAATGCAGGGAGCCCTGATTTACACAGTCTCTCATATGGCTGGGTAGGAAACTGTCAAAACAGGCAGTACGCAAAAAGGATGCAAACAGCCAGTATATGTTTGAGTGGTTGTTTATTAGAGTATGGGAGCTCTCAGCACTGTAAGGGGTGGGGTGATATGTTTCTGCAGGGCAGTTTGGCATGCGTGCGCAGCCCTTGACCTGCGGTTACACGTCTTCAAGTTTGTCCCATTGGCATAAATGGACAGGTTTACAAAGTCACCCTTGCAAGGATGCTTGTGTCAGGGTGTGTGGGGCTGGCATGGCTCTCAGGGTCATCCAGCTGTGAGGAGGGCACCAGAGGGGTGCTCAGACAGGCATTGGCACTGGGGGCCTGTGTTGCCCCTTCTTGTTAATACAATGGTAGGTTGAGTGTAGATTCATTTTTATGTTATCAGCAGTAAACTTCTGGACTTCTCTCATCAGCAAACATGCATTTTTTTAGGTTACCAAGAAAATGTTCTCAGCGTGAAGCTTTGCCCCGAGCACTTGGCAGTGGACTCTGTGGGCCATTAAGGATGGGTGGGCCTGGCCTTCCCGCCCCTCCCTGCCTGGCCCACCAAATGGAATTACTGACTATTTTCCATACTTCCTGAGCCACCAATGCAAACAAGAATTTTAATGTAAATATCATATCTGAGGGCCTGCAAATCATCCTCTCCCACACACAGGCAGCATCCCTAAAAGGCTTGCAGGTGGAGAAAGGGAGATGCAGGTTTGTGAGATGTGGCTTTATCTTACCTCCTTCCTTGGAAACTCTGTAGCTCCCAGAGCCCCTGCTGGCCCCTTGTCAGCTCTTACCTCCAATGCCCTAGTCCCCTCCGTTGGTGCATCATTTTTCTTCTCTGCCGGATGGCTAGTCTCTGAGAGCAGCAGGCAGTGGGTCCCTTTAGACAGTGCATGGAGTGGCTCCTCCAGCCAACCTGACCAGTTACTGCCAGCAAAGCTCAGTTCTTGGAGGCCACAGTTAGAGGGACTTGTCATTACAGCGGTACCTGTCTACTCACTGGTCTCTGATGGGGACTCTTCTCTTCCTTGTAGAGTACCCAGTGAAGAATGTGATGGGATCACTAGCATGTCTGCGGAGAGCGGCCCTGGGACGAGATTGAGAAATCTGCCAGTAATGGGGGATGGACTAGAAACTTCCCAAATGTCTACAACACAGGCCCAGGCCCAACCCCAGCCAGCTAACACAGCCAGCACCAACCCTCCGCCCCCGGAGACCTCCAACCCCAACAAGCCCAAGAGGCAGACCAACCAACTGCAATATCTGCTCAGAGTGGTGCTCAAGACACTATGGAAACACCAGTTTGCGTGGCCTTTCCAGCAGCCTGTGGACGCCGTCAAGCTAAACCTCCCTGTGAGTAGCTTGGGCAGGGCCCAGGGGTCCTCACGGTCTCCTCCCGCAAGTTTCCTGGTGAAGGCAGGCTCCAGGGGAGGGTGGAGGTGCGTTTGGAGTCCTGGTGAGAGCTCAGCGCCCAGGTCTGAATGCCAGCACCAGCAGGGCCCTTGAGGGAGTGGTTTCAGCAATCTTGAAGAATTGCAGATGGGGAGGAGAATGAGTGAGCTAATTGGCTTAAACAGTAACTGGTTTCTTGGATATCAGGATCCCGGGGAAAACTGTGTAAAAGTTGAAACAAGGGGGGATGGGATGCTCACAGATTCCTTCGAGTCCCATGGTGAGCTGAAGTCAGAGCACGTGGACAACCTGGCCCCCTTCTGTTTTCAGGTGTGGCTGGCTAGGCCCAGGAGAAGTAGATGTGGCTGGTGAGACTGCTGGAAGGGGACTGGCTTGCTCCAGTAGTGGTCACTAGCAGCAGCAGCAGCAGCACTTGGGTTGCAGGGTAGGGAAATATAGTAATTCTTTCCTAGGGAGCAAGTGCGTGGAGGTGGCCCTGGCTGGAGAGAGGGCAAGTTGAGAGGTGGCCTTGGCTGTAGCTGCACAGCTGAGAAGCAGCTGTGCCCTCCCTCCCTATCATGGCTGCAGTGTCCTTACTCTTGTTCTTTTGTAGCCCCACTCCTCTTCTCTTTCCCTGGAGTTTTCAGCTTGCCTGTGTCCCTAGCAGACAGCTCTGCAAGCACAACTTACATCTCTAACTGAGCCACAGGGAGCAGGCAGAATACATGCTTTAATTTTTTTCTCTTCTTCCTTGTCTTTAAACTGCCTTCTGCTGTTTGCTGGGTCCTATATGCCTCTAGGTGAGTGGATTAGGTGATTGTAGCTGCTGGCACAGGCTGGGTCTGCAAGTGCTGGAACTGCTTGTGTGCAGGGCAGCCTTAGCCTCTGTCAGGCGTCCAGACTTAGGAAGAATGAATGCTCCAGTGTGACCCTCCTGGCTTGAAAGTCATGTCTATGACGCCCGTCCAGTGCTGTCTGACCACTGGATACGTGTCACATGTATTCGAGGGAAGAGAGAATTGAGAGGGGGCACTGAAGATCTGGGTCATGAACTGCCTCTGGAAAGGGGTGTAGGCAGAGATGGTCCACACTGGCCATTGACCAAGACAAGAAGTGGAGACAGTCAGCCGTGGTGTCTTGCACGTCCCTCAGGAGAGGCTGCATTGGTCTCTAGCTGGGCTGGGCAGGGCCCACAGTTGAGAGTGACATCTCAGAGCAAATGCAAAGAACCAGGAGAGTAGTAGTTAGAGGGGGTAGAACCCATGGGGCACCAAGGCTTTGGGGGGGGGGTGGCCAGAGGCTTCCAGAAAAGAGCAGTTTCCCAAATTTCCACATTAGAGGCTACAGGGAGGTCAGAGAGGTGAGGATTCTGACCTGACCATCCTGTTGGCCTTTAGGGGAGGGCATTGGTGACCTTAGGACGATGTGATGTAGAAGTAGAAACCAGACTTGCCACGGTGTGAATGACAAGGTGATGCAGAGCCTCCATTTCAAGAAGCTTGGCTTTGAAGGGAGACCGAGTCAGGGCCAGGAGAGCAGCGGGTCCATTTGTTATAGGAAAATGCAGAGGGGACTAAGGCATGGAGGGCTAAGAAGGGAAGGGGGGCTGGAGGACTTGAGATCGCCGAGGAGGCAGCAGCATCACAGGTGACATCGAGGGAATGGTGTTGGCCAAGTGGGACAGACACATGTGCGTGGTCAGTTAGGCCATGGGGTTTGGGAGTTCATGATCAATCTCTGAAGTGGAGGATGGGCTCCCAAGGGGTGGCCAGGACTCTGAATGCACCTGTCCCTGTAACTGTTGACATTGCCCTTAGCAACTCTGATGTAGGAAGAAGGGGACGATTAATGGTAGCACTAACTTGATGTTTTCAAATACGGGAGAGTGAGGAGCCCAGGAGGGAGGTTGCCTTAGGAGAGTGCTCTCAAGGCACTGGTGCGGGCTGACCCAAAGGGACTGGTTGCCTGGGAGCATCGTCATGCTAAAGCCTAGTTTTCTGGGGTCCCCCTCCTTCAGTAGATGTTAATAGGGTGAGCAGAAAAAAAAAAAAGTCCTTCCTTCTTTTTCTGTTTTCTGATGCCTTACAGATATTCACCTGCATTTTGGCCTCCTTTCGTTCCCCTAAACCCACTGCCCCAGCTGTCAGTTCCTCACCCCACAATATTCTGCCTTCACCCCACCTCCTCCCAGCACCATTCTTAGAGACCTTTGGCCATAGGATAAAATCTAAATTTCCATTGTGGCAGATGTATTTGGACTTGGTTCTCTTGGGAAAGGACGTCAGAGCATAGAAAGTCCGGTTTAAGTCTCCCCTCCTGGCCACCTGCCTGGGGCACTTGAGTGTGTACTTAAGCCCTTACCAGGGCAGGGCCGTGACCTTTGCCAGCCCTGTACCTGTAAGTGGGTGGCTTTTGCCCCCTTTCTCGTGGGTGTCAGAGCATGTACCCCATGCTCACCTTTCCAGTACTGTCCACTATTTCTGGGCAGTGGATTCTGTCCTCCCTGCAGCAGCCTCTCTGCCCCCAGCGTGCTTCTCTGCCATTGGGACCCTACTTGTCCTCAGTGGGGCGGGGCGGGGGGGGCCGGGGTAATGGCTGCAGAGAATTGGTTCTCAATGGAATGTTCTAAGAAACCTGAGCTGGGCCATTCACCGGGGGCTTGCTGTCTGTGTGCAGCCCCCCGATGGGCCTCTTTGGTCCTCCAGCCTGGAAACCGAGGCCCTGCTTGATTTGTCCCTGAATTCCTCTGGTAGTTCTTAGAAATAAACTTTATTTTAAAATAGGTTCATGGTTAGAGGAAAGTTGTGAGGATAGTGCAGAGTTTGACTTCCTTGAGGGTTGTAAGACATTTACATCTGCTCTCTGGCTCCCGTGTGGCACTTGGAGAGTAAGATCTGAAGGTTTGAGGATTGGGTCTCGATATATTTTTTTAACTGAGGATTTCGGAAGCTGTCCAGATTTTTCATTTGGCAGTTAACCTGGTTAGTTGTTCAACCATGTCTGGCTACTAGTGAAGCCTTAGTGGTACACTGGGTAAGTAAAAGAAATGTAAGTCCAGTGAACTTGACTGACGTTCTTCAGCATGACAGGAAGCAGGAAGTGCGGTGGCTATGGGTGGATTCCAACACTGGCGCCATGGGGATTTGCATTTATGTACTTGTAAAATTTTAAATGACAGGGACAAAGTATTACCTGCCACGTGTTGTTTTACTAGGTAAGAATTGCATTTTGAAAAGTCATCTGCTTTCCACATTATTTATTAAAAATGGAAAAATATTTCAACATTGAAAAGAAAAGAAAAAACCTAAATTTTGATAAAGACCACCTGATCCAAGATAGGGCAGTTAGCTAACTTGTACATTTTCCCTCCAAATTGCCAACCAGCGTTTGGGAATCCTTCCCTGATCCAATTTATCTTGAGTCCCCTTTATCCCTTGCCGATGCTGAGGAAGGGCTTCAGCCTGTGCTATAGCTCCTGTTGGTCTGTGGAGCAGCCTGGCAGCCCAGCATGCATGCCACACGGCTGCTCAGGTGACACTGGCCCTTTGCTCTCTCTGCTCTCCAGGATTACTATAAGATCATTAAAACACCTATGGATATGGGAACAATAAAGAAGCGCTTGGAAAACAACTATTACTGGAATGCTCAGGAATGTATCCAGGACTTCAACACTATGTTTACAAATTGTTACATCTATAACAAGGTGAGCTGTGGGGACAAGCGTCCAGCTGCCCTGGGGGAGACGGCGGGTGTGTCAGGAGCCAGTGGGCAGGGGTGCTGGGAGCTGCTGGGCTTCGAGTCTGGCAGGAGGAGACCCTTGGAGGTGGAGGTAACGGGACCTGTGGTTGTACCTGTGACTGGGTGTGTTTCTTTTGTGGGGAGGAGGATGCTGCCATGTCTAGTTTGCAAGCTGTCCTTGTTAGCCTGAAGCATGTGCTTCTGATGCTCTTGGGATTTTGGTTCCTGAGCATGTCCAGTAGAGAAGGTGTGAGGCGGATAGTGATGATTCCCATCAAAGTCCATTTGGGTGATGTAAATGGTCAGGAAAGAGCCTGCTAAAACGTAGTTGTGCAGAGGTGTGCGTAGAAACCTCCATGTGAGAGAGGGTGTGATGGGGCCAGCGCAGAGCTCAGTTGCTCTGTGGGTGATGGTCTCCTTGAACTGTGGACATGACTGTTGCCATGGAATCGAGTGTTCCCCTGATCTTACTTGTAGACCTGAAGGTCACTTCCTAACCCCATAGCCAAACTTCTTGGCTCGGCTGTGCCATGAAGCCAGATCATTTGTTTACAGTTCAGACCACAGATGTGATTAAAATCAACCCTTTCAAATAGAACGACTCTGGAGGGAGACACTATACAGAACTCAGCTTTTGACCTCTGCTGGTGTAGTGGGTAAAATGGCCCAGAAGAGATGGGTAGGTGAGTTTCTTGAAGTTTACTGTGTTTTTTAAAGTCTCAGCTCTCACCACTTAGGTTTGAGCGAAATGTGCACACCAGGCTCTCAGTCTAGCTGAGTGGGAACAGCATGTTATGGACGAAGTGACAGAGTGGGGACCCCTAAAGCAGTGTGAGATGGACAGTGCCCAAGAGCCCTGGTGAGCTGCCTTGGGGGTACATTGGGGAGCACTGTTGGGGCCCTATTAAAGTATCCTGGCAAGAAATCCTGTGTCATTCAAGTATTCCTAGGGAAGTCGAACTGTGTCAAAGGAGGTCCTAATGCAGGGAGAGCCCCGGTCAGTGATTGGCTGAGCTTGGTAGATGCTTAAGGCATTAGGATGGTTTTGCAGACAGCCCAGAGCTTAAAAGATGAGAAAGGGAAGTGCAGGCAGACAGGTGCAGGCTCAGCACACCTGTAGGAGCACAAGCCCCCGTGATACCTGGTAGCCTAGCCATCATGGCTCCTTGGAGTACAGATTGGGGAAGGACCCTGAATACGATGCTTCAGGCTTTGGGGCAGGGGGTAGTACTCGGGGTGCCCTGTCTACACAGGTGGGGAGGGGAGGGCTTTCTGACCCTACCCCATGTGTCTCCTTGTCCAGCCTGGAGATGACATAGTCTTAATGGCAGAAGCTCTGGAGAAGCTCTTCTTACAAAAAATCAACGAACTACCCACAGAAGAAACTGAGATCATGATAGTCCAGGCAAAAGGAAGAGGACGTGGGAGGAAAGAAGCAGGTAGAGTACTGAAATAACGAGTACGTTGGCTGTACTTCTCCCTCATCTCTGTCCCTTTTCCAAGTTCAGGGGAGGACTGGAAATGGTGGGACAATGGACATTATTTACTGATTTGGTGGGCTGCAGTTTGGTCAGAGTGGGAGCAATTTCAATGTTGGAGCCACCCACAGGGTCATGTGACCCTGTGGTTTTCCCCTAGCAGAAATGATTTGGCCCTGCCTTTTCTGAGGGTGGCGGATGGACTTATGTTAAAAAGAAAGTATAAGCAAGATGGTTTTTTTGCTTTTCCATTTTAAAGAAATCAAGGTGAACAGAAGCATTTTTAACTAATATCCCAATCCTTGAGGTTTGTTATTTGAATTATCTTAGTGCATGCATGTCAGAAGCGTGCCTGCCTGGTCATCTGAAGGCAAAATTAAGCCCTCCTTGTCTGTCTCTCCATGTCAGCCCTCTCAGTTCCTCCCTTCTGCCTTGACACAGGATTCCAGAGGCCAGCTGGCAGAGAGTTGCCCACTGAAAAAAATGTTTCTCTCTAGGAAAATCTCTTAACAGCTGCTGTCTGCATTGTGTCCCTTGCGGCTCTATGCTGCAGAAGGGTGGTATGTGCGAGGTGCTCCCTGGGTGTGAGTTGCTTCTCTTTCCCCTGGCCTCACCCTGCTCTGAAGTGGTGGTGGAACGGGGGATGGCTGGCTCCCCTGCAGCACCCAGGGGTAACCAGGGAGAACTTGTTTGCATATCATGCCTTCCTTGGCTGTTTCACGTGTCAGGTCATATCCCTTTTCCTTACTTGAGAAGCCCCGTCCTCAGTCCCTGGGACCAGGGGTTTGGGCCACATGCTGGGCAGACATGGTGATAGCTTCCCTGTTCCAGTCTGGGAGAAGCCCAGGAGTGGTGCCTGGGGAAGGAGAATTGGAACACTCAGCAGAACCTCACCCTTGCTCCTTGAGGCACACTGGCAACCTAGGTGCTGCCCAAGGACAGCCCACAGGTGAAGGCTACTTTTCTGAGGCACCGGGTGTCAGTCCATTTTCATGGCAGCCCACGTGCATGCAAAGGATGTGGCAGTCTAGGTCATGCTCCTGGGCTCTGATGCCCTGGTCCACCTGCTCATGTGAGAGCTCTAGTCATAACCGCTTATGTTTGGAGCTGGTTGGCCGTGCCACGTGACCGTTGTGTGCTCAAGATTGCCTGCACAGCTACTGGGAGGCAGCCCAAGCCAGCCACAAAGGGCAGTAGCAGTCCAGCCATCTCCTTTGGCTCTGGGAGGTCGGGGCCTGCCAGTTTCCAGAAATCTTGGTGAGGGCAGCCACTGCCGGTCCCCCTGCCAGAAGTGCTTCCTCACCAGGCAGCACTTCTGGAATCAAGGGCAGCTGTGGCTGGAGGTGCCAAGGAGCATTTTGCTGCTCCCCGTCCACGGTATCGGTGTCCACACTCAGCGTGTGTTTCCTGCGACTTCAGCCTGGGCCTCCCCGCTTCATGAAGGGGTCTTTGTGCCCAAGTTGGAAGTTGCAGCCAGGACGCCTCGGGAAGCAGGAAGTGTGGTTTGCCACTGCTCCCTGAGCACTGGGGGCAGGTGGACAGGTTTGGCAAAGTGAAGTCTGTCTTTCAGGCAGATGTGTGGTGCTGGCCTTACAGCGTCAGCGTGGATGTCAGCACAGCCTCTGACTCTCTTGTCCTTTTTACGATTGGCAGGGACGGCAAAACCTGGAGTCTCCACGGTACCAAACACGACTCAAGCATCAACTCCTCCACAGACCCAGACCCCTCAACAGAATCCTCCACCTGTGCAGGCCACACCTCACCCCTTTCCTGCTGTCACCCCAGACCTCATCGTCCAGACCCCTGTCATGACAGTGGTGCCTCCCCAGCCACTGCAGACACCCCCACCAGTTCCCCCCCAGCCACCACCCCCACCCACTCCAGCCCCCCAGCCCGTGCAGAGCCACCCGCCCATCATCGCGGCCACCCCACAGCCTGTGAAGGTGAGCATCTGGGTGGTGGCAGGCTGCTGCCATCAAGGACAGGGGGGCTTGCAGGAGACAGGTGGCCCTGTCCTTGCCTGTGCTTTATGTAGAACCTGTCCTGGCGCCCAGGCACTGGTGGGTGTTTCTGGGGGGATCATGCCATGTTTAAATTACAGTCCAGAAGCAGCTGCTCTACTGACCTAAAGATCCCATAATCATGTCACAGCTCCCCGTGGGTCCCTGTCCTGTCCCTAATTTAGGCTGTGTATATTTGCAGATAACCATCTAAATACTCTTCAAATTGTGCTCCTCTGCCCCATGGGCACTGGGGGGGAGGTCCCTGGTCTTAGGTAGGAAATGGCTTCAGGAGGTTCTGTGGCCTCTGAGTGAGCAGATCCTGCACTCAGTTGTGCACTTTCTCCTGCCGCTGGGAGGTCCTGTCTTAGCTGCAGAGCGGAGTGGTGGGATAAGGTGTCTCTGTCCTCAGTCCTGTGTCCCGTGAGTGTTGGGACCCTAGACAGGGCCTGGCTACAGGGGTGACCCTGAGGGGCAGCTGTGCCACCTCTGACTGTGCCTGTCATGCCTGTGCTCCTGGCAGACAAAGAAGGGGGTGAAGAGGAAAGCAGACACCACCACCCCCACCACCATCGACCCCATTCATGAGCCGCCCTCACTACCCCCGGAGCCCAAGACCACCAAAGTGGGCCCCCGGCGGGAGAGCAGCCGGCCTGTGAAACCCCCAAAGAAGGACGTGCCCGACTCTCAGCAGCACCCAGCACCAGAGAAGAGCACCAAGGTCTCGGAGCAGCTCAAGTGCTGCAGTGGCATTCTCAAGGAGATGTTTGCCAAGAAGCATGCCGCCTATGCCTGGCCCTTCTACAAGCCTGTGGACGTAGAGGCGCTGGGCCTGCATGACTACTGTGACATCATCAAGCACCCCATGGACATGAGCACTATCAAGGTGAGCATGGAGCTCGGGGCAGGCCCACCCTGGCCTGGGGCTCTTGAACTTGTGTGGCTGTGTAGACCTTTCAGCGCCCTCTGCTGGAGCTGTGGGGACATGCTCTGAGATAGTGTGCTTGGCCATTTTGGTAGCCCCCTTCCCCTTGTCCTCTGAAAAGCAAGAGGAGCCCTCTGGCCTCAGGGGCCCAGGGCCCTGGATTACTGGCACAGAGGAGATGCTCCATGAGAGTTCAGGGCTTGGTGACTTTGCCGGGCGCTCTGTGCTGGAGGGGACCCTCTGTGTGGAAGGCACGCTATACATGCTGACACGTTCACTGTAGTGTTTCAAGGCATTGTTGGTTTTGTTTGTTTTAAGACTTTTTTCCATTTTTCTTCTGGCAGTGGAGTAAATCTGCCCAAATATGGGACAGGCAGAGTAGGGAACAGGGTTGTGTCCCTTTGACCAGCATCCCGTACTGCGTCAGCTTTATGCCAAATTAGAACTGGGCCCAGCCCTCCTTTCTTCCCTCCTTCAGTTCTGGCTTAAGCTCTGTGGAGTCTGTGTTCGCCTGCCCTTCAGGCAGGCAGGGGATCCTGATGGGTGAGCTTGGGATGCGGGGAGGGAAGTTCCCAGCCCTGAGACTTGCTGTTTAGTGTCTCTTTGTCCGCCTGATGCTGAGAACTGGGGTATGGCCTGTCCCCTCACTAGGGTCTGGATCAAACCGAGAGAGCCACTGAGAAGCCTCACCTCCCTGTTGGAACATGGACAGTCATGGCTAACGGGGACCTATCTTGTTTTCCAGTCTAAACTGGAGGCCCGTGAGTACCGCGATGCTCAGGAATTTGGTGCTGATGTCCGATTGATGTTCTCCAACTGCTATAAGTACAACCCTCCCGACCATGAGGTGGTGGCCATGGCCCGCAAGCTCCAGGTGAGGCTTCAGGGAGGGCGTGGCCACCTGCAGCAGAGCAGGCTGAGGTCCTGGTGGGACCAGACCTCTATGGGCTTTGGCAGATTTTATTTCTTTCATGTTCCTTAGGATGATGCCATGTTGCTTTGGAAAAGTGCACTCAGCTCAGGCTGATGCATGTGCTTTCAGTTGGGATTATTTAATTATTATTAAAGCAGGGTGGCTGGTGATGTTTTGGCATGTCCCCCCAAAAGCCTCCTCTCCACCCTCCACCCACACGGCGGGGCGGGGCTTGGCCAGAAGAGCATGTGTGTGCTGTACATGGGGTCAACCTCCTCAAAAACAAACCTGTCTCAGGTTGGCAGGGGACACTCTTGCCTGTAGTAGACCGTCGTCACAGTTACAAGCTGAAGTAACTGCTTGACTGTGGCTGTTTCTTCACCAGAGCCTTGAAACCTTTTGTTTTGCCTTCTAGCTGCAGACTGGCCATTTCCCCATGACCCCGATTCCTTAATGGGTGGTGTTCGTGGGCCCTTTCCCTCAAGTTGAAAGTCCCAGGTGGTGCACACTGCGGAGTGCACATGTGAGCATGGAAGGGGGTACAGATTGCAGCATAGTTGTGTAAACTAACTGCACTTTTCTTTGTTTCAAAAAAAGGAAGAATACACACCCAAGATTAAATAGTGATTACTTTTGGTTAATAAGATTGGGTTAAAAATTTTGGAGAATAAAGTCAATATTTAGTACTTCCATAATCTTTTTTAGTTCTTTCAAATTATACATACACAATCATAAAAATTGCTAACCTTTTCTCCCCAAGGCCATGGGTTGCTTCTGCCCTTGGGGTCAGAGAAGGCCATGTGGCTGGGTTACGTGCTGTCGTGAAGTGTCATTATGTGCTTTGAGCGGCTTCTGTCTGTGAAGTGCTTCCAAGGCAGAAGTGATGGCTCGCGGAGCCATTGGTGGTGTCTGTGCTAGGCAGAGGTCACCTGAGCCTCACTGCCTGCCTCCTTCCGAGGTCTGCTAGTTTCATGAGTTCTCCCAGACTCACCACTGTAACACCCCTACCTCCTCTACTGCCTAAGGCACCGCTTCCCCTGTTCTAAGTTAGGGGCTACCTTTGGTTCAGAGGACATGTCCTGACACTCTTGATGTAGAAGAAAATCACTTCCCTTGGGATGTTGGTTAGGCTCATTCTTACTAGTATGGACCTGGGTCTTGTTATTTAAATGCATGCTCGGACTTGACGGTTTTTATTTCTACTGGTCGTTTCTTATTTTCTCTGACTCTGGAAGTGGGGGTTTGCTCTCTCTACAATTTGGTATTGTGTGTGTGCTTTTTCTTCACAAAGAAGACTGCCCCTTCACTGTTTATGTTTGTATTTCCCGCCCTTGAAGTTGAGGCTTTTTAAATTTTATTTTTTATTTATTTATTTATTTATTTTTGAGACAGAGTCTCACTCTGTTGCCCAGGCTAGAGTGAGTGCCGTGGCGTCAGCCTAGCGCACAGCAACCTCAAACTCCTGGGCTCAAGGGATCCTCCTGTCTCAGCCTCCCGAGTAGCTGGGACTACAGGCATGTACCACCATACCCGGCTAATTTTTTCTATATATATTTTTAGCTGTCTATATAATTTCTTTTTATTTTTAGTAGAGATGAGGTCTCGCTCTTGCTCAGGCTGGTCTTGAACTCCTGAGCTCAAACGATCCGCCCATCTCGGCCTCCTAGAGTGCTAGGATTGTAGGTGTGAGCCACCGCGTCCGACCTGAGGCTTTTTAAATTTTAATGCAGTTTTTGCACAGGGCCATGCGGTGGCAGTGGTACCTTCAGATTTGTGCCGTAGGCTCCTCCATCCTTCCCACTTTCTTGAGAAGATGGGGGTAGCTTTGCCCACACTGCCCAGATTGATACCTGTACCCTTTATTTGCCCTCATGCAAACAGCTAAACCAAAGCACGTTATCTGCCAGCACCAAAGATTGCTATTTTGAGCTACTTTATTAAAAAAAAAAAAAGGGAAAGGAAATAGAAAACACTTCTAATGTGTTCTAGGTCTCTCTTCCTAATTTTTGTGTCTCTATTTTCCTGTCCCATACTGACATCCTGGAGCCAACTCCTTTTCACAAATCTCTGCTTTTCCAATAAAAAATTGTTTTCTTTCTCCTTTTTGGCATTTTTCTACATCTGGGAGTAGAGTGAGTCTGCCCAGACATGGAGTTCACCTATAGCACGCAAGGCCACTGAGATGTCTGCCACACAGCAGCCTCTTTAACGGAAGGGTTTTGTTTTGTTTTTTTTTTTTGAGACAGAGTCTCACTCTCTTGCCTGGGCTAGAGTGCTGTGGCATCAGCCTAGCTCACAGCAACCTCAAACTCCTGGGTTCAAGTGATCCTTCTGCCTCAGCCTCCAGAGTAGCTGGGACTGCAGGCATGTGCCACCATGCCTGGCTAATTTTTTCTATATATTGTTAGTTGTCCAGATAGTTTCTTTCTATTTTTTTTGGTAGAAACAGGGTCTCACTCTTGCTCAGGCTGGTCTCGAACTCCTGAGCTCAAACGATCCGCCTGCCTCGGCCTCCCAGAGTGCTAGGATTATAGGCGTGAGCCAACAGAAGGGTTTCTTCCTGAACACTGACTCTGGATACTGGGCCGGAGTAGACTGGGCTTTGCCCTACAGGAGGGGAGAGGGGTGCCTCTGCCCCCAGCTTGCTTTGCCTGCCCCAGGGCAGGTCACCTCTTCACATCAGTGGATGGATGGGGGTGTCTCTTTGGCAACAGAGTCAGTGTGCAGCTGTTCCTGGGCAGGCTTCTCTCCTGGCGAGCAGTTTTGTTTGTGGCATTTGAGGCTTGTTTTTCTTCTTTTTCTGTGAGTTCTTCTATATTGTCATGGTTTAGAGAGCTAGGTTCTTCATCATAGGCAGGGAGGAACAAAGCCCCAGCCCTCATTCACCTCTTTAATAGGTTCTGGGACCTGCTTAATTAGATCTCTTAATTAGGCTGTGCTCAAGTTGTAGGATTTATCTGGAAAGCTGCATAGAAAGTATCCACTTGATTTTCCTCTTCCAGCTTCTAAATTCTAGCTATGGCCACAAAGATGACCAGGCGCCTCAGGGGTCAGGGTTTCCTTAGGAGGCCAAGGCTGGCTTGGGCTGAAGGGCGTTGGCACAGCTGGTGGGCCTAGGGCTGCTGGTGGCACCCCCCTTCACTCTGTGCTCTGTTATGAAGTGAAGAGTATTTAGGAAGTTGGGTAGTGATTATGACCCATGTGACTACCAGAGTTTTATTTCAAGAAAAAAGTGGCAAATTCGAGGATGTGTATAATTGTTTTTACAGCAGAGAAAAGTAAACTGAAAAGTATATTGGGATCTGCGTTAGATCCCAGAGGCAGGAAGCTTTTGAGGTAGGGGTGTGTGTATCGTGTCTTCCCCTCACAGCCATGTCCCCAGCAGCTGATGGGCCTCCCACTGCCTGCGGCCTCCTGGCACCTGAGCACATTTATTTCATTAAAGGGGGAGGCTTCCCACATGGATGTGATGTAACCCAGGGTAGGTGACCCTGCTCACCATTCAAGCAAGAACAGATACTTGTCTGAAAACAGTGGGATGTGCTGGAGATGATGGGATGCTGGGTGGGGAGCTGGGCCCCCTTTTCCCTGATGAGTTTTGGCTTTTGGGGTCTGTTGCTCCTCACCATCACTGCCCTCAGGAGACGCATGCATCTTGTTGCGTTTCACTGTCCTCATGGCACTCCCTGACTACATTCTTGCCCCTCTGTCCTTTCCCTTCTTGGTGCCATCCTCCCTGGTCTCTGCAGCAACGTTTGTGTTCTGGCACTTGGCGTGGTGTCCACCTTTTGTGCTTAGGTTTCAGCATACCCTTTCCGGTCTCTGGTTCATGCTGACCCCCTGCTGTCTCCACCTTAGCACTGAGCATGTTTACCACTGTTCACGTACTCGCCGGGCTTTCTGTTTCCCATAGACTGTGAGCTCCTGGGGGGCGGGGAGTTCGTCATTCCTGTTGACCACAAAACTGGTGCTTGGGGCAGACATGTGACTGTTGGAGCCACCCAGCAAGGTTTTCCTGCAGCAGCCCTGGGCCCATAGACACGAGTGTCCCGAAATACCCCCTATTTGGGCGAGAGCAGGGTTCTCGCGTCCTACAGACAGGAAGGTGATGGGCTCATATAGCTGGACACCAGCAGCTCCAGCCCTGTTGATGCTGGTTTCTCATCCCATTGGCATCTTGTCTTGTAGTCGATGCTGTTTGGTTTTTGGGCCTCAGGAAGGCCAGGGCCATGAGCACCCAGGGAATAGGAGGCCTCAGAAGAAGTGCCATCTGCCCCAACTCCCCATTTCCACAACAGCCACAATCTAGAGGGGGAAGTGGGGATGCTTTCATAGTAAGGGCGGTGCTGTCCCCAAGCTGGGCAGGGGGACCGGGGGGACCAGGCTCACAGACAAAGTGGCCTGAAGCAGCTCCCACTTGATAAAGGGCCTTCCCTCTGACCTGGGAAGGAGAGGTGGTCACCTCCCTTTATGATGTCTTGTCACTCTGAGGCACATTCGCTTCTCTAACCTGCTGCCCCTTGGAGTCAGTCAGGGCCCTGAGCCTTCCCACGTCCATTGTCCTGCGGGTGGGGAGGGGCACTGCTCTCTTGTCACATGGCCAGGTGCCGCAGCGCTGGGGTCTTGCCCCCTTGCCTCACTGGGGGCTTCTGCTCTGGTGTGAAGCTGCTGCCTTTTCCTGCCTGGGCCCCCTCTCCCTGGCGGGCAGGCTGGTGATGGTCTCTAGTGGTCCCCTCCCATGTAGCTTCTTCCTCCCCTCAGACCTGCTCAAGGATTTATTTCTGAAGAGATAAGAAAGTTATTGCCTTTCCAGTACTTGGTGGTCAGCAAAACTATTTAACAGAATGCAGGCAGGTGCCTTGCTGGGGGGGAGGACGCTACACACTGGGTGGTCTGGAGGGGAGGGGAGCAACACCACAGCTATGTGGATGCCTGCTGCAGAGGGCACCCTCTCTCCCTGCTGCTAGGACAGGAAACCTCAGGGCCTGTCTGCTGGGCCATCAGGAAGGGCTTCTAGGGCTGTTCCGTTGAGTGCGCCCCGGGTTGAAACAGCAGTCTTGGTTCTTGAACCCATGTGATGCGCTCTGAAGTATCAACACACTTGGGAGAAGAGTCCTTTCATTTAATCAGTTGCCACGTTGATCAGTTTATTCCAGGCTTAGAGTAGGTCCCAGAATCCTGCTGGGAAGCCAGCCCTGTCCTCTCAGTCATCACTGGCTTGATCACTTTTGTCCCCAGAGTAGGACAGGACTTGCCAGCTGGTGGGCAATGCATAGCCAGACCCTGTGTGTCCAGACAGGACTGCTGTCACTGTGCTCGGTGACCCCACGTGGTTCCATTGGATTTCTGGGTGTTAGAGTTGAAGGGTCTCAGTCTCCTGGAGTGAGAGCCCGTGGCCTCTGCTTAGATTGCTTACACCTCACAAGGTGGCACCCTCCCTTGCCTGTCTTCAGCACCCCCACACTTCCTGTGCTTGCCCTGCATGCCCTAGAGATACTTCAGCCAGCCGCTTGGCACTGCTTGGTTAGGTGTTCCGTGGGTGATCTGAGGAGTGGGAAGGCAGACTCAGACACGTGCTCACTGCTATGGGGCCTGGCCCCTGAGTGGTTGTGTGCTCTGTGCCAGGTATACTCCTACCTTGGGGCCTTTGCACGTGCTATTCCCTCTGCCTGGAAAGCTCTCTAAAACCAGAGACCCTACCCACTCGCACTGGAGTGCCAACCAAAGGCAGGCAGAGCCTCCTGCCTGAGAGTCATGGACCTGGCAGGCGCCTTAAGGGACTGTTTTCTAGGGATTGGCCTTGGCCTGCCTTTTGTGGCCTGAGTCACATGTCCTTACGTGGGCTGTGTTCCCCAAGGGGTGGGTGTCCAGCCACCTCAGGACCACCTTGCTCTTCAAAGTGAGAGTTGAGAGAAGAGTATTGAAAGAGTTGTTAGAGGGCCTCAGCCAGCCCGTTGACCCTGTGTTAGTGGCAGAGAGAGGGTCACCATGCTTCAAGCCCTCTTCACTCTCTGATTGCTTCCTGTTGAGTTGGCCCCAGCAGCTAGTGAGGCCAAGGTGATCCTGGGTCACAGCCTAGGCACCTAGCAGCCGTCACGGGCATGGCTTTCCCTTCCCAGGATGTGTTCGAAATGCGTTTTGCCAAGATGCCTGATGAGCCTGAGGAGCCAGTGGTGGCTGTGTCCTCCCCGGCAGTGCCCCCTCCCACCAAGGTTGTGGCCCCGCCCTCATCCAGCGACAGCAGCAGCGATAGCTCCTCGGACAGCGACAGTTCCACTGACGACTCCGAGGAGGAGCGAGCCCAGCGGCTGGCTGAGCTCCAGGAGCAGGTGAGGGCACCCCTGACTCTGTTCCTGGCCCCTGGAGTCCATGGACCAGGGCAGTCTTCCCAGAGCATTCCAAGGGATGTTCTGGCTCTGAGGTCCCACGGATGCAGAATTGCCACTGATCACCTTGTGGCCTCTTCCCCTCTGCTGGGTCAAGTGCACGTTGATCATACACATATGTATACTGTATGTGTTGAGGTTGGGGGGTGCTTGGCTGTTTTACGGGTAGAGGTAAGACTTCTGAATCCTTCCAACGTCTGGAAGGAGGAGGTCGAGCTGGGATGCCTGTCTCTCCTGGGCCTGCCTAGTTGTTTCTCTCCCTGCAAGCCAGTCACGAAGCCTTAGTGCCCAGTGTGTCTATATGTTTTGCCCAGCCTCTTGGGGACCCTCTTCCTGGGACCAGGGAGGCCACGGGGCTTAGCGTTTGTCGGCTTGAGCAACTCCTCTGGCACGGAGCACACCGGCAATCCTTGGGGTTCAGGGAATAGATAGGCGTGGGCACTTGGGGAATGTGGTTACCGTGGTGGGTCACAGAGCCAAGGGCCAGCCCTCCGTCTGCCTCCCCCATGCCCACACCCTGATGCTTGGGGCTTCATGCCGTACCATGTGGGCCTCGTGTGATGGTAAGGAGGTCTCAGCCCTGGGTGTGTGTCTTGCCTGTCTGGTCTGCAGCTCAAAGCCGTGCACGAGCAGCTCGCAGCCCTCTCGCAGCCCCAGCAGAACAAACCAAAGAAAAAGGAGAAAGACAAGAAGGAAAAGAAAAAAGAAAAGCACAAAAAGAAAGAGGAAGTAGAAGAGAATAAGAAAAGCAAAGCCAAGGAACTTCCTCCCAAAAAGACAAAGAAAAATAACAGCAGCAACAGCAATGCGAGGTCTGTGCCCCCCAAGAATGCCCTGGGTGGGGACCCTTCTTCCAGGGGCTGCTTTGAGGCCATTCGGGCCCTCTGGCCCATTCTGCCCACATGGTAGAGGGGCTCACCCTCTGCAGCATCAGCTAGCCCAATGGGGCTGGCAGCACTCACGTGCAGGACTTAGCTGTGCGCTCTCTGCCCTGTTCTATGGGGTGAGCCTTTGGAGCTCAGCACCTTGGTGAAGGAGGATAGCGTAGTGCAGATGCAGGCTCGGGGCCACAGCACAGCTCCACCTCCAGCAGCTCCTGGGGTCATGGTTTGCTTGCACTCTCCACTGGGTGCTCCCAAGGGTGGAGTTGCCCATGTCCCGTTTGCTGTGAAGGCCAGCAGGTGGGGTGTGGGAAGCCCTCCACTCACATAGAGGAATGAGTGCCCAGCTTCCTCAGGGGACCCACTCTTGACAGTGTCTGCATCGTCCCTTCGTAGCAAGAAGGAGCCAGCACCCATGAAGAACAAGCCCCCTCCTGCATACGAATCAGAGGAGGAGGACAAGTGCAAGCCCATGTCATACGAGGAGAAGCGGCAGCTCAGCCTGGACATCAACAAGCTCCCTGGCGAGAAGCTGGGCCGAGTGGTGCACATCATCCAGTCTCGGGAGCCCTCGCTCAAGAACTCCAACCCTGACGAGATTGAGATCGATTTTGAGACCCTGAAGCCATCCACACTGCGTGAGCTGGAGCGCTATGTCACCTCCTGTTTGCGGAAGAAAAGGAAACCTCAAGGTGCACTTGGGCCCTGTGGGCTTGGGGGTCCTTCCCATGAGTACCCTCAGTTAACTCTTCCTTCCTCATACAGCCCTTTCCCTCTGCGGGCTTTTGTTCTAATTATAAAATCTGTGTCCTTGACATAGTAACCTCTGGAAGGTCACACTCAGTCCTGGGCTGTCAAGTGCCTTTCAGACCCCTCTGGCTGGTGGCTGTCTGAATCCACCCAAACCTCGGTGTCTTGACCCTTGCTTTAAGCAGCAGGTGCTTTCATCCCGGCTGACTGGTTGGTGCTGAATTTGCCCTGAAAACCACCTCCCGCCTCTGTGGGGCATGGTCTGTGGCACGTGGCCACGAGAAAGCCACAAGCAAGGCATGTCTGCAGTGCCTTAGAGTCCTGTGTGCCGATGCAGTGGCTTAGGACTGAGTCAGCTTCTGTTCTTCTCTAGCAGGGACAACTTGGTGTGGCGCCCTTTCTGGGGACACTCTTCCAAGCATCTCTTTCGTGTTATGTATGCCCTCACAGCTTTCCCTTTGGCACTATGGGACTTAGGATCTGTGTCAGGATATTCCACACAGCCTTTGATCCCAGCTCAGACTGGCTTCTGGGGTCCTTGGGCCTCTCCCTCGGGTATACCACATGGTGACATTCAGGCACTGGACAGCCATGCCGGGAGAGCCCTGGGGCTCTCTCCTTGTCCTGCTCTGTGTCTGGGTGTCATGTTCCCTTTGGGTCCTCTTCACTCCCTCCCAGAAAAGTAACTGAGAAAACCCAAGCCCAGCAGTAACTGTGTTAGGAAATTACTCCTTGCCTGGTCTCTGGATCCTTGATAAACCACCCAAAAGATACTCTGAGAGATTGGAGGGCCTTGAATTTCCAACAAAAGCCAAGTCTTTGGCTGGTGTGCAGCAGGCTACCAGTGGGAACCAGAAGGTCACTCAGGTCCTGGGATGATGGCAGCTGGTGGTTAGGAGCAGCCCTCATCAGCTCACGGGGCACAGGCTTCCCACTGGTCCTTCGTCCCAGTGGGTGGGTTGTGCCTGTGGCTACAGCATCCTTTCCTGGATCAGGACCCTGCCTGACGCGCTTCCTGTTGCTTGGATTGCAGCTGAGAAAGTTGATGTGATTGCTGGCTCCTCTAAGATGAAGGGCTTCTCATCCTCAGAGTCGGAGAGCTCCAGTGAGTCCAGCTCCTCTGACAGCGAAGACTCCGAAACAGGTTAGGTGACTCGTGTCTTAAAGCATCTTGTCGAATTCCACGCACCTGTGCCTGGCACCACCTCAGTCCTGTGCCCTTGCTGCTAGAGAGCCCAGAGACAGTAGTTATGAGAACCTCCTGGGCCCTTCTGCCTGTCCGTCTGCCATGTTAACTTTCTCCCCCGGGGGTGGTGGGAAGCCCTGTTCCCTGTGCAGCAGTGTCCACTCTCTCCACATGGACCTCACACTGTGCCTGCTCAGACTTGGACTGGGGGCACTAGTGGCCAAGGACCTTGGCATTGCAGAGCCCAAGGTGGGGGTGGGGACTGGGCCATGAGGATTGTGGGTGTGGGGTCCAGATGGTGCCATTGACCTTGCAGTGATCCCACCCAGCCTTCTGCCCCAGAGGAGACTCACAGTCATGCCATGTGGCTGTTCCAGGGGAGATGCTTTACTGGGCTCTGGCGGGTGTGGAGCCATCTGCAGCTGGCAGACGGCACAGCCAGTCTGCTCTCAGCCGGCATCAACAGGGCTCTGAACGCTGCCTGCTCTGCCCCAGAGTGTGAACGCCGCTGTTGGCTGCTCCTGACTTCGCTCTAACTCTGCACGCACCTGGACATACGTGTCCTGCACTTCTAACAGCCCCCCTTCTTTCTGTGGGCCTGCACGTCTGCCCCCTGGCGTCCCCTCAGAAGCCACCTTCTGAGCAGCAGCCTCATCCCTCAGAGTAGGAGGTGGGGGCAGGTGGTGGAGCTGGGGGGTGGGAGGAGCTGCTTTCGTCCAGATGTGCACTTCCTTCGTTCTTCTCAGGGGAGCAGATGCTCGGACTGGCCTGGAGGGGAGGATAGGGAAGGAGCCGTGGTGCCCAGGAGGCCTGGCGACCAGTGCGTGCTGTGAGGTGCAGCTGACAGTCTGTGTCTAGGGTGAACAGAGTTGCCTCTGGGCAGGTGCAGCTCCATCAGCTGAGCCAGTGTGCTGCTGCCCACCGAGAGCCAGCCCCAGGGTCTCAGGCATACTCCCCCTGGCAGGCGGGGGGAGGAATACAGTGGGACATGTATGTTTGGGCAGCAAACATTCCTCATGTGCTCTTCCATGGACTTTATCCCGCCTCCGGAATTCTATTCTAACTGGAAATAAGTGCTAATCCCCACGCAACCAGTGCATGTAAATAACACTTTGTGCCAAGGAAGGTTGAGGATCCCTCACGGCATCTGGGAAGAGCCACCTTACTCCGAGGTGCATGTGCGTAGGATGGGTGGGGGCAGGGGTGCCTCTGGGCCTTGGACAGCCGAATGCCTTCTGCTTCCCAAGTGAGTGAGGGGTCTCACTTTGGGTTCGGCTGAGGGATTCTTCAGGACTCCAGATGCCTTGGACTACTTTAGTTTTGATAGGCCCAAATGAGATGAAATCCCTTAAGCCACATTCTGTATCTCTACCATGATCCTGTGCAGAAAATGCCCTGGGCAGCTCCACTGGGCCATTGGCGCTCGTCACCATCCTTTACCCTTTCCTCCTCTCTAACCCACTCCACGTTGCTTTCTATGCATCGCCCAGCAGGGGGCGCTGCATCCCAGGGCTGCCCAGAAAGGGTTCCGGCTCTCAGCAGGGTGAATGGCCATATTCTTGGGTCCAATTAGCATTCCTGGTAGCCAGTGACTTTTCACTTTCAGCCAAGCCTCAGGATTTTTGCGTCTCCTGTGTTTTTCTAGCAGACTGCTGCTACCAGGGGCTTCACAGCCTTTTCATCTAAGGATCCTAGTGATCAAAAGAAAACCTCAAAAGCTGAAATTAGCTGTGAGGGGACTACTTTGTCCCTGGCCCCCATGTCCCTCTTCCGGGCTCTTCTGCTGTACATGGGAATACTCCTGGCTTCCTGAGTGACTGCCCTGTACCCCTCCCGCTGCTGCCTGCTGTGGGGGTGGCTATGACGGCATTTCCAGCAGCTCTGTGTTGCTGCTGAGATTTTTTTTTGCTTTTTCACCCCCCCCCAACCCCCCAAAGAAAGTGGGAAGATTGTGCAACAAGTAATCTGAGAGTCCTGGGAACAGCTGTTCTGGCGGGAAGGAGGATGAGATTTACAGTCTTGGAGCCCACTTGGCTCCCAGGCTCCCAGCTCTGGCAGTTCAGCCCTGGCCATGCTAGGCTGCCTCAGCTCTGGCATCTTCCTCTTTCCAGGCTCCCTCCCCTCCTTAGGTTTGCCTGGCTCCCTTTTGTCTTCACCCATCAAACAGGAGCTTTTCCTTTTCCTTCTGTGTGCACTGGATGAGCTCTGTCTGGGCCGGCAGGGTACTTCTGCTCTCAGGAGGGGCCCACTGCGAGGGTTTTATGCAGCAGATCCCTAAGCAGGAACCCACACCCAGCAAATACAGCCTTCCACCACGGAGTCCCACACACTCTTCCTGGCAGGGTTTGGGAGCAGCTGCTCTCCTGGGTCCAGGAAGCCAGGCAGCCCCAATGTCTGTGGCCACTTACAGGCAGCTCTGCCTTGGTGGAGTAGGGCAGGATGGGGGTGGGTATTGAAGGTATTTCTCTTTGGTCTTTTGGGGCTTAATTGTTTTGCCCTCCTTGTTCTTGTGTTTCCATTTGGATTGGAGCCGAAATTCTTGAAAGGGCCTATTTTTGTCACTTGTACTAAGGGTCAGTTCTGCTGACACGGCCCTGAGATGTGAATCACCAAAAGAAACCGAACAGAGGCACCAGATTGGGGTGGGGGCAGGGGTGGTACACGGACCCCTCCTGGCAGCTGTCTATAGGCAAGGATGCTGTGGACTAATGGGGTGTGGGGCTGGTCCTCTGGGGCCAGGCTGCAGTTCAGAGAGGCGATGCACAGACAAATAGGAGGTGGGCAGGAGGCTGCTTACGCAGCTTCATCCCAGGCCGCCCTATATTCCCCTGCCTCCTGCCCCAGCAGCATGCGGTGCCAGGGGCCAGCCCTAGCACTTTCTCTGAACCCAGCTGTTACTAGTAGGGTTGTGGTCTTCCATTGAGCTGCAATGCCAGCTGAAGCCTGGAGCTGCCTGGGGGTTCAGTATTGGGGCAGGCGGAGGTGGGGCACAGATGCCACCCTCCCCCCACCCCAGGGAATCTATAGACTTGGGCTGGGTAGGCTGAGGGAGGGAGGTGTGGTTCTACCCTTCCCACTGCTTCCCAGGTGGGCTGTGGGCAGAACTGAAGCTTTGCTGTCACCAGTGCTGGGGTTGGGTCTGCCTGGATGTGGGGCAGGGCATGTCCTAGGGCTCTTCCCTCCAGCTTGCACTCATCATGTTGCTGATGTCTGGCTCTTCCTAAATGCTATCCACAGGTCTCTGTGGGCAGGGGTGACCCCACAGCTTGTGACCTTCTCAGGAGCACACTCTACCCCTAGATCCCTGGACTGGAACAGTGCCAGGAGGTATGGGGAGACCCTCTCCGACTTTGGCCTGGTCTTCTAGTTGCAACAGGAGCACAGCGCAGCTATTTTAGTCTCCTGGTTTCCTTTTCTCAGGATTGGAGTGAGTGGGTGTTTTTTAATAGCTCCATGGAAAAAAGAATGCTTGATGTTTTGGAAAGATTTGAGCCTGGAAGTGCGGACAGAGGCCATGGGGTGTTCTTACCACACAGCCAGCCACAGCTTCCCGACTCCCAGGGTCTTTGAGGAGCTCGTTCCCAGTCACATCTCAGAGCCTGTTGCTTGCCTGTTCCAAGAGTGTGGCGCTTGCCTTGGGGAAGGGGTCAGGCCCCTGGAGTGGGTGGGAGTAGAAAAAGACCTGGAAAGTGGAGCTGTAGCCAGTATGTCTGCACAGCCAGGTGACATCCCACACACACCCTCTAGAAGTTGCAGCTGGAGGGATTCTGGGGCTTCATGGGCGCATGAGGGGGCGAGCCTTGTGGAATGTGGCTGGGAGTGATAGGCCACTGGTGGGCGGGTTTTTCCCATGCGCACACTTGGGGGCCAGGGAGGGATAGTGTGTCAGTTGCATCCGTGACTCCGGCAGAGGCATCCGCTCTGCTGCGTGGGTGGCAACAAGCCCAGTGCCTCTCCCTAGTCTAGGAAGCCATGTTGGATGCCCTGGAAAAGAAGAGAGAAAGGACAAGATTTTTCTTCCTTGACCTGTTTTTGTTTCTTTTTGCTCTCCTCAACAACGTGTCTCTGTTTCCTCTCTTTATAGCTAGTGCTTTGGGTTTGGGGGATCTAGAGGAATGCAGAGGTGAGGCTGTTGGCTTTTTCCCTCTCAGCTGGAGGTCTGGACTCGGGACCCTCCAGCTCTTCCTTCCTCAGAGACCATGAGAGACTATACAATACACAGCCCCCAGGGAGATCAGCTCAGAGCCAGTGGACGCCTGGTGGGCTTGCCACACCTGGCTGGTGGGACAGGCAAGGCGCCTCTCAGATTAAAAAGGAGCAGCTTTGGGAGCAGCGAAGGAAATGCCGGCATGTGCTCACAGGGGGCACACATGGATCTCGTTAGTGAGAGCAGTTCTGTAGCAGCGTAAACAGTCTCGGGGCGGTTTTGGAGATGTCCACCCATGCTGGATCCGTGGCCTTTCTGAAGTGGGGAAGGTGGGTCTGTCCCCGCCGAGGCTGGCCAGGCAGCAGGTGGGGCTCCTGGCCTCCAGCGCCGTTCTCATGCCCTGTCAGCCACCGGGGCACAGGAGGCTGGCTTGGTCTGCAGTTCTTCTGTTCTTGTGACTTTGAACGGTACATTCCACACCATTTCTCTCACACTGGTTTCTCTCTCCCTCTACGTAGGTCCTGCCTAATCATTGGACACGGACTCTTAATAAAACGGTCTTCAGTTCCAGATTCCTTCCCAGCAAGCTATAGCTTAAGTCCATTTTCTTCCGTGAAAGGGACAGGACTCCATCAAGTTATGGAATTCCTCAGAGCCCTGGGCCTGTCCCCCGGGGTGGATTAGTCATGTCCAGCAGCACACGCCTAGTCCCGCCTTTGGGAAGGCTGCCTGCCTGGCCAGCCGCCCGGGCCTCCCTGTGTAAAGACTGCCTGGCTGACCCATCCAGCCTCCCTGGTCACCGGGGGTTCTCTGGGTGGGTGACATCTCCTGGAGGGTGATGACAGTCCCCCCACACATGCATACATGTGGTGCTGTTCCATGTGCAAAGCCCGATCCCAAGTGTGTTTCCTCTCTTCGTCCCCTCCCTCTCTTTCTGGGCCTCTGGACCCTAACTGCTTCCCTCCCGGACCTCGCAGTGACAGTAGCCCAGGAGAGCTCTCGTTCAGTGTGAGGAAGAACACTCTGGCCTCTAGAGCTGTTCCACGAGGAGTGCGTGCTTTAGCAATGAGGCCACTGGGCCTCGAAGGCTCGGTGGGGCTGTCCTCACAATATGCCTTCTGTCTGGTGTCCTGTGAGGCTTGAGCCACGGCTGACCCACAGCCTCCTGAAGTCCTTCCTCTCCGTTGTTCCTGTGCATTTCCAAAAGCTTAAGTTACCTGGAAGGCATTTTCCCAATTTCTTTGTCCTCTTCTCAAGTCACATAGGGGAAGTACCTCCTAGGCAGCTGCCCATTCCTCCCAGGTGGTTGGAAGCCTCTGCTCCGGGAAGCAGGCCACAGTGTGCAGCAGCTGCCAGGCAGGCCACTGGTGAGGGGCACTTAGGCCCGTCATCCTCACCCCAGGCAGGGGCAGGATCTGGGCCAGTGGACGAGAGGGCGTCACAGGCCCTCAGGCTGTCCAGTGCACATCTCTGAGGGGCATTACCACTGTGGACATCCTCGCAGAATGATGACAGCCCCTGGGGCCAGGGCAGGCGAGGTTGGCCATGTCATCCAAGCCCTCCCACAGGCCCTGAATAGGCTTTTTGCTCTAAAAATAAATATCAGCCCTTTTTTGGTCACAAATCCAGCATCTCAGCAGAAAACTGCCTGACATAAAAAAATCCCCTAAGGAACTGCATCTGCATTTTGGGGGCTTTTTTTTTTTTTTCTTCTCTTTTTAAAATTGTAGTTTGTGTGTACTTCCTAAAGGTCGGTCCATCTTCTGGAGCTGGAAGCAGGCTAAGGAGGTGCTCTCACTATCGGCAGGCCCTCAGGCGCTGGCTCCCGGCCTGCCTGGAGAAGCCTTGGCAGCTCTCCCCAGCTCCTTGGGTCCTTGGGCCCAAGTCGCTGTAACTGCCCCAGATTCGCCGTGGCCGTGGGGTCTAGCCTCAGCCTCACCAGACCCTCCCAGAGCCTGGCAGCACTGCTCAGGAGTCCCTAGGCTGCTCCTGATCCCCTCTGGGCGTCCAGCTTCCAGTCAAGCTCCATTTGCCAGACAGACTATTTTGAGCTGCCCTTTGGCCTGTGCCTGAATGTGTTCCCAGTGCAACTTGGCCTGGCTGGGCTAGAGCAGGCGGGGGAGCCTTCATGCCCAGCGATTCCCACAGGACGGTTGGGAAGCTGCTGGCATTGTCTTTCTGGGAAGATTCTGCTGTCTTGGACCAAACGACAGCTTGGATTCCCACAGTGTTGGGCCCGTGTGCTGCCCCCACCTCCACCCCTCCGCACACACAGGCTGTAACTGCAGGCTTTCCAGGGATCCTGCCCTTCTTGCCCATGGGGCTCCCATCTGGCAGAGAACGCCCAGGGCCCGTTGAACTTGAAAGCTCTTTAGACTTAAACTATCACCTGTGCTTGGTGCCCCAGAAACAGAGCCAGAGAGGACAGTGCCCACTTACTTCTCCATGTTGGCGGCCTCCTGTGTGTGTGGGCAGCGGGAGGTGCCCACGGTTGTTGCCACCAGCTGGCTTTGGGTCCTGAGGAGCTGTGGTGGGGGTGGCTGGGAGCCAGTCAGTGCAGGTGAGGGCTCCGTTCCTCTGCCCTGACCCTGTCCTCCATCCTGTCTCCTTTGCTGGAGTGGGGCCCGGGGGAGGGGGTTGGTGGGGTGGGGGGGCGGGGAGAAATCAGTGTTTTAATCAGATTTTACAAAAACATTTTATTTCTTTGTACAATTACCATCCAATGTAAAGATGAAATTTGTGTTGAGTTGAAGATTGTCATGGAATAAAGATCACACCATACTCGAGGCCATCTTCATGTAACCCTTTCTAGAGAGTTTTGTGTGGGGGGTGTCTTGGGGCTGGTCTGTTGTGAAGCTGTGCACTTCCCATCTTGTCTTCTTATTGGTAACTGTGACACAAAGCTTGGGCCACAAGAGCCTGACAGGGCTGCCCTCAAAGTGGCACCAGCACCCCCCGGCCCCCACCACCAGCCCCTTAGTCATCTCATCCTGGAGGCTGCCCTGTGCCTCCTGCCTTCTCTCCCCACTCCAGGCCTGCCCTGCCCTGGTGCCCCAGTGTTTCCAAGGGGCCCTGGAGATGAGCCCTGGGATACTCCCTGAGACCTTTCCAAGGCAGCCAAGACACACTGCCTGGAACCCCCAGAGGCCCCACACTGTGCTTTGCCCCCATGTCTTCTGCGGCCTCTCCTTGCAGCCTGCAGACAGATAGGGAGGGGTCAGAGCAACCACCCCTCTTTTATCGTGGTAAAAAACAAGGCTTCCTCTAAGGCCATGAGACGCTGACCCTGGTTTCCCCCCTCTCCCCTCCAAACCTTCTCCCCATGACTTGGTGGCAACTGGGCACATCTCTGAGGCTTCTCCTGGTCACACTTAACATAGTGGCCCTGCTGCTCCCCCTAGCTTCCTTCCCCTGTTCCCCGGGTCCCCTCACAGGTATGCCCAGCATGCAAGCAGCTGTCCCAGCCATCCTGGGTTAAGAGCCTGTCCTAGAGGAACCCCGGCCTCCCCCGTGCCCCTGGCTCAGTGGCCTCAGCTGCTGTGAGGCATCAGGGCTCTGTGGACTGAGCCTCCCCTGGCGTGCAGGGTCCTGGTCCTGGGGCCTCTGCAGCCAGTGCTCCTCTCCCACGCTACAGCAGCCAGCCCTGACCCTGCATATTTACCCAAACTGTCCCCTTTTGCACATCTCCCCCACAAGAGCACCCCTCACCACATTTTGTACTCTCACCCAGAGTCCAGAGCCCTGTATCTTCGCATCCAGGTTTGGGGTTGGGCCCCCAGTTCCCAGGTGTTGCCAGTTGCTGCCCTTTGCCATTTGTATGAGGACGTATGTCTGTAGCTGCTGGGGTTTGTGTCCGTGTCTTGTCTCTTGCATGGAGTGCTGAGCTCTCGCAGGGCACAAGGTTCCTTCTCATCCCTTTTGGTGGCTCATTGCACCCCGGGAGCCATGGACCTCACAGAAGCTTAGCATGGCCCTTCGTGAAGCAGATCCAAGCAGAAGTAGCCTTGATTTGGGCAAAGCATGTGTCCTCCAACACCAGCAGCAAGAGCTGGCACCCTGGCAAGGAACTCGGGGGAAGCCAGGCAGAGCCAGGAGGTGTTTCTCGGTGACAGGAATCCTAAAGGCACCAGACCACGGGTCCAGCCTCTACCCAGTGGTTGGCAGCTGTGTTATCTGCCAGCCTGTCAGCACTGGCCAGGGCTTGTCTCCCCTCTTTAGGGCTCACACATCATCTGTGTTTGGCTTGGGGGCATACAACTGGGAGAAGTCCCTTAGCATAAACCTCTGGGGTGGATGAGGACAGAGGTGGGCACCCTGGCTCTTGAGCACACACAGCTGAGGTGCCAAGCTGTCGGCTCCCAAGGAGCCAGGACATGTTCTGCCTTCTCTCTGCAGCACATGGACTATGTCCCAGGGCAGGGACTTCTCCAAGGTCCATCTCCCCTGAGCAAAGAGAAGCTGGCCAGCTTCCTCCTCTGCTGGCCGTGGCAGTGAGCACCTACCCCGTTCGTTCCTGGTCGTTCTAGGGAGGCCAGCCTGTTGCCTTCCCTCCCTAAAAGTGCACACACCATGGGTCTTTCCATTGTCACCTGCTGGCACTTCCTCAGCACTCCCGGGACTCTGTGGCCAGGCCATGCCACATGCCAGCACCCTTGTCACTCCCAAGCTGAGCATCTCTGCTTCCCCTCGGAGGATGGGAAGGAGCAGGCCTCGGTGGACCGTGCAGTTGGAGGCCCCTGAGTTGCTACTTTTTAGCTGCGTGACCCTGGACAAATCCCCTCACTTCTCAGAGCCTCACTTTCCTCAACTGTCAAACGAACACGATCATTTCCAACAGCACAGGTTGTTCCAAAGCAGAGCAGGTTGGGGTCCAGAGTGTGCAGACACTCAGTCACCATAGCAGTGTCTGACCTGCAAGTAGGGGAGGCGTTGGGTGAGGGCCCCATAGCTCAGCTTCCCATGCAGCCGCAGCTCAGCCTTTAATGGCGCTGGTGGTGTGCCGCTTGGCAGGAAGAGGCTTTCTCAGGCACAGTCCCTGCAAGGAAAAGCAGCAGGCCAATGGGTAGGTGACGCCTCACGTGTCTTTCCCTTCCCTGTGATGACCGGCTCATCCTGGACTGAACCCGGCCACCCTCTCAGCATCACTGGCCCTTCTCCTGAACGCGCCCGGTTTTCTCCCCTCTCCATGTCCGCGCCAGTTCACGTTCGTCTTTCCCAGAGCCTCACCACCTTCTCTTTTCCTCTGCAGAGATGGCTCCGAAGTCAAAAAAGAAGGGGCACCCTGGGAGGGAGCAGAAGAAGGTATGTGGGCTCAGGGGCCTCCTTCACTGGCTGTGTGGGCCCCAGTGGGACCCTGGGTCTGGCCTGGGCTGGTCCTGCCTGCGTGACATCAGCCTGTCTCTCTGTTTCTGTCTTTCCATCTGCAGCACCACCACCACCACCATCAGCAGATGCAGCAGGCCCCGGCCCCTGTGCCCCAGCAGCCACCTCCACCACCCCAGCAGCCCCCACCCCCTCCACCTCCACCACAGCAGCAGCAGCAGCCGCCCCCGCCCCCTCCGCCCCCGCCCTCCCTGCCACAGCAGGCAGCCCCTGCAATGAAGTCCTCGCCCCCGCCCTTCATCGCCAGCCAGGTGCCCGTCCTGGAGCCCCAGCTCCCAGGCAGCGTCTTCGACCCCATCGGCCACTTCACCCAGCCCATCCTGCACCTGCCGCAGCCTGAGCTGCCCCCTCACCTGCCCCAGCCGCCCGAGCACAGCACTCCACCCCATCTCAACCAGCACGCGGTAGTCTCTCCTCCAGGTGAGACGTGGCCCACCGGGGTGTCCTTCCACCTTGGTCCTCCCACGCAGTGACTGGGCACGCTGGGCCATCTTGGAAATTAAGGAAGATGTCCTGGGACACAACTTGCATGGAGTTAGCATGTTGATTCAGAAGATTTTGATTCAGTTTTTCTGCTAAGCTAGGTGTTAGCTGAGAAAAGATGGAACCCCTCTGCAACTCCTGGCCAGGGGTGGGGAAACAAGCTCATCCTGATCAGACTCCTCCTGTGCAGCCTGGACAGCATGTACCTGGGGGATACAGGGACAGGGTTTGCCTGCCTGTGGGGCTGGGAAAGGGCTGTGCGAGTAGGTGACAGAGCTCTGCACAGTGTGAGGGCCAGTGTGAGCCTCGGGGCAAGGAGGGAGGGAGACCGACCATAAGTCAGGAAGATGCCAGCCAGCAGCCTGACCCCACACCCTTGCTGGAAGCTGTCTTTATTCTGGAGTCTGGGGTCACGGAGGGTGGAGAGAGCTGACCAGTTGGAGGGAGGGCAGTAGGAGGTCACTAGAGTCCAGACAAGGTCAGGATGGAACAGAAAAGGCAGGCTGGGGCCACAGGCATTCAGGCCTCACCGCCTTGGTGTTGTATCCTTCCAGCTTTGCACAACGCGCTGCCCCAGCAGCCATCGCGGCCGAGCAACCGAGCCGCCGCCCTGCCTCCCAAGCCCGCCCGGCCCCCGGCCGTGTCACCCGCCCTGGCCCAGCCCCCCATGCTCCCACAGCCCCCCATGGCTCAACCCCCTCAAGTGCTGCTGGAGGACGAAGAGCCACCTGCCACGCCCCTCACCTCCATGCAGATGCAGCTGTACCTGCAGCAGCTGCAGAAGGTGCAGCCCCCCACGCCGCTACTCCCTTCCGTGAAGGTGCAGTCCCAGCCCCCACCCCCCCTGCCACCCCAGCCCCACCCCTCTGTGCAGCAGCTACAGCAGCAGCCACCACCCCCGCCCCCGCCCCAGCCCCAGCCCCCACCCCAGCAGCAGCACCAGCCCCCGCCACGGCCTGTGCACTTGCAGCCCATGCAGTTCTCCACGCACATCCAGCAGCCCCCACCTCCCCAGGGCCAGCAGCCCCCCCACCCGCCCCCAGGCCAGCAGCCGCCCCCGCCACAGCCCGCCAAGCCTCAGCAAGTCATTCAGCATCATCCTTCACCCCGGCATCACAAGTCGGACCCCTACTCAACAGGTAAGTGGCCCCTACCCCAGGACTCTAGGGAGACCCAGAGTTTGTCCTCGAGAAGCCAGAAGGGTCAGCTTGTACTTCAGACTGTAGTGGGCTAAGAGTCGAGCCTCAAAGGCTCCGGCTACTTGGAGGGGTTGCCTGGGAAGGGGAGTGTCGGTGCTTCCTGCAGTGTCTCTGTTGGGTATCTGTCTTGCTTGCAAGCTGAGATCACCCAGAATAAGGCCCCCATTGGCCCTTCTCTTAGAATTCAGTCAGGAATGTGACAACACACCGTGTGCCCTGCTATCTGGGAAAGCCGGAGCCCAGGGGAGGCATCTGATCCACCTCTAGAGCTTGGGGTAGGCTTCCTGGAGGAGGTGACCATAGGACACATAGGAGTGAGTTGAGTAAGTAGGATGGGGAATGAAGTCCAGGTAGAGCTGGGGGCAGGCCTGGGGCATTGTGGTCTGCTCCAGGCCCATGAAAATGGGTATCTCCAGCCTGTAGGGCCCTGGGGGATCCAGGGGCACCTGCTCTTGGCCTTGTGAGGCCCACTTGGCAAATCCAGGGCACCATGGTGGGGAGCACCGGGCAGGAACATTTAACACATTAACTGCCGTGTGAGTTGTATTTAGCTCACGTTAGTTTTGAGCCAGGGTCCTTGTGAAGCATATGTAACACACTCGTGTTTTCACCTTGGGAGCTGTGTGAATTATGTTTTCAAGTTGCATATAACTCACACAGAAAACAATAAAAAACAAATTTTTCATCAAATTGGGAAGAATCGTTTTGTTTTCAAAGTTTTATTCTATTTTCATGATAAAACACTGTGTCCCCAAGGAAAACTTTTTTTTTTCTAGTGTGGCAGTCAGTGTGTTAAGTGTCAGTAACCGAAGCGTCCTGGCTGGCCCTGGCAGGGGGACATTCCAGTTGAGGCCAGTGGCATGGTGGTGCTCCAGGGTCAAGGTGGAGGTTCCTGGACTCAGCAGTGTAGACTGTGCAGTCTGTCTTGGGGATGCACTGGGCGCTGCCTGCAAACCGAGCAACAAAGCAGCGACTACTTCTAAACTTCGCAGAAGCAGCTTGGCGCCAAGTGGATTGCCGCGTACTCTGAGCTGAGAGCAGCTTTCTGTTCACCCTGGGAAAGGCTGGTGTGGGCCTGGCAGCCGTGCAGCTGTGCCGCTTCTCACCCTGGGCTTCCCTGTGGGGAAGATGATGGACAGGGATGCAAGGCCTTCAGAAGAGCCAATACTAGGTGTGCCTAGGACCCACAGGGACCAGGGCTGGTTCCCTCTGGCCCACTCTGCTTTAAGTCCCTGGACCCCCACCCCAGCTCCTGTAGCCTAGGATGGGGCACAGGGAGTGGCGTGGATTGGAACACCTGGGGTCTTTGGGCCAAAAGCCAAGTTGTCAGATTCCCAGGGAAGCTCAGCAGGCATCTCTGGGCACCCAGCCAGCTTTCAGGCGCCATCCCTGAACCACTGGGCCTCCCCTCTAAAGCCGACAGCCGGCTGTTGCCCAGGTCAGCCTCAGCAGGTGCTCCAACTGCCCTAGGTTGGAGGCTGTTGCAGTCGTGTGCCTATGAATCGCTGGGGGCCAGACCCAAAGCCTCCTAGCACCAAACAGGGATGGCAGTGTCCAAAGCGGTCCTGATGTGCTGGAATCGGAGGAAATGTCAAGGCCAGCAAAATCAGCCACACGGGTGGTGGGCCTCGCCACCACGTGGGCTCCAGCTGTGATGCCTCCTGGGGTTAGGGGTGGGCCCTGGCTCTAGAGAGAGGCAAGTGGGCCCACCACACCTGGGGTGTTATTGTCTGTGCCGGGCCCACAAAAAAAGGTACCTCTGGCTAGTGGGGCCCCTGGGAGACCCGGGGTGCCTATGCTGGCAGACAGTGGTTCGGAAGCAGGCTCTAGTGGTCGTCAGTGGAAGGGCTAGCACGTGGAACCAGGTTAGATTGTCGAGCGTGAGGCACGAGACCAGACCAGGCGCAGGGGCATTGCAGAGAGGCAGTTTCCTCTTGTGGATGGTTTATCAAGGCCCCTTTCCTGCAGGGATTCAAGCAGGGGGTATCCACGTGTTAGGCAGGACTTGGCTCCTCCAGGGCTCCACTTGCTCACCGCTGAAGCTGAGAGATTAGAGTTAAGTGTCCGTTGTTCTTTCCCAAAGGCCAGTAGTACCTGTGCTGCACGCTCACACCCGTGGCTGCCTGGATCCCTCCCAGCCTTGGGTTGGATGCAGGTGGCAGGCTAGCCAGTTTCATAAAGCAGCCCCAGCTCCAGGCTTCCCCCTCTGTGGGGCGTGCAGGCTAAGTTAGGGAACAGGACTGTGGGGAGGGTCCTGAGATCCCCACCCCGGAGACCAGGCCACACGGGGACAGAAGTGGGCGCCTGGGTTGAGCTTTGCGGGGTTGGAAAGTACTGATATCCAACCGCACTTGAAACCGATGTGTCAGGGTCTGTGTTTCTCAAAGCTTTGTAAGTCTGACACACAGGAGGATCTAACACCAGGACTGGCGCCTCAGGGCTCCTGGGAGCCTGCTGCATGCTGGGCTTGGGGTGTGACTGAGCAGGCCATGGGCCTCACGCTCAGGGCATTGGGGGCACCCAGCCCCTGGGGGAGGGGGCTTGTCCTCACCAGGCTCAGTGGCATCTGGGGGTCTCCACTCTTTTAAGCCTGGCCAGCGACCCTTGCCCCATGGCCTGGCTGGCCATGTGCTGTTGCTGCTTCCAACCTGTCCTTTCCCCCATTATGATTCTCTCAAGGCCCAAGTGGCCCTCCAGCCCCTGACACACTTCTTGTCCCCTGTCCTAGGTCATCTCCGCGAAGCCCCCTCCCCGCTTATGATGCCCTCCCCCCAGATGCCGCAGTTCCAGAACCTGACCCGCCAGTCTCCACCCCAGCAAAGCGTGCAGCCTAAGAAGCAGGTAAGGCCAGGGCTGGGCCAAGGCCCCCAGGGCTGGCCAGGGGGCGCCTGCCGACCTCACTGGTCGCCGTGCCTGTGCCGTCCCAGGAGCTGCGTGCAGCCTCCGTGGTCCAGCCCCAGCCCCTGGTGGTGGTGAAGGAGGAGAAGATCCACTCACCCATCATCCGCAGCGAGCCCTTCAGCCCCTCGCTGCGGCCGGAGCCCCCCAAGCACCCGGAGAGCATCAAGGCCCCCGTCCACCTGCCCCAGCGTGAGTGCCCTCCCTGCCCACAGCTGGGACTCAGGCCCCCAGACCCGTTGGACATGAGCTTGCTATGGGGCTGGTGGCCCAGGCCCTTGGGCTCTTTGTGTTCCAGGGCCGGAGATGAAGCCTGGGGACGTTGGGAGGCCTGTGATCCGGCCCCCTGAGCAGAACGCACCCCCGCCAGGGGCCCCTGACAAGGATAAACAGAAACAGGAGCCGAAAACTCCAGTTGCGCCCAAAAAGGTAGGGACAGTAGGCCCGTGGGTACCCCTGCCCCTTGACCCAGGATGTCGCCATGGTGGGCATGTCCTCCTGCCATCGCCTTCAGGCACAGCAGGCCCCTCACCTGCCCCTGGCCTCTCTGCCCCGCAGGACCTGAAAATCAAGAACATGGGCTCCTGGGCCAGCCTGGTGCAGAAGCATCCAACCACCCCATCCTCCACAGCCAAGTCATCGAGCGACAGCTTCGAGCAGTTCCGCCGAGCTGCTCGGGAGAAGGAGGAGCGTGAGAAGGCCCTGAAGGCGCAGGCTGAGCATGCGGAGAAGGAGAAGGAGCGGCTGCGGCAGGAGCGCATGAGGTGGGCAGGGCTCCGCGTGGGACGTGGGACTCCTTGGGTTACGCTAGGGGCCCGGAGGCTGACAGGCCCTGCTCTGCCCAGGAGCCGAGAGGACGAAGACGCACTGGAGCAGGCCCGGCGGGCCCACGAGGAGGCACGCCGGCGCCAGGAGCAGCAGCAGCAGCAGCAGCGGCAGGAGCAGCAGCAGCAGCAACAGGCAGCTGCGGTGGCCGCTGCCGCCGCCGCCCCCCCTCAGGCCCAAAGCTCCCAGCCCCAGTCCATGCTGGACCAGCAGAGGGAGCTGGCCCGGAAACGGGAGCAGGAGCGAAGGCGCCGGGAAGCAGTGAGTCGGGGGGCCCCAGTGGGGACTGTTGGGCAGGGGTCTACCCCAGAGGGGCTGGGAATGGGGACCTGGGGCCTGGAGAGGGTGTGGAGCCAGGGCCCCCAGGCCCTGCTGGTCTGCAGTCAGCCTTCGGGCTCAGCGTGATGGCCTCGTGCCACGAGGGTGCAGGGCGGGCACTGAGGGAACAGTCCCTGGGAGGCCTGAGGGCCACTGCAGCAACAGGGGCAGTGGGTGGCTAGGTCACCCCGCCTCACTCCGTCCCTCCTTCCTCTTTCCTTCAGATGGCAGCTACCATTGACATGAATTTCCAGAGTGATCTATTGTCAATATTTGAAGAAAATCTTTTCTGAGAGCACCTAGGTGGCTTCTGACTTTGATTTTCTGGCAAAACGTTGACTTTCCATAGTGTTAGGGGCGGCGGTGGAGGCGGTAGCAGCGGCCAGGGAGTGTCTCTGGGCCTGGCCCTCCTGCATGCTATGCCTGGGGCAGGCCTGACAGGCAGCTGAGGATCGCAGAGCCTGTCTGCCTTACGGCCAGCCGGACAGACGTCCTGCCACCCGCCACCCCCTCACAGGATGTCAGCTCAGCACGCCTCGTTATGAGCAAGTGCCGGCCGGACCCAAGCCTGCGTCCCCACATGGGGGTCAGAGGCCCTTCTCTCCGCCAAATGTCTACACAGTATACACAGGACATCGTTGCTGCCGCCACCGTGACTGGTTTTCTGTCCCCGAGAACATGACGTTTGCAACGTCCCGCCCACCGGGAGTTCTTCCCCACACCCCAGCCATGGCCGCCCACTCCCAGGAGACCAGGGCAGGCCCACGTGGGCTGGAGGCGGGCAAGGCCGGCCCACCCCCTTGCTGGCACTGACTTTGCCTTGAACAGATCCCACCCCTCCCCTCCCCCCACAAGCCTTTAATTGAGAGCCGCTCTCTGTAAGTGTTCGCTTGTGCAAAAGGGAATAGTGCCGTGGAGGTGTGTGTGTCCATGGCAATTTGGGGCGAGGTGACTGCCCCGCGTGTGCGTGGGCAGGCCCCGCCGGGGGAGTGAAGCCACCAACCAAAGTCAGTTCCTTCCCACCTGTGTTTCTGGTTTTTTTTTTTTTTTTTTTTTCTATATATATATTTTTTGTTGGATTCTATTTTATTTTTAATTCTCTCTTCTCCCCCAGACACAATGGCACTGCTTATCTCCGAAATGGCGTGATCGTCTCCTCATTGAGCGGCGGCTACCACCGCGCTGTGGGTAGTGTGTGACCGTGGCTGTACTGTATAGTGAACATAGTTGGCATATCTTTGTTTGAAGTTTGTTGGTGACTCCACCAAACTGGTGTAAAAAAAAAAAAAAAAAACTCAAAAAAAAGTCCACAAAAAAAACAAAACACAAAATGCAAAAAAAAAAAAAAAAACCTGCTTATATTTTACTCAGTTTCAGACTTTATTAGTCTATTTTTAATTATTAAACCAGAAAGCTGCGATTTCTTTTATTTCTCTTCCTCCCCTACCCCCTCATTCGTTGGCTTCTTTGTTTTTTAATGTCAAATCTGTTTGAGTTGTTTTTTACCAATAAAGGAAGGGCCAGGGGACAAGGTAGGCACCAGGCGCTGGGGGCGGGGGTGTGCTGCAGACTGAGGCAGAGGTTCCCCCGCCCTGTGCCCGGCCCCAACTAGCCGGCTGCTCCTTCCCACGCTTTTTTTTAATTTTATAATTGGAGCCCTTGGTGAGGTTATGCGTGCCATGAGAACCCACTCTACACCACAACGCTGGTGCCTCAGTGTTGGCCAAACTCTGGAGTCGCTGACTGGTTTGACTTTCATACGGTGAATATGCATTTGGTCTGTACTGATCATGGAATAAACACATCTCTCTTTTTTAATGCTGGCGTCTCCCTGACATTTCTTTGTGAACCAACTGTTGCCTAGGCTAGGCCCAGGGCCCCCCTGGACCCCAGACCACTTCTATAATAATTACCACCAAGAGCTACCTAGCCTCTCTCCCTTGGCCTGTTCCTGCTTTCCCTGGGCAGGAGCCGCTCAGGCTAGTAGCAACCACCCCAAGCTGAAGCTGTGACATGAAGCCCAGGTACCCATTCTGTGGACCCTGGCCTAGGTGGGTGACATGTTCCAGCAGAACCCTGGCCAAACTCCAGACAGTATTCTTCCCTTTCACCCTCCTCTGTCGTGGTCCCTCACTCACCAAAGGACTTGGGCCACTTCTACCTTGCTTGCCTCTACCTAACTCCTTTCATTTAAGCTCAGGGTTAACCAGGTATTTTTAGGTAAGTGTACATCCCCCTAAATAGGATCCTCGTCCCCCACGCACATACACACACGCACACATTCCTGCCTGAGAAAGCCCACGGGTGGCCTGGCCAGCCGTGCCTGTGTGCCCACCTGTATGCACATGCCCTAGCCACAAGGCACAGGTGGCGCCCAAGAACAGCCCCCTAGGATGTAAGATACAAGTATATAATTTATATGTATGCAGAGACAGACAAACATTTCTAGCACTGTTTATTAACCTACATCCCCCCTTTTCAGCCTGAAAGGCCCTTTATTGTCTTGTGTTTAGATCTCCCAAACCTCCCAGCGAGGGTGTAGTTCGGGCATCCAGCCAGGGGCCCCCCACTTCCTTGACGTCCCTACCCACCCAGGCACTTCCTCATATACCACTGTGCTGGTTCAAGTGTGACATATTTTGGTTCTTTGGGGTTTCTTCCATTTCATCCCACCCCCTAGTTTTTGTTCCTTGTTTTGTTCAGAAACTTCCCCAGGCTGGTCCAACTGTTGAGCTGGAGAGATGGTTTTGTATGCACCTTCCTGCTGAAGATTTAATTCTGCCATGGCCGCCTTCACACCTCCTCGATGGGTGTTTCTCTAACTGGGTTGTAATTAGAACTGGGATCTATTTAATTTCTCCGGTCATTTCCCAATCCTTCCCACAGTACTAGAAATCTTAGTCCTATACAAGAGTAAGAGGTGTGTACAAGCCCCCAATGTACTGTATGCACGGATCGCTTGGCCAATAATTATGTCAGTGAATCTGAGACTTGTATTAAACACTTTAGACATTTGTAGAAGGGAATTCGTAGACTTTTCACTTATATACTAAAGGTTTTTTTTTTTTTTTGTGCAGTTCTCATTGCAAAAATAAACATTTGTACTGAATATAAAGTTAACCTTCCTGTGACTACTGATGTCTTTTTGTTTGAGAAGGGGTTGGGAAGAGGTGAGGTGAGGGCGGGGGTCAGTGATGTGTAGCAGAGGAAGACCAAGGTCCCCAGACACCCACCAGCCATGCAGCCAGATTAGAGGACTCTGAGAGATCCCGAGAACATCACGTTGTCAGAGAATTGACTTGATGGAAAGTGTAAAAGAAACCAAAGTTGTGATATTAGGCTAATCATGCAAGAAAAGAAAGCTAGGTGGTTAAGTCCAGGGAGAACAATGTGGGACAGGGTAATCATAGACAGCTATCTGTTCCACTCTGAAATGCACTGTTTACTGAGAACACCATAAACCACTCTTCACCTTTAAGTAATAACCTCATGCACTTCATTATGGTCCCAGGACAGTATGATGTTTAGCAGCCTTGACAATAAATTCAAAGGTATACAGATAAAAGAGGGAGGTAGAAGAAGGAGCAGGAGGTGACAAAGGATGGTGGATGGTTTAAAGTTAGATGAAACCAACACAAAAAACAGCACGTCCAGTGGTGGTGATGTGAGCAAGTCTGTAGGTAATGCCCCAAGTTGGTAAATCAAGAAATAGTCACAGAAGCACATTTAGTGATACCTAGGTAACCACCAGAAGATATAAAAGCATTCCAATGGCCGCCCCCAGGAGGAAGGGAGGTGGAGATTGCTGTCTTTCTCCGTGTCATTCTGGATTGCTGTTTAGCCAGATTTATAGCTTTAAGGCAAATGATTTCATCCCCGAATTTCAGGTTCATGATCTGTACTACAGGGATCTGTACTACCTCCACTTATAGAGTTGCTATAAGGGTTAAATGACGGGCGTCCCTAAAATGTTGAAGGATCTTGGGGGCAGGTTGCAAAACAGGAGGAAGAAGCTGGCTCCTTGCAAGGACTGGGCTCTGTGACACTGGGCCCTATCATGCCTGGCCCTGCCCTGCTTCCTCTTTCCGCCAGTGACTCAGTCGGCCCGGTCCTTCTCTGGGGAGCCGGGCCTGCTCTATAGGAGTCAGGGTATCCCGCCTCCATCGGTTGCTACCGGAACCGGGGCCTCACCACTTGCGGATTGGCTCCCTGACAGGGACCTGTCACTTGGACATCAATAGCCGCCGCCATCCAATCACAGCCGTGCAGGGCGGGCCGGAGGGCCTGCTGTGCCAACTGGAGGACGGCGCTGGGCCGAGGCCGCTGGACCCGCCGTTGGAACCAGGGCTGCATGAAGGTGCTGCTAGGTCGTCGGAGCCAGGCCGAGGGGAGGGTCTCTCGCTCTGGGGCGGGGAGCTCCCGGCGGGCGGCGGCCGGGGCTCCCGAGGCTTCTTCGGGCCGCTGAGACCGCCTGCGCTTGCCCGCTAATCCTAGCCATGGCCTTGCCTGTCCCTCTTCTTCCGCTTCCGGGCCCACCCAACCCGCCATATTAGGTTCCGGTCCCGCCCCCTGCCTCATTGGCCCAGCCCCCTCACCGAGGGCTCCGGCCTTCACTGCCCAATGTTAGGCCTCACCTCCTCCAGGCTCCACCCACTCTCCCGCCCACCCACGCAAGCCACGCCCCCTAGCCCTTACACCGCTCCTAGGCTAAGTTGGGTCCAGCTTTCCGGCTCGAAGGCCGCACCTACTCTGCATATACCCCTCCCCCTCTCTCCTGGCTCCGCCCATTTCCCCTCAGGGTTTCCTGCCCCAGGTTTGTCCCCGCTCCGAATCTACCTCTTGTGTTTATACGGCACGGCCACCTGGTGCGGGAGTCCTAGTAGGCCCCTGCCCCTGTCTTAAGCCCCGCCCAGGCCTCTCTCGGCCCCGCCTATCCCTCCTCTTTTTCTCACAAACTCCTCCCCAGCCCCTGCGGCGGGTCCCCTCAGGCTCCGCCCCTGCACCCTGGCCCTGTTCCCCATCCCTGGCGCGCCCAGGTGTTTGTTTACCTGGCACTTAGGTGAGTCTAGAGCTGCGGCGGTTTCGGTCCTAGCCGCCCGCCTCTTCCCTCAGCGTATCCCGCAAGCCCCGACGGCACGGAGGGGCCCCAGACCAAAGGCGGTGGGCGCCCCGCCTCGCCGCTGCCGCGCGCGCCCCTGGCCCAGGCCCCTGACGGCAGCGCCACCGCCGTCCCTGAGCGCGGGGACATGCCGGACCTGGTGGTGACGGCGCTGCTGGCGCCGTCGCGCGTCTCGCTGAAGTTGCTCCGCGCCTTCATGTGGAGCCTCGTGTTCTCCGCGGCGCTGGTGGCCGCGGCGGTCTACGGCTGCATAGCGCTCACGCACGTGCTGTGCCGGCCCCGGCGCGGCTGCTGCGGGCGCCGCCGGCGCGTGGCTCCCGCCTGCTTAAGCGACCCCTCACTGGGCGAGCACGAATTCCTGACCCTCAAGGTGAGCCTGCGCAGGGTGGGGGGCACTGTCGGGGCCACGGGGGGGCGCTTAGGGGCGCCGAGGGGTGAGCAGATAGGGACTGGGTTGAATCCATACCCGGGTCAGCACAGAGGCCTGGGGTTCAACCCTAAGGAAGGGGGGTTTCCCAAGCCTCAAACTGTGCCCCGCCCCACCCCCACCAGAGCTCGGGCCTGCGTCTGCACTATGTGTCAGCTGGACGAGGCAATGGGCCCCTCATGCTGTTTCTGCATGGCTTCCCCGAGAACTGGTACGTCTAGGGCACACGGGACTCCGGGCAGGTGGAGCTCGGACCACCCAACCGCTAGGGCACCCAAGAGGTGGGGATGAGAGCTGGGTAGGCTGGGATGCGCAGAGCATATAGGGCCCAGAAGGGTTGCCACGGGACAAGGGGACTGTGCCAGGATGCCTGGGATCCCAAGGATCTGAAGGGATGGGACAAAGGGGTGTTGAGGTTGAGATGCTCTGGATTTGGGGTGCAGCTAGTCTTAGCCTCTGACTGGGATTCCCCATCCTTCTGGGAAATCTGGAGCAGGAAGCTGGGGTTGCCAATGGCCTCTGCTGGGCGTAGGATGGAGGCGCAGCCTGGGAGCCCTGACTCAATTTCCCTCCCCGCCCACCCGGCAGGTTCTCCTGGCGCTACCAGCTCCGGGAGTTCCAGAGCCGCTTCCACGTCGTGGCTGTGGACCTGCGTGGCTATGGTCCTTCGGATGCGCCGCGGGAGGTGGACTGTTACACCACCGACCTGCTTATGGCAGACATCGAGGATGTCATCCTAGGCCTGGGTGCAGACACACCCTCATCCCAGAAGCCGCCTTCCCCATCCTGCATGCACCCATATCCCCCCTTCCCCCTCCTCCCAACCCCTTCTTCCTCGTTGCTGGGACCCATGTCCCCACCCCTGCCTCAGCCCTACCTGGCATCTCACACCAGCTTCTCTGACCCTCAGGTTACTCCAAGTGCATCCTCGTGAGCCATGACTGGGGTGCTCTTCTTGCCTGGAATTTCTCCATCTACTACCCATCACTGGTGGAGCGGATGGTTGTGGTCAGTGGTGCCCCCATGTCAGTGTACCAAGGTGTGTTAGGGAGTCTGGGACACTGGGCTGTGCCTGCGTGCAGGGGTGTGTGTGTCTGACTATATTTGCAATTTTCTGTGCACCGGTCAACATGCCAGGGGCTGGGGGCGCAGAGTGAACCCAGGTTTCTTCCCTTGGGTCACTTCTCAATCTAAAATCGGTGACAGTGCACTTAGGAGTAACCCACATTCTTTGAGCACTTACACAGTAGCAAGGAGCCTGTGTACGGTAACCTACTCGAGGCTCCTGGGCTTATGAAAGTGTTATTCCCCTATGTTACAGCTGGGGGAAACTGAGGCAAGAGAGGTTAAATGACTTTCTTCTGGCAGGGAAGGCACAGATGACTAAGCAACTGCAGTAGCATGAGATGCCATCTTTGGCTACCCACTGTCTATATCATATCACCTGATTTTAGTTCCCGGCATTGTAGTCATAACTACATGATCTCTCTCTCTCTCCCTCCCCTCCCCACCTTGTGGTTATTTCTTTTCCTGTCTCCCCTTCTAGACTCTAGGCTCCCCTGAGGGCAGGGAGCCTGTCCCATTCACTGCTATGTCTCCAGGGTCTAGAACAGGGCCTGGCACATAGTAGGTGCTCAATAAATGTTAGCTGAATGAAGCAGGGGAGATGCATCCTGGCCTAGGCAGCGGATGCACACCAGTGAATGTGGGGGATCCCCAGAGCTGCAGATGGAGGAGGCCCCCCCATTCTGTGGACAGGGACCACCCAGCACTATTTATCTGGGTAGGAGGGTGGCATCTGGGCCAGGAGGGCTGTCTAGTGTCTTCACAGACTCAGGCAATGCAGTGGTGGCATTCCTGAGGCCTGTGTGCCTGACCTGGGCATGTGTAGGGGTTCAGGTGTGTGGGCCTAACAGGCCTCACATCTGTCCCCCAACCCACCCACCCCAGACTACTGTCTGCGCCACATTGGCCAGCTCTTCCGTTCGAACTACATGTTCCTGTTCCAGCTTCCCTGGCTGCCTGAGAAGTTTCTGTCCATGTCTGACTTCCAGGTGCAGTGGGGTGAAGGCCTGGGGATGGGGGGAGCAGGTTGGGATTGGGCTGGCTGGGCACTGAAGCCAGGGTTCTGATATGTGCCCAGATCCTGAAGACTACCTTCACTCACCACAAGTCAGGCATCCCACACTTGACTCCCAACGAGCTCGAGGCCTTCCTTTATAACTTCTCACAGCCCAATGGCCTCACCGGGCCCATCAACTACTACCGAAACCTCTTCAGGTGAGAACAGATGCAGGGCAGAAGCTCAGGAGAGTTACAGGGGCAGCGGGTGGGGGCATCCATCCTTCTGCCTGTCTGTCTGTCTTGGCCACAGGAATTTCCCTTTGGAGCCCCAGGAGCTGGCCACACCCACACTGCTGCTATGGGGGGAGAAGGACAAGTACTTCGAGCTGGGGCTGGTGGGGGCCATTGGTAGCCGCTTTGTGCCAGGCCGGTTGGAGGCCCACATCCTGCCAGGGGTCGGGCACTGGATCCCACAGAGCAACCCCCAGGAGATGCACCAGTACATGTGGGCTTTCTTGCAAGACCTGCTGGACTAGTGGCCCTTTCTCACCAGCCCGCCCAGGTGCATGGACACTCAGGAACACACACCCACTATCTGTGTGTGCCTGGGAATCCATACAATGTACGTAGGTAGTTGGACTCTTGGATTTCCCACAGGCGTGGGACTCCCAGATTGTACATAAATGCATCTGTGGGTGCTCACATGCAACATGGGTGTGTGCACATGTGAGCAAGCACTTTGACCCTGGGAACTAGGTATCCCTCTGCTCCGTGGAGCCAGATGCTGGGACCAAGTGTCCTACCTCTCCTCTCCCTGGGACCACACTCTGCTCCTTGCGATAGCCAGCCAAATCATAAACTTTGACCTTCCCATCCCTGGCTTCCACATCTAGTCTGGGTCTTCAGCTAAATGCTACAATGCTGCTAGCCATGTCTGTCTGATTCAACTTAAATGTAAATTAGTTTAAAATGAAATTCAATTAAAATGTAGTGCCTCAGTCGTGCCAGCCATATTTCAAGTGCTCGATTGCCACATCAGTGCAGAAAGATCTTTCAGACAGTGCTGAAGAGGGTATTCATAGCTTAAGAGTAGGGGGCCTCCCTGCCTGGCTTTTGACAACCTCACCAAGCAGGGGACCCTCGTGGGCAGGCAGGTAGGTGTGCAGTCTCCTCTCCAGCCAGACCCAAGGCAGCTCCCACGATCCCCCTCCCCGTCCTGACCCTAGGCCTTGTCAGGTCAAATTCTCTTGCCCCAGCCTGGGCTGGCCTGCGTCTCCCATCCCTGGGAAAAACGACTTGCGGCTCTGGAAGGACATGTGAGATTCTGGACTCAGCGTAGGAAGAGACCAGCTCCCAGAATGTCCCTCTGTGATCTGAAGGCTGCCTCTCCAGCTCCTGGAATCTTCTGCTCCAAATTAGCCGCACTTCCTGCTGACTTTCTGGCGGCCTCTGGCTCCAGCTTCCAAATGAGGGGGTGACAAGTGGAGGGTAAGCACCCAACTCCAGGCTTGTCACAGCATCAACCTCTATCTCCCTGGTGTCTGCCTAGCCTTTGGGGACAGTGTCATTCATCACCTGCAGCGTGAGGATCTAGGGGATCAGAGAAATGCATTCTCCTGTCTCTGGGATGGGCCTGCCTGCTGGTCGCTTCCCCCCTCCCTTGCTCCTCCCTTGTCCCCAAAGTAACATCCTTTCACTCAACATAGGTGCCAGGCACTGTTCTAGGGATAGAGTGTGAACCAGAAAGACACAGCCTTTCTCCCATGCAAGCTGTGACAGGGCCCATGTAAGGCTTCCCTGAGGAAGCACAGGAGGGACCCTAGCTTTTGGGGGGATGCACTTTAAGGGGGAGTGGAAAGCAGTGAATGGGAAGGTCCAAGGCAGGAATAGCCCGGCTATTGGAGTAATAACGTGGAGGCCAGCAGGCGCTGTGAAAGCAGAACGAGCAAGGAGCCCTGGGGAGAAGAGGCCACAGCCAGACCGCCAGGACTGCGAGGAGTTTGATTTCGATTCTCCAGGGAAGCCAGGGGAGGGTTTTCAGCAGGGGAGGGACATGGTTTGCATTTTGAAGAGCTCCCTGTGGCGGCCGGACAGTCCCACGCAAGAGTGCGTGAGCGGAGGCCGGCGGGGGGCTGGGTGCGGCCTCAGCATAGGGCGGGCCCTGGGCCCCCAAGGAGCAGGGAACCAGCCCCCAGGACCGGGCCCCCTGCCAGGGTGGGAGCAGCGCCCCCGCGCTGGGACGAGCAGACAGGCGGGAGGCGCGGAGGATCCCTGAGGCCTGGGGCCCTGGGGCCCCGGAGCCTGAGGTGAAGGTTGGGGGCGAGGAGGCCTGCGTACAGGATGACGACGGCGTCTAGGGGGCGGTGGGGTTGGCGACGGTTGCCAGGGTGACGGGGGAAGGGTTGATGGTTAACCGGAACGGGTAGCGGTTGTCTGGGTGACCGGAGGGGCCCTCGCAAAGGCTGACGGGAGGCCTACGACAGTTGCCTGGGCGACTGGGGTCCGCTGACTGTTGCTAGGGTAACGAGAGGGCGCCCTCTTCCGCCTCCGCGGCTGCGGGCGGGAGGGAAGCGGGGCCTCCTGGAAGAAGCGATCGCGTTGATTGGGCAGAGTCCTGACGATTGAGCCAATAGAAACTCGCGGCTCGGCCTAGGCCCGCCTCCCCCAGCCTGAGCCAATCCGGACGCACCTTTCTTCTGGCCAGGAGATTTGGCGCGCACGTCTCTTCAGGCTGGAGCTGGGACCTCGAGGGCCCCGGCTGGGACTTCCCCTAGAACCGGCGTTTTTCAGTCTCCCTGCCCGGAGCCCCTGCCTCCAGACCATTTTCCGTCACTTCCTTCCTCCCTTCCTTCCTTCCTTCATTCATTCATCTGCCCCTGCCACCAGCTCTACGCCCGCACCTGAGGACGGGCGGGCGAGACAGCGCGGGTCACAGACGCGGACAGCAGGGTGTGGTCGGGCACTGGTGGAACGAGGAACCGGGAGGGGCACTCACCGGCCAGAAGGAAGGGAAGGCTGCCTGGTGGAGGCGGCCTTGGAGCTGAACCTTGCAAATTTGTGCTCCGACCCACGGAAGCCTCCCACGCATGGATGATTTAGGGTTTCCATGAAACTGGGAGGGAAGTTTGGGATAGGAAGACGTGGGATGGTCGAGAGCTTCACGTGCCAGCAGGGGAGGGTCTCAGACAGGTCTGTGTGTCTGGAATATTCCTTGGGGGCTGGTGAGGGGGTGGTGGGGAGGGCTCGAAGGAGGGTGGGCGTGGTCCAGGCAGTGTCATGGAGCAGGGGTATAGTTTGGCGTCAAAAGCTGCTGAGCTATCAAATGAGAGGACTGAGTCATGCAAATCCCAAAGTCGTGGGGAAGGAAAGCTGGGATTGAGGATGGAGGGCTTGGATACTCTGAGTGAGGTTAAACGGGGATGCAGAGGAGAAGACGGGGACCCTGGCTGGGGGCCCGGGGGAAACAACTGACACATTCAAACAGGGTAATTTGAGACAGGTTTGCTACAGGGACTATATATAGTGGGGTGGGCAGGGTTTGCGGAAACCAGCAGTGGTTAGCGTGGAACCCAGGGCAGGCACCCGTGGAGAGCCGTTACCATCTCTGTGTTCCTGTTGGGGCAAGGGGAAGGAAGGACGTTAGCAGAGCCCAGGGAGAGAGTCGTGTGGACAGAGCCTTTGGGTAAGGGATACAGCCAGCTGAGGTGACCCCACAAGGAGTGATCCAGGAGGATGAATGTCCCATTCTCACTTTACTCCAATGTCATCTGGCAGTGCCTCCTACTGGCCAAACCCACCCAGAAGCCAGAGGACAAGAACTTCTGTGCAGGGGACAGAGTGAGTGGAGCAGGCAAGAATGGAGTTGGGGAGTGGGAGGAGGTGCAGAGCTGGGGCTGGGCAGATGTGAGATGTACATTCACTGTGGATTTCACTTTATCATGGAAGAGACCTCAACCTATGGCTCAGGGAGGAGGTCAGGGGAGTCCTCCCCTTCTCTGAAGTAGGAAGAAAAGGAGTTGAGGGGGCAAGTGCCACCCCTACAGGAAAGAGGACAAGCTTCAGGGGCCAGAGAGGCAAGGACAGGCAGTTAGGGGACATCAGAGCATCATGGTTTGGAGGTGAGCAAGAGAACATGAAGTCCAGAGTGAGGCCAGGGCACAAAAGGTTGGTGGAGTCTGGAGCCCAAGAGCTTGAGGGGGACAGGATGGAGGACAGGGCATCAGACCCAATGCAGGGTCCTGGAGCAGGGAAACCACACCCCACTCCCCTAGAAGGGGTGGAGAACAGCCTCCCCTCTTCCCCTTCCCCAATCTGCAGACAGAGCTGCAAGTGCTCCATTGAAGTGGATTCCCTTCTCTCTGCTTCCCTTTCTTCCCAACTGTTCTCACATCCCCTCCCTTGGGAAGCACCCCCCCCCAAGCCCCCATCTTTTCCCCTGACCAAGCCCCTGTTCTAACGGGAGCTGGATGTATCTGTGTCCAGACAGGGAGTGGCCCAGGGGGCGGTCTCAAGGGCTGGCCTTGGGTACATTCAGGTCCCAGCTCCTGATTCATTCATTCAGCTGACAGTTATTTCACTTGCTGGGCACCAGGCTCTGCTAGACATTGGGGATTCAGCGCTGAGCAAGGCAGATGCCCACAGAGCTCGGAATCTGATGGGGGAGGCTGGCAGGATCATGGGGAGGGGTCAGAGCACTGATTGAGGAGGAGGAGGAGGCCAGTGAAGGAGCCCAGAGAAGGCCGTGCGAAAGACCAACAAGGGCTCCCTTGGGAGAAGGCAGAACTTCCAGAGTGATTGTTTACAAACTAAGTCAGATCAGCTTCCCCTGCTAAAACCCTCCAGTGGCTTCCACTGTGCTTGGGCTAGAATCCCAGACTCTCTGGCCTCTTGGGACACTGCCCCACCAGCTTCCCTGACTTCCTGCCCCTTGCTGACTCTGCACCCAGCACCCTGGTCGCCTCGCTGTTGCTCTTCTCCAGCCACCTATTTCTCTTCTGGGCCTTTGCACTTTCTGTTCCCTCTGCCTGGAACACCCTTCCCCTGGTTGTTTCCCTTGCAGGCTTCTCTCCTCCCTCAGGTCTCAACTCTGATCCCCTTCTCAGTGAGGCCTCTCCTGACCTCCCCACGCTGAAATCTCTCCTTTCCTCTGAACTCTCTTGTCTCGATGGTTCTTACTTGTTCACCTTCTTGTTTTTCATATGTCTGCCCCATCAGGGACAGGAACCAGCTCTGTCTTGGGTCACCTCTATGTACAACAGGGCCTGGCACCAAGTAGGTGTTCAATGAGTGTTGAATGACTGAATGAAGGTGAGAAGAGCCACAGGATCAGAGTGAGCGAGCAGTCAGGTGAAAGGAGACTTTAGGGTATGGGAAGCACGCTCCCAGCGGTCGAAACAACCTGTGCAAAGGCTGCAAAGGCTGCGAGATAGGGTGGTAGCACTGGCGAAGTGAAGAGGGGCTGTGCCACTGGCATTGGAGGGTGCCAGGGAGGCAGTGTCCAGGGGACCTGGCCCCAGCTTCCGCACAGAGGGCGGACTGCGGTCCTGGGAAGAAAGGCTGAGGGCACATTCTCAGGTTCCTGGTCAGTGGGCCGGCAGCTGTGTCTTGGCCTGGCCCCAGGTCCTGAGTCCCCAGGGACTGAGCTCACTGAGGAGAAATGCAGTCCCCGGCCAAGGCAGCCAGCAGGGGAAGGGGAGGGGGCTCAAGCCCACCCCCACCACGTTGGGAACTGTGTGGCCACGGGGCGCAAGGCCGTGGGAATGGTTGCTCTGACTGTCCTGTCTCCTGGGGATCCAGATACCTTGGGCCAGTTCTGCCACCATGGATTGAGGGCAGCAGCAGGAACTTGGAGCAGGGACCCCACCTTCTGCCGAGTGGGTGCTTTGTAGATGTGTGCTTGTTCCTTTAGTCCCCATTCCCCCGTGCCATCCTTAGCCTGTGTTGTCACCAATACTATCTCGTCTCACTCTGCACTCAGTGCATCCAGGTTCCTTGATTGCTCCTTGTGACGAGGAGCTCAGCACCTCCTAGAGCATCCATTCCAGCAGAAAAGCGTGTCTCCGATTGTCCATGGGAGGAGCTGGCCTTCCCTGAGGGCCCTAGCTTTGTCCCTCAATCCCCAAACCTTTCTCTGGACCCACAGACCCCAAAAATGTTACTGAAGAAAATGATTTGGGCCCCCTGGTGCAGCTCTTCTGGACTGGGTACCCCAAATCCATCAGCCACTTCCTGCTTCATGCCCACCCCTGCCAGGGATTGCTGGGACCCTCAAGAAGCTTCATCCTCTGCCTGGCACCCATCGAGCCCCCAGTCTTTGGAGGGGGGATGAAGCACCCTAACCCCTTGAACAAGGCTGAGCTGAAGTAAAGGGCACTGGGAGAGCTCAGGGATGCGGAGGGGCTCGGCCTGGAGGTGGGGAGGGCTTCCCGGAGTGGGGCCCTTGAAGAATGAATAGGAGGTGACCAAGAACAGGAATAGGGGGAGGCAAGGCATTCCAGAAAGTGGGACCAGTGTGGGCAAAGGGATGGTGTGTGTGAGAAACAGCAGAGCAGTCCCTCTAACTAGAAGAAAAATGCATGTTTAGAGAGGATACATTTGCTGTGAGTTCCTGCTTGAGGAGGAAGCAAAAGGGTCATTCAGTCCAGTTGGGTGTCCCAGGCAGAAGAAAGAGCCCAGGCAAAGGCCAGGAGAACATGAGGCCTGCTGGATGCAGATGGGTCTTATTTTATGTTTTTTAGAGACAGGGTCTCACCCTGTCACCCAGGCTAGAGTGCAGTGGCATGATCACAGCTCATTGCAACCTTGAATTCCCAGGCTCAAGCAATCCTTCTGCCTCAGCCTCCTGAGTAACTAGGACTACAGATTCTTACCACCTCACCTGGCTAATTAAATTTTTTTTTTGCACATGTGGGGTCTTGCTATGTTGCCCAGGCTGGTCTCAAATTCCTGGGCTCAAGCGATCCTCCTGCCTTAGCCTCCCAAAGTTCTAGGATTACAGGCATGAGCTGCTATGCCGCCAGGGTGCAGGTGGAGTTTGACGCTGTGTGATGATAGGGGTTTTAATGGGGCTGGAGAAGGTGAGGCCCAACCCTGGAGGCCTGAAAGCTGGGCCGGTGGGGGGAACTTGGATTCCCTCCTGGGGAGACCGGCATGGGGGCGGGACTTGAGCTGAGCCTGCCCCATGGGCCTGTTGACTCAGCACAATCGCGGTGAGTCACTGCATGCCCTTTCTTATGCAACTTTTGTCTTTTTCTCTGCCCAACCCCTACCCCACCCCTGTACTCCGTATGGCCTAGAGTCACTGAGGCTCAGGTTCCAATCTCAACTCTTCCTCTAGAAGTTGTGCGGTTGTGCCCATAAGATGGGCAGATAGCTCCTCCCTCAAAGAGAAGGAAAGGACGGGAGTGACACTGCTTCCTCAGCTCCGGCCCCTCAGGGCTGGGCTTAGCTGCCAGCCTGGGGAGGGCCAGAGGTCATCACTGACCAGCCTGGGCAACATAGCAAGACCCTCCATCTTTACAAAAAATAAATCATCCTTGAAATCAAGGTGGGAAAAAAATAAATAAATAAGTTATAAGTAAATAAAAAATTTAAAAACTCATCCAAAATATCAGTGGGTGAATGGTGTAGCCATTCAATGAAATATTACTCAGCCATAAAAAGGAATGAAGCACTGGTCCCTGCCACAATGTGGATGAACCTCGAAGGCACGGTACTGAATGAAAGGGACCAGGCACAAAAGGCCACATACTGTATGATTCCATTTGTATGAAATGTCCAGGACAGGCAAATCTACAGAGACAGAAAGCAGATTACTGGTTGCCAGGGGCTGGGGGAAGAGGGGAGAATGGAAAGGGACTGCTAATGGGTTCAGGGTTTCCATCTGGGAAGATAAAGGTGTTCTGTAACTCAGTAGAGGTGATGGTTGCACAACACTGTGAATGTACTAAATGCTGCTGAATTGTACTCTTTAAAATAGGCAATCGTTAATTTTATGTTATGTGAATTTTACCGCCATTTAAAAATATCATCAATAAATGCCAACACCAGTGGGTGAAAGTTTAACAGGCACCAGGATATTCACACAGTGGGGAAACTTGGCCAACAGCACCTCAGTGATCAAAGCTGAACGCCACCAATGTTGGCAACTGACATCAGGTCCCTCCTGATAGGATGCACTGGGGAGGACCCGGCATCGCGTCTGGGGTTCTAGCCAAAGATGTACAACCTGAACTTGGCCACAAGGAACCAACACGCCAGCTGGCTGATGGACAGTCTTCAAAACAACTGACTTGGACTCTCCAAAAAATGTCATTGTCATGAAAGACAAGGAAGGGCTGAGGAACTGATTCAGATTAAAGGAGACCAAAAGACATGATGATTAGTTGCAACGTGTGATCCAGGAATTAGATCTTGGGCCAACAAACAAACATGTAGTAAAACATATCAGAGAACTTTAAATATGGACTGGGGTGAAAACTGTAGTATGTTTATGTAGGAGAATGCCCTTGTTCTTAGGGAACACACAGTGAACTACTGGGAGCAAAGGAACATCATATCTACAACTTGCTCTCAAATAGTTCAGCCAAAGAAATGGATATATATATGCATATTTCATATATGTATAATTATACAGCAAATGTGGCAAAGTGTGGGTGGTTGGAGAGTGGACAAAGGGCTTTTTGGTGGGGGGACAGAGTCTCCCTCTGTCACCCCAGGTAGAGTGCAGTGGCATCATCATAGCTCACTGCAACCTCAGACTCCTGGACTCAAGCGATCCTCCTGCCTCAGCCTCCCAAGTAGCTGGGACTACAAGCCTGTGCCACTGTGTCCAGCTAATTTTTTCTATTTTTAGCAGAGATGGGGTCTCACTCTTGCTCAGGCTGGTCTCAAACTGCTGACCTTAAGCAATCCTCCCACCTCAGGCTTCCAGAGTGCTAAGATTACAGGCCTGAGCCACTGCACCTGGCCTGAACAAAAGACTTATCCAAGTTGTTTGTGCTCTTCTGCAACTTTCTATGTTTAAAATTATTTCAAAATAAAAAGTTAAAAAATTGCCTGAAGATTTCTGGGGCATGCATGTGACTGTCTCCCACTCAGACAGATCTTCCACGTTCAGCCCCAGCATTCAGCTGCCTTGTGGGTGATCCCCTCGGACTCTGCACCTCACCCCTGCATCCAACCTAGCCAGATACCAGGATGTCAGCCTGGCCTGTGTCTCCTCCTTCTGACCCCTGGCTTGGTCACTTCTCTCATGACTCTGCCCCCTCATCTGGGAGCGGGACAGTCCCTCTCCTGGGATGTCTTTCCTCCAGTTCATCTTTCAGAGCTGAGACGCTGCAGCCTCCTCTGGGAAACTCTCTCTAGAAGGGGTGAGGTGTACCCCCAATCCCTAGAACAGAGACAGACATAGAGCTGAGACCTTAGTCATACTTGCTGAATACATGCGTGAACAAATAAATAACCCTCACAGGCAGAAGCCTCACCAGCTATGCTGTGCCCTTCCGTGACCCTGTAACTACATCTAGCCCAGCCCTGAGCCCTCTGTGTTGGGAGTCACTGTGCCAGATTTTTGCTCCCCAAGATTGGGGGTTTCTCCAGGGCTGGACTTGGGGTCCCCATCTGCCCACAGGGACAGAGGGGGCTGCAGGAAGGCATTGCAGCGCGACTGATCTGGGAAAAGGCAATTGATCAAACAGAGCGAGATTGGCTGAGTGACAAAGCTGTGTGGGGTACTGGGTTGGGCTGGGGGGCTACGGTGAATCTTTGAGGGTCGCACAGGGTAGTGAGGAGGAAGGGGGTTGCTTTCAGAGAGGGCTGAGAGTGAGAAGGGATGTGTGTGTGAGCACCCACAGACATGCACGAGACTCCCTAGTGTGTGTCCGAGCTCTGAGGCTGCAAAGACACCCTAGGCTTGGGGCCTGGCTGGGCCTGCGTTTTAGGTTTGCGCGTGTTTCAGATGTTCGAGTCCCCACGCAGTTTTGTGCATGGGTCTGCGTTTGTGCGTTGGTAGCTGTGTATTCATGAGCTTCTCCGGACTCGCCTGGCCTCAGTTTTGGGGGTTTCTGGGGGGATCTGTGTTTTTGTCCTGGCTCTGCACATGTATAGGAGGGTGGAGGTGTGGGGGCGTTCACGAAGCTGGGTGTGCCGCATCTCACCGCATGGCCGGCTTAGGTCTCCGAGGGTCCGAGGGTCCCAGGCTATGCAGGTGGAGGGTGGGCAGGGACCCCGGGAGGCCGGCGGGGGGCGGGGGCGCGCAGGGCCGGCCCCGGGGCGGGGCGAGCCGCCGAGGGCTGGGGGCGGGGCGGCCCGGCTGCCTCACTTCGGCGAAGTTGGCCGCGCGGAGGCTGGCCCCGGACGCGCCCGGAGCCCAGGGAAGGAGGGAGGAGGGAGGAGGGGAGGGTCGCGGCCGGCCGCCATGGGGCCGGGGGCCCGGGGCCGCCGCCGCCGCCGTCGCCCGATGTCGCAGCCGCTGCCACCGCCGCCTGTGCGGGCGCTGCCCCTGCTGCTGCTGCTAGCGGGGCCGGGGGCTGCAGGTGAGGGGCCGGGACCTGGCGGACGGGGCAGGGGCGGGGAAGTGGGAGCGCAGGAACCCCGAAGTCCAGGGCTGGGCGCGGGGTGGGGGGGCGGTCCTGGGAGCCAGGGATCAGAGTCGGGGCAGGAGCCGGGGGCTGCGTGCCAGTCCTGGGCGTCCCGGGGACTCAGAATGGGGAGGACCCCAGAGGCCCATGAGCGGTTGAGGCCGTAGAGGAAGGGGTCCAGGAGTCCGTGACTTGGACTCGAGGTTCGGGAATCCGAGACTCAAGATCGGGGGTGTACTAAGACTCCGGGGCTCGCCCCCATCCCACTCCCGCCTGGAGTCCTGGAAAGAGTACAGTTGGGACCCAAGTTCCCCTAAGCCAGAGACCCCCTTGCACAAAAGCGCCCCCCTCCCCCCGACACCCCGGGCGGGCTGGGCAGGGCGGGGGGCGGGGAGGGGGCGCGAAGTTCTCGGAGCTCAGAACTCGGAGAAAACTTCCCAGGCCGGAGCGCGGCAAGACCCGGAGCCGGATCCGGAGCTGGAGCCACATTGGTGTCCGCGCCCCCCCTACTCCCCCCACTGCAGTCCTGCTCGCTCCTCGGGCGGCAGGAACTAGGCGGCCCTGGGACCCCGCCCCAAGGCGGGGAGGGGAAGGGGCGAGGGCCCACGTGCTCCCCTCCGGCTCGAGCGCCCCCTCCCCGACGCCCGAGCCCCTCCCCAGCCGGCCGGGGGGCCTCCCGCCCCTCCTCTCCTCTCTCCCCTCCCCCGCTCAGGACAATGGCCGCGCCGTCTAGACACCCCCTCCCCCCGGCCGGCCTCGCGCTTTCTTTGCCAGACAAAGCGGGACCTGCGGACCCGCGGCGGGCTGGAGCTGGGGCTGCGGGGGCGCCCCCACCGCAGCCACTGGAGGCCTGGTTGGCGGGGGAGGGGCGCGGGCCGAGGGCCCTGGCCAGGGGTCCTGGGCGCTGCTCTGCGGCTCCGCTCTGGGCGGGGGGGGTTGCGGGAGGGAACAACCTCCCCAGCCCAGCCCCAGCCAGGCCCGACGAGGCAGGATTGGGCAGTAGCGGCCGCCCGCGCGGGGCCAGCACATACACACATGGCCTGTCACACACTCGCTGGCACACACAGCTCTGGGTCGCACAAATACAGAGATGCAAACGTGCACGCACACACAGACACAGCTCGCAGGCCGACGTGCATACCTGGCTCGCACAAGACACACCCAGTCGCACACAGCTCACACATTGACGTGCAGGCACACAATCAAATATGACCACACATCATGTGCATCTCTAGCCCAAGGCCTGGGACACACGCTGCCTGTACACACTCGGACACCCATAGACACAGATTCCGGGACATGCCTACTCCTAGCTCACACGTGCAGACAGGCACATCCAACCTATACACACCCACCAGTGCACACACAGGTCACACACAAAGACACAGAGCCGTATACCCAGATACACAGTTCACATATGTGGACACACAGCACACGCAGCCTGCACACATACAGAACACACATCTGTCCACCCACTGCATAGGCATGCAGTTCAGACACAAACAGGCACACTCACAGTGACATGCATGTACAGACTCATATTTAGCTGCACAGGGACACAACAGATGCATGCCCAAGTCCACAGGAAGAATGACGCTGGCACACACATGAGTACATAGCCCATGGCACGCATCCCCCTGTGTGTAGAGGACAGTGTCCTTCCTGTCCACGTGTCCCATGGGGAAGGGGATACATGCCACGTGGGCCCATTCTCATGTTCAGTTCAACTCATCTGTCTCTCACTGTCTCTCCTTGCTATCTCTCTCTCTCTCCCTGCCCTTCTCTGTCTCCTTCTCTCTTTCTACCTGCTTCTAGTTTCTTCTTTTATGTCTGTCTGTCTCTGTTTTTCTCAATTTCCCTCCCTCTTACCATCTTTCTCTCTGACACACACAGACACACACATGCACACACTGTGGCTCCACACCTGGCCGCAAACACACAATTCTCCACCAACTCAGACCCAGCCACACCCCTGGCCTGTCTGGCAGGACAGTTAGACTCTGCCACACCCCAGAGGGACACAGCTCTCAGGGATGGCAGTGCTGGACAGGGCAGCACATGTCTTGGGCCAGCTCCCCTCCCTTCCACACACACACACCGTATCCTGCCACAGCCAGCGCTGGCGGCCCCTGGAAATTCCGTGCTCACTCGTGGGTACATGCCTTGGCCCCTCTCCCAAGAGCCTGCCCAGCTGAAGTAGGTGCCCGACATCAGGGGAAAGAAGACCCATGACCCCAGGATTCTCTGTCCTTGCCCCGGACCATCCTATAACACTCAGCACCCTCATTTTCTACCTTGGCATCCCCCCATTCTATACATCTTAGCTCAGGCAGCTGGGCAGCTTCCCGAGCCCCCACATCTGGCACAAGTCAGCCCCTCCTCCTGCCCGCCCCTGCCTTGTGGTTCCCAGGACTCGAGCTGGCAGGGACAGCTGCAGCCCCAACAGCTGGGCCTGGGGTGGGGGGCCGTGGGAACCGTGGATGAGGGGGCTCCTTGCACCCGCAGAGACACCCCAGCCCAGTGCAGCTGTTGCCTGGTGGAGTGAGGGAGGGGGTCTGCCACTCCAGGCTGGGGTTCCTGGGTGCCTGGCTGAACCCCCACCCCCACCTTCCTTCACCCCCTCCACCCGCAGCCCCCCCTTGCCTGGACGGAAGCCCGTGTGCAAATGGAGGCCGTTGCACCCAGCTGCCCTCCCGGGAGGCTGCCTGCCTGTGAGTGCCTGGCTCAGAGCCATCAGTGGGCCCTGTGTGGGGAGGCGGTTTGTCTTCCTCTGCCTCTGCGTCCACCACGGTGCCTTTACCACTCTTCCTACATGTGTGTGGCTTGGGCAGCCTCTCGTGTTTCCCCATCGGAAATTGAGCAGGAGCTCTGGAGTCTGCCTGGCCTGGGTTCAGATCCCATGTCATGTTGCTGACTGGCTGAGAATTAAACCCTTTAAGTCTCAGTGTCCTGGTCTGGAAAATGGGTCCAGGAATCCCAGCTTCACAGAGTTCTTGGCCACCTGAAGTCACGTGTTAAACCCCTGATGAGGCAGGTATTAATTATTCAATCAACAAACCTTCAGGGACTGATGGCAGTGGGTTGGCAGGGGTTAGGACACCGTCCACATCCTCCTATATCTCAACATTTGGGCAGGGGGCCACAGGAGGCCTGTAATACAGTCCTGCTCTGCCACTTTCTTGCTGTGTGACCTTGGGCTACTTACTTCCCCTCTCTGAACCTTGCCGCATCTGTGTTTTTTGTTTTGTTTTTTTGAGATAGAGTCTCGCTTTGTTGCCCGGGCTAGAGTGAGTGCTGTGGCGTCAGCCTAGCTCACAGCAACCTCAAACTCCTGGGCTTAAACGATCCTACTGCCTCAGCCTCTTGAGTAGCTGGGACTACAGGCATGCGCCACCATGCCCGGCTAATTTTTTGTATATATATATTTTAGTTGTCCATATAATTTCTATCTATTTTTAGTAGAGACTGGATCTCGCTCTTGCTCAGGCTGGTCTCGAACTCCTGAGCTCAAACAATCCACCCGCCTCAGCCTCCCAGAGTGCTAGGATTACAGGCGTGAGCCACCGCTCCCAGCCCCAGCCTCAGTTTTTGCATCTGGAAAATGGGGCGGTAAGAACTTCTCCTATGGGATTATAAAGATTAAATGAGACTCTTCGTATGACATACTCAGCTGCTCAGTATATATTAAGTGCTCAATACATAGTATTATTTGGTGGGACACAGGAAATAGGATCTATGCGGGGGAACCTCTCAAGGTTATGGGAACTGCTTGACTCCTTTTATGCTATAATTAGTAATAGCAGTTCACTCAGCAGCCATTAATTGATTCATTAGTGTATTCATTTATTCAACATCATATGTGCCAGACACTGGGTGAGGCCCAAGCTGGGTAGGTCTGGGGTGACTCTAGACCCAAAGGAGCCCCTTTGAAGTTAACACACAGGCACGCACTTTGGCTGGAGCCCCACGTGGGCTCACCTGTGTGGAAGGCTCAGCCTGGCTAAGGGGGCATTCCTAGGAGTTGGGGGGTCTGAGATGGTGGGCTGGGGGAAAGGGTGACCTTACCTGGAGCCACTCACCTGGGAGGCTGAGCCCTGGGGCCGGGCGCCTGCGCAGTCCGTCTCCGAGCCTGGAATACTGCCGACAGGTGAATGCGCCCGTGGCTGCCCCGCCCCCCCAACAGGTGAATCACTGGCATGCGCGGCGCCCGGAGCCGGGATCGCCCGGAGTGGAGCGGGCTCAGTCCCCAGAGCTGGGCTGTGGGAACCGCTCCCTACGCCCCACCCCTTCCCAACCTCTTTCAAGGTCTCAAATATTCATGTCCTTTCAAGGATGCCTCAAACTGTCACCCCACACCTATGGACCCCTCCAAGTCTCCCCCCAAGTAGGCTCTGAGTTCTCGTCTCTGTCTTCTAGTCCTCGCCTCCCCCGCTGCACACCCCCCCAACTCTGCGTTCTCCCCTCCGTCTCCCCCAAAGATCGGGCCGTGGGGCGGGGCGCGGGCTGAGGCTGGAACCGGCCCGACCGGTCGGCGGGGGCGCCAGGCGCGGAGCGTGGGAACCCGCCCGGGGCGTCTGGAGGGGGCCGCGCGGATCGCGCCCTGCCTGGCGGTGGGACCCGCGATCCTCCGCGCCCGGCACGGCGCGCCCCCTCCCGGCGCGGTCGCGGCCGCGGTCGTCGCCCTGCGGGCTTTGGGGAGAGCGCTGGGAGCTGGCTACCCCCTCTAACGCCGCGCGCACCCGTGCTCGGCCGTGCCCCGACCTGTTCCGCTGGGGGCCAGGGTGGAGGCGGGAGGAGGGCGATCTTGTGATTGACGCTAAAGACTGAGTCACCTGCTTGAGTTCAGTCCCAGGGGTTTAGGAGAAGCAGGAGGGAGGGGACCGGCCCGAGGGGCGGGGGATGGGGGACGGAGGGTGGGATGAAGGTTGGCAGCGTCGGGGGCGGAGCCTGGACCCTCTCGCTTCTCCAAGCCCCTCCCTCCGACCCCGCCAGTGCCCCCTGGAGATATCCAATCTTAAGACCAACCCCTGCAAATCTCATTTCTCCCACACTCAAAGGCTGCCTTGGTGGGCTTGGGGAGGGAGCTGTCGGTTGAAGGACCACCCTCCAAGGTAAGAGCACCAACGGTGGTGCCCTCTCCAGCCCCCAACCCCGCATGGGAGGCCATACGTGTCCCAGGGATTGTGGAAGTCCTCGCGTCTGTCCATGTGAGCCGGAGGTCCCCGTATCCACGTGGGAGACCGTGGGTTGTGCCTTGAGTGCTTGCCAGCCCAATAGGTCCAGTTGGTGTGCCCTTCTGTGTGCAACTGGGTGATTGTCTCTGAGAGTCTGAGACTTTTCATTTGATGTTCCCTCTGCCTGGAATGCTCTTCCCCACACATAGCCTCATGGCCCCCTCCTCACTTTCTTCTGTCTATGAAAATATAATACCCAGCTCTTCTCCCCAACCTCCTTCACTCTGTTCCTCCTGGCTTGTATGTTAGTTTTCTGTGGCTGCTGTGACAAATTGTCTGGTGTTAAGAATAGGAATTTACCGGCTTGCAATTCTGGAGGCTGGAAGTCTAAAATCAAGGTGTGGGCAGAGCCTCTCCAAAGGCTACAGGGGAGAAACCTTCATTACCTCTTCCCGCTTCTGGTGGCTCTAGGTGTTCCTTGGCTTGTCTGTCTCTTATAAGGACACTTGTCGTTGGATTTAGGGCCCACCTGGATGAGCCAGGATGATCTCATAGTGACAATCCTTTACATCTGCAAAGATCCTTTTTCTAAATAAGGTCATAGTCACAGGTTCTGGGACATGGATGTGATTTTTTGGAGGCTGCCACCCAACTCACCCCACCCTTCATGGTCCCCTGTGCATCTCACCGCCCACTGTTGGCATGTTGTATGTTAATTTGTCATTTGTGTATGTTCTCTTTGCCTGGACCTGGCTATGCAGATCCAGAGGGTAGAGACCACGTTTATTGTGTTTGCTGCTATATTCCTATTGCTTGGCATATAGTAGGTGCTCAGTAAATAGCCATTGCATGAATGAATGTGTGTGTTTGCTGTTTTTTGTTTGTTTGTTTTTTCCTGTGTGTTTCTTGCCTGCCTTGTGTGTGTCTCTGTGTCTGGGGACATCTTGCCCTGTGCTGCCTGCACCAATCCATCTCTGTCCACAGGTGCCCACCAGGCTGGGTGGGTGAGCGGTGTCAGTTGGAAGACCCCTGCCACTCGGGCCCCTGTGCTGGCCGTGGCGTCTGCCAGAGCTCAGTGGTGGCAGGCGCTGCCCGTTTCTCCTGCCGCTGCCCCCGTGGCTTCCGAGGTGAGAGGGCAGAGCCTGGAGGGGAGCCCAAGGCAGGCAAGGTGTGGTCAGTCCCAAGCTCACCCTGTCCTGGCCCCTACAGGCCCTGACTGCTCCCTGCCGGATCCCTGCCTCAGCAGCCCTTGTGCGCATGGTGCCCGGTGCTCAGTGGGGGCTGATGGCCGCTTCAGCTGCTCCTGCCCGCCTGGCTACCAGGGCCGCAGCTGCCGAAGCGACGTAGATGAGTGCCGGGTGGGCGGGCCCTGCCGCCACGGTGGCACCTGCCTCAACACGCCTGGTTCCTTCCGCTGCCAGTGCCCAGCTGGCTACGCAGGGCCACTGTGTGAGAGCCCCGAAGCGCCATGTGCTCCTTCTCCATGCCGTAATGGGGGAACCTGTAGACAGAGTGGCGACCTCACCTATGATTGCGCCTGTCTTCCTGGTGAGTGAACTGTGCTCAGGTGGGTTTGGGGCGGGGCGGGGCGCGGCAGCCTGGCAGTGACTATCTTCCTCCCGCCTCTTCCTGTGCTAGGGTTTGAGGGCCAGAACTGCGAAGTGAATGTGGACGACTGTCCAGGACACCGGTGTCTCAATGGGGGGACATGTGTGGATGGTGTCAACACCTACAACTGCCAGTGTCCTCCTGAGTGGACAGGTGGGCATGGGAGCTGAAGGGGGCTGGGTGGCAGACCTTGGGTGGCCATGCAGCAGGTGGCTGAACTGGTGCATCTGTGTGCCACAGGCCAATTCTGCACGGAGGACGTGGACGAGTGTCAGCTGCAGCCAAATGCCTGCCACAATGGAGGCACCTGCTTCAACACGCTGGGTGGCCACAGCTGCGTGTGTGTCAATGGCTGGACAGGCGAGAGCTGCAGTCAGAATATCGATGACTGTGCCACGGCTGTGTGCTTCCATGGGGCCACCTGCCATGACCGAGTGGCCTCCTTCTACTGTGCCTGCCCCATGGGCAAGACTGGTGAGTGGCTATTTTCCCTGTAGGCAGCAGGGAGCCATTGATAGTTATTGAGTAGGGGCAATGATAACTTGATAACTTGAATGTTAGAAAGATTAGGCTGGAGACTGGATTTAGGGTGAAGGGGAAACCTGGGAGAGGCCTGGGAGGAGGCTGACATGTGGTCTAGGGCAGAAGTCATGGGAGCTCCTGGGAAGTGTAACCTAGAAAGAAAGGGGACCTTTGCAAGTGGCAATGGTCAGAGGAGGTGTTTAGGAAGGGGACTTGGAAATGGAAGGAGGGCATGCCCAGCAGTGGGTACTGCAGGAGTGAAGGCTTGAGGGTGGGGCCCTTTTATAATCAAAAAAAGAGTCAATAGATTTTAAAACCATATGTGGATGTTTGCAATTTATTTTCAAATAGTTCACACACACAAAAAAAGATTGATAGATTAAACTAATAATAGTTGAATCTAGGTGGCAGGTAGGCCAGGTGCAGTGTCTCATGCCTGTAATCCTAGCACTCTGGGAGGCTAAGGAGGGAGGATTGCTCAAGGCCAGAAGTTTGAGACCAACCTGAGCAACACAGTGAGACCATATCTCTACAAAAAATAGAAGAATTAGCTGGGCATTATGGCACACCTGTAGTCCCAGCTATTGGGGAGGCTGAGGCAGGAGGATCACTTGAGCTCAGGAGCTGGAGGCTGCAGTGAGCTATGATCGTGCCACTGCAAATCACAACATGTGCGGGGTGTGGGACCTTTGGGCACAGCTGAGGGTTTGTCCATGACCTCTGCCTACCACTTCCCAGGCCTTCTGTGTCACCTTGATGATGCTTGTGTCAGCAACCCCTGTCATGAGGATGCTATCTGCGACACAAACCCGGTGAATGGCCGGGCCATCTGCACCTGTCCACCAGGTTTCACAGGCGGAGCATGTGACCAAGATGTGGATGAGTGCTCCATTGGTGAGGGGGGCGCCACCATCCAGGGATGAGGGGAGCAGCAGGGCCTCGGCCGGCCACACCCACACCGACTGTGTCTTGTCCTGCAGGCGCCAACCCGTGTGAGCACCTGGGCCGGTGCGTGAACACACAGGGCTCCTTCCTGTGCCAGTGTGGCCGCGGCTACACTGGCCCACGCTGTGAGACCGACGTCAACGAGTGCCTGTCGGGGCCCTGCCGCAACCAGGCCACGTGTCTCGACCGAATAGGCCAGTTCACCTGCATCTGCATGTCAGGTGCGTGGTGGGCGTGGCCGGGGCAGGTCCTGAGAGAAGCCCCACCAGGGACATGGGGCGGGGAGGAGGATAGGGTGGAATTTAAATTTGTAGTGGGACCCTTAGGGACTGAAGCCCGGGATGACGTGGGGGGCAGGGTCAGGGCAGAATCCTGTGTGAGGTGTGGTCAAATGGAGTCATTGGAACCTCAGATGGGCTGGGAGGGAGTCTGGGCCTCAGGACCCACTTGGGGAAGGGGGGTTAGGATGGCGGGGGTGTCGTGGGGTTAAGGTGGAGACTGCAACTTCCCGCTAAGGCTGGGTTGGACTTGAGGTAGGGCACAAGGTTATGGTGGGCCCTGGGGCTTGGGGATGACGGCAGGGCATAGTCCGTGGAATGGGGAAAGAAGGTGATTTGAAGGCCCATAGAGTCTAGTCTCACGAGCCTTGGACCAGTTGGAACCAGAGCTGGCTGAGTGTCCAGGCTGTGGCTGAAAACTGCCTCTGGGGGTGGGGCCAAGGCTGTCTATGAGTCGGAAGGGGAGTACCTTCCCCGTGGAGCCCCCTTCAGACCGGAGGGTGGCATCCCACCTCCCCTAATCCCTCTCCTCTGCCCCCAGGCTTCACAGGAACCTATTGCGAGGTGGACATCGATGAGTGTCAGAGTAGCCCGTGTGTCAACGGCGGCGTCTGCAAGGACCGAGTCAACGGCTTCAGCTGCACCTGCCCGTCGGGTGAGGACCCTGGGACAGGGGCCCTTAAGACGTGTCTGTGCAGATTCCAGAGTGGAACCCTATAAGACCATACTCGCGGATAACTTATAATAGAAATCATGTTATGAAAAACACTGAAATTAATGTAAATGCAAGTAAATGGGTTTTCCCACCCAAACAAGGCAGGGCTGGTGAGGGGTGACTGCTCTGACCCTATCTGGGCCTGTAGTCATCCCACTCCCCACCCCAGGCTTCAGCGGGTCCACGTGTCAGCTGGACGTGGATGAATGCGCTAGCACGCCCTGCAGGAACGGTGCCAAGTGCGTGGACCAGCCCGATGGCTACGAATGCCGCTGCGCGGAGGGTGAGGCTGGTTGATAATAGCCCAACCAGAATCTGGAGGCGGGGCTAGTGCAGGACAGGGGGAGTGCTGGGGGCGGGGCTGCAGCAAGACAGGACTCAGACAGGGCCAATGACAGAGCCTGAGGGTGGAGCCAATGATGGATCTAAGATATGGGTGGGGCCAAAGGGTCTGGCTAGGTGGTTAACTGGAGGGAGCAGGCCTAATCCCCACTTCCTTCCCCAAGCACCTCCTAGGTGTTCCCATCGCCAGTCAAGGGCAGGGCAAGGCTGATTGGGTAAGGACTGGAGGCGGGGCCAGGGCCAGGGGTGGGATTTCACTGTTGGGAGAGTCTTGGCCACAGGTGAGTCCTGGAATTCGGAGCTGGATGTTAGTGGAGGCAAGCTAGGGGCGGGGCCTGAATTGAGCCCGCCTCCTGATGGGCAGGGCCTGAGAGAGAGCAGAGGCAGGCTTGGGCCATGGCCACAGCTATGGGCAGGCCCTTGGCAAGTGGGTGGAGCCTGACCCTCTGGCCCTCGCAGGCTTTGAGGGCACACTGTGTGAGCGCAACGTGGACGACTGCTCTCCGGACCCATGCCACCACGGTCGCTGCGTGGATGGCATTGCCAGCTTCTCATGTGCCTGTGACCCAGGCTACACGGGCACACGCTGTGAGAGCCAGGTGGATGAGTGCCGTAGTCAGCCCTGTCGTCATGGGGGCAAATGCCTAGACCTGGTGGACAAATACCTTTGCCGCTGTCCTTCCGGCACCACAGGTGGGTCTGGGGGCTGGGGCAGGAACAGCACGCCTGGAGGGGGACACAGGGTTTGGGAATGACGGGGCACAGTGGTGGCTACTCCTTGCCATGTTCCCCTCCCCCAGGTGTGAACTGCGAGGTGAACATCGATGATTGTGCCAGTAACCCCTGCACCTTTGGGGTCTGCCGTGACGGCATCAACCGCTATGACTGTGTCTGCCAGCCTGGCTTCACAGGTGGGCAAGCGGCTGCCATGGAGAGGGGGTCCTTATAGAATGGGGGTGAAGTCACCCATCTCTGATGATTGAGTGTTGCCGTTATCTTTGCACATTCTTTTCCAACGAGAGTGTCCATGCTTGGCCCTGAGGTTGTGCTCTCTCAGCACGTGGGCATGAGATTGTCTCCATTTTCGCTCAAGATTATTCTAGAGTGTAGATGGTGTCAATGGTGTTAAAGTAATCCTTGGTGGAAATGAAAGTGACTGCATGTAAATTTGGGGACCGGGTTGATCTGGGGCATGGCAGCTCCTGGTTGAGGAGGTGGCTGTCCTAGTTTGCATACGAGCTGACGCGTTATGAGAAAGAAGTTGTCCTTGCTCAGGTGTGTAGATGTGCTAAATGGGGTTAGGTTGTCCCTCCCCAGTTGGCTCCACCGCCCTTGTCCTGGGACGACGTTGCCTGTGTGCTCCCCAGGGCCCCTTTGTAACGTGGAGATCAATGAGTGTGTGTCCAGCCCGTGCGGCGAGGGAGGCTCCTGTGTGGATGGAGAAAATGGCTTCCGCTGCCTCTGCCCGCCCGGCTCCTTGCCCCCGCTCTGCCTCCCCACGAGCCATCCCTGTGCCCATGAGCCCTGCAGTCATGGAGTCTGCCACGATGCACCCGGCGGGTGAGGCCCCTCCTCAACTTCTGACAACGTGTCCCTCTCCCTGGCCCACCTGCCAGCCCTGACTGCCTCCCCTGCCAGGTTCCGCTGTGTGTGTGAGCCTGGCTGGAGTGGCCCCCGTTGCAGCCAGAGCCTGGCCCGAGACGCTTGTGAGTCCCAGCCCTGCCGGGCCGGTGGCACCTGCACCAGCGATGGAGTGGGCTTCCGCTGCACCTGTCCCCCTGGTGTCCAGGGTGTGTGCCCCATCTTCCCTCCCCAGGCCTCCTGGCACTCGTGTCCTTCTCATTTCCTTTCTACTCTGCTCTTTATTTTTCCTCCTTGTCCCCAAGAGCTTGGGAGGTGGGGATGAAGGTGGATACCCTGGAGGGAGATGGGGATGGGGAGTCCCTCAAGGCTGTCTCACTCTGCCTGCTCTCCCCACAGGACGTCAGTGTGAGCTGTTGTCCCCATGTGCCCTGAACCCCTGTGAGCATGGGGGCCACTGTGAGTCTGCCCCTGGGCAGCTGACTGTCTGCTCCTGCCCCCCTGGCTGGCAAGGTACACCAGCTGCTTCTTCTGCCTCCTTCTTTTCACCTGTTTTGCTCCCTGTCCCATACTGAGTGATGCTGGGGACCCAGAGAGGGACTCACCCCCAGCTCTGCCTTTGACAGGAGCTTCCTTCTGGGAAAGGACAGAGCTGGACACAGACACTTGTAGCCCATGTGTGCCAGCTCTGGGGAAGAGGAAAGGATGTGGGGTCGGGGATGCTAGGACTGAGGCTGAGGGTTTGGGGACAACTTCCTGGAGGAACAGTCCATGCATTCACCACCCACTGAGACGGGGAAGAGGAAGTTCTGGAAAAGCACATGCAAAATGCCCAGAAGCAAATGACAGCATGGCTTGTTTTTGCCTTTGCACATGTTGGTCTGCAGGTTCTTCCAGAGTGCTAGGTCCCTCAGACCCTGTCCTGCACCCTCTAACCCTAGGTGTTACCTTGTTCCTCACCCCCAGGCCCACGATGCCAGCAGGATGTAGATGAGTGTGCTGGCCCCTCACCCTGTGGCTCCCATGGTACCTGCACCAACCTGGCAGGGAGTTTCAGCTGTACCTGCCATGGGGGATACACTGGCCCTTCCTGCGATCAGGACATCAATGACTGTGACCCCAGTAAGTGCAGGGGAGCTCTTGGGGGGGGGGTGCTGCTCTAGGGAACACATTCTCCAAGCTTGAACTATGTGCCAGCACTGCGTTTTCATTTCCTCTTCACAGCTCTCTTACGTTTCCCATTTTATTCATATGCAAACTGAGGCTCAAGGAGGTTAAGTGACTTGTCCAAGGTCATGCCATGAGTAAGGGGATGAGCTGGGCTTGGAGCATAGATCTGTCTGGCTCTGAAGCCTATGTACTGTCTCTGAGAGCAAATGAGTTAAGATTGTGTGCAAAGTATGAGATAAAAGGCCCCAAGACAATTCTCCAGGAACGGGTCTGATAGACAAATAACACAAGCCACATATTCAATTTTAAGTTTTCTAGTGGCCACACTAAAAAATAAAAAACAGGTGATATTACATTTAATATATTTAAAATTTAATTTATGAAATAGAAAATAACCTATTTTATTTAACTCAATATATAAAAATATCATTTCAACATGTAATCAATATAAAAATTATTAATTAATGAGATTTAAAGATTTATTTATTTATTTTGTCATTTCTTTAGAGATGGGGTTTTGCTTTGTCACCCAGGCTGGAGTGCAGTGGTGCCATCATAGGTCACTGCAGCCTCTAACTCCCAGGCTCAGGTGATCCTCCCACCTCAGCCTTCCTAGCAGCTAGGACCACAGGCATGTGCCACCATGCCCAGCCTCAATTCAGTCACAATTTCAAGGGCTCAATAGCCACGTGTGTCTAGTGGCCACTGTACTGGCCAGCACAGGTCTGTGCATGGCTCAGGAATTAGACGAGGCACAACTAGCAGCATCTGCTTGGCAGCTCAAAGGAACCTTTTTGTTCTTCCAACACTCTTCGTCTTCCACATAGCTGAGGTTTCCTGATAGGGGAGGCGGTAAAGCCACAGAAGAGGACAGAATTTGATCCCTGTGACTATAGTGTCCCCTCCCAATTGAACTTGGTTTCCTCCTGAGCTCCACTCTATGTAAGGCGTATCTGAGTCAGGCTGGGCTGATGGGCTGACCACCTTCCTCCTGCCCGCAGACCCCTGCCTCAATGGCGGCTCGTGTCAGGACGGCGTGGGCTCCTTCTCGTGCTCCTGCCTCCCTGGTTTCGCTGGCCCACGCTGTGCTCGCGACGTGGACGAGTGTCTTAGCAGCCCCTGCGGCCCGGGCACGTGCACTGACCACGTGGCCTCCTTCGCCTGCACCTGCCCGCCCGGCTATGGAGGCTTCCACTGCGAGCAGGACCTGCCCGACTGCAGCCCCAGGTGGGCGGGGCCTCTATTCCTATGGGGCCTGGGAAGGAGTGGGGGGGAGAAGAAGGGGAGGGGGTCCTTGGTTTGGCACCCACTTCAGGACTCTGATGACAGATGGGGCTTGGAAGTCACTTTAGAGGGGGCGGAGCCTCCACTTGGCTCCCACCTTAGTACTGAAGTACCCGGGCGTAAGGGTCGGAGAGTGGGAGGTCCCCAATGCTACTAGGACCAAGGAGGGACAGCCAGGGCGGGGCCTGGGAGGGGGCGGGGCCTGACCCACCCTCCCCTGTATTCGCCTTCCCCTCCCCACCCCAGCTCCTGCTTCAATGGCGGGACCTGCGTGGATGGCGTGAACTCGTTCAGCTGCCTGTGCCGCCCTGGCTACACCGGCGCCCACTGCCAGTACGAGGCCGACCCCTGCCTCTCGCGGCCCTGCCTGCACGGGGGCCTCTGCAGCGCCGCCCACCCTGGCTTCCGCTGCGCCTGCCCCGAGGGCTTCATTGGCACCCAGTGCCAGGTGGGCGGAGTGACTGGGGCTCTGGGGGAGGAGCCTGGAGGGTGGCGGCGCCTGCCCGGGACCGGAATGAGACACCGAAGGCTTCCCCTCCAGACGCTGGTGGACTGGTGCAGCAGCGCAACCTGTCAGAACGGAGGTCACTGTGTCCAGACCGGGGCCTACTGCCTTTGCCCTCTGGGGTGGGGCGGCCGCCTCTGTGACATCCGAAGCCTGCCCTGCAGGGAGGCCGCAGCCCAAATAGGTGAGGGGGTGGGGGGTGAATGGCCCGGTGTGAGGGGCTCCCGGAGGGGGAGTGTGCATGTACCTCCTGCTGGTGTGAGCTTCATGAGGGTGTTCACAGAGCATATGGGCGTGGTGGCGTGGGTGGCTGAGTGTGTGTGACCATGTGACAACTGGCCAGGATGGCGTGTGTGTCTGTCACCATGAGACAGCTGGAATGGTGAGTGCAATGCGGTGTGTGACTGATCTGGTGTAAGCATCAAAGGCGTGTGTATGTGTCGGGTGACTGAGATTCTGCCAGCTGGAAGCGTGTGTGTCAATACAGTGGAGTGTGGGTGAGCTCCTGGGGACTGATGCCAGCAGGGATGGTGGGTGATGTGCGTGATGTGGGCAGAAAGGGGTGTGTGGCTTCCTCTGTGCCTGATGCCACTCTCCTCTTTGCAGGGGTGCGGTTGGAACAGCTGTGTCAGGCGGGTGGGCAGTGCGTGGATGAGGACAACTCCCACTACTGCGTGTGCCCAGAGGGCCGTACAGGTAGCCACTGTGAGCAGGAGGTGGACCCCTGCTTGGCCCAGCCCTGCCAGCATGGGGGCACCTGCCGTGGCTACATGGGGGGCTATGTGTGTGAGGTAAGGGGGTGCCCCCCAGGGAGAGGGAAGAGGAGCTTGTCATGCTTGAGTGCATCTGGGCACATGTTTCTGTGTGTCTGTGGGTATGTCTCTCTTTAGACATGTCTGGGTTTTTGCTTTTGTGACTCTGGATATACCTTCATGGGTGTTACTTTGGGTAGATATGGTTTGTGTCTGTCTGGGTTGGGTGTGCCTCTGTCCTCTGTTATTTCCAGGGCATATATATATATATATATATATATATGGGTCTCTGTGTGTGTCTGAGTGTACATCCCTGGTTGTGTGTGTCTTGGGGTGGATATCTGGGTGTTTTTCCTGTGTGTTGGCATGTGTGTGTCCCTCGGCATTGGGTGTGTCTGAGTGTATGTGTCCTGCACACGGGGCATCTCTTGGTGTGTTGAATGTGTGTGCCCTTTCGTGCTGGGGTTCTCTGTGTCTTCATGGGGTGGGTCCAGGTGTGTCTGTGTCCCTCTGAGCTGATTGGATCCCTCTCTCGCCCCACTGAAGTGTCCGGCTGGCTACACTGGTGATGACTGTGAGGACGATGTGGACGAGTGTGCCTCTCAGCCCTGCCAGCATGGGGGCTCCTGCATTGACCTCGTGGCTCGATATCTCTGCTCCTGTCCCCCTGGGACGCTGGGTATGCCAGGGTCAGGGTTGGGAGACAGGCTGGGATCCTGAATCTTCACCTCTCCTGACTACTCCCCCTTCCTTGCCCCAGGCGTGCTCTGTGAGATTAATGAGGATGACTGTGGCCCAGGTCCACCCCTGGACTCAGGCCCCCGTTGCCTACACAATGGCACCTGCGTGGACCTGGTGGGCGGCTTCCGCTGCACCTGTCCCCCGGGATACACGGGTTTGCGCTGTGAGGCGGACATCAATGAGTGTCGCTCAGGTGCCTGCCACGCAGCACACACCCGGGACTGCCTGCAGGACCCAGGTGGGGGTTTCCGCTGCCTTTGCCATGCCGGTTTCACAGGTAAGCCTGGGAGAGGGGGCTGGCTTGGGACTCTGTCTGCAGGTCTTCCACTGGGATTGATCCACCTGCTCCTGCACGATCAGGTCCCCGCTGTCAGACCACCCTGTCTCCCTGTGAGTCCCAGCCATGCCAGCATGGAGGCCAGTGCCGTCCCAGCCCAGGCCCTGGGGGTGGGCTGACCTTTGCTTGCCACTGTGTCCCGGTAGGTATGAGTGGCGCCCTGTAGGGGAGGAGTGGGCGCCTGGTCTCCGGGGAGGATAAGGCTTTAGAGGGGAAGAGGTAGAAGAGGAAGGGGTTCCTGGGAAATGCCGAAATTACTGGGATGTTTGAGGGGAAAGAGGCCGAGTTTGGCATTTGGGGGCGTGGCCTCCCGGGGAAGGCGGGGCTTATCTGCCAGGTGGGGCCTCCAGAGGAAGGGGGAGAGGTGGAGCGGAACTTGGGGAGCTTGGGGACTTAACCTTCCCAAGTGTTGACACCTCATTTTCCTTCTCTCTACTCCACCCTTCCTCCTTTCCCCCATTTTTCCGTTTCTTTTCCTCCTTCCCTCCCCTGCCCCTCCCCCCTCTTTTCCCTGTCTCCCACCGACCCGCAGCCATTCTGGGGTCCGCGTTGCGAGCGGGTGGCGCGCTCCTGCCGGGAGCTGCAGTGCCCGGTCGGCGTCCCTTGCCAGCAGACGGCTCGCGGGCCGCGCTGCGCCTGCCCCCCAGGGTTGTCCGGGCCCTCCTGCCGTGGCACCAGGGGGTCGCCACCCCTGGTCGCCAACGCCAGCTGCGCGGCCGCCCCCTGTCTCCACGGGGGCACCTGCCGCCCCGCGCCACTTGTGCCCTTCCGCTGTGCCTGCGCGCCGGGCTGGACCGGGCCACGCTGCGAGGCGCCCGCCGCGGAGCCCGAGGTCTCCGAGGAGACGCGGTGCCCGCGCGCCGCCTGCCAGGCCAAGCGCGGCGACAAGCGCTGCGACCGCGAGTGCAACAGCCCGGGCTGCGGCTGGGACGGCGGCGACTGCTCGCTGAGCGTGGGCGACCCCTGGCGGCAGTGCGAGGCGCTGCAGTGCTGGCGCCTCTTCAACAACAGCCGCTGCGACCCCGCCTGCAGCTCTCCAGCCTGCCTCTACGACAACTTCGACTGCCATGCCGGTGGCCGCGAGCGCGCCTGCAAGTGAGCCTGTCCATCCTATCGTCTGTGCATCCTTCCCCTCCAATCTGCCTGTCTGTCTGTCCGTCCTTGGGCTGTCTGTTGATGTGTCCATTCATTTGGGCCGTCCGTTTCTCCGTGCACCCCATCTGCTGCTCCCACGTACCCTGCCTCTCTGTCAGCGAGCCCGTGTGTCTGTCTGTCCCTCTGTCTGCTCTTCCATGTGCCCTGCCTTTCTGTTTTTTTGTCTGCCTATGCACTCCATTTGTCCCTCCCTACGCCCTGTTTGTCTTTCTGTCCACCCATGAATTTCTTTTATTCCCCTACACACCCACCTGTCTGTCTGCACCCCTGCTTATCCATCCTTGGACCTAATCTGTCCATCCATTTGTCCCTATGCCAGTCTGTTTGCCTGTGTGCCTCATCTGTCTCGCCATCTGTCCATCCCTGTGCCCGCCTGTTCATCCATGTGCCTCTTCTGTCTATCCATACACCCGTTTTTCTGCTGTTCCATGTGGCTGTCCTTCTGTCCATGCCCTGCCTATCCCTGCCTCTCTTCTTTCCCTCTCTCTGTCTCTTCGTGAGCCCTGTCTGTTCCATGCAGTCTATCTTCCCATTCCTGTGCTCCACTCCTTCTGTCCCTGTGTGTACCCCTCTGCCCCCATGAAATCTTCCCCCACCTTTATTTCTGAATCCTCATCCTCCCCACTCTCCCCCTCGCTCACTCCGTTCCACCCACCTTGGCCTCTCTGCCGCTCTTCAGGTACCCCAGGCTTGGTCCCATCTGAGGGCCTTTGCACTGACTGTTCCCACTGCCTGGAAAGCTCCTCCCTCACCTCCTTCAAGTCTTTGCACAAATGGTGGCACCTTCTCAGTGAGCTCCTCCCCAGTCACCCCCGGCACTTCCTGCATTTTGTTTTTTTCCTTAGCACTTAATTCCATTTAGCACTCTGTGCGTGTATGTTTATATTTAGCTTTTATTGATGAGTAATTGAAATGCTGTGTATGCTACTCATCTCCTTTAACATCTGTCTCTACCCACTGGAATGCCAGCTCCATGCGGGCAGGGATTTGTGGCTGGGGCACAACCTTGGTGCCTACAGCAGTGCCTAGCACATGGCAGGCAGCCAGTTAATATAATTGATTTATTAATAGTTAGCCAGCAAAGGACTGGATTTGCAGAAAGCCTGACATACGCCAGTGCGTTCTGGTCCCCTCTTGCAAGCATTGCTGGAGGCTTGTGCTCTATGCTGTGTGTGCACGGGGAGGTGTGGGAAGGGCATGGGCCCTCCCTGACCTCGGCCCTCTCTGTCCCCAGCCCGGTGTACGAGAAGTACTGCGCCGACCACTTTGCCGACGGCCGCTGCGACCAGGGCTGCAACACAGAGGAGTGCGGCTGGGATGGGCTGGACTGTGCCAGCGAGGTGCCGGCGCTGCTGGCCCGAGGCGTGCTGGTGCTCACGGTGCTGCTGCCCCCCGAGGAGCTCCTGCGCTCCAGCGCTGACTTCCTGCAGCGGCTCAGCGCCATCCTGCGCACCTCACTGCGCTTCCGCCTGGACGCGCACGGCCAGGCCATGGTCTTCCCTTACCACCGGCCCAGTCCCGACTCCGAGCCCCGGAGCCGTCGCGAGCTGGCCCCGGAGGTGATCGGGTGAGTGACTCCAGCTGGGGGAGCCGGGGAAGCCACCAGGCAGGGAAGGAGCGACACATCATTGATCCAGGTCTTGTGCGTGTCACTTCACTTAACGCATTTACCCTCTAGATGCCAGTAGCACCACCCCCTAGTCGTGACAACCCAAAATGCGAGCAGATAGGAGCAAGTGTCCCTTGGTGGGGGGATGGGGGTGGGGGGAGCAGAATTGCCAGGTCTAGCGCTACCTCCTTCTGGAGAGGCAGGTGGTTTGGCAGTGGTTAAAGGCATGTGTGAGGTTTGTTTGTTTTTAAAGAAATAGAAAATAGAGTGTGGTGTGGTGGCGCGAGCCTGTAGTCCCAGCAACTTGGGAGGCTCAGGTGGGAGGATCACTTGACACTTGAGCCCAGGAATCTAGCCTGGGCAACACAGTGAGATTCCCATCTCTAAAAAAACAAATAACAAAACAACAACAAAATCAACAGCCCCCCACCCAACCCCAGAAGAAATGGAAAATGTAGAATTATCCCACTGGTGGCCTGGTAGAGGACCAGAAGACCACAAGGGAGGTGTGGCCATCGTTGAGGAGGAAGAGAAGGCCTGAGAGGGGTGGGACCCTGACCCAGAGAAGAGAGCTGGGTTTTAGAGATGGGTGGGGGGAGGGCAGGGTGGGGGGATGGGGGAGGGTGGCTGATGTGCCAGTCCCTGGCTGAGGTGCTTGAATGATGGGGACATAGAGTGAAAAACCAGGGTTACTTTGGGGCTTCCAGAGTCTGCGGGATGTGGAGGCATTGGGAAGACCCCCCAGGAGGTAGCTGGGAGCTGAAGATGTAATCAGGAAAGAGGCAGGAGGATCTCTTGAGCCCAGGAGTTCCAGGCTGCAGTGAGCTATGATGGTGCCTCTGCACTCAAGCCCAAGCAACAGCGTGAGACCCTGTCTCAAAAAGGAAAGGAAAGGAAAGGAAAGGGGAAAGGAAAGGAAAGAGGAAAGAAAAGAAAAGAGGAAAGGAAAGGAAAAGAAAGGAAAGGAAAGGAAATAAGGAACCAGAGACATAGGAATTGAATCAGAGGATGTAGTACCGGAGTCCCAATGAAGGAGGGAATTTGGAGAAAGTGGGGGTCTTAAGCTGGACACCTGGAAGCAGAGTCCGAGATGGGGATTCAGATTCATGTGACGTATTTGGGGGACAGGATGCTCTGAAGAGAAAAGAAGTAGTGAGGGAACAGGGTGGTGCAGGGGACAACTAGGAAGAAGGCAGCCCCAGCTGGAGACTGGCCCAAGTCTGATCCCATGGGGAGCCCTGGGGTGTAACAGCACCTCAGGGTTGGTTCCCACCTTGTGTGCCTTGTATCTTAGCCAGTCACTTGCTGCGGGCTGCCCTGGGGAATGTAGCCTCCCAAGTGGTGCAGTCCCCATTTTGCTGAGCGCCCTGACTTCCGGTACCCACTGTGGGTCATCCGGAGAAGGAGCAGCTGTCAGCTGTTAGAAGCCAACGCTTATAGCAGCTGGGAGATGAATGCTGCAGTCTAGTAAAGGGTTGCACTAAGAGCTTCCGCCAGGATGGGTGAGGAAAGTTACTGAGATGTTGACGTAAAAACAATGTCCATTGGATTCATGGCTTGGGGGACACTGCTGGCCACAGAAAGACAGGTTTTGGGGTTGCACTGGGGTTGGACGCCAGCTGGGAGCCAGGTGGACCATGGAGACGTGGTGGGTGGAGATGGCTCTTCCGAGCCAGATGCTGGGGAGGGAGGGTGGGTGTTGGTGCCAGGGGGTGCATCAGGCAGCTGGTGAGCTCTCTGGTCCCTCCCTGCTGTCCTTGCAGCTCTGTAGTGATGCTGGAGATTGACAACCGGCTCTGCCTGCAGTCCCCCGAGAATGACCACTGCTTCCCCGACGCCCAAAGCGCGGCTGACTACCTGGGAGCGTTGTCAGCAGTGGAGCGCCTGGACTTCCCGTACCCCCTGCGGGACGTGCGAGGTGCTGCCCCGCCCAGAGGGTGATGAGGGCGGAGCTGCGGGGACACAGAAGGAGGGGTGGGGAGAAGGGGTGGTTGAAGCCCCAGCCCTGTGGCTGAAGCCTCTCCTCCGTGGCTGAAGCCTTGCGCCTGTGGATGAAGCCCTATTTCATGGTTAAATCCTCCTCCCCTCCCCCCACGTCCTCCTCCCCGCTTGGACCACCGGTGGTTGAGGCCCCACCCCGTGGCTGAAGCCCCGCCCCCATGGCTGAAGCCCCTCCCCCTGAAGCCTTGCCATGTGCTCCTGTGGCTGAAGCCCCACCCATGGTTGAAGCCCCACCCTCTGCCCCTAGTTCTGTGGCTGAAGCCCCGCCCATGGCTGAAGCCCCGCCCTGTGGCCGAAGCCCCACCCCTGGCTGAAAACCCCGCCCTGTAGCTGAAGCCAGGCCCTCTGCTTCCCGCCCGCAGGGGAGCCGCTGGAGCCCCCGGAGCCAAGCGTGCCGCTGCTGCCCCTGCTGGCAGCAGGCGCCATCTTCCTGCTGATCATCCTCATCCTGGGCGTCATGGTGGCCCGGCGCAAGCGTGAGCACAGCACCCTCTGGTTCCCCGAGGGCTTTGCGCTGCACAAGGACGTGGCCGCGGGCCACAAGGGCCGACGGGAGCCGGTGGGCCAAGATGCTCTGGGCATGAAGTGAGGACCCTGCCTGCTCATCCCTGTTCCCAACTATGGGGACATTGTGAGCCCTGGACCCCAGCTTGACCTGACTCTGAGATCGAATCCCAACCTCATCCTAGCTTCAGATTCCATCCTGGAACCTGGTGTTCAGTCCCTTGACCTCTGACTCCATGGTCCCTGGGGATCGCCCCTAACTCCTGAGCCCGACCTTACTGTCCACGTCCCATTTCTCTGTGTCTTGACTCTGACCCCTGTGGCTTCTGACCCAAGACCCCTGATCCCAACTCCAGAGCCCTGACCTTACCTCTACGACCTGTGCTCTGACTCCACACCAAATCCTCCTTTTATGCTGGATACCTCCAGTGTCCCCTCTAACATCCCTACTTCCCACTGTCCTCACAGGAACATGGCCAAGGGCGAGAGTCTGATGGGGGAGGTGGCTGCAGACTGGATGGACACCGAGTGCCCAGAGGCTAAGCGACTAAAGGTGCTGCTCCTCCTATGACCTTGCCCTTAGGGTCCTGGGTGGGGTCCCCAGTGGTTAGTGGGAGAGCCCAGGAGAAGTCTCCACTCTCTCCACCTCCCTGGTCCTGCTTGGTGACCTCACTTTCTCCTTGCCATGGCTCTGTGGCCTCAGAAGGAGGAAGGAGATTTGCCATCGGGGCGCACAGGGTCCCTCTGGGTGAGTAGAAGTTTCCCTACCTCATCCTGCCCCTGTCTAGCCAGGCTTCTGCTCCCAGGCCAGCCTGGGTCTTCCTGGAGCGGACCCCTTGGTGCAGAGACAGCGACTTTGCCTTCTCTTTGTTAGTTCCGACTTTGTTCAGCATGCTCAGCCTGGGAGTGCTCCCGGCTAGTCCTGACTACCATTTCATATCTCGGAGCCACACCCATGGGCTCTCTATTAGTCAGCTAGGGATGCTGTAACAAAATTCCACAGACTTGGGTGGCTTAAACAAGAGAAATTTAGTTTCTCATAGTTCTGGAGGCTGGAAGTCCAAGATCAAGGTGCTGTTAGGGTTGGTTTCTGGTGAGGGCTCTTTTCCTGGCTTGCAAACAGTCACCTTCTCGTTGGGTCCTCACATGGCCTTTCCTCTGTGCCTCTGTGTATGCATGGAGGGGAGAGAGAGAGAGAGAGAGATCAACATCTGCTGTCTTTTCCAATTATACGTGTATCCTGTTAGACATGAGTCCTGTTGGCTTATGACTCCACCTTTAATACCTTATTTAACCTCAATTACCCCCTTAAAGACCCTGTCTCCAAATACAGTCACATGGAAGGTTAGGGTTTCAATATATGATTTTTAGAGGGGGCACAATTCCATTCATAACAGGCTCTTACTAGCATTACATGGGCACCTGCTGAATGTCTCTAATGCATGTAAAACATCTTATTTTACATTTTTGAGGATGCTGTAAAGTAGCTATTGACATGCACTTCGATTTACAACTGCCTTTCCTCTGTGTGTATTTTAATGTTTGTGAAATGGAGGCATCTGTATGTTACAATTGACAGCTAAAGGAATCTGTTGGGTCCAGACTCTTTTTCTTCCTTTCCCATCCCAAAGTGGGCATTAAAGTGTCGGCCCACTGTGCTTTGACTACGTCTTAGCATTGTGGAGTGATGGCATCATATTGACTTTGCCAATGAGAAGCTTGCTCTAATGTAATTTGCCCAGGGCACACAGCTACTAAGGGGCAGAGTTGGAACTTGAACCTGCGTCAAATGCTGTCCCATCCTTTCTGACCCTTTCTGTTTAGCTGTGCATCACCTAGCTTTCCCCTTTCATGAAGCTCAACTTCCCTGCCTTGGTCCTTAAGATCAGATCTCGCTTGATCAGGCTCTATGGCGTCCCAGAGCCCTCAAATCCCTAGGCAGTCTGGTTAAGAATATTCTATCCTGTTTTCATAATGTCTTTCATGCCTTTTGAACAATGAATCTGAAATTGATCAAGCTCTTGCTAGAGGCCCAGGTGCTGGGCTTGCAAAGGTAGAGACGTAGGTTTGTGTGTGAGTGTCTGGTCCTGATCATGTTTGGGTAACAGGTGGGAATTCCATGTGATTATTATTAGTTGTTACATCACTTTCCAAATTAATGCTGGTCCTTGAAGGACCCCCTTTCCACCCCTCTGTGTCTTTTTTAAAATTTAAAAATTAATATTTTTTTTCTTTTAGGGATAGGGTCTTGCTCTGTCATCCTAGGCTGGAGTGCAGTGGTGCAATCATAGCTCACTGCAGCCTCCAACTCTCAGGCTCAAGCAATCCTTGTGTCTCAGCCTTCTTAGTAGCTGGGACTACAGGGCATGTGCCACTGTGCAGGCTAATTTTTTAAAAAAACTTTTTCTTTTTTTAGAGCCAGAGTCTTGCTATGTTGCCAAGGCTATGTTTCTTTTACCAGTGATTCGTAATTCTCAGAGTCCAAGTTTTGTACCTCTTTTGTTAAATTTAATTCTAAACATTTTATTTTTCTTGATTCTGTTGTCAATGGAATTATTCTCTTAATTTCATTTTTGATGTGTTCATGTCCAGTGTGTGTGCTGACAGGTACCACACTGTGTGCCTCTTTGTGGATCACTCACTTTGGGTTTGTAGCCTCTCCCTTCTTCCAACCAGGATTGAAATCCCATTTCTACCTCTCAGTAGCTCCCTGAGCTCTGGCACACCCATTTCCCAATCTATAAAAAAAGATAATTGTTAATGGTTTCCCAGGGCTATGTGTGCATCTCCATGAGACAAACCTGTAGGAATGCCCAGCCCTGTCCCTGGAAATATCTCTCCCCATCTCCAAAGAGTGAGATCTGAGAACCTCTGTCCCTGTCCCTCCAGGTAGAGGAGCCCGGCATGGGGGCTGAGGAGGCTGTGGATTGCCGCCAATGGACTCAACACCACCTGGTTGCCGCTGACATCCGCGTGGCACCAGCCATGGCACTGACACCACCACAGGGTGATGCGGATACCGATGGCATGGATGTCAATGTGCGAGGCCCAGGTCAGGGATGGTGCCCCCCACCCCATAGGATGTCCCTTATCCGTCCTACTTGTGAGAGGTTACATCTAAGTCTGTGTTCTGGGGAGAACTGGGGTGTGTTGGGACTTCTGTGTGTGTGTGTGTGTGTGTGTGTGTGTGTGTTAATCAAGACTCTTGGTTGTAAGTGACAAAAGCCCAACTCAAACTACCTTAAGTAAACCAAGGGATTTACTAAGTCATGTAACTGGAAGCAGCAGGCACATTTTTTTTTTTTTTTTTTTTTTTTTTGAGACAGAGTCTCACTCTGTTGCTCAGGCTAGAGTGAGTGCCGTGGTGTCAGCCTAGCTCACAGCAACCTCAAACTCCTGGGCTTAAGTGATCCTACTGCCTCAGCCTCCCGAGTAGCTGGGACTACAGGCATGCGCCACCATGCCCGGCTAATTTTTTGTATATATATATTTTAGTTGTCCATATAATTTCTTTCTATTTTTAGTAGAGACGGGGTCTCGCTCTTGCTCAGGCTGGTCTCGAACTCCTGACCTCCAGCGATCCACCCGCCTCGGCCTCCCAGAGTGCTAAGATTACAGGCGTGAGCCACCGCGCCCGGCCAGCAGGCACATTTGGATCCAGGCCTCAGTCTTTCTCTCTCTGCCCCTAGGCTCTGGTCTTACAAAACCTTCTCAACTGCTCCAGCAAAAGTCCCATGATGCATTCTGATTGGACAGACTAGGGTCACATGCTCATTCTTAAGCCAATCAGTGTGGCCAGGGGGCTGGAATATGCAGATTAACCAGGCCTAGCCCACATACCTGTCCTCGAGCCAGGGAGGGAATTGGGCTCTCCCCAGGGCTTGAGGATGGAGAATGGGATGCAGGTGGCTTCCTGAGGCAAACCAGGGCAAAGGGTCGTGCAGAGTGTAGCAGGCTATGTTGTCTGGACCCTGTTAGATCCATCTTTACCATGTTTCAGGGTGTTCCTGCCCCGGTTTTGTTTTGTTTTTGCCCCAAATGGCCTGCACTGTGGCTTGCTTTTGAAGTCCCTCTGTCTACTGGGGCCAGAAATGCCTGGGATTTTATGTCCCCAGGGGTGGCCCTTGGCTAGTGGATGCAGGAGTATGAAAGGAACGGTTCCTTTTTCTTGAGCTGGATTATAACTCTGGGTACAACTCATGTTCCAGAGTCCCCTGCGGGGTCAGGCTGGAATAACACTTCGGGAATTTTCCCGAGGTTGCACGCTTGCTTGACTCCCTTCTTTCCTTATCCTGTGTCCCCTGCTCCCTAGGAGTCCTGTAATAAATCACGTACCCAGGGATCCTCATTCTGGGTGTGGGTGTGCAGATGGGAGGATTTGTCACTCCTTCTTGCCCTCCTACGTCTTCCACTTGCTCCTAAAATGGTGCTGTTGATAATATTTGCTGGAAATGCCCCTGTGCCTACCTCCCTGGTGACACACTCTTGTCCCTGCAGATGGCTTCACCCCGCTAATGCTGGCTTCCTTCTGTGGTGGGGCCCTGGAACCCATACCAACTGAGGAGGACGAGGCAGATGACACATCAGCTAGCATCATCTCGGACCTAATCTGCCAGGGGGCCCAGCTCGGGGCACGGACTGACCGCACAGGCGAGACCGCCCTGCACCTGGCTGCTCGCTATGCTCGGGCTGACGCCGCCAAGCGGCTGCTGGATGCTGGGGCGGACACCAACGCCCAGGACCACTCAGGCAGAACCCCCCTGCACACGGCTGTCACCGCTGATGCCCAGGGGGTATTCCAGGTGAGACAGACCTACCCTTTGGACTTCAGAGCTGGGGCAGGCATGCCACACTTGGGTTCTGAGCTGCCTTTAAGAACTCATTTTTATGAGTTGGAAAATGGGGATATACCGGAGTACAGTATCTGACAAGTAATTGCTCCCCGGAGCTCATCAATTTCAGGAGTATGGGGGTTGGGGACTTCAGGGGAGTGAGGGGTACTCCTGACCCCTCTGTTCCTGCCATTCCTCCTTTCTTCCTACCGTATCCTCTCTCTCTCTCCCAGATTCTTATTCGGAACCGTTCTACAGACCTGGATGCCCGCATGGCGGATGGCTCGACAGCGCTGATCCTGGCAGCCCGCCTGGCAGTGGAGGGCATGGTGGAAGAGCTCATTGCGAGCCACGCTGATGTCAATGCTGTGGATGAGCTCGGTAGGTTGGCAGAGGAATTGTTGGGTGGAGGCTGGGGTGGTGCCACCTAGGCCCTGACTGTGGCATTGGTGTGAACTCACACCCACATTGGGACCCAATCACAGAAGCTCATGCACACATAACCGTGCTCCCATATGGACTTACACTGCCATGCAAGGCAGCCCCCCTAGCCCTTAGGGTGCCTCAGGGATTTAGAAAAAGGCACCCTTCCCCAAGACATTTCATTTCCATTTGCTTCATCAGAAGAACTCAATCTACTGCCACCTGCTGGGCAGTTGTAATAATTTTGCACAGTGGCCAAATCGACATGTGATGGCAGCTCCGTGGAGGTGTCTTGCTTGCACAGAGCCCAATCTGTGCAGAGTCACAGCTCTCTGTCTTCAGGTCCAGAGGGCCTCACACGGCCATAGACACACTCAGATGCTCACAGCAATTTGGAGCAGGTGTTCTCAACTTCAGGACCATAGGGTTGGATAATTCTTTTATGTTATTTTATTTATTTTTTGACTTTTTACTCACCACTATATTAGCAAGGAGGGGTTAGAGAATTCTTTGTTGTGGCGAGCTGTCCTATGCATCGTAAGGTGCCGAGCAGTATCTCTGACCTCAACCCCACTAGATGTCAGTAGCATCCCACCCCCTGGTTGTGACAGCCCAAAATATTTCCAGACATTGCTGAATGCCCCTGGGGGGAGAATCACCCCTGGTTGAGAACCTCAGCTCCAGAGCAGGGCTGGTGCATAGGACTTTGTGTGATGATTGAAATGTTCTCTGCACTGTTCCAATACGGTAGCCACTGGTCACATGTGATGGTGGTTGAGCACTTGAAATGTGGCTGGGGCAAATGAAGAACTAAATATTTTAGTTTATGTAATTTTTTTGTCTTTTTTAAAAAAATAGCTTTGTTGAGATATAATTCACATACTATACAATTCACTCACTTAAAGTGTAAAATTCAGTGGTTTTTAGTATAATCACAGAGTTGTGCAACTATTACCACAATCAATTTAGAACATTTTCATCACCTGCAAAAGAAGCTATCACCCATTAGTCACAATCTGCCAATCACCTCATCTCTCCAGCCCTGTGCAACCACTGGTCTATTTTCTGTCTTTATGGGTTTGCCTGTTCTGGACATTTTGTATAATGGAATCAGTCCTTTTGTGTCTGGCTTCTGTCATCAGCATCATATTTTCAAGGTTCATTAATGTTGTAGCATGTCCCCGTACTTCATTTTTTAATGGCTAAATAATGTTCCATTGTATGGATAGACCACATTTCATTTATCCATTCATTCATCATTGATAGACATTTGGGATTTTTCCCTTTTGGCTTCTGTGAACATTCATGTACAAGTTTTTGTCTGCAAATCTGGTTTCAGCTCTTTGGGGATAGATAGCTAGGAGTGGAATTGCTGAGTCCTGGTAACTCTATGTTTAACCATTTGAGGAACTGCTAGACTGTTTTTCACAGTGGCTGCACTATTTTACATTCCACCAACAATGTGTGACAGTTCCAATATGTCCATATCCTTGCCAACACTTGTTATTATCTGGTTTTTTTTTATTATAGTCTTCCTAGTGTGGCTAGGAATTGTACTGTGATATATCTCAGTGTGGTTCTGATTTACATTCCCTTGATGGCTAACTATGTTGAACATCTTTTCCTGTGCTTCTTGGCCATTTGTATATCTTCTTTGGAGAAATGTCTATGAGATCATTTGCCCATTTTAAAATTGGGTTATTTGTCTTTTTATCATTGAGTTGTAAGAGTTCTTTATGTATTCTAGACATAAGTCCCCAATCCCTAATTGCATATGTGATTTATAAATGTTTTCTCCCATTTTGTAGGTTTTCTTTTCATTTTTTTGATTGTGTCCTTAGAAGCCCAAAAGTCTTAATTTTGATGATGTCTAATTTATCTATTTTGTTGTTAATGTGGCTTGTGTTTTTGGTGTCATATCTAAGAATCTGTGCCTAATTCAAAGTCATGAAGATTTATTACTATGTTTTCTTTTCTTCTATATATATGAGATATATACATATATATATATATATATATATATATATATTTTTTTTTTTTTTTTTTTGAGATGCGGTCTTGCTCTGTCACCCAGGCTGGAGTACAGTGGCCTGATCATAGCTTACTGTAATTTTGAACTAGGCTCAAGTGATCCTCCTGCCTCTGCCTCCTGAGTAGCTAGGACTACAGGCACACACCACGATGCCTGGCTAATTTAAACAAATTTTTTTTTTTTTTTTTTTTTTTTAGAGATGGGAGCTTGCTGTGTTGCCCAGGCTGGTCTCAAACTCCTTGCCTCAAGTGATTCTCCCACCTCAGTTTCTCAAAGCACTGGGATTACAGGCATAAGCCACCATGCCTGGCTAGATGTTTCATAGTTTGAGCTCTTACATAGGTCTCAGATCCATTTTGAGGTCATTTGTGTATATGGTGTGAGGTAGGGGTCCAACTCCATTCTTTTGTATGTGGAGATCCAGTTGTTCCAGCATCATTAGTTGAGAAGACTATTTGTTTCCTCATTGAATGGTCCTGGCACCTATTTTAATTTAAATCTAAAGAACTACACGTGATTAGTGGCTACTGCATTGGACAGCACAGCTCTAGGTTCAACCGAGTGAGTCCACAAAGTGCCCCCTGTGTATGGAGAATCACTTGTGTGCATAAATACACACACACACACACACACAAACACACACATGGAGTTCCCTCCACCCTTGGACAGAAAGAATCATTCTACAGATCGGCCCACACATAGACCCAAATGCAGGTGCTTGGATATTCACGGTAGGCCTGCCCTCTCTCCCCACAGGCCATATTATAGACAATTCCCAGCCTCCCTGCCATGGGGGGCCTGGAACATGAGCTTGGTCCTGACCTTCCCTCCTTACCCCTCCAGGGAAATCAGCCTTACATTGGGCCGCAGCTGTGAACAATGTGGAGGCCACCTTGGCCCTGCTCAAAAATGGAGCCAACAAGGACATGCAGGACAGCAAGGTGAGCCCTGGCCCTCGGTCCACCTGGGTGTCATTACTGGCACAGCCCCCTGCAGGTGGCAGAGAGCAGGGTAAGGTAAGGCTGGTGGGGACATTTGCTCTGCCAGCTTTCAGGGGTGGGATTTGGGGCACAGAGGCTCCGACAGTGGATCAGAGGAGGAAGTTTGTGGCAGTTGCTGTGTGACCTTGGGCAAGTTGCTTAACTTCTCTGAACTTCTCTGAACCTCAGAGTCCTCATCTGTGAAGTGGGGAAGCAATGGTACCCACTTCATTGCATCTCCTGAGGGTTCAGTGAGCTAATACATTTATAAAGTGCTTAGCAGGTCCTCAGTAAGAGGTAACTGTTATGATCATTGTTTGAAAATTCTCTCAAGGTGGTACTATGGAACCTCCTTTTGCAAATGGGAAAGGTGAGGTGTACAAGGGCAGATTCTGTCTGTATTTAAAATTTCAATTTTTTTTTTTTTAAAGACAGTCTTGCTCTGTTGCCTGGGCTAGAGTGCAGTGGCATCATCATAGCTCACTGCAGTCTCAAACTCCTGGGCTCAAGTAATCCTCCCACCTCAGCTTCCCAAGTAGCTGGGACTACAGGTGCATGCACCATTGTACCTGGCTAATTTTTCTTATTTTTTTGTAGAAACAGGGTCTCACTATGTTGCCCAGGCTGGTCTTAAACTCCTAAACTCAAGCAATCCTCCTGCCTCGGCCTCCCAGAGTGCTAGGGTTACAGGCATGAGTCACCGTGCCCAGCCTAAAATTTCAATATTTATGGCTTTTCTTTTTTTTTTTTTTGCATTAATCTTACTTTTTTAAAGAAATGTATTAAAATATCATTTACTTTGATGACTGAGGTTTTTTGTGCCCCCTTAAACTTTGTGCCTAAGGTGAGCACCTCACTTGACTCACTCTAGTCCTGGCTCTGGGGCCTGGCACTTAGTCGGTGCTAGATAAATGTGGTTTAAAGGAAAGAACTTGCCCAGGTTCCCCCAGCACAGCCAGGATTTAACCCAGGTCTAAGGACAGACTCTTAGCTCTAAGTTCCCTCAGAGGCTGGAAGATCTTGCTGATGCTGGCCAGGGTGACCCTGACATTTGTGGGTTCTGGGCCCCCTAGGAGGAGACCCCGCTGTTCCTGGCTGCCCGTGAGGGCAGCTACGAGGCTGCCAAGCTGCTTTTGGACCACTTTGCCAACCGTGAGATCACGGACCACCTGGACAGGTTGCCACGGGATGTGGCCCAGGAGCGGCTGCACCAGGACATCGTGCGCTTGCTAGACCAGCCCAGTGGGCCCCGCAGCCCCCCTGGGCCCCACGGCCTGGGGCCCCTGCTCTGCCCACCTGGGGCCTTCCTCCCGGGCTTCAAGGCGGCACAATCGGGGGCCAAGAAGAGCCGAAGGCCCACTGGGAAGGCGGGGCTGGGGCCGCAAGGGGCCCGAGGACGGGGCAAGAAGCTGACTCTGGCCTGCCCAGTCCCCCTGGCTGATAGCTCGGTCACACTGTCGCCCGTGGACTCGCTGGACTCCCCGCGGCCCTTTGGTGGGCCCCCCGCTTCCCCTGGTGGCTTCCCCCTTGAGGGTCCCTATGCGACAGCCACCGCCACGGCAGTGTCTCTGGCACAGCTAGGTGGTGCGGCCCGGGTGGGTCTGGGGCGCCAGCCCCCCGGGGGCTGCGTGCTCAGCCTGGGCCTGCTGAACCCCGTGGCCGTCCCTCTCGACTGGGCCCGGCTGCCCCCACCTGCCCCACCAGGCCCCTCGTTCCTGCTGCCCCTGGCCCCAGGACCGCAGCTGCTCAACCCCGGGACCCCCGTCTCTCCCCAGGAGAGGCCCCCGCCCTACCTGGCAGCCCCAGGACATGGCGAGGAGTACCTGGCAGCTGGGGCTCACGGCAGCCCCCCCAAGGCCCGCTTCCTGAGGGTCCCGAGTGAGCATCCTTACCTGACCCCATCCCCCGAGTCTCCCGAGCACTGGGCTAGCCCATCGCCTCCCTCCCTCTCGGACTGGTCCGACTCCACGCCCAGCCCGGCCACTGCCACGGTGGCCACAGCCACAGCCACTGGGGCACTGCCTGCTCAGCCACTCCCCTTATCTGTCCCCAGCTCACTCGCTCAGGCCCAGACCCAGCTGGGGCCCCAGCCGGAAGTCACCCCCAAGAGGCAGGTGTTGGCCTGAGACACTCCTTGTTTCCTGGATCTTGGGGGGCTGAAGAGACATCCCATCCTGATTCTTTTCTCTCTCCTTTCCTTTTAGTCTTTTAACTCTCTTCTCTCGCTCTCTCCACCAATCCTCCTGCACCTTTGCCTCGCAGTGTGACCAAGACAGGTCACCAGCCCAGGGCTTCAGTCTTCCTTTATTTATAAATGGGTGGGAACCCCCCTTGCCTCCCCCCTCCCCAGAGTTCTCTCTTCCCTTGTTCCTTTCCTGCCTCCTGGCCTCTCATTTCCTCACACTCTGACATGAGTGAATTATTATTATTTTCCTTCCTTCCTTCCTTTTTTTTTTTTTTACATTTTGTATAGAAACAAATTCATTTAAACAAACTTATTATTATTATTATTTTTTACAAAATATATATATGGAGATGCTCCCTTCCCCCTCTGAACCCCCCAGTGCCCCTGTGGGGCTGAGTCTGTGGGCCCATTCGGCCAAGCTGGATCCCGTGTACTGAGTACACAGGCATGACTGGGATCCCGTGTACCGAGTACACGACCCGGGTATGTACCAAGTAGGCACCCTTGGGTGCACGCTCCGGGGCCAGGGGTTGGGAGAGAGTTGGGAGCCTCCTCCCCACCCCACCTCCCTCACTTCACTGCATTCCAGATGGGACTTGTTTTGTAGCCTTCAAGGGGAAGGGCCCTTCTGGCCTGAGAACCCACCTCCAGCTCCACCCCCGAAGCCTGGGGCACCTCCCTTTGGGAACTGCAGGGTGGCTGGTGGGAAATGAGGGCCAGGGGAGATATGTATATTCCACTTTGTCTCCATGTAAATATGGGACTTCAGGAAAAGAGAGGAGCTGCCTAGGTGGCACCTCCTCTTGGTACTCCCCTGGCCCAGCCTCGTGACAGAATAGAAGTATTTTTAGGCTATTTTTGTAATATGGCTTCTGGTCACAATCCCTGTGTAGCTGAATTCCCAGGTCCTGCATTGTACAGTCCCCACTCCCCTCACCACCTAATAAAGGAATAGTTAACACCCAGTGCCATTGGTTTGTGTCTAGGTAAGGTGGGGAGTGGGTGGTGGTGGGGTTTCCTCAGGACTAACTCAAGCTCCCATTTTGGGGGTAAACCCATTTGTCTTGCCTGCCCACTCATGCTTCCTTTTTCAGCAGATGACTCCACAGATCAGATCAGGAGTGATCACCTGACTTGATAAGCCAATTGGATTCCCTTGCTTGAGAACTGTCTTTAATGGGGATGATAAGAAAGTTATCAGTTGGTGGAGCTTTTAAGGTCACCAGCATATTAAGACATATTGGTGGCCAATTTGAGGCAGTGGGTGCTGATGCAAGCAGAGAAGAAGAATGGAGCTAATATGCAGGGAGAATCAGAATTGAGAGCTCAAATGGCTCCTGAAGCCTGGAGAGAGTATTAGTTCCCAATGCAATCAATTCCAGTTAATGGAACATTCATTCCATTGATAGCAACAGGTACTTATTAATTGTCTTCTAAGTGCCTGATGCTGGTTCTGCATGAATCTCACCTTTACTTCATGCTACTTTGGGTTCTGGAGGTAATCTTGATCTCATGTAATAAATACTTCTTTACATATGCCAGCTTGGGTGGGTTTCTGTTTCTTGCAACAAATTGTGCTCCAAGAGCAGGTTGCGTTTACACTGCTGTCCTCCAGGAAAGGAGGATGGGATTTAATGTCCATTGATTCTCCCTGTTAGTTGGAGTTCTATTGGTTCTGAATGACACAAAAGTCAACTCAGCTGGCTTGAAGAAAGGTGTTTTTTTGTTTTTGTTTTTTAGCTTGGACTAGCTTCAGGGTAGATTTGATTTAGTGGCTCAGGTGAGATGACATGGGCTGAGTGTTCTTCATCTCTACAGCTTTCTCTGGGCATCATTTCCATCCTCAGGCTCCACATGGTGCCTAGCCTAACCTCTGCCTCACTCCATATGGCTCCAGCCCCCTCTCTGTGTTAGCAAAATAGGTGCAAAGGTCACAGACCGTATCACACTTTCCAAGGAACAGAGGAACTTCTACAATTGTGGTTGATTTTCTATTGACTCCAATTGGGTCATGTATCCATTCTGTAACCTAGGGTTTCTTACTCTTAGCAATATTCATATCTGGAGTCAAATTATTCTTTGCTGTGGGGAGCTGTCCTGTGCATTGTAGGATGTTTAACAGCATCTCTAGCCTCTACCCATTAGATACCAGCAGCACCTCTTCCTAAGTTTTGACAATCAAAAATGCCTACAGATATTGCCAGTTCTTCCCTGGGAGGCAGAACCACACCTGGGTGAGAACCTCTGCTTTAACCACTCACTATCACAATGGGATATGGGATGTGCTGATTTCTTAAAGCATTTATTTATTTATTTATTTAAGACAGGGTCTTGCTCTATGTCCAGGCTGGTATGCAGTGGCATTATCATAGCTCACTGCAGCCTCCAACTCCTGGGCTCAAAGGATCCTCTCACCTCAGCCTTCTGAGTAGCAGGGACTACAGGCACTCACCACTGTGTCTGGGTAACTCTTAAAGCATTTCTTGAAGTCCCTCTTTGAAATGGGGAATGTGCTAAATTTAGGGGCAATCAGGTTTGCAGGAGCATGAATTCTGTGGAATCTGCTAATGAATTTTTACTCCTCCTCCCCCATCCTTTGTCTGTTTTTGAAGATGAAATATGTTTGTCTCACGTTTATTTTATGTTCATTCATTTATCCTCTACACACTTACTGAGTACCTACTCAGTGTGCCAAGTCCTGGACAAGTTGTTAGGAGTAGAGTGGTGAATTATATAGGCTCGGTCTCTGCTCTTATGGAATTTCAGGCTAGTTGGGGGATCTATAGGGGGTACCCTCTTATGTCCCGCTGGATCATACCATTCCAGTACCTGCTGACAGTGTCTGTAAACACCTGAGATCCTCCACCTCAGGACTTTCTTTTGTGTGGAGCTGGAACCACTCTCAACAAGTAAGGGATGGATGAAAGTTGGTGAATAAATACCCTAGATTCCTCGCCCTTCTCTGGGGGCAATTCTGGGACGTGACCCATAGAGTCTCCTGAAGGATGTCCATTGAGATTGAGCCCCAGTTGTCCAAAGCAGCGACCTGCTCTTCGTCCTACTGCAGCTTTCTGGAAAGATCTCAAAAATAAATTCCCTACACTTGAATCCTTGGCCTGAGAGAAGTTTATCTTAGCTGTGTGCGTGAGTAGACTCTCAGAAATAAAAACTAAAATATCTATTGCAGCTCAAGCAAGTTTGAGATCCTGAGTGCTATACAAATGAGGAAAAAGTCACTCTCCCCACTAACTTTGTCCAGTCTATCATGCAGCCCTGAATTGAAATCTCTTGTTGAGCTTGTCTAGCGAATTTTTCATTATAGTCATTGTAAATTTTAACTCCATAATTTCTCTTTGGTTCTTTTTTTTTTTTAAAAAAAAAAAAGTAATTTTTTTTTCTTTCTTTTATTTCAGCTTATTATGGGGGGTACAAAAGTTCAGGTTACTTACCTTGCCCATGTACCGCCTATCCCCACAAGTCAGAGCTCCAGGCATGTCCATTCCCCAGACAGAGCACATTGCACTCATCATGTAGGTATACATCCATCCCCTCCTCGCACCACCCCCCTCCCCGAGTCAGCACCTTCAAGCGTGACCATTCCCCAGATGGTGCGCAACACACTCATCACGTAGGCATACACCCATCCCCTCCCCCCAACTCCCACCTCAGTCTGATATCCGATTGGTATCATTCCCAGATGTGAATTTAGGTGATGATCAGGGAAACCAATTTTCTGGTGAGTACATGTGATGCTTGTTTTTCCATTCTTGGGATACTTCACTTAATATAATGGGTTCCAAATCTCTTGTCCATCAATTCATGATTGGATTAGTAAATTATGGTATATGTATACCATGGAGTATTACTCAGCTATAAGAAATAACAATGATATGACATTTCTTTGGTTCTCCTAAAAAATAATTTTTATGTCTTTATTTATGTACTCTATTTGGTTGGACATGAGACTTACGCTTTCTCTTAGTTATTTATTATTATTATTATTATTATTTTTTTTTTTTTGAGACAGAATCTCATTCTGTTGCCTGGGCTAGAGTGCAGTGGCATCATCATAGCTCACTGAAGCCTCAAACCCCTGGGCTCAAGCGATCCTCTTGCCTCAGCCTCCCGAGTAACTGGGACTACAGCCATGTACCATGACACCTGCCTAATTTTCCTATTTTTAGTAGAGATGAGGTCTCACTCTTGCTCAGGCTGGTCTCAAACTCCTGAGCTCAAGCAATCCTCCTGCCTTGGCCTCCCAGAGTGCTAGGATTATAGGCATGAGCCCGCGCCCAGCCCTCTTAGTTCTTTAGACTTGATTTCCTTTACCTCTTTGAACATATTTAAAAATCTACTTTAAAGTCTTTGTCTAATAAGTCTAATGTCTGGGCTTCCTCAGAAATAATTTTCATTGATTACTTTTTTCCTGTGTATGTATAGTTCCTTATTTCTTTAAATGTCTTGTTGTTGTTGTTGTTGTTGTTTTCGAAAATTCAACATTTAAAATAATACAGGCCAGGCACAGTGGGTGCATATCTGTAGTCCCAGCTACTCAGGAGGCTGAGAAGGGAGGATTGTTTGAGGCCAGGAGTTTGAGGTTTGCAGTGTGCTATGATTGGGTCCCTGAACTCCAATCTGGGTGACAGAGTGACACCCTGTCTCTAAAAAAATAAAAAATAATATAATGTGGCAACTTTGAAAAGTCAGATTCTCCCCTTCTTCAGGATTTGTTGTTGCTGCTGCTTGTTGTAGCTGCTGTAATTTTCTTCATCACTTTTCTGAACTAATTCTGTAAAATCTCTATTCTTTGTTGTATGTGGCCATTCAAATCTTAGTTAGGTTAGTGGTCACCTAAAGATTGCACAGATCTTTTCTTAAATGCTTGGAAAAATAAATACCTTCGTTTTTGCTGAGGGACTCTCTATATGTGATGCGGCATATCTTTAACATGAAGCTAGCTGGTTGACAACTCTGCCTTAGAGAGTTCCAGAGGTAGCACCTCCAGGCCAGCCTGAAGTGTGAGCTTAGGGCCTTCTCCAGTCTTTCCTGAGCATGTGCAAAGCTATGGGCACACACACAGTCTGTATATTCATGTGGCCCTTTAGATTCCCAGAAATATATCTGAGCTTTTGAATCAAATTTGAGAAGTTTTCATCCATGATTTCTTCAAATATTCTTTCTGCCTCTTTTTCTCTCTCCTTTCCTTCTGAAACCTCCATTATACATATGTTGGTATGCTCAATGGTACTTCAAGGCTCTGAAGCTCTATTCAGAACATTCCCCAGCTTTTTGTTTCATCTGTTATTTGTACCAACTGTTTACCCGGTGCCTCAGGTTGCCATGAGGTTAAAATACTTGCCTGTGGTTGTTTTTAACAAAGGACCCACAGGGAGAAGATTTTCTGCACTGGTTGACCTCTGAGTCAGGTCAGATACACATAGTCTTGCAAGTGGGATCTTCCAGAAACCACCAGACAGGTAAATAATGCCAATTATTTGGGAATGAGGCTTGAAAGGCTTCCAGCTCTGTCTTAGTTTCCCCAGTAGCTGTGCCCAGACCTTGGGCTGTTATTTATCAAGGATGCCACAGAGCTGAGGTGGGGAATGGGACCGGAGATGTTAAAACATCACAAAGCTTCCTTTTTTTTCCCTCAATGATATGCAGCCATTTAAAAAATTAAATGCCCCCAGGGTTGCTTGAAAATCTTTGGTCAATTTTCAGAGTCTACTGTTGCTTCAGACAATTTTTTTTCAGTCTTCTCATTGCTTTATGGAGGAGAGAAATTTTGGAGGTCATCACTCCAACATTTTTGTTGACATCACTTTTAACATTGGTTGATGATGAATAGTTGGATTTATGGGTCTGGGCTCAGAGGAAATGACTGATTTAATGTATTGATTTTGGAAGTAGTGGCATGAAGGTGATATTTAAAATCATGTAACTTTACTGATAGAGAATCAGAGTGGGATCCCTGATTGCTCCTATATATATATATATATATATATACACACACATATATATATGCTTTTGAGACAGATTCTCACTCTGCTGCCCAGGCTAGAGTGCCGTGGCGTCAGCCTAGCTCACAGCAACCTCAAACTCCTGGGCTCAAGCAATCCTCCTGCCTCAGCCTCCTGAGTAGCTGGGACTACAGGCATGTGCCACCATGCCCGGCTAATTTTTTCTATATATATTTTTAGTTGTCCATATAATTTCTTTCTATTTTTTAGTAGAGACGGGGGTGTCGCTCTTGCTCAGGCTGGTCTCGAACTCCTGAGCTCAAACGATCCACCCACCTCGGCCTCCCAGAGTGCTAGGATTACAGGCGTGAGTCACCGCGCCCGGCCTTATTGCTCCAATATTAGAGCTTCCAAAGGGAAGAAAGAAAGTGGGAAGCAGTGAACAGAGATGATGAGGACGAAGTAGGTATAGCGTTTGTCATCAGTCCCTTGATGAAACCCTCTTGCTCTGGCGGCTTGGCTGCATGTTGCCCTGCCTTCCAGCGCCCAGTGCTTGCATCTGTTTGTACGAGGGCTTCTCAGCACGCCAAAGCCTACTCTATTCACGTGTGCAGCAGGAGGGGGTACTGGAGAATCAATGCCCCCAGGAGCAGCCCTCAACAATGACAACTGGAGCTGGTGTCTACATACCTCGGCTCCCTCCCGCCTCGGAGGTGACTGTTCTGTGATGCTTCCCAGAGGTTCCCTGTGGTATTGACTCCAGCTGTCCCCAGATACAACTTGCTTGATAACGTGTGCTTTATAGGCTGCCTTCTCTTCTCATTCTTATTGCTCTGACCAGTGTTTTCTGGGATCCCAAATAAACATACTTCCACTAGAATTTTTGACTCAGGGTCTGCACCTGGGGGAAACCCAGACTGGGACAGGGGTTGTTGGTATAGAGTAGGTATGCAAAATCATGAGACTGTACTCATCAGCTAGGGAGAGGTCTGAGGCTGAGCCTGGAGAATTCTCATTTTAGGGGTCAGGAGAGGAGGAGACCGAGGAAGGGTGGGATATAAAAGGCAGGAACCATGGAAAGGAAGAGAGGAAGGCATTGCAAGACCTATCATCTGGGTTTAATGCTCCTGGTAGATGGGATAAGATGAGGCCATGTCCAAGGAGCTCCCAGGCTATTGGGAGACTCACAAGGACACAGACAGTATGAAGAGGAAACCTAGGGGCTCTGGTAGTACACATACTGCATGTGACTAACCTGGGGTGGCTTCCTGGAGGAGGTGATACTAGCGATGTACCATTTTGGAGAAGTAGGAGTTTGCCAGGAGTCTAGGAGGAGGGGATTAAAGAAACTACCTGAAGAAATAGCATGGAAAGGGGCAAAATAGTGTGAAAGAGTATGGAAATCTCAGAGAAAAAGTCAGCATTTTGGAATGGCTGGGTCTACACACCTGATTTCTTTCCTTATTGCTAATTGAATAAATGGTGACTGGTGCTGTGAGTGGAGCATTGGCTGGATTTGGAATGAGAGAAGGCGGCCGGAGCCAGATCTCAAGGGCCTTGGATGCGAAGATGGGGGATTTGCCACTTTACTCTGAGGGCGATGGGGAGCCATGGAAGGTGCTTGAGCAGAGGAGTAACACAGCTAGTCTCCTATTCTGTTGGCCAGTGCAGAGGTTGGACTGGAGGGAGATGGCATTGCAGGCTCTTGCTATAGACAAGAATGATGCTGCTTTGAGTTAGGGTGGAGCTGAGGGGATGGGGAGAAGTTGGAGAGACGAATGGAGATTTGGTGACTAAATCTGGGGAGAGCAGAGATGGTGGAAGCTGAGGTCACCAAGAAAAGTTAAACCTGGGCAACATTCCTACGGCAATATCGAGTGATCTACTCTTCCACGCCCTCTTGAGGGCGGGGACTGGGGCTGCGTTTCCTTAGGGAAGCAGCCTTGCCCGGCACAGGGTGCACACTCGACCGACCCAGGAGCATGGGCGGAGCGAGGAGTGTGTTTCTGACGGCCATGCGCAAAGGAAAATGGCAATTAGTCCTCTCACTCTGCCAGTTCAGGGCCTGGGGGCCGGGGAGGCAGACCCAGGGGTCTGAAGTTTCCTGGAGGGAGAAACCCTGCAGGGCACCGGCAGCCCGAGCCCTGTGGGCCTTGTTAGTGGCTGGGGAGCCCCTGGGACGGCAGCTCCGGGGACCCCCCCCCACCCCGTATAACAGGACCCGTGTCCTTAGCCCCTCTCTTCCTAGGTGGCCAGTGATGCAGACAGGCACCGTGGGAGCCTCCCTGGGCCATGGTGAGTGTGAATGTGGGGTCTTTGCCTGGATGGAGAAGCCACCTGGCCTTCCTGGCTTTACAAGGGAAACTGGAAAATGAGAAGTTGGAGAAGAAGAAATTCTGGGCTTACTGAGATTCAATCTCAACAAGTCCTTTCCTAACCGTGCTATTTAAAATTGCAACCTTCTTTGGACTCCCCATTTCTCTCTCTCTCTCTTTTTTAGACAAGGTCTCACTCTGTTGCCCTGAGTAGAGTGCCGTGGCGTCTGCCTAGCTCACAGCAACCTCAAACTCCTGGGCTCAAGCGATCCTCCTGCCTCAGCCTCCCGGGTAGCTGGGACTACAGGTGCCACCACACCTGGCTAATTTTTTTCTATTTTTAGCAGAGATGGGGTCTCGCTCTTGCTCAGGCTGGTCTCAAACTCCTGACCTCAAGCAAACCTTATGCCTCGGCCTCCCAGAGTGCTAGGATTACAGGCGTGAGCCACCGTGCCCGGCCCCAATTCTCCCTTAAAGTGTTCTGTTTTTTCTGTTTCTAGCACTTATTTTCTGTCTCCAGTCTCACTTACTGAGTTATTGCCAGACTCCCTCCCCTAATTCGTAATTTCTGCTGCTCCAGGGCAGAGACGGCTGCCTGTTGAGTCCCCTGCTGTGTCCTCAGTGCCCAGGGCAGCAAGTGGCACAGAAGAGATGCTCAGTAGATACGTGTAGAATAAAAAGTGAGCCCAGGAAACTCACAGCCCTTAAAGCACTGGCTCCGGGGACAGACTCTCAGGTCTGAGTCCTGACACCAGGACCGTGAGAATGTGAGCAAATTACCCACTCTTTGCTCTCACTCCAGTGGTGCCAACCAGAAAACAAAAATCCCAGCTATCCCCGGAAGAAGTCAGACACTAAAGGATTCACGACACTGTTCAGGGAATCGTAACGATTATTACAATAGTTGTGAGCCCACGGGATCGGTCTCTGCTTTCACAGACGAGGCTCAGAGCGGCAAAGCCAGCTGCCCAGGCTCACGATGCCCCTAGTAAGTAAACTTGAATGTCAACATTCAAGTCCAGACTCTACTTTTTGTTTCTGCCAGTCACTGGAGGGCTGTCCTGAGCACAGGATTTCTGCTCTATGTAATGGAGATTTTTTTGTGTGTGTGGGTAGGTAGTGACTTTCCCATCACTGGACACAAGCAAATGGAGGCTGAATAATTATGGCAGAGGGTGCTCCTACACTGAGTGCGTATTGAGGGATGTTTCCATTCCATTTCCCTCTTTCAGATGACCAAGAGGGGCCAACTTATTCCTGCAAGGAGCCTGTGATAATACCAAAAAGGGTTTCTTTTGTCGAAATTTACTCCTTAGGTCCTTTATTAAAAACGTTAATTACAAATGGTTTTAGCACGTTTTTATTTATTTATTTATTTATTTTTTGGCTCTGTTACCCTGGGTAGAGTGCAGCATCATCAGCTCACTGCAACTTCAAAATCCTGGGCTCAAGGGATCCTCCTGCCTCAGCCTCCTGAGTAGCTGGGACTACAGGCGTCAGCCACAACACCTGGCTAATTTTTCTATTTTTTGTAGAGATGGGGTCTCGCTATTGTGATAGGCTGGTCTCGAACTCCTGAGCTCAAGTGATCCTCCTGCCTGAGCCTCCCAGAGTGCTAGGATTACAGGCGTGAGCTACCGTGCCTGGCCCGTTTTAGCACATTTTGCATTCAAAGACATGTCTCTGTCTCTACTGTTGGCTTCCTCTCTCAAAACTAGATTGATTAATCCTTTTCTTAAAATTTCTTTTTCTTTTTTTATTCTTCCTCCCACCCCCTAAATTTATTTTTCATTTTTTTCATTTTCTTTTTAGATACAGGGTCTCACTCTTTTGCCCAGGCTGGAACCTCAAACTCCCGACCTCAAGCAATCCTCCTGCCTCCGCCTCCCAAAGCCCTGGGATTACAGGGGTGAGCTACTGCACCCGGCCAGATTAATCTTTTTAAAGAACAATAGAAATGTTTACCAAGAGAACTAAACTTCTGTAAGAAATTTTATTTCTTCTGTTGATACAAGTTAGCAATTGATGTAGAAAAATGGGAAATTCAGGAAAGTATAAAAATGCATATGTAGTTACAGAATTCTTGTTTTGTTTCCCAATCTCACAGAACACATGTATGAGATTTCATGTCATTTATCATCAAAGATGTGACTTTAATGATGGCTCTTATTATTTTTATCCTTCACCTGTTTTTCTCTTAAGAGTGTTAGGATTTTGGCCGGGCGTGGTGGCTCACGCCTGTAATCCTAGCACTCTGGGAGGCCGAGGTGGGCGGATCGTTTGAGCTCAGGAGTTCGAGACCAGCCTGAGCAAGAGCGAGACCCCACCTCTACTAAAAATAGAAAGAAATTATATGGACAGCTAAAAATATATATAGAAAAAATTAGCCGGGCATGGTGGTGCATGCCTGTAGTCCCAGCTACTCGGGAGGCTGAGACAGGAGGATCGCTTGAGCTCAGGAGTTTGAGGTTGCTGCGAGCTAGGCTGACGCCACGGCACTCACTCTAGCCTGGGCAACAGAGTGAGACTCTGTCTCAAAAAAAAAAAAAAAGAGTGTTAGGATTTTGTTTTTCCCTTAACAGTTTGTAAGGGCATTCATTCTCCTGTAGAAGTTGTTTCCTTTTCTTTAAAAAAATATTTTATTTATTTATTTATTTAGAGACAAGGTCTCACTCTGTCACCCAGGGTGAAGTGCAGTGGTGTGATCACAGCTCACTGCAGCCTTGAACTCCTGGACTCAAGCAACCTTCCCTAGCCTCTAGATTAGCTAGGACTATAGGTGCTCACCATTACACCTGGCTAATTTTTTTAATTTTACTTTTTATGGAGACAGAATCTTACTATGTTGCCTGGGCTGGTCTTGAACTTCTGGCCTCAAGCTATTCTCCTGCCTCAGTCTCCCAAAGTGCTGGGAGTACAGGCGTGATCCATATGCTTGGCCCTCAAAATTTAAAGGATGTTATTATGAACATCCCTGTGCATGTAGGTGAAATCATTCCTTCATGATAGAAACCTAGAAGTGGAATTATCTGAGCGGACACATATTAATAATAACTGTACGTGTTTATGGGTCAGTGTGATGTTTCAATGCAGGCGTACACTGCATAATGATCAAATCAGGGCCATTGGCTTCTTATCTGCTGAGTGTTAGAGGAGCACTGTCACCCTTGGACAACAGGGGTTCTGCCCTGGTATTGATGCCTCTGAGGACTCTACTCTGACCCTGTTGTGTCCTACCCCACCCCAAGGGGTGAAAAGTCCACAAAGGCAAGACTATGTGTTGACCTTGGGCTTGTACCGTTATAGAGGATGCTCTATAGGATCCCAGACTTCCCTGCCCAGGTGGCTCTGAGCCACTAGTGGGGCCTGAGAGTGTACCCCTCCCTGGGTCCATCCCTGTGACGTGAGCCACCCGGCTGGTGTGCACCTTTCAAGATGTGTTGAGCAGTGGCTGCTGGTGGAGGGCGTAGCTGCAGTTTGAACTTGCATGGTTAGGGTATCCATACATGTCCACGTGAGGCCCTGTGTAGTGCTGGATGGCTCCTGGGGTGGGAAGAGAAGGGGACAAGCCATGGGCCAGGGACAGTAGGCTCAGGGTGCTACTCACAGTACCACAGTCTGCAGAGCCCAGGAATTCTAAATTAGAATCCGGCTTTCCAGGTCATTATGAAGGTATGTTTCTCCACACGGAGAGTTAGAACATATTTCATTTAACTGTTTGTCAGCTTTACATTTAACTTTAAATATTCAGTCACATGGCACGTGACCCTTTATTTGAACTCCCCTATGTTGGGGGGTGGACCTGGGTGTTCATTTTTTTCTTAATGATTTGTAAGAGTTAAACATTTTTTAGGATCACGCCTTTTTTCCAGTTTGAGATTTGCCTATATGTTTGTTTCAGTTTAATAATGTTTTGTGATGATCAGAAATTATACTTTAAATGGACGTATTTCATTGCTCTTTTGCCTGTGAAGTCTTCTTTTTGCTCAAGATCACTTTGGCTATTCTGGGTCTTTTGTGGTTCCATGCAAATTTTAGGATTGTTTTTTCTATTTCTGTGAAGAATGTCTTTGGTATTTTGATAGAGATTGCCTTGAATCTGTAGATAATATAGACATTTTAACAATATTAGTATTTCCCATCCACAAACATGGGATATCTTTCCATTTATTTATGTCTTCTTCAATTTCTTTCATCAATGTTTTATGGTTTTCAGTGTAGAGATCTTTCACCTCCTTGGTTAAATTTATTCCCAAGTATTTTTTTTAAGTTGTTGTAAATGGGATTTTTTTCTTGCTATCTTTTTCAGATAGACTGATGTTAGTCTACAGCAATGCTACTGATTTTTTTGTGTAGATTTTGTATCCTGCAACTTTACTGAATTCATTTATTAGCTCTAACAGTTTTTTTGGTGGGATCTTCAGGGTTTTCTATACAGTAATTTCCCCTTATATGCGATTTCACCTTCTGCTGTTTGAATTACCAGTGGTCAATCTTGGTCCAAAAATATTAAATGGAAAATACAAAAAAAAAAAAAAACAATTCATAATTTTTTTCTTTCTTTCCACATTTTACAGCTGAGAAGAGCAACTCATAAGTTTTAAAATGCATGCTGTTCTGAGTTGTATGATGAAATCTCATGCCGTCTCACTCCATCCTACCCAGTGTGTGAGTCATCCCCTTGTCCCATGTATTCATGCTGCCTTTGCTACCCACACACTTAGTAGCAGTCTTGGTTAGCAGACGGAAAAACCATTGTATATATAAGGTTCATTACTATCTGCTATTTCAGGCATCTGCTGGGTGTCTTAGAATGTATGTTCCATGAAAAAGGAGGACTACAGTATAAAAGATCATGTCATCTGAAAACAGGGACAATTTAGCTTCTTTCTTTCCCCAATTTGGATGCCTTTTCTTTCTTTCTCTTGCCTTATTGCTCTGGCTAGGACTTCCAGTAGTATGTTGACTAGAAGTGGTAAGAGTGGTCTTCCTTGTTCCAGATCTTAGAGGGGAAGATTGCAATTTTTTTTGTTCAGTAGGATGTTAGCTGTGGGTTTGTCATATGTGGCCTTTGTCGTGTTGGGATATATTCCTTCTATATCTAATTTTTGAGAGTTTTTATCATGAAAGGATATCAAATTTTGTCAAATGCTTTTTCTGCATCTATTGAAATAATCATATAGTTTTTGCCCTTCATTCTGTTAATGTGATGTATCATGTTTATTGATTTGCATATGTCAAACCGTCCCTGCAGCCCTGTGATAAATCCCACTTGATTGTGGTGAAGGATCTTTTTCATGTGCTGTTGGATTAGGTTTGGTAATATTTTGTGGAGGATTTTGCATCTATCTTCATTGGGGATATTGGCCTGTAGTTTTCTTTTTCTGTTAAGCCTTTGTTTGGTTTTGGTATCAGGATAATGCTGACTTCTTAAACTGAGTTTTGGAGTATTCCCTCCTCTTCAGTTTTTTGGAAGAGCTTGAGAAGAATTAGTATTAGTTCTTTAAATGCTTGGTAGAATTCATCAATCAGTCCATCAGGTCCTGGGCTTTTCTTTGATGGGAGACTTTTTATTACTTATTTAATCTCCTTACTCATTATTGGTCTGTTCACATTTTCTATTTCTTCATGATTCGATCTTGGTAGCTTGTACATATCCAGGAATTTATTCATTTCTTCTAGGATAGCCAGTGCTAGGCATATAATTGTTCATAATAATCTCTTATAATCCTTTGTATTTGTGTGGTATCACTTGTAATGTATCCCTTTTCATCTCTGGTTTTATTTATTTGGGTCCTCTCTCTTTTTCTGTTAGTCTAGCTAAAAGCTTGATGATTTTATCTTTTCAGAAAAAACAGCTCTTTATGTTTTCATCTTTTCTATGGTTTTTCTAGTCTCTATTTCACTTATTTGTGCTCTGATCTTCTACTAAGGTTGGGATTCGGGGGTTCTTGTTTTTCTAGTCCCTTGAGGTGCAACACGAGGTTGTTTGTTTCTTTTATTGATGTAGGCATTTATTGCTACAAACTTTCCTCTTAGACCTGCTTTTCCTGTATCCCATAGGTTTTGATATGTTGTGTTTCCATTTTCAGTTGTCTGAAGAAATTTTAAAATTTCTCTTCTGATTTCTGTATCAGTCTTTTAGTCATCAGTCATTAAATCCAATGTTTCCTTGTTGATTTTCTGTTGTATGATCTATCTGTTGCTGCAAGTGGGGTGTCAAAATCCTCTACTATTACTGTGCTCCAATGTAGCTCTCCCTTCCAGTCCTTTAATATTTAAAAAATATATTTAGGTACTCCACTGTTGGATGCATATATATTTATAATTGTTGTATTCTCTTTGTGAGTTGACCCCTTTATCATGTCTTTAAATCATAACATGTATTAATTATATAAGATATATAATTAATAATGTCCATTGTTTAATGTCTTTCATCATCTCTTCTTACAGTTTTTGATTTAAAGTCTATTTTGTCTAGTGTATCATTACTCCTGCTTTTTTTGGCTTCCATTTGTGGGATATCTTTTTCCATTCAATTACTTTCATTCTCTGTGTGTCTTTACAGGTGAAGTGAGTCTCTTGTAAGCAACAATTAATTGAGTCTTTTTTTCATTCATTCTCCTTTTATTGGAGAATTTAATTCATTTACCTTCAAGGTAATTATTGGCAGGTGAAGACTTACTGTTGCCATTTTGTTATTTTCTAGTTGTTTTGTAGATCCTTTTCCTTTTTTCCTCTCTTACTGTCTTTCTTAGTGCTTAGGTGATTTTCTCTAGTGGTATGTTTTGATTCCTTTCTTCTTATACTTTGTGTATCTATTATAGGTTTTTTGCTTTGTGGCTACCATGAGGCTTACAAAACATATCTATAGTTATAAAAGCTGATAGCAACTTAACTTTTGTCTTTAAAAAAGCATACCTCTGGCCGGGTGCAGTGGCTCACACCTGTAATCCTAGCACTCTGGGAGGCCGAGGCGAGAGGATCGCTTGAGCCCAGGAGTTTGAGGTTGCTGTGAGCTAGGCTGATGCCACAGCACTCACTCTAGCCTGGGCAACAGAGTGAGACTCTGTCTCAAAAAAAAAAAAACAAAAAAACAAACAAACAACTAAAATAGTCAAAAAAAATTATAAGAAGCACACCTCTACACTTTTATTCCCACTCTCTATTGAATTTTTCAGTTCAGTTATTCAATGTCTAACTCTATGATTTCTATTTGCTTTTAAATATTCTTTCTGTTTCTTTGCCAACCTCATAATTTTGTTCATGATTTTTTTCAAATTTCATTTAATTTTCTATCTGTATTTTATTGTAGTTCCCTGAATTTCTTTAAGAGGATTACTCTGAATTTTTATTTATTTATTTTTTTTTATTTTTTTATTTTTATTTTTTTGTCATTTCATAGATTCCCTTTTCTTCTGAATCTGTTACTGGAGCTTTATTAGGTTTTTTCCTGGTAGTGTCATATTTCCCTATTTTTCATAATCCCTGTGTCCCTATATTAATGCGTATATATTTGAGGAGATAGCCACCCCCTCCAGCCTTTGCAGGCATTCTTTGGTGTTGACAGACCTTTGTTGTTAAGTCAAGTTTGGGATTCTGGATGGGCTGGCTGGTTGCAATGCCAGACTGGCAGACCTTGGTGTGTGGGGTTCTTTAATTGCGCTGGGTTGCTTCCTATGCTCTGAGGTCAAATGGTATTGTTGGCTGTGCTCCATGCTGGTAAGACCGCTGGCTGGACTCTGCCATTGGGTGGGGCTGCTGGCTGGGCTCTGCAATTGTCTCTGGTCAGGCAGGGTTGGAAGTTGTCTTCCCTGGGTGGGTGGTACTGTTGTTAGGAATCTACACCATGTTTCCTTTAAATGATGCTGTGGGCTAGTTTTATGGTGTGGCACCTCTGTTGGTAGGAATGCAGGTCAACTCTCAAAATCTATGTGCTAGTTTCTGTGAGCCCCCGTCACCTCCCCCATTCTTTATTTCTAACAGACCCCGGGTGGTTCAGCCCTGCTGGCATTCCCAACATTTCAAATGGGACAAGGTAGGAGCAAGCCACTGCAAAGGGTCCCTAGAATGGCGGGGAATCTGAATGTCCACCTCCAATTCACTTCTTCTGCTGCAGAAATCATGGGTCCAAGGGAACTCTCAGCAAATAGTGTCCTATTGGCCTTGGGGAGGGGCAGCGTGGTCAAAGAGAACTGATCACAGCTTTCTTCAATCCTACAGTTGAAGGAGTCTTCTCAGCCTCACTCCTGAGTTCTGCTATATTAATGATGGAATTCTTGCCTATGGATGGCTGCTAGTGGATTTCTGGTGGGGGAAGGATGAAGCTAGAAAACTGATATTCGACAATCTTGCTGACTCATGAAAGTGTTATTTCTTTCATTGCAGGTATCGATGTCACAGGCTTTGTCTTTCTAAGGCAGTCTTTTCACAGCGACTGTAGCAGACCATATAAAATCCTCACCCACGTCCTCATGGCTCTCATTGTTCCCTGCTCACCAGCCAGACGTTGAATGCTCTGTACACATGGTAAGCAAGGAGCGCTGGGACATTAATGCCCTCTGGGAGAAACCCTCAACCAATGACTAATGGGATTGGGCGGATAAATAAATACTCCTCATGACTCAGTTGGGATAACCCTGAATTGTGTGTTCCTCAACACTCTCAGGGTTCCCCACATAGGATTAAATTCCAGTTGCCCACAGTGGTAATTTCCTCTATGATGCACCTTTTATTGGCTGTCTCTCTTCCCTGCCTCACTTTCCCACTTCCCTGCCCACGTTGTCTGAAATCATCTCCCAAAATACCTCCTGCTCTTGAATCTTTATCTAGGATCTGTTTCTAGGGAAACTCAATCTAACTCTTACTATTCCTACCATCTTCCTCCCACATGCCAAATATCTTTTCCTTACACAGTCTTATGATTTTTCTTGTCTACTGAAGACTTGCTAGCTGGGTGATATTAGGAAAACAAGTGACTTATTTCAGAGTTTCCCTTTCCTTTATAGTAAGACAGGGATGATTCCCCAGAGCAGACTCTTGTGAATGGCTAGATTCCATTTACTCTGTCACCTCCTCTCAGGCTCCTGAGAAGCAGTGGGAAAATGAGACCTGGCTGGTGACAGAGTTCCTCCTGGTGGGCTTCTCCAACCTCCCACACCTGAGGACCACACTCTTCACATTGTTCCTCCTCACCTACCTGGTCACCCTGAGTGGCAACATCACCATCATCACCATCATCCACGTGGATAGGACCCTCCACACTCCCATGTACCGCTTCCTGGCAGTGCTGTCCCTCTCTGAGACCTGCTACACCCTGGTCACCATCCCCAACATGCTGGCTCACCTGCTGTTGGAGAACCAGGCCATCTCCATCTCCGGCTGTAGGGCTCAGATGTTCTTCTTCCTGGGCCTGGGATGCAGTCACTGCTTCCTCCTTACCCTGATGGGCTATGACAGGTATGTGGCCATCTGCCATCCCCTGCGCTACTCCGTGATCATGAGACCCACCGTTTGCCTCTGCCTGGGAGCCCTGGTTTTCTGCTCTGGGTTCTCGGTGGCCTTGCTGGAGACCAGCATGATCTTCTCCTCACCCTTTTGCCGTGGGCACCGCGTGGAGCACTTCTTCTGCGATGTTTCCCCGGTGCTGAAGCTCAGCTGCACCGACAGTGCCCGCAAAGCTCTGGGCATCTTCTTCCTGAGCGTCCTGGTCATGCTGCTCTCCTTGCCCCTCATCCTCCTGTCCTACGCCTTCATCGTGGCTGCCATCGTGAGGATCCCGTTGGCAGCTGGCCGGCGCAAGGCCTTCTCCACCTGTGCGGCCCACCTCACCGTGGTTGTCGTGCACTTTGGCTGCGCCTCCATCATCTACCTGCGGCCCGAGTCTGGCAGCCAGCCGGACCAGGACCGCCTGGTGGCCGTGTTCTACACGGTGGTGACGCCGCTGCTGAACCCAGTGGTGTACACTCTGCGGAACAAGGAGGTGCAGGTGGCTCTGAGGAGGACCCTGTCGTGCAGCTGTGGGGTTTTAAAATAAGGACTCACTCACACCTGTAATTCCTGCATTTTGGGAGACCAAAGGGGGAGGATTGCTTGAACCCAAGAGTTTGAGACAAGACTGGGCAACATATCCAGACCCTGTCTGTACCAAAAAAAAAAAAAAAGAAAGAGAGAAAAATTGCCTGGGTATGGTGGTGGCACCCGCACTCCCAGCTACTCTGGATGCTGAGGCAGGAGGATCACTGGAGCCCAGGAGTTCAAGGTTGCAGTGAGCTATGGTTGCACCACTGTACTCTAGCCAGGGTGACAGAGCAAGACCCTGTCTCATAAAGAAACAAAACAATAAAACAAAAAATGCCTGAAGATCCTGCCATTTCCCACAACACGGGTGAACCTGGAGGACATTATGCTAAGTGAAGTAAGTCAGAAAGACACAGAGAAAAATATTGCATGATCTCCCTTATATGTGGAACCTTTCTTTCAAAAAAGGTCAAATATTCAGAGGATGAAACACTGGTTACCATGGGGGTGAGGAGGGAAGGAAGGGGGCGTGGCAGTCAAGGACACAAGTGGTACACATGTACGATGAACAAGTTTAGAGATCTAATATACGACATGGAGACTACAGTTATGAACATTGTATTGGGTTAAGAATTTTTGTTAAGGAGATTTTAGCTGCTCTGCTCACAAAAAAATTAACTATGTGAGCTGATAGATATGTTCATCTGATTCACTCTAGTAAAGACTTTCTACATGTATCTCATAACAGCATGTTGTAAACCTCAAATATGCACAATGAAATTTGTTAATTAAAAAGACAGTTGTTTTTATTATTAGCCTGTGGGTCTCTTCCCCTTGGATCCTTTATTTCTTGAGTGTGTGATGTAAGAAAGAGGACAATATGAACAAGTTTTCTTTTTGCGGCAAAATATACGTAGCATAAAAGTTGCCATCCTAACCATTCTTGAAGTATACAATTCAGGGGTGTTAAGTATATTAACAATGTGGTGTACCAGCCCCACCGTGTTTCCAAAACTTTGTCATCTTCCCAAACTGGAACTCTGTACCCATCAAACAATGACTCTCTACTGCCCCCTTCTCTCCATCTCTGGTAACTTCTAATCCACTTTCTGTCTCTATGAATTGGCTTATTCTGGATACATTGTCTAGGGGGAATTATATACCATGTGTCTGTCTTGCTTCACTTAGCTGAAAGTTTTCGTGTTCTTCCATGTTGCAGCATGTGCCAGAACATCACTCCTTTTTATAGCGGGACAACAGCCCATCGAATGGATGTATCCCATTTTGTTTCTCCATTCGTCTGTTGGTGGACACTTGGCTGGTTTCCACCTTTTGGCTATTGTGAATAATGCTGTTATGAACACGGGTGCACAAGTATTGGTTTGAATGGTAATTTCAGCACCTTTGGTGGGGAAGCAGACCCCAGAGTCTCCCAATTTCTTGGAGGGAAAAATCCCGCAGGGCACCGGCAGTCTGAGTCCTGAGGGGCTTGTTAGTGGCTGGGGAGCCCCTGGGATGGCAGCTCCGGGGACCCCAGGTATAACAGGACCAGCGTCCTCAGCCCCTCCTTTCTTAGGTGCCAAGCAGAGACAGATGCAGGCAGGCACTGTGGGATCCGCCCTGGGCCACGGTGAGTGTGAATTTGGGGCCTCCGCCTGGCTGGAGAAGCCACCCACCCCCCTCCCTGGCCTTGGGGTTGAGATCTACAAATGAGTGGGAGAGAGAGAAATTGCAAAGTGACTGAGCCTTAACCAGAAATTGGCCATGCAGTCACCCGCTTGGATGGCCTCTGCTGGGGTGGTGTCAATCCTGGTGTTTGCAGATGACAGACTATGGGGTGAGGGAGAACGTGAGATCTGCCCAGAAAGAGAGGGTGGAGTGTCTGGGGGAACCTCAAGGAGTCCCCTCCTAAGTCACACACACCCCGACACAGGAGCGTGGTGCACACAGCTAGCGGGAGACGCACGTTGCTCCTGGGGGTCTGGGCATGTAGGATGAGCGTGCACCTGTGCCCTGGAGCCTTAGAGGCACAAACACATGCACACTCACGTGGCGTCATTTGGGGCGAGGGATCAAAGGGGAGGGGAAGGCGCGCCTGACTTTGGGTGTCTTCCTGAAGAGCACAAGGAACAGGAAGGGCTCCATGTCCTCAGTTCATGGGTTCCTCTCGCACGCAGCTCCCAGCAGCTCTCAGGAAAGACACCGGGGCTTCTCTCGCCCTCACTGTAGAGGTGGCTTCACCTGGGCCCCTGAAGTCAGCATCCACCGTCTCCCCGTAACTCTCCCACCAAGCAAGTGGCCGGCCTAGGGCTCTGTCAATGCCCAATTTTTGTGGGTTCCAGGTCTGCAAATAAGGATTATTCCACTCTTGTAAATCGACCTCTCTCTCTCTCTTTTTTTTTTTTTTGAGACCAGGTCTTGCTCTGTTGCCCTGGCTAGAGTGCAGTGGGATCATTATAGCTCACTGCAGCCACAAACTCTTGGGCTCAAGCGGCCCTCCTGCCTCATTCTCCCGAGTAGCTGGGACCACAGTCTCGCGCCACCACACTCAGCTATTTCTTCTAGTTTTAGTAGAGACGAGGTCTCGCTCTTGCTCAGCCTGGCGTTAAACTGTTGACCTCAAGCGGTCCTCCGGCCTCGGCCTCCCAGAGTGCTAGGGTTACAGGCGTGAGCCACCACGTCTGGCCAATTAACCTTGTTTTGACCAGGCCTTGTCGCCTGTCCAGACAGGTAGACAAGAGATGGACACATTGAAACGACTCAAAGTCTCAGCTCCTGGGCGGTTGCAGGTTACATGTCAGGTACATCCAGGGTTTTCTTCTTTCTTCTTCCTTGTCTGTGGGGAGGGTGTGGGGCCTGGGGCTGGTGCCACCTCACGGTGACAGTGAAGAGGTGGGGGCTGCAGTGCGAGTGCACCAGGCAGGGAGGGTCCCCACCCCAACACTGTTGAGTCACTGTCCTCTGTGCCCTCTCCCCAGCCTGGCCCCGCCCTGCCCTGCTGCTGCAGCCCCGCCCCCTCCACCTGCGCTTTCTCTCGACCCAGGTCCAACCGGTCAGGAAATACCAAGGGTCCGCCTTCAGCATCTGTCCAGATTGCCCACTGCTCGTCATGGCAGCCTGGTCCACCCTTGTGCCGTCTTCACTCCGCGGACCACCCCACTCACCTCTTCCCTGGTCTGGGGGCTTCCTGCATCCTCCGTTCCCCGACGGCTGCCAGAGTGTGCCTGGGAACACTCGAGCCAGGGCACACCTGCCTCTGCTCAGAACCCTCCATGGCTCCCACCTCTCCCGGAGGAAACCCAAATTCCTCCCTGTGGCCTACAAGGCCCTGCACGACATACCCCTGTCACCTCTCTGTCCTCACCTCCTCACCCTCACTCACTCTCTCTTCCTCCCTACTTCTTCTTGCCATTACTGTTGCAGCCCCAGGGCCTTTGCATGGGCTGTTGCCTCTACCTTGGAATGCTCTTCCTTCATCTACCCTCCTGATTAAATTTCTCATTTCCCCCAAGTGTGAACTGGGGGTCTTTGCCCGACTGGGGAAACCACCCTGGCCCATCTCCAGCCCTAGAGGGGAGAACAAAAAATAGGGCAGGGGGGTGTTGAGGAACAAGAACTTCTGGAGAGACTGAGAGGAAATCTCACCAAGGTCCTTTCTGATCATTCTATTTCAAATTGCAACCATCCTCAGACTCCTCCATCCTCCCTTTAAGTCCTCTGCGTTTTCTTTTTCTAGCCCTTATATGTAATGTGATCGCATGTGTTGAGTTATTGCTGGACTCCCTGTCCTAGCAACTTCTGCTCTTCCAGGCCAGGGCAGGAATCTCGGCCTGTTCAGTGCCCTGCTGTGTCCTCGAACCCATGGCAGCACCTTGCTTGGAAGAGATTCCCAATAGACAGGTGTAGCATGAAAGGTGAGCTTGCAAAGCCCACAGCCCTTACAGCACAGCCTCCAGAGACAGACTCCTGGTTCCAATCCCAGCACCCTGACCGGGAGAATGCGAGCAAATTATCCCTTCTGTGCCCTGCTTCTGCAGGGTGCAAAGCAGAGAATAAAAATCCCAGCTACCCTAGGAAGCAGGAAGAGACCACAGGATTCATAACACTGTTAACACTGTTCAGGGAATTATAGTGACTGTCACCCATGAGGTCATGGGGTCAATCTGCGCTTTCACAGATGAGGCTCAGAGGGGCACTGCCAGCTGCTTGGCGTCACCCCACTCCTTGTGAGTGAAGGTATCGACATTCAAATCCAGGCTTGTCTGATTACAGAGCTCAAACATGTTGTCCCTGCTGGTCACAGAAGTGCTGTGTTGAGCACGGGATTTCTGTTATATGTAACTGGGATTGTTTTCTGGGCAGGTAGTGAGCTCGTGTTGCTGGAGGCAAGCAAGTGGAAGCTGAATAATTGATGTAGAGGACACCCCTACACGGAGTGCAGTTTCCACTTGCTTATTTTCTACTGAGGTGTCAGAGGATCAGTGGTATTGGTACTTCTGGGGACCTTACTCTGACCCTGTTTGTCTTACTCCTCCCCAAGGGCTGAGGAGTCCACAAAGCCAAGAGTATGTGTTGACCTTGAGCTTGCACCCCATCATAGACAATGCTCTACAGGATCCCAGAATTCCCTGTCCAGGTGGCTCCAAGACACTACTGGGGCCTCAGAGTGTACCCCTCCCTGGGTCCATCCCTGGGGACGTGAGCCACCTGGCTGGTGTGCACCTTTCAAGATGTGCCGAGCAGGCCGGGCGCGGTGGCTCACGCCTGTAATCCTAGCACTCTGGGAGGCCGAGGTGGGCGGATCGTTTGAGCTCAGGAGTTCGAGACCAGCCTGAGCAAGAGCAAGACCCCATCTCTACTAAAAATAGAAAGAAATTATATGGACAGCTAAATATATATATAGAAAAAATTAGCCAGGCATGGTGGCGCATGCCTGTAGTCCCAGCTACTCGGGAGGCTGAGACAGGAGGATCACTTGAGCTCAGGAGTTTGAGGTTGCTGTGAGCTAGGCTTACGCCACGGCACTCACTCTAGCCTGGGCAACAGTGTGAGACTCTGTCTCAAAAAAAAAAAAAAAAAAAGAGTGAGACCCCGTCTCTAACAAAAATAGAAAGAAATTAGCTGGCCAACTAAAAATATATATAGAAAAAATTAGCCGGGCGTGGTGGCGCATGCCTGTAGTCCCAGCTACTCGGGAGGCTGAGGCAGGAGGATCGCTTGAGCCCGGGAGTTTGAGGTTGCTGTGACCTAGGCTGATGCCACGGCACTCTAGCCCGGGCAACAGTGAGACTCTGTCTCAAAAAAAAAAAAAAAAAGAAAAGAAAAGAAAAAAGAAGTGTTGAGCAGTGGCTGCTTGTGGAGGGCGTAGCTGCAGTTTGAACTTGCATGGTTAGGGTATCCATACATGTCCAGGTGAGGCCCCTTGTAGTGCTGGATGGCTCCTGGGGTGGGAAGAGATGGGGACAAGCCATGGGCCAGGGACAGTAGGCTCAGGGTGCTACTCACAGTACCACAGTCTGGAGCGCATGTCTGCAGAGCCCAGGAATTCTAAATTAGAATCCGGCTTTCCAGGTCATTATGAAGGTATATGTCTCAATATGCAGAGTTAGAACATATTTCATTTAAGCATCAGTTAGCTTCATTTTTAACTATAAATACTGAGTTGAGTGGTGTGTGGGCCTTCATTTGAACTCTGAAAATGTAAAGGAGTGGGCCTGGGTGTTTATTTTCTTCTTAATGATTTGTAAGAGTTAAAGTTTTTCTACGATTGCAACTTTTTTCTAGTTTGCGGTTTGAATATGTTTGTTTCAATTGAACAATGTTGCATGATGTCCAGGAATGACACTGTTTAAACAGTCATATCCAATTGCTTTTTGTTCTTTGTTTAGTCTTCCCTGGGGTGGAGTTTCTATCATTGTCTCTGTAAAGGGCTCTATTCTTGTCTCTGATGTTGTTTATGTTAGAGGAAAAAGGCCTCTTTCAGACACATAGTGCTTGGGGCATCTTTGCTACTTTGCCTTTTCTTACATCTGAATTTCTTAGGTGAATTTCTTGGTTTGACATTTCATTTTGCTTTAGTTTATGAAGAGTTCAAGTTAAGCTTGGCTTATTTTTTATAGCATAAATCCCTCAGAGAATCTCATTGGAGTTCCTCCCAAGTTGAATGTCCTTTAACTTTTACTTGTGCCAGATCAGGGGTGGCAAACTGCAGTCTGAGGGCCAAATCTGGCCCCCTGCCTGTTTTTGTCAATAAAGTTTTATTGAAACACAGGCACGCACACTCATTTCCACATTGTCTATGGCTGATTTCATGCTAGAATGGTGAGGTTGAGCTGTTGCAACAGAGAATGTACAGCCCGCAAAGCCTCAAATATTCACTCTTTCGCCCTTTACAGAATAAATTGTTAGTAACACCCCAGCGCTGGATCAACACGGCTGCCTGCTTCCTGATTCCTTTCTTCGTGAAACATGGGCATCCCTCCCTCACTGCCTTTTTGCTCCTGTTAAGTTCTTCCATGGTCCTGATGTCTTTTCTTTATATCCAGAAAATCTCCGGATTCAATCAAGCACATTTTTCCCCTTCTACTTTACGCATCTTCATAACAAAAATTTAAAATTTATGTTTCCAAGAGAAAAATGTCAAATTTCCAAAACATTAATGACCATTCTCTATTTCCATTATCCAATTGCTGAGGGTGAGTATTTTCAGGGACGCAGCTATTTTATTAATTTTTCTGTCCTTGTAAGGGTGACTGGCTTGCACATCACCCCAAATGCCGCTAGATGCCGCTAGATGGCGCGTACATCAGGGCTCTGTCCGCCCGGGTCCCATCCTTCAATCCAGGTCTCTAAGAAGGTTTTCTATTCGGGGAAGTGAGGCCTGAAATGTGCTTATTTATGCCAATTAACTCCTAATAAGCGGGGAGAGATTTTCCTACGACCATTTTCCTTTAAACGAAGTCCCATGTTCCAAAAGAGTGCAAAATACTCTCGGAAAGATTATATGTATGTGTCTCTCTCTATATATATTTTTTGAGATATCCGGTTAGTCAATTATAGAATGATAAAACTATCAGAATCTCTACTGAAACCTCATCATTTGAGTTAAAGTGGTCAATAATTTCAGAATTACTTTTCATTTAATTACCAGATTTATCCAGGAAGCACAGTGCCTAGGACTCACAACACTGTTATTAACAGTAGACGTTATTTTCATTTCATTTAAAGTCAGAAATAAAAGAAATAAAAATGAACTCTTAGGGTTGAAGATTATATTCATCTTTAAGAAAGCATTGCCACAAAATATAATCTTTAATTTTTTTTTTTTTTTTTTTGAGACAGGGTCTCTCGGTCTGTTGGCCCAGGCTGGAGTGCAGTGGCACGATCATAGTTCACTATAAGCTCTAACTCCTGGGCTAAAACGATTCTTCTGCCTCAGCCTCCTTAGTAGCTGGGACTACAAGTGCACCAGTGTGCCTGGCTAATTTTTGTTTTGTACAAATTGGGTCTTGTTATACTGCCCAGGCTGGTCTCCAACTCCTGACCTCAAGCAATCCTCCTACCTCTGTCTCCCAAAGTGCTGGGATTACAGGCATGAGCCCCTCCACCTGGCCAATCTTTAAAAAATTTCTTATGACAGAAGGCAAAACTGCCTATAGCTCATGAGAGTCCTCATGCAGCCCTGGAGCTATAGGATTCCTAAAAATGTTATTTGGTTTAATGTAGGTATTAATGTTAAGAGCTTTGCCTTTCTCAGAAATTCTTTTTGCACTGACACCAGCAGACCCAGTAAAATCCTCACCCACATCTCCTTGGACCTGACTGTTTGTTGATCCCCAGCTAGACTCTGAATTCCCTGTACACGTGGCCAGTCTGAAGTGCTGGACCATGAACACCTCCTGGGAGAAACGCTCACCCACTGACTGATGGGAGTCAGTGGATACATACCCCAGCTCCCCCCACCCTCAGGTAGGAGGACACTGAGGTGTGTCCTCCACACTTCCCAGCGTTCCCCAGTAGATTAAATTCCAGTTGCCCACAGTGGAAATTTCCATGATGCACCTTCACTGGCTGTCTCTCTCCACTTCCCTACTCGGGTGTTTTGGGGCCATCTTTCCTACATACCGTTGGCTCCTGAGTCCTTATCTAAGATCTGTTTCTCGGGGGACTCAAACTAAAGCACTGGCCTTCTTACCCTCTTCCTCCCACAAATATCATTTCCTTACAGATTCCTGTGATGTTCTTATCTCCTGAAGACACACCTGCCAGTTGGGTAATGTTAGGAAAACAAGGGACCTGGTTGGGGGTGTTCCATTCCCTTTTTGTAGCTCAGGGATGGCCACCTTTCCCCACCAGTACCTGACACATGGCAGACTCTTGTGAATGGCTCTATTCCATTTACTCTGTCACCTCCTCTCAGGCTCCTGAGAAGCAATGGAAAAATGAGACCTGGCTGGTGACAGAGTTCCTCCTGGTGGGCTTCTCCAACCTCCCACACCTGAGGACCACACTCTTCACATTGTTCCTCCTCACCTACCTGGTCACCCTGAGTGGCAACATCACCATCATCACCATCATCCACGTGGATAGGACCCTCCACACTCCCATGTACCGCTTCCTGGCAGTGCTGTCCCTCTCTGAGACCTGCTACACCCTGGTCACCATCCCCAACATGCTGGCTCACCTGCTGTTGGAGAACCAGGCCATCTCCATCTCTGGCTGTAGGGCTCAGATGTTCTTCTTCCTGGGGCTGGGATGCAGTCACTGCTTCCTCCTTACCCTGATGGGCTATGACAGGTATGTGGCCATCTGCCATCCGCTGCGCTACTCTGTGATCATGAGACCCACCGTTTGCCTCTGCCTGGGAGCCCTGGTTTTCTGCTGTGGGTTCTCGGTGGCCTTGCTGGAGACCAGCATGATCTTCTCCTCACCCTTTTGCCGTGGGCACCGCGTGGAGCACTTCTTCTGCGATATTTCCCCGGTGCTGAAGCTCAGCTGCACCGACAGTGCCCGCAAAGCTCTGGGCATCTTCTTCCTGAGCGTCCTGGTGGTGCTGGTCTCCTTCCTCCTCATCCTCCTGTCCTACGCCTTCATCGTGGCTGCCATCGTGAGGATCCCGTTGGCAGCTGGCCGGCGCAAGGCCTTCTCCACCTGCGCGGCCCACCTCACCGTGGTTGTCGTGCACTTTGGCTGCGCCTCCATCATCTACCTGCGGCCCGAGTCTGGCAGCCAGCCGGACCAGGACCGCCTGGTGGCCGTGTTCTACACGGTGGTGACGCCGCTGCTGAACCCAGTGGTGTACACTCTGCGGAACAAGGAGGTGCAGGTGGCTCTGAGGAGGACCCTGGCGTGCAGCTGTGGGGTTTTAAAATAAGGACTCACTCACAGCTGTAATCCCTGCACTTTGGGAGACCAAGTGGGAAGGATCACTTGAACCCAGCAGTTCTAGACTAGACTGGGCAACAAAGCAAGACCCCCGTCTGTTAAATTTTTTTTTAAAAAGGAAAAATTAGCCAGATGTGGTGGCGGACACCTGTAGTCTCAGATACTCAGGAGGCTGAGGCAGGAGGATCACTGGAGCCCAGGAGTTTGAGGTTGCAGTGAGCTATCATGACTGCACCACAGAGTGAGATCTGCCAAAAAAAAAAAAAAAAAAGGACTTGGTGCAGATTTCATGTCCCTCTAGGGTTTTAACTAATGTGTGGTCCTTCTCAGACTCAGTTTCCCCACCTGATAAACAGGGGCCACTTCCATGTCTTAAATATCCTGTATTAGCTAGCGGTGCTGGAGCCCTAGCATAAACTCTTTTGCATTTGTCTTGATTCCTGGGCTTGGCTGCCATGCGCCGTGGTCTGCAGTGCCTGTTGTGCACCAGTGGGGGGCGCCACCAAGGCAGCCCAGCATTGGTGGACGCAGGCGGTTATTGTTTAGTAGCAATGAGCAGAGACTGGCATGGTCTCCAGCATTCTTTTTATTTTGTCACATTGAGAAATAGTTCACTTTTTGGGGGATGGGGAGGGAGGCTCTGTTTGTCACCAACCCAAGCCTGCCTTTGTTTTCTCTTCCTGTGAGAACATGCACTAGATATTGTTTTCATTATTAGCCTGTGGCTATCTTCCCCTGGGTCCTTTGTTTCTTTGGTGTATGATGGGAGAAAAACAGAGAAGGGGGGATCAAATATTTTTTAACATAGCAAGAAATATATAGCATAAAACTTGCCATTTTAAACATTCAGTGGTAGTAAGTACATTAACAATGTTGTGGAACCATCACCACCATCTATTTCCAAAACATTTTTATCATCCCAAACTGAAACTCTGTACCTCTCAAGCAATGACTCTCTACTGCCCACTCCTCTCAGTCTCTGGCAAGATTTTTTTTGCATTTCTTTCTTTCTTTCTTTCTTTCTTTCTTTTTGAGACTGAGTCTTACTCTGTCACCCTGGGAAGAGTGCAGTGGTGCAATCATAGCTCACTGCAACCTCAAACTCCTGTGCTCAAGCAATCCTCCTGCCTCAGCCTCCTGAGCAGCTGGGACTGCAGGCGTGTGCCACCACACCCGGCTACTTTTTTCTATTTTTGGTAGAAATGGGATCTAGCTCTTGTTCAGGCCAGTCTTGAACTCCTGACCTCAAGTGATCCTGCAGTCTTGGCCTCCCAGAGTGCTAGGATTACAGGATTATGCCACCACACCTGGCATTCTGGCAACTTCTCATCTACTTTCTGTCTCTATGAGTTCACCTATTCTAGATATATTATCTAGGTGGAATTATATACTATGTGTCCTTTTGTGTCTGTCTTGCTTCACTTCAAATAATGTTTTCATGTTTTTCTGTGTTGTAGCATGTGCCAGAACATCATTCCTTTTTATGGCTGAATAATATTCCATTGTACGGCTATATTCTATTTTGTTTAGTCATTCATCTGTTGGTGGACAATTGGCTTGTTTCCACCTGTTGGGAATTGTGAATAGTGCTACTCTGAACATGGGTGTACAGGTACCTCTTTGAGTCCCTGTTTTCAATCCCTTTAGGTATGTACCTAGGAGAGAAATTGCTGGATCATAAGGTAATTCTACGTTTAAGTCTTTGAGAGATTGCAATCTGGTTTTCCACAGTGGCTGCAGCATTTTACATTCTCCTTAGCAGTGCATGAGTATTCCAATTGCTCCATATCCTTGCCAATTGTTGTTATTTTATGCATTTAAAAGTCATATAAATCCTAGTAGGTGCTAAGTGGTGTCCCACTGTGTTTAGTAGTTCACTTCTGTTTAATTAAACACTGGTCGTGGATTGAAATCATCCAAAGTATCTTCTTTCCCTACAATAAAATAAAATAAGAAATCAGGAATAGAAGAAAACTTCACAAATAAGCAGAAATTAAACAGCATACTCTTAACTAATGGGTCAAGGAAGCAATTATGTTAGATTGGAAAGTACTTTGAGATGAATGAAAATGAATACAAAATGTACCAAAACTTATGGGATGCAGCAAAAGCAGTGCTCAGAGGACAATTCATAGCAGTAAATGCTTATATTGAAAAACAAGGAAAACCCCAAATCAATAACCTAACTTTATGCCTCAAGAAACTAGAAAAAGGAAAGTATGCTGAACACTGGTGATGGGGCTAATTACATGAGATTCTTCAGGAAAGTATGGACTATGTTTTATGTGATTTATCTTCTATTTGTCTCAAAAAATCCACTCTGTTCTCCACTCTGCTATCTGTCTCAGTAGACCAACCTGTATGGATCACACTGATGGGCTTGGTGCCCTCTAGCTTCTGGTTGGGTTTGGCTGGCAGGAAATAGAGGGCAGGTAGAGAGAAAGGTCGGGGGTTACTCTCTCAGATCTCTCTCTGCCCGTTTATGATAGTTGGCTGCTCTTTTAACCAGAGGCCATAGCCCCTTCTATGCAGCCACTTCCTCTGGGCAATCTCTCACTTGTAAGCACTCTCTCACTTGCACTGTAAGGCATTAAGAGTTTTTAATAGCTCATCAGTTTTGCTAGCTCTAGGGTGCTTCACCAGCCCTTAACTTTGTCCACACCTTTACAAACCGTCCATTTTAAAAACGGTCCCAGAATGACCCAGCAGGAATGTGTCTTCCATTTCCTGTTGAATCCAGTCCATGCAATTATAAGTGGAATTGGCTAAGGAAGGAGGCCAAGCCCAAGGGAAGCTCTTTCCATTTATAACCCTTCTGATCATGTTGGGGAAACCAAGTCATCATATTTGACAACTCTGACTTTTTTTTTTTTTTGAGACAGAGTCTCGCTCTGTTGCCCAAGCTAGAGTGAGTGCCGTGGCGTTAGCCTAGCTCACAGCAACCTCAAACTCCTGGGCTCAAGCAATCCTCCTGCCTCAGCCTCCCGAGTAGCTGGGACTACAGGCATGTGCCACCATGCCCAGCCAATTTTTTTTCTATATATATTTTTAGTTGGCCAGATAATTTCTTTCTATTTTTAGTAGAGACGCGGTCTCGCTCTTGCTCAGGTTGGTCTCAAACTCCTGACCTCGAGCGATCCACCCACCTCGGCCTCCCAAAGTGCTAGAATTACAGGCGTGAACCACCGCGCCTGGCTGACAACTCTGACTTTTCATGAAGACCCTTGCGCCTTGTCTTTGCAATACCTCTCCTTGTATCCCTGTTTTTCACATTTCTACTGCTCATTCATTCTGCATAATTAAATGTGTACATGATGATATGACTCCTACAGGGATACTATTTTGAAAATTCTGAACAGATGTGTTTGGTGAAATCCTTGCCTCCTTCCCATAAATTGCATCCCCCTGAAATGATTCTGCCATCATTGTCCCATGGAAAGAAAGAGGAAAAGACTACTTTAGGAAGGAGTAGAAGCAGAAACCCTTTCTAGTACCAGGAAGAGAGAAGAGGGGGTGAAGATAAAAGTTGGGGAAACAGTGGTGAGGAATTGGAGTTTTGAAATCAAAGTGGGGATAGTATGACAGGAAGCCTCTAAGACAGTCCCAGTGATCCTACCTTCTGGGACTCACGGCCTCATATATTTCCCTCCCCTTGAGTTACTTGCTTCTAACCAATAGGACAAAAAAATGTTGGATGAATGTCACTTTCATGATCAGGTGACAAAGATTTTGTCTTCTGTCTTGGTAGCAGAATCTCTCTCTTGCTGGCTCTGATGAAAACAGTTGCCTATTTGGAGATGCAAAGAGCAGAGGGCATCCTTCAGTCAGTAGCCAGTGAGGGTCTGAGGCTTTTAGTCCAACAATCTTCAAAGGCTTCATCCTTATGGCTCAATGGAATTGTCCAGGCAGTGGTCATGAGATTGTCTTCTCCGGAGATGGGGTCGATTAGGACCATCAACTACAGTTAAACAGCAACAGCCTGAAGCTGAAAACTGTCCCTTTAAAAGCTCTGTATTAGACTGGGTGCGGTGGCTCACGCCTGTAACCCTAGCACTCTGGGAAGCCAAGGCAGGAGGATCACTTGAGCTCAGGAATTTCAGAAGAGCCTGAACAAGAGCAAGACCCCATCTCTACCAAAAATAGAAAAATTAGCCGGGTGTCATGGCATGCACCTATAGTCCCAGCTACTCAGGAGGCTGAGGCAGGAGGATCGCTTGAGCCTAGGAGTTTGAGGTTGCTGTGAGCTAGGCTGATGCCACGACACTCTACTCAGGGCAACAGAGTGAGACTCTGTCCCTAAAATAAATAAATAAATAAATAAAAATAAATAAAAGCTCTGTATTTCTGCTTATAGTTAGGTTTGATGGCACTTTAAGATGAGAGTCTCCATCCTCCTCATTTGCTGGCAAATTAATAAACCTCCCTTTCCTTCTCCTGAAAAAGAAAAAAAAAAAGACTTCATCCTAAATCTTCAAATAATTCATCCTAAAACCACATGAGTGAACTAGAAAAAGGATCCTTACCCACTTGAGCCTTCAGATGAGACCTCAGCCCTGGCCAACATTTAAAAACATTTCAATAGATTTAGGAGGTACAAGTGATTTTTTGTTACATGGATGAATTACACAGTGGTGAAGACAGGCCTTTTGGTGTACCTGTCACCTGAATAGTGTACATCATACCCGATAGGTAGTTTTTGATCCTTCCCTACTTCTGAGTCTCCAAGTCCATTATCCTGCTCCATATGAGCATATATAGCTCCCGCTTACAAATACATGCACTATTTGTTGTTTTCATTCCTGAGATATTTCAGATAATGGCTTTCAGTTCCTCCCAAGTTGCTGCAAAAGTCATAATTTCATTCTTCTTTGTCACTGAGTGGTATTTCGTCACGTTTTGTTTATCCATTCATGAATTGATAGGCACTTAGGTTGATTCCGTATCTTTGCAATTGTGAATTGTGGCTGTGATAAACATATGAGTGCAGGTGTCTTTTTGATACAATGACTTATTTTCCTTTGGGTAGACAACCTAGTAGTGGGACTGGTGGATTGAATGGTAGGTCTACTTTCAGTTTTTTGAGGAATCTCCGTACTGTTTTCCATAGAGGCTGTACCAATTTCCCACCAGCAGTGTAGAAGCATTCCTTTTCCACTGCATCTGCACCTGGCCAACATTTTGATTGCAGCCTGTGAGTAATTATGAAGCACAGCCATGCCCCAGCTAAGCTATGCTCAGATTCCTGATCTACAAAAACTTTGAGATAATAAATGTGTGCAGTTTTAAGTCACTAAATTTGGGATACTTTGTTGCACAACAATAGCTAACTAATGCAAGAGTTGTGTGTAGGTGTGTGTGGGAAAGTGAGGGACTTCTTCTCTTCTCCCTGTCATAAACTCTGGGAAGAGCCTACCAGGCAGGTTAGCTGACCCAACATCCTTTTTTCCTCTTACTCCTTGCCAATGCAACCCTGCTTTATTCCAGACTTCAGAAATATCTTGAAAGCTGGGCCCCTGCCTAGCCTCAGAGCCAAGGAATTTTATTATTATAAGCCAATCACAGTAACTCCATTCTCTTGCTAGAGAGTGAGATAGGAATGGGTGTATGACTCAGTTGTTGCAAATAGCAGGGATTCTGTAGTTTTCCTGCATTTAAAAAACATTGTGAGAAGAGACATTTTCTTTTCTTGCCTCTAGCTGCATCCACGTGAGAAGGTGATGTCTGGAGCTTCTGCAGCCATCTTGTGACACAACATCTGAAGATGGTAGAGTAGAAAAGATTAAAAAAAAATCTGTGTCCTTGATGAGATTTCTTATCACGTGAAGGAATAAATTGTCCATACCATTTAAATACAGTTGCATTTTGGTTTTCTGTTACTTGCAACCCAAAGTCCACCCCTCAAACTGAAACAGATATTTTACATGGTGTTTTACTCACCACTCCTCCCTCTGTCTCTGCTTCTACCCAGAGGCCAAGGATTGAGGGGGAAGGTTTGGAAAGTTCTAAGGAGTAAAATGGCACATTTTACTTCCATATCTGGCTTTGTCCTTTGAGAGGTCACTCCTGGTCCTCTCTCTCCCATTGTCTCTGTTGAAGCTTTCTCAGCTTATTCCTTGCTGGTATGATTTCGGGGGCCAAGAGGATTGTTCTAGAAACCAATCAGTCACAAATAGCACATGAATATCACATTGGGAAACATGGATTGCAGGGTTCCTTTAGTGTGACTGGGCTGCCTCAGCCCACCCTTGGGAAAAACCAAATTTGATGTGTATGTTTGTGGCAGGACAGGGTTTTCATCCTGTCTCTTTTATGAGAGAAGCATTGGAAAGTTTGAAAAAAATAGAATGAGATAGCAAAATGAGGGATTAGAGGTTACACTATCACACTATTAGGATGTCTACTATAGGAAAAAACCCACAGAAAATAAGTGCTGGCAAGTGTGTGGAGAAATCAGAACCCTCGTCCACTGCTGGTAGGAATGTAAACTAGTGCAGTTGCTGTAGACAATAGTACGGCAGCTCCTCAAAGAGTTAAAATAGAATGAGCACATGATCTAGCAATTCTCCCTCTGGGTACACAGCAGAAAGAATTGAAAGTAAGGTCTTGAAGAGGTTTGTACACCCATGTGCATAGCAGCATTATTCACAACAGTGAAAAGGTGTCCACTGATGGATGAAGGAGTGAACACAATGTGGTCCATCCATACAATGGAATATTATGCAGCCTTGAAAAGGAAGAAAATCCTGACACAGGCTACAACATGGATGAACCTTGAGGACATTATGCTCAGCGAGAAACGCCAGTCACAAAAGAACAAATCCTGTGTGATTCCACTTATATGAGGCACCCAGAGTATTCAAATTCACAGAGACAGAAAGTAGAACAGTCGTTGCCAGGGCCTGAGGGAGTGGGGATCGAGGAGTGTGTTTAATGGGCCTGGAGTTTCAGTTTTGCAGGATGAAAAAGTCCTGGAGTTGGATGGTGGTGATGGTTGCGCAAGAATCTGAATGTGCTCAATGCTACTGAGCTGTCCACTTAGACACGGCTATAATGGTAGATTTTATGTTGTGTGTATTTTGACACACTTAAAATTAAAAAAAAAAAAACTGCTAAGGAGTGTGTAACAACTCACCTGCCGAATCAACCAGCCCTTTTTAATTAAAAAATAAATTAATTAATTACAAAAATAAACTTAAAAAAGTCATGCTATGAAAGGCAGTCAGTGTTAGCAAGAGGAGAATTTATCTGTCTTGTAGACATCTTGGCTCTGGAGCATCTAAAGTCACCTCGTTAAACGAGCAGAGCTGGATGAACTGGCGCCGCCATGTATTTACAGTGTTTTACAATATCCACACACCTCCTTATACACAGAACACCCCTCTCCAAGGACATAGTCTAATGAGTCACCTAGTCACGGCATCCAGTTTGAAAGATAAGATTTATCCATCGAGGCTTGGGATAGTTTCTCACGGTCTGGTGACATACAAACTTATTTTTTTATTTTTATTTTTTATTATTATTTTTTTAAAGGCTGGTCAAGTGAAGCAGTGGGTGTGGAGAAGGAACAAAGGAATCTGTAACTGGCTGCGATCAATTAGTTGTAAACACCATTGCAGTTGGACCAATCCACAAACTTAAATCAAACCCTCCAGTCTGCATGCAATAGACATGGTAAAACCATAGTAAACAAACAGACAAATGAAAATCCCCAGCTAACAAAAACTAGCCCAACTTCAATGGAAGCATGGGAAACACACACAGAAGTCAAGAAACCTTAGTAATAGTAAAATCTCATTAGGCAGGAATTGTGAAGACTGCTGCCCTTGCCAGGGAGTAAGTTCTTTGTCCGTTGTTCTCCAAGTCCTTGTTTTTGCCCTCTGGGTAGGAGTGGGAGGAGGCTTTTTAGTGTCTTCAATGCCCCAAGGCCACTTCTGGGGTCTGTGAGGTGGCTCATACCTGTAATCCTAGCACTCTGGGAGGCTGAGACCGGAGAATCCCTTGAGGTCAGGAGTTTGATACCAGCCTGAGCGAGAGCGAGACCCTGTCTCTACTAAAAATAGAAAGAAACTAGCTGGACAGCTAAAAATATATACAAAAAATTAGCCGGGCATGGTGGCGCATGCCTGTAGTCCCAGTTACGTGGGAGGCTGAGGCAGGAGGATTGCTTGAGCCCAGGAGTTTGAGGTTGCTGTGAGCTAGGCTGATGCCACGGCACTCTAGCCCGGGCAACAGAAACTCTATCTCAAGGGAGGAAAAAAAAGAAATTAAAAAAAGGCTGGGCGGGAGTCAGGAGATGTGGGAGGCAGCTTAGCTCTGACTCCCTTGCTAAGACCTGGGGAGATCTCTTTCCCTCTCTATGTCACAGGTTATTAAAGAGAGGAACTAGCATTGATAGTCTCTTACCTCTCTGACATTCAGACCCTGCACTTTCTCTCAAACTCATAAATACGAGGCTCAATGAGGATATGAGGGTTTGGTAAGTTTACTGTTTCCCACAATGTGAAATACTTAATAGCAGTGTTTCCTGCGTGTGGCACCATAGAAACCTTTGAATTGCATAGGCAGACATTTATTTCCTTTCCCAATTCTCTTTCGAGCCTTCTGATTATTTCAAGGGACCATTTCAGTTTGGTGCTAATGAATCTTCAAAAAATTCTATTTAGGCTGGGTGCGGTGGCTCATGCCTGTAATCCTGGCACTTTGGGAGACTGAGGCAAGAGGATCGCCTGAGGCCAGGAGTTTGAGACCAGCCTGGGCAACATAGTGAGACGCCTCCCCAGCTCCATCTCTACAAAAAATAAAAATAAAAATATTAGACGGTGTGGTGGCATGAGCATGTAGTCCCATGTACTTGGGAGGCTGAGGATCACTTGAGCCCCGGAGTTCAAGATTGCAGTGAGCTATATGACTGGGCCACTGTACTCCAGGCTGGGTGACATAGGGAGACCCTGTCTCTAAAAAAAAAAAAAAAAATTCCCAAGTCAGATGGATTGCCTGAGGTCAGGAGCTTGAGACCAGCCTGAGCAAGAGTGAGATCTCCATTTCTACTAAAAACAGAAAAAAAAATTAGCCAGTCAACTAAAAATAGAAACAAAAAATTAGTCCCAGCTACTCGGGAGGCTGAGGCAGGCGGATCACTTGAGCCCAGGAGTTTGAGGTTGCTGTGAGCTAGGCTGATGCCACGGCACTCACTCTAGCCTTGGCAATAAAGCAAGACTCTGTCTCAAAAAAAAAAAAAAAATTATATTTATTTATGGACATAGTGTGTGTGTATAATTGTCAATTTATCTGCACATATATGTATGAAATCATATATATAATTTTATTTTTATCTACACATACATGTATACAATTATATGCATAATTTTATTTTTTAAAGTATCATACAGTAAAATTGCATTTTTTAGAATTTAGTTCAATGAATTTTAATGCAGGCCACCACCACCATAACACAGAACAGATCCATCACCCCCCAAAACTTTCTTGTGCTGTTTTCTTTATCCTCACACCCTTCCCCACCAATCTGTCTTCCCTCAGTATGATTTAGTCACCTGGATAATATCATCTCAATGGAACTGAATGCTATGTAACCTTCTGAGACTGGCTCCTTTCGCTCAGCATGTGTATTTTGAGACTTGCCGAGTGGTGTCACGGAACAGTAGGTGGATTGCAGTGTGTTTAGCCATCCACCTGTGGAGGGACATTTTTCTTTCTCCGGTTTTCGGCTATTACAAATAAAGCTCTGATGAACAATCGTGTGCAGGTTTTGTGTGGCTGTCATATTGTCCCAAACCCTCTCTGGCTTCCCAATTCACTTCGAATAAAATTCAAAGTCCTCTTGCCGTCTGTAAAAGAAAACAAAACCTTCCTGGTTTTTGCTTATTGTTTGACTGCATCTCGTCCCTGCCTCTTCTCTGCTCTCTTTGTTCTAGCTGTCCTTGCCTTTCTGACTGACTGTGCACCATGCAAAGCTTGTCTTACCCGTAATAAGTTGAATGGGGTGCCCCTAACTCCAAATATGCCCATCTAGAACCTGTGAGTGTGACCTTCTTTGGAAAAATTGTCCATGCAGATGTAATTAGATGAAAGATCTTGAGATGAGATCATCCTAAATTAGGGTGGCCAGTGTCTTTATAAGAGACAAAAGAGGAGAGGACGTGGACACAAGCTAGGAGGCCATGTGAAGACACAGGCAGAGATTGGAGCGATGCGGCCAAAAGCCAAGAAATGCCTGGAGCCTCCAGAAGTGCACGGCACAGCCAATATCTCAACTTCAAATTCTGGCCTCTAGAACTATAAGGGAATTAATTCCTGTTGTTTTAAGCCACCAGTTTGTGGTAGTACATTAGGGCAGCCAAAGGAAACCCCTAAACCACCTTGGGCCTTTGCATTGGCTATTCCCTCTGCCTGGATCTCTGTACAGCTCACTTCTTCCTGGTGTCTCTGCTCAAATGTCACCTCCTCAGAGAGCCTTTCTGTCTATCCTAGCTAAGAGAGCCCCTCCCTCTGTCCCTCTAACTCTATACTTTGCCGTGCTTCTCTTTAAATACCAATCACTGTGGATATATGATATTTGTTTTCCTTATTATTTTTTCCCCCAAGAGACAGAGTCTTGCTCTGTCGCCCAGGCTGGAATGCAGTGGCATCATTATAGCTCACTGCAGCCTCCAACTGCTGGGCTCAAGGGATCCTCTTGCCTCAGCCTCCCAAGTAGCTAGGAGTATAGGCACTTGCCACCATGCCTGGCTAATTTTTTCCTTTTTTTGTAGAGACAAGGTCTTGCTTTTGCTAAGGCTGGTCTCATACTCCTGACCTCAAGCAATCCTCCCTCATCAGCCTCCCAGAGTGCTAGGATCACAGGTGTGAGCCACTTCAGCAGGCCAAGATTTCCCATCTTAACCACGTCTAAGTGTACAGTTCAATGGCACACTCAGAACTGTGCCCTATGAACAGTACATTCATAAACTGGTATAACAGTAACCTCCACTCTATCACCAAGACTCTTTGCATCTTGCAAAATTGAAACTCTGTCCCCATGAAACAGTAACTTCCCAGTTCCTCTCTTTCCCCAGCCCCTGGCAACACTGTGCTTGCTACTTTGTAGAATTTCTGCTACAGTACATTTAAAAAAGCCTGCCTCTTTCGAGGCCTAGGACAAGGAGGAAAAATTTGCATTTGGATCTCATTGTTGGTAACACTTAGGTTTTTTTGGGGGCGGGGGGCAAGTGTGGAACAATGGATCGGGAACTCTGACTCTTTGGGAACAGCAGTGAGGTTGTGTTCATGGAACATGACCCTGTGAATGTCTGTTGATCCCTCCCCTTATTAAGGAGAGAAACCTTAAGAGTGGAGGCCTGACAATTAGCATGGGTAACATTTGACTATTAACATCATCTCAGAAGGAAAAAAAAAAAAGGAATGGGGAAAAACCTGTTTGGAGGTTGTTGCATCTTGAGGTTCTAAAACATAACACCTCTTTGTACCAGCCAGATGCCTTTCTTAGCGTCTTCCCACCCACACTTATGGGGAAAGCCGTCTAGACTGGCTGTCTCTGCTTCAGCAGTGGCAGCCAACCCTCACCCCCTCCACCAAATCCGCTCCTAAGCCCTCTTGCCAATCTGCACTAAGGAGCTTGAGTTGCGCTGTTTGTGTGCAGGGTACCCAAACTCCCTCCAGTAAGTGGTGTTTGTTACTCCCCCACCATTTTACAGATGACTCCTCCTCTACTCTTACTTTGTTGTTTTTTTTTTTTAGAAATGAGATCTCACTTTGTTGCCCAGGCTGGAGTGCAGTGGCCTCATCACAGCTCATGGCAGCCTCAAACTCCTGGGCGCAAGTGATCCTCCTGCCTGAGCCCCCCAAATAGCTAGGGCTGCAGGTGTGCACCACCATGCCTGGTTAATTTCTTATTGTAGATATGGGATCTCACTATATTGCCCAGTCTGGTCTTGAACACCTGGCCTCAAGCGATCCTCCCATGTCAGCCTCCCAAAGTGCTAGGATTGCAGGTGTGAGCCACGGCACCCAGGCTCTTGTGTTACTTCTAGCCAGCCCCTTGATGGTTTTCTCAACCCCCTTTTTATTTCGGTGTCCCGGTTCCTGCTTCCTCATAGCTTCTGTGCCTCATGTCTGAGCCTCTTACATCCTAGCTCTCCAGATCTTTGCATCTCTGGATGCTTCCAACAGATCACCTCTCTTTCCCTCCCTCTCTGCTTCAAAATTCCAAGAGACAATCTATAACCCAAATGCAGTGAGTAGAATAGTGTTGCCCCCAAATTCATGTCCACCTGGAACCTCAGAACATGACCTTATTTGGAAATAGAGTTTTTACAGGTGTAATTCAGGAAAGGATCTTGAGATGAGATCATCCTGGATTAGAGTGGGCCCTAAATCCAACGACAAGCGTCCTTATAAGAGACAGAAAAGGACATACAGAGATATAGAGAGGAAGGTGATGTGACGGCAGAGACAGAGAGTGGAGTAATGCATCTACAAGTTAAGAATGCCAAGAACTGGGCTGTGCATGGTGGCACATGCCTGTAACCCCAGCGCTTTGGGAGGCTGAGATGGGAGGATTGCTTAAGGCAGGAGTTCCAAGATCAGCCTGAGCAAGAGTGAGACCCCGTCTCTACAAAAAAGAAAAAAATTACCTGGGCATGGTGGCGTGCACCTGTAGTCCTAGCTACTGGGGAGGCTGAGGCAGGAGGATTGCTTGAGCCCAGGAGTTCCAGGCTGCAGTGAGCTATGACTGCACCACTGCACTCCAGCTTGGGTGACAGAGTGAGATCTTGTCTCTAAAAGATACATAAGTAAGTAAACACAAAAGATTGCCAAGGATTGCTGGCAGCCACCAGGAGCCAGGAGAGTGGCATGTATGGAACAGATTCTCCTTCAGGGCTCCGGGAAGGAACCAAGCTGGCAGACACCTTGATTTCTTGATTTGGGACTTCTGGTCTCTTGAACTCTGAGAAAGTAAATTTCTGTTGTCTTAACCCTCTCAGTCGTTACTACAGCCCTAGGAAAGGAATGTAGAATGTACCAATCCGGGATTTCGTGCCGCCTTATCTCCCCGGTGGCAGGCCCACAATGAAAGGCCAACCAAACACAGGTTTGTGAAAGTAGCAAATAGTGAAAGCATTTTGCAAACCAGAGGGTATTTGTGTCAGAAGATGCAATCTTCTCAAAGCTCCCAGGTTAGCTCTGGGCACTGAAACTGTCCACGTCAGCAACGTAAGAGCATACGCTCACAGCTTCCAAAAGTGTGGAGTTTATGATTTTAGGGCTAGGAGGATGCATGCTTTTTGTTTTAATGGTGATGCATTTATTTTAAAGGGTATCAGAGAAGGCATAATGAATACATCAAAAATGTGAGTTCGTGGACAATATCAGGATGGAGCTAAACAAAAGGGAGGCTTCTCTTCCAAAAAATGACAGTGTGGTGGATAAGAACACAGACTTTGGAGCCGGCCTTCCTGTGTCCAACTCATAACTCTATCATTCCCTGATGCTGTGACTTTGCTGAGGCTGTCAATTGCTTTTTATTTTTTCTTATCAGATAAATAGAGCGCATATCTGATGTGTTTAAAATAGAGGCTGGCTCACGGCACCTCAGTGACAGAAGGTCTAAATGCAATGTGGGAGCTTGAATGGGATTCCGGAATGGAAAAGGACATTAGTAGAAAAATGGGAGACATTTGAATAAAGTCTGGAATCTAGTGAATAGTAACGTGCCAACATTGACTTCTTAGTTCTGAAAAATGCACCCTTGTTCTGTAAGATGTTGACCATAGGGTGCAAAATTTACAACTTTTGTTTAGATCTGAAATTATTCCCAAATCAAAAGTTTATTTAAAACAGTAAAGGAACTGATGCGGTCAAAGTCGTGAATGTGGAGCTCGAATGGGTGAAGTTCGGGAAACCATGTGTTAAAGCCCACCCCTGGCTGGCTTGTGACCCGGCTCCAGGATGGGAGAAATGAACCCTGAAATGAGGAACTGAACCCTGAAATGAAATGAGTTTCAGGTAAACATGAATCTGGGAGGTTCGTGGCAAGTTGGGGAAAGTTCAGCAAACCTTGCCTCGGACCAAAGGATTTTGCTGGAGAAATGCCAATTGTTGTTCTAACAGGCAATGTTTCTGTCCAAAAGGACAGCTGGAAGGGTCAGGATTTTTCATTCATATCTTCTTTTTGCCACATTCTAGATGACACTTTTTGCTGTTCCTGTGGGTGAGAAATTACTCATCCGTTCAGCAGGAGTTTATGAATATATTAATATCTTTGTACCCAGCTCTGGATCTTAGTTTGAGTCACCCAGAAGTAGACTGAGCAAGCAGTTTGTTGGAGAAGTTGGATAGATGATCCAAGGAAACTCTAGTAGGGAAGTGGGGAAGTGATTTGGGGAAGGGAAGGCAGCCAGTAAAGAGTGTGTACCCAGCAAGTTGCCACTGTGGGCAACTGGGGCTTTATTGCACTGGGAGAGTCTGGGAGTGAGTGTAAGAACACACGTGTGAGTTGTCCCGCCCAAGGGGTGAGAGAGAACTGGGGTATTTATCCACCAGTGTCCTCAAGTCACTGGATTGAGGGTTGTTTCCCCAGGGGGAGGCATTAATTCCTCAGCACTTCTGGCCTGCTGCACGGTTGGGTAAAACAGGTTTTGGTGGCCAGAGAAATCCTCAAAGAAATGCAGGTGCTGCAGCTCCAGGTAAGCACAAGGGGATGTGCATGGGCCCCAAACTCTACGCCCTGTGATAGGCATGGGGAAGCCAGACATGCTTAAAGCACAATACCCATCCTTGAGGTGCTCCCAGTCTGTGGGGCTGAGGGAGCACTGCCTGATTTCCCATTCTGCCTCTATGACTTTCAAGCTGTGTGATCTTGGGCAAGTTCCTTAACCTCTCTGAGCTTCAGTTTCCTCATTTGTAAGATGAGGATAATGAGAATAAGCTGGCCTTACAGAGCTGTTGCAAGGATTAAAGGAGTTAATACGTGAAAAGTGCCTAAAACAGCCCCTGGCACATAATGTAAGTGCTTGACAAACAGTAATGACCACGGTTTCCTTTTTGGCTGTGGGAGTTTATTGGGAGTTTAATTGGGCCTCGAAGGTCCTTCTGGAAAGTTTGCATTTTATCCTGTTAATTATGGGCCCTCACTAAAGAGTGTCAGGCAGGAAGTGACTCCCTCGAACTGCCCTTGCAGAGCTGGGGGACTGGGGAGTTGACTGAGGGACAGGAGGGAGAGGGATCCATTTGGAGACTGCATAATTCAGAAGAGCTCTCATGGAGTGGCGGGGAAGAGCCTGTTTCGATGGGGTTCACGAGGAAATAGGAGGCGCTCTCACAGATCAGCGAGTGGAGATTTTAGCAAAATTCCTCCATAAAAACAGAGCAGTGTAACAACAGGTGGAGGTGTCTTTGTAGGTGAGTTTTTGTCTTTGTAAACGGGTGAGATTACAACCTAGGAATGAGTCAGTAGAAGGCAGAATTAAGAATGGGGCAGGATCCTCAGAGGGAAATCCCTGAAGTTGACAGGGGATGGGAGCCAGTGTAAAAATGGCAGGATTTGTCTTGGACAGAAGCAGGGAGCAGAATGACACCCTCTTCACCGATGGGGAGATCATTTTCCAGAGGCAGGACGGTGCAATGGGGTGGAACGCGGGCTGCAGCCAGGGACCAAAGGGCTTCAGAGAACCTGTTCCTCCGCTTACTAAACAAACCAAGCGGCGCGGGAAGTGTGAGGGGCCCGCGGGGGCGTGGCCAACATCGGGGCGGGGCTACAGGCGAGGGGTGGGCGGGGCCTGGTGCTTGGGCTCGAGCGAGGCTTGCTCGGGACGAGGTCCTGGATGGCGGGGCTTCTGGGGAACGGGCTGTTGAACACCCACGCCCAGCCTACGTGAAAAGGCACACGGACCGGCTGGGGTAGAACGCGAGCTGCGCTCCCGGGGCTCGAACCTAGGTCCTGCTATGTGTGGCCAATGGAAGGCTGTGGAAGGTGGGCCGGCAAAGGTCTTGGCCAATGAAGATGCAGGGGGGCGTGGACTATCGGTTAAAAAAAAGAGGTGTGATGCCTGCAGTGCGAATCAATGAAAGGCGGGGGAAGGTGGGGCCTGTGCGCGAGGCGGCCAATAGAAACAGGGTTCTTACGCGCGGCCCAGGGGCAAGGCTCCCGGCTCTGCGCAAACGCATCGGGCCGCACTACGGGGCGCCGCTGAGCTCAGTGAGCTAAAAGAGGGTTCCAGCCGCGCGCTCGGGTCATGTGACGCTGAGGGCGCCGAATTCTGCTGGAGTCAGCGCCATTTCCTGTACGTGAAGGTCGAAGAGCCTCGGGGGTCGGGCCAGTGTCCGAGAACCATCCCGATGCGATTTGGCCCGTGGTCTGGGGTCGCGGGGGGGGGGGTCAGTCTCGGGCTAGGCGGTGTCTGAGGGGAGAGGCGTGGCTTGAGCAGAGGGTCGCGTGTGGTAACCTGGGGGCGTGGCCTGATGTCACGCGGGGCGGGCTTACTGCTGGGGCTGAGGTTAGGGATCTTGTGGTAAGAGAGGGGCGTGGCTTCCCGCCGACCCTGTGACACATAGGTAAGTGGGAAAATAACTCTCTTGATGCAGTTGTCGCTGCCTTAACCTAAGGTGGTGACGTAAGGGGCCAGGGCTGGAGCCGTGAGGGGCGTGGCCTGTCAGAGCCTAGTTGCCTACGGGCGTGGCCTGGGAGTCGGGGGCGTGGCCGAGCAGAAACAGGCGGCAGAGGGCGTGGCCCGGCATCTGGGCGGGGAGAGAAGGGGATGTACTTTTTTTCCTGTCTGTGCTCAGGTCTTGGCACTGCCTTGTCTTCCTTAGGTGCCACCTCATGGAGACTCCCATGGCCGCCGCCCCTGCCGGGTGCTGCTTCTCCTCTTTCCTGCTCCTGGCCTTTGGGACGCTGGTGGCCGCCCTGCTGGGTGCGGCTCACCGCCTGGGGCTCTTCTATCAGCTGATGCACAAGGTGCGGTGCCTGGAGGGGCAGATGGGAGGTGAGCTGGGGGACCGCCAAAGAAGGAGGGGCCTCATGGTGCTCCTTCCAGCGCGCCCATTTTACAGGCAGGGAAAGCGAGCCCCTACTAGTCCAGAGGGCCTGGTCGGAGGATTCTGTCCAGGGCCCTGCCCCCATTGCCAAGCTGCATGTGAGGGCCTAGACTTTGCCACTAGTAAGAGATAATCCGAAAGCCACTGAAAGGACACTCACACGCCGCCTACCTCCTTCCCCAGGGTCCCCGAGACCTTTTCACATAGCAGATAGACAGCACTCTGGTTGTACTTCCTAAACCCCGTGGGATCAGTGGCTTGAGGGCAGGCACCAGAGGGGTGGCAGTGACAGTTTTCCTCTGCTGAGCTAAGCGCTTTCGAGGGGTTTTTCTCACGTACCCCTTACCACATCCTTGAAAGTAGGTGCCGTTGTTTCTGTCCTCAGAAACTGAGGCTCAGAGAGGTTGTGTGGTTGTTTGCCCTAGGTGACCTGTTTGGGAAGAGCTTACCCCATGGGCTGTGTGCGCCCTGAACTACTTACTCCTCTGTCAGAAATTAACCCCTTCCCCAAGCCCCCTCTCCAATCTTTTTTCTTCTAGCTGGGTCCAACTTTGACCTCTCCCTCCTTAAACCGCTCTTCAGTTCTTCTTCTCTTAGCTGGGAGCCATGCCACTGACAGTGATGACTTGTGGAGAGTCAAGGCAAAGGCTTCAGGTGTGCGTGCCAGCAGGCGCTCCTATGCCAGGCACGTGGGGGTGGCAGCCTGTCAGCTGGGCCTGAGCCTGCTTAGCACTGCGTGGGAGGGATCAGGTAGGCGAGAGGCAGCAGTGCAGCTGCCAGACCCTGCCAGGATTCCAGAGGGCAGGAAGAAGTCAGCAGATGGTTCCCTGCCTTGTGCTCCTGGCCAAGCTCTCCTGGGTTATATAGATCCATCTTTCTTCTCCCCTTTCTCTAATTGCTGCCATTCCGTAGGGGGTCAGCGTAACAGAATAGGCTGCTTGAGAGTGTGGGTTCTATCAGACTTTGAATCTTGCTTGGGCAAATCTTGGTGTCCTTAGCTGTAGAAGGGATATAGTGACAAGAGGATCTGGTAATCCGGTGTTCTTTGCTCTGAGCCTAGCATATAGTATAAATGTGTGCCTAACCAAGACGGAGGTTCCCCTGACCTCTGACTCTGTTCCAGCCCCCCAACCTGGGACAGAGGGATTGCCCCCTCTCTCCAGCTGCCCTTGCCCTGGCCCTTGACATTCTTGCTCCTCCCGCTCTCCCCGCCCAGGTGGACAAGGCGAGTGTCCGGCATGGCGGGGAGAATGTGGCGGCTGTGCTGAGGGCCCATGGCGTGCGGTTTCTTTTCACGCTGGTGGGCGGGCACATTTCCCCGCTGCTGGTGGCCTGCGAGAAGCTGGGCATCCGTGTGGTGGACACACGTCATGAGGTCACTGCCGTCTTCGCCGCTGATGCTGTGGCCCGCCTGACTGGTGAGGGCGTTGCAGGGAGGGCTGGGGGCTGGTGGGAATGTGGGATGGGGTGTCTGTCAGGGATCAGGTTTGTTCAGGGATGAGGATGGCAGGATGGCTAGGAAGGTGGGCATGGCCATGACGGAATCTGTCTTCCAGGGACAGTGGGCGTGGCAGCAGTGACAGCAGGCCCTGGCCTCACCAACACAGTGACCGCGGTGAAGAATGCTCAGATAGCACAGTCCCCACTCCTGCTTCTGGGTGGGGCTGCCGCTACTCTGCTGCAGGTGCCTAGACCTTGGGGGATGGTGGGGGCCCCAGGGAGGCTCAAAGGGCTCACATGGTGACCCTGCCCCACCCCTGTTTCTGCCAGAACCGGGGTGCACTCCAGGCCATTGATCAGATGTCCCTGTTCCGGCCACTCTGCAAGTTCTGTGCATCTGTGCGGAGGGTGCGGGACATCATGCCCACCCTGAGGGCTGCGATGGCTGCTGCCCAGTCAGGCACCCCAGGTCGGTGGGGGAGGTGGTGGTCAGGCCGTGGGGCCTAGGGGCTGGAGGAGGTGTTATAGGCTCAGTGTCCTTCCTTTCCCTGCAGGTCCAGTGTTTGTGGAGCTACCCATTGACGTGCTATATCCCTACTTCATGGTCCAGAAGGAGATGATGCCAGCCAAGCTTCCCAAGGGCCTCGTGGGTCGAGGGATCTCCTGGTGAATAGCCCCAGCCCCAGCATACTCTTTCCATCCCCTGCTCTCTCCTGCAGCCTCCTACCTCTCTCCATCCTCCTTTGATTTGCACATCACTGAGAGCAGTCATCCCCGGGGATTCCAGGTAGAGGGAATGGCAGGTGCAAAGGTCCTGAGGCAGGAATTAACTTGGTGGGTTGAGAAAGCATGGTGGCTCTTGTGAAGATAGCAGGTGAGCAGAGAGCAGAGGCTTAGAGCAGCCCTCCTATCCCCTCCTCCACTTCTCCCTCCTCCTCCTCCTCCTCGCCCCCCCTCCTCCCCTTCCCCTCTACCCCTTCCCTTTGCCTGTTCCTGCCCCTCCCGTTCCAAATATTTAGTGAATGCCAGCTATGCACCAGGTATCAGGACAGGCATGGGGCAACCTCGATGAACAGAACAGTCAGGTTCCTGTGCTTTGGGTGTGTGAGAAGCACTTGAGGTCTGGCTCCAGCAGTAGTGATTTTTGTTCAGTGGCCTCGTTCTGGATGCACCTGTCCCCTGTGTTCCTCCCTTTCCCTCGGGCTGCCCCTTACAAGGCTGGCTCTTCCTGGCCTTCTCTGTAAATGTTGGGGTTGCCCACGGTTCCATCCTCCACCTCTTCTCTTTCTCTGCAACCTCGGCCCCTCCTTAAACAGAGGGAGCAGAGGCTCCTGGCTCTGAGTTCCGACTGCCAAGCTTCTGCCAGGGCCCACGTGTCTATCTTTGACTGGATTGAGTGTCCCTTGAGGTCAGGGGCTGGGTGGGATTTATTAATATCTTTGTGTCTTTGGGGCCTGCACAGGGCCTTAAGGACAGTTGGTGCTCTGGGCCCAACGAATAAAGAGACAGAGAAGGCGAAGTCCCAAGCAGGCGAGGACAATGTTAATAACTCCCGTGGGTCAAATGTTTTGCAAAGCGCCTTACAGCCTCAATGGATAGATCCTTGAACCTTGGGACAGAAGTTTTTTTTTTTTTTTTTGAGACAGAGTCTCACTCTGTTGCCCAAGCTAGAGTGCTGTGGCGTGAGCCTAGCTCACAGCAACCTCAAACTCCTGGGCTTAAGCAATCCTGCCTCAGCCTCCTGAGTGGCTGGGACTACAGGCATGCGCCACCATGCCCGGCTAATTTTTCTATATATATATTTTTAGCTGTCCATATAATTTCTTTCTGTTTTTAGTAGAGACGGGGTCTCGCTCTTGCTCAGGCTGGTCTCGAACTCCTGAACTCAAACAATCCTCCCGCCTCGGCCTCCTAGAGTGCTAGGATTACAGGCATGAGCCACCGCATCCGGCTGGGAGGGAAGCTTTTTTTTTACATTTTACAGAAGAGGAAGCTCCAAAAGGTGAAGTCACTTGTCTAGAGTCATGCAGCTAGGAAGTGGCAGGGCCAGGACTCAAGCGCACATTGATCTGACCCACAACCTTGACCCTGATCCTGGCACTCCGGGCCTGTGTTACTTGTTCCTGGGGGGCTATGTCAGGTTGAGGTGGTTACCAGACACTACCGAGGGAAAGCAGCAGCTAGAGACTTGGTCACTGGGGGTCTGTCTCTGGGCTGTCGCTTGCCCACCCGTCCCCATTTGGCTCCTTTGCTGGCTCCTTTCCCGGCCCCTGTCCTTCCGTAGCACCTGGAATCCCTGTACTTAATCCTGGTTCCTTGGCCCCCGCCTCTCCCCCTTGCAGGTACTTACAGAATCACCTGACCAACCTCTTTGCGGGGGCCTGGGAGCCTCAGCCTGAGGGACCCCTATCCCTGGACATCCCCCAGGCGTCCCCCCAGCAGGTGAGTAGTCACCTCTCTTCCTGGACCAAGGACCCCTGCCTGGCAGGGCCCCCGACCCTGTCCCTGAATCAGCACCGCGGCCTTGATTGTGGGGCTGTTGGCGACTCAAGGATGGCCCTTGAAGCCCCATCTCTCACCCCAGGTTCAGCACTGTGTGGAGATCTTGAGCCGAGCCAAGAGGCCGCTCATGGTTCTGGGAAGCCAGGCTCTGCTGTCCCCGACACCGGCCGACAAGCTTCGGTGAGAAGTCCCAGCCCTGTCCTTCCTGTCACGTCCCTGGTCCTCTGGTGCCCTGTGGGGAGGGGCCAGGCTCTTGGTCATGCTGACCTCTGCTCTGTCTGGACTCCCAGGGCTGCTGTGGAGACCCTGGGTATCCCCTGCTTCCTGGGGGGCATGGCACGGGGCCTGCTGGGCCGCAACCACCCCCTCCACATCCGGCAGAACCGTAGCGCGGCCCTGAAGAAGGCGGATGTCGTTGTCCTAGCAGGTGGGCCTCAGCTTCCTCCCCTCCTTCCCTCCAGGCATCCTTCATCCTGTGACCCAGCTCCAGGCAAAGGATGAACATCTAGTGCAAACCTATCATACTCCATACACGTTTTCACATAAAGCGATTTGAGCCCCACCAGGTGCATAAGAGGTGTAGCAGTTAGCTATTGCTGTGTAATAACCATTCCCAAACTCAATGGCTTAAACTGCGTTTCTGAGTTCTCAAGCCTTAACTATAGGTTAGGTAGTAGTTCTGGGTTCGGCTGGGCTCATTCATGAGTCTGCACTTGGGTAGGCAGGTAGGCAGCTGTGCCAATCCAGGCTGGGCTCGCTCGTCTATTTGGGGGCTGGCAGGCTCTGTAGCTGGTCTGGGATGGCCTCAGCTGGGGTAACTGAGTTCTCCACTCCTGCCCCCACACCCCGCCATGTTTCTCAGCCTCCAGTGAGTGGCGGATGAGAAACCTCACGGGCTGGGGGAGCAGTTATTCAAGAGGGAGAGTGGAAGCTGTGTGGCTTCTCCAGAGCAGTCTCTGGAATGGCTCCCTGTCACCTCTGCCACATTCTGTTGGCCAAAGCATGCCATGAGGCCAGCCCAGATTCAAGGGTGGGCAGCTGCAAAGTCATTGCAGATGGCACCGGTGCAGGGAGAGGTGAAGAATGGGGACTCTCTTGCATTCGGTCCACTACAGTGGATCAAGTATAAGGTAAGGGGCATCCTTCAGGACATAGGCCCTCTGTCTTCCACCCTAGGAACTGTGTGTGACTTCCGCCTATCCTATGGTCGTGTCCTCAGCCGCAGTAGCAAAATCCTCATCGTTAATCGTAATCGCAAAGAGATGTTGCTCAACTCGGACATCTTCTGGAAGCCCCAGGAGGCCGTGCAGGGTGAGTCCCCTGATACTTCCCCCCAACAGATGTGCCTCGTCCTTTGCGGCAGCTGGTTTGAGCAGGGTGCTGGTGATCGAGGCCCACACCTTGCCTCAATCAGCTAGTCAGCCAGACATATAGTTGGCTCTCAGACTGCTGGGCGCGCCTGCAGGACAAATGGTGAGGTGGGCACAGAGGGAGGCTTGGAAACATGCATGTGGTCATGTTCCCTCTTGCACTACTCACTGCCCAGGACAGAGAGCTCCCTCCTTGGCCCTGAGCCTTCTGTCATCTTGCCATAACTCACCTGGCCCATCGTTCTAAGCACATTGACTCTCCTTTGCAATGTAGGCGATGGGGCACTCTTGCGTTAAGCAGAGAAGTGGCACTATCGCATTTATGTTTGCAAAGGTCCTCTCTGGCACCTGGCAGGCAGCAGGCTGAAGGGAGCCAGGCTGAGTTCAGGGGGGCTGTTAAAAATGGCCAGGACAGAAGTGATGTGAGAAGCTCAACTTCTTGGGGCCTCTGATCATTTCAAAAATGAGGATGGTGAAAAGTATGTTACCGGGCTGTTTATTCATTGACTCTAGTAATGCTCGCTCGGGGCTTCTGCATGTCTGAGTTTGAGAGATGTGTGGTGCATGCAGCTGTTTTTTATCAATGCGTTTCAGAGGCAGGATTGACAGGACTTTGTGATCCGGGGTGTGGGCAAGAGGGAGGTGATGAGACCAGCTTGGGTGTGCAACCTGTTTTGTGCTCCCTCAGCCTTGTTTCTCAGGCCTTGCCCTGTCTCTAGCATTTTTCTGGCAGGTTCTGGGGTATGTTTCCCCCATTTTGTTCTCGAATCAGCCCTCGCCCTACCTTTGGGCCCCTGTTGCTGCAAGGGCAGGAGGAAGCCACCTCCCCACAGCTATGCCCTGTCCTTTCTCCAGGAGACGTGGGCTCCTTCGTGCTGAAGCTGGTGGAAGGCCTTCAGGGCCAGACGTGGGCCCCAGACTGGGCGGAGGAGCTGCGGGAAGCTGACCGGCAGAAGGAGCAGACCTTTCGGTGGGGGCTGAGGGCAGTGGGGATGGGAGGCGGGTTCCCACAGGCTCTGCTGCCAGCCCTGCTCACCTCCACTGCCCCGTTGCAGGGAGAAGGCCACGATACCCGTGGCCCAGCACCTGAACCCAGTGCGGGTGCTGAGGCTGGTGGAGGACACCCTGCCTGACAACTCGATTCTGGTGGTTGACGGTGGGGACTTCATAGGCACTGCTGCCCACCTGGTACAGCCTCGCGGCCCCCTGCGCTGGCTCGATCCTGGTAAGGAGGGGTCCAGGTCTGGGGCAGCTTGTGTTTTCCCCATCCTTTCATGCCCACCCGCTCTTGCTTCTCCTAGGGGCCTTTGGGACTCTGGGAGTTGGCGCGGGATTTGCACTCGGGGCCAAGCTGTGCCGGCCAGATGCCGAGGTGAGGCGCTGGAGGTGGGAGATGTCCTGCATTCTGGGCCATGAGCCACCCTAACCATCCTGGGTCCCCCACCACTCCTTCCAGGTCTGGTGCCTGTTTGGGGACGGAGCCTTTGGCTATAGCCTCATCGAGTTTGACACGTTCGTCAGACACAAGGTGACTGGGCTGCCCTAAGGGAAGCTTAGAGCCTGGGGTTCTGGGAGAGATATCGGCAGGGGTGGGCTGAGTAGGGAGGGAGCCACCTATGTCTGGCAGAGGCCCTGTCCCTGTCTCTGTCCTCTGGGTGGCCACACCTTGAGGCTGAAGGCTACAGCTTGGCGTCATCTTTTTCCTACAGATCCCAGTGATAGCCTTGGTAGGGAATGATGCAGGCTGGACTCAGATTTCTCGGGAGCAGGTGCCCTCTCTGGGCAGCAATGTGGCCTGTGGCCTGGCCTACACTGGTGAGGAGCCTCAGCAGGGTGGAGGGGATGGGAGGCTGTCTCAGCCCAGCTGGGCTTGTGTTCGTCGTCTGGGCTGGCAGCATGGTGACCTGGGTCCCTGCCCCCTTCTGACTTAATCTCTCCTTTTAGATTATCACAAGGCAGCCATGGGTCTGGGAGCCCGGGGCTTCCTGCTCTCACGGGAGAATGAAGATCAGGTGGTCAAGGTGCTGCATGATGCCCAGCAGCAGTGCCGAGATGGCTACCCGGTCGTGGTCAACATCCTCATTGGGAGGACGGACTTCCGCGATGGCTCCATTGCTGTGTAGGACCTTGTGGGTCAATACGCTTGGCTCCCTTCCTACCCTTGGACTGTGCCTAGCTGGTCTGGAGTCTCATCTTTGCCTGGTATGGGCCTATCCCATAAGGCCCAGTGACTCCACCACCCTCCCTGAGGAGGGGAGGAAGGATCAAAGCTCAGAGGCTCCCTGGCATCCCTAGAGAGCTCTTGGGCCTTTTTCTCCACATGTCTAACTGTGCGCTTTCTCCCTTCCTCTCTTAAAAGACTGAATAAACCACTCTGGCCCATGTGGGCCCAAGTACTCAGTCCCAGAACCTGTGCATATTGATTTATTGTCCACAAAGATGGAGGTGAGGGAAAGAAGAAGGAGACAGGAGAGAACCCTACTTTCCCACTGGAACTCTGGGCCCACTGAGGCACCATTACCAGGGATTTCAGGGTGACTGAGCGCTGTGAACTCTTCCCCCCTCTGTGGTCCCTGAAAGAGCCCCACACGCCTGCTCCAGGCGTGTCCATGCACACTAATCCTCACACACAGACACACACATGCACGGAGGCAATAAATATATTCCGTACCAAAGTGCCCCCAGCCTGATGCTTCAGGTGGAGCCCCTCCAAAAGGGAGGGATTAAGTGCTCAAATTTTTTCAGGGGTAGGGGAAGGGAAATTGGGGAGGGAAACGGGCAGACTCTGTTATCTCCGTTTGCTGGCTGGAGGCCAATCATGGGGTCTTCCCTGGAAAAGAGGGTGGGGAAACCAGCTATCTTTCTATAAGCCCCCCGGCTGTCCCTATCCAGCTAAGCCCAGGATAGGGGCTGCCCCCTGCAAAACAGCACCTCATGATGGCCCTTGGGTCCTCCAAGGGAGGGAGAAACAGAGTGCAGTGCTCAAAGCTAATACTGATTTGGTTGGCAGCAGCAAGAGGACTGACTAGGGGTGTCTCACCACCCTAGGGTGATGCTCACAGTAACTCGTGTTTCCCCGGCCAAGGGGAGGCAAGAGAGGCCAGCCTAGCAAGCGGGAGAACTGCCTTTTGGCAACAAAAGGAGAAGCCCTTGGTGCTCAGGAAAGATGGCCACAACCGCTGGTCCCTAAAATCCGCAGTCTCCGGCCTTCTCAACCAGTGTCCAAAATACTGGGCGCCGGAAACTGGGAATGATTCCGGCAAAAGGAGAATGGTCCCTTGACAACTCCCTAGCAACCAGGCGCTCGGCCTGGGCAAGCAGGTCTGGTCCTCTTCGGTTGTTAGAGCACCGCCTTAGCAACCAGGAGCCCGGTCCTTAGTAACGGGGTGGCTCAGAGGCACACGTTGATCTGCTTGGAGAGCTCTCGCTCCAGGTCCAGGATAAGGGCGTCAAAGTCTTTGAGATTCAGGTGCGGGTTGAAGGGCGCATCGAAGTCGTCTTCGAAGTCAGGGGCGCCTCTCGGCTCGCCCGCCTCCTCCTCGTCGTCATCCTCGCTGTCGCTCCCTGTCACGTGGTCGTAATCGGGCCCGGAAAGGAAGTCTCGCCCACAGGACAGGAAATCCCGCCCGCAAACACTCCAGTCGCCGGCGTAGCGGTTGCTTGGGGGGCTCTCGGGACCTCCCCGGCCGCGGGGCCGAGTCACCACTTCGGGACTCGCTAGCGGCAAGTGCAGCGGCGGCTGTCGTTTGGGCCGCAAGTAGGGCGCCACGTCCGGAGCTTCTGGAGGCAGGCGGGGATCTACGGGGAGAGAGGGTGGGTCATGCGCGAGGACGGCGGCAACCGACCTCTGATTGGCTGCTTAAGGTAACCAGGCCCCTGATTGGCCTGTGAAAAGCCAAGGCCTTCGACCGGATTAGGATTTCATTGGCGGAGCTAGAGCTGGTTGCTTAGGCAACCGGGCCTCTGATTGGCATGTCAAGAGGCAGGACCTCTGACCGCATCAAAGATGGATTGGAGGAAGCTGAACTGGTTGCTCGGGCAACCAGGTACCAGTGTACCAAGGTGAGGGGGCGTGGCCTGCCTCAATTTGGAGACTGATTGGCCCCCGTAGGTGGCATCGTTGCTGCGGCCTGGCCCCGATTGGCGGCGCTGGCCCGGGGGCGGGCTCACCTGGCCAAGACTGCAGCAGGTAGTGCAGCACCTCGATGTGGCGCTTGAAGTCCACTGCGCTGGCGAGGCCTGGGCCAGAGCTGCGGACGCGGGGTCGTGCGGGCGCCTGGCGCGCCGGGAGCAGCACCGGCCCGAAGCATACGGCCAGGTTCTGCGGGGTCATGCGGTTGTGGGCGTGGAAGGAGGAGACGAGGCGCAGGTGGTCCAGGAGAAGCGTCAGCGTGGCCTGGGGAGAGGTCGGGAAGACATAAGACGGGCAAAGTTAGGCCCCTGTCGCACCTGTGGGAGGCTAAGGCAGCTTGGAGTGGGGAAGCTGAGGTTCAAGGTCTCATAACTGTAATCGAGCTAAGACTGTTAATCATTAGGTATTAATATTATGATCCCATTTTGCTGAAGGGGAGACAGGCCAATGCCAACCAGGCTTTGGAATGACAGACCCTGGACTTGAGCCCACTCTGTGTGTTAGGCAGAGTTGGCACGAATCCCGTTTTACAGATGAAGGTATTGAGACACAGAGAAGGATGAGACCTGTTCAGGATCCCACAGCCAGGAACCTCCCTTGCGGGAGGCCGATAGACCTATATTCAGAGTGCATTTTTGACACATCCTGGCTGTGTGACCTTGGGCAACCTCATTCAACTGCTTTGGGCCTCAGTTTCCAAATTTGTGACATGGGATACTAACAGCACCTAGTGCACAGGGATATGATGATGCTGCAAGCTCATGCCCATTGAAGGCCCAGGCATGGGTGAAGCACTCTATGGGTATCAGCCCACTCCATGTCCTGCTGCTCCCACCAGGCCCAACTCACCCTTTCCACATCTGGCAGGCAGCTGAGGAGCCCTCGGGTGCCCTCAGGGCTGGGTGGAGCCCTGCTGGGGGGCGCTTGGGCCATGGCCTCCAGCACCACCTGGTAGAGGGGCTGGGTGATGAGTGGGGTGGGCAACTCTCGGAGATAATCCTTGAGGATGCCTGTGGACACAGAGCCCCTTCAGGTCAGGGAACTCTTGGCTTCTGAGGCCAGAGGGGTCAGTTGGAGCCGGAAGTGGAGGCAGGGAGGAAGAGGAAGCAGAGAAATGTAGGATGGTGAAAACAAGGTCAGAAAGGAAGGGTGAAGTCCCAGAGGGACCACAGGGCTAGCCTTGAAGTGAATTGAATAGGGGTGAGCAGGCAGGGGACAGGGGGCCATGCTGACCAGTGATAACATTGATATCCGGGTACAGGTCCTCAGAGAGGCAGACGGCCGCACTGTCCCGCTCAAAGGCATCCCGAAGCTCTTTCTTCACTGCTGCTGAGCCACACAGACGGTACAGCCCCACTACCTGGGGGTGAGAACAGAGAAAGGATGTCTTCTTGCTGGGGCCACAGACTGATTAGGGACCAGTGGGATGGGGGCTAGAGGTCTGGGCCAGGGTGGCAGTGGACACTGTATTCTGAGAGTTTGGGGACTGGCTGTAGCCTTGCTGGTTGCCTTCCTGCTCCTCTGACACCTGTCACTGGGGTCTCTACCTGGCTGCCTGGACAACCTGACCTTGTAAACCCTCTGCTTGGATCACTTGTCCTGGCTCCCACCTCCTCTGACTTAGGAAACTCTGACTCCTCCTCCAGGAAGCCTTCCCTGACTACCCCAACCAAATCAGGTTTTGCTGCAAGCTCTCCCAGACCCCAGATACTTCCCCTTCTTAACTCTTGTCCCAGTCGCAGTTTTGCATTTGTGAGTTATGAGTCATATCTTTTCCCCATCAGACCCTCAGCCTCAGGAGGGCCTGAATCTTGTCATTAAAGGGTTGGCTGACCCGTGGGTTTTGGGCTGGGTGCTACAGTCTGGGGGAGCCTCCTGCCTCTGTCTAGGTTGATGTTGGAGCTAGGAATGGCTCATGCTTGGGGGAGGGGTCCAGTGTCCATACACTGGGTGTCATGAAGAGTGGATCTGAGGTCTAGGGGCCCAGCAGGGTGGGGTGGGGGCTTACCCGAAGCCCTCGGCGCTCGATCTGCCCAACACACTTCTGGATGATGAGGGGCACCTGGCCTGGGGGCTGCTCCCGCTCCACCAGCAGCGGCAGGGGCAGCCCAAAGACTCGGGACTCAGCTGTGGCAGGTGCTTCCTGCTGCTCCGAAAGGGTCAGCTTGGCATACAGCAGCCCCTGGGGCTCCAGGCGCACAGCCAGCTGTTGGGCCTGGCACCCTGAGGACACAAGGAGGCCTGAGCCAGGTCTGTCCCAAAGGTTCCTGTACCCTGGCCCCCCTACTCCAAGTCACACCCCCCCCTCCCATAGGCTACCCCCCTAGGCACTCTGGGGGGAGGAGGGAACCCAGAGCCAGGTCCTGTGCCCTGCCCCTCCACCCCTGCAGCCATGTGTCCTACCTCGGAAGACCGTGGGCAGCAGCACAGTGCCCTGGGCACAGGGCCGGTGCCGCCTCACACCGGGGTCCCACGCTAGCACTAGGGCCCGCAGTAGCCGCGCGGCCTCCAGCTCCAGGTGGAAGGTGTGGTCCAGCCGTAGGAAGTCCGGCCCCCCTCGAAGTGGCCCTGTCCGGGCCCGGGCCACCCCGTCCACTTGCAGCAGGCAGCAGAGGTTTCTCGGGGTGGCGCCCGGTGCTGGCCGCAGCCCCCCCAGCCCGTACAGGTGCAGGCTGAGGCGGCCCCAGAGTGCGGCTGGGGGTGCCCGGGCTGCTGGGCCCACCTCATAGGGCCGGAAGGCCGTGGGCGACGGGGGCCCTGCTGGACGCTCCGGTGAGTCCCCGTCACTGAGGTAACCGGTCCGCGGGCTCCGGGTGCCCCCGGCCACTGCTGCCCGCCCGGGCCCCCCCACGCTGCTGTCCAGGTGGTAACGGCTGATGACGGAGCCTGCAGGGGCAGCCCTTTCCCGCTCCCGGCCAGCCCGGGGTCCGCGCAGGCTCAGGCGGCGCCTCAGCTCTGGCAGCTTCTTCATCTTCATAGAGAGGCGCCTGGCGGGGCCTGGGGACTTGGTGCGGGAGGCTTTGGTTGGGGGGCTGGAGGGGGCTGCACCTGACGGGAGAGGAGACCTCAGGGTCCAGGAACTTGGGCTTGGGGCGGGGGTGTGAGGCCGGTGCTGACCTGGGGGGCTGGGGGTGCGGGGCTGGTGCTGACCTGGGGGGCGGGGTGGGGGGGTGCGGGTGGGGTGGGGGGATGTGAGGCCTGTGCTGACCTGGGGGGCGGGGGTGTGAGGCCTGGGCTGACCTGGGGGGCAGGGGTGTGAGGCCTGGGCTGACCTGGGGGGCGGGGGTGTGAGGCTAGTGCTGACCTGGGGGGCAAGGGTGTGAGGCTTGTGCTTACCTTGGGGGGCTGGGCCTTCTGGATCAGTGGAGCCTGGCTGTGGCCCTGGGGGCTCAGGTGCTGGGGGTCTGGGGTCTTCTTCAGGGATGGGGTTGTACCAGATCTCGCCAGCAGGCTCCCCACTGCCAGGAGCCCCAGGCCCCAAAGAGGCCTCCTCAGGTGGCTTAGCCCCACCCAGCACCCATCGTCGGCTGCTGGGCTCCAGGCTTTGCAGGTAGGCACCCCGAGCAGGGCTCCGCGAGGCCTCAGGGCTGGGGGGCCCCTCTGCTCCAGCCTGGGACCCTTCCGGAGCCTGGGGCTCTGGCTCTGGAGGGCTGGGCTCTGGGCGCTGGGCTGGGCCACCTGGTGGAGAGCAAGGGGAGTGAAACTCAGCCCCTCCCCCACACTGTCCCCAGAACAGCCCCGTGCAAGTGATCAGCAGGCAGGCAGGATGCCGTGTCCGGCCATGTCCAGCGCTGGCTGGGCTCCTGATAAGTCACTATCCCTGAAGGCCTACTGTGTTGTTTGGAATGGGCAGCTACAGGCTAGCTTAGAGCCCACCTCCTCTCAATCCCTGGCACCCCAAAGGGGACTCTTTCCTTCTAGCCTCAGGGGGTTCCAAGTCAGGTTTCCTAGGGCCTTCAGGCACTGAATTCAGTCTCCACTTCCCCAACCCTTCTCATTAACCCTGGCAGGGAGCCCTGTGTCTGGGTGGCCTTGGGCAAGTTGCTTCCCTTCTCCAAGCTCAGCTTTTGGCTGTGGAATCAGCAGCTTGGATGCCTCCTCCAGGAAGGCCTCAGAGAGCCTCCCGGTCAAGTACACACAGTCTACAGTGGACACTGGCTTGCTCAGGAGACAGGAGCTGGGTTTTCTCTTTCCTGCAGCATGTCACCCCCAGTCTCCCACCCCTTCTGCTCCCCCCTTGCCTGTCTTCCAAACTCGATGGGCCCTGTCCCTCAGTGCAAGCCACATCCCCCATGGGCAATGGCTTTGGGCCTTCCCTTTGCTCCAGCCTCTCTCCTCTCTGACATTCTGGGCTGTTTCCTTTGTGTGTTTGTGTTGTGGGCATCCCTGACCCTTCTCCCCGCCCTGGGAACCTTGGGAATCTTTGGGAAGGCCTGGGGAGGGAGGGGTCAGGTCCACGGAGTGGTCTGGCCTCCTTCCTTTAACTCCTTTGTTCTGGGAACCCCCCATCCCAGCAGCTCCCGGTTTCGCTAAGGTCTCATCTTGCTAGCCTGCTGACCCCCTCCTCTGGTCACCTCCAATTTCCACCCCCCAGGACCCTGTCCAGGGGCCGGGGGAGGGGAGTGCGATCTCTATTGACAGAAGAGTCAAAAGAGCTGTTTAAATCACTTCACTGGCCCCCGGGCACATTACCCAACTGCTCCGTGCCTCAGTTTCCCCATCTGTATGTATAAACGGGACAGTTTCCTGGAGCTGTCTAAGGCAAACGCAGCTGCAGCCACTGGTTACTAGGAGGGAGGGGGGCGGGGGCGGGGGCGGCTACTATGATTGATGCACCGCCCCTCCGTCTCCTCTGCGAGAGTACGCCCCCCACGTCCCAGCCCGTGAGTCCAGGGCTCTCCGCACCCCCTGCCCGGCCGGACTGGGCCCCAGTGTCCCAGCCTCCCAGCCCCTCCTCCCCTCCAGCCTCCAGGCGCTCTGTCGTGGCCCCATTTCCTGTCAGGGGCGAGGCCCCCTCCCGGGCCTCCCTAGAAGCCCGCAGCGCTGGCATCCCGGGCCAGCCGCACATAACGGTCCGCGCCCCCTCCCTCCCAGCTCCTTCCTTCCCGGACCCCCATCCCGCCCCCCAGCTCCAGCCGTCCTGGTCCAAAGGGGGCTTTGCGGGGCTCCCCCTGATCCCCCCAAGCCGTCCCTCCCTGGCGCCCTGGGACATCCCCCTCCAAGGCCGGGCGGGGCTCGGCCCCCCTTTTCCCTATCGGCCCGCGCTCACCGCGCTCCTTCGCGTCCGACTTTTTCCGGGGAAGTTTCTCCCGGCCCCGCAGGCGGGAGAAGGTTTTCCTGAGCAGCGGCTCGGCCATGCTGGGGCCCGGGCCGGGCCGAGTGCGCGCCCCGGGCTCCGGCCGCACCGCCGCGCGCCCTCCCTGCCCGCCCCGCGCCAGCAGGAAGCGCATTCCCGGAATGCTTGGCCCAAACTTTTTTTTTTTTTTTTTCTCCCCTTCCCGCGGCCCGAGCAGGCGATGCTGGGATATGTAGTCGTCTGGGGCCGGGAGAAGAGGTGATGGGGGCTCTGGGCTGCGCCCCTGCGCTCCAGCTGCTACGGGCGTGGCGCAGGCCTGAGCCCTGTCTTCCCTCGCACCCGCCCTCCCTAGGTGACAGCGTCCAGGAGTTCTCTCGGGTTTACCTGCACAGCATATCGCCAGTTGCATTCATGTCAATGACTGCTCCCCTTCCTTGGTTTCTTTGATATCATTCTTTTTTAAAAAACATTTTAAATTTCAAAAAGATTTTTGGAGACAGAGTCTCACTCCGTTGCCCCAGCTAGAGTGCTGTAGCGTCATCTTACTGCAACCTCAAACTCCTGGGCTCAAGGGATCCTCCTGCCTCAGCCTCCAGAGTAGCTGGGACTACAGGCGTGCATCACCACGCCCGGCTAATTTTTTCTTTCTTTCTTTTCTTTTATTTTATTTCAGCATATTATGGGGGTACAAAAGTTTAGGTTACATATATTGCCCTTGCCCGCCCCTCCCCACCCCAATCAGAGCTTCAAGCCTGTCCATCCCCTAGATGGTGTGCATCGCACTCATTATGTATGTATACACCCATCCCCTCCCCCCCCCAATTGTTTTTCTATTTTTAGTAGAGACGAGGTCTCACTCTTGCTCCTTTTGGTATCGAACCCCTGGCCTCTGGCCATCCTCCCGCCTTGGCTTCCCAGAGTGCTAGGATTACAGGTGTGAGCCACCTTGCCCAGCTGATGTCACTCTTGCCTCTCCCTCTCCCACTCAATTCTCTCAGCCCCCCCACCCCCCAGTTCCAGTTAACTACTACTGTTTAACAAACCATCCCCAAACTTAGTAGGGTCAAACAGCATTTTTATGATGTTCACAGATGCTGTGGGGTGGGAATTTGGACAGGGCAGAGCTGGCATTGTTTGGCTCTGTTCCTCAGCTGGGAAGACCCCAAGACTAGGGGTGACTCAAAAAATAGGGGGGGGGGGCTGAATCATCTGGAGGCATCTTCACTCACAGGTCTTGCAATGGATTCCAGTTGTTGGCTGGGACCTCTGCTGGGGCTGTGGACCATGTCTGTGGACTAGGGCACCTACATGGGCCTCTCCATGTGGCCCGGGTTTCCTCCCAGCATGGCGGCCTTGGGGTAGTCAGACTTCTCAGATGACCACCCAGAGCTCCAAAAGTGAACAGGGCAGAAGCTACATTATCTTTTCTGACCCAGCCTCTGGTGTCACGCTGTGTCACTTCTGGCACTAGATTCAAGGAGAGGGGACATAGATCCCACCTCTTTTAATAGGAGGCATGTCAGGGTGACCTTGTGCAGCAGATATGGGATGGGAGACAATGCTGTGTTCATCTTGAAAAAACTATAACATGTCTCGCCCCTCTGTTCCATTCTCCACGTAGCACCTAGAGTGAACTTCTAGTGAAATCAGATTATGGGCACACTTCTGTCTTCCCATGACTGCTCACCCCACCTAGAATAAAATCCAGATTCTCACCATGATCTAACAAGATTTCTGATCTCCTCTCTTTTGCTGTCCTATTCACTGACCATGGTCCTCCCTTACATCAAACTCTTCCTGCCCCAGGTCCTTTGCACACATGGTTCCTTCTGCCTGGGAAGCCCAGGTTCATTGGAGGCTGCCTCTCTCTCGCTCTTTAGGTCCAATGGTACCTCCTTGGGAGGCCTTCACTGTCCACTACTGCTGTCTAGTAATTATTATATCAGTCTGTTTCCTTTCTCTAATACTTGCCACAGCTTGAATTTAACAATCTCAGTGGTATGTTCTAGTTTATCCGCCTTGTTAAGACTGGGGCACACCAGGTGATGCTTGTCTATCTTGTTAATTGCTGAATGTTCAGGTAGGAGATCAGGTGTCAGGTGATTGGAGGCCTGCTTAGGAGGGAGTGTCCAAGAGGCCTGGACAGAGGAGGATGTGTGTGTTTGTTTATAATGTGTCTTGGTGTGTGTCTCTATGGGTTTATCATACTTGGAGTTTGTTGAGATTCTTGGATATGTAGATTTGTGTCTTTCACCAATGTTGGGAAGTTTTCTAGCCATTATGACTTCAGATATTCTTCCTGCTCCTTTCTCTTCTCTCCTTCTGGGACTCCCATTATGCATATGTTGGTACACTTGCTGGCATCCTACACATCTCTTAGGTGATGTTCATTTTTCTTGGATGTGTGTGTTTGGGAGGAGTCAGTTTGGGAAAGGGTGGGGTGCACCCTTCTCCCTATCAGATCCCTGCCCAGATGCCTTTGAGGCAGCTGCTGACAAAAAGGAGGTTGTGAGTCAAGACAACACTTCTTCACAAGTCCAGGGGCTGCAGGACTAGGGTCCCCTTCGGGTACCCCAGAACCTCAGAGGAGCTGAGTGGCTGATGTGGGGGTGAGAGCAGCCCTTGGCCCCACCCATATAACATCCACATGCCACATAAATATTTACTATTATTTTTAAGAAACCTTTTTGACAGGTTTTCCTGTTGCCTTTATTTGCCTACACATGGCCCATTTAATTCACCATTGGCTATGATTCTTTCTTAGCAGTCAGAAATTCTTGATAAGTGAGAACAAATTTTCTGCAAATTGTGTTTAATAAAATGGTTATGAATACTAAGTTTCACACTTAAGGATGTTTGTTTTCTTACTCTTATGGATGTTGCTTGATGCTGTATAGGTTTTGGAGCCTGTGTGTGTGTGTGCGTGCGCGCTCGCATGTATTTATATTTTCTTTCCCCCAGATGTTCTCATTGTCAGCAGGCCTGATATGCTGTCCTTTTGGTGCCTGACGGATAAACCAGCCCATGGCACATGCACAGATTTATTGAAAGACCAAATGCAAGAGGAGGGACTGGTCAAGTTTGAGCAGCGGTAGACGGGAGTTGGTGGATAAATACCCCAGCTCCCCTGCCTCTCCTGTGGGCTGGCTGAGGTGTGTGCTCTACACTGCCCCCTAGGGGTCCCCACCGCATTGAGCGCCAGCGGCCCACACTGGAAATCCGCTTATTGATACATTCTTTACTGACTTCCTTCCCTTCCCTGTCTCCATATCCACTCCACTTCCAGCATTTCCTGATTATTTCCCAAATAAACTACTTGTACTCAGGGTTGGCTTCTGGGGCATCCCAAACATAGATGAGGACAGGTTCCTCATGTGTCCAAGGGGAAGACCATATCCTGTAGTTATCACATGCCCTGCAAGGGGTGGGGCATGTGTCTGTGAGGCTAAGTCCCTCCTCCTGCCAGCTCTCTGTGGTCCTCAGTTCCTGACGGAGGGAGGACAGAGTAGACCCCAAGCTTTCTTCACCCCTCGCTGTCATTCCCAGTGGTTTCCACACCTGAGGCTCAGTTATGTCTGGCAACTTCCAGGTTAAGGCGGTGAGTGCTCCAGGCTGTGCAGGTGTCCCTGGCCAGGAGTCAAACCTCAGAGGAGCCAGGGCAGAAGAGACTGCCTGAAGATGTCCATCAGGGGGGCATTAAGGAGGTGGAGTGATTGAATTGCCCGGAAGCAGCTTCCTGAGGTGGTGCGTGGTCTCACCTGCGTGGCAGTCAGAGGTGCAGCGTTTCTTGTCCAGAGCCTCCCCGTGGCCCTTGGAAAAGTCCGGTCAGGCAGCTATAGAGCTGAAGTTGAGGTGCACAGGGTGGCGGGGCATCCCCAACCGCTTCCCCCCGACTCCCTGTCACCAGAGTGTCCCGTTTCATCAGCTGCAGGCCTGCTGCACGTAGCATTACACATCATTGCTGCAAGAATCAAGCACTGTCTGCTCGACTCCACTGGGAGAAAACAACTGGACACTCATGCCTGGTGTCTCCTGGACGCTGCTTCTACGTGACTTTCACCTCGGCAGATTTTAATCTGTGTCCTTTTGCTGTAATAAACCATGGGTATGATAACTTTGCTGAGTTCTGTGAGTCCTTCTAGTGAACCACGGAAGCTGAGAGTGGTCTTGGGGACCTCCCAAAACTACACAGGTTTACAGAGATGAAAGCATCCCCCATCTCCCAACAAGTTCCTGGCAAACGGACTTTTGGGGAGTAGAGCTGCCCCTCTGGGATTTTCAGCCCAAACCTTAGCGAGTCTTTCTCACGCTTTGTGGGAAGCGGCTTCTGGCCACTCCTGCCAGCTTATCCACCTGCCATTCCCCCAAGCCCTGCCTCCCCAGCACTTTGGGATGCTGAGGTGGGAGGATTGCTTGAGACCAAGAGTTTGAGACCAGCCTGAGTAAGAGCGAGACCACATCTCTACAAAAAATAGAAAAATTAGCTGGGCATGGTGGCGAATGCCTGTAGTCCCAGCTACTCTGGAGGCTCGGGCAGGAGGATCACTGGAGCCCAGGAGTTGGAGGCTGCAGTGAGCTATGATTGCACCACTGCACTCTCCAGCCTGGGTGACAGAACAAGACTCTGTCTGGGGAAAAAAAAGTTGGAAACAAAAACACTATATTTTGTTACATATGATTGTGACATGTTACATATGATTTAAGTTTCGGTGTTTATAAATAAGTTTTATTGGTACACAGCCAGGTCCACTCCTTGATGTGTCATCTATGGCTGCTTTGGCCCTGCAACAGCAGAGTTGAGTCGTTGTAACAGAGAGGATAGGGTCCATAAAGCTGACAATATTTACTATCTGGTCCTTGACAGAAATAATTTGCTGACTTCTTTTTTTTTAATAGAAATTTTGTTTGTAATTCTTACATTCTCAGTGTGAGCCCAGCTGGAACCTGCTGCCCCACCCCAGAAGTGGCCCAGTCCTGGGGGCAGCAGAAGATAAAGGGAAGGGGGAAATGGGAAGAGCCCCAATTCTTTCTCAGTGCTGGGTGACTGGAGATGCCACCCCCTTCTCTTGCCCCCCTCTGGGCTCCAGGAAGGAGAGAAGGTGGAATCTCAGGCCTGTGGCTTCTCCTCCACACCGCTGTCCCCGGGTTGGAGAGGAGAGATGGGCAGAGAGGCAGGAAAAGATGTCATTCAAGAAAGAAGAGAGGGGTGAGGGGTGAAAGAGAATCCAAGACAAAACACTAGTTTAAAAAAAAGGAGAGGGGACAGAACCAAAAATTCACCCCAAATCTGAACCCACCTGGAAAAAAATGAAAGTTCTCTAGTCTCGTAGATACATTATTTGGCTCGGCCATCTCTGTGGCAGGGCGCGCTCGGGCCTCAGTCCAGCCCCGGAGGCAGGTGGCATGGCCTCTACAGCTCGTCCTTGGCCTGGCCGTGGGGTGTCTTCCTCTTCGTCGTCCTCCTTGTCCTCTTCATCCTCGTCTTTGTCCTCCTCGTCTTCCTTGTCCTCAGCCTCCTCTTCCTCCTTGTGCTTCTTGTCCTCCTCCTCCTCTTTGAGCCTCTGCTCCTCGTCCTGTTTGTCCTTCATTTGCTTCTCTGCTGCCTGCACGAATAGACCACACCCCTCAGCACCTGGTGCCCCTGGCAGCCCTGCCCGCCCCCCCAAAATCAGGAGCAAGCCCCACCTTTGTGACACCCCACGTCTCGTTCCCAAACTCCTCGGCATATGCCTCATTGTTGGTGATAAGGAAGTTGTCAAAGATAGTGTCAGACTTGACCTGCCAGAGATCGAGGCCCAGCACAGCAAAGCTATCGTAGGCGTAGATGTTGGCATCAGGGGAGTACTCAAGGTTGTCAATTTCTGGGTGGATCCAGGTGCCCTTGTAATCTGGGTTGTCGATCTGCCAGGGCTTCCACTCGCCATTGTACTCGAGGTTCTGAATGACTGGTGGCTCCCACTCTCCATCCATCTCTTCATCCCAGTCCTCAGGCTTCTTAGCATCAGGGTCAGGAATGTGCTCAAGCTCGTCCCAATCCTGGGGGTGGGGACATGAAGAGGTCAGAGGTGGCCCAGCTGTCTTCCACACTCTCCGAGGGAGAGAGCCCCTGCCCAAGCACCAACCTCCAGCTTAGAGTCTGTGGGGTCATCGATCTTGGCCTGCTCGGGGCCAGTCTTCAGGGTTGGCAGCATCAGGATGCTTTATCTTCTTGGGTGGCAGGAAGTCCCAATCCCGACTCCACCTGGCTGTTGTCGATCTTCACCTCCTAGGTGTTGTCTGACTGCACGATCAGTGTGTACAAGTGTGTAAACTCATCGTCCTTGCAGCGGATGTCCTTGTTGATCAACACGTTCTTGCTCTTGTAGTTGAAGATGACATGAACCTTCTTGGTGCCAGGGCCACAGATGTCGGGGCCAAACATGATGTTGTGTTCCGAATCTCCGTGCATGTCCGTCTGGTCCAAACCATCAGGAAACAGTTTCACGTAACCGCCCCCACAGTCGATGTTCTGCTCGTGTTTCACAGTGAACTGCACCACCAGCGTCTGGCCCTTGTTGCTGAAGGGCTCAAATCTGGCCGACAGCGCGTAAAAGCGGGCATCCTGGCTAGTCTGCAACCCTGAGATGAGACCACAGTGAGGTCACTGTTGGGCCCTGACCCCCCAAGGGCCCTAAGACCTCGGAGGTACAGACGACTTCCCCCTTCCTCCACCTGCCCTGCTCCTGGGGGATTGTCCAGGCATGTGTGCTGCCTACAGCTTCCGCCAAGAAGTCCTCCTGGATCAGAGTACCCACTCTCAGGCTCTTACCTTTATCTTTCTCCTGGTCACCGTAGAACTTGCCGGAACTGAGGACGAATTTGCCAAAATCTGACTTGTGTTTGGATCCAATCCAGCGGTGGGTCCACCCATCTCCGTCCAAAAACTGCTCCTTGAAATAGACGGAGGGCTTGGCGGCGGCCAGGCGGAGGAGGCCGAGCGGCGGCGGCACCGAGAGCAGCGCGGCGGCCGAGGGGGCGGCGGCGCGCGGTCCCTTTAAAACGGTCCTGCGGCGGCGGCTCTGCAGCACCAATTTGCTGACTTCTAATCTGTGGTTTGTCCCCCCCGCCCGTTGGTTGTGAGGCGCAGGCCTTCCCCATCTCCCTACGTCAATACACTTTGTCATGGAGCCCTCTGCCCTGTGGGCCAACCCATCCCGGTGAACTAGGCCACTTTACAGCGAGAATACATGTCTCTGACCGAAAAAAAAAAAAAAAAAAAAAAGACAGAGGCGCTTTAAATCCATTTTGTGAAATGGCACTATCGTCACCTGGTGTCCACTTCCTGTAACTGTGGCTTCAATTCTTTCAAAGCGGTCTGAGCAGAGTTGGGACCGTCCTTTCCAGACAGAACCATGCCCATGGCAGGGGCTAGAGAAGCACCCCGGAACCGGTTCTCTTATATCAATGACGCTAAAGCCTATTTGGGTCCCAGTTTTCTGCAGGACCCCTCCCCATGTAGCCCAGTGATGCTCAAACATCATTTAGTTTAATTTTTTAAAAAGAGATGGGATTATCACTATGCTGCCCAGCCTAGACTCGAACTCCTGTGCTCAAGGGATCCTCCCACCTCAGTTTCTGGACTAGCTGGGACTACAGGCGCGCTCTGCCCCAGGGATGCCCAAACTTTACGGATGATATGAATGCCCTGGGGACGTTGATAAAATTGTGACCTAGTGGTCTGGGATAGAGTCTGAGCCTTCATTTCTAAAAGGCTCCCACGAAGAAGCTTCTGGTTCACGGACCACTTTGAGTAGCAGGCCCTACTTTTTCTGTAGAAAACAGGCCGGCACACTTCTTAGGGAAAGAGAGTAAATATTTTGGACTGTGCACGCCATACGGTCTCTGTCTAGACTATTCCGGGCTTGAAGTGTGAAAGCAGTCACAGATGATATGTAAATGATGGGCGTGGCTGTGTTCCGGTAAATCTTTATGGGCTCTAGAATTAGAATTTTATGTACTTGAAATCTGTCACGGATGTGCTTTTTCTTTTAATTATTTTTAACCATTAAAAAAATGTTAAAATGTCTTAACTTACAGGTCATATAAAAAGATTGAGGGCTGGATTTAGCCTCTAAACTGTAGTCTGCAGAACCCTGCTTTAGTCTCCAAATTTGAAAAATATTGTGTCATCAAGATGTGAGGCTGTGAGATGGGTCCTCTGTTTGAACCTTGGCTACCACCTACTGGTAGCTTTACTTTTCAAGCCTCATTTTCCTCACTTAAAAACAAACAAACAAACAAACAAACAAAAAAACGGGTTATATTACCTACCTTGTAGGGATGTTGTTTAAGATTTAATGAGGCTGGGCACAGTGGCTCACACCTGTAATCCCAGCCCTCTGGGAGGCTGAGGTGGGAGGATCCCTTGAGGTCAGGAATTCGAGACCAGCCTAGGTAAGAGCCAGATACCATCTCTACAAAAAATAAAAAAAAATTTGCTGAGCGTGGTGGTGCGCACCTGTAGTCCCAGCTACTCGGGAGGCTGAGCCAGGAGGATTGATTGAGGCCAGGAGTTCGAGACCAGCCTGGGCAACATAACAAGACCCTGTGTCTACAAAAAATAATAATAATAATAATAATAAAAGCAATAGCCGGGCTTATATCCCTGCTACTCGGGGCTGAGGCAGGAAGATCCCTTGAGCCCAGGAGTTCGAGGCTGCAGTGAGCTGTGATTTTGACACTGCACTCCAGCCTGGGTGACAGAGCAAGACCCTGTCTCAAAAAAAAAAAAAAAAAAAAAAAAAAAAAGGCAGATCCCAGGGCCCAATGTCAGATCCACTGAATCAGACTCTCCATGAACCGAGTGCCAGCATCTTTTATAAGCCAAGGAGAGAGGAATGGCAAACCTGTTGATGACAGCAATTGCCACGCAAAACCACAGCCACCAGTGGAGGTTTCAGGACCCCCTGAGAGTCAGAGGCTGGTGGGTACCTACGAGAATAACAAGTGTGCTAACCTCAGCAGACATTTTCAAAGCTCTTCCCCAACACACACATGATGCAATTGGCTAATTCATGGGCTGTCTTTGTCAATATTAAAGTGAGTATGTAGCCACAGCTTTTGTTCGACTAGTATTATCCCACATAGCAATGCTAAAAGCCTGATATCCCAGAGAGGGCTCATTGAGAAGGCCACTTTGACATTTTCCCTGCTACTCTGATCTTCATGGGGGACATGGATCATGGGAAATATGCACACTGCCCTTTTGGGAACCCATAGCACTTCATTCATCTCTTTATGACACATTTACCACATTGTACTATAAGGATTTATTTACACATCTCTATTCCTCCATAGGCTCTGAACTCCTTGAGGGCAGGGGTGGGATTGCTTGAGGCCAGGAGTTCGAGACCAGCCTGGGCAACATATCGAGACCCCATGTCTATAAAAAAAAGATTGGCCAGGGTTAGTGGCTGTATCCCAGGGGGGCTGAGGCAGGAGGATCCCTTGAGCACAGGACCAACAGTGGTCCTGGAACATGGTGGGCACCCAATACCTGTTCTGCCCTAGGACCGAGAGGAGGCAGCTTTGGCGATGAGCTTCCTCAGGGCTGCCTTTATGTCCTTGTTCCTTAGGCTGTAGATGAAGGGGTTCAGCATGGGGATGACAATGCCACACATCAGGGCGGCTGCCTTGTCTTTCTGGGAGGAAGTAGGGGATGTGGGTTGTAAGTACACAGCAAAGATGGTCCCGTAGAACAGCGACACCACTGTGAGGTGTGAACCACACGTGGAGAAGGCTTTCCACTTGCCCTGAGCAGAAGGAATCTTAAAGACCACCCGGAAAATGCAGATGTAAGAGAGGAGGATGCAGGAGAGCGGGCTTACGCCCATGGCGATGCCAAAGGCAAGGATCACCAGCTCGTTGGTGTGCGTGTCTGAGCAGGAGAGCTTCAGCAGGGGCATGAGGTCACAGAAGAAGTGGGAGATTTCGGAGCCAGCGCAGAAGGTCAGCTGAGCCATGAGACAGGTGTGGACGAGAGACTGGAGGTTGGTGATCACCCACGGCACCCCCAGCAGCAGCCTGCAGAAACGGGGGCTCATGAGGACCAAGTATTGCAGCGGGTGGACAATGGCCACGTACCGGTCGATGGCCATCACGGCCAGGAGGAAGCTGTCCATGGTCCCAAACAGGTGGAAGGCATACATCTGGGTAAGGCAGCCTGCAAACGGGATGGCTCCGCTCCGGGTGTAGATGTTCACTAGCATCTTGGGGACGGTGGTGGAGGACAGAAAGACATCGACAAGTGAGAGGTTAAAGAGGAAGAAGTACATGGGTGCGTGGAGGCGAGAGTCTGTGACGATGGCCAGGCTGATGAGGAGGTTCCCAAAGATGGTGACCAGGTATACGGACAGGAGCATCCCAAAGAGGAGGTCTTGATGCTGTGGCTTTTCTGAGAGTCCCAGGAGGATGAATTCTGACACTGCTGTTTGGTTTTCTGGTTCCATGTGCAGCCTGTCTACTGGGGACAAAAAGGGGAGGGAAGTCATATAAAATTGGGAGTCAGAGATGGGGTTCCGGTCCCGGCTTCCCACAGAGACCTTTAGGGTTCTGTGAAAATGCATCAAATCCTTTGTGTTAAGCTATCATCAGATCATCTTCAGTGGGTTTCTGTTCCTGCCAAGCCAAGTTATCCATGTATAGATAGTCACAGACAGTCAGTGTCCCAAAGACCTAACTTAATTACTCATAGTCAAATTGGGTGTTGTCGATAAACACCATTCTTTCTCTTCAGTGAAGTAGGGCTTTGCAGAAAACAAAATCAAGCAGAATCAAACCTGAACTGAAACCCTATATACACTAAAGGGAACCTGACTGTTTTCTTTTCTTCCTTCTCTTCCTTTCCTGATTCCCCTCCCTCTTTTCTTTCCTCCGTGCCTCCTTCCCTTTAGCCCTTCCACCAGCAATTGATTTTAGCATCTGTTAAAAACAGATGAATGGATACAGAGAATCGGGTCAACATACACAGTGGAATACTGTTCATTCAGAAGAGAGGAAGATCCTATCATTTATAAGAACACGGGTGAACCTCGAGGACATTATGTTAGGGGACATAAACCAGACACAGAAAGAAAAAGAATGATCTCACTTATATGTGGATCTAAAATAGTTAAACTCATAGAAGCAGAGAGTAGAATGGTGGTTATCAGAGGCTGGGGGAGGGGGAGGGTGTTAGGGAGAGGTTGGTCAAAGGGTACAAAATTTCAGTTAGACAGGAGGAATAAGTTCAAGAGATCTATCGTACAACACAGCCACTAGAGTTAATAGCAATGTGTTGTATTCTTGAAAATTGCTAAGAGAGAGTAGATTGCAAGTGTTCTCACCATGCCAAAAAATAAGTACAAATGCTCCTTGACTTGTGATGGGATTACATCCCAGTCAATCCATTGTAAGTTGAAAATATTTTAAGTCAAAGACGCATTGAATACATCTAACCTCCCAAACATCATAACTTAGCCTGACTTACTTTAAATGTGTTCAGAACATGTACATTAGCCTATTGTTGGGCAAAACTATCTAACACAAAGTCTATTTTATAATAAAGTATTGACTATGTCATGTTATGTACATGTGTATTTATTTATTTAGAGACAGAGTCTCACTCTGTTACCTATGCTAGAGTGCAATGACATCATCATAGGTCACTGAAATCTCAAATTCCTGGGCTCAAGCAATCCTCCTGCCTCAGCCTCCCGAGTAGCTGAGACTACAAACATGTACCACCATGCTGGCTAATTTTTTTCTATTTTTAGTAGAGATGGGGTCTCACTCTTGCTCAGGCTGGTCTCGAACTCCTAACCTCAATCAAGCCCCCCGCCTCGGCCTCCCAAAGTGCTAGGATTACCGGGATGAGCCACCGCACCTGGCCTCATGTAATTTATTGAGTACTGCACTGAAAGTGAAAAACAGAATGATTGTGTGGGTATTTCAGGTACATTTTCTATTGAATGCCTGTCATTTCTGCACAATCATAAAGTCAAAAACTGGCAAGTCCAACTATTTTAAGTCAGGATCCATTTGCACATGAGGTAACACATACGTTAATTAGCTCGATTCAGCCATCCTACGATGTTACATATATTTCAAAACATGTTACACATGATAAAAATATATAGTGTTTTAAGCTATAAAACAATAAAATGAACAACCCACTAAATAAACAAACAAAAATGACACATTCAGGACTAAGGCCATAATGACATAATGAATGACACTCCCCCTCTGCCTTCAAGGACCTCCCAATTTATCAGGGACACTTTATGATTTGCTACCGCATGATCGCTGTGGGCGATTTGCCCCATCTGTTATGGCCAGGACCAGTAATGAAAAAGGGCAGACACACATGCATACGAACAGACTTCTCTCATTTTAACTTCAGACCTCTAGCATTTTAGCTATGTACATTCATCCACCATGCTTTGAAGAGCACCAAGGCCTTCTCTCTGAGTACGGCTGCACCAGTGGCAGATCTGTAGGCTTTGTTGCCTAAGCCACACACACAGGCTACGGTCTATGTTCTATGGTCTTGTTTCCTTAAGGTGGAGCAAGAAATTAGGGATTCTTGCGAAAACAATCTAGGTGCAGAACCTTTTCAGATTTTTACACCCAAATTGTTCTCACTATATCTTGCTCACATCTAATTTGACCGCAATTTTAAAGAAAATTTACTTGCTTTTACATTTAAATCCACAAAAACATTGTATATATCTATGGTGTACAACATGATGGTTTGAAATATGTATACATTGTGGAGTGGCTAAATTGAGCTAATTAACATATGCATTACCTCACGTACATTTTTTTTGGTGGTGAGAACCACCAAAACCATACCTTTCCCTTTTTCTTTTTCCCTGCCTCCCTCCCTTCCTCTCTCCCTCCCTTCCTTTTCCCCTCCCTCCCTCCCTTCCTTCCTTCCTTCCTTTTCTTCCCTCCCATTTTGTAGTCCTTTTATTTACATAGTATTTAATGAAATGATACAGTTGCAGTAGAAACTACAACCAGCACAATCAGGTTTGAGATTTACTTAAAATGACTCAACTGAACGGATGAAAGCAGAAAAGCTTGCGTGAGCTAGTGAGTAGCCTTCTAACCATGACGATTCAGCATCAGGGACAGCAATGAGTACAGTTCAGAAGAAAGAGAGATCATGGGAGAGCCCCCAAAGCTGCTTAAGTGGAGGCTTTAAAGAGAGCTTTCACAGTCAGAGGTGACGGTTGAACTCTTCCTGCTTTAGCAGTTTGGGACTTAGAGGCAACTTCATGTCAAAAGCCCACAAGATGCAACTTTTTACTGCATCCATTCAAGATCACCAAAGCGTGGCTGTATTTGCCTTTTAAAATTCTCATCCCCCAGTGGGCATATGTATCCTTTATTTCACTTAATGAACAGTTGTGGATAATGCGTTAGGTGCCAGCCACTATCTACTTCTCTTGTGATAAATAGATAACACAGGAAAAAGTAAGAGACACCATGGCATGTATGACTTACCAAGTTCTTGTAAAACCTAATATTGTCTCTTTCCAGCAAAGACAGGTTTTTTTTCCCTTTGCTCAACTCCCTTTTTACCTGGTTAGGGCCCTATCTTTTAAAACCAATTGCTGACAAGACTATGTCAGAGTAATTTAACGGTGTGAAAGCTGATCATATAAACTGGGTCATTCTTTTTTTTAATTTTGAAAAAAGTTTAAAATGAAAATAAATTTTTTCACTTGTATACATTTATGGGGTACAAGTGCAATTTTGTTACATGGATAGATTGCGTAGTGGCGAATTCAGGGCTTTTAGGATATCCATCAGCCAGATAACATACATTGTATACATTAAGTAATTTCTCTTCATCCACTCCCCTGGCATCCCCCACCCCTGAGCCTCCATGGTCTATCAGTGTCCGTGTGTACACACTGTTTAGCTTCCACTGATGAGAACATGCAATATTTGTCTTTCTGTATCTGAGTTGCTTCACTTAAGATAATGGTCTGAAGTTCTATCCATGTTGCTGCAAAAGACATGGTTTCATTCTTTTTCTTTTTTTATGGCTGAATAGTGAATTGGATCATTCTTGTCGTATCCAACTAAAACAAAGTTGAGAGCCCTGAAGAGAAAGCACTCCGGGCACATAATGTTGCTCCAAAAAACATAATTCTCTGCAAATGCAACAGCTGAAACTGCCTGTTGTAAACAATCTGCTGCAACTCTAAGACTAATTCTACCCACCGCCATGGCTCCCCAGTCAGAGCTCCCTAAAACTTTACTAATACCAATGAACTTTCAAGACCACAGGCGACATTTCTCTTTTTTGTAAACCTCCAACCTTCTCTTTGTTCTTTGGGCATACCGGAGACCACCTGGTCTGCATGTATGTCCCAAGTAGCAATTCTTGTATTCCAAATAAAACATTAAATTTAGAGACTTTATTTTGACTTCAACAGTGACGATATCTGCCATGGGTTGAACCTTTTTAGGAGTCTGGTTCTTTATGTGTAGCTCTCACAACAACTCCAAGAGAAAGATGGTGTTGGCTCCAATTGACAATGAGAAGATGAGCTGAGAAGAGTTGCTAGGGGCACTCAGCTTGCAAGTGCCTGATGTCTAATCTGAATTTAGATTTATTTTCACTCTCTCATACTCCATTTCCTAAGTATAGCCACAAAGCTAGACTGTACCGTCAATGCATGCAAGGGAAAAAATATTCGATTGCAAGCATTTGAAATGTTAATCTTCCTGAAAGAAACATTAGTCTCCAGAAAGATTTAAGGTTTGCTGAAGTGAGGTCAGAATGTAAATGGGTGAACGTAGTATATAGATAGGTCTGTGTAGGTCTGTATAAGAAAGATTATGGATGACCCCAAGGTGTCGTGAGAGTGAGGGAGAAATTTAACAGCTGCTATGAAGAGCAAGACCCTCAGAAGATGGAAGAGGTTATAAAAGGGGGCTTTTAGGAAGGTTAACAGCATAGTCTCCTCCTAGGTAATCCCAAGAGACCTCCAGCAAAGCCATATGTTACTTTTAAGAGTTGGGTTTGAGGTTTTTGTAATGCAATGCTCAGGTTTCTCTGGGCTGCATAAACTACTGTGATTCCCTTCCTGGCCACATTTTGCAACAGTCCTCAGTCGTTGACTTGGTTTGCACTAGAGCAGCAGTTCTCAACCTCGAGCATGCATCAGAGTCACCTGGAGGGCTTGTGAAAACAGAAGGAGCTGGGCACTGCCTCCACCCTGCACTGGAGTGTCTGGAGTGAGGCTGGAGAACGAGCACTTCTGCAAAGTTCTCAGGGGATGCTGGTGCAGCAGGCCCGTGGATCACACTAGGAGAACCACTGTATTAAAAAAAAAAACCCTGTTTTTCAGTGTCTGTACTATTTGTGCTGGTGTTCCACAACGGAAGACTCTAAGTGTGTTTCCTCTACCTGTCCTGCCCCATAGGGTCTGCCCTCTGTGCACTTTGCCCATTCAGAGAATCTAGAATTGATCTCAGTGCCCTCGCGCTCTCTCTCTCTCTCTCTCTCTCTCTGATCCAGGAAGGCAATGGATTCCTCTCTCCCAGCCCCCTACACTCCCAGCTCAATCCCTTCCCCATCTCTCACTTGCCCACCAGGATGTCATTACCAAGAGGAGGGTTTCAGCAACCTGCCTTCTCTACTGGCCACCAGAGGATCCTGCAGTCAGTGCTAAGTACTCAGGAAGGGGATGGGAGACCACTCAACTGTGATGGCTGGGACAAGTCTGCTGTCTAAGGGAGAGACTCTCATGTCCCCCCCCAGCCTGGGGCAGGTGAGTGGGGTGGGGCCAGGGCACAACAGCATATTTATAGTTTGGGGACTCTGAGGGACTCCTTCCCCATGGCTCTTTGTTAAGGCGCAAGATGCTAATTATTTTGTTTCTACTCTTTGCCTCTTGAGACCTGTTCTTTGGGTGAGAGGGGGTGTGCTTTGGGATCAGGGGGTGGGTAAGGAGATAGAGCAGGCACTAGGGATTCACTGTCACTGGGACATCTCCCTAGTGTCCCCTCCCAGCCCAGACTGAGCCACATGGCATTTCCCAGGCAGGGAGGCCTGGCGGTCCCGGCACTCGGTAGGGCATTTGGATGCCTGCATCTGAGCTGTCCTCTCATTCATTGCACCCATGAAAAAAACTGTTTGGTTCATTAAAGAAAGCTCCAGGAATGTAATAAAACAATCAATAAATAGAGATCAAGTGAATGAATTTATCAAACACTTCTTGATCATCTGTCACAGGTCAGGTGCTGTGCTTGGAGCTGGGGTTTCAAGAATGTCTTTCTAGCAGGCTCCTTCTGCATTAGCCTATTGTAGTCCCTACAGTGCCCACTTTGGGTGGGGACTAGGGGCTCCCTCCTCTACCTTTGCTCGCCAACAATTTTAGTGAGCCTTTATTCTCTGCTCTTGGGGATGTCTGTGTCATGACCTCCCCCATTTCTCTTTTCCCAGGGAGCCTCTCTGTCTCTTAGACTGCTTTTGTTTTCACCTACTCCTCCACTGGTCTTTTGAATTCTCTAAAAAATTTAGCTTTTCAAATGGGTAATATCAACTCTTGATTAAGAAAGTAGTTGTGCAATGAAATAATGAAATGCCTTCCCCCAATGCGGGCGCCCACCCTCCAGTTCTTAGCAAGCTCTTTTCACAGGTAATGCCTGTTAATGATTTCTTGTGTGGCCTTCACATACACACACGCGCACACACACACCCAGTTGCCAGGGATTCCTAGGTTGGAGGTCATATTACCTGAGAATGTCCAGATGAACCAAGCATGTAACCACAGGTGGAACCTAAGTGCTCCGTGGCACGGAAAGTGGGGACTAAATTAAGAAGCGGACACGGCATGGCAGGACCCAGGATCCAATCAGATGGAGCCCTGGCATCACCCCCATTGTAAGATCCAATCAGGTCATGCCTCATTACCCTATGCTTGCAAACCCAACTCACCTCCCAGCTTGAGGAGATAGATTTGAGCGTTTTCTCCTGTGTCTTTGCTAGTTAACTTGCAATAAAGCTTTTGTTTTCTAAAAGGCGGGTGCCATGATGTTGGCTTCTTTGTGAGCCCATTGATTGCTTGGTCTCATACACACACACACACACACACACTAATTCTCCCCCACTTTTGTATGTAAAAGCAGCACATGCCATAATACTGTTCTGCACCTTGGATTTCTCACAATTAATATTGGTGATTTTTTTATATCCTCATTCTTTTTTTCCCTTTATTTTCTATTGAATGGATGGTGCCGAAATTTATGTAACCAATTTTCTATTGATGAGTGTTTCCATTCTTTGCTAAAATGAAGACTTTGCACACCACGTATTATTTCATGCCCATCAGTGTATTTGTAGCATGAATTCCAGAAGTGGAGTTAAGGAGCCAAAGGTTGCCTTTTGACAGCTGTTACCAAATTTTCCTCCAAGAGGACTGTACTAATGTACAGTTCCCCTAGAGATGCATGAGTGGCTCTCTTTTTCCAGCCTCACTAACGATGTGTCACCAGCAAAGTCGCATCTTTTGGATTTTGTTTTTGTCACTTTGGTCGATGAAAAAAATAATACCCTAAGACGATTTTAAAATAATTAGACCTTATTATTTTAGTACAGTTTGAAACTTTAGGCTTACAGAGTAATCAAGTATATAGTACATAGAGCTAGCTGCATATACCCACTGCCCTCTTCCCATCTCTGCATACAGTTTCTCCTATTAATAAATTCTTGCATTTAATGAACCAATATCAATACGTTACTCAGCATGACTTTGATTTGCATATCTTTGACTATGAGTGAGGGGTACCAATTTTTAAAAAATATTTAAAGGACATTCGTATTTTCTTTTCTGTGAACTATCTTTTCAGATCCTTTGTCCATTTTTCTTTTTGTTTGTTGGTCTTTTTCTTACCAGTTTCTAGGAGCTTAAAAGAAATTTCTAGGAGCTTGTATTAGGGTTCTCCAGAGAAACAGACCAATGAAATATCTAACTATGTATCTACCAGTAGAGATGTTTATATATAGATCTATCTCTCTATTGATATAGATATCTATGTCAATATAGATTTCTCTATCTATCTAGAGAGATTTCTTATGAGGAATTGGCTCATAAGATTATGGCTGAGAAGTACCAGATCTGTAAGCAGGAGACTCAGGAAAGCTGGTGGTGCAATTCCAGTTTGAGTCCACAGACCTGACAAGCAGGGGCTGATGCTGTCAGTACATCGGTCTGAGGGCAGGAGAAGATGAGACGATAAATCCCAGCTGAAGTGGTGAGGCAGAAAAAAAAAAAAAAGATAAATTCCTTCTTCCTACACCTTGTTTTTCTATTCAGGCCCTCTATGGATGATACACACCCACATTTGGGAGGGCATCTGCCTTACTGAGTCCACCGATTTAAATGCTAATCTGACCCTGAAAAAACATCCTCACAGACACACCCAACAACATTGTTTATCTGGGCACCCCATGGCTCAGTCAAGTTAACACATAAAATGAACTTTCACAGAGCTCTTTATATATGAGGGGAATTAACCATTTGTTTATGATATAAGTTGCAAATCTCTGATGCCTTAAAAACTTTTTCTCAGGATTTTCTTCCTTTTATCTTCATTCTTTCGTATTTTCAGTCATTTTGGACCCCTGGACTGCTTAGCCTCCTGAGCAATAAACTCTCTTTCTTCATACACACACACAGACACACGCATGCATGCACTCTGTTTTTATTTGAATTTATTTAAATTTATAATTTAAGACTTATAGGAAGTTGCAAAAATAATACAGAGGTGATGTGTACCTTGTTAGCCAGTTTTTCCTATTGATAACATTTGCCATCATCATAGTACCTTATCAAACCCAGAAAGCTGACATTGGTAAATATTGTACACTAAATGAAAGACTTTATTTGGATTTCACCAGTTTCTATATATACTTATAATTATAATTGGTATACTATGAAATTTTATTACATATGTGGATTTATATAACACCTACCACATACCACAATCAGGGTATAGAACTGTTCCATCTCTACAAAGAAATTCACTCATGCCACTTTAAAAAAAAATTATTTGTTTATTTTTATTTGTTTTTTATTTCAGAATATTATGGGGGTACAAATGTTTAGGTTACATATATTGCCTTTGCACTGCCCGAGTCAGAGTTACATGCATACTCATCCCCCAGACAGTGCACACCATACCCATTAGGTGTGAATATACCCATCGTCTCCTCCCTCTCCCACCTGCCCGACACCCAATGAATGTTATTTCCTTACGTGCAATTAGTACCAATGTGATGGTGAGTACATGTAGTGCTTGTTTTTCCATTCTTGTGATACTTCACTTCGGAGAACCGGCTCCAGCTCAATCCAGGATAAGACAAGAGGTGCTAGTTCACCGTTGTTTTTTGTGGCTGAGTAGAACTCCACAAAATAAAATATACCACATTTTATTAAACCACTCATGTATTGATGGGCACTTGGGTTATTTCCACATTTTTGCAATTGTGAGTTGTGCTGCTATAAACATTTGAGTGTAGATGTCTTTTGATGTCTTTTTTTCCTTAGAGTAGATGATTAGTAGTGGGACTGCTGGATCAAATGGTAGGTCTACTGTTAGTTCTTTGAGGTATCTCCATACTACTTTCCATAGAGGTTGTACTAGTTTGCAGTCCCACCAGCAGTGTGCATTCATATCACATTTTTATAGAAAAGGTTCTCCACTTACTATTCTTCAGAACTGTAGCTTTGCTACTTCCAGAATATTGTATTAATGCAATCATGTAGTAGGGAGGCTTTTGAACTTGACTTCTTTACACTCACGACAATGTTCTTGAGATCCATCCAGGTTGTTGTGTGTGTATCAATAGTTCATTCCTCTTTTGTGGCTGAGTACTATCCACGGCACGGGCGAACCACAACTTGTTCATTTATTCACCCATTGAAGGTTGTTTCCAGTTTTGGTTATGACAAGTCAAGCTGCCATATAGCACATCATCATATTGTGCACCTTAACTGTATACAATTTGTATTTATCCATTATACCCCAATAAAGCTGAGAAAAAAGTTACTGCAGCAGAGATGGGTTAAAGTTGACCATTTATTTTTCTCCCCCACCACTCCCATGTCCTGACAAAGAGAAGTGTACTCATTGTCATGTGTCTTCTTGCCCTTCTGATCTCAGTAGGGGTAATATGAAGCTTTTTTTTTTTTTTTTTTTTTTTCTGAGACAGTCTCACTCTGTGGCCCAGACTAGAGTGCAGTGGTGCCATCATAGCTCACTGCAACCTCCAGCTCCTGGGCTCAAGGGATCCTCTTGCCTCAGCCTCCCCAGTAGCTGGGACTACAGGTTTGTGCCATGATGCCTGGCTAATTTTTCTATTTTTAGTAGAGATGGGGTTTTGCTCTTGCTCAGGCTGGTCTCGAACTCCTGAGCTCATGAGATTCTCCCACCTTGGCCTCCCAGAGTGCTAGGGTTACAGGCATAACCCACCGCACCTGGCCTATTTTTAAATGTTAAAATTACTTTCAGTTTGAGCCCAGTGGTAGGCGGAAACCCAGCTTAAAAATCCAGAGGGTGAGCATGCTTTTGCTACTGTCCATGGTCCTGAAAAAGTATTTTGCCCAAAGCCATGGTAGGACATTGATGTCTCCCATCCATACTGTCCCAGGAATTCTGAAACCAGTTATAGAAGGAAGAGTGGAGGAAGGGAAGCAGAAGAGATAAAGAAGAACAAGAGATATCTTCAGGAAGGAAAAAAAGAGCCTTTGTTTTGATATGACCTTATAAAAAATGTTAACAGAAATAACATTTCTGCCCCCCTAGGAAATTGGTGTGAGGCAGGGCTAGTCACATACTTCTTCCGAGAGCCCAATTTTTTAGTATATGTTGGTTCGGAGTTTAGTGGCTGATTGTGTTGGGAGCACCTCAGAGTCTTTATGTGGGATCAAGTTTGGTACTCACAAAGCATCAGTGAACATTGGGAGGGAGGTGGGAGGGGATGAATGTTCTAGTTCATTTTATTCCCTCTAAGACCAATGTCCCTATTTCTTCTCTTAGAGTCTTGGGCTTCAGCCACTCTCTATCTATTTGTCCAAGCACAAATGCTATATATATATTTTTGAGACAGAGTCTCACTCTGTCGCCCAAGCTAGAGTGCAGTGACATGACCATAGCTCACTGCAACCTCAAACTGCTGGGCTCAAGTGATCCTCCTGCCTCAGCCTCCCCAGTAGCTGGGACTACAGGTTTGCACCATGACACCTAGCTAACTTTTCTATTTTTAGTAGAGACAGGGTCTTGCTCTTGCTCAGGCTGGTCTCGAACTTCTGAGCTCAAGTGATCCTTCTGCCTTAGCCTCTCAGGGTACTAGGATTACAGGCAGGTGTGAGCTGCCATGCCCAGCCACAAATACTTTTTTATCCAAGACCTAAAAGGTTTTTACAGAGCCCATTTAAAAAATATATTTTTCGGCCGGGCGTGGTGGCTCACGCCTGTAATCCTATCACTCTGGGAGGCCGAGGCGGGTGGATCGCTGGAGGTCAGGAGTTCGAGACCAGCCTGAGCAAGAGTGAGACCCCGTCTCTACTAAAAATAGAAAAAAATTATATGGACAACTAAAATATATATATACAAAAAATTAGCCGGGCATGGTGGCGCATGTCTGTAGTCCCAGCTACTCGGGAGGCTGAGGAAGAAGGATCGCTTGAGCCCAGGAGTTTGAGGTTGCTGTGAGCTAGGCTGACGCCACGGCACTCACTCTAACCCGGGCAACAGAGTGACACTCTGTCTCAAAAAAAAAAAAAAAAATATATATATATATATATATTTTTTTCATTTTCTTCCTTCATTAGAATCCAGGAGATGTAGGGGTCCCTGACTTCTTGGGTGGTCCAGGGCTCCTGGTGTGGCAGCAGCCAAGTAGAACTGACCGTGTTGATTTGGATTCGAAGTGGGCTGTAATCATAAAGCACTCGGGTGCAGGTAGTTTATTTGGCAGTTGGTCCCAGGAGCAGAGAAAGTGAAGCAGGGAAGAGTGTGTGCTAACAAGCAGATTCCCTCTCTGGGAACAGGGCTCCATCCTGCTGGGGACGCTCTAGGGTATCACGTATAACTCACTTTCAGAATTATTCCATGGAGGGAAGGGGTGCTTAGTTGTATACCACTGACTCTCATATCTTACTTATTGAGGGTGGTCCCTGGGGGTGTTAAATCCCCTGCTGTCTAGGCTGCCCCACACTGCCAACTGGCTGAGCAAATTCCCATGGTGCTGGAGAAGATCTCTAGGCAGCAAAGAGAGAGGCACAGAGGCTATACCTGGATGTGTGGAGCTGCCCTCTGCTTCTACAAGGTGAACTCAGAGGTGAGCAAGCGACTATAAGGTGGGGCATCTGCAGCATCTGCTGGACCTGCTCTCAGCTGAGGAAAAGGGTGACTGTTGTTTTCTTTCTTTCTTTTTTTTATTGTGGTAAGAACAATTAACAGGAGATCTACCCTCTTAACAAAGGTTTGTTTTTTGTTTTCTTTTTTTGAGGCAGAGTCTCACTCTCTTGCCCAGATTAGAGTGCCATGGCGTCAGCCTAGCTCACAGCAACCTCAAACTCCTGCGCTCAAGCAATTCTCCTGCCTCAGCTTCCCGAGTAACTGGGAGTACAGGCACGGGCCACCATACCCAGCTAATTTTTTATTTATATATTTTTAGTTGTCCATATAATTTCTTTCTATTTTTAGTAGAGATGGGGTCTCGCTCTTGCTCAGGCTGGTCTCGAACTCCTGAGCTCAAATGATCCACCCGCCTTGGCCTCCCAGAGTGCTAGGATTACAGGCATGAGCCACCGCGCCCGGCCTTAACAAAATTTTAAGTGCGCAACACAGTATTGTTAATTTTGGGCACAATGTTGCACAGCAAATCTCCAAGACTTATTCATCTTGTATAACTGGAACTTTATACCTGTTGAATAGCAATTCCCTATTTTTCCCTCTCCCTAGCCCCTGGGACCCACCATTTTATTATACTTTCTGTTTCTAGAGTCTACGTATAAGTGAAACCGCACAGTGTCTGACCTTCTGTGACTGGCTTATTTCAATTAACATAATGTACTTCGGGTTCATCCATGCTTTTGCAGATTGCAGGATCTCCTTCTATTTTAAGGCTGAAAAACATTCTTTTGTTTGTACATGACACGTCTTCTATATCCATTCATCTGTTGATGGATGCCTTGGTTGTTTCCATATCTTGGCTGTTGTGAATAATGCGGCAATGAACATGGGAGAGCAGATAACCTCTTTGAGATCCTGATTTCACTTCTTTTGGATATATACCCGGAAGTAAGAGCACTGCATAACATGGTGATTCTATTTTTAAGTTATTATTTTTTAAGTTCCAATTTCTTCACATCCTCTTCACACACATTTTTTTTTATAGTAGCCATCCTAACCACTGTGAAATGATGTCTCTTTGTAGTTTTGATTTGCATTTCCCTGAAGATTAGTGATGTTGTGTATATTTTAATATACCTGTTGGCCTTTTGTATGTCTTCTTTGGAGAAATGTCTATTCAAGTCCTTTACCAAATTTTTTAATTGGGTTTTTTCTTTTGCTATTGCATTGTAGGAGTTCATTACATATTTTGGATATTAACACTTTATCATATATATGGTTTGCAAGGATGGGTGGTTTCTCCTCTCTCTTCTCATGCTCACTTTGGGCTACTCTTGGACACTTCTCTGCCGTTTCAAGGGTCTCTGATTGGACACTGTATTATTAGTTTCTTAGGTCTGCTGTAAGAAAGTAACATGAACTAGATGGCTTAAAACAATGGGAATTTATTTTCTAACAGTTCTAGGGGTCAGAAATCTAAAATCAAGGTGTGGGCAGGGCTGGTGTTTCCTGTAGGATCTAAGGGAGAATCTGTTCTATGACTCCTTCCCAGCCTCTGAGGGCTGTTGGCAATTCTTGCTGTCCCTTGACTGGTAGACACGTTACTCCAATATCTGCCTCTCTCTTTGCAAGACCACATCCTCTTTGTTTCTCTTCCTCTGTCTGAGTTTCCCGACTGTGAACTAAAATAAAATCTTAGGTCTCCCCCCTGCACCCCCACCATCTGACTGAATGGACCCACTCTTGGCCAAGGGGATACCCTAAAACTGAGTTGCTGGCCATGAGAAGGGAGATCAGACCTGCCTCATCATGTCTCCTCCCTTCTTGGAGATATCCTTTGTAACTCATTAACAGGCCTAAAGTTTATGCAAGATAGACCTGCAAGTCCTTAATTTTCATAACAAATCACTGAATCTGGGAATATGTCCCCTAGCTTGCCTCTGATTAACGGACTTCCTTATCTTAACTTAAAGCATTCCAAGCCTTTAGACAAAGCTTCATTTCTTTAACTAATTACAAGTCAAAGAGTCTTTAAACCCATATAACCTATAACCTATAAGCCTCCCCCCAGCTCTGAGATGTCCCACCTTTGTGGGCCAAACCAATGTACATTTTCCATGTATTGATTTATGACTTTACCTGTAATTCCTGTCTCCCTGAAATGTATAAAACCAAACTGTAACCCAAGAGCCAATTTGCTCAAGGCTTCTTGGGCATGGCTCTGGGCCATGGTCCTCAAATTTGGCTCAGAATAAATCTCTTTAAATGATTTTACAGGGTTTGGCTTCTTTTCTGTTGACACCACCTTCTTATAAAGATAGCTGTCACTGGATTTAAGGCACTACCTGGTTAACCCAGAATGACCTCATTTTGAGATCCTTCATTTAATTACATTTGCAAAGACCTCTTGTCCATATAAGATCACATTCACAGGTAATGGGGGCTAGGACTTGGATATATCTTTTTTGTGGCTACTGTTCAACCCACTACAGACTGCATACTCTATTTTTCTGGATTCAAGTGCTATTCAAGTTTGGCAATGATTTGGTCTGGACTAGAATAGACTAGGGCCTGGAAGATGGATGCAATTCCAAGTGGTGCTAAAGGTTCATCGGAGTGAAGCAGGTGTTAATGAATTGTGGCATATCAGAAGAGGGAAATCAGAGATCCAAGAGGGCACCTGGCCACCTCCTCTTGGGCTCTAGACAGAGCCGGACATATGCTGTTATCTGCACAGATCCCTTCTATGCTTCTTCTGAAAAAAGAGCCCTGATTTTTCTAGAAGTGCCATTTATCTCCTAGTCTTTGTCAACGTGGTTGATCTAATCCTAAAGTATAAGGGGTGTGCATGTGACCCAGGCTTGACCAATGGGAACACTGCTTGGTTCTGGTCACAGGCACATAGTCATGTGGTCAGCTTTGGTCATATGACCCATAGCAGGTCAACCAACTTGGTTCTAGAACTATCATCAGAAGTTCTGGAAAAGAGAAACTTTTCATTCTGGACTGGAAACCTGTTGGATATAAATCTGGAGCCACTGGAGGCCACACTACCCCTCAAAAGGGGATTCTTCCTAAAAATGAGAACAGTGTGTAGAAAATAGAGCTATGAGTTAGAAAAAAATGCATCCTTGAGGATCCTGACTATTGCCTTGGGTTCAGTGTGGATCTACACTAGACTTTCCAGTTATACAAGTCAGTAAATTTTCTCTTTTTGGCCAGGTTTGGTGGCTCATGCCTGTAATTCTAGAACTTTGGGAGGCAGAGGCGGGAGGATTGCTTGAGGTCGGGAGTTCAAGACCAGCTCAAGCAAGAGTAAGACCCCATCTCTAAAAAAAATAGAAAAATTAGCTGGGTGTGGTGGTGCACGCCTGTAGTCCCAGCTACTCAGGAGGCTGAGGCAGGAGGATCACTTGAGCCCAGGAGTTCGAGGCTGCAGTGAGCTATGATTGTGCCACTGCATTCTACCTGGGTGGCAGAGAGAGATCCTGTCTCAAAAAAAAAAAAAAAAAGTAGTTGTCTGAAGAGAGCCACTCAGCAGGAGTTATGGCCCTGGATAGTGGAATGCAGCCAGGCCATGAAGATGGAGAATGGAATGGGAGGGACCGAGAGAAGAAACATTCTGACCTCACACGCTCTTCCCTGCCTTTGAACTTCTGCTGCTGTTTCTCATTGACTAAACTCATGGGGAATCCAGAAGGCAAGGGAACAAGTTGATGTAGACCATGTAGGTTGGCCATTCAGGGCCCAGAGCTGAGTAAGGAAGATGTAGACTAGAACTGGGAGAAGACAGACCACCCCCCATAGACGTTAGGGTTCCAGGTCACAAAACGTTGTATGTCAGAACCTGGCTGCAGTGAACAAATGCCTTGAATCACGAATGTGGCTGTAAGAAGGGAGATTCCTGAGAAGGGATGAAGGCTGTCAATTTCCTTTAGCCAAAGACCACATGCACCACAGGAACACACCTGCATTCAACAAGTTGGGTTTATTCCTCATTGCAGAGGAGGAGAATGCACATGATGGGGAAACCATGGGGTATCTTACTAAGAGGGTCTTGAAATGAACTTACAGAATTTGGACTTGTGTTATGTGATCAAAAGAGAAGCATGGGCCAGGTGCAGTGGCTCATGCCTGCCATTCTATAACTTTGGCCAAGGTGGGAGAATCACGTGAGGCCAGGAGTTCAAAACCAACCTGAGCAAGGGCGAGACACCGTCTCCACAAAAAACAGAAAAATTAGCCAGGCACAGTGGCACACACCTGTAGTTCTGGCTACTTGGGAGGCTGAGGCAGGAGGATCACTTGAACCTAGGAGTTCGAGGTTGCAGTGAGCTATGACGATGCCACTGCACTCTAGCCCAGGTGACAGAGTGAGACCCTGTCTAAAAAGAAAAAAGAAAAAGAAAAGAGAAGCAGGGGTTGTGATTTGCTCTGGATTGGATGCTGTCATACATTGGGGTAATCCCATGATTGGGTATATTAAATAATCTTACTTTCTTTTTTTGAGACAGAGTCTCACTCTGTTACCTCGGTGAGTGCTGTGGTGTCAGCCTAGCCCACTGCAGCCTCAAACTCCTGGGCTCAAGCAATCCTCCTGCCTCAGCCTCCCAAGTAGCTGGGACTACAGGCGAGCACCACCACACCTGGCTAATTTTTTCTATTTTTAATAGAGACGGGGTCTTGCTCTTGCTCAGGCTGGTCTTGAACTCTTGAGCTTAAGTGATCCTCTCACCTTGGCCTCCGAGAGTGCTAGGATTACAAGCATACGTGAGCCACCACACCAGGCCTCAACACATTCTTAATTTTCCAAGAAGCCGCTTGAAACTTGCAAACCTAAAGACAAGGGACCAAACCCTTCATTGACATGGTGGCCTTGTTTATGACAACAGTGCAACCTGGGATCACACACTCGGGCCTGGGCTTTGACGTAGGCTGGGTTGTGTGCGTTCCTTGTGGCTAACCAAGTCTCGTTGCAGCAGCTGCACACCTGCCCAAACCAGGGCCAGTTCCTGCTTGACGAGGGATGAGTCTCGCTTTCCTGGCAGAGATCCAAGAATGAGTCATTACTTGAGAAATACTTCCTAGGTGGAAGAACAAAGACCACATGTTGAAGAAGAAAGTTCCCAAAGGCTTTTATGGTTTATTTTTTTCTTTCTTTAATTTTTTGTCATTTAATAAATTTTATTGGGTATATTTGAGGTTTACAACATGATGTTATGGGACACATATAGCTACATAGATGAATATAGACAGATATAGATAGTGCATTGGTTACTATAGTGAGAGAGATTAACATATCTATTATCTCACATAGTTACTTTTTTTTGCCTGTGGCAGGAGCAGCTAAAATCTACATATTTAACAAGAATCTCTAATACAATACAATTTTGTTAACCTCATGTTGACTCGTTCAGCCTACATATCTGCTATCTTGTATCCTTTGGCCTACATCTTTCCAATTTCCTCATTGCTAATAAGAGGCACCATTGATTGAGTGATCATGTTATGCCAAGCATGCTTCATGATTTAACGTCTAAAGCTCATGATTGTTCTCCAAAGTAGCTATTTCCCCCTCCATTTTGCAAACAGGGAAATGGAGACAGTGATACAGAGTGATTTGTCCAAGGACATATGGCTGGAAAATGGGAGAGCCAGGGTAGAAACCCAAGGTCTTTCTGACTCCCAAGGCTTTACTCTTTCCATTGAATCTTTTTTTTTTTTTTTTTTTTTGAGACAGAGTCTCACTCTGTTGCCCAGGCTAGAGTGAGTGCCGTGGCGTCAGCCGAGCTCACAGCAACCTCAAACTCCTGAGCTCAAGCGATCCTCCTGTCTCAGCCTCCCGAGTAGCTGGGACTACAGGCATGCACCACCATGCCCGGCTAATTTTTTCTATATATATTTTTAGCTGTCCATATAATTTCTTTCTATTTTTAGTAGAGATGGGGTCTCGCTCTTGCTCAGGCTGGTCTCGAACTCCTGAGCTCAAACGATCCGCCCACCTCGGCCTCCCAGAGTGCTAGGATTACAGGCGTGAGCCACCACGCCCGGCCTTTCCATTGAATCTTACATCTTTTTTTTTTTTTTTTGGAGACAGAGTCTCACTCTGTCACCCAGGCTGGAGTGCAGTGGTGTCATAGTAGCTCACAGCAACCTCAAACTCCTGGGCTCAAGTGATCCTCCCACCTCAGCCTCCCAAGCAGCTGGGACTATAGTTGTGCTTCAGCACGTCTGGCTAATTTTGTTTGTTTGTTTCTTAGGTGGCTAATTTTTAAATTTTTTGTAAAAATGGGGTTTCACTATGTTGCTCAGGCTGGTCTTGAACTCCTGGGCTCAACTGATCCTCCCACCTCAGCCTCCTAAGTAGCTGGTACTATAGGTGTGTACCACCACGCTTGGCTAATATTTCTGTTTTTTTTGTAGAGACAGGGTCTGGCTCTTGCTCAGGCTGGTCTTAGACTCCTGAGCTCAAGTGATCCTCCTGCTTCAGCCTCCAGAGTAGTAGGATTACAGGCGTGAACCACCATGCCCGGCCAAATCAAACTTTTTAACCTCAGTTTCCTCATCTATAAAATAGGACTTGTTTGTTGGAATGATCAAACAAGATAAGGAAATTAGAAAGAAAAAAAGTGCTATATGTTAATTAGCTTGGTTGCTGCAATCATTTCACAATGTGTTCATATGTCACGTCGTACACCTTAAACATGTACAATTTTTATTTGTCAACCATAGCTCAAGAAAGCTAGAAATAAAATAAAAATTAAAAAAATAGAAAGCATGTGTAAAGAAGAAAAAAGTGCTGTAACAAGTGTGCATTGTGGCTGTTGTAGTGTACTGTGTATAGTGTACACAGTGTTGTGTGACACTTGTCCTTACACCTAGGAGGAGAAGAGTTAGGTTTAAACTTGGTCATTCAATTTACAAAGTAGTGGTTTGTATTTATCTATTTATTTATAATCTCACTCTGTTGCCCAGGCTAGAGTGCAGTGGTGTCATCATAGCTCACTGCAACCTCAAACTCCTGGGCTCAAGGGATCCTCTTGCCTCAGCCTCCCCAGTAGCTGGGACTACAGATGTGAGCCACGATGCCTGGCTGATTTTTCTATTTTTAGTAGAGATGGGGTCTTGCTCTTGCTCAGGCTGGTCTCGAACTCCCAACCTCAAGGGATCCTCCTGTCTTGGCCTCTCAGAATGCTAGGATTACAGGCGTGAGCCACTGCACCTGGGCTTTATTTATTTTTACAGTGTTATTTTGCTTCTGTAAAAAGTTTATATATATATATATATATATATATATATATAGTTATATTTATGGCTGTGGTTCAACCAGGGACAATTTTATCCCCGGGGACATGTGGCAATGCCTGGAGACATTGTTGGTTGTCACAACTACAGGTTGCTACTGGCGTCTAGTGAATGGAAGTCAGGATGCCACTCAACAATGTTCCAAGCACAGGACAGACCCCTTCACCCCCAAAAATAAATATTCTGCTCCAAATGTCAATAGTGTTGATATTGACAAACCAGACATAGAGCAAGGAGGACACACAGGAAAATTTTATCTGCTGTTGCCTCTGGTATCTAACAATGTTGGATAATTTTGGTCTTTATTCTTCATGTGAACCTGAGTTTTTCTAAATTTTTAAAACCAATAAACCTGTATTCTTTAACAATAATTAAAATGCCGGCCGGGCGCGGTGGCTCACGCCTGTAATCCTAGCACTCTGGGAGGCCGAGGCGGGTGGATTGCTCAAGGTCAGGAGTTCGAGACCAGCCTGAGCGAGACCCCGTCTCTACTAAAAATAGAAAGACATTATATGGACAACTAAAAATCTATATAGAAAAAATTAGCCGGGCATAGTGGCGCATGCCTGTAGTCCCAGCTACTCGGGAGGCTGAGACTGGAGGATCGCTTAAGCCAAGGAGTCTGAGGTTGCTGTGAGCTAGGCTGACGCCACGGCACTCACTCTAGCCTGGGCAACAAAGTGAGACTCTGTCTCAACAAAAAAAAAAAAAAAAAAAAAAAATAATTAAAATGCCCATAAGAGGCATTTATGGATAAATGCATGATTAATTGCTTATGCAAGAGACCATGATGTCAGGTGGAGAAATGCAGATTTTGCAAGAGCAGGCGCAGGATTCAGTTGTTCGGCAAACAGGTCTTTGGTGTAAGAGTAGGCTAGAGTCTGAATTTCTCCTAAGAGCACTAAAAAGAGAGTATAATGACAATGTGTTGCAACTGCTTATACAACGGTGGTCCCGTAAGATTATAATGAAGCTCAAAAGTTCCTGTTACCTAGTGACTTTGTAACGGTGGCAACATTGTAGTGCAATGCATTGCTCATGTGCTGGTGTCAAAAAATCTACTGTGCTGCCAGTCATATAAAAGTATAATACACATAATTATGTATAGTACATAATTATAATGATAATAAAAAAGTAATGATGATAACTGACTATGTTACTAGTTTATATATTTACTATACTATATTTTTTGTCATTGTTTTAACGTGTACTCCTTCTACTTATTAAGGAAAAGTGGTAACTCTAAAACAGGCTCAGGCAGGCCCTTCCGGAGGCATTCCAGATGGCATTGTGATCACAGGAGATGACAGCTCCCTGCGTTATTGCCCCTGAAGACCTTCCAGCGGGACACACTGTGGAGGTGGAAGACAGTGATATTGATGATCCTGACCCTGTGTAGGCTCAGGTGAATATGTGTGTTTGTGTCTTAGTTTGTTTTTTTTTTTTTTTTTTTTTTTTTGAGACAGAGTCTCACTCTGTTGCCCAGGCTAGAGTGAGTGCCATGGCGTCAGCCTAGCTCACAGCAACCTCAAACTCCTGAGCTCAAGCGATCCTCCTGTCTCAGCCTCCCGAGTAGCTGGGACTACAGGCATGCACCACCATGCCCGGCTAATTTTTTCTATACATATTTTTAGCTGTCCATATAATTTCTTTCTATTTTTAGTAGAGGTGGGGTCTCGCTCTTGCTCAGGCTGGTCTCGAACTCCTGAGCTCAAACGATCCACCCACCTCGGCCTCCCAGAGTGCTAGGATTACAGGCGTGAGCCACCGCGCCCGGCCTGTGTCTTAGTTTTTAACAAAAAAGTTTAAAGAAGTAGAAAAGTATTTCTTTTAAAATAAAAAAGCATATAGAATAAGGATATAAAGAAAATATTTTTGTATAGCTGTACCATCTGTGTGTGCTTTAAGCTAAGCGTTATGACAAAAGAATCAAAAAGTTAAAAAAAAATAAAAAGTTTATAAAGTAAAAACGCTATAGTAAGCTAAGGGTATTTTATTATTGAAGAAACAATTTTTTAAATATATAAATTTAGTGTAGCCTACAAAGTTACAGTCAGATAGGGCAAATGGGTTCTGGTGTTCTATTACATAGTAGGGTGATTATAGCTAATAATGACGTATTGTATATTTCAAAATAGCCAGGAAAGAAGATCTTGAAAGTTATCACCACAAAGAAATGATAAAGGTTTGAGATGACGGATGTGCTAACCACCCTGATGCAATCATTAGACAATGTATACATGTATTGAAACATCATACTGTACCCATAAGCATGTACGATACTTACGTGCCGATTATAAACTAAAAAAATAAATTTAGTGTAGCTTAAATATACGGTGTTTATAAAGTCTACAGCAGTACACAGCAATGTCCTAGGCTTTCGTATTCACTCACACTCACTCAGGGACTCACCCAGAGCAACTTCCAGTTCTGCAATCTCCATTCATGGTAAGTGCCCTATACACGGGTACCATTTTTTATCTTTTATGCCGTATTTTTACTGCACTTTTTCTATGTTTAGATATGTTTAGATCCACAAATACTTATCGTTGTGTTACAGTTGCCTACGGCGTTCAGTGTGGTAATGTGCTGCACCCGTCAGCAGCCTGGGAGCCACAGGCCGTACCACACAGCCCAAATGCGTAAGTGCACAGCTACAATGTTGGCACAGGGACAAACCCGCCTAACGACTTACTTCTCAGAACGTATCCCCATTGTTAAGTGACGAATGACGGTATATAATTCTCTAAAATTTGCTTATTTATTTAACTTGGCAGCACATACACCACGAAGTTCCTCCAGGCAAACAGATAGATATCTAACTCACTCATTATTTTTAATAGCTGCATAATGTCTCACCATACGGCTGTATTCTGATTATTTGACCATTCCTGCCTTTGAGGGCACACAGGCTATTTCCAGTTTTTGTTGTTGTTGTTGTTGCTACTACAAACAGGTCTTTGGTAAACCGCCTTTCTGGAGGGTGGATTCCCAGTGTGGGATTTCAAACAGGTATTGTCATGCTAACTTTCCAAAAGTGCGATAAGAAGTCACATTCCCACTGACAATATACGGGCGTGCCCTTTTAAATCCACTGTTGCAAGCACTGGGTCTTAGTTAGTTAGTTTTTAATTATTGCCAATTTAATGAGTGAAAGGCAGCAGGTCATTGTTTCATCTTCATTTCCCTGATTGTGAAGTTGAACCTCTTTTCATCTGTTAATTTATTTTTTTAATTGTGATTATCCCGTGATTGCCCATTTACAATATTATTTATTTGGACACATTTGGATTATTTGTGTTTTATCTGAAGGAGCTCTTTATGTGTTTTAAATGTTGATGTTTTAGTTGTCGCAAGTGTAATCTGGCCCCAGAACTGTACGAAATATCACGAGCCCTGGCCAACCACGTGCTTTAACAGGACTCTAGACCCCCCGACAATCTCAGCCCTTCCTGCCCCCTGGAATCACTTGGGAAGGCAGGGTTGAGAGTGTTGAATCCTGATGCTGGAGCCCCACTCCCAAAAGAACTGGATTTCAGTGGTTTGGGGTGGGGTCCGTAAGTCAGGAATTTTTTTTTTTTATTGTGGTAGAATTCACATAATATACAAGTCATCACTTAAACCGTTTTAAAGTGTACGATTCAGTGACATTCAGTACATTCACAATCTTGTACAACCACCATCTCTATCTAGTTCCAGAACATTTTCCTTACCCCAAAAGGAAGCCCCATACCTATTAGCAGTCACTCCTCATTCCCCCTCCCCAGCTACCACTAATCTGCTTTTTATGTCTGTGGATTTATCTCTTGTGGGCATTTCATGTAAATGAAATCTTATTCTATGTGACCTTTTATGCCTGGCTTCAAAAATTCAGCATAATGTTTCCAAGGTTCATCTATTTGTATCACGAATCAGCGCTTTCTTCCTTTTTGTGGCTGAATAATATTCCAGTGTATGGATATACAACATTTTGTTTATCCATTCATGAGCTGGTGGACATTTGGGTTGTTTCCTCCTTTTGGCTATCATGAATAATGCTGCTACGAACATTTGTGTACAAGTTTTTGTTTGAACACCCATTTTCAATTCTTTTGGATATATTCCTAGGAATGGAATTTCTAGATCATACGAACTGCCAAGCTGTTTTCCATAGTGGCTGCACCGTTTTACATTTCTGGGTCTTACCTGTCTTTAAACTTAGACTTCCACCAGGGGTCATTTGGCAACATCTAGGACAAATCTCACTGCTGGCACTGTCCTTGTGACACTGACTGGAGTAGTTACGTGCCTCATGCTTGAGGGCACAGGTACATTGTCCTTCAGTCTTGCAGGAGACTCCAACCTTTTGCTTTTGTCACCTAATTTTAAAATCACTGCCAGTAGGATTTTTTTTCTTTTTTGAGATAGGGCCTCACTCTGTCATCCAGGCTGGAGCGCAGTGGCATGATCATAGCTCACTGCAGCCTCAGGAGTTTTTGAACCTCCTCAGATTATTCTGACAAGAAGTCAAGGTTAAGAACGTCTGTCTTAGTAAATCTTTTTTTTTTTTTTTTTTTGAGACAGAGTCTTGCTCTGTTGCCCAGGCTAGAGTGAGTGCCGTGGCATCAACCTAGGTCACAGCAACCTCAAACTCCTGGGCTTAAGCAATCCTCCTGCCCCAGCCTCCTGAGTAGCTGGGACTACAGGCATGCGCCACCATGCCCGGCTAATTTTTTCTATATATATTTTTAGTTGTCCATATAATTTCTTTCTATTTTTAGTAGAGACGGGGGTCTCGCTCTTGCTCAGGCTGGTCTCAAACTCCTGACCTCGAGTGATCCACCCACCTCGGCCTCCCAGAGTGCTAGGATTACAGGCGTGAGCCACCGCACCCGGCCTGTTTTAGTAAATCTTTAACAACATTTCTAATCTCAATCCCAGCAATTGCCTCATGTCAGTTATCTACTCATCTTTGGGTCAACTTTGCTAATTTATATTTTGTTAGGCAATCACAAATTTTCCATTCATTTTCAAAAGTGTTGCCACATAATTGCATATAATAATTTCTTGTTATTTTAGTGTCTTCTGTATCTGGTGATTATATCTCTTTTTTCTTACTAATCTCATGTAACTTAGTTCTTTCTTTATTTTCCTTACCAGATTTATGAAGCATTTGTATTGATTATTATTATTTTTTTTGTATGTGCTATTCTAGTTTCATTGTTTATCCTTTTAAATTTCCCCTTCCTACTGTCTTTTGGTTCATTCTGAGGTTCTTTTTAATTTTAAAAATATGAGGATTTTTGTTTCTTCATTTAATCTTTCTTTGTTAACAACAAAGGCATTTACGTTTATACATTTCCCTCTAAGAACAGCTTCAACAGCAGACCACCTATTTGGTATGAAGTGTTCTCTTTTTTATTGTTTTTTTTTTTTTTAAAGTTTTAAATTTCTTCTGTAAGCCAGAGGTTAACTCAGGTGACTTTTGAAGATTTTTCTGAGTTTGTGTTCATTGAACAGATAATATGGGTCAGGTGAACCTTACCGAGATTTCATAGCAAGTCTTCTGTCCTTAGGAGCTACAGCAGCTCTGGATTTACTTAGCATATAATCAACAGTCATATCAAAAATATTTATATTTCCTAATTCCAGAGGGAGTCCTTGGGGATGCTGGGATTTATTTTCCCTTCATTTTTTGGTTGTAGTGGAATTCTCTGGATTGGAATTGGATGCCATCTCTACAATCTCTTCTGCAACCCAAAGCAAGAAGAACTCAATTTTGAAACCCAGAATGACTGGTCCCAGGGGTTCAAGTTCATCTCATGATTTGCCAGAGACCTTATTTATTCAATTATCCTTCACTTCTGAATATCCTGGTCTCACCTGCCTTTGAACTTGGACTTCCATCATGGGTCATTTGGCAACATCTGGGATACATATCACTGCTGGCACTGTCCTTTTGACACTGATTGTAGTAATTAGGTGCCTCATGCTTGAGGACACAGTGCATTGCCATTCAGTCTTTCATGAGACTCCAACCTTTTGCCGTTGTCACCTAATTTTAAAATCACTGCCAGTAGGATATTTTCCTTTTTTCCCTTAGATAGGGTCTCACTCTGTCATCTAAGCTAGAGTGCAGTGGTGTGATCACAGCTCACTACAATCTGGAATTCCTGGGCTCAAGCAATCCTCCTGCCTCAGCCTCCTGGAATTCAGTCTCCTGGAGCAGCTGGAACTACAGCCATGTGCCACCACACCTGGCTAATTTTTAGACTTTTTTGTAGAGATGGGGTCTCACTATGTTGTCCAGGCTAATCTCAAACTCCTGGCCTCAGGTGATCCTCCCACGTTGGCCTCCCAAAGTGCTGAGATTACAGGTGTGAGCCACCGCACCTGGCCCACTATTCCTTTTTTGATGATAAAAAATGTACCCACAGAACTTTAGTGTCATCATCATAACCTACTATGCTGTATTTAAGAAAAATTTGGATTATTAAATCCTGGATTGAATTTTATGCAAATAGATATTTACTATGCAGACTATTTTTGGTACAAAATGCAATGGGATCTGAAAGTGTTTAGGAGAAGGCAACCTGAGGTTTTAGAATATAAGATGCAAGCAATTGAAATGGGGGCCCCTTTAAGGAATGGGAGGTGAAACTTGCAGAAAGTACATGTTTGCAACGTCCCCTTCCTCCAAAATCAGGGAGGTCACCATATTTCTTCCGTCTCAGAAGATGAGAGATGGCATTCCCAGGCACACTTACAAAACAGGAGCTCAGTTGTGTCTCTACATTTTTGTATGGGGAAGCAAGACGAATGAGCTAGAGTTTTAGAAATATCACCAATAAAGTCTGAACTTCAAACAAGCATGGGTGGATAATAAATAATAATGTTACTGTTTATTGCATGCACTGTGCCAGGCAACGACCTAAGTATATTACATGTATAAATTATTTCATTTGACCCTCACCACAACCCTACAAAGCGGGCATGACCAACCCTGCTTTAGCTATGATGAAACAAGTTGCCTGGCAGTGAACTTGCTTGCTTAATATTTCATGGCTGGGAAGTGGCAGAGCTGGAATTGGACCCAAAGTCTTAGCCCCAGTTTTGTGCTTCCCGCCCTCTGTGAATTACTATGTGATGTAGGTTTTCTTGGGAGGGGAATGAAGAGCGGCGATGGAGTCTGTGTATTGGGTGCATACTGTGCACCAGGCATTTTACACACAGTATCTCTAATTCCTCTAACATTCCTCTAACTCCGCAGTTCAGGTATTGCCATTCCATTTTAGTGACGAGGAAACTGAAGCTCAGGCCAGTTATGCAAGATTTACTCAGGCTCACTTGTAGAGTGAGTGATGTCACAGGATTTCCAAGGCCATATTGGTTAAAGCTTGCTCTGTGGGGTGAGAATGAGTTTCCAATCCGTCCCCTTTGACGCCTTCTCACACTCTCATGTAAAGGAACCAGTTGGGTGTGATTTAGGAAGTGTCAGCATCCCATCTCCCAGAGAAGAGAGTCCCTGGAATCTCTTAAGCAGATTCCATTCCTATTTGGATATTTATTTATTTGTTTATTAGAGACAGAGTCTTGCTCTGTTGTGCAGTGGTGAGATCATAATTGATTGTAACCTTGAACTTCTAGGCTCAAGGAATCCTCCCATCTCAGCCTCTCGAGTAGCCTGGACTATAGGTGTGCACCACAAAGCTTGGCTGATTAAAAAATTTTTTTTTGGTGAAGATAGGGTCTGGTTATGTTGCCCAGGCTGATCTCAAACTCCTGGCCTCCAGCCACCATCCTATTTCAGCTCCCTAACATGCTGGGATTATAGCCATGAGCCACCAGACCTGTCCCCGTTTGGATATTTAGACTTTGCAAGCTATGAACAGTATTCTGTAGGTGTTCATTAGTACAGTGACATGAAGAGATGTGAAAATGCTCAAACAGTGGTTCTCCACCCAGGCTGCCCATATACCATCTGGGGAGTTTTCAAATATATTATTGTCTGGGATTTACTTCAGACTTATTGAATCAGAATTTCTGAGCTTAGACTCAGGTGTGGCTCTGACGTATAGCCAGGATCAAGAGCTACAGTGCTAAGGAATTCTTTGCCTACCATGGTCTGAGAAAACCTGCACGACTGTAGATATTTTTTTACGAGTCACCGAGCCTCAGTTTCCATACTTGTTCCTTTAGGCTTTATGAGCACAAAGAAGGTGAAATAAAGCATAGGTGCTTTAGCTCTGTGATGCCCTGATAACTGGCAGTCTTGTGAGCTGTCGCATTGCAGGCCACCTCCCAGGTTAGGAAAGCCAACCTCTTTCCCAACAGCTAGAACAAGGCTCCACCGCACCCTGACACTGGCCTCAGGTCCCTCCCTCTCCATCACCTTTGCCCTTGTCTCACGGTGGCTCAGAGGTTTGCTCTGGCATCTCTGTCCCTGTCCTGAGTGTGAAGCCTGAGCAATCCTGGTGCCCTCTTTAGGAAGTCAGGTGCGGGAAGAGCTCCAGGCACAGATGGAACTGGCTTGTGTCACGCACTGGCTTGTGACCTTGAGCGGGTACACTCATCTTTCGTAGCTTCTATCCCTCCTCTAAAGACAGGGATAGTGATGCATGAAAGATGATATGTTCTGTGCATGAAGTTAAATGAAGTGTGCATGCGAAGAACCCAGAACAATGTGGGACACGCAGTAGTGTTGGGGCTCAGAAACCAAGACCCCAAAACATGGCACTTTGATGAGCTGAACTGAAGAACAAGTTGCAAGTTCTCTTTGACCTTCCCCCAAATCCGCAGTTCTCGATGCTCTGTGTCTCCCAAGGCACAAAATGAAGTTGTTCCCTGAAGTTCTCTGATCTGCCTATAAAGCTAGGATTTTACTTTAGTTCACAGCACTAAAGCTTCAACATGAATTTTGGGGGGACACAGTTCAGCCTGTAACAGTGTGTATATGCACATATATGTGAGTGTGTACTTATGTGTGTCTATATGTGTGTGTATTGCATGGGCATGTTTATATGTGCACATGAATGTGCATGTGAATGTGTACATATGTGTGTCTATGTATATTGTGTGGGCATATATGTACGGATATATGTGAGTGTCTATGTGCATATATAAATGTGTGCATCTGTGTGTGTGAGAGAGAGAAAGAGATTGGGAGAGAACATTCCAAGCAGAGGAAACAGCATGTGCAAAAAAATCATGCTATATTCGGAGAATCTTGCACTGTTTAGCTTCCTCCTCCTCTGGGCCCATGTGCACATTTATTTGGGCTTAGTTGGAAGTGCATGGATCATACCATTTCCCTCTGTGCTTTTCCTCCCATAGCATTATATGATTATATTCCTAACATTACATGATTATTCTCCCACGGTTGCTACACACCCTTCATAATAACCACTCAGTGCTACTTATCCTTCCATCGGGTGCATAAATAATGACTGACTTAAGCTTCTTGTTGCTTTTACAAACTGTACGTAAGGCTGAAATAAGCACTTTAAAAATTTTCCTCTTTTGTTGCATTATTTCTTTATGATAACTTCCCCTAAATGGAATTACTAGATCAAAGGGAGTGAATATTTTTACAGCTTTTGACAAAGCCCGTTTCCCAAAGGTTAGAACAATTTATAGTGCCACTCGCTCATAAAATTCCGTGCTAATTGGGTCAGGTTTTTAACAGGTCCCCGAAGGGCTGGTGGAATTTGCGTTTCTTTGATTGCTAATGCAGAAGAACACTTGCTTGTGTGCTTGTCTGCGACTTATGTACCCTTTTCTGGGGGTTATTGTGGGTGAGTTCTGCTTAAGTAGCTTTGGGGTGAATGGTTTCACTGGGGAGTAGTTCGTGGTGCTAGAAGTTTCTTCCTGAGCTAAAATGTGGTCCTTCAATATTTCTACCTGTGTGTCCTTGCTTTTACCCCAAAACCACTAAAAAGTCTCCAGCTGCACCTCTTTTAATAAAGGGATTTGTTCTGTGAAGTTTGGATTCCGTTGAGGGGCCTCACTTGGGGATCTGGGGGCCACATGTGGCCTTGAGGCTGCAGGTTCCGCACCCCTCGGCCCTTGCCCCGGATCCAACCAATTGAGGACTGAAAATATATTTTAAAAAAAAAAAAAAAAACCCAAGAAAAAATAACACAAAAGTAAATAATACAAATAAAAAACAATACAGTATAATGACTATAAGTAGCATTTGCATTGTATTAGGTAATATACATAATCTACAGGTGATTTAAGTATTTAGGAGGATGTGCATAGGATATACACAAATATTAAAATATTACACCATTTTATATAAAGGACTTAAGCATCCTTGGAGTTTGGTATCCACCGGGATCCTGGAACCAATACCCCACGCATACCAAGAGACAACTGCACTTCATTCTTTTTTTATTGCCAAAGAATAGTCCCTCATGTGGATAACAGTGCACTTTTAAGTAAGAGATAGTATTGTTTTAAAGGAAAATATGAACAAAATAACAGTGCAGGAGTATGTCAATATGGGGTTAATGTAGTATGCAAAGACCATCAGATCTTCACAGGGTTCTTACTTGCTCTTTTTTCATATCCCTGCTCAAATGTCACCTCCCTGATCACCTATCTAGGATTGAGGTTTCCTTTTGGGGTGATGGAAACGTTCTGGAATTAAATAGAGGTGATGGTTGCACAACATTGTGAGTGAACTAAATACCACTTAATTGCACACTTTAAAATGGTTAAAGGCATAAATTTTACGTTATGTGTATTTTTACCACAATTAAAAAAAATCTTATTCCCATTATTCTTTTAACCCCTTATGATGATTTATTTTTCTCCATTGCACCCAGCACTACCAAAATGCACACTGTAGTGTGATGTGTTTAAGGACAGTTTCCACACTAGAATGTAAGTTCCAAGAGATCAAGGACTTTGTTGTCTCTCTTTGTCACACTATTTCCAGCCCCTAGTACAGTATTTGATATTTGATAGGGACTTAAATTATTTTAATGCGATGAATAAACAAGTCTATCAAAAATAAAAATGTTCATATCCTTTGGACTAGCAGTTCTACTCCTAGAGAAATATTTGTATAAGTGCACAAAGAATAGGGTACTATTCTGTTTTCATGGTTTGGAAAGGCGGTATGTGGAACTCATACTGCTTGTGGTGCATTGAGATGACTTTTAGTGGTTCATACATGAACATTTAAACATTTAATGTATATTTGTCTTTGGTATCGTTATCTCCTATTGTGACAAGTGACACTAACTTTCCACTTAGAGTAGCTACAGTTTCCTTTTTAAAATAACAATTCTATTGATATATAATTCACACACCATAAAATTTTGAAGGTATACAATTCAATGGTTTTCGGTATATTCAAAGAGCTGTCCACTATCACTACTATCTAATTCTGAAACTTTTTCATCACCCCAAAATGAAACCTTGTATCCATTAAGTAGTCACTCCCCATGTCTCCCCAACCCTCAACCCTTGGCAGCTGTTAATCTGCTTTTTGTCTGTATTGTTAGGGTGGAAAGGCTAGTAGGGGTTCATGGCAAGGGTGGAGAAAGATGTCTCATGCAGGAATTAAGTTATAAAAGTAAAAAAGTTTGTTTTATCTTCTTAGAGAAGAGCGGGGAAGAGTTGGGGAAGAAAGAGAGTAGAGAGATGGCATGGCCAGCAGGGAGGCCAAGTGGCTCCCTGATTTTAAGGGTGACGAAGACAAAAAAAAAATAGCGATGGCTGTCAGTTGATAACAAAAGCAGCAGCAGGTAGATAACAAAAACTGCAAGGATGGCAAAGTCCAGGAGTCTGTTTCCTGCCTTTCCTTGGAGAAGGGATTCTCGCAGGAGATGTGTCGAGGCTGTAGCTCCTTCCCCTGCTGTTTACTCAGGAACTCCATAAAAGCAGATTCACAAAAAACAATTCAAAAACAATTCAAAAAACAATTTTGAAAGAGAGAGGTTTACATCTCCTTTCTGTCCATTCAGCTCTCTTCAAAAGTGCGAAACGGAACTCCTACAGGGTACCTGTTGGTGAAAGGACCCATAGGATTGATCTTTAACTGTTACTGGGGAAATTGTGGGATTGGGTATCTTCCTGTTATTTCTGCAAGGCCGTCCTAACACTGAATTTGCCTGTTCTTATAATTTCATATAATTGGAATCATATAGCAAGAGGCTTTTCCCACTTAGCATAACATTTTCAAGGTTCATGCATGTTGTAGTCTGTAACAGCCGTCATTCCTTTTTTTTTTTTTTTATTTCAGCTTATTATGGGGGTACAAAAGTTCAGGTTACATACGTTGCCCATGTACCGCCTGTCCCCCCAAGTCAGAGCTCCAAGCGTGACCATTCCCCAGACGGTGCGCAACGCACTCATCATGTAGGCATACACCCATCTCCTCCCCCAACCCCCCACCTCAGTCTGATATCCGATTGGTATCATTCCCAAATGTGCATTTAGGTGATGATCAGGGAAACCAATTTTCTGGTGAGTACATGTGATGCTTGTTTTTCCATTCTTGGGATACTTCACTTAATATAATGGGTTCCAACTCTCTCCAGGAGAACCAAAGAGATGTCATATCATCGTTATTCCTTATAGCTGAGTAATATTCCATGGTATACATATACCACAATTTACTAATCCATTCATGAATTGATGGGCATTTGGGTTGTTTCCACATCTTTGCGATTGTGAATTGTGCTGCTATAAACATTCGGGTACAGGTGTCTTTGTCATAGAATGACTTATGTTCCTTTGGGTAGATGCCCAATAATGGGATTGCTGGATCGAATGGTAGGTCTATTTGATCTGTTTAAGGTATCTCCAATTCCTTTTTATTGACAATAATATTTCATTGTATGGGTAACAGTTTTATTTTAAATTAAAAAAATGTTTTAAAGAAAATATGAATGGAATAATAATAGTAGATATGGGATGATGCAGAAGACCAAAGTTCGGGAGGCTGTAATACAGGAATCCCATTTGGAAATACGCACAGTCAACAGGGACAACCAGGTGTGTGCCTTCTGAGTGTGCAAACATTCTTTATTTCTGCGGCTCGGATGGGAGGGTCATTCATTCAGTCTTTGCACTGCTGCCAGCTTCTACAGAATAATCGATGAGAAGATGTTGGGTGTGATCAGGAAATGCTCAGTATCTGTTTCTTAATCTCTTTCAACCCTCCTCTCACAATGATCTGTCTAAAGGAATAGATATGTTGCCTTGAAAAGTTAAACCTACCCAGGGCAGTGTAGAATGGTTGAATGACACAGTAGCACTCATAACCCCAAGCACCAGGAGCAAAATCTAAATTCCTCTGAGGTACAATATCAAAACTTATAATTTGCCAATCAGAACTTACATTGTATTCTAATAGCAACAGATTAAAACTGACAAATTCATTTACATGGATTAGATATGCTAGGTCTATTTCTCTTACTTTATAATCAGTGATGATTACACCCTGTTGTAATAACTGTTACTACCACTTATTATTTTGTTTTTCTTTTTTTTTTTTTTCTTAGCAAGTGGACTCCTATTTTGTTATTTATTTAGAGATAAGATCTTGCTCTGTTACCCAGGCTGGAGTGCAGTGGAATGATCATAGCTCACTGCAGCCTCCAACTCCTGGGCTCAAGTGGTCCTCCTGCCTCAGCCTCCTGAGTAGCTGGGACTACAGGTGTGTACCACCATGTTTGGCTAATTTTTACCTTTTTTTTTTTTTTTTTGTAGAGATGGGGTATTGCTGTGTTGTTCAGGCTAGTCTCGAACTCCTAGCCTCAAAAAATCCTCAAGTCTCAGCCTCCCAAAGTGCTGGAATTACAGGCATGAGCTATCACAGTGGGCCTTAAACACCTTTTTGAGATATAATTCATACACCATACAATTCACCCATTTAAAGTACACAGTTCATTTTTTAGTATATTGCATAATTAATTTTTTAAAATTGTGGTAAATTATATAACATAAAATTTGCCATTTTAACCATTTTAAAAGTGTATAATTCAGTGGCCTGAGTTACATTCACAATGTTGTGCAACCATCACCACCATCTATTTCCAAAACATTTTCATCACTCTGAACAAAAACTCTGTATTTATTAAGCAATCACTCTCCATTTCCCCCCTACCCTCAGCTCCTGATAATCTCTCATCTACTTTCTGTCTCTGTGAACTTTCCTATACTGGGTGCTTTATAAAGTAGAATCATATGACATTTGTGCTTTGTGTCTAGGTTATTTCACTTCACATAATGTTTTCAAGGTTCATCCATGTTGTAGAAGCATTCAAAGTATTTAGTGCAGTGGCGCTATCATAGCACACTGCAGCCTCGAACTCCTGGGCTCAGACGATCCTCCTGCCTCAGCCTCCTGAGTAGCTGGGACTACGGGTGCACACCACCATGCTTGGCTAATTTTTAAAATTTTTTATTTTTGTAGAGATGGTGTCACACTATGTTGCCCAGGCTGGTCTTGAACTCCTGGCCTCAAGTGGTCCTCCCCAACCCTTGGCCTCCCTAAGTGCTGAGATTACAGGTATGTGCCACTGTGCCAGGACCTCAAGGTATTTTCACAAAGAGAATTTGACATGGGAATTAAACACATCATGAAGATTTGGAGAGGCAAGGGGCAATACTAATTAACTGGGACTAGGGCAACACTAGGGTTAACACAGAGATGATTCCTGTCGGAATCAGCTGACCAGCGGGTTAGACCGGGGAAACAAAAGGAAGAGATCATGATACTCTAGAGTCTTAAAGGAGGAGGAAGATGGTGCTGTGTGGAGCTCTACCCACATATGTCTGAGACAGAGTCGCCGACCAGCTGGTGCTAGTATATTTGAGAGGGCACAGTGATGCTGATTCTGCATGTGAGGCAAAAACGTTGGAAACTGGAATGATCTCATGCTACTGGCAACCACAAAGGAAGACTCTAGTCCCATTTCCCCCCTCCTCTGTGGTCTCTCCCTCTTGCGCCCGTTTTGTCAGAAGCTACCAGGAAGTCACTGGGTCTAAAGGAGAACAGCCTTGAGGCCGTGGGTGTGGACATACAGTGGAGTGATTGGCCTAATGAATCAGGTGGAGTAAGGGTGACCTCCTTTCTTATAATTGATCATCTGTGAGAACAACTTCATGAAGAGCTGAAATATTTTATTCCCAAATAACCCAACCAATCAGAACATAGGGGAACCAGTTCATGTCCCAAGTTCTCCGAGCTAAAACTCCCGACACTTCTCTTGTATCTCATGCCGAACTGGGGGCTTTCGGAAACTGCTTGTGCTTCCTTGTTTGTGAATCAAATTGGAACACGATTACGTGGAAACTACTCCTAGGTATAGGAAGTGGATTTTGTAAAAGAAAATAAAATTTCAAGACCCTCTCAATTTATTATATTACGCCAGGGGGGAACTAAGCCCTGGAGACCAAGTCATGTAGCATGTATGCAATTCTGTTTCCTAGATTATAAGTCTCTTGCTCATTGTTCTTGTTCTATAAATGACTAGGCGAGACCACAGACCAGAGACCTCACTTACAATTACTGCTTTTTTATAGATTAACTGCCTCCTTTATTGTCCTATACCTAACTCAGACCAGATGGCACCCAAGACCCCACAACGCTTACCTCTTCGGTGTGAAATGTTAAATATACCCCTCCTGAAAGAAAAAGACCACCTTGACTAATTAGATTGTTGTGACTATGCCTTAAGCCTTACACAGGAAGTTGTCAAAATTATGTCAAACTTCCCTAAACTCTGTCTATATAAAAGATCTCAAACTTCTGCATTTTGGAACACCATCTTCCAATTTTTGGCCTCTATGCTTCCTGGGCTGCCTATCCTTACAATTTGCACTTGAACAAACTCTCTTTACACTAGGTTCTGACCCCCCTTTGATTATTTTGGGTTGACAATTTGTTTTCATTTCATGGATTCTGTAAGTTTCCTAGGTAGATTCTAGGAACCTCGGAGTGTCATCCGTTATAATTGATGAATTTATTTTGTACAGATAGGGTCCCTGTATGTTGCTCAGGCTGGTTTTGAACTCCTGGCCTCAAGTGAGCCTCCCAAAGTGATAATGTGCAGTTTTAACCTGGTTCCACCACTTCAACCTTGTCTAGTGTGTCAGTCAGCACAGGTTAGGTTACACTACAGTAACCAATGACCCCCAAAGCTCACTGACTTAAGACACTCGAACTTTAGTCTTGGGGCATCAAGTGGAAGAACCAGATTTTGAATAAATAATCACATGACCAAAACCATAATTTTATTTATTTTTATTATTTTTAAAATTTTTTATTTTTAATGATTATGAGTATGTAATAGTTGTATATCTTTATAGGGTACATGTGATGTTTTGAAACAGGCGTATAATGTGAATTAATCAAATCAGGGGAATTGGGGTATCCATTGCTTCAAACATTTATCTTTTCTTTGTGTTGGTAACATGTCGAATCTTTTCTTCTAGATATTTTGAAATATACAATAAGTTGTTGTTGGCCGGGCGCGGTGGCTCACGCCTGTAATCCTAGCACTCTGGGAGGCCGAGGTGGGTGGATCATTTGAGCTCAGGAGTTCGAGATCAGCCTGAGCAAGAGCGAGACCCCATCTCTACTAAAAATAGAAAGAAATTATATGGACAGCTAAAAATATATATAGAAAAAATTAGCCGGGCATAGTGGCACATGCCTGTAGTCCCAGCTACTCGGGAGGCTGAGACAGGAGGATTGCTTGAGCTCAGGAGTTTGAGGCTGCTGTGAGCTAGGCTGATGCCACGGCACTCACTGTAGCCTGGGCAACAGAGTGAGACTCTGTCTCAAAAAAAAAAAAAAAAAAAAAAAGTTGTTGTTAACTATAATCTGCCTACTGTACGATTGAATACTGGAACTTATTCATTCTATCTAGCTATATTTTCACACCCATTAACCAATTTTTATTCATCCACCCCTCCCTTCTTCCCTCCCAGACTCTGGTAACCACATTCTTATTTTTTTATTTTTCTGAGATGGGGTCTCACTCTGCTGTCCAGGCTGGAGTGCAGTGGTGTGATCGCAGCTCACTGCAGCCTCAAACTCCCCAACTCAAGCGATCCTCCCACCTCAGCTTCCTGAGTATCTGGGACTACAGGTGCATGCCACCATGCTCAGCTAATTTTTAATTAATTTATTTTTTGTGGAGACGGGGAGTCTCACTATATTGCCAGGTTGGTCTTGAACTCCTAGCCTCAAGTGATGCTCCTGCTTCAGCTTCCCGAGTTACTGGGATTACAGGCTCTGGTAACCATCATTTTTAGCTCTGTGGCACCAGAGAGAGAGAGAGAGAGAGAGATGGCACAGTTGCTAAATACTTGTGATACTACAACTAGCTTATCTCCAAGGTCCCTTATAGTTCTGAAAAGCTACATTTCTGCATCAGGATACTTCCTTGGGAACATTATGGAGATAGAACCATCATGGAAAATGCAGCCATTCAGCATGGAATTGTGACTGTAACTTGACAAATTCCCAACACATCTGTTTTCACAAAGGAGGACAAGGCTCCCGTTTCTCCATTCATGAGAGACACACCCCGGAGGTAGCTGGCCATGGAAAAAAAGAGGTCAAATCGCTAACTCCTTTCATAACAGCCGCATGGTTTAAGCACAGAGTGAAGATTCCAACACATTCTTTCAAAGCTTGACAATTGTTTATTGGACACTCACTATGATGATCGAAGACTTGTTCCCTGCCCTCCAGAAATCATAATTTCCAGTGTCTCATCCTGGGAGAGAGGGCAGTATCAATTGGAAAGTGGCTTTCTGGAAAAAGTAGGAGTGGGAGGTCATGGAAAAGAGAATGAGGTGAGAGAGAGGGTCCCCCAGCTTGGAGAAATTGGTGATGCCAAGGCTTAGAGGCAGGGGTGAGTGACAGGACATTAGCCCTGTTGGATGAGCAAATTCACGGTGTGCGAGATGGGAGACAAGTTTAGCAGTCCCAGCAAAAGTTTGACTGGGGTGGAAGGTGGTGAGTAGGCATTGTTTTTCTCAGTAGAATATTTTGAGCCTTATATAGTATTTGCTTCGTGGGAGAAATAACAACACAGAAGCAGAAAGTGTGATAAATGAATGTAGCCTTAGGTTGCATTAATAGAGGCAGAGCGCTCAGCCTGAGGGAGGTGATGTTAATGTTACTGTCATGACTTGTGCTAAGTTTTGGCTGGTTTGCTCTAAGAAGGACAGGAACAGATTAAAGGAGAACCTGCATGAGGGGTGTGAGGTAAGAGGAACCGGGTGCCATTTAGCCTTGGGAAGAGAAGGTCTTGGAGAGTGGTGAAAGCTGTCTCTAAATATCTGTGGGACAGAGAGAGCCCCTGGAGGAGAGCCTCTCTCTGTCCTTTCTACTTCTACTGCAGATAGAGCTGTTTCCGGAGGGTGCTTAGGATTTCGGGGTTCACTTTCCTCTGTTCCCCTTCCTGAAGCACCTCTGCTTCTGCCATCCGCCGGGTCACCTGCAGCAACAGGCATGGTCAGCTTGGGGGATGGGCCCCTGGGGGAGTTGGTATAATGGGCTTATGGAGAGAAGGTTAGAGAACAGGGCAGGTGAGTATCCATGTCCTAAGAGGAGAGACCTCTGTGGTCTCCTCCTATGCCATAGTTTCTACGGAATCATTGGCTGGGCATTTTTTTCTCATTTACAATCAAAACGCATAACCATTAGAAGAAAGATTTTGCCCAAACATTGGTTAATTCCAAGGGGTTTGTTTATAGACGCTTATCTGTACTTCATCTAAACCGGCGGTCCCCAACCTTTTTGGCACCAGGAACCGGTTTCATGGAAGACAATTTTTGCACGGACGTGGGGCAGGGGGTAGGGGTGGTGGGGGAGGAGGTAGAACTCAGGCGGTGATGAGCCTCCTGGTTTTCCTAACAGGCCTACAGGACCAGTACCGAGCCACAGCCCAGGGGTTGGGGACTGTAGATCTAAACTATGCCCATCCTTTGAGCTTTGTGATTTCCTGTGTTAGAGAAGTTGTTGCTGGAAGATGAGCATCCTAGTGTCTGTGTTGGAACCCAGGTTGGATTTGGTGCTGGGGGGGATGGAGAGAGGATTGGAGGAGGCTCCGCCCACTCTGCTTGCACCCTGCTCTGCCTAAGCAGGGGTTCCAGATGCCTTGTTCCAACTCACCTCTGTCAGAAGCTCCAAGATGGGTCCTTTCCTCTCTGTGAACACGTCAACCAAGGTCTGAATGAAGCAGGAGCCATTCTGATCATGTCTGTAGGAAGTGTACCCTGGGGGTTCCAGAGAGGTGGGCTCAGGGGGTCTCCTGGGGAAGGACAGGTAGAGGGAACCCTGGAAGTGGGTGGGTCTTGGAGGAGAGGCTGAGGGGTCGGCAGCGGTGGGTGGGAAAGAGGAGCAGAAGTCACCCTGGGCCAGCTGGGAGCTCATACCCTCCACTGTGGAGTAGACATGGAGGGCGTCTGTGTACGTTGGGATGGTGTGGGGCTTGTCATCTGTGATCATCAGAATCGCATCTCCACCTACTGTTTCTCCTGGGTCCCTTTGTTCTGAAACACCAAGAAGAGGAAAAGGCAAAGTCAGAAATAAAGGTAAGTAAGGGAGAAGGGGCCGGGTGCGGTGGCTCACGCCTGTGATCCCAGCACTCTGAGAGGCAGAGGCGGGAGGATCGCTTGAGGCTGGGAGTTTCAGACCAGCCTGAGCAAGAGCAAGACCTGTCTCTACAAAAAATAGAAAAATTAGCCGGGCATGGTGGCGCATGCCTGTAGTCCCAGCTACTCAGGAGGCTGAGGCAGGAGGATCGCTTGAGCCTAGGAGTTGGAGGCTGCAGTGAGCTGTGATGATGCCACTGCATTCTAGCCAGGGAGACAGAATGAGACTCTGTTAAAAAAAAAAAAAAAAAAAAAAAGGAAAAGAAAAGAAAGTTTGGTGGTATGGCCAGCCTCAGTTGGGCCTTTGGATCTGGGATTGCATTGGATTACAAACACAGACTCTGTGTTCTTGGGTTTGTCCTCACCTCCTCGACAGGCCTGAATGATGTACACCTTGGGCTTGGCTCTCAGGGCCCGGCAGTTCCTGTTGTTCAGGACCTCGAAGAGGTTCTCCAACTTGACCATCTCTCCGTCTTCCCCCTCGAGGAAGCCTTCCTCCCCGTGTGCCATGAGCACCACAAAGGCACAGCTGACAGGGTCTTCCCAGGTATCTATGGCCTGCTGGAATTTTTCTAACTCTTCCTGGAATTGCTGGAGGGAGAGGGATGGCCAGAGTCAGTTGGGTCCTCAGAGCCCATCCATCCGACCCAGACCCTTCCCCGCTGGAGCTGGCAGCCCAGTACCTGGGCAGTGGGGTCTCTCTTCATGGTACTTTTAAATCTCAGCTGTCCGAACATGCGTTCCAGGGCATCCAGGTCTGCCTCTGAACCTTCCCGGGCTTTGGTGACACACAGCGTTAGGGCTAGGCAGGCTCCTGACATGTCATATGCCTCCTGGAGCAAGAGATGACAAAACAAGGGGAGGTTTAAGGAGAAGCAGATGTAGCCCACATAGGCCCTGGGTTAGAGTTGGCAGGTAAATGTATAGGATGTCTAGTTACATTCAAATAAGGCTGGGTGCAGTGGCTTACGCCTGTAATCCCAGAACTTTGGGAGGCCAAGGCAGGAGGATCACTTGAGGCCAGGACTTTGAGACCAGCCTGGGCAACATAGAGAGACCCCATCTCTATAATAAATAAATAAATAAATAGCCAGGAGTGGTGGTGTGTGCTTGTAGTCCCAGCTACTCTGGAGGCTGAGACACAAGAATCACTTGAGTCCAGGAGTTCAAGGCTGCAGAGAGCTATGATCACACCACTGCACTCCAGCTTGGGTGACAGAGTGAGACCCTGTCTCTTAAGAAAAATCCAAATAAAAAACAACTACATTTTTAGTAGAAGTATGTCCCAAATATGCCATGGGCTATACTTATACTACAAAATTGTTTGTTGTGGGTGTGAAATTCATACCTAATTGGTCATTCTTTATTTTTATTCACCAAATCTAGCAACCCAACCTGGGGTCCGACTCTGTTTTAGCCCAGTGTGAATGTGGGCAAATTACTGCTCCTATCTGAGCCTTGGTTTCTAAATACAGACAACCAGTGTGTGAGTGATTTTGAAAATTCCTTCCAGTTGTCACATTTGGTGGCTTTGCCTCTCTCCCCATCCTTCCCAAGAGTGTTCTGAGCGTCCCTGCATTACTTCTTTCCTTGCAGAGGTCTCAGAATTTCTGAAGCTAAATACCGAGATCCTATGTTATCCCCATCTGAGGAAGAAGATTATTGGGGTCCATATTTCTTTTCAGAAGAGAAGCAGGATACTGAGTAGCACTGTGATAAGAACTTGATCTTTGGAGACAGAGGTAGCCAGGTTTCACCCCGCTGCCCCAACTTGGGTTCCATCTCTGAGTCATTTTTTTGCCATTTGGATGATCACAAAGCACCTTCTAGCTCTGAGTTCAGGTCATGATTTTTTTCACTCCCTCTACCCTCCCTTTCTTCCTTCCTTCCTTTTTTTTAATATAGGAACATTTGTACACATATTGTCTAGCTTTCTCCACTAAGAAGACATAGAAGCTGTGATAGCACAATATTAATGAGCACATTTAGCATCTGGATCTTGACTTCTAAGTATCATTCTCCACTAGAAAGACCCAAGGCTCCTCAGAGAAACATCCAATTCCATGTCTAGAGCAGGGAATGAACAAGATGAGCCTAATACATCTTGTGCTTAAAGCAAGGAATTGCTCAAGGAGTCATGGAGACACTTGTTAAAAGAACACAGGAGTCAGCTTGAAGATGCTCCACTGGCCAGTCATACTGGGCAATTTGAGAGTCAAAATGAATGATAGTAACACATTATATAGGACAATATAGGAAATCAGGAGTCCATATAGATATAAATAAAAAGGTAAGTGGAAGCCTGATATCCCCGTAGTTCAAGGTACCTTCTTACAAAATACTAATTTCAAAGGAAAGAGGCAATTTATAGTGGAGAAACCTGGCACACAACATCTTAATCAAATGATAAAAATATACATCATCAGTAACACCTTCATTCTTTCCAAAACGTTAAGATTCTCAACTCTCTTCTCCCAATACGCTCCCCTCCCCTCAATCTGCACCCAGCCCACCTCCTGCAAAGGCTGAGGATTACTCATTTCTTCCTCCGACTGAGTCTGGCTGTCAGCACTCTGGTCTGGTCCTGCAGTGTCAAGAGAAGATAGATTAAAGATCTCTATGAGGAGGCAGAGGGGCTCAGGGGACACACTGGTTTATCCGTATGGATTTTTGAAACTGAATAGGACCCCATTGGTGGGACATGGCACATGATCAGACCTGGGTAAGAGATGACAGTCCATGAAGCATGTCATCTCTAGAATGACAATCCTGTGGTGTCTTCCACCCCTGGAAGACCTCAGAACTCTTGCTGGGCCAACCCCACAAATGCTGCCCCTCTGGGACCTCTCTATATCTCCTTTGGGATACTCACCAGGCTGTAATGGACTGGACTTTCCCTTTGAAGGCCCTGGATTGATGAGCAGGGCAAGTGGCCCGTGTATTCCCTCTTCTACCCAGGAGCTGACCGGATGGGGAGGCATCAATAAGAACATGCCTTGGAGTTGTGTTTTAATAAGAATGTCATCAAAGTGGGGAGTACCACTTTGAAATTATCCCAGTGGGTATCCAGTAAGAAGGAGTCAATCCATCTCCCTCCCTCTGCCTTGAGTGTGAACATCTGTCCAAGTTCTTTTTTTAAATGGGGGTACAAAAGTTCAGGTTATATATATTGTCCATGTCCCCCCATGCCCCCGAGTCAGAGCTTCAAGCGTGTCCATTCCCCAGACAGTGCGCATTGCACTCATCATGTAGGTATACACCCTGTCCAAGTTCTTCATTCTCATCTCTGAGTCCTGTTCTACTCTCTGGCTGAAGAGAAAGACTTCTGTCATACTCTTGGCATTTCCTCATCTCTTTGTCTTTTCCTACGCTTCCTCCTCAGCGTTGAATGCTTCTATGCCAGTCAAGACACTTCCCTGACAATTTTGGTGGCATAATGTCTGCTATGCCTTCCCCTATTATCCATCCATCCACCCCCTCACCCATCCATTCATCCACCCATCTATATACCCACCTATTCCTCCATCCACTCACCCATCCTTCCATCTCCTCATCTGTCCACTCGCCCATCCATCCATCCATCCATCTACCCACCCACTTACTCACCCATTCATCCTATCCACCCATCCATATTTCCATCTACCCATTTATACACTCACCCATCCATTAATTCATTCATCCATCTACTCATCCATGTATCCATCAACCCATCCATCCATCCATCCACCCATCCATCCATCCATCTATCCATCTATTCAACTATCTACCCATCCTTCCAGCCATCTACCCATCCATTCATCCATCATCCCATCTACCCATTCATCCTTCCATCTACCCATTTATCCACTCACTCATCCATCCATCCATCCACTTATCCATCCATTCATCTACCCATCTTCCTTTCATCCAACCACTCATTCATCCTGCGTTATGTAGCTCTAGTCTATGACAGAAATGAATACTAAATCTCTCTCTCTCTCCCTTTTATCCTCTCTCTCTCTCTCTCTCTCTCACACACACACACACACACACACACACGGAACAAGTACTGTGAGGAAGGAGGAACCAAACGTCACGAGAGAGGAAGTGGAAGGAGCACAGCTATGGTGCCAGGTAAACCAGAATTGAATCCTGCCCGGGTCCCTTCCCAGCTGCGTGACCTTGGACATCTCACCCCCTCCCCTGAGACTCGATTTTCCCATCCAAAAAGAACCTGAAAAGAATGCCAGGTACTCGAGAGCAATGACAGAGCAAGGTAGGTTTTATGATCCCTCTTAACCCTCTGGAAGTCGCCTCTCCCTTCTCCGGACTCCCTCAGCTCTGCCTGTTTACACTTGAGTTACAGCAGTTGTTTTTGATCCTTATTCTTGTGGCTGAACTGGTAGCTTCGTTTTCAGGACTGAGAGCTTGACTTCTTTATCTCTGTCTGCATCAGAGCCAGCCGTGTGGGAATGGGCAGAGAGGTGATGTTGGGGAGAATTTGCTGAGTAAACAAATAATAAACAAATGAACAGACAAAAGAACGTGACAGATGGAGGAATGGACAGAAATGTCTTGAGTTCTGCCCAGACTCAGCAGAGCGTCCACGCGTGAAGGGAGCAGGGAGCATGTGTGCATGTGTCTGTGTGTGAGAGAGAGGGAGGCAGGAGAGCTAGTATAGTATCTTCCAGATCACTTACCAATGCTAGAAGTAGTCGTTCCTCAAGGTGAGGCCCAATCTCACCACTCTTCTTGCTGCCAGCGCCAAGGAGGAGTCAGGTCCACGTGTTGATCTTGGAGAAGGGGCTGATTCTGAGGAGTCTTCCTAGGTTTCTCCCGAGAGCCTTGTCCATGAATGGGGCAGCACAGTCCCCTGGACGTTTATTGCCAGTGAGTTTTCTGTCACTTGAGAAATGTCACAACAAGAGAGACACACCCTTGGCACAGCGTTAGTGTGGAAAGGGAGCCAAACGCCAATGGCATGAGTGATAGCAAGGCGTAGCTAGCCGACGCCCCTTGGCGAAGGTGCATCCCAAATTAGCCAGAGCTTTCGTGCTGGCCCAACCACAGGACCTGCCTTCCCTCTGCCCCACCATCCAGGTCCAGCTCATCTGGTTATCACCATCCACCACTGTGTCCATTTCATCTGTTTCACCTTCCACTATGCAGGTAACGCTAACTTCACTGGTTGATTATCTCATCCAGCCCTTAGGAGGCCGCAGGGATCAGCACTGTTGCTCCCATTTTGCAGATGGGGAGGCTGAGGCTTATAGAAATGAGGTCAAGTGATCAGTAACTGGCACAGTTGTCACTGAAACTTAAAAGGGTCCAGTCCAGCTGTCTCAATTGATGCTTTGCAGCTGCCTCAGCCCCTCGTCTTCTCTTCCTCGTAACCTTCCTCCTGTATTCTTTTTAAGCCATTTTGTTTTCCATTATTTCATTCTATTTTATCTTAACAGCTTAAATGAGACGGAATTCACATACCACACAATTTACCCACTTAACGTGTCCAACTCAATGGGTTTCAGTATATTCACAGAGTGATGTAACCACTACCACCGTCCATTTTTGAACACTCTCATCACCCCAAAAAGAAACCCAGTACTCTCCAACTATCACTTCCAATCCCTCCACAAATCCTAGCCCGAGGCGAACGCTAATCTACTTTCTGTCTCTGTGGACGTCTCTGTTCTGGACATTTCACAGGAATGGAGTCATATAATACGTGCAATGAACATGGGAGTGCAGAGATCTCTTCAACATACTGATTTTGTTTCCTTTGGCTAGATATCGAGTAGTGGGATTGCTGAATCATATGGTAGTTCTATTTTTAGTTTTTTGAGGAACCTCCATACTGTTTTCCATAATGGCTGTACTCACTGACATTCAAAGTTTCAGTTAGACAGGAGGAATAAGTTTGTCAGATCTTCTGCATGACAGGGTGACTATATGCAATAATAGAGTATCGTACATTTCAAAATTTGAAGGGAGCAAATTTCCAATGTCTCATCATAAAAAAGGATAAGTATGAAAGGTGATGGTTATGTTAATTAGCTTGATTTAATCATTCCACATTGTATACATGTATCAAAACATTACATTATGCCGCATATATATATACAATTATCTGCCAATTGAAAAAAATTCATAAAAAATTTAAAAAGAAGGTAGTATACACATCCTGTAGTGTGGGGGACATAGTAGGTGCCCAAGAAATCTTAGTGGAGTATGAATCAGAATGGTGAAACACGGATGTGTCACCATGGGCTGGAGCAACCGTTAGCTAATTAACCAGATAATTAAATTGATGAAATATATTTATTGTCACCAATTTAATAAATGTCTAACCTTATTATTTGATTTGATATCATTTTATTGTTTTATTTTATGAAGGTGAACTTCCTTCACGGAGATCTCCTGGGAGATCCAGACAGTCCTTAGACAGAAGTCAAGGTGACCAGTGCTGAGATGGGGGCACAGGAGGCTGTGGGAGCCCCGAGGAGGCCTCTGACCTGACCAGGCACAGAGATCGGGGCTGGCTTTTCCTGAATCTGCATTCCCACTCTGGCTCGGCACCAGGAAAGTCACCTAACCTTTCTGAGGTGGAACTGCCCCGCCTGTAGAACTTACTTCTGAGAACTAACTGTTCTGAGGGAAAAATTAAATAATTTCTCCAAAGTGGTGCGGCCCACCTGAGCATTCAGCGGGTTCAGAGGCCGACCCCGTCCTTGGAGCTGTGGACACATATAGAGCCTTCAGGAGCTTACACACAGGGCTCCCCTCTCCTCACGTCCGCACATTGCAATGACTTGGGAGCTTCTAAAAAATACAGAAGCCTGGGACCTCCCCCCGAGACCCTGATTTAAGTGATCAAGGTGGCGGTTCTGACATCGATTTTTTTTCTTTGAGATGGGGTCTCGCTCTGTTGCCCAGGCTGGAGTACAATGGCACCACCATAGCTCACTGCAGCCTCCAGCTTCTGGACTCAAGTGATCCTCCTGCCTCAACCTCCCGAGTAGTTGGGACTACAGGCACACGCCATGACATCTGGATAATATTTTTAAAAATTTTTTGTAGAGATGGGGTCTCACTATGTTGCCCAGGCTTGACATAGTTTTTAAAGGGCCCTAAGGTGATTCGAATGCATCACAGGGTCTAACACTACTGGTTTTGTGGGAAGGGACAGATAATAAGTGAACAAATTAGTAAACAAGGTAGTTGGAAAGGTGTCATGTGCTTAATATGGAAATAGACCAGATGAAGTGACAGAGACTCATTGGAGGGGGCTACAGGATGGTCGAGGGTAGGTCTCAGAGGAGAGGACGCTTGAGCCGGGTCCCAGGAAGTGCAGATGCTCAATCCATGCAGCGACTTTCCCCTTCCTTTACACCACTGGTTTTCCAACTTGGTTGTAGTGTTAATGCCTGGCTTCCATCCCCAGAGATCCGATTTAGCTGGCAGGACCCAGCCCATATATAACATAAAATTAACCATTGTAACCATTTAAAAGTGCATATTAATAATTCAGTAGCATTAAGTACATTCACGATGTTTTGTGCCATCATGACCACTATGCAGTCCCAGAACTTTTACATCACCCCAAATGAAACCCCGTACTCACTAAAGCAGTCACACCCCCTTCTCCTCTTCTCCCAGCACCCTGGAAACCATTAATCTGCTCTCTGTGTCTATGGATTTGCCTATTCTTGTTCAAAATCATCAAAAGGTGGAAACAGCACAAACGTCCATCAGTGCATGAGTGGATCAGCAAAATGTGATCCATCCAGACAACAGGACAGTATTCAGACTTAAAAAGGAATAATGAAAGGTAGATCCATTAACCTTGAAAGAAGCCAGATGCAAAAGACCGTATGCTGTATCAGACGGTGGTAAGTATCAACTATCACCTTACACTGTGTTTGCTTTTCAGTCAATAAAGGATTGATGTTAGGGGACAGTTGACATTGTTCATGATCACCGTCAACAGTGGTATCCTGAAACTTTGTACCCTTTGACCAACATCTCTAAGTTTCAGTGAGACAACAGGAATACATTTTGTAAAAATCATTATTATTGTTTTTAGATTTTTAAAAATTGACGCATAATTGTACATATTTGTGGGGTACACCGTGATGTTTCCATACATACGATGTATAGTGATCAGATCAGGGTAATGAGTCATTATTTTTAATTGGCACATAGTAATTGTACATATTTATGGGGGACAGGGTGATATTTTGATACATGTATACAATGTGTGATGCTCAAGTCAGGGTAATTAGCATATCCATTGCCTCAAACATTTATCGTTTCTTTGTATTGGGAATATTCAAAATCTGCTTTTTTTTTTTTTTTTTTTTTTTGCTATTTGAAAATAAACGGGCCAGGTGTAGTGGCTCATGACTGTAATCCCAGCACTCTGGGAGGCACTTGAGCCCAGCCTGGGCAACATAGCGAGACCCCGTCTCTACTAAAAATAGAAAAATTAGCTGGGCATGGTGGCGTGTACCTGTAGTCCCAGCTACTTGGGAGGCTGAGGCACAAGGATCACTTGAGCCCAGGAATTCAAGGCTGCAGTGAGCTGTCATCACTCCACTGCCCGGGTGACAGAGCAAGACCCTATCTTCTAAAAAATAAATAAATAAAAATTAAAAAAAGAAAACAAACAATAACTTATTGTTAACTACAGTCACCCTACAGTCCTATGGAACACTGGAACTTATTCCCAGGAGGAATAAGTTTTTGAGATCTGTTGCATAGCAGGGTGACTATAGTTAGTAATATTATTATATATTATATGTTTCAAAACTGCTAAAAGGAGTAGCTTTTAAATGTTCTCGTCACATAAAAAATGATAATCAGGAGAGGGGAAAGATGGGCTTATTGGCTTGATTTATTCATTCCACGATGTGTATCAGCACATCACATTGTACTCTAGAAATATATACAATTATTATTCATCAGTGAAAAGTATAATAGAAAATACTATTATTTGTTTAAGAAAACAACAGCCTCAGCAAGAGTGAGACCTTGTCTCTACAAAAAAATAGAAACATTAGCTGGCGTCCTGGCACATGGGCTTGTAGTCCCAGCTACTTGGGAGGCTGAGGCAGGAGGATCCCTTGAGCCCAGCAGTTTGAGGTTGCAGTGAGCTATGATTGTGATGCTACTGAACTCCAGCCTGGGCAACAGAGCAAGACCCTGTCTCAAAAAACAAAAACAAAAACAACAATGGCATCTATGGCTGAAACTGACTTATTTCTCAAGTAAATGTGAGTGAGGGCTCCCAGTCCCCAAGCAGCCCAGTCTCTTCGATCGTTTTGCGGAAGAGTGAATGGAGACACTTCACTGACTGTGCATGTGTTTCCTGGGCACCGGTTTCCTGAGCGTTCATGGCATGGTGGATATACCCTATCTTCACACACAGTCAGAGAATGGTCATGTGCTCACATTGTCCATGCTCACCCCTGGGCACATCTATGAATTCATCTTTGCAGCTGCATCTTCTCTGCCTGGTGCCTGCATTTACATGGAAGTCACCGCCAGTCCACAGTTCCATCTGAATCTCAGGTCCTGACCTCTGGGGCTCCCTTTGCCTGTGCTGGGAGTGACAGCAGCAAGATCTTATTGTCGTGATGAAAGCAGGCGGGTGTTGCTCTAAGATTTTTGGCAACTTCTTCTCATCCCAGGCTCCCTTGGGGGGTAAACAACTCATGGGTGCTCGGCAAGATGAGGCAGCATCTAGTCAGACAGGATTTTGTCAGATTTTGTCTGCCACAATCCAAAAAGACGCCCAAGTGCCCTTTCCTCCCTGAAAGTATCAAAGTATCAACGTTTTGCAAGTCACTGAGCTTGCAATACCATGGGGAGGATTGGCTGTACTTTCTCAGGCACCCACCAAGAACATTTTATTTTATTTTATATTTTTGTGTTCCTTCGGGTGTTTATCATCCTGTACATTCACTATAAAAAATCCAAATATATTTACTAGTAGTTGTAACACCGACTTTCTCCATTCCACCCCTCGGTGGGAAATGACCTTGTGCAGGCAATTCCGCCCACATCCCCTTCCCAGCAATCGTTTTCCCCCCAAGAACCCTTTCCCGTACTTGCTAGGATCCTCTCAGTCATTCTCTCCTGTGTCTTTCCTCACCCGTTTCTGAAGATGAAAACATGTTTGTGACTCTTTATTGCGATAGTAACCACATTTGCCATTTCTGCTTTGTTCGTGGCACTAATACATAATAATTAGTCTTTTATCTTCATCTCGTGCCTCATTAATAGCGCAATTACAGCCATAATTAATTGCTGTCAGGTCATCTCATCCCACGGTGGTGTGAATCGGGTCCTCCCTGAAGACTTGGCTCAGATCACAGATGGTATCAGGGCCACGTCCTTCCTGTCGCCTTTTCTCCACCTTCATCGGGAAAAAGATGTACGTCACGCCTACCACGCAGCTTCCAAAACACCAGCCAGCTGACCAGAGCCAACCTCTCTGTGTACAGTGAAGGGGCCATTTTCGTGAAGCATAGCAGGGACTTGTCCAGGTCACACTACCAGCTAGCGGAGATCCACTAGAGTGTGCAGCTCTGCCCAGGTCACGGATGTTGGACATCTCAGTGAGGATAGAGGAGGTGATGTTGGAGAGAAAAGGATGTATCCAAGAGGTGTTTGGGAGGTAAAATAGAGTGCTTCCTAGATAACAGAAATTCGTCTGAGTGTTTGAGATATGTTAACCCCTCACATAAAGCAAGGTGAGTGTTTCTCTTCTTTATGGACCAGAACTGAGCCACCAAGAGGTTACATAATTTGAGTCACTAGGGTCAGAAATCCAAGCCAGAGCGTCTCATTTCAAAGAATACATCCTTTGCCATTATGCTTCCATTCAGTTATCTGTTTGCTACAGAATGAAGAGTCGCCACTTGTAGTCGCATCTTTCCGCTTGCACCCCGCCACACACACACACACACACACACACACACACACACACAGAGTCCATGGCAAATTGGTATGGATAGAAGCAACATGTAGGGGACTGGGTTCAGTGGCTCAAGCCTCTAATCCCAGCACTTTGGGAGGCTGAGGTGGGAGGATCGCTTGAGGCCAGGAGTTCCAGACCAGCCTGGGCAGCACAGCAAGATTCCATCTCTACAAACAATTGAAAATTAGCTGGGTGTGGTGGTGCACAATGGTAGTCCCAGCTACTTGGGAAGCTGAGGCAGGAGGAACACTTGAGCCCAGGAGTTCAAGGCTACAGTGAGCTGTGATTGCACCACTACACTCCAGCCTGAGCAACAGAGAGAGACCCTGTCTCTACAGGGTCTCCCCCTTAGTGGCATGACTGGAGTATTTTACATATCATTTCTACTCACATCCAATTGGCCAGAATATAGTTCTATAGCCACACCTAGGCTCTAATGGATTCTCCAGGACCTTTCAACCCATCCTCAGCTCAGATATGCCTCCTCAAGGATCTAGGGGTGTCCTGCTTCCTTCATGTCAGGTCCACAAGCTTCATGGTTTTCTTGCTAAGACTGCAGCTCTAGAGGATCAATGTGGTTGTGAAGAGAGCTCTGAGAAGGGAGTCAGGGACCTTAATTCTAGCCCTAAACTGCTACAAGCTCAGTGTGAGACCTTAATTGAATTGCTTCTCCTTTCTGGATCTCAGCATCTATATTTGTTTGTTTTTAAATTTTTAATTGTTATGGGTATGTGATAGTTACATATCTTTATAAGGTACATGTGATGTTTTGATACAGGCATACGATGTGAATTAATAAAATCAAGGTAAGTGGGGGATTCATCACCTCAGGCATTTAACATTTCTTTGTGTTAGGAACATTTTAATTCCATTTTTTAAAATCTATTTTAAAGTATACCCTTATTGTTGATTATAGTTACTTTGTTGTGCTATCAAATATTGTTCATTCTATCTGACTACATTTCCCCCCCATTAACCATCCCTACTTTATTCCCCACTCCCCACCATCCTTCCCAGCCTCTGTCAACCATCAATCTACTCTCTGTCTCCATGAGATCAATTGTTTTAAACATGTGGCTCCCACATATGAGTGAGAACCTGCAAGATTTGTCTTTCTGTCAGCACCTACATTTGTATTACAAAATGAGGCAATTGGACCCTTTTCTACTTCTAGGTTCTAGAAAGTTCCTCACCATCCTCTGCAGAACTCCATGGAGTAACACTTTTATTAGGACTGAAACATTTACCCGTACGTAAATGTTTCATTCATGGTTATTCTGAACCCTAGATCACCCAATTGTCCATTCCATCTTTCAAGCATTTCTTCAAAGTCTGCAGGCTCAAGTAAATTGTTGATGGATGGAGAGTGTCACAAAAACTTCAAATTTCTCCCTGAGTCCATACTCCATCTAATGGCAGAGTAATAGAAGTTGAGCTGGGTATATGGCCCCCAAGCTAAAGATTATGTCTCCCAGGCTAGCAGTAGTCATGTGACTAAGTACTGGCCAATAGGAAGTGAGCAGACAGTGTATGTACAACTTCCAGGTCGTGCTCTTAAGGGGCAGGAGCACATCCTTTCCTTCTTCCTTCCTCTTGGTGTTGGCCACAAGTATGAGGAGGAGCACTGGGGCACTTATCTTGGAATACGAGGTGGAAGCCATAGCAAATTAATCATGGAGCCCCCATCCATATTCCAGGTCTGGACTGCCTATCTGCAATTTTACCTTTCTAGTGTGTGATGCTAGGATTTTTGTGTCTTAAAAAAAAAAAAAAAAAAAAAAGCAAACCTATATTCTAACTCATATAGAATTTGGTACCAGGAGAAGGGTGGTTACCTCAACAGAAAGTTGAGCACCTTTTCATATAAACCATTGTCCATTTGTATATTCTCTTTGGAGAAACATCTGTTCAGGTACTTTGACTATTTTAAAATAAGATTATTTGGGGCCGGGCGCGGTGGCTCACGCCTGTAATCCTAGCACTCTGGGAGGCCGAGGTGGGTGGATCGTTTGAGCTCAGGAGTTCGAGACCAGCCTGAGCAAGAGCGAGACCCCATCTCTACTAAAAATAGAAAGAAATTATATGGACAGCTAAAAATATATATAGAAAAAATTAGCCGGGCATGGTGGTGCATGCCTGTAGTCCCAGCTACTCGGGAGGCTGAGACAGGAGGATCCCTTGAGCTCAGGAGTTTGAGGTTGCTGTGAGCTAGGCTGACGCCATGGTACTCACTCTAGCCTGGGCAACAAAGTGAGACTCTGTCTCAAAAAAAAAAAAAAGATTATTTGGGTTTTTGCTTTTGAGTTGTAGAAGTTCCTCCTATATTTTGGATTTAACATCTTATCGGATACAGAGTTTGCAAATATTTTCTCCCAGTCTGTAGGTTCCCTTTTCATTTTATTCTAATTTCAAAGTATTAGGGGGGTACAAATATTTTTGGTTACATGGATCACTCTTAAAACACTTGAGTCATGGTTATAAGTGTACCTATTAGGTAGACTTTCACCCGTCCCCTCCTCCCTCCTCCCCCTGCTTGATTTCTGTTAAGTTTTACTTCCTTCTAGGCACATGTGTGTTCATCAGTTAGATCCAATTTAATAGCGAGTACATGGGGTGCTTATTTTTCCATTCTTTAGATACTTCACTTTAGGATAATGGTCTCCAGTTCCATCCAAATTGTTGCAAAAGGCATTAAGTCATCCTTCTTCACAGCTGAGTAGTATTACATGGTATACATATACCACGTTTTGTTAATCTACTGATGAATTGATGGGCACTTGGGTTGATTCCACATTTTTGCAATTGTGAATTGTGCTGCAATAAACATTTGAGTGCAGGTGTCTTTTTGATAAAATGACTTCTTTTCCTTTGGGTAGATACCCAGTAGTGGGATTGTTAGATCAAATGGTAGGTCTACTTTTAGTTCTTTGAGGTATCTCCATATTGTTTTCCATAAAGATTGTACTAATTTGCAGTACCACTAACAGTGTAGAAGCGTTCCTTTCTCTCTGCACCCATGCCAGCATCTGTTAATTTTTTTCCTTTGTTGTGCGGGAGCTTTTTAATTTGATGAAATCCCACTTGTCTGTTTTTGCTTTTGTTGCCTGTGCTTTTGGTGTCATATCCAGGAAATCATTGCCAAGACCAATGTCTAGGATCTTTTTCCTTAGGTTTTCTTTTAAGAGTTTAATTTTTCATGTTTTGCATTAAGTCTTTAATAGGTTTTGAGTTGATTTTTGTATTGTGTGATTTAAGGGTCTAATTTCATTCCTTTGCATGTGGCTATTCAACTTTCCCAACACCATTTATTGAAGAGACTATCTTTGCCCTGTCATGTATTCATGACAACCGTGTCAAAGATCATATGTGGATTTATTTCTGAGCTCTCTATTCTGTTTCACTGGTTTATCTGTTTTTATGACAATACCATACTGTTTTGAATATTTTAGCTTTGTAATATGTTTTTCAATCAGTGAGTGTGGTACCTCTAGCTTTGTTCTTCTTGCTTACGATCACTTTGGGGTATTTTGTGGTTTCAAATGAATTTTAGGATCTTTTTTTCTATTTCTGTTAAAAATGCCCTAGGGATTTTGGTAGGGATTGCATCGAATCTATAGATCACTTCAGGAAGTATTGACACTTTAACAACATTACTTTTTCTAATCTATCAACATGAGTTATCCTTTCATTTATTTGTGTCTTTAAAATTTTTTTTTCATGTTTTATAGTTTTCAGTGTATAACTGTTTCACCTCCTCGGTTAAGTTTATTCCTAAATTATTTTTCTTTTTGATGCTCCTATAAATGGACTTTTTTTTCTTAATTTCCTTTTTGGGTTGGCTATTGTTAGTGTTTAGAAACACAACTGACTTTTGTATGTTAATTTTGTATCTTGTTATTTTATTTTATTTATTTTTTTGAGTCAGAGTCTCGCTCTGCCTGGGCTAGAGTGCCGTGGCGTCAGCCTAGCTCACAGCAACCTCAAACTCCTAGGTTTAAGCAATCCTCCTGCCTCAGCCTCCCGAGTAGCTGGGACTACAGGCATGTGCCACCATGCTGAGCTAATTTTTTCTATATATTTTTAGTTGGCCAGATAATTTCTTTCTATTTTTAGTAGAGACAGGGTCTCGCTCTTGCTCAGGCTGGTCTCGAACTCCTGACCTTGAGCGATCCTCCCACCTCGGCCTCCCAGAGTGCTAGGATTACAAGCGTGAGCCACCGCGCCCGGCCATATTTTGTTATTTTACATAGCAATAGATGACCAATACAGGTCCTTCAATTGCTGAGGATGCTTTACAAGGAAACAAAGTATTATTGATTTTTGCCATGCTGACTCTTACACACAATCACAATGAGGAACTACTATTTTTCCTACCAATTAGAATACTGAGCAGAATAGCCAAACTTTTGCAAGTTTAGCTTTTAAATACAGGTCATAATCTTATTTCTGAGTGCCAGTGCTTTGAAGGGCAGACTACTTTGCAAGTTAAAAAAAAAATGTTCTCAGCTCTCAAATTCTCTGCTGAGTTTTTCCTGAATAAAAAGAACTTACTCTGTTGCCAGAGAAGGAAGTTTTTAACATTACTGCACAGCCGGGGTTGCCATTTGCTAAGGATTGGGAACGGCACGCTGTTTCCTCTTCTTCCTGTTTGTGGTGAAGGGTTTTAAATAGCCACTCTCCTGTTTCAATCTCAACACGTTTATTTGATGTGTCTGGGGCAGATAACTTACTGTTTGGTTTACTGACCACAAGACGGTGATTCACTCTATTTGGACTTACTGGGGGAGTGGGGAGAACGGCTCATAACCTAGAGATCCTAGAGTTTGAGGTGGCTAAAATACTTATTTATTTATCTACTTATTTCTTTGAGACAGGGTCTTGCTCTGTCACCTAGGCTGGAGTGCAGTGGTACAAACATAGCTCAATGCAGCCTCGAACTCCTGGGCTCAAGTGATCCTCCTGCCTCAGCCTCCTGAGTAGCTGGGACTACAGGTGTGTGCCACTGTGCCTGGCTGGAGTGGATAAAATATTTAGTAACGGGGCCTTGGTGTGTTGGTGTGGCGCTCGAAGAGGAAAGAAGAATTCATGGACATAACCAATTCCAATGTGTTGTTGAATCTATTTCCAGGCTTTGTACAACAGTTTTTGACTTTAAAGATGACTCTGAGTTATCTCAGTTTGGTCTGGCGTTTCTCAACCGTGGCACAATGGACATTTTCAGCTGAGTACTTCTTTGTTATGGCAGGAGGCTGCCTTGTGGACTGTAGGACAATTTAGCAGCACCCCTGGTCTCTACCCACTAGGTGACAGCAGGATCTTCCACCCATCCCCAGTTGTGACATCCAAAAATGTCTCCAGACATTGCCAAATATCCCCTGAAGGGGCAGAATTGTCCTTGGTTGAGAACCATTGCTTTAGTCCAAAGTGAGACTCCCCAGTACAACACCCCAGAAGATTCTAGCCTGTGCTTGATTGCTTCTGTGGCGGGGAACTCACTACTTTACAAAGTACCACCTCCATGATTAGATCTCTCTGAGAAGAAGCACTATCTTCCTTAGAGTGAAATGGGGAGTGACTGCCATCGGGTGCCGGGTCTCCTTTGGGGTGATGAAAATGTTTTGGAACTAGATAGAGGTGATGGTTGTATGTAACACTGTGAATGTACTAAATGCCACTAACTTTAAATGGCCAATTTTATGTGAACGTCCCCTTAATAAACAAAAAAGTATGTCTTTGGCATTTATGGAGACCTCCCTACATCCCAGGCACTGGGGTAAATGACATACAATATTGCCTCAGTGTGTTTTCAAGCAAGTTGGTGAGAGAGGTAGTCTCATCACCCCCAGTTCTACAGGTAAGAAAACAGGCTCAGGGAGATTCAGCAAGTTGCCTAAGGTAACACAGAAGGACAGGGTCAAGCCCAGTCCTGCATCTCTCCGCAGGTGATACTGCGCTGGTTCCTATGCCAGTCTCTTATTTTCCAAGAAAGTTGGAAAGATAACAAGGAAGCCAGTAAAGCTGTGGTGAACTGGATGGCTACAAAGGGACCTTTCCGATTCTAGGGTGGAAATTAAATAAGGCAATGCACACCTACAAACTATAGTCTGTCTGTTCAGTTACTCACTTAACTCATATTTACCCAATGTCTGCTATGTGCCAGGTCCTGGGGCCACAGAGGGGGCTAAGACAGACGCAGTCCCCATCTGCCGCAGATGCTGTCGGTGTCCCGCTCACACCTTCGGCACCGGTCATTCCCACGCACACTGGCCTTCCCAAGTGCCAGTCCCAGCAACTCCCTGCCTGGGGGCTCTCTCTGGCCATTGAAGCTGGCTTGGCCCTTGCAAAGAGTGGATCAGAAGGAGTGAGGAGTTAGTCCCTGTTGGCCAGGAGCAGCGCTCAATGACTGACTCGAGTTGGCGGGTAAATAAACACCCCAGCTTCCCTGCTCCCAGGCTGGAATAAACACTGAGATGCATGCTCTGCACTGCCTCTGAGAGCTCCGCAGAAGGACTGAGCCTCGTGTGCCCATAGTGGTAACTTACTAATATTTAACATCCATTACTAGCCGCCTCTCTTTCCTGCATCTCTGCTCTACTCCGATACTACAGCTCCCTGGGATTGCCTTCCAGATAAACTTCTTACTCTCAAATTCTTGTTTTGGAGGCTGCATTGGGCACAGTAGGCAATGAATGGAAGAGCCCACAAAAGTGTTTTCATTGTAATTCCTTTTAAAATCAGAACAAAAAATAGGAACAGAATAACAATACATAATGTATAGCATTAGGTATTGTTTATACTCTACACATTCAATATTAAGATTAAAATTATTTAAATGAAAAATCCAGCCTGAATTATATTCATCTTTATACCAATGCAGGGTTTCTTTCAATTTTTCTTTTATTGTGGTGAAATACACGTAACATATAATTTACCCTCTTAGCCATTTTTAAGTGCACAGTTCAGCGGCATTAAGTACATTCATGTTGTCGTGCAATCATCACCACCATCCATCTCTGGAAATCTTTAAAAATCTTGCAAAACAAAAACTTGGGAGAGGACCCCAAACCAAGGAACTACTCTCAGGCACCCTTCAGCCACGAGGCCATCATATCCTAAGCCCCAGGCCCGGTGAGTGTTGGCTTACTGGCAAAAGTCGCTTGGCAAATGTGATGAAGTTAGAGGTCTTGAGATGGAGATGTTATCCTGGATTATCCAGGTGGGCCCCAGCACATCACAGGCCTCCTTATTAAGAGGCAAGCAAGAGGGTCAGAGTCGGAAGAAGGAAATTAATGATGTAAGCAAAGGAAATTAATGATGTAAACAAATTAATGATGTAATCTCTCTCAGAGTCAGAGAGAGATTTAAAGATGCCACTGCTGGCTTTGAAGATGAAGGATGAGGCCACAAGCCAAGGGACGCAGGCAGTTTCCGGAAGCCAGAAAAGGCAAGGAAATGGATTCTCCCCTAAAACCTCCAGAGGGATGGTGGACACCTTGATTTTAGCCCAGTAAACCCATTTGGGACTTGTGGCCTTCAGAATCGTAAGGTATAAATTTGTTTTTGTTTTTTGGAGACAGAGTCTTGCTCTGTTGCCTGGGCTAGAGTGCCATGGCATCAGCCTAGCTCATAGTAACCTCTAACTCCTGGGCTCAGGCAATCCTCCTGCCTCAGCCTCCCCAGTAGCTGGGACTACAGGTGTGTGTGCACCAACACGCCCAGCTAATTTTTCCTACTTTTAGTAGAGATGGGGTCTCACTCTTGCTGAGGCTGGTCTTGAACTCCTGAACTCAAGGGATCCCCCCTCTGCCCGCCTGCCTTGGCCTCCCAGAGTGCTGGGATTATGGTGTGAGCCACTGCAGCTGGCCAATTTGCGTTGTTTTAAGCCACTAAGTTAGTGATATGCAGTTTGTTATAGCAGAGACAGGAACCTTGAGCAAAAATGAAAATGGCTGGAGCCCAAAAAGTGTTGGGTGAGTAGAGAGTTGTCTGGATGGCGGGGGGGAGCGGGAGGGAGGGGAGGGGTTGAGGTCAGATCTGTCTCAGTCTTATGGGCCATGGTAGGACTGCGCTCTAGGAGTGATGGGTGCTGCTGGAGCTGGTGGTGGTGGTGCCTGCCCACTCCACAGCTGGATGCCCACAGAGATGTGCTTGTACATTGCAAGGAGACACATCAGCAGGAGGCTCAGTCAGGAGGCTGGTTAGGACCACCAGGCAAGAGCTGATGGTGGGTTAGACTGGAAGGTGGAATGGGCTGGGGCAGGGGGTGGGGGAACACAGAAGGATTTGATTATTAGGGGTAAAATCAACGGGACGTTTTGGTGTGCAAAAATGCCTTCTCCTTATGCTTCACACAGTGGCCGGCCTTTGCTGATGCTATTGAATGATGTTGATAAAGGAAATCAATGAATGAGAAGAATGTGCCCAATATCTAAGGGGAAAGTTACAGGGTCAAGTTTGGGATTTTAAGGGCCAGAGGCACTTTTACCTTTGTGGACCCCTTCCATACAAAATTCTAAAAAAAATTAAAAAAAACTGCATTGATATACCTTATATGAGATACCTAGAATAGTCAAAGTGAGAGACAGAAAGTAGAATGGTGGTTGCCAGGGGATGGGGGGAGTAGGGAAGGAGAGGTGATTGTTTAATGGGCAGAGAGTGTCCATTTTGCAACAGTTTTAAAGATTTCCGGAGATGGGTCGTGGTGACAGTTACACAACATGAATGGACTCAGTGCTGCTGAACGGTGCACTTCAAAATGGCTAAGAGGGTAAATTTTATGTGTATTTTACCACAATAAAAAAAAATGGAAAGAAAACCTGCATTGGTTATAAAGATGAATATAATTCAGGCTGGATTTTTAATTTAAGTAATTTTAATCTTAATATTGATAATATAATTATATAACATGAGGTTGTGTGTAGTATAAATAATACATAATGCTATACATTATATATTGTTATTCTGTTCCTATTTTTTTGTTCTGATTTTAAAAGGAATTACGATGAAAACACTTTTGTGGGCTCTTCCCTGCGGCGTCCACTGTGCCCAATGCAGAAGTTGGCCCTGGGAAGCTGGCCGCATGCAGGCAATACATTCCAAACCTCGGTGTGTGCGTTGGAGGCCCCTAGGAAGCCCATTAGAAATGCAGACTTCTATGCCCTGAGCCCTGAGATTCAGATTTCGCAGGTCCGGAGCATGGCCCTGGAACTCATGCGGATGGTGCCTGGACTGTTCTTTGGGGGCACGGGAGGCCTTTTGCGGAGGAGGGGGCATCCCTAGACTTTTTAAAGTCCAGATTGGCCCCTTACTTGCTGGGTGGCATTTACAGATCTTGCCAGCGCTCCATGCCTATTTCTTCCCCTCTAAGGTAGGGATGGTGACACCTACCTTATGGTGTCATTGAGAGGCTTGCTGGGTGCCCAGGATTCATTCACATATGGGGCAGCAGCTGAAATCTCAGCTCTGAGGCAACGGGGTGGGGTGAGGGGATTGTGCAAATGCTATTCGAGAACATTGTATGAGCTCCGGTGACAAACCAGGGCTGTGTCAGCAAGGCTGAGGGTGGCAGGGTGCTAAACCCCAGGGCAAGGAACTGCTTGCAAAGGGAGTATTTGCATTTCTGTGCAAGGTTTCTGGGCACCAGGATGGGCGAAGGTGTGGGCAAAGGAATAATCCCCAGCCCCCGGGAGGACTTGCAAGAGACTCAGAGGTCAGCAAGGTGCTTCAACTAGTAGGAGACGCTGGGCCGTGGAGGGAGAGGAGGTAGGGGCATCCGTACTGCGGCATTGCAGTGCTGGCTGCTTCCAACTGCTAACAGCCCTTTCCCTTTGTCCTTTCAGAACCACAGGTGGTAAAGGCTGCCCACAGTTACCAGGGCCTTGGTACTGCACTATCCCTTGAGGTTTCCCTACTCCCTTCCCACACCTTTGCAAATATAGCCAATTTCCCATTATTGACAGTAGCTATGTTCTATAAAGTCACCGCAAACACTGGATCAGGGAATACTGAAACCACAGCTCCCGGGGAAACACAGGGTTAGGTTCCTATGAACCTCTGGTCACAACATTTTTGTCAACTGATCAAGACATAACCTTGTTTTGTGTGTTTCTATTTCAGGACGTCTTATTCATATTTAATATATACGGTAGAATCAATCACATTGAGCTCCCGGCCAGCGGCACTCATGCCTGAATGAACGGTATCTTATATATGTATTTTCTCCTGAAGGCACATCACAGCTTTCTTGTGCTCAGGGCACTACCCCTGGGGGCTATTTTAAGCAGCAAAATCATGAACAAAAAACCCACAAAAATGCAAAAAAAGTGTGGCACTAAATAGACTGCAACAAGGACGCTTGTTTACTGTAAGAGAGCCGACACAGGAAGGCAGAGTGTCACCTTGTTTGACCTCAGCTGGGGGAATGTGCACATAAGGTGGCTGAGAGTTTTCACTGCTCTGCGCATGCCTGCAAATGACTGTGAAAGCACCACCAGTACTGATTTGGAAGTTACCAATAAATTTTAGTAAGTGAATTCACAAAGATGGAACCTTTGAATAATGAGGATCAGCTGTGGTCTCTTCATTAAACTTCCTTCAAATCAAGTGTGCTGTCAGCTTCCTGTTGGTGTCCTCACTGGCACGGGGAGGAAGCGTCTTAAGAAGAATGGTTTGTGTTCTTCTAAAGCTGTGACCCCCAGGCTTTAGGGTCCTTCTTGAGATAAGGGAGTTGGCTGTGATGCCCAATAGTTGAGTCAATCACAGCCGGTTTGAGCCCCAGCATGCATTCTTCCCAGCTCTGTAATCCTGGGCGGGTGGCTCTCTTTTTCCCAAACATTTCTCTCTCCAATGGGCACAGTATACCCCATCTCCAGTTGGTTGTTGTGGGGACCCATGAAGATCCTGGTCCCTGCTTGCAGTGTGGAGCAAGAGAGATTTAAATCCTGCCTTACCCCTTGCTGGCTGTGTAGCCCTGGGAAAATGAGCTTACCTTTCTGAACTTCATTTCCTTCTCTGTAAAATGTTCCCACTTGTGTCCCGATGACTGGCTGGCTTTGCCAAAAAATACCAATGTTCTTGGCATATGTGCTGGCAGCTCCACGAGGGAGGGACACATCCTCACTGTATCCCTGGCACCGAACAGAGCCTCTGGCACCGAATAGAGCAATTGCTTAGGAGACATTTGTGGCTGTAATGAAGACCCCTTCTCTATGTATGCCACGCCCTGGGATCTTCCTGGGAAGAGCAAGTGATAATCACAGTTTAGTATGAGGAGGTCTGTGATAGCAGGGTGTCCAAGAGACCACGGGAATACAGAGGAGGAACTGAACTATGACTGCATGGGTGGATGCAATCACAATGGGCTTCCTGTAGGAGGCCATGCCAGAGCTGCTCCCAAAAGGATAGTGTTGGCTGTGGTGGATCAACTTGCAACTTTCCCCAGGGCAGGGACTGCATCGTCCCTGGTCACTGCTGCATTCTTAGCAGCTGGCTCAGGACCCTGGCACTTTGCGGGGTGAGGACAGAGCAGAGCTTTGAGGAATTCTGCTTACAGTGCAGGCTCTAGAGTCAGGGATAAAAATCCCAGCTTTGCTACCTACCACTTGTGTGACCTTGGGCAAGCTGTGTAACCTCTCTGTGCCTCAGTTTCCTCAACTGTAAAATGGAGATGCTAATCGTAACAGCACATGTGCATCGAGGATATACTATATGCAGCCACCATGCTACAGGTTCTTATGCGTAAGAACTCATCTATGTTATTACTACAACCATTTGAGGTGGGTGTTTTAATGCTTCTCATTTTACAGGTTGGACAGATTGAGGCCAGAGAGGGACAGTGACTTGCCCAAGGCCACACAGCTTGAAATTGGGAAGCCAGGATTTGAATCCCAGCAATCTGGCGCCCAAATCCATCCTGTTAACTTCCAGGATACACTGCCTATAACTTGTAGGGTAAGTGATTCACATACAGTAAGTGCCTAATAAAGGATAATTAATATCTTTAATTAAAATTCCGTTAGAAGGCGATTAGAGGGAGGGAGAGTCGGGGGTAGGGAGCGCTATTGGGCTGGGAGACTGATTTCCGAGGGGCGGGCCAGCAGGCTGGGGCGGGGGGCGCGCCCATCACTTGGGGGCGGCGTCGGTGTCGCCGCGCGGCGGCGTGCGCGGGTCCCAGTCGTTGACCAGGCGCTGCGCCTGCTCATAGCACACGTGCGGGTGGCGCTGGCGCAGGCGCAGGCGCACCACGTTGTGGTCAACATCGAGCCCGATCTTTTTGCAGTTTAGGCTCCAGGTGAGGTTCTTCTGCATGGTGAGCAGCTCGTTCAGGTTCTTTTCCACGTGCGAGATGTGGCGCTGTAGTTTGTCTGTGCCCTGCAGAGGGGGATGGCGGGGCTGCGCTGGGAGAGCGGTGAGCTGGAGCAGAGGGCGGGGAGCTATCGGGGGTGGGCGGGCACACCTGCGCCAGATGTGCGTGTGGCTCGAGCACAGTTGAGGAGGGCGGGCCTCTTACAGGGTGGGAGCCGGGGAGCACACCTGGGTGGGCTAGGTGTGTTTGAAAAAGAACCCGCGACAGGGCGGGCTGGGGGCACGGACCTGGGATGGGAGAACGTATCCGGGCAAGGTGTGCACGAAAAAGGAGAGGGTGTGTGTATGTGTGTAGGGGGGCGCACAGGGGTTGAGGGGACTTATTTGAGCCAGGTGTGGATATTGAAGGGCCCCTCGTGGGCGAGGGCTGAAGGACAGGTAGACCTGGGTGAGGTGGTCTTACCTGGTCCAGATGTGCTTGAGGAAGGAGACTTACCAGGGCGGGGCTGCGCCCAAAGAGGGCGAAGAGGCGCAGAAGAGGGGCAGGGAGGGGACGCACCTGAGCTAGGCGTGTGGCCTCGGGGAGTTGGGTGCCCACGTGTCTCTGGTACACGCGAACCAGGGGTCGGTCCAACTTTTCTCGAGTCTCTAGGTGACGTTTCGACAGAGGACCCTGGCGGAGTGCGGTGGGCGGAGCAGTGAAGCCAAGCCTACACGGCACCCTTGTCCCCACCCCCGTAGACGGGTCCCCCAAACCGTACCTTGATGAGGCCGCGGGTGATGTACATCTCTTGCTGGAATTTCGTGCACCGGTGGATCGTCCCCCTCATTAGTCCTACACTCATGTTTAGTCTTTCCTGGAGATGGAGGAGCGCAGGGGGATCACGCGGGCTTCCCGCAGTCCGGCTCTCACCTGGGCCCTCTCGCACCCTCGCCCGTGGCCGCGCACGCGGAGCCCACCTTCAGCTCGCAGGTCTCCCGCATCTTCTGCGCCAGCGAGGCGCACACGCGGTCGCTGATCTGCAATTGTTGCTCCCGGATCTCGGCTTCGTTTTTTGCCATTTCTCCCAAGGTGTCATTGGACTCAACCAACAACAGCTTGGCTTCGTTCAGCGCCGCGGCGCACTCTGCGAAGGCACAGGGCGCGCGTGGGGGGACGCCGAGCCTCTCCTGTCCCAGACCCTGGCTGTCTGTGTCCCCCTCTCTGTTCTCAGGTGGTGGGGGGTCCCGGGCGAGGCGGCTTTATGGGGGGGAGGGCTGGGAGAAAGCCCAGGGGAGAGGCTGTCAGTGCGGGGGATCCTGCGAGTAGCGCCTTGGGTTGGTTTCCTTAGAAGCAGAGCCTGTGAATGACTGAGCTCGCACCGTGCGGGGGGAAGCCAGGCGAGAACGTGGGCTCAGCTCCAGCTGGACTCTCAGCCCTCCCATTTGGTCCAGGGCCATTCCCCCCGGAAGGAAGCAGCTACGTGGGCTAGGGGCTGCACCAAATGTCAACGGTGTCCGGGTGGGCACCAGTGACACCAGCTATAGTGGACTCCTTCCGGTGGCGCCTACCTGGGGTATAGGTGCCCACAGGGTCTGGAGGCGGCGTTTTCTGACCCTGAGTGCGTGGGGTGGGGGCGCGGGACAGGTTCACCCACGAGTGGCGGCCGGCCTGCTCTAGAACCTTGTCCAGCGGCTGGTTCATGAGGTCCACGGCCTGGAGCCTCTCCTTACAGCAGAAGGCCAGAGTGTCGCGGCAGGAGGCCAGGGCCTGGGGGCAGGGGAGGAGGGAGAAGCAGAGTGTGAGCTGGGACGTTGCAGGGAGGTGGCTGAAAGTGATTTTTCTGCTGGGGCCTTGAGACTTACAGGCTGCAAAGCATTTCTGCCTCCAAACTGACCCTCTCCAGGGGTCAGAGAGGGTGAGGAGGCGCGGAAAGGGGACAGGGAGGGGACGTACCTAAACACCCCCCCCCCCCTTTTAATGCTGGTAAAGGCTTTTATTTATGGAAATATTTTTTGAATAAATTTATTCTTTAATGTTCCAGAGAATTATTTTCTTTCATGAAATCTCTTTTAGGAATGACATGTCTGTGTCTCAAGAAAAAAAAAAGATTTTTATTTTGTCTTTGGCCCACATCATGCCACACTTCAAGGTCCACTTTATTTTCTATTTAAATTCCTTCTTTTTTTTAATCTCAGCATATTACAGGGGTACAAATGTTTAGGTTACATATATTGCCTATGACATAATTGTATGCATCTATGTTATACAACGTGATGTTTTGATATATGTATGTGTGGAATGATGAGATCAAGCTAATTAACATGTCCATTACTTAATATACTTATCGTAATTTTGGTAGTGAAATCATTTAAAATCTATTCTTTTCCAGTTTGCTTTTTCCCTAGCTTTATTGAGGTATAGTTGACAAAAATTGTGTATATTTAAGGTGTACAATTTGATGTTTTGATATATGAATACAATGTGAAATAATCACAACCAAACTAACATATCCATCACCTCACCCAGTTCCCATTTTCTAAAACAGAATTTTACATTTATTTTTTCTTTAAAATTTGTCTTTTTACTGATTTGTGGGGGTACATGTCCAGATTTGTTACATGGATATATTGCATAGTGGTGAAGTCTGGGCTCTTTGTGTAACCCTTCCCCGATTAGTTGCCCATTAGGTAATTTCTCATCTCATTCTCCTCTCTCGCCCTGCCACCTTTCTGAGTCTCCAATATCTATTAATGCATTCTCTATGTCCATGTGTACTCAGTATTTAGCTCCCACTTATAAGTGAGAACATGCAATATTTCACTTAAAACAATGGCCTCCAGTTCCATTCATGTTGCTGCAAAAGATGTGATTTCATTCTTTTTAATGGCTGAATAGTATTCCCATGTAATTAGGTGAGATACTGCCCAAAGCAATCTAGAGTCAATGCAATTCCTATCTAAATATCAATGTAATTTTTTACAGAATTAGATAAAACAATCCTCAAATTCATATAGAACAACAACAACAAAAAAGAGTCCAAACAGCCAAAGCAATCCTAAGCAAAAAGAAAAAGCTGGAGACATCACATTGCCTGACTTCAAATTATACTACAAGGCTACAGTAACCAAAATAGCATGGTACAGGTATAAAAACAGGTACATAGATCAGTGGAACAGAGTAGAGAACCCAGAAATAAAGCCATATACCTACAACCAACTGATCTTTGACAAAGCAGACAAAAACATACATTGGGGAAAGGACACCCTAGTCAATAAATGGTGCTGGGAAAATTGGATAGCCATATGCAGAAGAATGAAACTGAATCCCTGTCTCACCATACACAAAAATTAACTCAAGATGGATTAAAGCCTTAAATGTAAGACCTGAAACTATAAAAATTCTAGAAGAAAACCTAGGAAAATCTCTGTCGGACATGGCCTAGGCAAAAAATCTATGACTAAGACCCTAAAAGCAAATGCAACAAAAACAAACACAAATGGGACTTAAACTTAAAAACTTCAGCACAGCAAAAGAAATAATCAACAGAGTAAATAGCCAACCTACAGAATGAGAAGAAATATTCACAAAGTATGCACCTGACAAAAGATTATTATCCAGAATATACAAGGAACTCAAACAACTGAACAAGAAATAATACAAGTAACCTCATTAAAAAGTGGTCAAGAGACATGAACAGACATTTTTCCAAAAGACAACATATACACGGCCAAAAAACATACGAAAAAGTGCTCAACATCACTAATCATCAGAGAAATGCAAATTAAAACCACAGTGAGACACCATCTTACAGTCAGAATGGACATTTTTTAAAAAAATCAGCACAATTCACAATTGCAAAGATGTGGAAACAACCCAAGTGCCCATCAATACATGAGTGGATTAATAAAATGTGGTATATGTATACCATGGAGTACTACTCAGCTGTAAGAAACAATGATGATATAGCACATCTTGTGTTTTCCTGGATAGGGCTGGAACCCATTCTACTAAGTGAAGTATCCCAAGAATGGAAAAATAAGCACCACATGTACTCACCATCAAATTGGTTTCACTGATCAACACCTAAGTGAACATACAGGAATAACATTTATCGGGTGTCGGGCAGATGGAAGGGGGGAGGAGGGGATGGGTATATACACGCCTAATGGGTACAGTGTGCACCATCTGGGGGATGGACATGCTTGAAGCTCTGACTCAGGGCAGGGGCAAGGGCAATATACATAACTTAAACATTTGTACCCCCATAATATGCTGAAATAAAAAAAAATCAAAAAACATTAGATGATGGTGAGGATATGGAGAAAAGGGAACACTTATACGTTGTTTCTGGGAATGTACATTAGTACAACCTCTGTGGAAAGTAGTATGGAGATTTCTCAAAGAACTAAAATTAGATCTACCATGCAACCCAGCAATTCCAATGCTGGATATCAACCCAAAGGAAAATAAATCATGGTATTAAAAAGTTATCTGCACTTGTATGTTTGTCTCAGCACTATTCACAATAGCAAAGATATAGAATCAACCTAAGTGTCAATCAGTCGATGACTGGATAAAGAAAATGTAGTGTGTATGTGTGTCTGGCCCTTTAAGAAAAAGCTCACTGAATCTAGAACTTCATCTAAATGGAATCATACAGTGTGCACTCTATATATCCAGCTTCTTTCTCTGAATATATCTTTGGGATTTATTCATTTGGTTAAAAAATAGATTTAAAAGTTTTTTCTTCTTCTTCTTCTTTTTTTATTTTTTAGAGACAGGGTCGTGCTCTGTTCCCCAGGCTGGAGTGCAGTGGCATGATCATAGCTCACTGTAGCTTTGAACTCCTGGGCTCAAGTGATCCTCCCACCTGAGCCTCCTGAGTAGCTAGGACCACAGGCATGTGCTGCTATGGCCAGCTATTAATTTTCTTTTTCTTTTTTTGTAGAGACGGGGTCTCACTATGTTGCTCAGGCAGGTCTCAAATGCCTGACCTCAAGCGATCCTCCTGCCTTGGCCTCTCAAAGTGCTGGGACTACAGGATTTTATTTATTAACTTAAATATTCATCAAGCGCCTACTGTATGCTGGGCAGTGTGCTAGCTGGTCAGGATGCAGTGGTCAGTAAAACAGGTCCAGTTCCTGCCTAAAGGAAGTGAGTGAGTCAGTATGTGCAGTCAAGATTGATTAGCCTGAGAAACGGATTATCTGGAGGGGCACATAGGATCAAGAAAGGTGGACTTTTTTATTGTGGTAAAATAAATGTAGCATAAAAATTTGCCATTTTAACCATTTTAGGTGTTCAGTTCAATGGCGTTAACTACATTCACATTGTTGTGCAACCATCAATGCCGTCCATTTTCTGAACATTTTCATCATCCCAAACAGATCTGCACCCATGAAAAAATAACTCCCCCTTTATTCACTAGTGAGAAGGCACCAACAGAGAAGGAAATATTAATGAGGCAAGAGGAGGTGGGTGCAGAGGTGGATGGACTTATGGGATTGACAGAGTAAAAATGAGAGAGGTTTCCTTTGGTGGCTTCCATGCATTGGGGTCATTGCAGAGTGAGGAAGAAACGGAGTTGTAGAGGTCTGAAGGAAGACAAGGGATGACATAAGTTGTCCAGTGGGACAGGGTGAGATCCCCAGGAAAGTTCTGATGGCCACTTTGAAAGTTTGAATTCATGATTTTAAATTTAAACAAGTCTGCTTAGTGGTGGGCATTTTTCTCCAGCAATATCCACCCCAGGTCCTCTCCAGCAGCCTGTTTTCTATCTATACCTGTCTTTTCCCACCTTCCTACTTCCCTTTATCTCTTTCAAGTCCTTACCTCCCACGTCCACTGTCATGGTCTTATCCCTTGCTTGTTTCAGACTTCCCGGAAGGATTTCTCAGGAACCACCAGATTTGAAAGAATATGCCAATGGGTCAGGGAGTGCTCCCTCTTGAAGTTCAGCATCACGGACAGCATCACACCAGCCCCCTAAATCCTACCTCATTCCCCAGCTTGTCCCTTTTCTTTGAATGCCCCTAGAATGTGAACTCTGCAAGGGCAAGGTCAATTGTGTCCTGTTCAATAGCTTATCCCCAATGCCAAGCATGGTGCCTGGGACAACAGGGTGCTGGATTAACATAGGTCACGGGGATAAGTCAAAAGCACACAGGTTACCAGGTAATCCTAGCAGGTCCCAAAGGCTCCCTGAAATCCAGTGCTTTCCCATTTCCATTCATGTCCTCATAAAGAAATTCAGTGAGAGACCATGTCTAGCTGAAATTGACAAAGATGGAGTCTTCAGAGTGTGAAGAACTAGACTCCAGACACCTGGGCTGAAACCACAGCCCCACCAATGGCAGCTCTGTGATTCAGGTGAGGTCACCTCTCTCTGAGTCTCAATTTCCCCATCTCTCATGAAGGGATCATAGTTCCTATTCCACAGGAATGTTTTAAAGAGTTGATTCAATGACTGCACAGAGTTTGGCACAGAGTGGGTGTTCATTGTTATTTTGCAGCCCAGCTTCATCACTCACAGCCCCAGTTTTTCCATTTTGCAAAGTGGAAATGGGAAGTGGATATCAGGGCAGTGTGGGTTGAGGGATGTGCTGTTGTGGCAGTCCCCATGTCAGAGCAGTTTGTTCATCAGACAGCCAGGAATCCCCCTCCAGCCCTCGCAACTTGGCCCCAGGTACTCCGAACCTTGAGCAGGGCTTCTGATTTTTCCATATCTTCCTCCATTTTCCTCTTCATCTTCTTCAGCTCCTCCTTCTCCCAGGTAAGCATGCTGTCAGCTCTGTCAGGGATCTAGGAAACAAGGGGGGAATCTCTCACACCCTCAGGACAGGGCTGGAGAGAGATTTCTCTTTTCAGGGTAGTAGAGGGTTTGCCAACCTCATAAACTCTGGGTCTGGAGGATGAAGTTGGGGGTACTCTAATCCTTTGGTGCTTTCACTCTCTGAGAAAGCTTGACCCTTTCAGGAGGCTCTCACTTGGGAAGGGTCTTACCCTCTGGAGTTTGGGGCTGGGGGTTTCTCCCTTTTACCAATAAGAACTTGGTGGACGGGGATGGAAGTGACTCAACTTGGGTGGGGGGAGTTGCTCTCACTCCCTGAGGCTGGGGGCTGGGCACTCCTTCCTCAGTGATGGTCTTATCTCCTCTGCCTAGCTAGAGATGGAGGGATCTCATCACAGGGACAATGAGGGTTTGCCTTTTAGGGTGTCTTACTCTTTGGATCTGGGGGCTAGGAAGTAGGAAACCCACCCACTGGGATCTCATCTCTCCCCAGGGAGGCTGGAATGTTCCCACCTTTTGGGGTTTACTTTAGGAGGGGATTTCATCAGGACTGGGAGTAGGGGGTCTCAAACTTTCTCCTTGGCCAGGGGCCCAACTCTCAGGTTCAAGGGCTGAGAATCTGAAGTCTCACTCTGTGGGCAGGACTTCTTTTTCTCAGATGAGGCCTGGGGAGGGTTCTCACTTCCTGAGGCTAGAGGGTTGGGTTTTAGTTCACATTTTGGAGGGTTTCACCTTGGTTGGGACTGAGGCATCAGGTATTCTCAACTGGGAGTTGGGAGTGTGTTTTCACTAGGATCGGAGCATTGAGGGTCTCACGCTCTGCACCCGGCAGTTGGGTGGATGCTCGGGCTGAGGGCTGTGGGTTTTGCTCTTTGGGAAGACTTTCATAGAGTCTGACTTAGGAGTCCCACTCTCTCTTCCTGGCTGGGAGCTTGGGATGGTTTCCCCCTCTGCGGCAAGGGAGTGGAAGATCTTATCCTCTTTGGTGGGTCTCACCCTCAGGGCCTTGGGGGTTTAGGCACCTAATCCTGGAATGCCCGTCTTTCGCGTGCCTTTATTCACCGGAGTGGGGGCCTGAGAGGTGTTCTCTCTTTATGGGGAAGGTTCCTCCCAGGCTGAACACCCGGGAGCGGAGACCTCAGTCTTTGCGACTAGGCTTGGGGGTGGGGGACCCCACCTTCTCAGATTTGGGCCTGTAGCCCCGCAGCTTCACGCTCTGCTGGTTAATCAGCAGGCTCTTGCGCACTTCGCTGAGCCTGCGGTCGGTGGCCTCGCGCTGGCGCTGCAGCTGCCGCACCTGCCCGTTGATCTGGTGCTGCGCGCGGCCGAGGCGGGCGGCGGTGAGGCGCGCCCCGCGCGCGTGCGCGAGCACCACCTCTGCCGTCTGCAGGGCGCGCGCGTCGCGGTGCAGAGGCAGCGGCAGTCGGGCGTGCCAGGCGGGCGGCTTCATCTTGCCCTTCCACAGCGTGACGCCCTCGCCCGGCGGCGGCTTCTCCACGTGGCCTCCACCTCGGAGCATCTCCACGCGGAAGCGCCAAGGCTGGATGTAGGCGGCGCGGCACAGGTGGTGCGCCACGTTCGGGTCCCGCACGCTGTCCTTGGGTTGCCACATGGCCACCGCCTCCTGCCCGCAGCGCTCAGTCACTTGGTGCGCCTTCCTTGTTTCGGCCCTTGTGGCCTCGCGCCATGCTGGGGCCCCAACGCGAGTGTCCTGGCTGTGCTCAGCCGGGGGTGCCAGCACAGGCATGGTCCCTGCTTGGTGTCCCGGACTGGCCCGGGATCCCCACGTTGAGGAACGGGGACCACTCCAACGACACACAACTCTTTCCTAGTCTGTAGAGCGAGTAAACTGAGAGTGCCTATCACCGTGGCAACGACCGAGGCAACAACGAAGACAGAATTCCAGAGGTGGGGGAGGGGAGAAGCTGGGGGAGGGGAAGGATAGAGTCTTTGCTTTGGAGCCTGGAATTCTGATTCCTTGAGCAAGTCCCCATCCAGCAACCCTCCAGCAATATGGTCCTTCTTACAGCTCTTAGGACATCCTAAGCATTTTCCCATTTCTAAATTTTAAACTTGCTGTTCCCTCTGCAGGGAATACTCCTTTCCATGTCCTTCCCATGGCTGGTTCCTTTTCAATCTTCATATTTTTCCTTGGCTGAGTTCTTGGTGTTCTTCAGGGAGGTCCCACCTCTTAGACAGGTTTTTTCTTGACTACTCAAAAGGAGCTCTTGCTACCGAGCAACGGGTTTGCTGCACAACCGCATAGAAGCCAATAGTAGGGCGCAGGCTTTTGAGGAGGAAAAGAGCTTTATTGCAAGTCGACTGGCAGAGAGACAGAAGGCACCCCCCCCCCCCCGATCTGGAGGGGTGAGTGGGTCAAACTGTTACGTTCCTAACTCGTCCGGGTGATGCCAATGCAGTGGGTGCGCCAGGCTGCTGCTGTTAACAATTAGGAGGTTAAGGCTTTGTCCTGTGGCACGTGCAGGGGCTACACGACTTGCAATTTTAGCTCTGTGTCATCTGTAACAACTTAAGCAATGGCTAATAGGTTAGAGTTGGTCCCGCAGTTACACTCTCTTAGTCTTACCTTTCCTTTACTGTATTCATAGCACTCAAAACTATCTGAAAGTATCTCGTCCATTTATTTGTTTACTTTTTAATTTTTGGGTCACCCCTTACCTGCCCTAGAAGACTCTAAGGGCCTTGGGAGTGGCAACCGTGCTGGTCTTGTATTCTCACTGCCTAGAACGGTTCATGCCACATGGTGGGCCCTGAATAAACGTGGGATGAAGAACTAGAAGGCACTGATCACATGCTGTGACCATTTTATTTGTTTCTTTTTTTTTTTTTTTTTGAGATGAAATTCTCATAAATGAAACGAATGATTCTAAGGTGCACAACTCAGAGGTGTTTGTACAACCACCACTTTTATCTGGTTCTAACATTGTCATCGCACCCAAATAAAACCTCATCCCCATTAGCAAGCAGTCACTCCCATTCCCCTGTTCCCTCAGCTCCTGGAAACCACTCATCTGCTTTTCTGTCTGTATGGGTTTGCAGGTTCTGCATATTTCATCCAAATAGTGTCATGCAATATGTGACCTCTCACATCTGGCTTCTTTCACTTGGCATCATGTTTTCAAGTTTCTTCTACATTGTAGCATGGATCAATGCTTCATTCCTTTTAATGGCCGAATAATATTCCATTGTGTTTATATTCCATAATTTTGTTTATTCATCCAGCCAACAATGGACATTTATTTTTCACTTGTGTCCTTTGTCTGCCTTCCACATCAGACTGTGAGCTTCCTGAGGGTGTTGACTTTGTCTCTCTTATATACCACTGCATCCCCCCATCTAGCACCCAGCACAGATAGCAGCTCAGAGCAAGCACTCAATAAATATTTATTAAATGAGTATATGGGAGGAAGGAAGAAATGTTTTATTGTTGAGTGAATGAGAGGTGCAAAAATGAAGAAAGAATGAATGATCCTGCCTTTGCCACGAAAGGATCATTCAGTCACGGGAAGAATAAGACGGACACCCAAAGGCTCCCAGGCCAGCCATGCTGGAGATTCACCCGTTATGTTCTTTAGGGTGACCAGGAAGAGAAGGGGGCAGGCTCGTTTCAAAGATTTGTGAGAATGTGCGTTTATCGCAGTCATTACCACTGGGACCAGTGTGGTATCTAGCTCAACAAATCTTCACGAAGAGTCAAGATAGTGTCATGGTCGATATTCTGGAACCAGAGGATCTGGATTTCAAGTTATAATTCTGGCACTTACTGTGTGACCTTGAGCAAGTCACTTAATTTCTCTGTGCCATATTTCATCGTCTGTCAACTAGGTTGATAAGATTGTGGCATGGATGAAATGAGTTAATATGAGTGAAATGCTTAGCACTGTAGCTGACATATAGCAAGTAGGATGCAAGTTTTTACTTTGCATTTTTATTAACTGAATGAACACACAAATGAGCTATTTCAAAACCAGGAAGTACGGAGAGGGTTTCACGAAGAACCAGGGAGACTGCTCACGTGGGACAACATTCTGCATTCAGTCATCTACTTTTTGCTTTGTTCACATCATTGGGATAGTTTACTGCCTGGTGTATGGTGTACCTCTACTGGGCAGAATTTGTGCCAAGCTACCTGGGAGATACGTGAGAAGCTTTCTTGATCCCTACCTGTGAGGATTTTGACTCCCACATGACTCTCTGGTGAAATTCACTGGGGCTATGAGTGGAGGTGCAGTCCATCCCATTCCAGTTTTTTTTGGTTCAGCACATTCACACCAACACATTGCTAGTGTATAATACTGTTGTCCAAGCATTGAAATTGGTGCAGACAATTGCTTAATCCTCCGGCCAACTTCTCTTCCTTTCCATCTCCCAAACCCAGTTTTGAGTCTCCATATCAAATTCTAAAAACCCACCTCTAGCCCACTGTGGATACTTCTCTGGTGTGACATGTATGCCTGCATTTGAGCAATAGGTGAAGCATCTTCTGCTCTGCTGTGAAAGCCTGCTGGCCAGCCTGGGGTGGCAGGGGTTTGGAAGGAACCAATGATCACAGGGCTGGGATTACCTCTCAGTCGCCAGGAGATTCAACTATGTGTGACTGAACAGAAACGATGACATGGGAAATATGCTACAGTGACATATACAGAAGCCTGAGAGGTAGGGAAATAGTTCATGACTCTTTAAGCCCAAATACTTCTCTTAAGCTGATGAGCCTGTTTTTATGCTATGAAAGCACAATGTAAAGTAAAATGTGCAAAAGGCAGAAAAACATAATGAAGAAAATAAGAATCATTTTTGATTTTACTAGCTAGAGGTATCTGTTCTGAACTTGCTCTTGTTTAACCATTTCCCTATATACTTCTCTCTCTCTCTCTCTCTCTCTCTCTTTCTCCCTCCGTGTATGCACTTATAGTTGTACACATCTTCCTCCTCCCAAATATTTCTAACTCAGGCCAATGGGGAATCATATTTCTTTTTGAAATTAGCTCTCTGATTTTTATAATAAAGGATGCTTTGCAGAAATTCCTTTTTGCAGCCATGTTTTCTGGGGCCACCTGTTCTATATACCGGGTAACGCAAAATAGGGAGAATACTGCCCTTGGGTGAAATAGAGTGAAATTGAAGGATGGATTAAGAAGGAGAAGCTTCTAAAACTTCTAGCTTTTCTTTCTTCTTTTTTTTTTTCTTTTGCTTTTTTGGGTGTTATATGGAGATGCCCTTCGCTCTGAAATCTTGGCAGGTAATTATCAGAGACCCCTTTTCAGGTTCCCCGATGTCTTCCCTTCTGGGGCACCAGGTTCTACTTTTAGTAGGTGCCCCCTTTCTCTTGGAGATAATCACATCAGTTGGTCTCTCATTCCAGGGGGATATGACCTAGAATCTGTTTTGTCTTTGAGAAATGAGGTCGTGTTTCTGGTGGAGGTGTCAGGAGACGGTGGGAAGCCCCAGGCTGGGAGAGGAGGTGCTTCCTGGTTCTTCCCGGTCACCTCCTGTGAAGGTGGTGACTGTGCTGGTCAGTGAGTAACAAGGACCAGTGTGTATGGCTGTACCACTCCCCTGCCCCCATCAGTCCCCTGAAATGGCCCAGACAACCATCATCAATGTCCTTTTTTTTTTTTTAGAGTAATAGATTTTTATTTTTTGAGCTGTTTTAGGCTTACAGAAAAATTGAACAGAAAGTACATAGATACACCCCCTCACACTTCCCTCTGACCCCCGTTTTCCCCATTATGAACAGTTTGCATTAGAGTGATACATTTGTTACTGCCAAAGGGCCGAGACTGATACATTATTATTGACTAAAGTCCGTAGTTGACATCATGGTTCACTCTTGGTGGTGTATATTCTATGGGTTTTGAAAACGTATTATGGCCGGGCGTGGTGGCTCACGCCTGTAATCCTAGCACTCTGGGAGGCCGAGGTGGGCGGATCATTTGAGCTCAGGAGTTCGAGACCAGCCTGAGCAAGAGTGAGACCCCATCTCTACTAAAAATAGAAAGAAATTATATGGACAACTAAAATATATATATACAAAAAAAATTAGCCGGGCATGGTGGCGCATGCCTGTAGTCCCAGCTACTCGGGAGGCTGAGACAGGAGGATCGCTTAAGCCCAGGAGTTTGAGGTTGCTGTGAGCTAGACTGACGCCACGGCACTCACTCTAGCCCGGGCAACAGAGTGAGACTCTGTCTCAAAAAAAAAAAAAAAAAAAAAAGAAAACGTATTATGACACCTATCCGCCACTACAGTATAATAGAGAATCGCGTCACAGAGCCAACTTTCATCCCTCCCTCTCCCAAACCCCTGAACTTTTTCCTGTCACTTTTGCTTTTTCCCAAATGCCATATAATTGGAATCATATAGTCTGTAGACTTTTCAGATGAGCTTCTTTCACTAAAACGTTACTATCCATAGTGTCTCCAGACCAGTGGCACCAGTCACGTTTGGGAGCTTGTCAGACATGCTGAACTTAGCATGTCCTTCTATAATTGGGAAAGTCCATAGTTTTGTTTTTTTTTCTCCATCCTGTTTAACTTGACCTCTAGGTAGCATTTGAAATTGTCAGCCCTCTGAAACTTGAATTCCCTCCCGTATACTCTGTGATACTTTTTCTTTTCACTTCTATCCTGTGTCTTTCACCAGTTGGCTGTCTGCCACCCACCCCTAAAATACAGTTGTTGATTTTTATTTGGTGGAGGGGTGAGTCAGGCAGTCTTGAAGATGGCCCTGAATGGTTCCAACCTCCTGGTCTTCACACCCTGCGTAATCCCCTCCCTTTGAGTGTGGGCTGGACCTAGTGTCTCTTTTCTAACCAAGAGAGAATATAGCAAAAGGGATGGGATGTCGCTTCTGAGGTTAGGTTTCCGAGAGATGCTTGTTTTGCTCTCTCTTGTTTTCCCTTTCACGTGTTCACTCTGAAGGAAGCCAGCTACCATGTTGTAAGCAGCACAATGAACAAGCCCATGTGGCAAAAAAACTGAGGGCATCCTCTGGCCAACGGCCAGCAAGTGCCAGAAACCCTCCAGTCTGATATCCCACGAGGAACTGAATCCTGCCGACAACCATACGAGTAGCTCGGAGGCAGATCCCTCCTCCAGCCTACCCTTCAGATGAAACAGCAGCCCCACCTGACACCTTGTCTGCAGCCTGGTAAGAGACCCTGACCGGGCCAGAGGACCCAGCTAAGACATGCCCAGATTCCTGACGCACAGGAACTCATATCATTATGTGCTATTTTAAGCTGCTAATGTTGGGGATAATTTGTTGCACAGCAACGTCTAACTTATACATCAGGTTTTTCTTTAGCAACTTAAGAGATGGCAAATCAGTGTGAGCTGGTCCCGTGGTTACAGAATCATACAATATTTGTCCTTTTATGTCTGTTTTTTCTTTCACTTAGTCTGATGTCTTCAAGGTTCATCCACGTTGTAGCATGTAGGCATGATTCTAACTTTGAACTAGGAAAGATAGCCCCACTTGGAAAGCAATCCACCAACTTTTTTTTTTTTTTTTTTTTTGAGACAGAGTCTTGCTTTGCCACCTGGGCTAGAGTGCAGTGGTGTCATCATAGCTCACCTGCAACCTCCAACTCCTGGGCTCAAGTGATTTTCCTGCCTCAGCCTCCTAAGTAGCTGGGACTACAGGTGTGCATCACCACACCTGGCTAATTTTTCTATTTTTTGTAGAGACAGGGTCTTGCCCTTGTTCAGGCTGGTCTCAAACTCCTGGTCTCAAGTGATCCTTCTGCCTTGGCCTCCCAAAGTGTTAGGATTACAGGTGTGAGCCATTGGGACCGGCCAATCCACCAACATTTTAGTGGTGATTTTGAATAGGATTTGGGTGATTTTTTTCTACAGTGTTTTCTTCTATACTTTCTACATTTTTCAAATTTTCTACAACGAATATGTATTACCTTGATAGTAAAATAATTTTAAAAAATCTCTTCCCTCTTTTCCTTCTCTGTCTCTTCCCCATTAATGACATTGCTATTCTGTGTTCCTTTCTGGGGTACCCCAGCTCCTGGATCTACCACTGAGGACACTTCTATTACTGTACTCTACTTTTTTAAAAAAAATGTCAAGTTTTATTTTTGTTTATACATAAGCAACCTAATACAATTATTTATATCAACATTGGGGATCTGGAATTAAAATTTTTTTTAATTAGATAAATTTTAAAAATTGACAGAGAAGGCTGGGCACGGTGGCTCATGCCTGTAATCCTAGCACTCTGGGAGGCCGAGGTGGGCAGATTGAGCTCAGGAGTTCGAGACCAGCCTGAGAAAGAGCAAGACCCCATCTCTGCTAAAAATAGAAAGATATTATATGGACAGCTAAAAATATATATAGAAAAATTAGCCGGGCATGGTGATGCATGCCTGTAGTCCCAGCTACGCAGGAGGCTGAGGCAGAAGGATCGCTTAAGCCCAGGAGTCTGAGGTTGCTGTGAGCTAGGCTGACGCCACGGCACTCTACCCCGGGCAACAGAGTGAGACTCTGTTTCCAAAAAAAAAAAAAAATTGACAGAGAAAATTGTATGTATTTACTGTGCACAGCATAACGTTTTGAAGTATAAATGCATTGTGCAGTAACTAAATCTAGCAAATTAACATATGCATTGCCTCACATAGTTATCATTTTTGGGGTGAGAACCCTTTGCATCTACTCTCTTAGCATTTTCAAAGATACAATATATTATTAGCTATAGTCACCATGTTGGATAATAGATCTCTTGAATTTATTCCTCCTAACTGAAATTAATTTGGTATCCTTTGAGCAACTTCTCCCCAACCTCTGACCCCAGCCACTCTGGCCTCTGGTAATCACCATTCTACTCCCTCTAAAAGTTGAGGTCAACTTTTTAAGATTCCCCATATGAGTGAGATCATGCAGTATTTGTCTTTCTGCATCTGGCTTATTTCACATAACATCGTGGTCCTCGGGGTTCATCTGCGTTGTTGCAAATGGTGAGACTTCCTTCTTGTCTTATGGCTGAATGGTATTCCATGGTGACTCGACTCTACTTCTAATTGCCTGTTTATTTTTCTGCTTCCTCTTCTAAATACCTGTCTAGAGGGTAGTCTCAACAGGAACTAGGGACATACTCCAGCTGGGTAATGTGAGAGGAGTTTGGGCAAGGTGTGGTAGGGGATAAGGAAGCCATGCATGATTGCAGGACGGGTGTGGGGGCAACCTGGAGCTGGCAGCACCTAGGAGTTGTTAACACCCCTGGGCAGAAGCAGAGAGGGAAGGGAGCTGTCCCTCTTGAAACCTGGAAAGGGCTGCCTGCCAGGACCTGTGGGCTGCAGTCTAGGGCCAATCTGCAGGGAGCATGCAGGGAGGGACCCAAAGGAATAAATACTCGGTCTCACTCTCCTCCACCCCTCTGGCTGTCTGCAAGGGCTTTTCATTGCTTGCACACAGCCAGGAGCCAGAGAGCAAGGGAGCCTGCTGGTGTGATCCACAAGGGTCAGTGTGCCTGGACACAGAACAGGGGGAGGACACATGGAGAGTGTCCCTGAAGGCCATAGGGAAGGTCTCCAGCACCATTTAGCACCAAGACAGAGCCCTGAGGGCAGGATTAGGCTTCCCTTCTCAGTGCAATGCCACGCACAAAGCAGATGTTAATAAAATGTTGGGTAAAGAATCATACGTTGGAAGGAGACTGATTTTTTTTAAATTGTAAAATACAGATAACATAAAATAGGCCATTTGAAAGTCTACAATTCAGCAGCATTTCGTACATTCACAATGTTGTGCAATTGTCACCACTATCTAGTTCAAGAACATTGTCATCGCCCGGAAAGGAAACCCCATATCCATTAGCTGTCACTCCCCATCCCCTTGTCCCTCCAGCCCCTGGCAAACACTAATCTGATCTCTGTCTTTATGGATTTACCTGTTGTGGATATTTTACTTAAATATAAATGCAGACTGGATTTGAGAGGGAGGGTACTTAACCCCTCCATCTCTGACTTTCCCTTCTTTTCTCCCCTGAAATTCCTCATGTGCTTTGGGGCACTTCACTCACGTATCAGGCCACTCTGGTAATGAAGGAAGGGGTGGATCAGGAGAGGGAGACCTGGCCCTCCTCCCCTCTCCTCTGCTCCCTCCGGGGCTCTGGGAATGCAAGGGAAGCTGCTAGCCGATAATGAGACCCCTCTCTCCCTTAATGACTCTGGGGGCTGTGGGGATGCCGCAGGCCAGCTCTGCCCTAATTAATTAATAGGGAGAGTCTCCCACAGAGGAATTAGCCTCAATTCCTCTGTCTTAGGCTCCACCTTGCAGCCGGGGCAGTCATCTGGGACAGCCTGGGGTTGCTCCGTGTGAGCTGGCCTTGCTCTCCTAACACTGCTGCCAGAGGTGGAGCCACGGGTCAGAGTGGACCTGGGGAGGCCAGAGGTTTGAGCCAGACACACATGGGCTCCAGTCCTGGCCCCACTATTTGTTAACCCTGTGGGCTGCTACTTAACCTCTCTGAGCTTCTTATACACCTGTACAAAAGAGCCAGTAACTTTTACTATGGAGAAACCAGAGACTCACATGGCCAAGGTGAGGGTGGGGAACGTGCCCAGCACGCAACATATACAGGAGCCCAAAAAACCCTCTGTAATTGAACTAAATGATATTCCAATGGCAATAATTTAAAAAATCCCACAAAATTAATGCAAAAAGTCCACAGCGAACAACACATCAATATGTTCAACACAGAATCAGTCCGAGTGTTGAACTGAGCCCTACAGAAGTCTGAGCAGGAGAAAAAAAAAATTAGAAATTTTGATCCTGTCTTGAACATGTTGATATTTGTTCACTGTGGATTTCTTGACATTCATTTTGATTTAAAAAAATATTGCATTGAAATATTATGTCTCTTAAATACTGAGTTTTTTGGTACTCCCTTTTGTTTTTATTGAGGTGAAATTCACATCACATAAAATAAACCCTTTTAAAGAGTATAATTCACACTGTTGTGCAATCACCATCTCTATCTAGTTCCAGAACTAGTTTTTCCTCACCCTAAAGGAGGTCCCCATTAGCTGTCCCCACTCGCCACTCCCCCTCCCCCAGCCCCTGGCAACCACCTATCTGCTTCCTGTCTCTATGGATTTACCTATTTTGGATATTTCGTATAAATGAAATCATATACTCTGTGGCCTTTTATGTCTGGCTTGTTTCACTGAGCATAATGGTTTTTTATTTTAGGTGTGTTTTAAAAATTACTCTTATTTTTAAATTTTATTTAAATTGTATGTATTTATCATGTATAATACGATGTTTTGAAGTATACATACAGCATGGAATGGCTAAATCCAGCTAATTAATATCTGCATTGCCTCACGAACTTACTTTTGTGGTGAGAATACTTAAAATCTACTCTCTTAGTGTTTGTCAAGAATATAGTGTTATTATAAACTATAGTCACCATGTTGTACAATAGATCTCTTGAACTTGTTCTTCCTATCTAACTGAAATTTCGTATTCTTTGACCAACATCTCCCAATACCCTTAATTGCCCGCCTTAGCCCCTGGTAACCACAGTTCTGTTCTCAACTTCTATGAGCCCAACGTTTTTAGATTCTACACATCAGTGAGATCATGTGGCATTTGCCTTTCTGTGCCTGGCTTATTTCACTTCGAATAATGCCCTCTGAGTTCATCCATATGTCGTCACAAATGACAGCATTCTCTTCTTTTTTAATGGATGCATAATATTCCATTGTGTATATACGCCATATTTTCTTTATCCATTCCTCTACTGATGGACACTTAGGTTGCTTCCGTATCTTTTCGTTCTTCTTCTTCTTCTTTTTTTTTTTTTTGAGACAGAGTCTCGCTCTGTTGCCCAGGCTAGAGTGCCGTGGTGTCAGCCTAGCTCACAGCAACCTCAAACTCCTGGGCTCAAGTGGTCCTCCTGCCTCAGCCTCCTGAGCAGCTGGGACCACAGGCGTGTGCCACCATACATGGCCAATTTTTCTTTCTTTCTTTTTTTTTTTTTGATGTAGAGAGGGGTCTCATTCTTGCTCAGGCTGCTCTCAAACTCCTGACTTCAAGCCATCCTCCCGCCTCGGCCTCCCAGAGTGCGGGGATTACAGGCGTGAGCTATGGAGCCCGGCCATTGCTTCCATATCTTGGCTGTTGTGGACACTGGTACAGTGAACATGGGAGTGCACATATCCCTTTGAGATGCTGATTTCACTTCTTTTGGATATATACCCAGTAGTGGGATAACTCGATCATATGGTAGTTCTATTTCTAATTTTTTGAGGAACCTCCATAATGTTTTCCCTTAATAGATTTACCGATTTACCTTCCCACCAGCAGTGCTCAACAAGTCCCTTTTCTCTGCATCCTCGCCGACACTTATCTTTTGTCTTTTTGATAATAGCTATGCAAAAAGGGTGAGGTGATATCTCACTGTGATTTTAATTTGTCTTTCCCTGATGATTCATGATCCTGAGCATATTTTTCATGAACCTGCAGCCATCTGTATGTCTTCGTTTGAGAAATGTCTATTCAGGTCCTTTGCCCATTTTAAAATTGTTTTCTGAGAATAACATCGTTGAGGTTTATCTACGTTGTGGCATGAATCAGTGCTGCCCCCATACATTCTGCACGCACAGCTAGTCCCTCACGCTCCTCCAAGCCCTGAAGAATCACAGCAACTGACTTTTATTGAGCCTCTCCTATGTGCTTCGTTTAACCCTCACTACGTCCACATGGGGTAGTTCCTGTCATTCCAGTTTTGTGGATGAAACAAGCTTGGAAAAGTTAAACAACTTGCCCTAAGCTGCAGAGGGGGGAGTGGAGTTCAAACTCAGGTATTCCAAACCAAGGGTCTATGCCCTTAAAATGTGTCTCTAGACTACCCTGGAAGCCTCTGGCATGGAAGGGATGTTTAGTACCTGCAAGGGATTGGGGTCATGGGAATAGTTTAGGTCACCCATATTCAAAAAAGGCAGGCTCTTTTGCATGTGACATCCATTTGTTGAAGACACTCTCCATTCTCCATTGTGTTTTTGGCACCCTTATCAAAGATCAGTTGACTGTATGTGTTTGGGTTTATTTCTGGGCTCTCCATTTTATTTCATTAGTCTATGTGTCTGTTTTTATGCCAGTGCCATGCTGTTTTTTGTTTTCGTTTTTGTTTTGGGACAGAGTCTCGCTCTGTTGCCAAGGCTAGAGTGCAGTAACATCATCATAGCTCACTGCAACCTCAAACTCCTGGGCTCAAGTGATCCTCCTGCCTCAGCCTCCCCAGTAGCTGAGACTACAGGTGAACACCACCACCCAGCTAATTTTTCTATTTTTTTGTAGAGACAGGGTCTTGCTCTTGCTCAGGCTGGTCTCAAACTCCTATCCTTAAGTGACCCTCCCACCTTGGCCTCCCAAAGTGCTAGGATTACAGGAGTGAGCCACTGTACCCGGTCCTGCCATACTATTTTAATTATTATACTCTTGTAATATATTTTGAAATCAGGAAGTTGGATGCCTCCAGTTTTGTTCTTCTTTCTCAAAATTGCTTTAACTATTTGGGGTCTTTTATAGTTACAAATAAATTTTAGAATTTTTTTCCCCATTTTTGTAAAAAAAATGCCATTGTGATTTTGATAGGGATTATATTGAATCTGTAGATCACTTTGGGTAGTATGGACATTTTAACAATATTAACTCTTCAAATCTGTGAACACAGGATGTCTTTCCATTTATTTGTGCTTTCTTTAATTTCTTTCATTGATGATTTGTAGTTTTCAGTGTACAAATCTTTCACGTTCTTGGTTAAGTTTATTCCCAAGCATTTTATTCTTTTTAATGCTATTGTAAATGGGATTGTTTCTTAATTTCCTTTTTGGATAGTTCATTGTTAGTGTATAGAAATGCAACTGATTTTTGTGTGTTGATTTTTGTATCCTGTAACTTTATTCCTTTATTAGTTCTAACATTTTTTTTTTTTTTTGGTGGCGTCTTTAGGATTTTTTTTTACATATAATGAAATGTTATTTAGTCTTAAAAAAGAAGGAAACACTATCGTATGCTACTGCATGGCTGCACCCAGAGGACATCATGCTAAGTGAAAGAAGTTAATCACAGAAGGACAGATACTACATGGTTCCACTGATGTGAGGTATATAAAACTGTCAAACTCATAGATACAGACTAGAATGGTGGTTGCCAGGGGCTGGGCTGGGGAGGCAGGATGGGAAGTTTTATTTAAGTCACAGAGTTTCAGTTATGCAAGATGAATAAGTTCTAGAGATCTGCCATATAACATTGTGCTTATAGTTAATACTGTATTGTACACTTAAACATTTGTCGAGAAGAAGGTGGATCTCATATTAAGTGTTCTTACTACAACTGAAAAACAAAAACAAAATAAAAACAGCAGGCTCTGCCTGGAGCCAGACTAGGTTCCCCAAGTTGTTTCCCGAAGGCTTTCTAGTTGGGCTTTCTGATTATTTTTTTTCCATAAGACTTATTACATCTGACAGTGGTTTGCAAAATGCAATCTGCAAATCCCTGGGATGAGGTATCCCTGAGACCCTTTATGGAGTCTACAAGGCCAAAACTATTTTAATAATACTATGGTATTATTGGCCTTTTTGCACTGTGTTAATCTGTTCACTGATGATGCAAAAGCAGTGGGGAGTGGGTGCAAAACAATGTCTGGCACGTAAGTATGAATCAGGCTGTACCAGGTCATTATGTTCCTCATTGCCACTCACTCTCAGTTTTAAAAAAAACCAGTTTTACTTTAGCATGTACTTGATAAAGCAATTAAAATTATTCATCTTCTTAAATCTCAATTCTTGAGTACATGCCCTTTTAGTATTCTGTGTGCATAAAGTATGCATAAAGCATTTTGCTACACACTAAAGTACTCTGGTAGCTGTCTCCAGGAAAAAAAAACAACCCTCTAGTGTGATCGTTTGAATTGCAGACCTAACTAGCCACTTTTTTCATGGAATATTATTTTTAGACAGACAAACAGTGGTTATTCTGACATGGATATCTGGCGGATAGTTTTGCAAAACTGAAAGAAATGTATCTGTCACTTTAAGGAAAATAAGGGACAGTCTTTATTGTCAAGGATAAAATTTGAGCTTCTAAGTAAAAATTCGAATTTTGGAAAACTTGTATTCATTATTGTAGTTTAGACAGCTTCCCAACACTTAAAGACTTTTGGGAAGATTGGTGGTGATATTAACAAATGTGGCTTTTTGCTATTGAATAATGAAATGTGTTAACATTTGGAAGATCTGTGTAATTCAATGAACTAATATTTTTCAAATGACAAATGCATGATGTTTCAATATCATGCATGGGTAGAAAATTAGCTTAATGGATTTCAGTGTTAATAGAGTTCAAAAAGTTCACCGACAGAGCTTCAGATTCCACATCGTAACTGTCCTTTAAGAAACCAAAACGTGTAGCATTTTAGTGTAGTCTACAAGAATAGCCAGTTACCTAAAAAGCTGATTAAAGTACTCTTCCCTTTCCAGCTACCTATCTGTGAAAGGCTGAATTTTCTTCATGTATTTCAACCAAAACAACACACCATGACAGATTCAATGAGGAAGCAGCTACAGTCAATTCTCATTATTGTCGGTAGTTACGTTCTATAAAGTTGCTGCAAACACTGAATTAGTGAGTACTGGACCTTTGCTTTTAGGGGGAAGTAGAGTTAGGTTTCTGTGAGCCCCTGGTCATAATATTTTTGTACACTGATGACTACGTCACCTTGTTTTATGTGTGTTTTTCTGTTTAAAGGTGTCTTATTTGATACGTATTGTTCATTCATTAACATTGAGTTCATGGCCAGCAGTACTTTGTAACTTATGCCCGGATGAAGCTTATCTAACACACATATTGTCTCTTCAAGGGACAGCACAGCTTTCTAGTGCTTAGACACACTAGACAGCACTTCAGCACTGTGTCTGGGGGGGGCATTTTAAACAGCAAAATCAACAGAATGCACAATAGTTAGAAAAGCTTGGCACTAAATAGACCACGAAAAGGTTCACAGTACGAGCTGGAAAAAAAAGGAAGGCAGAGGGGGCCGCCTTGTCCGAAGCACGTGTGGGGCAGTTCAAATTTTTCATCGCTCTGCACATGCTCCAGGATGACTGAAAGCTCCGTGAGTATTGATTTTGGGGTTACACATACATTTTAGCAAGTGGGTGAATTATAGAATCCGTGAATAATGAAGATCAACTGTGTGAAAGTTCCACTTTCTTTTTTTTTTTTTTAAATTAAACTGGACATTAAAACAATTTGAAAAAGTATAAAGCAATGTTCCTCTTCTCACTGTTTTTTCCCCATTTTGGAAAATATAGTTATTTTTCATAAAAGTAGGTTATTTAATGTTAACAGGTAGTAGGGTCCTTGTTATGGTAAAATGAATCAATATTTAAAACCTTTTTCAGTTTCAATTTCTTTTTTTTCTTTTTTCTTTTTCTTTTTTTTTTTTTTTTCAGACAGAGTCTCGCTCTGTTGCCCGGGCTAGAGTGCCATGGCATCAGCCTAACTCACGGCAACCTCAAACTCCTGGGCTCAAGCGATTCTCCTGCCTCAGCCTCCTGAGGAGCTGGGACTACAGGTGTGCACCATCATGCCCAGCTAACTTCTTTTTCCTATTTTTAGTTGCCTGGCTAAGTTTTTTTCTACTTTTAGTAGAGACGGGGGTCTTGCTCTTGCTCAGGCTGGTCTTGAACTCCTGAGCTCAAGCGATCCTCCCGCCTCGGCCTCCCAGAGTGCTAGGATTACAGGCGTGAGCCACCGCACCTGGACCAGTTTCAATTTCTGATACAGTAAAGATTCATAGGTATAACCTACATAATCAAAAGCTCTTTGGGGTCCTCCATAATCTTTTTCATTAAGGCACACTTTTAGATTTACAGAAAAAATTGAAAACATAGTAGTATAGCAAGATCCTATATACCCCCTTGACTTAGTTTTTCCTATTAATACTGCCTTTCATTAGTATGGTACCTTTGTATAATTACCATATTGTAATAGTGATACATTATTATACTGACACATTAAATATTATTGATATAGATATGTTATTATTAACTAAAGTCCTTACTGTATTTAGATTCTTCTATTCCAGGATCCCACATTACATTCTGTCATCTTGTCTCCTTAGGCTCTTCCTGACTGTGACCGTTTCTGAGATTATCCCTGTTTTGATGGTTTGACGGTTTTGAGGAGGACTGTGTGGGTCGATTGCAGGGTGCAGCTCTACTGGAATTTGTCTGCTGTTTTTCTCATGGGTAGACTTGAGTTATGTTTTTGGGGGATCCTCCCTGATTTTTTTAAGAGTGTAAAGGGGGCCGGGTGCAGTGGCTCACGCCTATAATCCCAGCACTTTGGGAGGCCGAGGTAGGAGGATCACATGAGCCCAGGATTGGAGGCTGCAGTGAGCTATGATGAGGCCACTGTACTCCAGTCAGGGTGACAGAGCCAGACTCTGTCTCAATAAACAAAAACAAACAAACAAACCAAAAAGAGTTCCAAGGCCCAATAGTTTGAGGACCGTTGCTATTTTATTTCCTTATTATTTTGTGTAATAGAGGAAGCAGGCTGTCGTCTTCCCTGCTGAATCTGCAGCTGCCCGCCCAGCCTGCTGCACAGTGGATGCACAGTAAATATTTGTGTAGTGGACAAGCGTGAGTGCTAGGAGCTCAGGGGCAGCTGCAGACTTAGAGAAGGATGCAGAAGCATCCCAACACAGCCAGTGACTGAAGCAGAGGGAGCGAGGAGGCTGCAAGTGGGGTTTGCCAGAGAGGCCCAGGGGACCCTGACTTCTAGGGCAGGGGTTCAACCTTAGCCATACATTGGAATTATTAATACTTGCGGAGCATTAAAATATACTGATGCCTGGGTCCCATTCCTAGGGATGCTGATGCGTTTGGTCTAGGGTGTGGCTTAGGCATCAGGATTTTAAAAAGCCCTCCTGGCGAGTCTAAGATACAGCTAAGTTTGAGAATCACCTGTCTAGGAGCTCTTGTCAAGAAGCAGAGCCAGGACTGTGTGGATAAAAGAGTTGGAGTTGGGGCAGCTGCCTACTGAACCTCTCTGATTGCCTGTCCGCTTATCTGCAAGTAGAGGAAGTGATAACTTCTTCATACAGGTGTGTGGATTAAAGATAAATAAAAGAGCCTGCCTAGTTGAGGAGGTTGCCATCAGTAATCGCTCAACCACAACAGCAATAACTGCGAATGTGCACTGAGTTTTTATTCACATAACCGGCTCTGTGCTCAACTCTAAACGGCGTTAGTTCTCAGGAGAGGCGGGAGGTGTTGGGAGCAACCAAGTCAGTGCCACTGGAGAAGAAGACGGCAAAGAATGATATTAATTACAATGCGAGCAGCAATTACTAATCTCCCATTTGCCCAGCGCTCCTGGCTGTGCGGAGTATTTCCAAGCTCGCGCGCTTTAATCTTTTCAGCTTTAATTTTCCGTAGGGTCGGCCAAGTCATCTCCCTTGTTTAGAGGAGGAGGCCAGGCTCAGAGAGGGAGAGGGGCTGGCTCAAGAACACACAGCAGCCAGGGCCGGAAGGTGCACTCCAAGGGAGATGCGGGGCAGCGGAGCCCACGCAGTGGCAGTTGTCACCGGGATGCTCGCGCCCACGCCATCCCCAGACCTCCACCGAGGATGCGAGGCGCGGGTCCAGCGGTGCCACGGCCCGGTCCCCGCGCTCCCCGGGGGATGCTCCGGCCTCCCAGGGCTCGGGAGGAGGCGCTGGGCGGGGGCTCGGAGGCGCGGCTCAGAGCAGGGGGCGGGGGCTGGGTGCGGGAGTGGCGCGAGTGGCAGGAGAGGCCACTCACCCCCGCCCACCGTTCTTCCCCCTCCCTCCCCAAGCACACGGTCCCCCTTCTCCGGCGCTGCAGAGGCGCCAGGGCTGGGCGCGAGGGAGGCTGGGGGCATCCCGGAGGGGATCCCGCTCCCTCCCCCCGGTCGCCCAACGCCCCCGTACCCACGTGAGCGCAGGGCCGGCCAGGATCCCGCCGGCCACACAGCGCGTGCCGGCTCCGCGCCCGTCCGGTCCCCGCGCCAGCGCTGCACGGTCCCTGGCGGGTCCCCGCGGCCCCGGCCGGGCGCTTCCCCGGGCTCCGGCTCCCGCATCCGGGCGCAGCGCGCAGGCCGAGGCGTGGGCAGGCCGCCCCCGCCGCTCCGGACGCTGGTGAGTGGGGACACCGCCGCCCGGCGAGGGGACTCGCGCACGCTGGGACCTGGGATTCGGGCAGGCGGGGGCGAGGCGCGCTCGGCTTGCGCCGGGGTCAGGCGGGTGGGCCGCCCTTTGTCCCTGCTCCTTAGAGTCGCTGCCGCCGCTTTTCTCCAGGTCGCCTGGTGAGTTTCCTGTCGCCTTCGTTAGGCCTGGGTCCCCTGCCCAGCTCCCCGCCTGCCCATCCAGTGGCCTCGACTCACCGGCGTGTTTCCATCACTGTGCCTCGTCCACGTACGGAGCTCAGCTCCCTCCGCTGTGCCGGGGTTTATTCCTCCTGTGCATACATACCTCGTGTGGCCAAGACTGCAGGGGGTCTGAGGATGGAGTGAGTGTGTGTGTGTGTGTGTGTGTGTTGGGGTGTGTGTGTTTTGGGGTGTGTGTGTTTGAGACTGAGTTCATGAGTGGGGTTGCGTTTCTGAAGAGATGTGTGGAGCTGAGTGTTTCCACGTAGGGATGAATTTCAGTGTCTGAAGTTTTGTATTTTGTGTCCTAAGTTGTGTGTGTGTGTGTGTGTGTGTGTATGTGTGTTCGTGCCTATGTGTGCATAGGAATTGTATGACTGTTACTGCCTGTGTAGAGTTTCATTTATGAGGGGTAGTTATGCACGGGCATGAATGTGTGTGTGTGCGTGTGTAGGAATTACATGACTGTATACATGAAGTTGCATTTCTGAAGGGGTGCATGTGGTTTTATGTCTGAAGAGTTTGTGTGACTGTGTGTCCGTGCAGGGTTGTGGATGCGTCGATTGTGCACAAGAGGTGTGAGAGGTTGTGTGTTCCCGAGTGTGTGTGTGATGTACACGATTCCCATCCTGTCTTTCCCTCCCCTCACTCACTCCTCTGGCCAGCATAGCATTGAGAGAAAATGTGTAGAGAACTTTCTCATTTTGCTCAGGGTATCTTCCTTTCTTCCCAATTGCTCCGAGGGGCAGCTGGCAAATCTCGTGACATCTAGGAGTGTGGTGGTTGGGGAAACCAGGTGGGAGACCCATCCTTGAATCCCTCACCCTGCAAGGCCTGGGGATGCTACAAGGGCCATTTCTAGGGCAGGAGGACTGAGACGCAGGGCCTAGAACCAGGAGGGACTAGAACAGAAAGAGCCCAGGGTGAGGGGAGAATCTCCCCAAATCCAAGAGAGACCCACAAAGGCCCAAGGGGAGGTCCCATTTCAAGTCATGCATTTTTAAAAATCTAATATTATTTTTAATGGATGTATCACAATGGTATATATGAAGGAGAAATGCAGACAGTACTCAGAAAAGTCATTAGGAAGACGTTCTCCCATGGTAGCATTTTTCTCTGTTCTTGATTTCTTGTGTGTTGGGTTTCTGCTTCTTATCAACCACAGTCAACATCTATTTCCTGATCACCAGGTGCTGTTCTAAGTGTCACAGGCTCTTCTCTAGGCTGGGGGTTGGGAAATTTTTTCAGTAAAGGGCCAGAGGGTAAGTATTTTCAGCTTTGTGGCCCATAAATCTCTGTTCCAACAACTCAACTCAGCCATTGTAGCTCGACAGCAGCTGTAGACAATACATAATGAATGAACATGGCTGTGTGCCAATAAAACTTTATTTACAAAAACTGGCAATGAGGCCAGATTTGGCCTGAAGACCATGGTTTGTCAATACTGTACTATGTCTTGTAGGGAAAACTCCAGGCTCTAGAGTTTTCCTAACTAGTTTAGATCTCAGCTCAGTGATCACTCTTGGTTTCCACAGGCAAATTCCTCCTGCTGTTTGGTGACTGGGAATGTAATATTCCAGAGGAGAGGGAGGGATTGTGTCTCCTGTGTAGTCTCCTGTCTGGGAGTTTTTTCACAGCAAGGTGAGAACAGCATCATGATTTCAGGAGACTGGTCTGTTTGGAACAGGATCCCAGCTGGGGCTTTGCTTTGGGAACCAGAGCTTAGACCTGGAGGCCGCATAGCCTGAGAAGCCAAGACAATGTCCCATCCCTCAGATGTGGGAGGAACAGAGGAGGGCAAGGAAGATGGTGATCCCAGAAATGTAGCTGCTCAGCCAGTGGAAGCAAAAAAAAAAAAAAAAAATCCAGGCACCTACATATTGGTGCAACTGAGACCTCCAAGAGACTTCTGGCCCTGATCTGGATAAATTCAGGTGCTGGGGGTGATCCTGGGGGTGGGGGGCAGAGTGAGGAGAGCGATTGGGAGCTGAGATCCCTCAGAAAGCAGCCGTGGGAAGTGAACAACTTCTCTTTATGTGAGTGTGAAAATCTCAGGCAAACCAAATAGGTACAGAGTCCAGGTACAGGATATAATACTTAATGTCTTCTTTTGGTTCATAGAGAGTTTTTTCTAAGAGTCAGATGAATTCAGTGTATTGGTAGGGAAATAGCACATTCAAAAAGAGGAATTGAAAAGAGTTTAAGATAAGGACTGTTTACAAAGATATGAGCAGGGAGGGAACAGGGGCGGGACCCAGGGAGAGTTGTAGGGGAGAGAGCCTGAGAGTGGATTTAGAAAGATGACCAGATTCCGAATATGCCTGGATTAGGGTCCTGCTACCTTTTGGCTACAAGATCCGTGTAGGTCAGTCTGGCTTACCCCTCAGGAAAGGAGGCCCAGTGCCCAGAGCCCACAATACTTATAGGGACCCATAGAAATGTTTTCATTTCTTTTTTTCCCCTTTATTTTGAGTTGACACATAATTATACATATTTATGGGATACAGAGTGATATTTCAATACATGTATCCAAGGCATGATGATCAAATCAGGGCAATTAGCATATCTACCCCTCAAACATTTATTATTTCTTTGTGTTACTACATTCAAAATCCCCCAATCTGGCTATATACAGTAAATTATCATTAACCACATTCACTCTACAGTGCTGCAGAACACCAAAACTTACTTCTCCTATCTGGCTAAAAATGTTTATTTTTAATTAATTATTATTTTTTTTTTGAGACGAGGTCTCACTCTTGTCACCCAGGCTGCAGTGCCGTGGTGTGATGACAGCTCACTGTAATCTCGAACTCCGGGCTCAAGGGCACCTCGCCTCGGTCTCCCAAAGTGCTGGGATATGTCAGGCCTCCAGCTGTAACTTTGTATCCATTAACCAACCTCTCCCCATCCTTTCCCCAGCCCACCTGCCATCCTCTAATACTGCTCTCTACTGCCATGATGCTTCCACTTCTTTTAAAATCAGAAAGCAGAAATAAACTTTCAGGTCAAAGAAAATGTTTTAATGTGTAACATGAATATATCCATTTTAAAAGTTGAGGTGAAATTCACATAATGCAAAATCACAAAATCCACCATTTGAAAGCGCACAGTTGAGGGGCATTGAGCACTTTCACAATGGTGTGCAGCCATCACCGCTACCTAGTTCTAAAATAATATATTTACCTTTATACCAATGCAGTTGCAAAGTATAATTTTACTATCTACATAATTTTTTTTTCTTTCTTTCTATTTTTTTTTTTTTTTTAATAGAGACGGGGTCTCGCTCTTGCTCAGGCTGGTCTCAAACTCCTGACCTTGAGCGATCACCCGCCTCGGCCTCCCAGAGTGCTAGGATTACAGGCGTGAGCCACCTCGCCTGGCCTCATAATTTTTTTTAATGGAGGAAAAGATCCACGAAGGAAAAAGTTCCTCAGGTCCGTGAAGTCATAGATTCTAAGCTGCCCTGGACATGTAAGGTGTTACTTGGTAAACGGATGGGCAGGTTTTTATCTCTATATGTGTTTTATTTAAACGTTGATGAAAAATATAACTATAACAACATTTCAAGCAGTGGTCTAAAGTTTTCATCGTAGATATATGTTTTTAGAAATGTAAGTGAGGATGCACGGATACGGCCAAATGTAAAGAAAAGACACGAAAGTCTCAGGCTGGAAAACCATCCACGTGCAGCGCCTGCATCACCAGAGGGACTCACACTGGGGCCAAGAATTGTCACCATTTCCTTCCCAAATCATTCTCCCCTCCCTGTTGCTCACCTGGGCATTTAAGCAGAGCAACTGCTGCTTTTGTCCTTGTGGAACACCTCCAAACTGGACACCACACTGTATTAATTTTGGAAACTAGCTCTAAAGTGCCGTGTCTAGGGCTCTGCATGCAGTTGGCACTTAGCAAAGGCTTGTTAGTTTGGTTGGCGAGCTGGGGCAACCCCCAATTGCCTGTGATGATCTCAGTGAAATAAGAAAAATGGCCAAAGCGCCCATTATTTTGTGCTTGTCTGCCTCACCTCTTTCCAGGCCTGCCCGGGAGTGATTCTGGGAGGACTCTGACCCTTTCCTGCCTGGACGCAATCCTAGAACTCCGGGCAGTGTCTCAGCTGTCCCAGCACTGGTACATCCCAACAGACTGACTTCTCCCATCCCCTGCCTTCTCAGTTTCCTCCAAGTGCCCACCCTCCTTTTCCACCCTTCCCCCTCTGCCTGCGCAGCCTTCTGTCCTGTCCCTCACCAGACCTTGGCTTCTCTGTCCCCCGCAGATAGATGATGAGCAGCCATGGCAACAGCCTGTTCCTGCGGGAGAGTGGCCAGCGCCTGGGCCGGGTGGGCTGGCTGCAGCAGCTGCAGGAGAGCCTGCAGCAGAGAGCGCTGCGCACGCGCCTGCGCCTGCAGACCATGACCCGCGAGCACGTGCTGCGCTTCCTGCGCCGAAACGCCTTCATCCTGTTAACCATCAGTGCTGTGGTCATCGGTGAGCTCTGCCCCCGGGAGGGCGGGGACTTCAGGAAAATTCCCGGCGCGCACCTGCCACATCTATTCGCTTTTGCACCCGCTCCATTCTCACCTGCACTCAGATGTCCCACCAGCCCCCTCCTTCCAAGCCTCCATAAGGACACACTCACATAGATGGGTACACACACGGGCAAACACAGCTGTGTTATGTGCACACAGCGTCACATGTATATCCATGTGTACACACACATATATACATTGTACAAACACTTTACATATGCACGGACATAAGCATGAACATATTTTCATGCATGCACAGAACGTACAGGTACAAACATAAACTCACGTGCACATTTTTACACATATATTAGAATTCATAAACCCATTCACACCTTGCACATACATTCTCCTGAGCACACATGCACACACTTAGGAGCTTAAATACACATACATTCCAGTATTTGAAAACAGTAACGTACACACAAATCACACCTATAGACACACCTAGGAAGGTACATGTGCATATTCACGTGTATGGGCCGACGTATACAGGCACGTGTACATGCCCGCACGTGAACATACACTGTGACATATGCATGCATAGGTAATACTAATGGCTGCAGACGTTTATACATTTACATACATGTCAACATGTCCCATAAACTCATATATTTTTACAGTGTGCACGTGTACCCATGCATGCATAAATACACACACTCGTTGAATGTTTTTCTCTTTCTTTCACTCCTGCCCTCACACACCCTTCTTGGCATGGATGGACCTTGCCTGGGGCTTGGTTACCCAGACTGTGGTCCATGGACCCCTCCTTTTGGCCTTAGGGGTCAGCCTGGCCTTTGCCCTGCGCCCGTATCAGCTCACCTACCGCCAGATCAAGTACTTCTCTTTTCCTGGAGAGCTTCTCATGAGGATGCTGCAGATGCTGGTACTACCTCTCATTGTCTCCAGCCTGGTCACAGGTGAGAGAGCCACCCAGAGCTCTAGCTTGAACCAGAGCTGAGGCAGTCCCAAGCATGGGAGCCCCCCCGCCCCAACTCGGCACCTCAGACATGTAGCCTGCATCTTGCCCAGAGTCTTTGGTCAAAGCCCAGGTCCCGATCAGACCCAGGTTCCAGACCCCATATGACCTGCACTACTTATCTCAGTAACCTTCCTGTTCTTTTCCTTAGAGGTCAAATGTCAACCTGCAAGGGGCTAGGTACCATCTAGGGGTGAAAGAACAGCTTGGAGGGGCAGCAGGGAAGGTAACTGGGATATAGTGTGGATGGGCAGGGGGTGGGATGTGGGTGAAGGTGAGTGAGATGGAGGTGTCAGGATGGTGAGTGGAGGTGGGATGCGAGTTTGGTTGGTTTATGCAGGGGTCTGAAAACTTTTTCTCTAGAGGGCTAGATAGTGAATGTTTTCAGCTTTGAGGGACATATGGTCTCTGTTGCAACTACAGTTGACTTTTTTTTAATTTTTATTTTATTTTATTTTTTTTGAGACAGAGTCTCACTCCCTTGCCTGGGCTAGAGTGCCCTGGCGTCAGCCTAGCTCACAGCAACCTCAAACTCCTGGGCTCAAGCAATCCTCCTGCCTCAGCCTCCCAGGTAGCTGGGACTACAGACACACACCATGCCCTGCTAATTTTTTCTATTTTTAGTTGTTTGGCTGATTTCTTTGTATTTTTAGTAGAGACAGGATCTCACTCTTGCTCAGGGTGGTTTCGAACTCCTGAGCTCAAGTGATCCTCCCGCCTTGGCATCCCAGAGTGCTAGGATTACAGGCGTACAGTCGACTCTTAAACAACAAAAATGGGGGTTAGGGTTTCTGACCCCCCCTCCACACAGTTGAAAATCCACATATAAATTTTGACTCCCCAAAAACTTTACTACTGGTAGCCTACTGTTGACTGGAAGTCTTGCTGATAACATGAACAGTTGATTAACTCACATTTTGTATGCTGTATGTATTATACATGGTATTCTCACAATAAAGTAAGCTAGAGAAAAAAATGTTATTAAGAAAATTTTAAGGCCGGGCGCGGTGGCTCACGCCTGTAATCCTAGCACTCTGGGAGGCCGAGGCGGGTGGATTGCTCAAGGTCAGGAGTTCAAGACCAGCCTGAGCGAGACCCCGTCTCTACTAAAAATAGAAAGACATTATATGGACAACTAAAAATCTATATAGAAAAAATTAGCCGGGCATAGTGGCGCATGCCTGTAGTCCCAGCTACTCGGGAGGCTGAGGCAGTAGGATCGCTTAAGCTGAGGAGTCTGAGGTTGCTGTGAGCTAAGCTGACGCCACGGCACTCACTCTAGCCTGGGCAACAAAGTGAGACTCTGTCTCAACAAAAAAAAAAAAAAAAAAAGAAAATTTTAAGAAAGAGAAAATATATTTATAATTCATTAAGTGGAAGTGGATCATCATGAAGTTCTTCATCCTCATCTTCACGCTGAGTAGGCTGAGGAGGAGGAGGAAGAGGAGGGGTTGGTCTTTCTGTCTCAGGGGTGGCAGAGGTGGAAGAAAATCCACATATAAGTGGATCTGAGCAGTTCAAACCTGTGTTGTTCAAGGGTCAACTGTACTCATTTCTGCTGTTGTAACACAAAAGCAGCCACAGACAATATGTGAAAAAATGGGCCTGGTTGTGTTCCAATAAAACTTTATTTACAAGAAATAGGTAGTGGGCCAGATATGGCACATGCGTGGTGGTTTGCCAGTCCTTGGATTTGGGGATGGGGATGAAGAAAAAGGCGTGAAGGAATGGTTTCTTAGGTTGGGTTTCCTAAAAGCGAGCCTGAGATGGGGATATTTGCACAGGTGGTTTACTAAGGGCTACCTCTCAAGAAAAATCCACGAGGAAGTGAGTGAAGCAGAATGAAATAGGGAAACCAGTGAAGGAAAGATGTGGGTTCAGAAGAAGGCTGGCATCTCAGCCTGATCCCATGGAGAGTCTGGAGCGTGAATGGCACCATGGAATTGTCCCCCCCGTTTCTGCCCTTTCCTGGGTCAAAGGAGCTGGCCTTTGGAATCCCTGTACCAGTCCCTCAAGGGCAATGTGCGCCTCCTGGGGCCTTTCTGGGGGAGGCAGCTCCTGGTCTGCCAAGAGCAATTCTTGGGAGAACGAGGCAGCTTGGGCTGTTAGCAGCCAATGCTCACGGCAGCTGAAGGATAAGCGTAGTGGCCTGGTGAGGGGCGTCTGGGTGGGCACCAACTGTATGTACTACAGTGAGCGTACAGTGAGGTGGATTGGAGGTGTGATTTGGGGGTGGATAGTGGGATGACGAGTGGGGTGAATGTTAGTTTGTGGTGCAAAATAGGGGTCAAGAGAGGTTGGGGTGAGGGTTGAAAAAGGGTAGCTTGGAATAGAGGGAAGGTAGCATGGTTAGCAGAATGCTGCTTGGGTAAAGGATGGGGTGGGGTGTGAAGGTGTCTATGGAAAATAGAATAGGGGTAGAAAGACGGTGGTGTGAATGAATGGATGGTGGGTGTGTTCTGGCTGTAGGAGGGGATGTTTGGTGTAATGGTAGTTGAGCTGGTGATACAGGGAGTGTGGGATGGACGGATGGGAGAGTGGGTGGTGGGGCATAGATGGGGCTGCACCATCTGTCCTCCAGGTATGGCATCCCTGGACAACAAGGCCACGGGGCGGATGGGGATGCGAGCAGCTGTGTACTACATGGTGACCACGATCATCGCAGTCTTCATTGGCATCCTTATGGTCACCATCATCCATCCTGGGAAGGGGTCCAAGGAGGGCCTGCACCGAGAGGGCCGGATAGAGACCATCCCCACAGCTGATGCCTTCATGGATCTGATCAGGTGACATTCTTTCTCATTTCAGTGGGATTTCCAGCTCTGTATGCCAAAGGAACAAAAGGACAAAAAGAACAGGTTGACCCAGCCTGGAAAGGGCAACACCCATTGGTACTCATCTTTGGTACCCAACTTCTGCCCTGGAGCTGTGCACATATTCTCCAACAGCGACTGCTCCTAAGATATGATCTTTTGACCCTTGGGCTGGAGAGGCTACAGCTATAGCTGTGGCATCTTGGGGTGCGGTCAGAACAGCTGGTATTTGCTTGGTGTTCCCAAGCCCCGTAGGAGGGCCAATGATTCTCTTAGAGCAGCAAGATTTTGCCAGCCAGAATCAAGTCTAGCCATGGCTCCACCTTAGTCAACCGACTGTAGGGGAACCTGGGGTTGAAAGAGTTTAGGAGCTCTCTGTAGTTTTGTGAGGTATCACTGGCACATGTGTTTGAATTGAAGTCCCTGAAGTGATGTAGGGCTTCTTGTAGGGTGCTCAGATGGACCTGATTTTGAGGTCCATTTGTACCTTTTAGCAGCTGTGTGGCTCTGGGTAACTTGTGTAAATTCCCTGTGCTTTGGTTTCTCTCTATAAAATGGGAACATGAGTAGCAATCATTCCCAGGGTTGTTGTAGTGTTTATGTCAGAGGATAGAGGTAAGGCATGTGTTCAGTATATGATATGTTGGCTGCCATATTACTGTTACTGTTATTGTTTGTGTTACTATTATCACCTGAGACCACTCCCTCCCAAGGTCTAACCGCTTTCCTTTTTCTGATGTTTTTCTGCAGAAACATGTTTCCACCCAACCTTGTGGAGGCCTGCTTCAAACAGGTCAGAGGGAAGGACATGGTTTGATGAAGAGGTTTGGTGGGGGCGGTGGCGGGGGGTGGCGGTTGCTGTTGAGGGGATGGCCCAAGGGGAAGGGCCCGATGGAGCAATGCATGGGGGCTCCTGGAGGAGTCTAGAATGTGTTTCCCTTTGTTGTGATGATCAAGGGAGGATTAGAGAGAAGGACTTAGGCCATGGGCTGCCTGGACATGGGACGACTAGACAAGGTCTCAAAGCTGGGGTAGAGATTCCAGGTCTTCTGACCATAGATGGTTGGGGAGGAAGGCTCTCAAATATGGCTGAATATTGCCCAGGGAGCTTGTGAAAAATGCAGACTCTAGATTCATGCTTCCATGCATTGGTTGTTCACTGCCTCCATTATTCTTTTTAAACATTTAATTTTATGTATTTGTTTGTTTGCTTATTCATTTAATTTGAGATAGAATCTTGCTCTGTGGCCCTAGGTAGCCTGCAGTGGTGCCCTTGTAGCTCACAGCAACCTCAAACACTTGGTATCAAGTGATCCTCCTGCCTCAGCCTCCTAAGTCGCTGGGACTACAGGTGTGCACCATGACACCTGGCTAATTTTTCTATTTATTAGTAGAGACAGGGTCTCCCTGTTGCTCAGGATGGTCTCAAACTCCTGACCTGAAGCGATCCTCCCGCCTCGGCCTCCCAGAGTGCTGGGATTACAGGCGTGAGCCACCACGCCTGGCCCAATTTTTTAAAATTTATTTTTTAATTGACAAAAATTATATATTTGTATGGGGTATGACATGATGTTTTGAAATATGTTTGCATTGTGGAATGGCTCAATGGAGTTCATGAACCTATTATATCACATACTGATTATTTTTTGTGGTAAGAACACAATCTATCCTTTTGGTGATTTTCAAGTACACAGTACATTGTTATTAATTATAGTCATCACGTTGTACAATAGATGTCTTGAATTTGTCCCTCTTGTCTAACTGAAATTTTGTGTCCTTTGACCAACATCTTCCCTTTCACCCCCAGCCCCTGGTAACTGCCATTTTACTGTCTGTTTCTGTGAGTTTGACTTTTTAAGATCCCACAGATAAGTGAGATATATGGTATTTGTCTTTCTGTGCCTGACTTATTTCACTTAGCACAATGTCCTCTGTGTTCATTCATGTTGTCACAAATGACATGATCTTCTTCTTTTTGAAGGCTGAGTAGTATTCCATTGTGTATCTTATCACATTTCCTTTTCTTTCTTTCTTTTTTTTTTTTTTTTTTGAGACAGGGTGTCGCTCTATTGCCCAGGCTAGAGTGCAGTAGTGTCATCATAACTCACTGCACCCTCAAACTCCTGGGCTCAAGCAATCCTCCTGCCTCTGCCTCCCAATCAGCTGGGATTACAGGTGCACACCACCATGCCTGACCAACTTTTCTATTTTTTGTAGAGACAGGGTCTCGCTCTTGCTCAGGCTGGTCTCGAACTCCTGACCTCAAATGATCCTCCCACCTTGACCTTCCAGAGTGCTAGGATTACAGGCTTGAGCCACCGCCCCTGGCCAACATTTTCTTTATCTATTCAGCTATCAATGGACACTTAGGTTGCTCCCATATCTTGGCTGTTGAAATAGTGCTACAAAGAACATGAGAGTGCAGATATCTCTTTGAAATATTGATTTTATTTCCTTTGGATATATACCTAGTAGTGGGATTGCTAGGTCCTATGGTAGTTCTATTTCTGATTTTTTGAGGATCCAACATACCGTTTTCCATAATGACTTTACTAATTCATTCACTCATTCTTCTATGCATTGGTCAAATCATCCATTCACTCATTCAGATCTGCCCAATAAGACTTTCCAGGGTGTGGGAACCAGGAATTGATGTTCATAAGGGATTTCTCTAGGTGATTCGGATGCATCCTCTGAACCAGTTCTGGGATCAATGTGTCTCTATTTCAGTTCAAGACGCAGTACAGCACGAGGGTGGTAACCAGGACCATCGTGAGAACGGAGAATGGGTCTGAGCTGGGTGCCTCCGTGCCGCCTCCATTCTCGATGGAGAACGGAACCAGCTTCCTGGAAAATGTCACCCGGGCCTTGGGTACCTTACAAGAGGTGCTGAGCTTTGAGGAGACCGTGCCTGTGCCTGGCTCAGCCAATGGCATCAACGCTCTGGGCCTCGTGGTCTTTTCTGTGGCCTTTGGGCTGGTCATCGGTGGCATGAAACACAAGGGCCGAGTCCTGAGGGACTTCTTCGACAGCCTCAATGAGGCTATTATGAGGCTGGTGGGAATAATCATCTGGTGAGTGCTGGGCTGTGCCAACGGGAATGTGGAGCCAGGGCTGGGAAGTCAGGCTGTGGGGAAGTCACTGGAGAGCTTGCTGGAGACTTTTGGCGAAAGTCATTCATTGATGTATTGGTTACTTCACTTACTAACTCATCCATTCACTGCTTCCTTGTCTTTCTGCAATGATTTCTTCACTCATTCACACCTTTGTGTATCTGTGCATCCACTCATTCTTTTAGGCATTGACCAAATCATTCATTCATTCACGTATTCGTCTATATTCGTTCTTTTATGCATTGGTTCACCCATTTCCTCATCCATTAGTCATCCTTCTATGCATTGGTTAATTCACTCACCAACTCCCTGACTCATTCATTCCTTCATGCCTTTCTGCAGTGATTTATTCACTTGTTTACTCCCTTGTTGATCTGTTCATTCATCCATTCTTCTATGCATTGACCAAATCATTCTTTCACTCATTTACTCCTGTCTACTCATTCCTCCACACATTGGTTCCCTCAGTTGTTCATTGTTCATTTATTCATTCTTTTAGTTGACAAATAAAATTATATATATTTATCACATCCCACATGATGTTTTGAAATATGTCTACATTGGGGAATGGCTAAATTGAGCTAATTAACACGTGGGTTGCCTCACATGCTTATTTTTTTGTGGTGAGGACACTTAAAATTGACCCTCCGTGATTTTCGTGTCTACAATACATTGCTTTCAACTATAGTCACCATGTTGTACAATAGATCTCTTGAATTTATTCCTCCTATTTAACCGAAATTTTGTATCTTTGATTAAAATCTTTCCAACCCCCTTGCCCCTGCTCCCGCCCCCCCAAACCCTTGGTAATCACCAGTCTACTTTCTGAGTTCAAACTTTTTTCAGATTTTGCATATAAGTGAGATCATGCAATATTTGTGTTTCTGTGCCTGGCTTATTTCACTAAGCATAGTGTCCTCTGGGATCATCCACATGTCACAACTGACCGACATTTATTCATTTTTCTATGTGTTGGTTAATTCACTCACCAACTCACTGACTCATTCATTCCTTCGTGCCTTTCTGCAGTGATCTGTTCACTCATTTGCTCCCTCATTTATTTCTTCATGCACTCATTTGTTCATTTATTCTCATTCTTCTGTGCTTTGATTCACTCGTTTTCTTATTCATCCATTTCTTTAGTGAACCAGCTTCATTCATGCATTTATACATTCATCCTCTCATAAACTTATTCACAAACTCATCCATGCATTAGTTAAACCATTGATGGACTCATTTATTTATTTGCTCACTTCTGTCATTTATTCATTCTTTGACCCATTCATTTGTGTATGCGTTTGTCATTCTCTCATTCACTTAAATATTCCATTCATTCGTTCATTCGTCCATTCACTGGCTTATTCCCTCGCCCACTCACTCGTGTCTCATTTGTTTATTCATTTTCTTACTCATTTGTCCCCTTGCTAATTATTCCTTAATTGATGCATTTATCAATTTATTCATTCTGTAAGTTTCTTCATTCCTTCAAACATGCCTTCACTCATTCAACAGGCATTTTCTCAGGCTGACTTTGTCTTGAGCTCTGGAGTACAGAGATATATTGCATTCATGCTCCAAGGAGCTCACAAAGTCTTGAAGAGGACAGACAGGGTGGTAGATTCTATCGCAAAGGGACACTTAGAAACCATCGGGGACATGGAGAAGGGAGCAGTGAATGGAGAGACATGCAGTGAATGCGGCCTGGGGAGGTGAGGAGGTGTCAGAGAAGATCACCTCTCAGCTGGGCTTCCAGTAGGAATCCAACTGGACAGAGAAGTACTTCAAACAGAGGGAAGAGAACACGCAGAGCTTGAAAGTACCTGAGTTGTTTGGAGAATGGCAGAGAGTTCAGGAAGGCAAGAGCATAGAGTAAGTTGGAAGTGGTGGTGGAAGATGTTAACAAGGGTGTCTGATGCCAAATGGAGGAAGACTTTGCACATCATCCTAAATAACTTGAAAGTTGTGTAGGGGACTTGAGGCCGGATCAAGAGCTTGGAAAATCATCTGAGGGGAATGGAAGGAAGGGGAGCTTATGAAGAACAAGCAGAGGATTAACAAGGAGCATCGAAGGCTCTGCTGAATTGGGAACCATGAATTTATAGCGGTGTCATTGGCATGGCTGGGTAAAATGTCCAGATGTGCCAGGTGGCTGAGTACAGGGGGCAAGAAGTCACGTACTACTGATCCATGGCTGAGGACGTTTGCAGGGCATGAGGCAGAAGGATGGAGGTGAGGGAGCTGGAAGAAAGGTTGCCCAGAGTAAGCACAAAGGTAGGTCTAGACATGACTTGGAGAAGACTCAGCAACCACTCCCCCGGGCTAACCCTGAGCCCAGCTTGGGAAACACAGATATGGCTGGAGAAGTTTCCTACATCCTCATTTCTGACCCAAGCTATTGCCCCAACCTCTCAAGAGGTCCCCATCTCCACCAGTACATCCACCATGAGCATGGCCAAGAGTATAGACTTCGGTTTCTAAAGAGAGGGAAGTCACAATTGAAGCCTGGAGGTTGGTGGGTGACAGTGCCACTGGCAGAAACTCATGGATTGAGTAGTTTGTGGGGAAATCAGGTAAGCCCCTGATGAACTTGATTCTTCTCTAGTTCTTTTCACTCCCTGCTGTAGCCACAGCAGTCTTCTTTATGGTCCTCCAGCACTCCTTAGCACATGCCCACCTCACAGTCTTTGCACTGCACCTGCAGTGATTTCCCCCAGATACCCATGTTACCTTGTTATCCTTCAGAGCTCAGATTAAATGTCACCTCTTCAGAAAAGCCCTGCCTGACCACCCTCTGTGAAGCCGCCCCCTCCAGTGACTCTCCTTTGCAGTTATCACCACGTGAAGTTTATAACTAGTGCGTGTCTATGTGTACTTTCTGTCTTCCCCGTTAGAATGTGTCTTAGTCCGTATGGGCTGCTATAATAAAAATACCATAGACCAGGTGGCTTAAACAGCAAACATTTATTTCTCCCAGTTCTGGAGGGTGGGAAATCCAAGATCAAGGCACCCACATGTTCATCTGGTGAGGGCCATCTTCTGGCCATATTTTTGCTGTGTCCTCACATAGTAGCAGGAGCAAGGGAGCTCTCTGGGGTCTCTTTTATAGGGGCACTAATCCCATTCATGAGGGCTCCATCCTCATGGCCTAATCACCTCCCAAGGAGCCCAACTCCTGATACTGTCGCACTGGGGATTAGGATCTCAACGCATGAATTTTGGGGCAGACACGAACATTCAGTGCATAACAGAATGTAAGCACCACGAGGACAGGAACCATGTGCCTGGGACATAGTAGGTGCTCAGTAGTCGTCGAATGAATGAATACATAGGTGATTTTGATAGCACTGGTTGTTTGAGATGTGGGTGGGAAATGCTGGTGAAATAGGCTGGCAGATGAGTGAGAATACGTGCTGCTAGGAAAGGGAATAGGGGTATGAGGGTTTCACGTGTGTGACAAAGAATTGGGAGCAAGAAATAAGGGAAGTTTAGAAGGCCAGAGATAGGGACTATCTTGGCACTATCTAGGGAAGGGATGCTGAAGATGGTGATTATTTGGGAGCAGGGAGGGGAGGGTTTGAATGGGGGAGTGAACGAAGGAGGGACTTGATAAGGTTCTATGTCCTGGAGTTGTAGGAACTTCCCTGTTGTTGGGGTGAGCTGTGTGTGAGGAGGAGGAGGAGGAGGCAGGCTGTGTTTGTGGGGCCCAGTGCTGTTTGTTAACGTGTGGGGAAGACTGGGATGGAGCAGGGTGCTGTATGGTGGGCACTGCCTGGCTCCAGGGCTCTCTGTGGGCAAAGCCTCGGAGATGCCAGCTTCAGCCCTGCAGGGGAGGTTGGGAGGGAGACCTGACAGGTGTGTGGCTTGCCTAGGTACGCACCTGTGGGCATCTTATTCCTGATTGCTGGGAAAATTCTGGAGATGGAAGACATGGCTGTCCTGGGAGGTCAGCTGGGCATGTACACCCTGACTGTCATCGTGGGCTTGTTCCTCCATGCTGGTGGCATCCTTCCCCTCATCTACTTCCTCGTCACTCACCGGAACCCCTTCCCCTTCATCGGGGGCATACTACAGGCCCTTATCACCGCCATGGGCACGTCTTCCAGGTATGGCCTTGCTTCCTGCCACTGGCACCCTCCCCGGGCTTACTCCTCGTCTTTCAGGGGCTCTCCTACGGGTCCTGCCCTCTCCCTGCCATAGAAACTTCTTCTGAGTTGTACAGTAATGTCAGGGGCCCTTGAAGGTCTCTTGGGGGACTGGACTTTGTCCTAGTCTGGCTCTCTTGGTCCCTTTTCCTCCTCTCCTGTTTTTCCATTTTGTATGGAGGAAAGAACCAGATGCCAGTTTTGAAGTTAGGAGGAAGGTTCCAAGATGCTCTGTGAGCTCAGTCATTTCCTAGCTGAGATCTCAACTCCCCTTGAGATGGTGTCTGGGAGCTCTCTTGGCTTCCTTCTCCTTTTTTTTTTTTTTTTGTAGTTTTACGGGGTTAATAAAAACCTCCTCTGCCGGCATCATCCAAATTCAAAACAATTTGAGAAGTGTCACAAGAGCCAACCAGATGGAGGAAAAGTATCATTTTTAAATTGCCGGTAATGCTGATTGGCAAAAGTGCCTTTTGGTCTGTGGCCAAGCCAGACTGATGTTGCTGTGTCCCACAATTAAACTCATCTGGTCACCGCCAAGCTGGACACCCAAAGGCCCGCTCCGCGAGTCCAGGCTTCTTACCGAATTATGTAAAGCCGAGCAGGCAGAGCACAAGTCTGGTGGGCAGCCTGATCCCAAACGAGATGCCCACTCCTGCTCAACTTGCCAACCAATGAAGTCACTCTCCCTCTCCTGTGAAGTGGCAGGGAGAGAGAGAGAGGGAGAGAATTAGCGTAGCTGAGGTCACTCCCCGTGCCAGGAACTAGGGTCCTCTGTACTACCCTTCTTTTAGCCCTGAGCTGTGGGAGGTCAGCAGACCTTTAATCCTCTTCTTTCTGGCAGTAAACAGAGTGAACTAGCGGCATAAACTAGCGTCTGTCTAGTCATCAGCCTTAAGCTATTGGCTGTAAGTGGGTCAAGAGATCTTCAGCCTAGGAGACCTGCATTGCTTTGTTCTCCCTGTGTCCTGAGGAGCTCCCCCCTTCCCATGCACAATTAGCCTCTGAAATGTTATGCCCCTGCCCTCTGCCTCTTGCTGAACCCTCACTTGGTCTCTGTGTTTCCAAGGGGAAATCTCCTTTGGCCCCTTGCTGCCCTGGCCACTCCCCATTCTCAGTCCCACCCCTGGCCGTGTCCTGCACTCAACCCCTCCCCCACCTGGCCACACGCCATTCTCAGCCACACCCTGGCCATGCCCTTCTCTCAGCCCCTGCCCACACCTGGCCACGCCTTGCTCTCAGCCATACCTCTGGTCATGCCCATTCTCAGCTACCCACAACCACGCCTGGTTCTCAGCCACGCCCCACTCTCAGCCACGCCCCCTTAGCCCTGCCCGCCTCACCTGGCCACGCCCTGTTTTCATCCTCTGGGGCTCGCTCTCTCCCCAAGCTCCGCCACGCTGCCCATCACCTTCCGCTGCCTGGAGGAGGGCCTGGGCGTGGACCGGCGCATCACCAGGTTTGTGCTGCCCGTGGGGGCCACAGTCAACATGGACGGCACTGCCCTGTACGAGGCCCTGGCTGCCATCTTCATTGCTCAAGTCAACAACTACGAGCTCAACCTGGGCCAGATCACAACCATCAGGTGAGGGGCCCTGGGGGGGACCTAGGAGTTCAGATATCAGCTTGGCTGTGGGGGAGGAGGGAACCACAACTGGAGTGCAAAGGAGCCCTCGGACGTTGGAAGGGGGATGTAGGAAGACCCCAATGCCAGGTGAGGTGGAAGTTGAGACTTCCCCACCTGAGGCTTCCAGGAGCCGGAAAGATGTTCCAGTCAGTTCTCTTCTCACATGCTGTTGTGGGATGTCCCTTTGTCCAGTGTTTTCCAAAGTATGCCTGGTGCATCCTAATAACCTGAGGTTCTTCTTATTAATATGGATTCCTGGGTCCCCTCATCCAGAGGTTCTACTTTAGTCATTATAAAAGTCACAGCAAACATTATCATCTCCTTCAGGTCTTTGATCCAATGTTACCTTTACAGGGAAGCCCTATTTAAAATTGTACACCTGGACTTTCTAAGGTTGCACTGTTTCTCCAAAGCACCAACTGCCTTAGTGTGGATTTCACTTATTCATCGTGCTTATTGCCTCCTCCCCCTGAATGCAGGCTCTGTTTGGGCAGGGATTTTCTTCTGTGGGAATTTCTGCTAGGTGTCTAGCATGTAGTAGATGCTGCATAAGTGTGTGTTCAAAGGATGAATTTATTGAACGCTCCGTAACCAGTCTTGGGCAAAGTGCCTTTATGCACACTCTGGATGGGACAGGCCTTGTTTTCTAGGGGAATCCAAGGATGCAGGAAAGAATGACATAAAGATGATTTCAGAGGAACACTTTTTTTCTTTTTCTTTTGGATGGGAGCAGCATCCCAATCATTGCAATGACCACTTCTCATGGGAAACTTTAACGTCTTTGGGAGTAGGGAAGTTATCAAAAGAGGTAAGGATGGGAGAATTTTGAAGGAGTGTTCCTAAGAACAGACAGACCAGGGCACTGAGTGTCACTCCAGCTTCTTCCTGGGAACCTGTGGAGAGAGCTTGGTGGGTGACTAGCTTGAGACCCACCAGGTAGTACTTTAAAAGTCAGTAGCAGGTAGTGATTGGATGCCTGGAGCTTCCTAGTTTGGAGGTATTACCTAAGTTTAGATGATGTAATCTAAACTTAACCCAAAGAAGTTTGGGGTTGGCTTCTTGGATCCAGGTAGAATTAACTTACCCTATTCCGAGCATGCTACCTGCCTCCTGTGGACACCCACAGATGACTGTTCATGCTGGGGCCAGAGTTAGGAAGAGACAGGCTCCTTCACTTAGGATAGCGGCAATAGTGCCCCTCCTTGAGGCTGAGATCATGAAGCACTGTGCGCTCTCTCTCCCTCTCTCTTTTCTTTTCGTTCTTTTTTTTTTTTTTGGAAACCAAATCCAAATAGAATAAACCAAGGAGAAATTGGATGACCTTTTAGAAAATATAATTTTATTTCTTGAAAATTTTATTGGCAACAACAATTGATTCCTATGAAGCATTTATTACATGCTAGCCCTGTGTTCTTCTGTGACTCAAACAACCCCACAAGGTGGGTATATGTCTCCTACTCTACAGATGAGGAAATGGAGGCTCTGAGTGTGTGTCCCAGGTCGTATGGCGCATGAATGGAGTCTGCTGGACTCCAAAGGCCATTCCCTGTCCAACAGCCCAAGTTGCTCAGTCCCTGTTCTGACAGAGCCATCGTCTGGGCTAAGCATGTCCAGTGGCTCCATGTTCACAGTACTGGAATCTGGGAAGGGGCTTCAGAGGCCACCAGAAAGAGGCACTGACACCTTTCTTAGTAAGCTTGGTGGCTTTAGAATCCTTGGCTCACCACACCAGGCAAACAGAGTTGATGCAGGAGATAAAAAGCTAGCCCATGTCTGATACAGTCTGACCATCCACTTTTTTTTTTTTCCCTAAAATTTCTGTCTTTTCTCCTACAGCTTTAATGAGGTATAATTGACAAAAATTGTATTAATATATATTTAAGGTGTGCAACATGATGATTTAATATATGTATACACTGGGAACTGATTAACAGTCAAGGTAATTAACATAGCCATCACCTCACATAGTTATCGTTTTTTTTGTGTGTGTGGTGGTGAGAATACTTAAGATCTGTCTTTGCAAATTTCAAGTGTGCAATATAGTGTTATTAACTACAGTCACCATGCTATATATTAGATCCCCACAACTTATTCATCTGATCACTGAAATTTTGTACCCTTTGACCTATGTCCTCCCAATTCTACCCACTTGGCAACCACCATTCTACTCCCTGCTTCTATGAATTCAACAATTTTAGATTCCATGTATAAGTGGGACCATATAGTATCTATCTTCCTGTGTCTGACTAAACATACTAAACATAATGTCCTCCAGGTTTAACCATGTTGTTAACAAATGGCAAGATTTCCTTCTTTTTAAAGGGTTAGTAGTATTTCTTTGTGTATATACACCACACTTCCTCTATCCATTCACCTGTCAATGGACACTTTGGTTGCTTCCATATCTTGGCTGTTGTGAATAACGCTACCGTGAACATGGGAGTTCAGTTATCCCTTTGAGATACTGATTTTGTTTCCTTTAGGCAAATACCCAGAAGTGGGATTGTTGGATCTTATGGTAGTTCTATTTTTAATTTTTTTGAAGAACCTCCATGTAGTTTTTCGTAATGGCCGTGCCAACTGACATTCCCACCAACAGTCTACAGGAGTTACCTTTTCTTCACACCTTCACCAACACTTGTTATCTGTTGACTGTTTGAAAATAGCCTAACAGGTGTGCGACTCTATCTGATGGGAGACCACTATCTGTTTCATTTTCCACCGTGTGTTCTGCCTTTTAGTTCCCCCCACCTCATGTACATATATATATATATATTTTTTCATTTGCTCAACACTGTAGACAATCACATAATTTGCTTTTGTACAATTTGAGTCAAAGTTAAAAGTGTGCCCTTCACCCAGTTAGTGAGCATTGTGCCTGTTAGGTGTGAATTAACTCTTCCTCTCCGCTCCCTCCCACCTCCTTGATTTCCCTTGAGTTTTACTTCCATATGTGCACATAAGTGTTGATCAGTTAGTTCCGATTTAGTATTGATTACATGTGGTGTTTGTTTTTCCATTTTTGCAATACTTCACTAAGAATGGTCTCCAGCTCCATCTAGGTTATAAAAGAAACTAGATCACCATTTTTTTTTTTTTTATAGCTGAGTAGTGCTCCATGGTATGCATATACCACATTTTATTAATCCACTCATGTATTGATGGGCACTTGGGTGGTTTCCACGTCTTTGCGATTGTGAATTGTGCTGCTATAAACATTCAAGTGCAAGTGTCTTTTTTTTTTTTTTTTATAAAATGTCTTTTTTTTTCTTTGGGTAAATACCTAGTAGTGGGATTGCTGGATCAAATGGTAGTTCTACTTTTAGTTCTTTGAGGTATCTCCATACTACTTTCCATAGAGGTTGTACTAGTTTGCAGTCCCACCAACAGTAAGTAAGTGTTCCTTTCTCTCTGTATCCTTGCCAGCATCTGTTGTTTTGGGACTTTTTGATAAAAGTCATTCTCGCTGGAGTTAGGTGATAACTCATTGTGGTTTTGATTTGCGTTTCTTTGATGATTAGAGATATTGAGCATTTTCTTTTCTTTCCTTTTCTTTCTTTCTTTCTTTTTTTTTTTGAGACAGAGTCTCACTCTGTCGCCCCAGCTAGAATGCAGTGGCATCATGATAGCTCACTGCAACCTCAAACTTCTTGGCTCAAGTGATCCTCCTGCCTCAGCCTCCCAAGTAGCTGGGACTACAGGTGTACACCACCACGCTCGGCTAAGTTTTTCTATTTTTGGTAGAGAGGGCATCTCACTCTTGCTCAGGCTGGTCTTGAGCTCCTGAGCTCAAGGAATCCTCCTGCCTCTGCCTCCTAGAGTGCCAGGATTACAGGTGTGAGCCACCACGCCCAGCCGGTAGATGATTTCTTCTCTTGGCTGTAAATTGGCCCCCGTTCCAGAGTTCCATTCCCAGCACCTGGACCCGGCTGTCCTGATCTCCTGCTTCTAGCATATGCACGTATAGGGAGGTCACTTGGCTGCAGTGCAGTTTGATGCCTCTGCATTTCTCCAGGCTTCAAAGGCAGCTGGTTCCATACCTACTCTTGCATCTACTAAAGGTATCATTGAACCGACTTCCAGCCAGAAGCCAGCAACGGATGAGGGGAATCCGCCTGCCTGGGCCCTCAGTGGAAGCCGCTTGAGGATTTGCTTTTCATTTTGGGGGAATTTCATTCATTCATTTCTTTTTTTTTTTTTTTTTTTTTTTTTGTTGAGACAGAGTCTCACTTTGTTGCCCAGGCTAGAGTGAGTGCCGTGGCGTCAGCTTAGCTCACAGCAACCTCAAACTCCTGGGCTTAAGCGATCCTACTGCCTCAGCCTCCCGAGTAGCTGGGACTACAGGCATGCGCCACTATGCCCGGCTAATTTTTTCTATATAGATTTTTAGGTGTCCATATAATGTCTTTCTATTTTTAGTAGAGACGGGGTCTCGCTCAGGCTGGTCTCGAACTCTTGACCTTGAGCAATCCACCCGCCTCGGCCTCCCAGAGTGCTAGGATTACAGGCGTGAGCCACCGCGCCCGGCCCATTCATTCATTTCTTGCATGTAGCAAAGTGTTTGCTCTGTAAAAATTTACTTTTTATTATTGTATACCTGGAAGGTGTACAACATGATGTTTTGATGTAGCTAGTGAAAGGATGACTACAGATCAGCAGTTTAACATACTTGAAACATCACAGAGTTATCTTCCTCTTGTTTTCTAGTAAGAGCACCTAAAATCGACTCTCTGAGAAAATTTCCCGTGTACGCCACAGTGTTACTAACGGTGGTCCTCACGCGGGATGTTGCATCTCTAGCTTTATTCATCCTGCATAACTACAACTTTGTGTCCTTTGAATACATTCCTAATCCCCCATCACCTCTGGTGACCACCATTCTATTCTCTGTTTCTGTATATTCGACTGTTGTTTTTTATGTTCTTTTTTTTTTTTTTTTTTTTTTAGATTCTACATGTAAGAGAGATCATGCAGTATTTTTCTTTCTGTGTCTGGCTCAGGTATATAATTAAGATGCCTCGGGGAGCTGATCCCTTCCCGTCTGTGTGTTCTTTCTGTCTCTCTCTTCCTTATCTCCCCGTTCTCTCCCCCTGTCTCCCCACATTCTCTCTCTACGACATGCAGCATCACGGCCACAGCGGCCAGCGTCGGGGCAGCTGGCATCCCCCAGGCAGGTCTGGTCACCATGGTCATTGTGCTCACGTCGGTCGGCTTGCCCACGGAAGACATCACGCTCATCATAGCCGTGGACTGGTTCCTGTGAGTATCCTTCAGGCTGCGCCCTGGCTCTGTGTTTCCCATGACCTGCAACCCACGGGATTTTATTCCAGCAAAGACACAGAGTTCCAGAATTTTAGAGTGAAAGGGGGGGCCTTGGAGAGCACCCCAAATGCAATAGAGTTACCCTTGGGATGTAGGGTGGAGAGGAGACATGCAACAAAGGATTTATCCATCAGCCAGAAAAACTTCTCTTTTATCTGTTTTATGTGGAAGTCACAAAAAAGTGATCCATGGGGCAGATCTGGCTTGCAATTTTTTTCTTTTTCTTTTTAGAGATGGGGTCTTGCTATGTTGTCCAGGCTGGGCTCCTCCTGCTTCAGTTTCCTGAGTAGATGGGACTGCATGTATTTTTTTTGTTTTTTAATTCTTTGGGAGACAGAGTGAGAACCTGTCTCAAAAAAAAAAAAAAAAATCTCAGCTTTTAAAAGCAGAAGGTTTACATTAAAAAACCATCTGGACTGTCAATCCCCACGTGGGAGCTGTTAGCTGGGCCTGAGTCCCATTTGGCAGTCTCCAGCCTTCCCTAGTCAGTGCCTCTATTGACTGGGGCCTGACCTGATTTCCTCACGGTGGTTACCTTCACGGTTCTATGTGATTTTCAGCTGATGACTCCTAATCGTCTGTATCAGATATTCATATCTTTTTTTTTAAAGTCACATTGCTAAGATCAAATGTGAATATCTCAGAGCGGGTCCAACCTGAGTTTGTTAGGAGGGGAAACTGAGGAAGGAGAGGGTGAGGAAGCTGCTTGAGTTCATGTGGTCACGGATTGTATGGAATGTATAGGGAGCTCCCACCCCCCTGACCTCTGCTGCACCCTCTCCCTTGTGGAACTTTTCAAGCCCCCATTAACAGCTGCTTCTCTCTCCCCTCCACCAGTGACCGGCTTCGCACAATGACCAACGTGCTGGGGGACTCGATCGGGGCGGCCGTCATTGAGCATTTGTCTCAGCGGGAGCTGGAGCTGCAGGAGGCTGAGCTCACCCTCCCCAGCCTGGGGAAGCCCTATAAGTCACTCATGGCACAAGAGAAGGGGGCATCCAGGGGACGGGGAGGCAACGAGAGTGCCATGTGAGGGGCTCCCAGCCCTGCCGGCCAGAAAGCAGGGAAGGGGACCAGGGAGGGGAGTCCTGGGGACAATGTGATGCCCAACTGACCGCGGGCTGAACACACATGTTCTGCTTAGCTTGTTTAGCGGGGACGATACTGAAATAAAGGAACAGGAATGAAAGGTATCCAAGCTCTCCGTTCATCTCTGAGCGTATGCTGAGAACTTGAGGGAGGGCAGCGAACAAGGGAGAGGTGGAACAGTTTCTCCTAGGTTTAGGGGGAGGGAAAGCTTCAGGTTCAACAAGGAGAGAGGTCAACTCATGCTCCTGATTTTCTCAAGGAGTGGTGGAACTGAAGAGGACAAAGAAAAAAACCACTGTTTCTCATAATAAAACAATACCCATAGTCTCTGTGTCGGGTCCCCCAAGACCATTTTCAGGTTCAGTGATTCATTAGAAAGACTCACAGACCTCAGAGAAGCTATCGTACTCGCAGTTAGGGTTTACTACACTGAAAGGTACAGATTAAACTCAGCAAAAGCAACGGGTGCATGGGGCAGAGTCCAGGAGACACCAGATGTGGGTTTCTAGTCCCTCCTGTAGAGCTGTGGACAGCACTGAGTTCTCCCAGCAATGATGTGCGACGGCGCCTGTGAAGTATTGCCAACCAGGGAAGCTCGCCTGAGCTCTGGTGCTCAGAGTTTTTACTGGGGCTCCATCACAGGCATGGGAGCACTTGCTGGCCTTACCTATTCAGTCTGCAGTCCCTTCGGAGATCAGTCTGATGCAGTGTGGTCCAGGGCCACAGGCATTCACCATAGACCACGTTGCTAGTGTAGACTATGCATGCGGCCCCCGGTATACAGACATTCTTATGAGTCAGGTCATTCCAAGGGCTCAGAGATAATCTCCCAGGAAACACTCAAGGGCCAGTCCTTTCTTTGGGATGTGCATGCTCTGAACGTCCCAATCCCATTGAGTTAACCCTTTATTGCACATACTTCAAGGTTGGAAGTGGAGGAAACATTCCCATGGGAGGGATGGCTAGGTCTTGTAGCCTCAACTCTTAACTCTTGGAGACTGGTTGGTGCCTCACCTCCATGCTGGTGTCAGGGCTGGTGGTGTCTCTTTACTGCACAAGGGTGGACCTTGGCCACTTGGTGTTATTTTTCTGCAGCCTAGCTAGCCAGGTGGGACATTAAAGACTTGGAGAAAACACAAGATAAGTAAACATGCTCTAGCTAGAGTCTATGACCCCTTTGTCTGAGAAATAGAACATAATTTGTTCTAAATCAAATTAAGCTTCATTTGAGCCCCTGTCCCCAAAAGGGGAGGAAAATCCAGGTGCAGGTATGATTTGAAGCATCCCCCACCCTTCCACATTTTTTTTGTTTGTTTGTTTGCTTTACTTGAGACAGGGTCTTGCTCTTTTGCCCAGGCTAGAGTGCAGTGGCATCATCATGGCTCTCTGCAACCTCAAATTCCTGGGCCCAGCTGACTCTCCTTCCCTCAGCCTCCCATGTAGCTGGAACTACAGGCATGCACCACTACACCCGGCTAATTTTTTGTAGAGACGGGGTCTTGCTCTTGCTCAGGCTGGTCTCAAACTCCTGGCCTCAAGCCATCCTCCTGCCTTGGCCTCCAGAGTGCTAGGATTACAGGCATGAGCCACCGTGCCCCGTGCCTGGCCCATAAGTACTCACTTTTAATTTTAAAAATGATTTCACCACCAGAGAATAGGATAGACATTACTCAGATATGTGGATATTAAATAAACGTAATATATTTTATAATATTTTACATCAGAAGTAAAACATTTAAAAAAAAATCCCTGTGAAATCTCAAATATCATTCCATAGAGTGAAAAAAATAAAAAAAAAATAAAAGGGCATGAAAACCCTCTGCTTAAAGATGAAACCATATTTTACTTACATGTTGAATCACGCATATGTTCCTTTATTAAATCATCATTAAAGTAGGATAGAAAGTTTTTAGGCTTGGCTTTCACACTACAGGGGTTGCAATATAGGACACCTCTTTTCAGAAAGATGAGTGTTACAGAGGGGAGGCTCATAGAAGATCATTTAAATCATGCACTTATGGCTGAGTAGAACTCCATGGTATACATGTACCACATTTCATTAATCCACTCATGTGTTGATGGGCACTTGGGTTGTTTCCACATCTTTGCAATTGTGAATTGTGCTGCTGTAAACACTTGAGTGCAGATGTCTTTTTTATAGAATGTCTTTTTTTCCTTTGGGTAAATACCCACTAGTGGGATTGCTGGATCAAATAGTAGCTCTACTTCTAGTTCTTTGAGCTATCTCCATACTACTTTCCACAGAGGAGATACTAGTGCGGTGTGCGCCATCTAGAGGATGGGCACGCTTGTAGCTTTGACGCAGGCGGTACAGAGGTAATCTATGTGATCAAAGCATTTGCATCCCCGTAATATTCTGAAATTAAAAAAAATTACTGAAGCACTTAATTTCCCCTCAGAAGTGAAAGTTTCCATACGGAAGTAGAGTTTCTCATTGTGTGAGATTTTACAATATAAGTCTGGGTTTTAAAGAATCCCCTGGGGTAAGGGAAACATAGCTCATTTTTAGGGGGATTGTGGATTAAATTAGATGATCTTTTCATTTTCTTAAGTCCCTTGTGGCAGCTGAAACAAGACAAGTTGATCTGTCTTTGACCACAGAGGTACTCTGTTGTAAAATATGTGACGTTTTCTCTGGGTTCACTTTGAAAAGGGAAAATTGATGTAAAATAGGCAAGACCAAGAGCTGGCTGGAAGCCACGAGCAAAAGATGGAAACTCACAAGGATAGAATAAGGCCTGCATCCTTTAGTTTTGCCTCTGACATTGGTGATGAGGATGTTCTTCAGAATTCAGAGCCATTTGCTACGGAGCTAAACACTCACACCAGGCCCAGGAGGCAGAGAAGCTGAAGAAGGACCTCAGGGAGTTGCAGTTGCAGGAACAGCCGCTACTTCGTGCCGGTGATGCAGATCAGCAGATCAGCAGATCAGCCACAGCACATATGTGTGCCACAAAACAGCTGCTGCTCCTGTTAACCCTCCAAATATCTTCCATACGGCCTGTGTTCATTTCCTGTGGCTGCTGTAACAAATTATCAAACTCAGTGAACTAAAACAACAGAAACTTATTTTCTAATAGTTCTAAAGGCCAGAAATCTAAAATTAAGGTGCAGGCAGGACCATATTCCTTCCAAAGACTCTAGGGGAGGAAACTTCTTTGCCTCTTCTAGCTTCTGGTGGCTCCAGCATTCCCTGGCTTGTGGCAGCGTCACTGCAGTCTCTGCCTCTATCTTCACACGCCTTCTTTTCCTCTTTATCCTTCTCCTCTTCTGTGTCCTCACTTGTCATTGGATTTAGGGCTCAGCCAGGTAATTCATAATGACTTCATTACTCCTTAGAGCCTCTAGAAAGGAACACAGGCCTGCAGACACCTTGATTTCATCCGAGTGACAGCCATTTTGGGCTTCTGACCTCCAGAACTGTCAGGTAATACATACATTTGTGTTCTTTGAAGCCACTAAGTTTGTTATAATAGGTTACAGCAGCAATAGGGAACTAAGACACAGGATACCCCTATGTTGATGTTTTAAACTGAGTATATCGCCACCGTGAGCAAATTGATGCTCTATTATTAAGGAAAAAGCTGAGAATAAATATTGGAAAGGCAACCAGCCACGTTTTCCACAAAGAATAATTGGGCAAGATAAGTTTCTTAAAAGAGGAGTAAAAAGGAAAGATTTGGCTTCCTTTTTATTACAATATATAAGAAGCTTATATTTATCAAAGCATTGTGAACTCGAGTCTAAATAAATATAGCCATACATCACTTAACAACAGCGGTACGCTCTGAGAAATATGGCATTAGGCAATTTTGTGGTTGTGCAGACATCCCAGAGAGCATTTACACAGACCTAGATGGTGCAGCCTGCTACACACCTAGGCTGTGTGCTACGGCCTCTCGCTCCTGGGCTACAAACCTGTACAGCGTGTTACTGTAGCCAGTTGTAACACAATGGTATGTATTTGTGTATCTAAACGTAGAAAAGTTGCAGTAAAAATATGGTATAAAAGATTTAAAAATGGTACCTCTGTTAGGGCAGTTACCAGGAGACGAGCTTGCAGGACTAAGAGTTGCTCTGGGTGGGTCAGGAGTGAGCGGTGAGTGAACGTGGAGGCCGAGGACACTACTGTGCCCTGTCATAGACTTTATGGACTCTGTGCACTTAGGCAACACTAAATTTATTAAAAAAAAGTTTTTCTTTCTTTGATAATAAATGAACCTCAGCTTGTTGTAAATTTATAAACTTTTCAATTTTTTAAAACTTTTTGACTATAATAACAACATAAAACACAACCCCATTGTACAGTGGTACAAAAATATTTTTTCTTTATATCCTTATTCTATATGCTTTTTTTATTTTTAAAATTTAAAAACAAATTTTCCTTTTAAACTTTTTGTTGTTAAAAACTAAGAAGCAAACACACCCATCAGCCTGGGCCTACATGGGGTCAGGATTGTCACTATCTCCGTCTTCCACCTCCACGTCCTGTCCCACTGCGAGGTCTTCAGGGCAACAGCGCCCACGGAGCTGCCATCTCCTCTGATAACAACGGCTTCTTCTGGAAGAGCTCCTGGAGGACCTGCCTGAGGCTGTTTTACAGCCAGCTTTTTTTTTAATAAGTAGAAGGAGTACACTTTTAAATAATAGTAAAAGGTATATTATAGTAAATACATAAACCAGTAGCACAGTTGTTTATTATCAAGTCTTATGTATTATACCTAATTGCATGTCTATCTTTTTAGAGAGGTTTGTTTACAGCAGTATCACCACAAACACGTACTGCATTGTGCTACCACATACGACAGCTATGACATCACTAGGTGATAGGAATTTTTCAGTTCCACTATAATCTTATGTGACCACGATTGTATATGCGATCTGTCCTTGACCAAAATGTTATTATTATGTGGCGCATAACTGTATATCCATGCAGCAGAATCATAAAAAAATTCAGTAAAATAAGAAGCTACTGTATTATAAAAGTGGCTTCAAATTTCATGAGGAAAGAAAGGATTTTGAAAGAAATAGTGCTTGTATAATTAGTTATGAATGAGAAGCAAAATCAAGTTAAATTCCTATCTTAATGCTAATCACTATAATAAAATGAAGTTGAAGGAAAGATCTGAAATAGCAGTAAACTTCTAGAATAAAGTAGAGATTCACCCTCTGAGTGTAAACTCAGAAGAAAAGAAAGGAATAGAACTGAGAACATAATTGATGGATTCGAGCACATTAAACACCTGTAGGTCAAACAATAAAGATAATAAAAGGCAAATGGAAAGCTATGGAAAATATTTGGAATGTCTTGGAAACTACACAGCATAGCAATGTAGACATATAAAAAATTCTTTTAATCCAATTGAAATAAAAAATCTAAGATGATAAATGATCAAAGGAGGTGAATTGAAAATTTAGAAAAAATAAGTACAAGTAAATCATTATACAACGTAGATGTATATTATGTCATCACTTTGGACATCTTGAATACATTCATTTTTTAATTTGTAAATTATACTCCAGTAAAGCTGAAAAAAAGCATTAATACAAAAACATGAAAATGTGCTCATTTTCATGAACAGTCAAAGGAAGTCAAATTAAAATATTAAAGGAAACTTAATAAATCTTACTCTATGGTTGGATTTATTTTTAAGTCTTCAGTCCCCAGACACAGAGCATTTCTTGGTGGGGCAGAAGAATTGTAGAATTAGGAATTTATGTCTGAGAACTCCTATTTCCTCTGAGGTGTAGTGACTACTGTTATAAGGTTTGATCATGTCTAAGAGAGTGGCCCGATGTACGCGGCTCTGGCTTTGAGCCCTGCCACCAGCACGTTCGTCACCTGGAGCTACTTTCCCAGTTGCCGTGAGACCTCACTTCTGTATTGTAAATACAGGAAAACAATACTGTTCACTAAAAGAGTTACTGGAAACATTAGATGAGATAATGTGTATGAAATGCTTCAACAGTGCTGGCATATACAGAGTGCTGTTTTAATATCAATAGCAATAACTTTGAATTTATTTCTAGCTCATTTTAATTAAATTAATAAATTTGTATCATTCTGGTCCAGATTCTATTATATATTTTTTAAAGTTTTTAAATTTTTAAAAAGTTATTATGGGTGCATAATAGTTGTATATCTTTATAGGGTACCGGTGATGTTTTGATATGGGAATACAATATGAATTAGTCAAATTAGGATAATTAGGGTATTCATCACCTCAGGCATTTATCATTTCTTTGTGTTAGGAACATTCCAATTCCATTCTTTTAGCTATTTTTTCAATATTTAACCATCCACACATCTATTTTTCACTCCCTTCGACAAATATTCACTGAGCAGAGACTCCTTACCGAGAGCTATACTGGGCATTGTGGTCACAAAAATGAATAAGCTATGGCTCTGACATTCAAGAAATTCAAATTGTGGTAGGGTAGAAAAATTTAATAAAGTTGGTGTGACTAAAAGAAAAGTGAATCACATTTAAAAAAAGAGAGAGAGAGAAATCTTCTGAGTTAATTTTATTCACATAACCTCAAGAAACATTTCTGTCAATGAGTTTCCAGGGCAACATTTCCAACATAGGTACACATCCCATTGCTTCTGAGGATATATATTAAACATGTAAGATTTGATTTATTTTAAAAAATCCATAATGTACCCATAATAATTAAAAATGAAAACATTTTTTAAAAAGAGCATTAAAAAATCCAGATCATTACTGAAGATAACTGAGAAAATACCAGTTTGTATTCATACAAAGTTGAAATTACAGGTTAGAAAGTGAAAAGGGAGACCTATTAATAATGTATAGCTTTATTAATAGTAGCGAGGGCAGGCAAACCCCAAAGGAAGGTCACAGGAAAGAACTGAAAGACGTCTGCACCCGAATGTTTACAGCAGCACAATTCACAATTGCAAACATGTGGGAACAACCCAAGTGCCCATCAGTGCATGAGTGGATTAATCAAATGTGGCATATGTGTACCATGGAGTTCTACTCAGCCATAAAAAATGTTGAACTAATACCTCTTTTATTAACTTGGGTGGAACTGGACCCCATTGTTGTGAGTGAAGTATCACAAGAATGGAAAAATAAGCACGAGATGTACTCGCTGTTAAATTGGAACCAATCAATCAACACTTATGTGCACAGATGGAAATAACATTCATTGGAAATAAAACGGGGTTGGGGGAAGGGGATGAGTAAATCCACACCTAACAGATACAATGCACACTATCTGGGGGATGGGCACACTTTGACTTAAATGGTACAAAGGCAATTTATGTAACCAAAATGCTTGTATCCCCATAATATTCTGGGGGCAAAAAAGCAGAGACACCCCCCCCAAAAATACACATAAAAACAGAAGTAGTCAAAATATTAGCTGAAGGGGGCCAGGTTTTCTGGTTCTTAGTATTGTGCACATTGCTACTCATGAGAGGCCTTGGGTAATTCACTGAGAGGCGTTGCCTTGCCAAGGAGTCTCCCCAAGGCCCCCTTCATGTCTCTGTTCTTCAGGCTGTAGATGAAGGGGTTCAGCATGGGGGTGACCATGGTGTACATCACCGAGGCCATCAAACTTGTCCGAGAGGATGGTGTGGCTGCAGAGCTGAGGTAGACCCCAAGCCCCGTGCCATAGAACAAGGAAACCACAGAGAGGTGAGACCCACAGGTGGAAAAGGCTTTGTTCTTGCCCCTGGCTGATGAAATCCTCAGGACAGAGGAGAAAATCTGAGAATAAGAGAAGAAGATCCCAGAGAGAGGACAAACAACTAGGACGATGGTGACAAAATACACCACTATGTTATTAACGAGGGTGTCAGAACAGGCAAGCTTCAGGACTTTGGGAAGATCACAAAAAAAAGTGTGGGATTTCCACGTTTGCGCAGAAGGACAGCTTCAAAACAGGCAAGGTCTCCAGCAGGGAGCCCACGACACTGACGCACCAGGACGCCTGAGCCAGCAGCCCACAGAGCCGGGGGGTCATGGTGCCCGTGTAGTGCAGGGGGTGACAGATGGCCACAAACCGGTCATAGGCCATCACAGTCAGGAGCAAATTGTCCAGGCATCCAAACACAATGAAAAAAAATATCTGGCCAAGACAGCCTTCGTACGTTATGACTTTGCTCCGTGTCTGCATGTTCACCAGCATCTATGGGACAGTGGTCGAGACCAAGCAGATGTCTACAAAGGACAGGTTGGAGAGGAAGCAGTACATGGGGCTGTGCAGGTGGGAGTCTGAGATTGTGGCCAGGATGATGAGCAGGTTCCCAAGCACAGTGATCAGGTGCATGGACAGGAACAGCCCAAAGAGGAGGGGCTGCAAGTCAGAGTCCTCTATGAATCCCAGAAGGAGGAGGTTTCCAACTCTTGTCTGGTTTCTTTTTTCCGTGGGGCTGCTGGGTTTGTCCAGAAGAGAGAGAGAGAGAGAGAGAGAGTAAGCAACACAAAATTCACTCCAAATAGGCATTCCCCAGAATGACTGCAATATCCTTTATTCAAACCCGGGGAACTCAAGAAGTTATGCATTTTGGCTAATCATTGGATCTCTTTGCTGACAAGCTGCAGTTACTATTGCTACCTGGAAAAATTGTCTCTAGCTCAGTGGTTCTCAAACTGTGGTCCCTGGAACAGCAACATCAATTAGCATCACCTGAGAACTCGTGAGAAATGTGCGTTATCAGACGCACCGGATCAACTGAACTGTATACTCTGGGAATGATGCCAACATTCTGGGTTTTAACAAGCCCTCTTGGGAATTCTCATGCACACCCAAGTTTGAGGACTGCTGCTCCAGGGCTTGCCTGCATCCCAGCATCCCTGGTGGCCACTCTTGCTTTTCTGCCCAATTCATGTGGGAATAAGAATTCCCTGATTCTAGGCAGATTTTTTTCAATCGTCGAAAGAGTCTTTCTTCTATTGTGCTGCATTTCTGTAATTTCTACATGTTAAATCCTCTGGACCTTGGATGCTCCTTCTGCTAAAACAAAATAGCCACTGTTATTATTAATCATTGTTTTATTTTCTTTTGAGATTGGGGTATTGCTCTGCCGTCCAGGCTGGAGTGCAGTGGTGCAATCATAGCTCACTGAACTCCTGGGCTCAAGTGATCCTCCTGCCTTAACGTCCCAGGTAGCTAAGACTATAGTGTGCACCACCATGCCTGGTTAATTTTTTTTTTTCCATTTTTTGTAGAAATGGGGGTCTCACTGTGTTGTCCAGGCTGGTCTCAAACTCCTGGCTTCCAGCGATCCCATCTCAGCCTTCCAAAGTGCTTACAGGTGTGAGCCACTGGGCCCAGCCTTATTAATCACTGTTTACATTTCATTTATATTATCAGTTTCCCTACATAAACTTAACAAAAATGGAGTTTTTAAATACAGAATTCCTAGATTTTCTAAATATAGAAGTGAATCTTATGCACATTTGCTTCTTATCCCATCAAAATATTCCCCCCTGTGGAAATGGCTCTTTAAAATATACTCGTTTTGGACATTTACTTTCTTTTTTTTTTTTTTTATTTCACCTTATTGTTATGGGGGATACAGAATTGCAGGTTACATACGTTGCTCATGTACCGCCTTTCCCCCCAAGTCAGAGCTCCAGGCGTTGGACATTTACTTTCTTTCTAAGTTTTCTTAAAAATATATACAGCTTAGATTAATTTTAATTTTATATTTTCTTCTCTTAGGATAATCTGTAAATGGCCTTTCTCAGTATTTCCTTAATTTTTTTAAAAAAGTTATGAATAAGTGTTTAATGATTAATTAACTATTTAGAAAAAGAATGTTAAATTCTATCTCTATATTCCCAAGTAAATTTCAAACTTTAAATATGGAACAAGAGACTACATAAGCTATCTGAGGAAAACATAGATACATATATAGATAATACAAATTTATACATGTATAATCTTTGAAAGTAGAAATTCTTTCTGAATAAAAAGTCTTTAGCAGAAATAAGAGAAGGAAAGATCAGTAATTGGAACCACAAATTGAAAAATTCTGAATGAGAAAATGTGCCATACAGAAAACGGAATACACAAATAATCTATTTGATAAACATTAATGTCTCTAATTTATAAAGACAATTATGAATCATAGAAAGATCGATGAATTTCTGGGGAAAAGGAAGAGAGTATTAAAGATTCATAAAACAAAATGTAAAAAGGGTAATAAATATTTGAGAAAAGTGTCATTCTTACTATGAATCTATAAAAATGAAATTAAAAATAAGATAACTTGTTTACTGAGGGAATTAAAAAGTCCTTTGTGAAAAAGATTAAGAATGGAAAATTCCTTCATATGGAAAGAGAAATAACATTTCAGATACTGCTATGAAAAGATACTTGGTCTCCTTTTCTGGGCTGGGAAAATTAAACCAGCATATAGATCTTGTGTAATTACACATATATTTGTACAGAAAAATGATCTATAACATACACCAAAATATGAACAAGGATTATCTTTGAGTGGTAACATCAATCTTGATTTTTAGATTCATTTTCCAGTATACTTTTCAGAAGTTGCAGATAAATACATACGCAGTGTATCCTCAAGAAATAAAAACTTTAAAATTTGAAGATACTGGTAATAAAAATTTCACAAAATGAACCTGGTTCAAACAGAAAGTAGCAGTTAATAAAAATAAAAGGCCAGGCATAGTGGTTCATGCCTGTAATCCCAGCACTGTGGGAGATCGAGGTGGGAGAGACCCCATCTCTACAAAAAAATAAAAGAAATTAGTAAGACCGGGGGTGTGCACCTGTAGCCCGACCTACTCTGAGGCTGAGGTAGAAGGATCGCTTGAGCCAAGAAGTTTGAGGTTACAGTGAGACGTGGTTGTGCCACTGCACTCCAGCCTGGGTGACAGAGCGAGACCCCATCTCTTAAAAAAAAAAAAAAAGATAAGAACAGAGTTAATGCACTAAAAAGAAGAAAGATTCTAGAACTGAAAAACAAATTCCACAGTTAATTCTTTACCAAACACTAACGAATAGAAAAAATTAGAAGTCTAAGGAAAGGGATAAAAAGAGAGAACAGAAATGCCTAGAATTAGGAATGAGAAAAATGAACACACAAATAAGGAAATACTCAGCTTTGCAAGAAAAATGTTACCTATAACTCCATGTTAAAAATATGAAAGTCTCCAAGAAACAAACTTAATTTCTGGGAAAATATGTGTCTGAAGTTGATTCAAGATGGAGCATAACAGATCAAAAACCAAGGAAGGAATTTAAAAAACAACAAAACTTACCTCCAAAAATTCCCTGGTGAGGCCCTCTGGCAGACACAATAGCAGAATTATCCTTTAAGTATTAAAAAAGAAGAAGTGTCTCATTATTAATTATTTATCAGTGCCCTGGCACCAATTAATGCAGTATAAGGAGAAAAAAAAAATAAAAGACCTCGGTATTGAAAAGGCAGCGTATCATTGTTTTCAGATGAGGCTTGGCTGCAGGTGATGGACTGGTAGCTGAAAATGTATTTTAACTAAACATGATATTAGTAAGGCAGCTGATACCAAAGACGCATGTAAAAAGCAGTAGCCATTCTAAGGTGGTGTTCGGTGGCATAGAGCACATCCAGGATGTTTTGCAACACTTGCTTCTACCTGGTTCCTAACATTTTTGTCCCTATGGCAACTCTCTCTGTGACTTTTCTGTCACTCTAAATTATCTAAAAATAAAAAGTAACAGAAAACATGGTTCTAAGAGAGAATAAAAGTAGCATTTGTGTGTATAGTTGGAGCTCTTGGAAAATAGATCTTAATCATTTCAAATATTAACAACAACAACAAAAAAACCCTCCTGGTTCAGTGTGAGTGTACCCATCCCCCTCTTCCCCCTCAAACTGTACAAAAGCAAATTGGTAACCACAATGTGTGTACCCCCGTAATAGTCTGTAATTAAAAAAAAAGTTTAAAAAAATCCTTTAAAATTTGATGGAACCCTTTTTTATGATTTAATGACTTTTTTTAATGGGTCATGCAAAACCTGTAGGAGTTATTATTAGGAATGTGATTAGAATAATTTGTGCAATAAAGCCCTTCATAGCTTAAAAAAAATAAAACTCTTGGAACAGGAGCTGGAAACTTGTAAATACTCAACAAATGAGAGTAACAATAGCTAAAATCTATTAAGCTATTATTAGATTATGTCAAGTACTTGTGCTGTTTTATATGTCTTAGTTTATTTTATCATCATCATCACTATTTTTTATTTAATGAATGAAAATATTTATAGCAATGCAATGATAATAATTAACATGAAGAGGTGATCACTAGATGTTAGAGACAGTTAAAAAACTGTCAGTGCACAATCTGTTTGGATTTAACCCTCATAGTTTATTCAAAAACATTTAGTGTAATTATTTTTAAAAATTGAGACATAATTTCACATATTTATGGGGTCCATGTGATATTTTGATGTAAGCATACAATGCGTAATGATCACATCAGGGTAATTGGAATATCTATTACCCCAAACGTTTATCATGTTGAGAACATTTCAAATGTTCTCTTCTATCTATTTTGAAATATACAGTACATTACTGTTAACTCTAGACACACTACAAACACTGGAACTTATTCCTTTTGTCTGACTGTATTTTTATACCTATTAACCAACCTCTCTTCATCCCTCCCCCTCTCCCTACCCTTCCCAGCCTCTGATAACCATCATTCTACACTTGACCTCTGTGAGATCCCCTTTTTTAGCTCCCACATATGAGTGAGAACATGCGATGTGTGTCTTTGGGTGCCTGGCTTATTTCACTTGGCGTAGTGACCTCTAGGCTCATCCATGTTGCAACCAGTGACAGGATTTAATTCTTAATAGTATTCCATTGTGCGTACACACCACATTTCCTTTACCCAGTCATCTGCTGATGGGCACTCGGGTTGATTATGTGTCTTGGCTGTTGTGAATAGTGCCACAGTAAACACGGAAGTGCAGACATCTCTTTAATACACTGGTTTCCTTTCTTTTGGATATATACACCCAGCAGTGGGGTTGCTGGATCGTAAGGCCGATCTAATTCAATCCTCCTAATAACCCTATGAAGTTGGGTATCCCTATTATCCTCACTTTACAAAGGTGGAGACAGAGACCCAGAGACATTAAGTAAACTAACGTCAGAAGACGTACTCGATGGGCTTGTCAGTGCTAACCACATGGAATCCCAGGGAATGTTTCTTGAATGAATGGATGGGTGAATGAATGAATGAATAAGATATTACAGATGAAAGAAAACGGGAGCATCTTTGATAGAGGGAATGGAGGTACTTGTAATGGCTCCAGAAATTCGGCTCAGATGGCTGGGTTAGAAATTTTGGGAGATACTGGGGATCTGAGAGAAGGTTGACCACTGTTCAGGAGGTGAGAGATCCTCAGAATTGGGTTCTGGAAGAGAGAGAGGGGAAGCAAGCGGAGAGGAAGCTAAGAGGAAAAGAAGATGAGAGAGACACAGGAATTGATTGGAATGCTTTAAGTGAATGGACTCTTAGCATAACATTATCTGCACTTGTGCCGCCAAAGCTCTTCCTTTGACAGCTCTGCCTGCCCCCATCCACACCTGTTTTCCACACCACGTGCTCCAAGGGCATTGCTGGGGTTCTAGTTCCCTCGATCCTTTCTTTCCTGGGTAGTGAAGGTTCAATTCAGCTTTGAGGAAGGGCAGGGATGTGGTGTCAGGCGTCCTCTGAGAGGGTCCTGGAACAGTTGAGCTGTAGGAAAAAGGAGAAAGGGCATATTTACAACTTCTGAGGCCTCAGAGGTTGAATTCTCATGAATGCTCATTAAATTAATTGTTCCATTGTTACTCCAGTCTCTGAGCAATTTGGTTCCTGTGAACAAGGGAACCAAGATAGAAGGGAACTTCTTTTCTGCAGTTTTGGATCCTTGGGAGCATCTTGGATACCAGGTATGTATGTTCCTTCTCCTGGGGCTCTTTGCTTATGATGTTCTTTTCTTCTCCCTGGGTCTACCTCCCTTGCTCACTGGACTCTCCCATGAATGTTTTCTCAACATTTAAGATGGAGTTTCTTGGCCAGGCGCAGTGGCTCATGCCTGTAATCCTAGCACTCTGGGAGGCCCAGGTGGCAGGATCCCTTGAGGTCAGGAGTTAGAGACCAGCCTGAGCAAGAGTGAGACCCTGTCTCTACTAAAAATAGAAAAAATTAGTCAGGTGACTAAAGATAAAAAAAATTTAGCTGGGTGTGGTGGCACATGCCTGTAGTCCCAGCTATTTGGGAGGCTGAGGCAGGAAGATCTCTTGAGCCCAGGAGTTTGAGGTTGCTGTGAGCAAGGCTGATGCCATGGCACTCTACCCAAGGCAACAGAGTGAGACTGTGTCTAAAAAAAAAAAAAAAAAAGAAGAAGAGGAAGACAGACAAACAAACAAACAAACAAACAAAAAGATGGAGTTTCTTTGTCTATCAAAGTCATGAGCACACATTTCAAGACCATCTGAGTCCTGAGCACCTTAATTTGGAGTTGCGGACAGGGACCACACACCCAGCTCCGAACAAAACCATTGCAATGACTTCGCCACAAGTTCTATTATTGCTATCGAAGGTGCAAAGTAGAGAGAGTTTCAGGCATGCAAAAGAGAAGTACAGTGATGGGGGAATTGGTTGGCTGCACAGGCAGGACTCTGCAGGTATCTGCATCTTTACAGGTTCAAAACAAACCCATTGGATGGTCCATGTTGTTTCAGTTCAGAGAGGATAGGCGCTCTTTAACAATTGACAAAAGATGGCTTTTTTAGAGCCCAAATCAAACATTACTAAAGCAGTTCTGGAAAATAAGAACAGTAGGACACAGAGCATCCTCTCTGAGTGACTATTTTCAGCCTGAAAGAGTAATCAACAAGATGAAACCTTTTTTTTTTTCCACTGGAAGAGAAGACCTGCTATGGGGTTCACAATGCTCACGTGTTCAAACGTTGCAACATTCACCTGATCAATGCTTTATTCCTGGACTAACCTCTTACTTCTCTTCTCCATAAGTCATAGTTATCCCTTGGTATCCATTGCTTCCAGGGGAATTGCTTCCAGGACCCCCTGCAAATACCAAAATCTTCTGATGGTGAAGTCCCTTATATAAAATGGGGTAATATTTGCATATAACCTATGTGCATTCTCTTGTATCCTTTCAATCATCTCTTGATTACTTATAATACCTAGCACTATGGAAATGCTATGTAAATAGTTGATGTACTGTATCTTTACAATTTGAATTCCAATGACCTTTACATCTCTTGGTGTCCATGTGTGCCCATCGTTTAGGACCCAATTATTAGAGAGTACACATGGTATTCGTTTTTCCATTCCTGAGACACTTTGTTTAGAGTAATGGTCTTCAGTTCTATCCAAGTTGCTGCAAATGACATGATTTCATTCCTTTTTATGGCTGAGTAGTACTCCGTGATGTATATAGATCATATTTTCTTAAACCACTCATGAATTGATGGGCACTTAGATGGATTCCACATCTTTGCAGATGTGATGTACTGTAGGTGCAGATATATTGTGAGCCTTTAAATCTGCTGCTCTGCCCTGCCTCCCTCATTCCCCTGGTTGTCACGGGCTGTGGTGGCAGGGCAGGCTGTGGTGGCAGGGCAGGCTGGCGAGGCAAGGTGTGCACACAGGGCAGGGCTGGCCCACGGGATGGGCACGTGCATGGGAGGCAGCAGGCCTGTAGGCCACAGTGCATGCAGGGCCCAGCACGCGTGCGGGACAGAGTAGGCCTGCAGGGTGGGGTGCCTGCACAGGGGTGCAGGGATTGGGGTGACGTTGGTCAGAGGACACATAATTTCACTTATGTAGGAAGAATAAGTTCAAGAGATCTATTGATGACTAAGTTAATAACAATATAGTGTAAACTTGGAAATTGCTAAGAGAATATACTTTGTGTTCTGACCATACAAAGGTGATACGTATGTGATATAAAGCATATGTTAAACAGCATGATTTAGGCATTCCATAATGTATATGTATATCAAAACATCATGTTGTATACCATAAATATACACAATTTTTACTTGTCACTTAAAAACAAATAAAAATAATTAAAAAACACAGAGTCTATTAATTTTTTTAGTGGTGATTTTTTTCTATTCTTTTTTAAATTTCAGGATATTATGGGGGTACAAATATTTTGGTTACATATAATGCCTTTGCCTCACCCAAGTCAGGGCTACAAGCGTGTCCTTCCCCCATACAGTGTGCTCTGAATCCATTAGTTGTGAGTTTACCCACCTCCACCCCACCACCACGTGACTGGCACCTAGTGAATATTACTACCATGTGAGCACCTTAGTGTTGATCAGTTAGTACCAATTTGATGGCGAGTACATGTAGTGCTTGTTTTTCCATTCTTGTGATAACCTGACTTCGAAGGATGGGCTCAAGCTCTATCCAGGATAAGATAAGAGGTGCTAGATCACCGTGGTTTTTTGTAGTTGAGTAGTACTCCATGGTATACATATACCACATTTCATTAATCCACTCATGTATTGATGGGCATTTGGGTTGTTTCCACATCTTTGCAATTGTAAATTGTGCTGCTACAAACATTTGAGTGCACATGTCTTTGTTTTAGAATGCCTTTCTTTCCTTTGGCTAGATGCCTAGTAGTGGGGTTGCTGCATCAAATGGTATTTATATTTTTAGCTCTTTGAGGTATCTCCAAATTACTTTCCACAGGGATTGTACTAATTTGCAGTCCCACATGCAGTGTAAGAGTGTTCCAATCTCTCCACATCCACGCCAGCATTTGTTATTTTGGGACTTTTTGATAAAGGCCATTCTCACTGGAGTTAGGGGATATCTCATTGTGGTTTTGATTTGCATTTCCCTAATGATTAGAGGTGTTGAGCACTTTTTTGTATGTTTGCTGACCACCATTTTGTCTTCTTTTGAAAAGTTTCTGTTCATGTCATTTGCCCATTTATTAATGGGGTTTTTTGATTTTTTTTGTTAATTTTCTTAAGTTATATATAGATTCTTGTTATCAGCCTTTTATCAGATGTGTAGAATGCAAATATTTTCTCCCATTCTGTAGGCTGTCTATTCACTCCAATGATAGTTTCCTTGGCTGTGCAGAAGCTTTTTAATTCGATCAGGTCCCATTTGTTTATTTTTGTTGCTGCTGTGATTGCTTTGGGGGTCTTCTTCATAAATTCTTTGCCTAGGGCGATGTCTGTAAGAGTTCTCCCAACATTTTCTTCTAGAATTCTTAAGGTTTCATGCCTTAGGTTTAAGTCTGTTGCCACTGTCAGTTGATCTTCGTGAGAGGTGAGAGATGGGGATCCAGTTTCAATCTTCTGCATGTGGTTATCCAGTTTTCCCAGCACCATTTCTTGAATAGAGATTTTTTTTTCCCCAATGTTTATTTTTGTCTGCTTTGTCAAAGATTAGATGACAGTATGAGGATGATTTTATATCTAGGTTCTCAGTTCTGTTTCAAAGGTCTGTGTCTCTGCTCTCGTGCCAGTACCATGCTGTTTTGGTTACTACAGCCTTGTAGTAAAGCTTGAAGTCTGGTAGACTGATTTCTAGTTTGTTCTTTTTGCTTAACATTGCTTTGGATATACCAGGTCTTCTCTGGTTCCATACAAATTGTAGAATTATTTTTTCTAGATCTGTAAAGAATGATGATGGTATTTTGATAGGGATTGCATTAATTCTGCAGATCACTCACTTTAGGTAGTGTGGACATTTTAACAGTATTGTTTCTGCCAACCCATGAGCGTGGCAGGGTTTTCCATCTGTTTCCATCTTCTACAATTTTTTTTCTCAGTGTTTCATAGTTTTCCCTATATATGTCTCTCACCTCCTTTGTTAGATATATTCCTAAATATTTAATTTTCTTTGATGTTATTGTGAAAGGTGCTGCGTCTTTGATTTGATTTTTGGCTTGACTATTATTGGCATATATGAATGCCACTGATTTATGTGCATTAATTTTGTATGCTGAGACTTTACAGAATTCATTTATCAATTCCAGGAGTTTCTTGGTTGAATCCTTGGATTTTCTAGATATAATATTATATCGTCAACAAAGAGTGAGAGTTTGACCTCTTCTGCCCCCATTTGGACCCATTTAATTCCCCTCTCTTGTCTGATTGCTCTGGCAAGGACTTCCAGCACTATGTTGGATAGAAGTGGAGACAGTGGGCAAACTTGTCTGGTTACAATTCTAAGCAGAAATGCTTTCAATTTTTTCCCATTTAGTATGATACTGGCTGTGGGTTTATTGTATATGGCCTTAATAATTTGAAGGTATATCCTGCCCCTATGCCTATTTTGTTACGAGTTTTTATCATAAAAGTATGCTGGATTTTGTCAAATACTTTTTCTGTGTCTATCAAGACAATCATATGGTCTTTGTTCTTGCTTTTATTTATGTGATGAATTGAGAACCAACCTTGCATCTCTGGGATAAAGCCCACCTGGTCATGAGGAATTATTTTTTTTATGTACTGTTGGATTCGGTTTGCTAAAATTTTGCTGAGGATTTTTTGCCTCTATATTCATGAAGGATATTGGTCTGTAGTTTTCTTTTTTTTTGTTATGTCCTTTTCTGGCTTTGGAATCAAGGTGATATTGGCTTCATACAATGAGCTGGGGAGGATACCATCCTTCTTAATGTTGTGGAATAATTCCTGCAGTATAGGTATGAGTTCTTCTTTGTAAGTTTGGTAAAATTCAGGTGTGAACCCATCTGGTCCGGGACTTTTTTTTGTTGGAAGATTTTTAATTGCTGCTTCAATTTCTGTGCTTGATATTGGTCTATTCAGGAATTCTATTTCTTCCTGATTGAGCCTAGGAAAGTTGTGTGTTTCTAAGTATTTGTCCATTTCCTCCATGGTTTCTAGTTTTGGGGCATAAAGATTTTTATAGTATTCAAAGATAATGTTTTGTATTTTTGTGATGTCTGTAGTGGCCTTTCCTTTTTCATTTCTAATTGAGTTTATTAGAGTCCTTTCCTTTCCAGTCCTTGTCAATATAGCAAGAGGGCTGTCAATTTTGTTTATCTTGTTGAAAAACCAACTTCTGGTTTTATTAATCTTCTGTATAGTTCTTTTATTATCAATTTCATTTGGTTCTGCTCTGATCTTAATTATTTCTTTTCTTCTGCTAGGTTTAGAATTAATTTGCTCTTCCATTTCCAGTTCCTGGAGACAGTTTATTAGTTTGCTGATTTGTGAACTTTCTGTCTTTTGGATGTGAGAATTTAATTCTATTAGTTTTCCTCTTGGGAATGCTTTTGCTGTATCCCACAGATTTTGATAACTTGTGTCCCCGTTATCATTTAGTTTGAAGAATCTTTCAATTTCCATCTGAATCTCCTCCTTGAGTCATTCCACAATAGATTGTTTAATTTCCATGACTTTGTGAAGTGGTGAGTGTTTCTGCTGGAATTGATCTCTAATTTTATACCACTGTGGTCTGAGAAGATACATGGTATAATTTCTATTTTTTAAAATTTGTTGAGATCTGATTTGTGGCCTACGATGTGATTGATTTTAGAGAAAGTTCCATGAGCTGATGAGAAGAATATATATTCAGCTTTATTTGGGTGGAATGTTCTGTAGATGTCTGTTAGACACATTTGTTCTAGAGCTCTGTTTAAGTTCATTATTTCTTGCTTATTTTCTGCTTGGAGGATCTGTCCTGTTCAGTCAGTGGGGTGTTGAAATCCCCAGCTACTCTGGCATTATTGTTTATAACGCTATTTAGATCAAACAGGGTTTGCTTTATGTATCTGGGTGCTCCTGTGTTGGGTGCACAAATATTAAGAATTGTTAAGTCTTCTTGTTGGATTTTTCATTTCACTGTTATATAGTGACCATCTTTGTCTTTCTTTACTTTTGTTATTTTAAAGATTATGTTATCTGATATAAGAATAGCTACCCTCACTTTCTTTTGGCTTCCATTTTCCTGGAAGTTTGTTTTCCAACCCTTGACTTTGAGTCTGAAAGCACCTTTGTGGGTTAGATGCGTTTCCTGGAGACAGCAGATACTTGGCTTGTGAATGGGATACATAAAATGGGCGTAGTCAAACAATGGAAGACAATATACCAATAAGAATGGTTGCTATATAACCATGTACAATAATAGGGATGAACTCATGAAATAAGGTAGACATTAAATAAGACATTGTATGATTCCTCTGTGTAAAATGCAAAAAGAATCAAAACTAATGTACAATGTTAGAGTCATAATAGTAGTTACCTGGGTGGTGGGAGAGAGTGCTAGAAAGTAGCACAGGTGAGAGAGTTCCTAGGCTGTATTCAATTTGCAGAAATTCATTGAGCTGAACATTATATTTGAATAAAACAATTTCTCCATGTAAAGAATGGACTATACATACCTCTATTGATATTATAAGAAATGTCACAGGGGTAGGAGTGACAAGATAGAGCAAAGATCAGGCCTAGAGAAGAATGCTCATGCTATGGAGATTGAAAAGACCCAGAAATTGAGACAAGAATAGTGAAGGGGGAGCAGGGTAGGGCTGAGAGAAACCCAAGGACCCTCCACTGTTGAAGAAGGTTCTAGTTGGAGACCTGGCTCATGACACGTCCATCTCTGTGTTCCTGGAGTTTCGGCAGGTAAACTCCACCCTTCCCTCCTCTCTACTTCCCTGCATCACTTATGGGGCTCTCCTGCGTCATTAAAATGTTATCAGTGAAACAACAGTTCCCCCAGCTCATTAACCAATGTGTCAGAATAAGATTCATGGACATGATGAGGTCTCTAAAAGAAAAAACGTTTATTTCTTCTTAGTCTAACAATGGCGAGCTGGAGGGGAGGGTCAGTAAGGGGACATTTATATCTGGGGAGTCTTTATATCTTAGCAGTGGAATTTTCATGGCTTCTCATTAAACATGTAATTTGTTCGTCACTCTGTTCTCTAAGAGATGTATTCAATTGCTGAGGATGGAGGTGGAAGGAATCATTCTTCAATGTTTGTGTCTTGAAGGATCTAATAAAAGTTCATCCATTGACTTGAAAATTGCATGGCGGTAGACCATTTGCAGAGATGTCCCCTTCACTGCTTTTCTGTATATCCATGACTTTCACAGTGTGACTGTGACTCTTCACATCGAGAAGTGGAGTCTATTTCTCTACCTCTGAATCTGGGCTAGATTTAGGTTTTTTTTTTTTTTTTTTTAATTTGCTTTGGCCAATAGAATAAGGTGGAAGTGACAGTATGCCTCAAGGGGTCTAGATGTGTTTCTGCTGATATCTTAATTGTAACCCTGCCTCTGCCATATGGACAAGTCCAGGCTAGCCTGCCGTGGCAGGAGAGATTATGTGGAGCTGTGTCCAGTTGTCCCAACCATGGTCTCCCTAGAGCAGCCTACGGACAGAAAACCTCCAAATTTGAGAGAACAAATACAACATTAATAGAACAACTGCAACTAACTCACAGCTGACCAAAGATGCATAGGAGACCAGCAGAGACCAGAAGACTTCTCCAACATAGACTCCCAGGCACTAGAAAAAGCATTATCTTAAACCATTTACTATCAGGATGACTTATTATGCAGCAATATCTTAGTGATACAATAATCAATGCCAATGGAACTGAGGACATTCAGAATAATCTGCTGCTTCCTTTTTTTTTTTTTTACATTTGTTCTGATATTTGAAGGCAGCATTCATGATTACCTGGTTATTCATGGTTTTTTTTTTTTTCCCCAGATAACTGTATGAAAAAGAAACTACAATTAGGATTCCCTTTCAGGAAACCAGGAGGTTGGAAGGATGTGTGTATTTTTGTAGGAATAACTTGTGACCATGAATCACAAGTCTCCATTCCCAGAGGGATTCTTGGATTTCAAGATTTTGGGTGAGTTTTCTTTGACCACGATGGCTGAAAAGAGTTTAGATCATAAAAGAAGTGAAGAAATTGGTGGTAGAGTAAATACACATATTGCCCACTCACCTGCGTTTTAATGCTTATGACACAATCTGTTAAAGGGAAAAATATTTTTCTGGACAAGGTAAAGAGTTCTATTTGTAGACAGCACTGGAATTTTCAAGTAGAAACAGCAAGAGGGTACAATAAAATAATATAGACCATGACAACAAATCCTTCACTTGGATGAGCAAACCTTGTCACATGTGGACACCAAACTTCCACCCTTCGAGGAGTAGATATAAATCATCAAAAACAAATCTTCCACAGTAATTCAATATATGGTTGAAAATTTTATTTCATTTTGTTTACAGTCATCTCTGACTATAAGGCCATATGAAGTCAATTGATTCATGCAAATTTTTCTTTCTGTGTAGACGACACTTGGAACATATATTTGAAAAGCAATTTTTGCCTTCCTACTCTTTACCAGGGAATATAGCAGGCACTGTGGACACCGAGCCGAAAGAGGACAGGATTCCAGTGAGGAGAGTAAAATGCCATGCCCAGCTATGAAACACCTTAGTGTGTTAAAGTCTACATTATCAGGAGGAGCAGTTACAGTAGCGATAGAGAAATGAATGACAAGTTTGTTATTTTCCGTCATTTTGGTAATAGCCATTTTAACTGGGGTAAGATGATAGCTCATTGTGACTTTGACTTGCATTTCTCTGTGATTGGTGATGTTGGTGAGAATGTGGAGAAAAGGGAACGCACTTACACTATTGGTGGAAATGTAAATTAGTTCAGCCACTATGGAAAACAGCATGGAGATTCCTCAAAAAACTGAAAAGAGAGCTACCATATGATCCAGCAATCCCACTGCTGGGTATATATCCAAAAGAAAGGAAATCAGAGTATTAAAGTGATGCCTGCCTTCCCATGTTCATTGTAGCACTATTCACGGTGGCCAAGACAGGGAATCAGTCTAAGTGTCTATCAGTGGACGAATGGATAAAGAATACGTGGTAAATAGGCCGGGTGCAGTGGCTCACGCCTGTAATCCTAGCACTCTGGGAGGCCGAGGTGGGCGGATCGTTTGAGCTCAGGAGTTCGAGACCAGCCTGAGCAAGAGCGAGACCCCGTCTCTACTAAAAATAGAAAGAAATTATATAGACAGCTAAAAATATATATAGAAAAAATTAGCCAAGCATGGTGGCACATGCCTGTAGTCCCAGCTACTCAGGAGGCTGAGACAAAAGAATCCCTTGAGCTCAGGAGTTTGAGGTTGCTGTGAGCTAGGCTGACGCCATGGCACTCACTCTAGCCTGGGCAACAGAGTGAGACTCTGTCTCAAAAAAAAAAAAAAAAAAAGAATATGTGGTAAATAAATACAATGGAATGCAATTCAGCCTTAAAAAAGTATGAGACCCTATCATTTGCAACAACATGAATAGAAGAACTAGAGGTCATTACGTTAAGTGAAAGAAGCCAAATGTCGCATGTTTACACTCAATATGTGGAAGCTAAAAAATTTGAACTCTTGGAGGTAGAGAACAGAATGGTGGTTACCAGAGGTTAGGAAGGGTAGTGGGGAGGGGAGTTGAAGAGGGTTTGGTTAATGGGTGCAAAAATACAGTTAGGTAGAAGGAAAAAGATCTAGTGTTCAGTAACACAATAGGGTGACCACAGTTAACAGTAATTTATTGTATATTTCAAAATAACTAGAAGAGTAGTTTTAGAATGTTCCCAACACAAAGTAACGATAAATGTTTGAGGCGATGGATAGCCAGATTACCCAGACTTGATCATTACACATTATATGCTTGTATCTATATATTGCATATACCCCATAAATATGTACAACTGTGATGCATCCATAAAATTAAACATATTAACAAAAAAAATAAATGGCAGACACAAAGTGAAAAAAACTGTGGCCTCAGAAATTCTTCTCCAATAAAATTGTATAAATGGCCTCAGTTGTCCATTGCAGTTTCTTCCACAGGTCTACCGCAACTCATCACTCTTTGGAACAAATAGGAATCTCCAAATTGTTTCTGACCCAAGGTTAGGAATAATCTTGGGAAGGTAAGAAAATGACAGAGGGAAAAAAATCTATTTAATATCAGAGAGAGCAGAAACCTTCATAAAGGAAGTTGCTTAAATTTGATAAAGCAGTTGAGTTCAAAGAAATGGAAACTTCAGGAAATAAAGAGAAGGAATAATTTCTACATCCATGATCTGATTAAACAACAGCCATCTCTGGCTCTGGGGCTTTGGGCCCTGCCATCATGGGTCTACCTTCAGCCCCAGGACAATTGGACCTGTTCTAGTTTCCCTCCCAAAGAATCCTTCAAAGCCCTCTTTATGTCTTTATTCCTCAGGCTGTAGATGAAGGGGTTCAGCATGGGAGTGACCACCGTGTACATCACCGAGGCTGTTGCGCTGGAGTGTGAGTTGTGTGTAGCAGCAGAGCCCAGGTACACCCCGAGGCTTGTGCAGTAAAATAAGGAGACGACCGCGAGGTGAGATGCACAGATGGAAAATGCTTTATACTTCCCCTGAGCCGAGGAGATTGCACGTGTGGAGGAAACTATCTTAGAGTACGAATAAAGGATGCCAGCAAAGCTTCCACCACCTAGCACTACAGCTACAGAATACATCGCCATGTGATTAATAAAAAGGTCTTAGAACAGGCGAGGTGTATTATCTGATCAAGTTCACAGAAAAAGTGGGGGATTTCCAAGTGTCTACAAAAGGACAGTGACAACACCATTAAGCTTTCTAGCAAGGAATGCAGGATATGTGTGATCCAGGACACCAGAACCAGCAGGCCACAGAGGCTGGGTTCATGATGACCGTGTAGTGCAGGGGTGACAGATGGCCACAAACCTATCATAGGCCATCACGGTCAGGAGGAAGTTGTCCAGTCCTACAAAGAGTAAGAAATAGTACATCTGGGTGATGCAGCCTGCGTAGGTTATGACTTTGTTCTGTGTGTGGATATTCACCAACATCTTTGGGACAGTGGTCGAGACCAAGCAGATGTCTACAAAGGACAGGTTGGACAGGAAGAAGTACATGGGGCTGTGCAGGTGGGAGTCTGAGATTGTGGCCAGGATGATGAGCAGGTTCCCAGCACAGTGATCAGGAGCATGGACAGGAACAGCCCAAAGAGGACGGGCTGCAGTTCTGTGTCCTCTGAGAATCCCAGAAGATGAAATTCTGAAATTTGTGTCTTATTTACTGGATCCATGTGGTTGACGTGACTACAAAAGAGAAAAAGAACAGGACACAAAAAGAACAGGACACAAGCATATGTAACAAACGTATCAGAAGTGCCATCATTTATATTGTGTAGTCAAGAAGTTAATTTAAAAAAATAATTATTTATTTTAAGTTGATAGTTAAAATTGTAGTGTGTACAACATGGTGTTTTGAAATATATATACATTATGGAATGGCTAAATCTAGTTAACTAATATATGTATTATTTCACATAGTCATCATTTTTATAGTGAAAACACTTAACATTCATTCTCAATATTTTTGGTGAATGCAATATATTGTCATCAGCTAGCCACCATGCTGTCCAATAGATCTGTTAAACTTACTCCTCCTAACTCTAATTTTGTATCCATTGACCAACATCTCTTCTCTCCCACAACTGCCCAGCCTCTGGGAACCTCCATTCTATGAGCAGTTAATTTCTGTATTTTGTGTGTGAATCTGGTACCTCTTAGGAGATCCCTTGTCATCTCTGATTAGGAACTTCTTTCCCACTCTCTGTCTTTCTCAAAGGGCATGTATTCTCCAGTTTCAGTGAGAAAATATTTCACTAATATAAATTCAATTTTGACATATTCCAGGTACTGTCTAGACAATGAGTGAATGGTGCTATAAAACAAAAATCCCTACAGTCTAATGACAGAGAAAGAAAACAAACAAAAACTAAACCAAACCAGAACAAAACAAAAAACCATGTCCCCACATGCTGCCCAATGCCTCTCACCTGTGGTCCAGCACTGTGGCACTGACCCATCATGAGCTGCCTCCCACCATATGCTACCATTGCACCTGGACCTTGGTGGATTGAATATCCACAGCCCTGACATCTACCTCCACTGCCTAGATAGTCTCACTCAGCAACTGCCACCACCATGGGGAGATCAGGGCAGAGTAATCTCTTGCAACAGCTGCCTCCATGGAGTAGAACTCACCCAGCCCCCCACCCAAGCTTACAACAGTGGCCTGAAGACCAATCCACCACTCCACATGAAGATCCCCAGGCACTGGCTTGGACTGTGACAACCACAGGGGAATGGAAAAACCACAGGGGAATGCGGCAATGCAGAACAGCTGCATTACAGGCTCTCAGGACATCTGTCCCTCTCCTGCTAGGTCAATCTTCCAGAGAAGAACACAAAGGTACCATCTAGGGCTGTCTCATTCTTCTCCCTAATTAGGAGAGTTCCCAGAAAAGAAGAACAGGTGCACCACAAACCTATCTGCCCTGAGCTGAGAAGAGGTTACAGATGAGAAGAAACCAGGAAAAGAACTCTGGCAACATGAAAAAAACAAGTTCATTCAACAGCCCAAAGGATCTATTGATCTACAGCAATGGACCTCAACCAAAAGGAAATTGATGAAAGGTCAGAAATGGAATTTAGAATATGGATGGCAAATAAGATGAATCGGATTGACGAGAATGTTGAAAACCAACACAATGAAGCCAAAAATATTTCCAAACATGAATGAAAAAAATGAAAAAGTCCCTAAAGAGATAGACAACATAAGAAAAGATGCCAGAACTTAAAGAAATGAGTCATTTAGGGAATTTCAAAATACAGGAAAGAACTTCAACAGCAGGCTGGACCAAGCAGAAGAAAGAATTTCAGAGCTTGAAGACAAGAATTTGGACTAGGGATTCTTGTCCCCACAGTATGTTTTTGTCTGCTTTGTCAAAGATTAGGTGGCTATATAAGGATGGTTTGATATTTGAATTTTCTGTTCTGTTCCACTGGTCTATGTCCCTGCACTTGTGCCAATACCAGGCAGTTTTAAGAACCACAGCCTTGTAGTATAGTTTGAAGTCTGGCAAATTAATACCTCCGATTTTGTTTTTATGGCTTAAAATTGCTCTTGCAAGAATCCCTATTCAATAAATGGTGCTGGGAAAACTGGATAGCCACATGTAGAAGACTGAAACAGGACCCACAGCTTTCACCTCTCACAAAAATCAAATCACGGTGGATAACAGACTTAAACCTTAGGTGTGAAACGATTAGAATTCTAGAAGAAAATGTAGGAAAGACTCTTACAGACATTGGCCTAGGCAAAGAATTTATGAAGACCCCTAAGGCAACCACGGCAACAACAAAAATAAATGAATGGGACCTGATTAAATTAAAAAGCTTCTGCACAGCCAAAGAAACAGTCACGAGAATAAACAGACCACCAACAGAATGGGAAAAAATTTTCATATACTACACATCAGATAAAGGACTGATAACAAGAATGTATTTAGAACTCAGGAAAATCAGCAAGAAAAAAATCAAACAACCCTATCAAGAAGTAGGCAAACGACATGAATAGAAATTTTTCAAGAGAAGACATAAGAATGGCTAACAAACATATGAAAAAATGCTCAACATCCCTAATCATCAGAGAAATGCAAATCAAAACCACAATGAGATATCACTTAACCCCAGTGAGAACGGCCTTTATCAAAAAGTCCCAAAACAACACCTGTTGGTGTGGATGCGGAGAGACAGGAACACTCATACACTGCTGGTGGGACTGCAAACTAGTGCAACCCCTATGGAAAGCATTATGGAGATACCTTAAACAGATTCAAATAGACCTACCATTTGTTCCAGCAATCCCATTATTGGGTATCTACCCAAAAGAACATAAGTCATTCTATGACAAAGATACCTGTACCCGAATGTTTATAGCAGCACAATTCACAATCACAAAGATGTGGAAACAACCCAAATGCCCCTTATGATTGGATTAGTAAATTATGGTATATGTATACCATGGAGTATTACTCAGCTATAAGAAATAACAGTGATACGACATCTCTTTGGTTCTCCTGGAGAGAGTTGGAACCCATTCTATTAAGTGAAGTATCCCAAGAATGGAAAAACAAGCATCACATGTACTCACCAGAAAATTCGTTTCCCTGATCATCACCTAAATTCACATCTGGGAATGATACCATTTGGATATTAGACTGAGGTGGGGCGTGGGGGGAGGGGATGAGTATATACCTACATGATGAGTGCAATGCGCACTGTCTGGGCAATGGACACTCCTGGAGCTCTGACTTGGGGGGATAGGTGGTACATAGGCAACGTATGTAACCTGAACTTTTGTACCCCCCATAATAAGCTGAAATAAAAAAAAAAAGAGTTTGGACTAATCCAGTCAGTCAAAGAAGCAGAAAAAAGAATTAAGAAAAATAAACAATCACTCAGAGAAATACGGACTATGTACTATGAGCCAATATATGAGTTATAGGTATCTCTGGGGGAAAAAAAGTAAAAGCAAAAAAGCATGAAAAACCTATTTAAGGGAATTATTGATGAAAACTTCCCTGGTATCACTAGAGATTCAGATATCCAGATTCAAGATGGTCATTGGACACTGGAAAATTCATAGCAACTGGGACATCTCCAAAACACATAGTTATTAACCTGGAGGATAACAGCAAACTTCTCATTATAAGCCAGAAGGGATTGGGGTCCCATTTTTAGTCTTCTTAATCAGGACAACTGCCAGCCAAGGATTTTGTATCCTGTGAAACTAAGTATCATAAATGATGGAGAAATAAAGACTTTCCCAAACAAGAAAACCCTAAGGGAATTTGTTACCACTAGACCTGTCCTGCAAGAAATGCCCCAATATGCACTATACATGGAACAGAGCAATGGATACCCACCCTCGTAAAATCACCTGAAAGTTAAGGCTCACAACTCTTATAAAACAGTAGAACAAGAGAGAAAACAAAACAAGGTGTCATTCAACATGATGAACAGAACAGTATCCCACATGTCAATCTAACACCAAACATTAATGGTCTTCATGCTCCACTTAAAAGACGTAGGTTGGCTGAATGGATGAAAAAACACAACCTAAATATATGCTGTCTCCAAGAAATGCATATAACTTACAAAGACTCTCAAAGACTCAAGGTAAAGGGATGGAAAAAAATATTCCCTGCAAGTGGAAAACAAAAGTGAGCAGGTGTAGCCATTCTCGTATCAGATAAAATAGACTTGAAATCAATAATGGTTAAAAACAACAAAGATAGTCATTATATAATGATAAAGGAGCAATTCAGCAAGACACTCACACAAAAAGAAGATATGATAATACTAAATATACATACACCTAGCACATCATATACACATATATTATAGTACATTGTACTTTCTTCACCATTATACTGAAAGATCCAAATGAGTGGGAATGTCACCTCTTTGTTTGACATTGTATTTTCACAAAGGTATCGAATGTGTGTGCATCATGTGGAAAAAATTAAAATAAGAAGTTATGGAATAAAAATAACTTCAGGGGAATAAAACCAGGCTAAATACTCATATAGTGATTTCAGAACAATTGTATTAAACAAAAGTGAATGGAACCTCAAAATTGACTGAAATGAGATAGAAATAAGAATAATTTATGGCACCACATCGATTAAACATTTAACTGGCAAAGACCCAGACATAAAGTTATGTGATATATATTGTTCCTAGAATGTTCTGGCACATAGAAGATACTTATGATCTGTTACATGTATCAGGAAATAAGTCCCAGTATGTATTGACATTAACATATGAGCAGGTATATTTCACTTCAGTTGGAAAAGGCTGGATTAGTGAATAAAAGCTGGCATAAATATCTATCTACCTGGAAGACAATGAATTTTTTTCCATCTCACATTTTACAAAGAATTAGTAGGTTTAAAGACCTTGGTGCAAAAGTAAACAATAGTTTTTACTTGAAAATCTAGCAAATTATGTATAAAATCTACATGTAGGCAGACCCTAACATCAACAGAGAAGCAATAATCTGTAAAAAAAAAAAAAAACCATTTGAAATGTTGATAACTGTAGGAAAAAAGGGAATATCATTACATACAAATCAAAATGGGGGTCATGTACATGAATCTTTGCTCAAACCCAGTTTAAGACAACAGCAAGAAATCTCTTTCAAATCCATCAGCCTGTGAAAAATACATAAAGAGCTGTCCTATTGAGTGGGGTTGGAACTTTTAAAAGGTAGCAAATGGGTCCTCTCTAATGTTGCTGGCAGAAATGCAAAGTGTTATAAGATCTTGGGAAACCAATCTGGATACTGCTGTAAATATTTAAAATTCAGATACTCATTAACTCAAAGTTTCTCAATTCTGGCACTACTTAAATCCTGACTAGGTTGTTTATTGTGATTGGGTCTGTCCTGTGCACTGTGTTATGTTTACCAGCATCCCCATCCTCTGCCAACCCCTCCCCAAGGTGTCAGCCAAACATGTCATTGCTAAATGTCCCCTGGGGGCCAAAATCACCCCCAGTTGAGAACCAAAGTTTTAGCACAAAAATTCCAAAATATTTTTATAGCATTGATATAACAAAAAAAGAAAATATCTTTAAAAAAGACACTGAACACAAATAGCATTTGTGATATGCATATGATGCTATTCATGCATTAGTATAAACACTGGGTGAATGCCCATGTGTGCATTATATGCAAAGAGAAGGCTTGAAAGAAACGAAGATGTTGTGGGACAGAGTATATAAGTGAGGATGCGGCGAGGATAAGTAGAGTGATTTCAAAAGAACTGTATGAAACAACATGAAAATCTGAAAAACCTTATATAAAGATATAGTAATAATTTAATGACATCAAAATGGGGCACTAATTCAAGATTAAATCACCCATATCCTGGAAATTAAAGAATATGACAGGAAATCTGTTAAAATACGGGGAGGAAGAAGTTCTAATGTTATAATTTCATCTCACATAAATATATACAAATTTAAATATGTTCATGAGAAATAAAGGACATATTTAGTTAGATAATAAAGAGTGATTTTAAAATTAGGGTCAAAAATGATGCAAAATCTAGAAACTGATTGAATACACAAAGCCAGGAAGCACAAGAAATAATAGAGGTATGAAAACAAGTTGAAAAGATATATATAAAAGGCAATTTATTTAGCCAAATGATGCAAGAAATACTTTCTACATCTGTAATATGAGGAATGCAACACAATTGATGGATGGATTTTGCTACACAAAATTCATAAACTTTTACACATTCCCTTCAAATACAATGATTCTCACATAAGAACTAAATGATCAATGCCAAAATTGGTGAAAAACTCCAATTCTTAATATTTAAAAAAATACAACAAAAAACTAATACAAATATTCTGAAGCCACCATATGAAAGCAAAGCATGCACTGAGTGTTTGCCCTGGAGTGGTAAACGTCTAGCAAACACAAAAATATGTTTGGCCTCACTAGTAAGGAAATCAGTGCAAAGTAAAGGTGATTAGTGTATCACTTTTCACCTTATAAATAAATTTTTTATATCATGTGTATACCCAGCATGAGAGAAGATACTGAAAAATGTTTGCCTCATAAACTGTCGTTATCAGGCAATATGTGGAAGGAATTCATTGGTCTAGATCTTTCTCATTAACATGGAATTGTACTGAAAAATACTCCACCTTAAAAATAAAAAAGAACTGCCCTGACTTCAGTTTATATCTCTCCACAGCTAATACTCTATTTCTTTTCTCCAAGTAATTGCAAAGATCCTTGGGCATACCTTCTATTTTTACTGAAATGACTTTAAACTTACCATTTTCTTACATAATTGGGATTCCATTCCTTAACTTTCTATTTTCTTATATAGTTGGGATTCCATTACTTAACTGTCAAAAAATAGCCCTCCATTGCTGAGTTCAGCACCATAAATGAATATTAATACATGAATCAATTAATTAATAAAGGAAACAAGCAAACGATGACAGCAATGTCTCCACTCTGGGAAGGCTAGGTTGGCTCTCAGGGGACCTCAGGCACGTGTTCATGGCTTTCATCCTCCCCAACCCTTTGCTACAAGACCTACAGGGCTCTCAGACCCACCTTGATCGGTTTTCTGAAAGGAAGGTCTCCATGTGGAAGTGAGAATTCCACATGGATGGTTGATGACGGAAACTGAAGCTCTGTCCCCAGACAAGACAGGAGGAAAAGGTGAAGCGTTAGAACCTCAGTGGGATTTAGGACTTTTAGAAGAAACACCCGAGTTCCATCCAGCCCAAGGCTGCATGTGCTGAGGGCCAAAAGCAGAGGAGGTATATACCGCTTTGTCTGTTTGCTCATGAGGCACACTTCCGTCTTGTTATTCCAACTCTGAAAATATCATTTCCCTCTGGGGCATTGCTCTGCCCCAGAAGGAATATTTTTCCTGCATTCTCTGTTCCCAGGACACCGCACTAATTGTGGGGTGAATCCAGTCTGTTACTTCCCCCTGGAGTCGCTTGCCTTCCAGGGACATGCAGGACGGTTGCACTGTGGGCCCGAGACAGGAGGGGGATCCCTGGCCCACTTCGCAATGAGATTAGCAGAGGCAGGCAGCTGTCAGGCACACAAGCTGCCGACACCTCCCTCTCTCAGTAGTGACAGCAGTCTCTGTCTTTCGGGGGTCATAAAAGCACCCATATTCCCAGCTCCCACCCTGGCCCAGCTGCAGCAGAGGTGGTGGAGACTGAGGTGGGAGGATCACTTGAGGAGGCTCAGAGTTCAAGGACAGCGTGGGTGACATAGAGAGACCTCACCTCTGAAAAAGTATGTAAATAAATAAAACCACAGTAAGATACTACTTCCTACCCAATAGAGTGGCCAAAATGAAAAAGAATAACATTTCCAAGTGTTGGTGAACATATAGAGCAACCAGAACTCTCACACATTCATTTCGTCAGTGAAAAATGGTGCAGCCTACTTTGGAAACAGTTTGGTAGTTTTGTAAAAGTCAAACATATGCCCAGTATAAGGCCCAGCTATTCTGTTTTTACACAAGAGAAATGAAAACATATGTCCCCACAAAGACTGTACAGTCATGTTTGCAGCAGGTTTGTTTATAATCGTTCAAACCTGGAAACATCCCAAATGTTCAACAGGTGAAGGGATTAAAAGAAAACGTTGTGATATAACCATGGGATTGAATGCTACTCATCATCAAAGAGCAGTAAACTATAAAATGGAATGGGTGAATAGAATGAAGAATAACTCAAATATTTATAGCAGCACAATTCACAATTGCAAAGATGTGGAAACAACCCAAGTGCCCATCAATACATGAGTGGATTAGTAAAATGTGGTATATGTATACCATGGAGTATTACTCAGCTATAAGAAATAACGGTGATATAGAATCTCTTTTGTTCTCCTGGAGAGAGTTGGCACCCATTCTACTAAGTGAGGGATCCCAAGAATGGAAAAATAAGCACCACATGTACTCACCAGCAAATTGGTTTCCCTGATCATCACCTAAGTGCACATTTGGGAATAACACCAATTGGGGGTCGGACAGATGTGGGGGTGGGGGAGGGGATGGGTGTATACCTACACAATGAGTGCGATGCGCACTGCCTGGGGAATGGACACGCTTGAAGCTCTGACTCAGGGGGATGGGGGCATGGGCAATAAACCTGAACATTTGTACCCCCATGATAAGCTGAAATAAAAAAATAAAAATAAAAATAAATAAATAAAATAAAATGTGGTATATGGGTACCATGGAATCTACTCAGTCATAAAAAATGGTGAACTAACACCTCTTGTATTAACCTGGATGGGACTAGGGACCATTCTTCAGTTGATTTTAAGTTACCAATTTTATCTAAAAATGTAATCAATCTACTTTTACCCAAGATATGAAGCTGTGATTGCCTTTTCTTCCTTAGTGGCATTGGTTTGAAATTTCAGAAAAAGTGTTGGGTAGCAGTAGTGGCAGGTGTATCTGTCTTCCATAGGAGCTTCGGAAAGCTCCTCAAATAATTTCATGTCAGGGCTGATATTAGCTGACTATCAAGGAAGCTATTTTATCATAGTTAAGAAATATACTTCTATTTACAGTTTTCTCAAAAATATTTCCTTGCAGAATCTTGTATTTATTAACATAATCCTATTATATGTAGACAAATTTCTACCCATTTTCTGTACCATAATAAACAAATTACCAATATGAAATGTTCATTGCTTCCTTGTGCTGAGTGCTACCTGGTAATCATATTTAGTATGAGTGACAAATTGATAAATAGATTTTATAGTTGCTTTGAGTTTTTTCCATTTCTGCTAATTAGAGTAATGAGTGGGGTTTTTTTTTTTTTTACACTGCTGCTATCATAGCAGGACATTGTCTTTTGGTATCAGGGTTAAAAATGATTCTTAAAATTCATTGGCATATTTATTTCGCAGGGCTCCAAATAATTTTTATACATTGCAAATAGGTGAGATTTCAAAACTACTAATTTGACATCTTGTCTTTCATGGGAGATAAATTTGGCTGATAATACAATTCCTTCTTTGATGATTGATCCATGATACTTAAAAAATTTTTATGGATACATAATATTTGTACACATTTACAGAGCACATGTGATATTTTGTTACATGCATAGAATGTGTGATGAGCAAGTGGGGGTATTTAACATATTTATTACCTCAAGTAATTATCATTTCTATGTGTTGGGAACATTTTACGTCCTCTCTTTTAGCTCTTTTGAAATAAACAATATATTGTTGTTGTTGGTTTTTTTTTTTTTTTTTTTTTTTTTTGAGACAGAGTCTCGCTGCGTTGCCCAGGCTAGAGTGAGTGCCATGGCATCAGCCTAGCTCACAGCAACCTCAAACTCCTGGGCTTAAGCGATCCTACTGCCTCAGCCTCCTGAGTAGCTGGGACTACAGGCATGCGCCACCATGCCCGGCTAATTTTTTCTATATATATATTTTAGTTGGCCAGATAATTTCTATCTATTTTTAGTAGAGACGGGGTCTCGCTCTTGCTCAGGCTGGTCTCGAACTCCTGACCTCGAGTGATCCACTCGCCTTGGCCTCCCAGAGTGCTAGGATTACAGGCGTGAGCCACTGCGCCCAACCTACATTGTTAATTAATCAAGTGTGTAGAAAACATCATGGCATTCTTACTGTTTACAGAAATTATATATGGATCCATGACTTTTAAAATTACTATTATTATAAAGGCATTTAAAAGTAAACCACAAAAGTAATTCAAAAGATATTTGAGAAAAAAAAAAAAAAGGCTGGCTGACCAGGTGTCAGGGCAGTTGAACAGATGAAGTCAGCCTTGGGTGCAAAATTAGGTTTTGTGTCTAGATCTTCCAGTTAGCAGGAGTGACACAGGAGGAGACGGCAGCATTTGGAAACCCCGCACTGACAGACAGAAGAGAAGAGGTCGTTAAAGCAAAGGCATCATCTCATCAATACATCAGGTTCCAGCAAATATGGACCACAGTTCTGAAATGCCTGTTGGTGGTTAATTTTGCCTTGCTTCTGCCCCGCCCCCCTGCCCCAGTCTCTCTTGCAGACATTTCCTTTAAATGGAACCAGAAAACCACACTGGGCTTCCAGTATTTCTCCTCCTGGGACTTTCTGAGAAGCTAGGGTTTCAATCTGTTCTCTTCGGGCTGTTCCTGTCTTTGTATCTGGTGACCGTCTTTGGGAACCTGCTCATCATCCTGGCCGTTATCTCAGACTCCACCTGCCCACCCCCATGTACTTCCTCCTCTCCAGCCTGTCCTTTTCTGACATCTGTTTCACTTCCGCCACCATCCCAAAGATGCTGTGGAGCATCCAGGCACAGAGCAAATCCATCACCTGTGCCGGCTGCCTCACACAGATGTATTTTTTCATGGTTTTTGGACTTCTGAACAATCTGATTCCGATGGTCATGGCTTATGACCACTTTGTGGCCATCTGTCACCCCCTGCACTACACAGTCATCAGGAACCCAGTGCTCTGTGTCCAGGTGCTTGTCCCCACTGGGCTTGTCAGCATCCTGGGGGCCCTTCCTCGGAGAGTGACCGTGTTGCGGCTTGCTTTCGGTGCAGTCACTGAAATCCCACACTATTTCTGTGAGCTCCCTGAGGTCCTCCAGCTGTATTGGGGCTGTATTGAATCTATAGATGAAGTTGGGAAGAACTCACGTTCTGACAATATTGAGTTTTCCTCCTTTACGAGAAATGCTCAAGGAGCACTGCGGAGCCTCCGTTGGCTTCTCAGACTGCTGTGCACAGAGACCGGGATCTGGTGCAGCGCGCCCCTCCTCATGGGAAACCGGGCGCCAAGGGAAGAGGTGACTTCCCCATCACCCATCACGCAAAGCAGGTTCTTGGAGAACCGGGTGCTAACCCATTCCTAGATGACCCACTTTGGGGTCAGCACTTCGTTCCCAGCACAGCAGCTCCCTTGGCGGGATCTATGGAAACTCAGCCCTTGACACAAGGGTTTGTCCAGCTGCCCCCGTGTGTGTCTCTGCACCCACCCATCCATCCTTCTCTCTGCCCCGGGGGCTCGAGGGTACATGTGCTAGGACGACACGCTGACATTGCAGCGCCATAGTGTGAAACACACTTGGAGGGAACAGGCATGGCTATCTTATTATGGGCTATTTGTTACGTGTGATAGCGGGATGGTGGTTATAGCTTTCAAAGAAAGTGTCACGTGTCAGAGGTCCATACTGAAGTCATTATGGGTTAAGTAATACAGTGCTTGGGATTTTCCTATCAATACTATAGCCAATTCATGGCAGGGTTATAGATGAAACAGAATTGGTTTAATGTTTACAACTATTGAAACTGAGACATCAAAAATCGTTATGTTTTTCTTCTACTTTTGTGTCTATTGGAAATTTCCACATAAAATGGAATCAATGCAACTTATCTATTATTATGTTAGACGCACACAGCAATGTAAGTGAATTTTAAAAATATTATCAAGTGAATAAAGCAAAAAATATGAACTCCGTAGTGTAATTCCATTTGAGCACATTAAAAATATATGTACATAAAACATAAAAATATATGTACAATGCCCTGTGCATTGTCTGACATTTAGCAGCATCCTTGGCCTCAAACCACTAGATGCCAGAAGAACCCCACCCCAAGTTGTGACAACCAAAGTGTCTCCAGACATGACCAAATGTCCCCTGAGGGCCAGAATCACGTCCGGTTGGAAACCAATGCCCTATAAGCTGCAGTGGGCACCTGGGCTGGCTGAACAACCAGGAACCAGACGGGCAAACAGACAAGACCCCGGCCAGCCACCCGAGGCTGAGGACTCCCTCTCTTCCGCTCTTCTCCCCAGCCCCGCACCCCATCTCCAGGCTGGACAGCTCTACCCACAGCTCTCTGATTCTGCCTCGTACCCTCTCACTCCAGTCCCTCTCCACCGGCCAGAAGGAGAAGGCAGGAAAGCACCCCTGTCTGATGCTCTCAGGGGGCGCCTGCAGGCAGGTGTAGGTAGGGGCCAGACCAAGGGCCTCTTGGTTCAGATGCTGTGCGCTTTATACCTGCTGTGGCCTTCCCGGCAGGACATTCCCATGGGCCTCTCCAGGAAGCCAACCTGGAAGGGCTGTCCTTTGGGTCTGGAGAGGCCGGGAGTGGCCTCAAGGGACCTTCAGGGACCTGCAGCCCAACTCCCTCCTCCAGCACACAGCAAGGGCTCCCTGTCGCCTCTTCCTGCCCAAAGAGCCCTGGCCCCTGCGGCGGGTGAGGAGCTCCCGGTCCTGGGGGAGACAGAGCTGGATTCGGAAGCCTCCAGCCCCTTGCAATTGCGGCAGGGTCAAAGGGAGGACAGGAGAGGGGGGAGCCCAGAGTGGGACTCCAGGACTCAGCCCTGAGACAAGCGCAGCTGAAAGGCTTCCCAGAATAAGGGTAGCTTGGAGCTGGGTGTGTGGAAAGTGGTTTGTCTCAATGTAGGTGTTCAGTGTCTTCTGCTCAAGCTGGACAGCCTGCCTCTCTTCTTGGTCAACCCACCCCATCTCTGCTGTCCTGGTGATCCGAGCCAGACAGCTTGACATCAGTGGTGTGCCTCCCTGTGATACAATGAAAAATAAACATTGGTTCTGTCAGTGGAAACGAACCCAAACTCTGTAACATAATTTAAAGAGGCTCATTCTAAGCCAAGTATGTGTGACCGTGACCCACACAGCCAAGCTGAAGAAGCCTTGAGCAAGTGACCCTGCTGTGGTTGGGTCACAGTTTGGTTTTGTACATTTTAGGGAGAAAGGGATCTCATGTAAAATCATAAATCAGTACATGGAAGGTGTACATTGGTTTTGGCCTGAAAAGGCAAGACATCTGGAAGCAGAGGCTTACAGGTTATGGGGAGGGTTAAGGATTCTTTGATTTGCAATTGTTTAAAGAAATGAAGCTTTGTCTAAAGGCTTGGAGTGTTTTAAGTAAGAAAGTCCGTTAATCAGAGACAAGCCACTGGACATGTACTGAGACTCAAGTCACCTGCGAAGTAACTTGAAGATGGCAGATGTGGTTTAACCTTTGTCTTCCATGGCCTTCGGCCTGTTAATGATTTAGCATCCTGTTGTTACAAAGAGTAACTCCAGAAGGGATGGGCACAACCAGACACGTGTGACCTCCCTTCCTCTCATGGCTACAACTCAGCTTTAAAGTTTCTCTGGAGTCCCCTTGGCCAAGAGGGGGTCCGTTCAGTCAGCTGAGGGGGCTTAAGATTTTATTTTAGTTCATAGATCTGTAATAAAATAAAATAAAATAAATATCAAGACCATCCAAACTCGTTATGCCAAAGGGAAAGTTAAGTCTGCACATTGAGTCATGAGTCATGTGACACTGCTGTCCCTTTCCCAAATACGTGACTGCTGCTTCCCAACTTGGTATTCAGGTATTTTACATTAGTCAGATCCCCCCAAACAAAGGAACAAACAAACAAAACCCCACAAGGCCCCATGCGTCTCTGGATGACTGCCCTCACAAACTGTTCATAAGTCAATTCTTCACTTAGCCCCTAAACCTTTCAAGACATGCGTCCTTCCATAAACAAAGAGATGTCAACTGTAACCTTAGCTCTGCAGCTAAGTCTGACCCCTTATTCAGGGAACTAAAATGTGTTCAATTTCACACTGGCAATGTTGATGACAAGCTTCTTCTCCCAGGTGCAGAGCAAAGATAGGATGAGATCGATCGTTAGGAAGGAAGGAAGGTGTTTCAGGAGTCCGGGTAGAGGCGGGACCCAGGTAGATAAAAGAGAACTCAAACTTGGCTTTGTGATTGGTGTCACTGTTGTTATTTTTTTTAACGTGGGGTCTCACTATGTTGTCCAAGCTAGAGTTTAGTGGCTATTCACAAGTGAGATCATAGCACACTAAAGCCCAAAACTCCTGGGTTCAAGTGACCCTCTTGCCTCAGCCTCCCAAGTAGCTGGGACTACAGGTGCACCACTGTGCCTGAGCTAGATGGCTTTTATCTGGAAGGTATGTGCCCATGCAAATGAACTAAAGTTTCAGATTCTAAGGTCTGTAGGGTACAAGGTGCAGAAAACAAAACCCAGAGCCTGCCAGATTGGAACAGTGTAAAATGAGATCCTTCTCCCTATAAGGCAAGAAACACTCAATGTAAGGAGACACCAGACATAAGCACACACACACCCCCCAAGGAAAAGTGACTATTAAACTTTAGTACAAGCAGAGGGAGAAAAAAATTACCAAAGAGAATTTGGAACTACAAATATAGGTTTCTGGACTAAATTAATGCTTTCTTGCCAGTCCAAAAATCTTAAGCTAAGTATTTAAGTTAATCACAAAGTCCTTATCATACTCCAGGAGACCGGCTGAAGCAAAGAAAAATCTCTCTGGAGACTTGAGGCCCAATGTCCAAATCAGGCTTCAAAGAAATCCTGTAAATCTTCCGTTCCCAGCCCCTGCGCTGCAGACCCGTACCGGTCAGTGGCATGATAGGAACCAGGCCACACAGCAGGAGGTGAGCGGTGGGTGAGTAAGCGAAGCTTCATCTGTATTCACCTGCATCTTCATCTGTATGAACAGGACGGGTTTTTTAAACAGGACAAGGTCACCTCCCATGGGTACAAGGATAGCAGTTCAGGCCCAGGGATCCTTCCATCTTGGGAAGAACAACGGGAAGAAATGTGACCTGAAGACTTTTAGGGGCTGTGAAAATGAATAATTCAAAATCTAAGCTGGTGGAACTATAAATTATTTTGAGCCTCAAAGCAATCTCTTTATGGGGTCAGAGTCACCTGACAGGCTCCTATGTAACCTTTGTTTCTCTGGTTAGCCATTAGCCTTCTTACTTAGCTACACTGTTTTGTAAAATGTTATAAATGACTAAGGGGAGCCAGGGTAGGAATTAGGGCACAGAGGAGCAAACACTCAGTGAGTGAAGCTGTTTAAAGGAATGATATTTCATGGAGAAAAGAATGGGAGTGAAGACGAAGTTCGTTAAAGAACATGTGCTAAGTGGCGTCATGAGCCCTCACACATCGTTACCAATTCTCTCAGCAACCCCAGTCTTTCTGTCACCAAAACCTTCAATCTTTCCCCTGATAGCCAACTGGGTCCCAAAGTCCTGTCTCTGGATCTGTTCCTATTACCACTAAGAAAAACAGGTAGAATCAATAAATACAACTTCTTTCCTCCCCACCTGCCAGCAGAGCCAATGATAACAGGCTCAGGAACAGGCCATGAGGACCTGCACTCACCATTCAATCTCTGTAGGCTCGCGGTCCCTCAGCAGCTCTCGCACCTCCTGGCGGCAGCGCTCCTGGTATTCTGGGTGCCTTGCAAGGTTGTATAGGACCCAGGAGAGACCACTGGCCGTGGTGTCATGGCCTGAGGAGCAAGAAGGTTGACCTGGGTCTCTGAGCTGCTTCAGCACCAGAGGGGCGGACAGTGCCCTTGCATGGAGGCCCTCAGGGAGGATGGGAGGGATGGAGTGATCAGGGTCCACCCACTGCATCCCTGGGATGGAGAGACCCCTGTCCCCACTGTAGTCCCACATTGGGCCCCTCACCTCCAAACATGAAGGTATCAGCCTCCGCTCTTATGTCCTCATCTGACAACTGCTTTCCATCTTCATCCTGCAGAGACGGCAAAACCCAGCAAATCACAGTAGCTCTGAGACTCCTGGGTCTAACCTGAGACAATCTCTGAAGATGCATCCTCCTTCTAGAAACCCAAACCCACCGTGCACTCCTAGATCTCCCTGGACACCATTGCCAGAGCCCTCGCCTGATGGGCTTCCTCTGTGATTGCCTGGCCTCCTCTTTTATCCCTGGTGGAAGGAATCAGTGATCCATGAATACTTTTATTTTCCTACATAATGAGGACTTTTGGAGAAAAAATTGCTTGCAACCTGGGTTTCAGGATGTTTAAATGGAAATTTTCCTTGGAGCTTAGAAATTAAGTGTTGTTCCAAAGATATTTGCTCACCTTCTAGGATGATAAACACAGAGAATCAGGCCGGGCGCGGTGGCTCACGCCTGTAATCCTAGCACTCTGGGAGGCCGAGGTGGGCGGATCGTTTGAGCTCAGGAGTTCGAGACCAGCCTGAGCAAGAGCGAGACCCCACCTCTACTAAAAATAGAAAGAAATTATATGGACAGCTAAAAATATATATAGAAAAAATTAGCCGGGCATGGTGGCGCATGCCTGTAGTCCCAGCTACTCGGGAGGCTGAGACAGGAGGATCGCTTGAGCTCAGGAGTTTGAGGTTGCTGTGAGCTAGGCTGACGCCACGGCACTCACTCTAGCCTGGGCAACAGAGTGAGACTCTGTCTCAAAAAAAAAAAAAAAAAAAAAAAAAAAACACAGAGAATCTTATCTCCCCTGGAGGAAGTTCTCTTATAAACCCCTAGTCATTGCCATCTCAATGGAAAGTAGTTTATACTCCAGAGAGTGCGCGCTCTCTGTCTCTGTCTCTGTCTCTGGAAGGATGAAGGCACAGATGTGCCAGCTGTTCTCTGTGAGCTCCAAGACTCATAATATGGGGGCCCCTCTGCTGTGGTGCAAACTCTGGTGCACTAAGAGGTAAAAACGTTGCATTGCCCCAGGATGAATTTGGGAGTGCGGAGCCGGCACTGCAGTCCAACTCTGGCTGCTGTTACTGCTGTGAATAATAAATAGGCTGCTCTGACCCAGGGGTCAGGCCCATCTGTCAGCTTAGGCATAGACAGAGACAGAGCACAGACATATGGATACACATAACAATGCAGCAGACTAAGAGAATAAATTGTAAGTGAAGTCAAATCTGAGGCTCATCGTAGTTTCAGACTTAGCAGTCCTCTTCTGGCTGCACTTCAGACACTCAGCTCCAAAACCTATCTCTGACTGTTCCCTTCCTGACTCAAACAATTTCCATGCTCCATGCTCCGTGCCCACTGGATCAAGTCCAAGTTCTTGGATTTGACATTTGACATGAAGCTCCCCATTCTGTCTCTTGAGTTCAGATCCCAGGAAGCCCACCCTGCTCAGCAGGAGAACATCGATGAAGTCCAAAGTCTTGGTCTTGGCTTTGGCCTTGAGGAAGCCATCAACACCCTGATTCGGGAGGGTGCGGTGTCGCTCCTGGATGATGGCATCTGTGAAGTCGTGCACCAGGCGGCAGGCCTTGCGGAAGAGCTGCCCATCGCAGGTGAGATAGTACAGGAAGTCCATGTACAAGAGGATGTTCTGGCTTCTTTCTTCTATGAGGGCACTGAGCTGCAGGATGGTGGCAATATATTCACTGGGCTTCCTGCAGGACCAGGGAATGGGGAGGAAAAACTTAACACACCTGAAACCCAGGAGCATTTCCCACCAGCAGCCAGGATCTACCTCCCATCAAGAAACAGAGCCTCCAGAAACAGATGGACCCACAGATACACAGATGGCATCGGCCATGAGACTTGACTGTCCAAACCCTCTTCTCTGCCTGCATCCACCTCTGTTAGCTGCCCAGGTGCCACTAGGCAGCCAGAGCATAGCTTGGACATCATGCCCCTCCTCCGCTCTGTCTCCTGCCCAGTATCCAGGCCTGCACCTTCTCTTTCCCAAAACCGTGCACACAGCTCGGATGTTATCAGATTCCACCTGGTCTTGGCCCAGCCCCCACCCTAGCCTCCTGCATACAAAGTCACCTCTACTGTCTACTGCACATTCTCTACTCATCCTAGCCTCCCTGCCTTCACTCGAACATTTCTACCTACCCTTCCTGGCCCTTCACAGCCCAGCTGTGACGTACCTGCTCCAGAACGGCTCTTGTGGTTGTTGTCCTCAGTCCTCCCTCCCCACCTATGCCCTTGGGTCCACAGCTCAAGTTCCCACACCCTGGGCAAGGACTCACTCCTGGCAATGGCTGTCAAGGCTGAATATCCATTTCTGCAGACTGTCCAAGGTCATGAGGCTGATGTGCTCAAACATGTCCAGACGGGCACTGCCCTCTGAGGCCAGGCGCTGCCACTTGGCCTGCAGAGAAGGTCACAGAGCTTGGGGAGCTGGGCCTTGGCTCTTTGGAGCCCCTCCCCAACCCCGAACATCAGGATGGACACATTCAGAACCAGCCTCTTGGTCCTCTGCCCCAGGTACCCATCTCCAGGGAGGACCTGGCTTGGGTGAAAGCAGAAGCTTTTACTATTAGCAGATGAAGACCCCGTGGCTGGGAACAAGAGACCCGAGTTCACGTTTCAGCTCTGCATCCTGTGCTCTGTGTGCCCTTGGGAAGCTCAGTGCCTGCCCTTAGGTCCCACCTGTCAAATCGTCAGGAAAATTTAAATTGACCTGATTTGGTGCCAGGTAAACCAGGTTAGAATCCCTGCTCCACCACCCCAGGACTTACTACATGGGTAGACTTGGGCAAGCCCTCCAATCTTTCTGGCCATCAGTTTCCTCACCTGTAATGGGGTGAAAAGAAATGCTAACTCACAGGACCACTAAAATTAAATCGGACAATTTATATCATGGAATTGGCAAATCGGCACAAGGAATCATTTCTGCCACATAGTGAGTGCTCAAAAATATTGGTTTTCCTCATCTTTATTATTATAAATTGACTGCAAAAATATCCCTATGTTGGTAGTAGTCTTCCGTGGGCCCTGAGCATCCTTGCTGGGGACGCCAAGAATGCAAGGTCCTGATGTTCTTAACCTGGGTCATTTCTCAACCTTGTGATTGCAGAGAAGAACCTTGAGGGATAAGGTAATAATTCCCCCGGACACATTTTAGGCTTACTCCTGTTTGCTATAAAATCAGGTTCCCTAAGCCTAGTGCCCCTGCCTGTAATGCAATAGACTCCGGGAACAGGCATCGATAGAATCCCTCCTGTGTCCCCCACAAGGGATTTGGGTGGCTTGGAAAAAAGAGGCAAACCAAGAGGAAGCACGTGCTATTGTGCCATGAGTAGTCAACTGCCCTTTGTCTCTGACCCTGGAGTCTCATGTCTTGTGGCAAAATCCATGGAACAGTAACATGCTAACTTATAACCTTGCAAGTAAGGAAAAAAATCCTAGGCAGTTCAAAAAATCCATATCCCACCTGGAAACCATTCTTCTAAGTGAATTATCAGAAGAATGGAAAAGCAAACACCACATGTACTCACCATTAAATTGGAACTAATCGATCAACACTTATGTGCACATATGGAAGTAATATTCATCAGAAATCTAGCGGGTGGAAGGGGGCAGGAGGGGATGTGTAACTCCACACCCAACGGGTACAATGCACACTATCCGGGTGATGAACACTTTACAACTTTGACTCAAACAGTACCAAAGCAATTTTGTAACCAAAATGTTTGTACCCCTGTAATAATCTGAAACAAAAATACAAAATATATGTAAAACTTCGTGACCCCAATTCTCCACTTCTCCCTCTGCCTACGCCCTTTGCAGTGTGATTTTTCAGCAACGTCCATAAGAGATGGAGCCTATTTTACCCACCACCCTTTGATTCTGTGCTGGACTTTAGGATCAGCAAAGCTGCCACCTGACCCACAGCTGATCCCACACCCCCAGTGACCCTTCCACATCCACAAGAACCAGCCCACTATCCTGTAGACTTATTAGCAATCACGAGCACATTGATTTAAACCAATGAGTCTGGAAGTGGTTTGTGTGCAGCAGTAGCTGCTATGTAATCTTCATCATTTCTCTCTGGAACTCATAGGAATTCTGTGAAAGAAACTTAGAAACTGACACTGTCTGAGCACCTACTATGTGCCAGGGACAGGACTCCGTTACATCATTTTGACCTCCTTTTAAGTAGGGATTATTATTCCCATTTTACAGATGAGGAAGCCAAGGCTCAGAGAGGAAGAGCAATGACCCTAAGCCTCCCAGCAGAGCCAAAACTCCAGATCAGAACTGTCTGTGGTCCCTCTACCCCAAGGCTCTGGCCAGGACCCCAGGGTCAAGGGACTTACGAGCATTATGCTCACGCTGTCATTGAAAATCTTCACGTAGGGCTTCAGGATGTTGAAATGGAAGGCTGGTGTCAGCAGGCGACGGTGGCGGCTCCACTTGTCACCAGCACTTAGCAGAAGCCCATCCCCTAGTAGGGCAGCCAAGGGCAGTGAGCAAAGGCAGCACCTTCTCCTGGCCCCACAAGGCTGTCCCCAGTTCCATTCACCTGCAGTTACTCACCCAGCCAGGGCTTTATGAAGCTGAAGAAGATATCGTCCTTCCGTACAACGGCAGCTGACATGAATGATGACAATCAGGGACACGGAGGGGGAGGGGAGGGGCTTCGGGTGGAGGTGGGGGAGCTTGCACTTCCCCCTCCAAGCCCAGCATAGCAGGAAGGGGACAGGGGAAGGGAGGGATCCCCAGACCAGGCTGCAGCAGACACTAGAGCAACACACAGCCTAACACGGCACAGTGCACCCCATCATGCCTTGACATGGCTCCTACATGATTCAACATGTCTGCAGCACCCGAACATAGCTCAACACCCTACAAAACACCTTCCTAAGAACCTAGGACACCCTGTCTGCCCCAGAACTCTCTGACGTCTCCTGACAGGGATCTCAGACGTGTGACCTGACCCCGATGTGTCAACAGGTCCCGACACAGCCACAGCACACAGGACAAACCCTAAATGACACAACATGGTCTGAGTTTGACCTGAAATGGTCTGACATGAGCTCAGCATGCCCCACGGTTGGACCCCAGATAGGATTTAAATATTAATAGAATCTTTTTAATATCCCAGATGTGGACCGGGTGTGACCCAGACCGTGCCCCAGGTGTGATGATCTGAGTGTACTTAAGGCCTGTCTCGGTCCACACAGGGACCCTGGGTCCCGGCCCTCAGACCAGCCCCAAATATGGCCCCGATGTGACAAACAGGAGAAAAGGAAAGTCTCAAATAACATTTCAGACAAGAACCAGATAGGCCCCAACATGTTCCAAGTGACCTTGGCTACAGCTGAGCCCCAGACATGGTGATCTCCACGATTCCAGGTGTAAACCAGGTGTAAGCAGGTGTAACATGTACCAGGTGCCACCTGGCCCCAGGTGTAAATATACAGGTGACAGGATGTGTCCATACAGCAGACGTCACACAGACGTGCCCAGACTACGGCAGACAGGACCAGAGGTCAGAGGTCAGACAGGTCAGTCCAGGGGAGACAGAGGCAGTGGCATCTCCGCCACAGCCCCTCCTGTCTGCACTCGGGTCCCAGGGCCAGCTGGAGCAGCAGAGAGACCCCAGCAGTAGGCGAGCTGCGGCCAGTGCAAGGTCTGTCTGAGCGAAGAGCACGGGCTTGGTGCGGGGGGTGGAAGATGCGGACGCCCTGACAGCCGCCCTCTCTGGACTTTATGGTCAATAGATTTTTCTTTGCTGACACCACATGAGGTTGCGTTTCCATCACTCACAACTGAAAGAGACGTCAGAAGCCAGAGAGAGACCCAGGGACCTGCCCCGAGTCACTCAGCATTTTAGCGTCAGAGCCATAGTCCCTGTGGGATGCTGCCGGTTTCCCGGCTCAGCCTCGGCTGTCCAAGGAAGGGAGGGCAGAGAGCGAGGGAAGGGCACCAGGCTGCAGCGGGGTCTCCTTGGAGATTCCTGGGGCCTGCAGCAGCAGAGCAGTGAACCCAGGGCAGACGAGCCACCGGGTGGGGCAGAAGAGCTGACCCACAGGGGTGGCACTCATGCAAGCAGCCCAGGTCCTGCACCAGCGGCCAGCTCTCCTTGTTGTCCTGGGCTTGGGCACATGCAAGGCTGGCACCAGGCCTGGCAGGGAGCCTGCAATACTAATGGTGCCCACGGCATCACCCTTCCTCCACTTAAAAAATTCCTCCTCATCAATCCAGACCCAGCTCCAGCAACTCCTCCTACAGGAAGCCTTCCTGCCTGCACTAGCAGAAACTTAGTTCTCGCTGAGCTGTCATAGTCCATCTTCCTCTGGTCCATTCCTGACCACACGAAGTTGGGGAGTTCCCCCAGGACAAGGCCTTGAACTGAGAGGCCTCCTGGGGCCCCAGTGGTGCCCAGGACACCAGGGCAGGGAGCAGACGGCAGTGCAGGGAGGAGACACTGAGGTGCGGGCGGGTGAGTACAGGAAGGGGAGAGGAAGGTGCCTGAGGGAGAAGAGGGAAGGAGGGGCTGGGGTCCTGCAGGGGCCACAGAGGAACTTGGGGGACAAGGGGCTGGAAGCCCTTGGATGTGCCACGGCACCCACCGCCACTAGCTCCGCATGGTACCTGAGGCGTTCAGGACAGGTCGGAGGATGTCGGGGTGGCACAAAGTGATACCGGGGAGAACTTAAAGCCCTGGGGGTAGGTGGGTAGGTGGGTAGGTGGCCACCAGCTGAGTCACGTCCCTCAAACCCTCCTCTGTGGTGGTGACCTGCAAGCAAGGCAGAGCTGTCACCTGTAATGGTTAAATTTAGGTGCCAACGTGACTGGGCTAAGGGATGCCCAGATAGCTGGTAAATATAATTTCTGGGTGTGTCAGCGAGGGTGTTTGCAGAAGGGATGAGGAGTGGAATGGGTAAACTGAGGAAGGAAGATCCGCCCTCCCCAGTGCGGGCAGCACCATCCAACCCACTGAGGGCCCAGAGAGAACAAAAAGGCGGAGGAGGGGACTAGGTTCTGTCTTCCGGAGCTGGGACATCCGCCTTCTCTGCCCGTGGACATCAGAACTGCAGCTGCTCAGGCCTCTGGACGCGGACTGAATGACAGCTCAGCACCCTGGGTCTCCAGCTTGCAGACGGCACAGGGTGGGGCCTCTCAGCCTCCACGGTCACGTGAGCCAGTTCTCATAGTAAATCCCCTCTTATCTGTCTAGACCTACACACAGATCTGTGTGCCCTGCGATTCTGTGTCTCTGCAGAACACTGACTAATCCACGTCCCCAGGAGTGGCCACCGCAGGTCCCCCCTGCAGCCTCTGGAGGTGGCGCAGCCTCTGCAGTGAACAGCGTGTCTGGATCCTGCCCAGATGGAGGGAATCTCTGCTTCCTCCTGCTCCTTCTCTCCTGGGGCGTCTCCAAACGCCACAGGTGCCCCCCAGGGCAGAGGGAGAGGACACGCTGTCTGCCCACGCAGGGGCCACCTTGGCTCCAGAGGAAGGGTTTTCTTGTCCTGGGAGTGGTTCCGGCCTGGGGGCAGCCATATGGCGATGTCCCCACCGAGGGGGTTGTGGGCCGCAGTGTGACCTCAGGACGTGTCCCTAAGGCAGGTTTCCACATGCCCTTATGTCCTGGCTGGTGCACGTGGGCTTCAGTTCCTCCTCTGGAGAAGGGTCTGCACCCTCGGGACCTTCCAGCCTCAGCTGACCTCGGGGAGCAGACGGGAGCTCTCACTGTCCATCACGACAGTGGCTCCCACCTGTGAGCATCTCTGTCCGTCAATCTCTGTGCATGGTGTGTGCTGTGCGCCCTCCCACTGAGCCTAAGGACACGCCCATGGCCCCTGCCATCACAAATGAACAGACTGGGGCCAAGTCCCCCAAAGGACAGAGCAGGTCCAAGTCAGAGGCCAAGCTGTGGGAGGGGGTTAGGGAAGGCTCCTGAGAGGGGAAGGGAGGGGCCAACTTTCATGCAGGCTGCACAGCAGGGCCCATGGGGACATCTCAGTGGGGAAGAGCAGGGTAAGAGGAAGCTGCCCAGGAAGGGCAGGGGTGGCACACTGTCCCCACCTGTCTTCTGGGCCAGCGGTGCCCCTGTGTGTTTGGGGGGTGGGGGAGTCACAGCCCAGAGAGGGGCAGACACAGGACATGGGCCAGGCAGGGAGCAGACCCCGGACAGTGCCCCTCAGGAGGCCTCAAGTCCCGCAGTGGAGAATTGGGGACACCGGGGGTCCCCGCTCTGTGCAGCCCTCCCCGGGAGCCCTCACGGTGCACCAGTGTGGGAAGACAGGCAGGAAAAGGATGCTGAGCAGGCTGGGCTGGGAGGACAAGGAGGGGACAGAGGCCTGGGACGGCACAGCAGAGCAGTGAGGCAGTGAGCAGAGGAGTGAGTGAGCCGCTGCCCTTGCTTCCCCGCCGTCCCAGCCCCCAGTCCACCTCCACCCGCGGCTCCCTGAGCCCCTTCCCGGCCCTGGGGACGTTCACCCACCCTGACACCCTAGTCCCATCCTGCTGCCACACTCACCAGGCCCAGGTGACCCCAGAACCAGCTCCGTGTCGGGGGCTGCGGGAAACAGTGGAGGTGGCTGCAGGTGCCATAGAAGGCGTAGGTCCAGGCCAGGATGCGGGCCAGGAGCCAGGAGGCCCCGACCAGCAGCAGCAGCAGCCACGGGGAGGCGGGCACTGGCCCCAGGCCCAGCCAGGACAGGCCCAGCTGTGGCATCCTGCAGGGCAGACAGGTGCAGGGGGAGTTCCTGAGGCCCAGGGGAGGGAAGGGGGCTCTAGGGCCAGTGCAGAGGGGCAGGGGAGGGAAGCGGAGGGCTCAGAGATGGATAAACAATGCCTGAGAGCTAAAGTCCAGAAAGGCCCAGCCTGAATGGCAGGGAGGCTGCAGGGGGCTCGGTTTCCAGGAAACCACCATTCCCAGGGCCACATCCCTGGAGCTGCTTCAGCTTGGGCAGCCCCTCCCCATCCTGGGCCTGGACCCCCCAGGCACCTTCTCTCAGGAGCAGCTTGTCCACACAACCTCCTGGTCCCCCTGCTGGGCGGTCTTTGCTCTGGGCCCTGATGTAAGAAAGGCTGAGGAGGGCTGGGCCAGCCAATCCCTGCAGGCAGGGCTGCCTCCCCCCACCAGGGCAGGAGGCCAAACCATGGGGTGGGGAGGGAGCTGGCTGCAGAGCAGTCAGCTGGGGATGGCACAGCTGAGGCACTGGATCCTCAAATCTCAGCACCTCCCACGTGGGGGGAGGGGGGCAGGTCAGGGGTGATCAAAGGTGACTCAGAGCCCCAAGGTTTACACACCAGGTGCAGCTGGCAAAGGCATGAACGTGAGAGTTCAGGTGCCAGGCGAGCACGGCCAGGCCAATCCTTGTGCCCGATCATCTCCTGAGCTCCCGTAGGACATCACGTACCGTTTCTCGGTGCAGAATTAGGAGGCTTAGAGATGAAAGCCCAGGGGCCCAGGCCGCGCATCTGGCAGGAGTTCGAGTGCTGCCTGGAGGCAGCCCAGGCCCTGGGCTGAGACATGACTGCTGGGAACAGAAACAAACAATCCAGCCTTGCTGGCCATTATCCCAGGCAGATTCCAGGGATAAAGGGCCCAGCTGCTGGCCGGGAGCGGTGGCCAACGCCTACAATCATCCTAGCACTCTGGGAGGCCGAGGAAGGAGGATGTATTAAGGTCAGGATTTCGAGCAAGAGTGAGACCTTGTCTGTACTAAAAATAAATAATTAGCCATGCATGATGACACGTGCCTGTAGTCCCAGCTACTCGGGAGGCTGAGGCAGGAGGATTGCTTGAGCCTCGGAGTTTGAGGTTGCTGTGAGCTACGATGACGCCACTGCACTCTAGCCTGGGTGACAGAGCAAGGGTAAACCTGGAGGCTGGGCTCAGTGTCCAAGGACAGAGGGGAGGCACTGGGGGTGAGGCTGAGAGGGGCCGTGAGCACACGGGGTCCAGGCAGGGAAGGTAGAGCCAGGGGACCCTGAGGGGAGTCCTCATGTTGCCCTGCCCTTGCTCTGAGTTTGGACAGTGGCAGCCATCTGGGGCTCAGTCTTCCCATCTGGGAAATGGGATATCACATGGGGTCCTCAGTGGGGGACAGAAGATGGGTCTAGAGAGGTGAGAGCCCCAAAAAGAGAAAGTGAAGGGAAGGGGCTGGCAAGTGGCCCTTGAGCCACTGTGGGCCAGGGCTCTGCTCTGTGCAAGAGACTGTGAAGTCTTTCTACTGTGTGCTCTATGTAAAGTGCACCCACTGTGTGTTCTACGTAAAGTGCCCCCACTGTGTGCTGGGCACTCTACATACATCCTGTATACTGTGTGCCAGGTGCTCTACATAAAGCAAACTTATTTTGAGCACAGTGCTTTATATAATGTGTATCTATTGTGTGCTGGGTGTTCTATGTAAAGCATGCCTACTGTGTGTTGGATGCTCTCATAGAGCATGTCTACTCTGTGACTTGTGACCCACATAAAGTGCACCCACTGTGTGCCAAGGACGCTACATAAATCCTCTCTGCTGTGTGCCAGGTGCTCTACATAAAACATGCCTACTATGTGTGCCAGCTGCTCTACATAAAGTAAGCCCACTGTGTGCCAGGTACTCTACAGAAAGGGTGCCTTCTTTGTGTCAGATGCTCACCTGCATCACAATGCACGGTGCACTTCCACCCCGCTCCCCTCAACTCTCTGGCGAGCTCTGGACATTGATGGAGAGACCCAAGCAATGGCCTCCACAAGAGGGAAGATGCCCATTTAACAGAAGAGCAAACTGAGGCTCAGAGAGGGCGAGTCTCTAGCCCAAGTTCCAGAGTTCATAGGAACTGAGGTCTGTCAGACCCTCAAGCCTACAACCTTTCCCTCTGCCAAGCTACTCTGCTCCCATTCACTGGGTACAATGCCATATGAATCCAGGGACATATATAATAGTGGAACATCAGTCAATGTGGTGCCCCAGAGGGGAAATGTCTTGAGGCCCTTGTATCACCACCTGCCTCCTCCTCCCACACCCAGGATGCTCCACCCAACAGACCTAGTGCAATCCCCACGCTTGGCTCTCCCTGAATTCTGATCAGAATCGCTCCATGGGCGGTCTCAGGTGAGGGAGGGCCTGAAGGGGGGGGCTCCTAGCAGAGCTGCCGAGCAGGAGGGCGGGAAAAGACAGTCCTGATGCTGGCGGCATGTTAGGGAGACTCCAACCTCCCTCTGTCCCCGTCCAGCTCAATCAGCCAGAGGATTTGGGCAGCTGGTCCCTGCGCCCCCTACTCAGGTGGTGGGGTGTGCCCCCTCCTGAATCTCCTCCTGCTGCAGCTGGGAAGACCTCACCTGCTGGCAGGTTCATGCTCTTCAGGGTCTGGGGGCAAATCCGGAGTATGACAAACCAGGCAGTCCTGGAGATACAGAAGAAAGAGCCCTGAGTGGCCAGAGGGGCTCAGCTCACTGCAAGACCTACTGTGTGCCTGGGCTGGGCAGGCAGCCTACAGCAGGAATGGCGGCCACCACCCTTCGCCAACACAAGTCACTGAGCCTGTTTTAAGCCCTTTAATTATATTCACCATTGTTATTTCCATTTTACAAATGAGGAATAGAGTCTGGAAGATATTTATGTGACTACCCACAGTCACAAAGCTGGTGGAGCCAGGCTGTGCCCCAGACCACCCGGCCTCACCTTGGCACCCTCCACCACTGGGCTGCGCTCATTTGTGTCTGTAAACGGCCATTTCAGCAGAACTCACCGCTCAGGACTGTGGTGATGATTAAAAGAGACAAAGACAGAGCAAGGGCCTAGCAAATGCTACTCGTTGTTATTGATGCTGCTACTGTTGTGTGTGAGCTGGATATGGGGCTCGGACTGGACCCTGCAGGGGTCAGAGGTGTCGACCCTGCACTGTCTTGAAGAAGGGCCCTACAGGTCCAGCCTGTTCTCACCGTCTGGTCCCTTTGGCCGTCGATAATGACTCGGGGAGCACCCTCCTGGGCATGGGGAGCCTTGGCCTGAATCCAGAAGAGTTTTCCATGGAGAAGTAGCAACAGGAACCCTTGAACACCTGCCAGGTGTTGAGCACTGCTCACAGCCGGATTCTTGGGGAGGACTTCTGCTGTTGTGGCTGCTGGTGGCTGGTCAGTGCATGGATTCTACCTCCTACCCAATGAGAGACGAGCTGTGGACCACCAAGCTACTGCATCCTTGACAGTCTCTGCTTGTATGAGCCCCAGGATGGAGAGCTCACCATGCACACACATTCCTTTAAAAAACATGAGAAGGTAGATGCTCCATGGTGGTGACCTCAAGCATAACCAGTGGTAACATTGATGAGGCGGGGGTTTGTTTAAATGCACCTTCCTTGCTGTATGTTCGCATGTCAAGAGAGGCGGGATATGATACCAATGGAGACTGTGAGGTGCAGAACCTCATGTATAGTCTGCGACATTTTCTCACCAGTGGGATGGAGAGCGAATGAATGGATGAGCTCCTAGTTGTTGTGTTTGTGTCAATATTCCCTAGCATGAATAATATTTCAGCTTAGACTACAGCTGTTTGCATGTTTATATTTCACTTGTGTGATACTTCCCCCCGTTTTTACAAGTCATCCCTCCAGGTCTTCTGGTATTATTCCACTGTTCTTTGGCCTATTCGCTGTTCCTGTGGAGGTTTTGTCTTCACCCCCTTCCTTAGCCCGATCATTTTCAGCGTAAGGAACAAGGAGCTGAAGAATGCCATCAGTGAAAGCTTCCGCAGAAAGTTCTGCCCCCTAGTCTCCCGATGGCCAGCAAGGTGGTAGAGAAATATGACAGGAGGGTGGGGATGACAGTGTCTGTCTCCGTGGGACTGTTGTAAGGATGCAGGTGTGAAAACACCCACATCGACGGGTGTCTGATACATGCTAGCTATTGTTTCCCTCACTTCTTGCTTAGGCTCAAGCGATCATCATCTCTTGTTTTTGACTCATTGTGATGGACTTTGTCTCATTACCTGTGTCCATAAACATGTTTTCTTTCTATGGGCAGGTGGGGATCATCACACGGATGTGTCTGAGCACTAATGCACATGATTCTTCTTATGGGGGAAGCAAAGAAGGATTTTATTTTCCCCTAATATAAGAAAAAACTAGAATGGCATAATGATAATATTAATGCCACTAAGCATTGCACCTTTTCTATGTCTCAGGCACTGTGACCAGTGTTTAATAAATATTATCCTTTTAATTAGAAGACATGTACAAAGGAAAATAAACTATTTGTCTCAGAGAAAAATGCTTTAATATTTGTAGTTCCTCTCACTGTCTTTGGGAGAGATGTACCCTAATGGAGGAGGCAGTATATTTTGAGTTGAGTTGAGGGAAGGATGTCAGAATACAAGTGGGGGGGGGGTGGGAGAGAGAGAGACTGAGAGAGTGAGCAGGTGTAAAGGTGTAAGCTAGTGGGCAGGGAGTTCTTTAAATTTTTGGTTCTGTATGAGAAATGGAATAAAAAAGAATTTGGGGCACAGTCTGGGGAAAGGGAGGGAAGAGGAGGAGGAGGGTGGTGACTGGGCTTTTGCGTGGGAGGGCGGGGAAAGAGAAGGAAGAGGGCGGGATGGAGGGAAGGATGTTGGCTCAGGCACCTGGAGACTGCAAAGGGGAAAGATCACGGGGCCCTTAGTGGTGACAGCTGCAGGAGGTCCGCCACTGCTGAGCTGGCTGTTGGTTTCTTCAGGGTCAAGAGCTGCTAGGTCCTGTGTGTTCAGCCCCCCAGGGTCTGCAGTGGTCAGCACTGCTGGTCCTTGGCGCACTGCGAGGTGGGGGGTGCACAGCAGCCTGGAGTCCTACTAGGTGTTCAGCAGAGGAGTTTGCTGGAGGCCTGTGCCCAGTAGGTCCCTGGGCACCAGGTAGCTCACACTGCATGGCTGACACGGGTAACCCCTGTCCCTCTTCCTTGCTCCCCACTGTCTGCAGACCGCTCAGCTGTGCTGGTTCCCACAGCAATCTCAGCGGGACGAAAGTGAATCTAGTCATTCCAGTAGTGCCCTAAAAGCCTGGGGATGCCAGTTGTCCACCTGGCTCTCCTGTACCCTGCAAGGGGCACTCTTGAGCCAGGGACTTCCCTCTGGCGCTGGGCAGGGCTGACCTGGTGATGGGGTGATCCAGCCCAGATGAAGCTTCCTGCTCCCCTTTTCGTGTGGTTGTTCTCATTTACATCTTCCACGGTGTTGCTGAACCTTCTTAAGTGGACTCCAGAGCTCTTCCAGAGTTAGGTTCATTCATGACTAGCTGCCAAATTGCTACTCTTTGTAGAGGGCAGAAAGGCTGGGATCTCCTATTCCACCATCCTGCTCATGTCTCTCCCTCAGAATAAGTTCTTGCAGCAGTTCTGAGAGTTACATCTTGACGATATGAGTTTCTAATTCAGGAACAGGTTATAACTAACTATTTATTGGGGACTTCTTATATGTGTTTGTACACAGTTTTGTTAATTCTTCACTTACAGACATTAAAATATCTGAATTTGTTATGAATATGTGTATTTTACACTGTTGTAAATATAGTCTTTCTATATATTTCTTTTTTTCTTTCAATTTGTTCTTGTTGCATTCAAATGCAATTAATCTTTGCGTACTGATTTGGAATGAAAAACTTGGTACATACTTAAAAATTCTAAGAAGTTGTTTGTTCATGCCTGCTGACATAGAACAACAACAACAAAAAAAAACCAAACAAACAAAAAAAAGAAGATGTTTGGGTAGATTCTTTTGTATCTCTGAATAAACTAGTCACATCTATGAATTGTGATAGTTCTGTATCATCCTTTTCAATCTTTAACACATTTTTGATTTTTTTCATACATCCTTGGCTAGATCCCACGTTACAATGTTAAAGAGAAATAACAACAGTGAGAATGCACAGACTGTTTCTTATTTAGAATAGAATGTTCTCAACATTTCACTGTTAAGCATGATATTTATGGAAGGTTCATGAGTAGTTGCCTTTTACAGGCTAAGACATTTCCTTGGTACTCCAACTGTTGTGGCCCGATTACAGAACGGGGGATGAACACAGAAAGAAACATACAGACACACAAAGAAACACACAGACACACAAAGACGGTATAAGACTGCAGTGCCGAAAGCACCAGTCGCTTTATTTTTATACTCCTTTTGTCCAGCAGATACTTCCTGGTATGTGACTATCTTTAGAGCCCTGAGGCGACATGTTCCATTGCTTATGGAAATTACTCAAGGAAGGCAGACGTTTGCATCTTAACCTTTGGACCTCATTACCCGGGAGCAGGACAATGAGACACGCCTTGGCTTGTGTGCAAGACCTAAGGCCTTTGGCATTTGCCATAGGAAACAGTTGTCTATTTCAATAGGCCATTGACCTCTAGCTCCAAGAAGCATTCAGCAGTCAATAGGCCATGTCTGGACCTATTGACTTCTGGCCTCAAGGAGCATTCTGGACCTATTGCCCTTTGGCCCAAAGAAGCATGTCCAGCTTCGCTGACTCTGGGCTCAAGCCAATTCTTGCCCAGAGATGGTCCCTACATCTCCCCCTCTTCTTTTAAGTTTGAGATCGAATATACTCAAAGACCATCATGATATTTTGATTACGTTGGTTGATTTTTATTTTTCGGTAGCACCAGCATCTGTAGACTGAAAACAGGCAAAGAATAAAGACAATTAAAATTCCGGCATTAGTTCCTATGTTATTAAGGAAAGATTTAAAAGTTGTTAAAGGATTAGCTTGTGACAGGCCATTTGCCAAACCTTGAAAGAAATCTTGTTCATTAAATTCTGGCAAATTTTCCTGGAAGGTACTGGTTATTTCTTGTTCTAGGCTTTGTAAATCAGCCGTCAGGTTACACCCTCCAGCTAGCAGTTGGCGTAGAACTCGCCAATGTTTGCTACTGTTAAAAGGAATAGGCGTAACACAAAACCTGGACGAATTCCAATCGCAACGCAAAAATGACTGAGTGGTTAGGACTTGAATTTGATCTCCTAGCCACTGGACAGTATTTTGTAAGTGCAAGATTTCTCCTTCTAAACGGCTATCAATTTCCTGTTGGTGTTGCCACAGTCGGTGGGAGTCTTCATGCCACTTGGAAGTCAGCGGTTTGAACAGATGGTTGCAACGCTACTCCTGCTGTAGCAGCTGTGGCAGCTATAGATACTAATCCTGCCACAACGGCAATTATAAGACCGATAGCTCTCTTAACTCGATGGCTCAAGGAAGTTATTTTGTTTAAAAAGGTGGTAATTGAGGCAGATTCACTCCAAGGCCAGGGTAAATTAACTGAAATCCAAAGCTCTGTCCTAGCCCTTAAAACATATAAACATTGTGAACTAGCATTGAAGTTAGCCCATGAAGAGCGGTTAAGGCAGGTATATAAAGAGCAGTTATTAAGACAGGAGATATTTCCTGTGGGCTCATTCCATTGAACAGAACCTAGCAGTAGCAAATAAGGATAGGGCACACAAGCCAATAAAGGTTGAAATATTAGCACCAAAATAAGCATCAATCAAGCCAGTAACAAAGGGGGACTGAGGTCCATACGCTTTAACAGCTTGTTTGAGTTCCTTTAAAACTTTATATTGCAAAGCCTGGTATTGTACATTCCATCCTCCATTAGGAAAATTAGGATCTCGACCGAGAGGTATTTCTTGTCGAGTAATGGGAAATGCAAAAGACCGGGGAATAATAACGTTAGGATCTGGTTTCGGAGGATGATCATCAAAGTCAGGGGGAAGGGGAAAATCATCATCTGGTCCTTGAGTAAAAGGAATTTTAAAATTTCGTCCCACTAGAGGGGCAGAAGGCCGAACTGGATAGGCTGAAAAAGGAGGTGGACGTGAGGGGCCCAGAGTTACCTTATTCTTTTTGAGCGATGAAATTAATTCCCGTATATCTGCACGAGTAGGCAATTCATCGGGAGGGTCTTTATCTGGTAACTCCTTAGGCAATTGATCGGGAGGATCTTTATTTGGTAACTCCTCCCCATCCCCCAGCTCTTCGGGGCAGGGAGCCCGGGATGGCAAGGGCTCCTTTTCAGGTTCTTCACCCGCATAAGCTTTTTCTGATTCTGCCTGCAGCAAGCGTAATGCCTGAGTAATTGCACTGCAGACGGTCCAAACTTTTAAATCAATCGTTTCGCCTTGCTGATGGGCGACACGAAAAGCCTTAACTACTTGTTGCCAACTAGGAAGATTTAGTTGCACTTCTGACTGACATTGAAACCAATAACAATGTTTCTGTACCAGAGCAAATAATTGTTTCAAAGTATTTTCCTTTACTTCCACTCCTACAGAGTGCAAAAGTCCCTGAATTAGTTTTCTATATTTACGTTCTGGTGCTGAGGGGCAATTCCCCATCTTATCCTGAAAGTCCCCTGTTGGATGCCGCTTACCTATAGCCAAAGGGGTGCCTCTTCGGTCCCTCCTGTCCTGAACGACACAGACCCTGCTCGCTGCGCTAGTTCTTGCAGACCGATTATAGAACGGGGGATGAACACATAAAGATACATAAAGAAACACACAGACACACAAAGACGGTACAAGACTGCCGCGCCGAAAGCACCAGTTGCTTTATTTTTATACTTTCTGCCCCGCAGCTACTTCCTGGTGCGTGTTTCTGTGATGCCTTGAGGTAACCTGTTCCATTCATTAAGGGCGATTGCTCAAGGGAAGTGAATGTTTGCATCTCAACCTCTTGATCTCATCACTGCGTGCAGACAATGAGACGCCTTGGCTTGCGTGCAAGACCCCAGGCCCTTGGCTATCAGTCACAGGGAACAGGTGGTATGTTCAACAGGCCGTGTCCAGACCTATTGATCTCTGGCCTCAAGAAGCACGTCCAGTTTTGCTGACTCTCGGCAAAAACAAATTTCCTGCTCAGGGGCGGCCCCTACAGAAATCAAGCAAAAGGCTAGCCTAGGCAGAAGTAGCAAAGGGTGCAGGATTCTTTTCCTCAGGACATTTAAGACCTTTTTCCTTAGGGATCTCAACATTGTCCATTTTATTACAAGTATAACCCCTATGCATGGGATAAAAATAAGGTCACATCCTTGATACTTCTAATTCGTTATTTGGGTCTTGAAATGTCCAGTTTAGTAGAAACTCTTGTACCATACCCTGGGGGCTATCTCCTAGACCAGCGGTCCCCAACCTTTTTGGCACCAGGGATCAGTTTCATGGAAGACAATTTTTGCATGGATCGAGTGGGATGGTTTTGGGATAATTCAAGTGCATTACATTTATTGTGTACTTTATTTCAGAATTATTATTGCATTGTAATATATAATGAAATATTTTTACAACTGACCATAATGCAGAATCAGTGGGAGCCCTGAGCTTGTGTTCCTGCAACTAAATGGTCCCATCTGGGGCTGATGGGCGACAGTGACTGATCTGACAGGAGGTGGAGCTCAGGAGGTGATGTGAGTGATGGGGAGTGGCTGCAAATAGAGACGAAGGCCCTCACCTCCTGCTGTGCAGCCCAGTTCCCAACAGGCCACGGACCAGCAGCAGCCTGCAGCCTGGGGGTTGGGGACCTCAGTCCTAACCTTCTCCTTGAATTTTAAAGAACTTAAGGGGTTCCAAAGTGCAAGGAAGATGATCCTCTTTTATAAGTCAGAAGGAGGGAAAAAAGAACATTCTAATCATTCAGTTGTTTCCCTTGATTCGGTTGCTGCATTGTTGCTATGGAAACTGATCCTGCCATCCGGTAATGATGACCTTTGGTACGAGGACACCCTTGCTGGTTCAGATCCCTCAGTCTTCATGGTCATCCATACTTAGACTTCCAAGTAACATTTTTTTTTAGTTCACGTACAGATGCTCATGTGCTCAGCCATTGTTCCCAAAGCAGCAGGACTCTGCTCTGCAGCTGGGCCTGCTAGCTTTAGCCACACACATAGTGAGCAAAGTGATCCTTCCCCCTGCACTTCAAACCTTACGTAGAACCCATATTTCGGCTTAGATTTAGTCTAAACCTTCATGGTAAGTTATCCTTTGAAGCCCTTTTCTCAAGCAAATATTAGTTGAGATTGTTCTAATCTGTCAGAGAGGTTCAAACAATGGTGCAGGAATAGATCAGAGTTCCCTTTCTTCTTTGTTACCAGCTCTGTACCCTGAGGTCTGTTTGTGTCCTGTGTAGCACCTTTTCTGAGGTAGCAAATGGTCCATATCATCCTTCCTGAGTAGTGGGCACCAACTTGCCCTTGGCCCTGAAGTGATCTCTTCCCCATAATAATGAAAATCTCCTGAGCTGCTTGGTTCTCTACCTCAAGGTTTTAAAACATTTTCAAATTCTGCTTCACAAAGAAGCCATTCAACTGAAACCTCTGAGTCTAAACTAGGGTAGTTGGATGTAACAGGGCTAAGCCTCACCCAGGACTCATCGATACCCACATACAGAGGTGGGGCTTGGTGCTTTCTCTGGCAGCACATATCCTAAAATCGAAACAATACGGAGCAGTTAGCATGGCTCCTGTGACAATATGATGTGCACATTCCTGAGACGCTCCATTTTTGCACATTCCCTGGAAGGTCATTTGACTGTTTGCTGACTAGCTCCACCAAAACTGTGTGAGTCCAGCACAATGGGCGGCACTCGATATCGAAACTGTGATGTTCTTTACAAAAATATCTGTGTAAGGTAATCTATGAAATGAGAAGGGAGCTTAGCAACACATGGCATGTTGTGTGCACATATGTTGTTGGTACATAGCTCAGAAATGAGAAAATGTCAACTTCCTTTGTGGAACTTAAAAAGGTAGGATTTTATCTTCCACGTCGGTTGGAGATGAACATGGAGATTAAGCATAATTCTAACAAAGGTCTGCTGGTTCAGAGTCTGAGCAGCTAGGGAGGGAACAGTAGTAGTCCAAGCCAGGTCTTGACATCTGTTTGTTTTCTGCTCTTTGTATGACTGATTGTCTCAGTGATGGGGGACCATAATGTTATCTAATTTAAGGAGATAATGTATTTATAAATACAGTTTGTTAAAAATTGTGAAATAGCTGAGATGGCCTGAATTATAAAGAAAAAGAATAGAACATCTAACAACAAAAATTAGATCTTAATAATATGTTCTGAAAAATGCAACATTTGAATATTAGAACCTTGAAAAAACACAGATTGGGTTTCATTTGGGCTTCTATAATAGCTTCAGCAATGAAGTTCAGGAACAAAGTATTCCATTGCATCACTATTTCTCTGAGCATTTCAAAAATGTTGTCTCAGTACATTTTTATAACAACCTAGTTAAGAACCTAGTTAAGGCAGTAAAATCCTTACTTTTAGAAGAAAATATTGAGCCTAAAAGAAGCAACATGGCCGTGAAGAAATAGCTGTCTGTGGAGCTAGAATTTATTCCAATTTCAGGATATTTTCCATTATGTCTAGCTGGCTCTGGTTAATGTAGTGAGTTAATTCATGAGTACTTCACCTTACTTTTTTTTTCATTAATTAGAAGCTGTATAAGAAATTTGTAGATAGACCTTACAAATTTGAAGTGTATATGATAACATTCTTACATTAGCTGTGATATTTTCTGAAGTTCTCTAAGAATTTACTATATTTAGTAAAAATTTTTCATATCTGTATAAAATAGTAATTTTATTTATTGTTTATTCATAGGTTATGCCAGCAAATTTTAGAATATAAAGAAAAAATGACACCTAATAGTCCTCCTCAAAATCGCAGTCCAGGTAAGACTTCTAATAGTGAGTTGCTGTTGGTGGTTCTACCATAATAAGAGTAGGAGGTTGTGAGTACAAAAGATCAGTTAAAAAATTAATATTTAAATTTCTTAATTTCTTTCTTAGAAGCCTCAAATTCAGAATTACTTAAGAAGTTGGTTGTAGGTAATTTATAATCCAAAACAATATTCTGAAAAAAATTCACTTAATTACTTGCTTATGGTCTCTGAAATCTTATATGATATTTTTGTATGGATAAGAAAAGAGATGTTTAAGTTAGTATGTTGTAAATTTCCTCTATAGTCACATTATAATGAATTGGACTTGCTATAAAAATGAATCTTCTATTTAGTATTATAATAAGTGTTTTGCATTTAGTAAAGGAATATTCATTACTGTTGACTCTTGAACAACATGGGGGTCAGAGGCACCAATCCCCCTTGCAGTTAAAAATCTGCATATAACGATTTTTTTTGGAGATAGTGTCTTGCTCTGTTGCCTGGGCTAGAGTGCACTGCCTCCTCATAGCTCACTGCAGTCTCAAACTCCTAGGCTCAGGTGATCCCCCGCCTCAGCCTCCTGAATAGCTGAGACTACAGGCATGTGATACCATGCCTGGATAACTTTTAAATTTTTTGTAGAGATGGGGTCTTGCTCTGTTGATCAGGCTGGTCTCTTTTTGTCTGGTCTCAAGCAATCCTCCCAACTCAGCCTCCAAAAGTGCTAGGATTATAGGCATGAGCCACCATGCCCAGCCGGTGTATAACTTTTGGATCCCCCTAAAACTTTGTTAAGCGTCTATTACTGACTAAAAGCCTTACAGATAACATAAATGGTGGATTACCACATAATTTTGGTATGTATTATATGCTGTATTCTTACAATAATGGAAGAATATTGTCCTGTATTCTTACAATAAAGTTAGAGAACAGAAACTATTAAAAAAATCATAAGAAAAAAAAGTATGCTCATTACGTGGAAGTGGATCATGATAAAGGTCTTTATTTTCCCGGTCTTCACATTGAGTAGGCTCAGGAGGAGAAGGGAGGGCAAAGGTTGCTTTTGCTGTCTGTTGGCGGCCGAGGTGGAAGAAAATCTGCTTATAATGGGGCCCCTGCAGTGCACACCCCTGTTATTCAAGGGTCAATTGTATTACATAGTGATTTCTGTCAACTAAAAAGGTAATGTCTGTGAACTCAACAATACCTGTGTGGTACCACAAACAAATGGCAATAAGAAGTGCAAAACGTATCCCGTGTGCACCACCAGCAATAGTTGATCATTTCTTAAAGATACCTACTGAGTAGAGAAGTCAGAAGGGCAATTCTTTTTTTTTGAAGTACAAGGCATGTTACATATTCTTGTGCCAACATATTGTCACTATTATCGACTTCATTGCCCATAAGTTGAAATTGAATGAAATACATTTATTTTGTTAGAACAGGATGTGTTCTTCTCTCTGCTCGATAATTGCCACAGTATCTATCAGTAATGTTAGAAGATATTCTGTTACCACTGGCTAGAGTTTTGTCATAATATTCCAATAGAACAACTCTGGGCACAACAAATTATAATAAAAGTACAAAAATGCTTCACAGTAACAAAATGCTACCATGCCACCTCAGTCTGATACCAAATGCATTGTGTAATCTAAATTGTAATGTAGTCTCTACTTCTGAAAGAATTTCTGTAACTTAAGTTTTGCAAGTTGCAGGAGAAGGAAGATGGAATAGACTTAGTTTAGTTCTTTAATGTGCTCAGAGTGGAGCTGTTTCTATTTATTAAGAATTTCTGTGATTTTTCAAGAGAATTGTCAAAGAAATCATTTTTATGCATTTATTCCCTTGCCCACTTAACAAATAACTACCAAGTGTCTTTTAGGTGTGAAGCATTTTCTAATGTTCCAGAAGACAAACATTCAAAACTACTGTCAGGAGCTGGTTATTATCATTGTCCTTTTTATTATTTACTACTTTATTCAGTGTTTCCCGTGTGTCTGATGCCCCCCGGGAGCACATAGTGACCACTTGTTATGTATTTATTATGTTAACTGTAACATATGCCTGACACTTTAAGTCCATGGGGAGAAATTAAAGCTTTAAGAAAATAGGTAGGATGTGAAGTGAGCATGGCAGAGCGAATAAAAGTCTGCCAGATGAAGAGGCAGAAGGATGACGCTTGGCAGGAGGAACATCTTAGAAGATTGCGTGCTTGTCAGAAGGAACGGCAAGTGCAAAATCTGGTACTCACGAGTGAACTTTGCAGGGTTTAAAGCAGTTCGGTTTCCTACAGCAAAAGTGTAATGTGAGAGTGGCCGGGAATGAGGTGACTGCCTCGCTGAGATGAGCTCATGAAAGGCTTTTTAATGTACAGAAATGAGCAGATCTTACCCTGTAGGCCATGGGCAATTTATCAAAATGCTTTTTGCTGTAGACAGCAGATGACCTAACTAACAGTGGCTAAAACCATAGGGACAAGAGTTGCTTTGGTGGGTCAGTGTCATCAGGATCCCACTTGTTGTCCCTCTTTCAGCTGTGCTGCTGGTGGCATTTTGCTCTTGTCTCCTTTCATGGTTGGCTAATTAGCAACAGCTCCAAGCATCATATTCTCACAGGACAGTATCTGAAGGCCGAAAGGCCTGCTTTTCTTCACATGTTTCTGTTAAATAGGGAGAAAACTCAGAAGCTTGCAGGGGACTTCCTGTAACGCTTTATTGGCTGGGTTACGCCACATGCTCATTCCTAAGCCAATCGCTGGGAAAGCAGATGTAATGACAGTGATAAGCTTAGAATAATCATTTCTGGTTTGGGAGCTGGGTTGGGGTATTGGGCTGAGAAATATCCAGCTAACATTGTGTTTCCCCAGCAAGAAAGAATAAGGTGGCTGTTGTAGGGAGCCAGCAAAGTGTGCTGCAGGGATTCACTGGTGAATTTTGAGCAAGGGAGCCACAAGATTTAGATTTGGTCTAAAACAGAGATTGGTTATGGTCTAAAGTAGAGATTGGCAAGCTCTTTACACTAAGGGCCACAAAATGAATGTTTCAGGCCAGGTGGTGGTCTCTGTCACATCTACTCAACCTTGCATTGTAGTGTGAAAGCAGTTGTAGATGGTATGTAAGCATATAGACACGCCTGTGCTCCAGTAAAACTTTATTTACAAAACCATATGGCAGGCTGGATCTGATGAGTGGTCTGTAATCTACTGAGCCCCCACATAGGGGATAGGTGGAAGGTAACCACATAAAGAGACTAGGAGACAAAGGAAGCTTTTGCAGTAGTCAAAGCCATCGTTTCCTTGTCACCAATTCTTGGAGTAGTCTCAATCTATTAATATAAGGAGGTTTTCACTGATCTATGGTAAAATACAGAAAGATAGAGAGCTCAGTTTATTCATTTTAAAATGTTGGTCTTTTCCTTGGCATGCTTTTTCATTTGTTTTGCTTAATGTTTTTTAATTTAAGAAATAATAATAATGGTTGGCAGTTTATTCTTCCTGTGAAAGCCATTCATTAGGAGCCCATGTTAAACTAAGAATTATGAATATAATTATTTTATATGTGAATATTTATGTGTATGTTTCCAGTGGTAGTAGAAACATAAAGCAGAGGCAGAAAAGAGGTACAGTTAATACGATTATTGAGCGTGCAATGTTAGGGGGCAGAGAGAAATTTCAAATGATCCATAGATTTCCATGCTGTACACTGGCATTTAAACTGGACATCTGGAAGGAATAGGAAATTGTCAGGTAAGCAGAGGGGAGCAGCAGGTTAACAGGGAAGACTAAATTTTTTCTATACATATTGCGTTTCCTGGGATATTCATGTAGGAGATTTTCAGTAGGTAAGTGGATAATAGACATTTCTAGCTGGAGATGGAACACTGAGTTTGGATATGCAGACTTAGAATAATCTTATTCTAATTATCAGGCAAAGTCAAAATCTGAATGAACTTATCCATGATGGGGAAAATGCAGAATGAAAAGAAGTCCAGTGGGAAAACCCTGGGCATATCAACATTTCCCAGAGGAGAAGCAGTTAGTGTAGAAGACTGAGAAGTGGTTAAGTAAAAGTAGGAGAGAAATCAGAGGAAATGATGTTGCAAAAATTTTAAAAAGTGAGAATTTCCAGGAGGGAGTATCCATTCTAATAAGTAAGATTACATGACATCCTTTCCAAAAGAAAAAATTTATAGTTGTAAAGCCTACTATTTATGTGATTGGTTGTTCTTGCATCCAAATGTGGAGGAATATAGCTGCCAAGATCCTAATCAGTTTCTGTAAGTGCAGCAGCTACCTATGCAGGATGAGGGAAAATGGTCTAGACTGGTGAGTACACCTCTCAGCACTTTTCCAGAATTGCCAAAACCTAAGGGTCACATGTGAGGAAAAGTGTTGTCTTTCTTATCTGCCTCTTGTGGAATTACTTGTTTCATTCTCAAGTCCTTGACAAGCTGTTCTGCATCCATTCCAAACCAAAAATCTGTCAGTGAGAAATGGAACGTGCTGTCAGATGTACCTGCCCTCCCTGTGGCATAGGATCGTAACGCAGTCATGTTTGGGCAGTTTCAAGTTGTCACCAGAAACAGTTTAGAGGCCAGGCACGGTGGCTCCCGCCTGTAATCCTAGCACTCTGGGAGGCCCAGGCGGGTGGATCGTTTGAGCTCAGGAGTTCGAGACCAGCCTGAGCAAGAGCGAGACCCCATCTCTACTAAATAATAGAAAGAAATTAACCGGACAACTAAAAATACATAGAAAAAATTAGCCAGGCATGGTGGCACATGCCTGTAGTCCCAGCTACTCGGGAGGCTGAGGCAGGAGGATTGCTTGAGCCCAGGAGTTTGAGGTTGCTGTGAACTAGACTGACACCACGGCACTCACGCTAGCCTAGGCAACAGAGTGAGACTCTGTCTCAAAAAACAAACAAACAAACAAACAAAAAAACAGTTTAGAGACCATCAGTTTGGAAAAACTGACATCTTTTAAATATTTGTTGCAGAAAACTAATATATACATATATATCTCAAAAGAAAAATATAAGGTGATATGCTGAATATACTAGTTCTCAGTATTTTGGGAATTTTGGTGACATCAGTAGAAAAGTAAGCTCCTGACTCTTTGTTGTTAGTGTAATTCTCTTTTTATTTACATTCTCCTGATATCTCTGCTTTTACTGTTTTCTTTTTTAATTTCATTCCAAAGGAAAGTACTATTATAACACATTTGTAACATATGTATGCTTGACAAGTGTGTATTATTTCTTTTTGAGAGAATTGGCTGCCTATCCTAAAGTATATCCGGCATTCTATTAGTTTCTCTTCTCTACTCTTCTTTTCTTTTCTTTTATAGATAGGGTCTTGCTCTGTCACCCAGGCAGAGTGCAGTGGTGTCATCACAGCTCACTGCAACCTCAAACTCCTGGGCTGAAGCCATCCTCCTGCCTCAGCCTCCCCAGAAAGTAGGATTGCAGGTTCATGCCACCATGAGCAGCTAATTTTTCTATTTCTTGTAGGAGTAGGGTCTCACTTTTGATCAGGCTTCTGTTAGTTTTTCATGCTAATCTTCTTTATATCTTTAGCACAGTGACTGTTACTGATGATGGTTTGTCAGGAGTTTAAGAGTCTGTGGAATTGTCAAATACAAATTGTTTTATCTGACATAGTTTTCAGGGGAAGCACTTTTCCAGTATTATATATGTTTAGAAACTGGTAATCTGTGGCTTAACTAGAATATGTAGTTAATTGGATTACCATACTTTTAACCATCTCCATGTAAGATAACTCCCCTTCTCCCACAAACAAGTTAAAAGTCCTATTGGACCTTAAAGATTAAATCCAGTATTTCTGCATAGCAGTGGATAGGTACTCCTATAATGTGGATGCAATTTTTTTTGTTTTTTTTTTTTTACTTTTCTGCTGGTTCTGTCAAGAATTGTCTTTAATAGGTGAACTATGTTTTAGTTTTATTAAGAGATTAAGAAAAAGATTAAAAACAAATAAAAGGAATTCTGTGATTGGTAGTACAGCATTATACAATATCCAATGGCTTTGTTTTTTTTACAGATATCCGTGTTACCTGAATGATGCACAGTTATTTTACTTGTTTTTTATGTTATTTATTTTAAGAGGTGGGGTGCAGTGGCTATTCACAGGTGAAATCATATCACACTGCACTCTTGAACTGTCAGCCTCAAGCCATTCTTTTGCCTCAGCTTCCTGAGTGGCGGGGACTGCAGGCATGTGCCGCCACGTCCAGCCTGATGCAAACTTACTATACAAGGAATTAAACCTTTCTAAGGCTGAGAAAATTGGTCCTGATCTTTTCATGTTCTTTCATACTTTCATACCTTTCATACTGCAGAACATATTGTCCATCATGAAGATTCCCTATGTTTTACTCTAGTTATAATAGGATTGTTGCTTGTGTCACGTGGTTTTCTGACATCATTGTTTCATCTATCCGTTTTATGCCTGTATGCAAATGGGCATGGAAATACAGGCATTGCCAAGGATAATGTGAAGGAAATCCATTATGGAAACACATTCTTTGAAATACCTTCTGATTGTAGTCCCACATAAAATATCAACTTAAATAACAAAAATTTCACATAATGCAATTGTGTCAGGGATTCTCAAGATGACCCCCATGTTTGGTGACTCACTAGAAAGACTCACAGGACTCAGAAAATATCCATACTCAGGGCTCTGGTTTATTACAGTGAAAGGAAGCAAAGCAAAATTGCCAAAGGGCAAAGGTGTATGTGGTGAAGTCTGGAGGAAACCAGGCACAAGCTTCCAGGAGTCCTCTCCTATGGAGTTACCAGGATGTGCTTAATTCTCCTGGCATCAAATTTTGACAACAAATATGGAATGTTTTTTCCCAGTTCTAGAGTCTCATTAGAGACTCAGTACCCAAGTTTTTTTAATGGGCGCTAGTCACAGAGGTATCCTCTCCTTGACATGGATCAAAATTCCAGACTCCCATGAGGAAAGGCACTGTTCAGAATAAACCACATTGTGCAAACAGTTTAGGGACAGTGAGCCACTTTTGTCAGTTAGGGCATGGTAAGAGTCTTCCCAAACCTAGTTCCCACGTGCCAGCAAAGGCCAGCCTTGCAGGCAGGCCTATGTAAGGACGGCAGTCTCATGCCTGCTGTATGAAATCATTTCTGCAAAGCAGTCATAGACCTAATTTTTGGTGTTGTCTTAAAATTTTATTTTTATACCAAATAATATCATGATATAACATAACATGGTACTGCTTTTAGTTGCATCATCCATTTTAGGTTGCAATGCTGGTTACTTTTTTGATTTTTGGTGAATATTGAAAAGGTATTCGTATATTAGTTACTATGACAATGTTAAATAATTATAATCTGTCCTTATATGCTTAACTTTGTAGTAAAATTTTTAGGTAAGATCAACAGAATGATTTCTGATTTAAAATTAGAATTAAAAAATCTCTTATTTTTGTTGTATGAATGGTCCAGTTTTGATTCATATTGTGTTAAATCCCTGTTTATAATTGTAAAATAAGATAAAATATTCAATCTTTTATATCAATTATTTTCTTGCTTAAGAGTGCAATTAAAATTATTTGCTTTATGTATTTTATATATTTCCATTTGGGAGATAATAGCCATAATCTATTACTTCATCTTTAATTATCTCCAATGTTCAAGGTGACTGTGTCCTGCTGTAATATAATAGCATGTTCAGTGAATATATGTTTTTAAATTAATATGGTTTTTTTTTTTTCAGAGCAGTTTTAGGTTCGTAGCAAAATTGAGGGGAGGGTACAGGAATTTTCCAGAAGCGCCTGCCCCCACACATGCCCAGCCTCCCCCATTCTCAACATCCCCCACCAGAGTGGTGCAGTTGTTACACTTGAGGAATCTGCACTGACACATCATCGTCACCCAAAGTCCATAGTTTACATCAGGGTTCACTGTCTATGAGGTCAGACAAATGTATAATGACACATATCTGCCTTTGTAGTGTCACTTACAGAATTGTTTTGCTGCCCTAAAAATCCTCTGTACTCTGCCTTTTCATCCTTCCCTCCCTGCTCACTCACCCCTGGCCAACACTGATCTTTTTGCCATCGCCACAGTTTTGCTTTTTCCATCACAGTCATATAGTTGGAATAATACAGTGGATAGCTATTGGAATATTTAAAAAATTAAAAAGCCCCAAGGTAATTGAATGCCATCATTTAAGATGTCCTTGGTCCTTGTTTTTCACTTTTTGTTTTGTTCATCAGCATAGGATCTGATGACATGCTTACCATGCTGAAAAAGCATGATTTCTGTAGACATGTGCCACATCACGGGGCAGGGTGAGAAAAATGACGTCATGCAGTAGTACATAGCACTTAACGTACCATCCTGGTCTATGAGGTGGGTCCCGATGGACTCCAGCAATGTAAGAGGACAATCTTAAGAGGTTGCACTTAAAACAAACAAACAAACAAAAAAAAAAAACTGGAACCACAAAGTCTTTTTTGCACACTTACTTTGCGGTTGGAAATAAGATCAGAGAGTGAATTCTGCAGATGAGCAAATCCTCACTGATCCTCTTCCTCTGAGGGCTGAATTTGAAAGCAGTCTATGTTATTACAACACGGCTCTCCTACCGCTAGATTTTCTGTCATGAGGAATGCCGAGAGAGTCACACTGTTTTGCTTTACATGAAGTGAAAAAAGAATTTTTTCCTCCCACTAGGGAGGAGGAGATCTGTTGACACGTTCATTTAGCTCAAGTGAGCTGATAGTTTGATTGATGTATCCTTTGTCGGCATTCCCTGGCAATTTGCCACAGCCTGCCCCGTGTTTCTTTCTTCTTGAGCTTCCTTCTGAATACAAGGCACAGTTCGGAGTGTATAAGCTGTTAGGGCAGTGACCTTTCCACTGGTTCCTTGTGAGGGAGATAAAATGGCAGGTGAGTTTGAGCCCCGTTTGCCCCGTCCATAGGGCGGAGACAATAGCTAGAACTAAGTAAACTTAGCAGCATCTTCCCCAGAAGAGGATTAGGGAGAGTAAGTACACCGATCTCTCTTTAGCTCTCCTCCACTGGCAGCTGGGCCATCTTTGCAAGGACCCTTGACCTTGCTCTGGTTGCTGGGTTTCGCCATGCAAGCATAGTACAGTGCCCACATACCTCGTTTCCTTGTGATGGGCGTCTTATGCTCGAGTGAACAGTTTCAACTGAAGAGCTGGAGAAGCTGTGTTGGGTCACAACGAAATAAGTACAGTAGTCCCCCCTTATCTCGGTGGGATGTATCCCAAGACCCCAGTGAATGCCTGAAACCATGGATAGTACTGCATTCCGTATGGACAAAGTTTTTCCTATGCACACATATCTATGATAAAGTTTGTAAATCAGGCACAGTACGAGATTAACAACCAATAATAAAATAGAGCAATTATAACAACATACTGTACTAAAAGTGACAGGAATGTTGTCTCTCAAAATATCTTGTTGTACTGTACTCACCCTACTTCTTGTGATGATGTGAGATGATACAGAATCTACCTGATGAGATGAATGAGGTGAACGATGCAGGCACGGTGATGTAATGTTAGCTACTATTGACCTGCTGACTGTATGACAGAAGGAGGAGATCATTTCCTTTGGGTGACGCTGGATCACCAAGCCATGGTGACGTTGAGGGCCGGATGTGAGGACTAAGGGGTGGATAGCCATACAGCGGGGTACACTGGACAAAGGGATGATTCACATCCTCGGTGACATGGAGCAGGATGGCTCACAATTTTATCACCCTACTCAGAACAGCATACAATTTAAAACTTATAAATTGTTTATTTCTGGAGTTTTCCACTTAATATTTTTGGACTGTGGTTGACTGTAGGTAACTGAAACCACAGAAAGAAAAACCAAGGATGTGATATTTGGTCTTTGAGCCCATTTCCTGGAATTTGACTTCTAATATCCTTAGACTCTCCAGAGTGATGTCTTTTTGTGCGGTAATGATGCACTGATGGCCAGCAGACCCTAGGTAGCTTCAGCATGGGGGCTGGTCACCAGAAAGACCAAGGCAGGATTGAAGAGTTGGGACTTCTACCCTATCCCCCGACCTCCAGGGAGGAGACAGGGACTGAAGGTGTGAACACCAAAGGCCAGTGATTTAATGGGTCATGGCTGGTAATGAAGCTTTCATAAAAACCCAAAAGGACAGGGTTCAGAGAGATCCAGATAGCTGAATATGTGGAGCTTCCCAGAGTGTGGCACCCCTGGGAGGGCATGGAAGCTCTGCACCCCTTCCCCCATACCTTGCCCTAGGCATCTCTGCGCCTGTATCCTTTGTAATACCCTTTATAATAAACTGGTCGACAGTAGTGTTTCCCTGAGTTCTGTGAGCCACTCTAGCAAATTCATTGAACCCAAAGAGGAGGCTGTGGGAACCCCAACTTGAAGCCAGTTGGTCAGAAGTTCTGGTGTGGGGAAGGGACAGCCTTGTGGACTGAGCCTCAACCTGTGGGATCTGATGTTATCGGCAAGGGGATGGTGTTGGAGTTGAATCAGAGGACACCCAGCTGGTGTCCACTGCAGAATTGATTGCTGGCTTCTTGGTGGGAAAAAATCCCCACACGTTTGTTCACAGAAGTCTTCTGTGCTGATGATTGTTTTGTGATGTGAGAGCAGAGGAAACATACATGGAGTGTGTTTTTCCAACACATCCATCACATAAGGGGTCAGTTAGACTCTGTTCTAACTGCTCCTAGACCATTAGTCCAGAATTCATGCTCTTTAGGTTGACGCTGTCCTCATGTGACACTGAACCTGCCAATGATAGCATTTTCTGTCAGTGTGGCAGGGTTTGGTCAGGACCATGATTATTGTACACAACAGGTCACATGTGGGAATTGAATTTTGATAGATCCCATTTATCCTTGTGTTTGCTAAATACAAAGGAGGGAAAGCACGAGTTAGTGCACTAGTTGCCTGCCGGTGTATAACTGATTATAACTAATATTAATTCCGGTACAGTCTCCAGGTATGGGCCCCAAATAATATGTTGTAACAAAGCACCAGAGTCTTATTTTAACAAAGCGTCAAGCACTAACAAAAGCTTCCATGATTTTTTTTAAATGAAGGCAGAGTCCAGCTATGTTGTCCAGGTTGGTCTCAAACTCCTGGCTCCTCAAATGATCCTGAGTAGCTGGGATTAAGGCATCTGCCACCATGCCTCCCTATGCTTTTAATATTCTGTATTTTTCTATTGTTGATTTAAAATGTATTTTATTTTTCTCTTTAATAGTGGATGAGATTACTGAAGACCCTGGAATCAGATAGAATTGTACAGATTTTTAAAAATTGTATATTAACTAAGGCAATACAGAGGAAAAAAAGTTAATATTTGTTTAGTATTCTACTCTGAGCTAGACACCGTGTTACATGCTTAGCATTTATCATCTCATATAGTCATCCCAACAGCTTTGCAATGTATCTGCACTATAATGATCTAGTTTTTCCTGAGCAGGCCACTGTAGTTCAGAGAGGTTGACTGAATGGCCCTTGTTCCTATAGTTAAGAAGTAGCTGATCCATGAGCTGACGTCAGTCTGTCTGGCTCCCAAATCCCTTCTCTGGCCTCTCAGCATAGCTTGACAGAGACCTGTGCAGCACTGGGAGCAAGGTACTGGGTCCCAATCAGATCACTTCAGAAGATCACGTTTAGTTCTATGTTAACTCTCATTTAGAGTTTTCCTCAGAAGCAATTTGACAATTGCAGTGGTAATGAGCACCTGGTTTTTACCATCAAAGGATTTAGGACGATCTCGCTCAGCTGTGGCCACAGGACCAGGTGTGTCTCAAACTCCCGTCTCCTCAAATGGTCCTGAGTAGCTCGGTCTAGTCATGTGCGACCACGCCCCCTTATGCTTTTAGTATTTCTTCTATATATAAGTGAGACCAGGGAAGTCCTAGAGAGGAATTATTTACTGCAAGTGAAGGACATCTGTGTACAGGCCATGTTATGTTAATTACCTTTAGCATCAGTTGAGATGCTGTTTCTAATTGATTTCTCTAGTGGCTGACGTCCCAGTTTGGTTTTCTCTTTGGGCAAGTTCCTTTGCCTAATTCCATGAAGGTTTTTCTTTTCTAGAGTCTTTTCTCTTGTACGACTTTTCTGTAATCTTTTCTTGATTTTTTAAAATGGTCTTTGTTTTTCTTGGTGTTCCTTTTGTTTTATTACTTTTTCTATTTCTGCCAGCTAAGTATCCCCAATTTTTCTATAGACAGAATCAAAAGGACAAAGAATTTCAGGATTTTAAGGAATCTTAGAGACTAATCAAAATATCCTCCTGTACCTCAACCTCTGTTGAACATCCTGGTGACGTGGTTGTTCAGATGGAGAACCTGAAACCCAAAGAGATTAAAGTGACTTATTTGAATATAGCAAGTGGCAGAAATGAGACTGAACTCAGGTTCCTTAAATCAAAGCCCAGTACTCTTCTTGTGTCATCCTGTCAGTGAGTGTTTTAATAATAGAAAGTGAAAGTGGCCTAGTGAACCGGATGGAGTAGGAGTAGAATGGAAGGAGCTGGTGACGCCAATGGAAATGGATACTTATGGAATTAGCAGGGGAAGGCCAAGCTTAAACAGAGACAGCACCGGGTTGGATAGGAATAAGGGTTTTAGGAAAGAGATCATATTGGGGTTTACGGCGAGTCTGATAAAGGTAAATCATAGGAATGAAGGACACGGTCTGTTGACAGTTATCTGGAAAGGCAAACGGAGATGGGAGGTCCAAGGGAGTCCTGAACAGGTTGCTGCTTTTTTGTTTCTTTAATTGGAAGGACTGTCAAACTTGAAGGTTTCTGTCGAAAGATGTTAAAAGAATTTAAGCCACTGGTAAGAGTCTCTACAGCAGATAGGAATATGGTATCATCTGCGTGCACCCCAACTTATGGAGAGGTGGAGTTGAGCCCCTGGAGCACTAGGGGGCTGGAGGTTGCTGAACTACATAGATCTGTGGCCCAGGACAGGTGTCCCCTCACCTCTGCCTCTTTTCCTAGTTCACTGATGTCCTTCCCATGCACCTGGGGGCTAGGACAGGGGTAGGTCTGGCTGGTGAATCAGTCACGGAGCTTCAGGTGGGTAGTTGGTAACATGCCTGTGCTGGGGGCAGGTGACTGAGACTCCATTTAGCCTGTTTTCCAGAAGCGGGGAAATAGAGAGCTCCTACTCTGTATCATTTGAGCCCACCCTTTCAGGAACCTGTGCTTTTGTAGGCTGAGTTTTTAAAGGTTGGAGACTGCCATGGAGCCCTGCAGAAGAGGGATCTGGAAACGAGAGACCATAGGGAGGACGATGATTACATAGCACTTAGGGAAATAGAGATACAGGTGCCGGGACTCTGTTTTCCCAGCAGTCTCTGAGTATCTGAGTGCCTATGAAGGTTTTTAAGGGCTGGCTAATTTATGTGGCCCTGAATAAGGCAGGACTTACATAGGAAAAATTATTAGATTTTATAATTTTTAATGTTTTACTCTTTCTGGAAAGAGTATTCCCGATAACAACATATACATTTGTTCTTTGGCTTTTGTACGTTTAGCTTGGAAACATTCCGAATGGTTTACGAGACTCCCTGTACTGTTTTGGGGAAAGGGAACAGTGGGGCTTTCTTTAGTGGTGTCCATGCTGAAGAACGAAGACTGCCATTTCGAGTGACACCGATTAGTCTTTGAATCAGAGAAAGATGATGGAGAAGGGACGTTGTATTTTTCTACCTTGTTTTAGGTTATCAGGTTTGTTTCAGTTCAGGTAATAAAAGTTATATCAGACCTTTATTGGATTTTCAGTTAGCCTGTATATTCAGTATATTTTGTGAAGCAATTGTTCTCAGACTCTGCCAGTATAGTGCCTGTCACTATTGGTTGTGGAACTAAAGGTGTCTCCATTGACTATTTCGTAGGTCAGGAGAGATGGCAGTAGAAATAGATAACTAAAATATTTTTTTAAAACAAAAGCCATATTTAATTATATCAAGAAACATCACTCAATATACAGACAGCTGACATTTCCCCAGAATATTTTTGTTTTTGTTTTTGTTTTTTGGAGGTAACACCCAGATAAGAACTGGCAGATTTTTTTTTAAAGAAATGAACTCACTCAGTTTTGTTGTATGCTTTTGCCCTAAAGCCTTTGCAGCACTCTGGATTGTGAGGATGATTTACAGAGTACACCAGAGGTAGAAGACTTCAACTCTGCTACCAAGGTGAGGTTGTCGCTTGTGAAATTAATTTTCTCACTGTGAATCTAGTTTTGTACAGTACTTACTGTTAAAGTTTAGCAGTGCTCTACCTATGATCACCTTATGTCTGTAATGGAAAGTTGGTCAGAGGAAACCATTTGATAGAAATATGATTAGTGGAATGTTTTAAAAAGTTTTTATGTTGGTGAATAACAAACGGCTGATAAATACTTTGAGGGGGTTGGTACCGAAAAAAAAAAATGGGCTGAAAAATGCATAGTAACAGGAAAATTATATTAGAAAAGGCTTTTCCACAATTGAGGAAATATGAAATTTGGTCAAGGTTTATTTGGATGGGTATACTTACTATGATTTTTAAATCCCCTTAACATGACTTTTTTTTTCCCTAAATAAATCTCTAATGCATCCAATTACTTATTATATTATCATGGAATCTGCCTGGTGCTTTTCAGCTCCCCAGTTGTGCGGCACATAACATAAAGTTTCCCCTTTTTTTCCTTGTACACTGATTATAACCTTCCTGTAGATTTTGCAAGAGAAATTGTTCTCTCTTTCTGTCTTTGGTTCTGTAATTAGACTAAAATAATATTAGAAATTGTGGAAATTTAGCTGGGTGTGGTAGCACATTCCTGTTGTCCCAGCTGCTCGGGAAGCTGAGGTAGGAGGATCGCTTAAGCCCAGGAGTTTGACACTGGCATGGGCAGCATAGCAAGACCCCATCTCTAATTTTTAAAAAATTGTAGAAACAGAGAAATTTACATTCTCTTTCCAAACATCTGTATTGCAAAGGGATTCCACTGTGGTTTTTAAGTCATTCCCTTAAGAGTATATTTAACCCTTCATCTAATTGAAGAATTCATGTTTTGCCCCAAATAACAAACAGTTCTAGAAGCAGAGACAGTTAATAGCCATATGGCAAAACTTTAATTTCAGGGTTTTTTTGCACTGTAGTTTTAAAAAAATATCCACTCAAAGTGCTTGTACCACATTCTTAAATCTCAAATTTCAGAGGATTTGGTAATTAGTTATTTAAATAATAATATTAAAGCCTCTGAATTAGTATGAGTTTCTGGAGGTTAGGAAATATATTTGGGTGTATCCTGGAGTACCTAGAATAAAGTCTTACATGTCAGAATCATTTCAATATTTTTGAATAGTAATAAATAAACACCAAATGGATTTCTATATAATGGAATGTTATAAATAAATAATATGTATACTAGATCTAAGAATTAAATCTGTTGCATTTCTAAAATTATGGCTTAAATTTATATCCTCTTTTACTGTTTAGGGACTTATGCAGAGAAAATATGTCATAAATTAGAAGAAAACAATTTGGAAATATGTCAGAACTAGGAAAGAGGATTACTGAATATTTTCTAGGATCTTCCAACTGAAGGCCTAGAAAAGAATTTTAAATTAAAATTTCTTCACTTTCTTTATCTCCAAGGCATGTTCTCATAAATACATCTTATTCAAACCATAAGTTTTACTTTTTAAAATTCTAATTACCGATTCTTTCTCCAAGTGGAAAATTGATGGAACATTTATCTTTTTCCATTTGGTCTCTCTCTGTTGTAATTATGTTATAGCTTTCAGGCAGTGTAGATGAGCATGTTTAACTAATTGAATGGCTTATGTTATAGTAATAAAATTAAACTCTATATCACAGATGTATTTACAAAGACTAATTGTAGTAAATACTAATCAACATCATTAGGGATATACTGTGAACAAAAGTCTCTGTTCTGTATCTGTATCTCTCCACGTACCTTTTTTTTTTTTTCTCCATATACATTTTTGTACTTAATGATTTTTCTTTCCATCCTTGGAGTCAGCTCATCCTTCATTGACTTGTCATATCTCATTTTTTATTTTTTTTTTATTTCTCTCTTATTCCCCACCTTTTAAAAATGATTTACCTCAGCCTAAATTTTTTTCTTACAAAGCACATTTCTTTTTTTTTTTTTTTTTTTTTTGTTGAGACAGAGTCTCACTTTGTTGCCCAGGCTAGAGTGAGTGCCGTGGCGTCAGCTTAGCTCACAGCAACCTCAGACTCCTCGGCTTAAGCGATCCTACTGCCTCAGCCTCCCGAGTAGCTGGGACTACAGGCATGTGCCACTATGCCCGGCTAATTTTTTCTATATAGATTTTTAGTTGTCCATATAATGTCTTTCCATTTTTAGTAGAGACGGGGTCTCGCTCAGGCTGGTCTCGAACTCCTGACCTTGAGCAATCCACCCGCCTCGGCCTCCCAGAGTGCTAGGATTACAGGCGTGAGCCACCGCGCCCGGCCAACAAAGCACATTTCTTTACTGTCTGTTCTTTCAGTCTAGCTCTAGCAAAATTGCTAATGCCCACTCTTCCAATACCGTTTTCTGTCGTTATCCATTCATGTTTCTCTGTGAATTTAGGCGCTGAGAGCAGAGCGGTCCCTGCGCAGCGTCTGGAGGACGACGTCCCCAGCAACTAGGGCTGGAGGAGAGGCCCTTGGTAGGCACGGCTGTCCACGTCCCCGCTGCAGGCCACCGCGCACGCTCTGCGCCCCTCACGCCCCTTCCCTCTAACCCCGCTCCCAGCTCCCTAAGTAGCCGCAGTCGCCTTGGGTCCCTGCAACACACCCAGCCTGCCCCCACAACCCGGCCAGACCCTTATTCCCTCCAGGGCGCCCCCACCCTCAGTCTGAACGATCCAGCCACGCTCTGAACTTCACCCCGCGCGGCGCCACATCCCCTCCCCCCACGCACCGACGCCCCTCCCCCATACACACTCTCGCTGGCTGCGCCCAATCCCCAACCCCACTTTCTCCTCCCGGCGCCGCTTCTCCCACCGACAGCAGCAAATCCCCACGCCCCGGGCCCCAGCAGTGCCAATACCCCGTCCCCCCCCACCCCGACTCCACGCAGAGCTCCAGACTCGCCGCGCAACCTGTACTGATCCCGCAGCGTCCCCCTTCCGGGGCCCAGGCCCCCATCTGATCAGCCGCCCCTTGCTCCCCACCCGCATCTGGCTCTGCAACCTCCTCGCCGCCTATGCCCACCCCGCTGCTGTGTCCCCAGGTCCCACGTGCAGATGCGGTTGGTGGGGTTCGGTGCTTTCTGAGGTTGTAGCTCTGGTGCTGGGTCCGTTTTCTTGACAGCGTTTTGGTGGTGGCGTGCATAGGGTCGCTGCGGTCAGGCTGTGATATCAATAATTTCCAATATGAAGAATATCTGTGTAGGTCAGATTCAGAGAAAGACTTGTTTGGGGTTTCTCCTGGAGAAAGGGTTAATGAATTTGACAGTTTATTTAGGTCAGAAGCTTAAGTAAACTGACTGGAAGGGAGAGTTTTGCGTTTCCTCACTGTGAGGAGAGGACAGGAGAGTAGGGAGGAAGCCTTGGCCATGCCTCATCCCAAACTCCCGACCCCAGGAGAACATCAGGCCCTCTGTCCTGTTCCAGTCTGGCCTGGTCTGGGTCCCCTCCTGCTCTGCGACAGTGTCCACTGGACACTGAGTCTGGAACTCCTTGCACACACTTGTGAGCACTTCTAGGGGGAAGAAGCAGGGACAGACAGCCCATTGGGTGAGGAAGAGGCAACAATACCCCTTCTACCAATGTGCAGAAAGTTCCGCTGAATTGCAAATATCCAAGGAGCAGGGCGCAGGGAGGGAGCTGTGCCTTAGAGAGGCTGTGGCTACAACCTGTCAGTCAGTCTCCGCAAGTTCCAGTTCCCCATCGCTTCACCTGTCAGTCAAGACAGAGGGGGCGGGGCCTGGAACCCTATCCAATCAGGGGCGACGGGGCGGGACCCCGTGAACAGTACATTCAAACGGGCGGGGGAAGTAGGAGGTGACCTTTAACCTCTTTGCACTCTCCTGTGGGTTGCTTTGCAGCACTTGAGGTTCGGGCTTCGCCTTTCCGGGAGTCCCCAGGTGCCTCCACCACAGCTTCTGTCGTGCCGTCACCTGCGCTGTGGCCTGCAGTGGTCGCAGGAGCCGTAGAGAGGACGCTGGGACACCTGGAGGCCGGGAAATGGTGAGTGTGCGGGGCCGGGCGTCCCCAAACGGGGAGCAGGGGCTGGTTGGAACTGGCTGGAACCGGCTGTGGCGGGACTCGGGCCACCCCATGGTTCGCTCCGGAGTCTGCGGACCCGAGTCGCCGCTGGTGCAGCTCGGCCCTCGGTCCCTCCGGCCAGCGGGGCGGGGCTGGCCTGGCAGCAGGGTCCCCGGGCGTCCTGTCGCGTCCCTGTGCGGCGACCTCGGCCCGGGCACCCTCTCTGGGCAGCTCCGCGTGTCCCCAGATTGTGCGGTGACTGGGGAAGGGTCGTGGGGGAGAGTCCCGACAGGGTGTGCTGGGGGTCGTGCGTGGGAGGGGCTGCGGTCTGTAGGATCCCCAATCCCTTCTTTCTCTTTTTACAAACTAAATTGAGGCCTTGCGGTTAACGGAAAAAAGCAAAACTCTCTAAATAGGTTGATTCTCTGCAGACAATGAGGGGCAGAAACCCAAGAATCCTTGAACGAGGCAGTTTGTTTTGATACATTTCAGGGGGACAGAAAGTGCAGGTAAAATCATAAATCAGTATGTGGACAGTATATATTGGTTTGGCCCCCAAAGAGGGACATCTGGAAGCGGGGGTTTATAAACTATAGGTGGGTTTGGGGATTCTTTCGTTGGCAGTAGGTTGAGAGTGTTAAGCTTTGTCTGAAAATCAGAAGGAAGGAATGCTTAAGTTAAAATAAGGGAGTCTATTACCTGTCATGTGATACCAGGCCAGCAACCCCAAAAAACAAACAACAAAAAAATCCCTGTTTAACTAGGTTTTATGGCTAACAAGGCTGACTTAACCCTTGACTTGCATGGCCTTAGGGCTTGTTTTTAATTTGTTAAATTATTGCGACACAAAGTCTTGATTTTGTTAAAGATTTGTTTTAACATTAATGTTGGTCAGTTGCATATAAACTCCGAAAAGGAGATGGTCTAATAAGGAGTGTCCGACCTCTCTTCCCATCAGGGCTGGGAACTCAGTGTTAAGGTTTTCCTGGGGCCCCCTGGGACAAGAGGGGGATCTGTTCAGTCAGTTGGGGGCTTTAGGATTTATTTTTAGTGTACAGGTTGAAGGAAATGTTTTTATAAGGTGTATGAGGAGCCAACCCAGATTAAATACTTGATTGGTGACAGTTAGGTAGTGGCCTTATTTGGACTTGTCACACTGAAATTAGCAAAAGGATCAGAATCCAGTTATTTATTTTTTTAAATTGAGACAGGGTTTCCTTCTGTTGCCTGGGCTAGAGTGCGATGGCCTCATCATAGCTCCCTGCAATCTCAAACTCCTGTACTCAAGCGATCCTCTTGCCTCAGCCTCCTTAGTAGCTGGGACTACAGGTGTACCACACCACACCTGGCTAATTTTTCTATTTTTTGTCTCATTCTTGCTTGGGCTGGTCTCAAACTGGCTTCAAGCCATCCTCCCACCTCAGCCTTCCAAAGTGCTAGGATTACTGGTGTGAGCCACCACACCCAGCCAGAATCCAGTTTTAAAGATTTTATTCAAGCAAAAACTTGGGTTTGGCCATTTGGGAAAACACAGTCTCCAGAAAAATGGGCTCAGTGCTCCAAAGTTAAAAGTGAAATTTTTGCTTATGTAGGCAAAAGCCAATAAAAGGTAACAGGATTACAACATTTTGCATGCAAGGCTGGTTTATGAGGTACTAGAGTTTAATTAGTTACAATTTATGTTTTTTCCCATGGAATTCAGATTTCTTGCTGCTCAGGTTTCCCTCCCACACTGCCTTGGAGTGAGCCACCCTGGGCTCCATCTGTACCCTCAGGGTGGATCCCAAGCTTGGGAATGTGCTGACCTATGGGAGTGTGGGGTCCCTTATGAACTGGGGGTGATGCCAGCTGCCTGCCTGAGATGCTTTCCTTTGGTTTCCTTTGCTGCCATCTATTTGCTCTTTACCCAAGGATTTGAGAATTTTCTTTCAGGATTTGTGTGCAATAATTTTATTCACTTGGTTAGAACCTGAGTGGATTGTGTGATCAGATCTGAAGAACCAGATAGAGTTCTTGCAATAAATTGTTTGATGCTAAGTTGAAATAGTAAGAACTTAAATACCCAGGGACATACCATCCAGGGAATTCAATAGACCTTGGGCAGTTCTGTTGTGTCTCCCTGATCTTACCTCCCTTTGGCACTCAGAGGTGACCAAAATTGTGATTTGTTTTGTTATTTATAGCTTTATCATCCCTCAATTTATTCTTTATAGCTTTATCATCTCTTAATCAAGATGCAGAGTTTTGCCTCTTTTGAGTTTTCAGTAACGTAATATTACCATTTACATGCCATTAATATTATGCCGATACAGTCTATTTCTGGTTTTCTTGCATCCGTTTGTTGCAAACATGCAGCTGTTCGAATTCATGGTCACCCAGTTTACTGACCCTCTACACTGCTTATGGGACTTGGGTTGTTTCAGTTTATTTTTTGATCTTGTTGACAATATCATTCTTGGTTTTGCCCCCAATAAATGCAACATGAATTTCTTACCCATTGGGAAAAAATTGCTGGGTTGTAGATGATGGATAAATTAGATTTTACTAGGAAATGCTGATAAAGTGTGTGTGTGAATTAACCATCTCACCGTTCATGTACGTATGTTCATTCTTCTGATTTTATCAATACTTGAAATTATCTAACTCATTCCTTCTCCACCATCTAGTGTTAAATAGAATCTCTTTGTGAATATTTATTGCTGGTTGCAATTGGTTGAGCATTTTTCATATGTGATTATGCATCTTTTGTGAAATAATTTCCAGTCATTTTCTCACATTTTACTCATTTGTAGGTTTATTGCCTTTTTTTTTTTTTTTTTTTTTTTTTTTTTGAGACAGAGTCTCACTCTGTTGCCCGGGCTAGAGTGAGTGCCGTGGCATCAGTCTAGCTCACAGCAACCTCAAACTCCTGGACTTAAGCGATCCTCCTGCCTCAGCCTCCCGAGTAGCTGGGACTACAGGCATGCGCCACCATACCCGGCTAATTTTTTGTATATATATCTTTTAGTTGTCCATATAATTTCTTTCTATTTTTAGTAGAGACGGGGTCTCACTCTTGCTCAGGCTGGTCTCGAACTCCTGACCTCAAGCGACCCTCCCGCCTCGGCCTCCCAGAGTGCTAGGATTACAGGCGTGAGCCACTGCGCCCTGCCCTTTTTTTTTTTTTTTTTTTTTTTAGCATACTCTGAACACTATTTCTTTTTCATTCCTAGAGTCAGCAAATGTTTTCTTTCAGGTTGTGGTTTATCTTTTCATTCCATTCTACCTTTCGATGGACTCTTCTGATTTTAATAAAATTGAATTTGTCATTCTTTTCATTTGCATCTTGTTTATTTTCCTAGATAAGAAAACATTCCCTACTGTGAAGTCATAAAATTTGCCTGTAACAGGCCTCATGAGATCCTCTCACCTCAGCCTCCCAAGTATTACGGCTAGGACTACAGGTGTACCCCACCTCAAGTAGAGTTTCCTAATTTCAATGAAAAGCAAACAAACCTGGTTTGAATTTCATGAAATTTACTACAACACTAGATGCATTTCAGAGAGTTTATATCATGGGGATATTCAATCTCCTTTTTAAGGACATATGACATCTTATCATTTATTTCATTATACATTGATGTCTTTCAATGTATACTTTTTGCATTATAATCATTTTGCATCAGCCTTTTTGGGCCTTTAGGAAAATAAGTTTAATACAATTATCATAGTTTTGGGGGTTTTTTGTTTGTTTTAAGATATAGGGTCTTGCACTGTCACCCAGGCTAGAGTGCAGTGGCCTGATTGTAGGACACTGCAAGCTCAAACTCCTGGGCTTAAGCAATCCTCCCACCTAAGCTTCTTGTGTATCTAGGACTCCAGGGGAGTCACCATGCCTCCTATTTTTTTTTTTTTTTCATTCTTTATAGAGACAGAGTACCACTATGTTACTCAGGCTGGTCTCCAACTCCTGGTCTCAAAGGATCTGCTGCCTCAGCTTCCCAAAGTGCTAGGATTACAGGCGTGAGCCACTGCAATTGGCCTTGCTTATGTTTTAAATGGTTGTTTTCTTCTTGAGGATTAGGAATTCTTTGTACATTATGGGTAGCAGGCCTTTATCAGATAGATGGTTTGCAAATATTTTGTCCCAGTTTGCGGCCTGTGTTTCATTCTATTAACAGTGTCTTTTGCAAAACAGAAAGTCTTAATTTGAATGAAGTCTAAATTTTCAATTTTCTCATTCACAGATCTTGTTTGTGGTGTTGCATTTAAAACCTTCTTGCCAAATACAAGGTTGTTTTGATATTCACCTGTATTATCTTCTAGAAGTTTTTTTTGTTTGTTTTTTCTAAGAAGTTTTGAATTTTGCATTTTGCATTAGGCTAATGATGTATTTTTGAGTTAATTTTATGAAAGTTTTATGTTCTGCATGTAATTCATTTCTTTGCTTATTGTAGTCCTTATATTCCAGTACCATTTGTTGAAAAGACTTTCCACACAGCCAATAAGGACTCTATTTAAAATTTTTATATTTTGTTCATATGAATATTTTTCATGAAAAGATATCATGAAATAACTATCTAAAACTATATTTTGTAAAATACTGTACCTTATGATTGGTCATGTTGAGCATCTTTTAGTGTGTTTTTTGACTATTTGTATATATCTTGGAGAAGTGTCATTCATATTTTTCTCCATCCTTTAATCAATTTGTTTACTTCTTTGGAACAATAATTTATTATTATTAATTATAAAAAACCACCAATAAACTTATCAAGTTAGGTATTCCTTTTTTTTTTTGAGACAGAGTCTTGCTCTGTTGCCCAGGCTAGAGTGCCATGGTGTCCACCTAGCTCACAGCAACCTCAAACTCCTGGGGCTCAAGTGATCCTCCTGCCTCAGCTTCACAAGCAGCTAGAACTAAAGGCACTCCCCACCATGCCCAGCTAATTTTTTTGTTTGTTTCTATTTTTAGTTGCCCAGCTAATTGTTCCTATTTTTAGTAGAGATGTGGTCTCCCTCTTGCTCAGACTGGTCTTGAACTCCTGAGCTCAAGTGATCCTCCCACCTCAGCTTCCCAGACTGCCAGGATTACAGGTGTGAGCCACCGCACCTGGCCCAAGTTAAGTATTCTTAAGTGTGCAGTTAATTGAATAGTGTTAAGTATACTCATTTTGTTGTGTGACCAATCTCCAGAAATTTTTCATCTTGTAATGCTCAAATTTTATACCCATTGAACACCACATCCCGTTTCCCCTTCCTCTCAGCCATTGGCAAGTACCATTCCACTTCCTTTTCTTGAGTTTAATGACTTTACATAACTTATGTAAGATGAATGATATTGTATTTTTCTTTTTGTCAGTGGCTTTTTGTAGTTAGCATTCCATCCTGAAGTTTCATGCATGTTGTAGCATGGACCAGGATGTCATTTTGTAAGACTCAATAATTTCTCATTGCATATATGTTTTTGTTTATTCATTCTTCCATCAGTGGACATTTGCATTGATCCACTTCTTGGCTGTTGTGAACAATGGTTTTCAAATATCTTTCTTTAAGATTCTGCTTTCGGTTCTTTTAAATTGAATATAAATGTACTGGAAAGTGACTTGCTGGAATACATGGTAATTATTGATGTTGGAGGAGCCTACCATACTGTTTTTCCTTAGGGGCTGAGCCATTTTAGATTCCTTTGAACAATAACATGGGTCCTAACTCACCAAAACTTTTTATTTGGGGTGTTTGAATTTTTTTTTTTTGTAGGTGAGACTTAGGAGCTCTTGACCTTGCCATATGATTTGCCAGTTTTCTCCAGTTTCGTGGATTGCTTGTATTCTGTGTTGTTAATGTCCTCTGATGCACAAACATATTAATTTTTTTCTTTTTTTGAGACAGGGTTTTGCCCTGTTACCTAGAAGTGCTGTAGTGTCATCATTCTCACTGCAGCCTCAAATTCCTGGCCTCAAGCCATATCCTCATGCCTGAGCCCCCAAGTAGCTGGGATCACAGACACCAACAGCCCCGCCCAGCTAATTTTTAAAATTTTTTGTAGACATGGGGTCTGATTGTTTCCCAGGCTGGTTTTGAGCTCCTGGCCTCAAGCAATCTCCCACCTTGGCCTCCCAATGTGATGGGATTACACGTGTGAGCCACCACACCCTGCCCAAACATTTTTCAATTTTGATAAATCATACTTGCTTTTTTCTTAAGACTGAACCCTCTGGAGTTTGTACCTCTTAACATTGCCTCCATTTGTCCTTCAACTATGCATCAATTAATAATTTAGATTTTCCTACCTCAGTACTGTTTCCCACAAAAGTTTCTGCTCATGGGTTTTTGTTTCACTAAATTATATCTCTCTTATTACTTAGGCTTGTAAGGTCCCATCCCCAAACCATCAAATGTTAAATTTTGTTAACGAACATTTTCAAGGATGCAGTGTCTCAAGATTGCTAGTGCTAACTTTTTTCTCCACACTAAAGAGTAGGACTTTGTTATGACAGATGCTACAGATCCACTTTAGAGGGAGACATTAGTGGTGACCCAGGCAACACATCTTTCTCCCTGGATTCACCAACAAGGCACATTTTTCTGGTCTGCTGTTGCTTTACTGAGTATTCATTCTAGCATCAGAATTGCTGTGTGGGAGGAAGTGAGTGTGGACACAGAGTAAGAGTCTGATGACCAAGGCATGGAATAAATGTTGGGAGTCCATAGCAGCATGTGAACTTCTACAAAATAGAGCATAGGTCCCCAAGGCTATGAATCTCACCCATCCTCCTCAACTCTTTTGGGATGTTTCAGGATTCAGTGACCTTTGAGGATGTGGCTGTGAACTTCACCCTGGAGGAGTGGGCTTTGCTGGAACCATGCCAGAAGAATCTCTATAGAGAAGTGATGGGGGAAACCTTTAAGAACCTAGCCACTATAGGTAAGGGTGACAACATTCCTTCACTCAGTGAATTAGAGACCAAATGTTTCTTACTTACAAGTGCTGTTCAGTCATTTGGAATATGGACAGGTCATACTTTGGTGAATAAATCAGGCATGGGCTCAGTGTACCATGACCATAGAATCTAATATTATTTAATAATTGTAATAATTAAGGACTATATTTCTGGGTCTGTATTTTAGGAGAAGACTGGAATGACCAGAGCTTTGAAGACCACAGTAAAAATCCCTGGAGTAATATAAGGTAATTTGTACTCACAAGACTAAGCAGTGTCGCTACAGAGAATCTTAGAATATCAAGAAATGTTTAAAAAAGCAAAGCAAAACAAACCATGAGCTCAGCATCAAATTAATTTATTGTTAGAAAGTTTTCTCTGGAAACATATACTTAAATTTGACACTGATGTTTGTGAAGTAGTTTATGTGGAGATAGTATTAAGAAATTCTATATAATTATTATGTTTTTAAAATTGGTCTGAATTATTCATCTTGCAGAGCAAGTGGTCCACTCATGTTGGAATAATTCATACAGGATAGTAAGCCTCCCCCTTCCTTGAGAATGTTAAAAATGCAAGTGTAATACTATTAGTAAATAGAAAATAATTTATAAACGAACCCTTAATAATATGCTTCTCATTTTCCACAGAAGTCTTATCAGAGAGACACTCTTAGAATGTAAAGAAGGTAGTCAGTGTGGAGAAATCTTCAATCACATTCCAGATCATATGCTCAACAATAAAACTCCTCCAGGAGTAACACCATGTGAAAGCAATGTGTATGAAAAAGTCTCCATTGGTCATTCATCTTTTTTTACACCCATTAAAGCTGACACTGGACACAAAAGGAATGAGTATAAGGAATGTACACAAAAGCCATATACACATAAGCAGCATGAGAAAGCCTTCAGTTATCGGCACTCCTTTGGAACACATGAAAGGTCCCCCACTGGAAAGAAACTCTATGATTGTAAGGAATGTGGAAAAACCTTCATTTCTCTCACAGGCTTTCGAAATCACATGGTACTGCACAGTGGAGATGGACCTCATAAATGTATGCTTTGTGGAAAAGCATTTGCTTTTCGCAGTTTATATCGTAAACATGAAAGAATTCACACTGGAGAGAAACCATATAAATGTAAACAATGTGGTAAAGCTTTCCGTACTCCTGGTTCTGTTCGAACACATGAAATAAATCACACAGGAGAGAAGACTTATGAATGTAAGGAGTGTGGGAAAGCATTCATTCATTTCAGTTCCTTGCTTATACACAAAAGGACGCACACTGGAGAAAAACCCTATGAATGTGAGCAATGTGGGAAAGCATTTGCTCAGCGGAGGAGCATTCAGTGGCACATGAGAATGCACACTGGAGACAGACCTCATGAATGTAAGATATGTGGGAAAGCCTTTTACTCTCCTGGTTCACTTCAAAGACATGAAAGAAGTCACGCTGGAGAAAAACCCTATGAATGTAAGCAATGTGGCAAAGCCTTAAGTTCTTCCACTTCCTTACGATACCACGAAAGAATTCACACGGGTGAGAAACCCTATGAATGTAAGCATTGTGGTAAAGCCTTCAGGTCTGGCAAGTTTATTAGAATACATGAAAGGACTCACACTGGAGAGAAGCCCTATGAATGTAAGCAATGTGGGAATGCCTTCCATTGTGTCCGCTCCTTTCGTAGACATGAAAGGATTCACACTGGAGAGAAACCCTATGAATGTAAGCAATGTGGTAAAACCTTCACTTCTTCCACTTCCTTTCAAATACATGAAAGAATTCACACTGGAGAGAAACCCTATGAATGTAAGCATTGTGGGAAAGCCTTCAGGTCTGCCAAAGGCATTCGAATACATGAAAGGACTCACACTGGTGAGAAGCCCTATGAATGTAAACAATGTGGGAAAGCCTTCCATTATGACAGTTCCTTTCTTTATCATAAAAGGACTCACACTAGCGAGAAACACTGTGAATGTAAGCAATGTGGTAAAGTCTTCAGTTCCACCTCCTTTCAAATACATAAAAGAATTCACACTGGAGGGAAATCCTACGAATGTAAGCAATGTGGTAAAATACTCCATTCTGTTAGGTCATTTCATAGACATGAAAGGACCCATATTGGAGAGAAACCCTATAAATGTGAGCAGTGTGGTGATGCCTTCAGGTCTGCCAAGTCCCTTCAAATACATGAAAAAATTCACACGGGACAGAAACCCTATGAATGTAAGGAATGTGGGAAGGCCTTCTTTCATCCTAGTTCCTGTCAAAGACATGAAAGAACTCATACTACTCATACTACATATGAGAGAAATCCCATTAATGTGTAGAACTGGGACAGCATTCAATTGTGTCAGTTCCTATCAAACACAGAAATGGAGCGGAGCTCTGAGATAATTGACTTTTGAATTCAGAAGAGAGACCTGTAGAAGAGGACAATAAAATCCAGAGTTGGTAAATTCACCAATAGGCTATCTTACATGAGATTTCAAAGACAGAAATGAAGAAGGAATTAGTTACTTTTTAGTGGCACCATACAGGGTGACAGCCAGATTTATATGGGCTGTGTGGACCCCTGCCTCAAATTCGTTTTTATGAATCCTTGGCTTGCCAATCAAGAGTATCCTCAAAATCACTTCAATTTCATTTTCTTCTATGTGTAGGTTTCCAGAGATCTCCCTAGAAGTTGTACATTAAAGATCCATCAGTGGTAGAAAGGAAATTGAGGAGAATTGAATGAAAAGAACAAAAATTCTTTAAAGACAAAAAAAAAAAAACCCCAATCTGCAGTTGGTTTTTCTTCTAGCATTATAATGTCTTTACCAGAGAGCTAATTCAGAACTGTCATGGATGGAAATAGCCTCTCGTGCTCAACTTTCTAGTCTGTAGATTGAATTGGTATAAGTGGTAATTTGTGTTGCAAGGACATTTGTTCCTCCTAGTAGTGACTGTGTTCTTGAATCAGCATGACAGCTACAATGCTGCCGTCAAAACCAAGTGGATGGGAGCTTATTCTCCTGCTGCACTGGGCAGTGACCAGTCTCACCCAGAACTGTCATATGAGAATAAGCACCTTCCTCTTATCAGGAAATTTTTAGTGTTTTGTGTTATTCACAGCTGAGTGTAATGCCTCAGTTCATTTTTTATTATGTTTTATGTAATTAAAAACAATATGTTTTTTTTTTTTTTGGCTACCAAAGTTTCTGTATGTGTTTCCTAAAAATTGTTTCTTAACTGTTTTTAACAACTTGTATACTAACACATTATTCTCATTTTCAATTAGTGAGATGATATATTAAAATTTCCTGTTGCCATCATGGATTAGATCAAGTTATAATGACACCAAGTTATTCTTTTGACATTGTCAGTCCATATTACCATGTGCATAAACTTCAGTCATTTTTTTCCCTTTGTATATTTTCCTTTTCATGGTACTATACTTACAATTTTTATCTTATCCTAATTTTCCTTCAGTAATAATAATTCCAGCATCTAACTCATGCTGTTATGAATTCTCTATTGCTGGAGTCCCCAACCTATGATGAGATGTATAATTACTTCATTGTATATTACAAAGTAATAATAATGGAAATAAAGTGCACAATAAATGTAATGTGCTTGAATCATCCCAAAAGCACCACCCCCCCACTGCCCCCCCCCCTCCATCTGTGGAAAAAATTGCCTTCCATGAAAACGGTCCGTGGTGCCAAAAATGTTGGGGACTATGGCTCTATTGTCAAAGATCACCAGTATCATGCCTGTTGTCAAGGAAGGTATAATAAATTGTAGCAATAAATGTGGCTGTAAGCTATAAATGACTGTGACATGTATCAGTGAGAGGGTTCTCAATAGAATCTCTTATAAAATTTGTGTTTTAGGTGCACTGATTGCTATTCATGAAATTGAGTCATTTCTCTGTAAATGGCTGCTGCCAAGATGTGAACATAGTTCTTCCTTTGCTATCTGTAATAGTTCTTGATAGAGGGCAGAAAGACAGAGTGGAGGTTACCCTAAGTGATTAGAATTACCAATCAGTCACCTCATCAGAACAGGGGAATAAAGTCATTTCTATGATTTGGAATGTTCTTTTCCATTAAATTTAGAGACATACAAAATGTCCTTGTTTTTGTCTTGGTCCATCATTGTCCTTGAACATTGTGTCATGTTGCAGGTATGTGACATGTTTCTCTCCAACAGCACAAAACTTGTCTTTGTGGTGAGGGGAGGCCAGCTCCAGACATCCAGGTATGTTTCTGCCTTACTCTGTAAACTGGAAAATACTTCCTGCAATGTATAGATACTGTTTTGCATAAAGGACCTCAGTTGAAACATATGAATTCACTTTCTTCTTAGGAAACTATATAATTCTTTAAAAAATAAAACTCCTAACCGAGTCAAGTGAGGCCAATATGTTTATGTCATTGTCCACTGAATGGAAGACTTGGTAGGAAAAAAATCAGCATCACCATTCCAACCAAGCCTTTTTTGCTTATATAATAAGCTCGTGATGCCAATTTATACCCAGCCCTCTTAATGCCAGCACTGTAGAATAAAAGGCAACATGGAAAAGTTAGTTTTTATAATATATAGTGGCATTGAATAATCCAATCACTTCCTTGAAGGTGCTAGCTGTTGAGCCTAAGAAATATTGATTTATAGAAATGCCCCCTATATTTTCAGAGACAGAAATGATTTCGGGAGTCTTGCAAGGCTTTGCCCTAAAGGAAAACGTAAATGTGTTAGTTTGCGTATCAAAAGCTGCCTTGCCTCAGGAGGGCATCACAACCTCAGTAGCAGTTGCTTTCAAGCCTGTGGCTCTCACCTGCTGTGAAAGACAAAGCAGGTTTTGCATGGAGCCATGGGATGGGGAGGTGATCAACAAAGACAGGCTGCCTGAGATGAGAACTAATCAGAGATAAGAGCTGATCAATAAGATATGCTGCCTGAGCTGGGGCCCAGATGGAACCATGCGGTTAAAGTAAATAGCACGGGGGACAGCTCATGCTTGACTTCTGAAATCTCTGTTACACAATAACCAGAACCAAGATGTCTCCGTTTTTGCTAAAGTAATAGCCTTATCTTAAAATTTAGAAGTTTGCCCTAAGAAGATTTTATAACCCATTGTTCACCTAGATAGAGTTAGTTAAAGGATCTGTAGAAGCCTTTTAGAAGACTTTGACCCTAAACCAAACTACCTGTTATTATGTAACCTCTGTTACCCCTGGCAACCGAAACTCTGTACATTATAAATATCTGTGTAATACTTCAGTCAGGGTTGCATCTCTGATGGGAAAGACATGTAACCCTCCAAGTACTCTCCTTTGCCTATCTTCATAAATCTGCTCTTTATAAACTATATCTTTGGCTCTGTGTATTATTTTTATTTCTGTTTCCTACTACTTTTTCATCCTTTGTGATGACCCCTGTCTGAGGGACCCGAACTTTTGCTGGGAGCATAGCTAACTCCCCACAGCAAGCCAAGCTCCTCTTCAGAAAAGCCTATTTGAAACTTTATAATAGAGAGAAAACCCAGGTATCACAGGACAGAGCAGCAATCAGTGACCAAACCCTCACTGTGTGTACAGATGACATGTCCAGCCTCAGCAGATATATCCACAGAGTGATTGGTGTAGGCACTGACTGTCAGATTCTAGAGAGTATGACTTGGATCAAGGAATAGATGGCAGTAAAGACCTGATTGCTTCAGAACCCAGCCACTTCCTCATCCTTCTCCCTTGAAGGCCAAATGCACAGGGATAGTTTTGGCTAAAGAAGAGAAACATCAGCATCAACTTGACTCTTAAGTGTGATTTTTCCGAGGGGTGGGTGTGCTGTGTTGGGTTGGCCAATGCAGGTGAGGGACAGTGGAAGCACAGGATGACGGAAGTGAACAGGACACAGCTGAGAGCTTGGTTATTGGCCTTAACTATGGAAGATTCTTGAACCTTCACTAAGAGCTCGGTGAGCACCAAAGAGAAGATATAGTAGCACATGTCCAAAGGCTGTTCATGAGCCAGAGAGACCAGCACTTTTTGTTTGTTTAAGAGTCAGGGGATCTTCCTAAGGGCCACCACTTTGAAAGGCAGTTATGTTGTTCTGTTGGAGTCCTGATGCTTTGTCTATGACATACGGTTTTCTGCATCTGATCAGAAAAAAGAAAGTTTTCATTGGTAAGTTTCACCAGTTTAGAAATACATGTTATTTTGGTCACCTAGGACTCACTGTTCATTCTGGAACTACCTTTAGACAGAGAGCTACAGATAGTGAATATCATACTATTTTCAGGGTTACACGCTCCTAAGTTTAATGGAGAAAATGAAACGTATGTCTATATTTCCATTCCGCACAGAAGGGAGTCTTTTACCTTTCACAATTCAATTTTGTGCAATTAATGGGTTTTTAGCATCACTCTAGATTGATATTATGGAATGTTCAGATATGAATGTAATATTCTGAGTAAAGATGGAAAAATACCTTGATTTTTGAGATATGAAAACTTTCAGATATGAATGTTTTCTATTTGCCTTTTTTCATAAAGCAAAGTCAAAAAAGTAAAAAGGAAATTCCCTTTTAGGATAAATTAACTTGTACTTTGTTCCTGATTGGGAAAATTATCACCCAGTTCATTTGAAATTGCATAAAATATTATTTAAAAATACTTAGTAATTTCAAATGTGAACGTAAGTTGTATTTTCTTCTCATTTACTGTCTTTGTCCCATTCCATAGGCTGTTTAAATCTTTTATATACTGCACTTGTCAGACCATGGTCAAAGTAATAAAAAAAATGTATACGGAAAAAATCTTTTCAACGTGTTTAGCTTTTCGATAAAAATTACATTGAATTCTCAAGAACCATTAATAAGCAAGAGAAAGGAGAAGTATGGCAACTGATGAATAAATGAATGGCGATTATTCTTTCTATATATGGCGAGAAGCAGAAACTCTCTAACGAGACCATAATATAATGTACAACACTACCTCAGAAATCATGTAACCACATATCTTGGTTTGCCCAAGATAGTTTTAAAAAAATTCCTTTATCTCATACAGTGTTTCCTGGCAGCCACTCAGTGTGTTGTGGCTGTGTTTAAACAATAAATATTAATATATATGGACATCATTACACATAAGCTAATTTAGGTTTTTTTGAATTAAATGACATTTTTAGTAAAGTTCAAATCACAGCATTTGTGTCATCAAAAAGTTGGGCTGTGCTCATTTCTCCATGCAGTGTCCACTGAAAGTGTTTTGTAAGGGGTGGAGCAATAAAGATGCCCAAGACATAATTTCTGTCATGATAGAATTTCTTATTTATAACTTCTATGGAGTCTGTACTTCCTAAAATGTATTCTGTTTTCCATTTTCAGTGCCACTATGTGGATTATTTTTATTTTTATTTTTTCCCCTAGAAAATTATAGTAAGTTTCCATGTGGTATTCCTGACATCAGTTTTTACTATGATATTGCATATACTGAATCTTCACCATCTGTATATAAACTGAACTGAAATGCTGTGTTGGAGCAGCTTTGACAGAACTACTCTGGGGCTATAGGCCTCAGTCAGACTTCTTAATTGGTGGGTACAATGGCTCCTTCCTGTATGTTCAGCATTTTAGGAGGCTGAGGCAGGAGTGTTGCTTGAGGCCAGGAGTTTGAGACCAGATTAGGCAACCAACATAGTGAGACTCTGTCTCTAAAAAATTTTTAAAAATTAGCTGGGGTGGTGGCTCCTGCCTGTAGTCCCAGCTACTCAGAAAGGTGAGGCAGGAGGATCGCTTGAGCCCAGGAGTTGGAGGTTGCAGTGACCTGTGATCATGCCACTGCACTCCATGCTGGATGACAGAATGGCCTTTTGAAGAAAAATACTTAAAGAAAACTAAGTTTAATTGTTTAAATGCTTAATTTTTTTAATTGACATCCATAATCCAAAAGAAACAGACAGAAGAACCCCTTTTCTCTAGTCTACTATTATCTCACTAAAACTCAACATAGGCATTAAAAAATATGAAACAAAGTGCAATTTTACACCTATGAACTAACCCTAAATTACAGAAGACCAAGTATTTCCTTGTCACTGAGGCATGTGACCTTTCAACCACCTGCTTGCTGAATAATCGTCTTTCAGCTGCCTGGCTGTTGATAATTCTGGATGCCCAGCCAGCAAGTGCTTCGGTAAATTACCTGTTCTCCAGTGAAGAATCCCTGACACATGGTAGACCCAGGACCTGTCAATCTCAACACCTATCTTCATTTTGTCTGTCACAGCCAACTTTTCTCAGACTGGTGTCATGAAGGCATATTTAGTACACTATATGATTTTGTATATTTGTGGGGTTTTGGGTGGTTCTTTGCTTTTTAACACATTGACTGCCACACTAGAAAAAAAATTTTTTTTCTTTGTGGCCACAGTGTTTTATTAGGAAAATAGAAAAAAAACCACAATCCTTTCTAATTTAATGAAAAATATAGGCCGGGCGCGGTGGCTCACGCCTGTAATCCTAGCTCTCTGGGAGGCTGAGGTGGGCGGATTGTTTGAGCTCAGGAGTTCGAGACCAGCCTGAGCAAGAGCGAGACCCCATCTCTACTAAAAATAGAAAGAAATTATATGGACAGCTAAAAATATATATAGAAAAAATTAGCCGGGCATGGTGGTGCATGCCTGTAGTCCCAGCTACTCGGGAGGCTGAGACAGGAGGATCGCTTGAGCCCAGGAGTTTGAGGTTGCTGTGAGCTAGGCTGACGCCACGGCACTCACTCTAGCCTGGGCAACAGAGTGAGACTCTGTCTCAAAAAAAAAAGAAAAAGAAAAATATGTTGTTTTTTAATTGTTCTCTGTGTGTGAGTTATATGCAACTTGAAAAATAGTTCATGCGGCCCCCAAGGTGAAGAGACATGAGCTATATATGCTTCACAAAGCCCTGGGCTCAAAACTAGTGTGAGTTAAATACAACTCACAGGGTAGTTAATGTGTTAAAGGACATTGAATTTTAAAAACCCAGTAGAAGTGAGAATGAAGCTGTTGGAAAGAAAAATTCAGGCTGCCTTGTCTCAGAATAGCCCCATCAGCCTGGCAGTGTTCCCATCCATGGGCATGTTCCATTAGGGAAACAACTATTGCTTAGCTACCTTTAGAGGAGGAGAAAGCAGCGAAGTACTAAGATGTCTGGAAGAGAAGTTACTAGAGAGAGGAAGCAGACTGGGAACTTTTGGAGAACAGATACTGCCGTACTTGGTCTTCATGGCTGAGTTCAGGCAGTAGTGTTACCAGTCAAATGAATAAGGAGTGGCCCTTCCACCCAACTGACCCATCAGTAAAGCCTTCATCAAATTATGCTCTTCCAGTCATTCAGTTGCTATATGCTAAGTGCAACATAATTGCTACTAGGAGCCAAAATTATGCTTCCATATCCTCACATTAGATCACAAACAGTGACCTATGCAGCTATATAGGCCTCTCATAAAGAAATATATTCCACCAATAAGCTGGGGGTGGGGGGCAGAATCCAAAGTTCTCTGTGAAAGATGGTCATAGTCAGAAGATTCACATAAGATTCTTTGTGGCAAGTGTCCTGCTCTGAAACTCCTACATCAAATTAGGGAAAATTTATTTATTTATTATTTATTTATTTGGAGACAAAGTCTTGCTTTGTTGCCCAGGCTGGAGTGAGTGTCATGGCATCAACGTAGCTCACAGCAACCTCAGACTCCTGGGTTCAGGCGATCCTCCTGCCTCATCCTCCTGAGTAGCTGGGACTACAGGCACGAGCCACCATGCCCAGCTAATTTTTTGTTTCTATTTTTAGGTGACTGGTTAGTTTTTTTTCTATTTCTATTTCTAGAGATGGGGTTTTGCTCTTATTCAGGCTGGTCTCGAACTCCTGACCTCAAGCCATCCTCCCGCCTCAGCCTCCCACAGTGCTAGGATTACAGGCGTGAGCCACCACACCTGGTCTAATTAGGGAAAATTTAATCTGAGGCTTCTACCTTCACTGTCCCTTGAAAACATTCAGAAATAAATGCCATTTTCACCAAAGTGATACTAAAAGAAAAAAAATACATGCCAAGAGCCCAAAAGCAAAAAGCTTCAGACTCAATTTAGCTGAGGCCTCACTCAGAGAGACCTAAGACATTGAATTGGAAATAATCTAAAAATAGCACTTAAGGGCTCAAGATAATTCTGTCATCAAAAAATACAAAGTTACAGCCTTGGTGAGAATTGAGGAAAACTAAAAAAAAAAACAAAAAAACAAAACAAAAAAAAACACAAAGTTTAGGTGGGGTGTGGTGGCTCATGCCTGTAATCCTAGCACTTTGGGGGGGCCAAGGTAGGAGGATCGCTTGAGGTCAGGAGTTTGAGACCAGCCTGAGCAAGAGCAAGGCAAAAAATAGAAAAATTAGCCAGGCATGGTGGCCTGGACTGTAGGGACCGTCCCTGGACAAGAATTGGCTTGAGCCCAGAGTCAGCGAAGCTGGACATGCTTCTTGGGGCCAAAGGTCAATAGGTCCAGAAAGCTCCTTGAGGCCAGAAGTCAATAGGTCCGGACACGGCCTGTTGACTGCTGAATGCTTCTTGGAGCTAGAGGTCAATGGCCTATTGAATAGAAAAACTGTTTCCTGTGGCAAATAGCCAAGGGCCTTAGGTCTTACACACAAGCCAAGGCGTGTCTCATTGTCCTGCACACGGGTAATGAGGTCCAAAGGTTAAGATGCAAACGTCTGCCTTCCTTAAGCAATTTCCATAAGCAATGGAACATGTCGCCTCAGGGCTCTAAAGATAGTCACGTACCAGGAAGTAGCTGCTGGACAAAAGGAGTATAAAAATAAAGCGACTGGTGCTTTTGGCGCTGCAGTCTTGTACCATCTTAGTGTGTCTGTGTGTTTCTTTGTGTGTCTGTATGCTTCTTTCTGTGTTCATCCCCCGTTCCGTAATCGGGCCGCAACACTGGACCTACAGTCCTAGCTACTTGGGAGACCAAGGGAGGAGGGCCGCTTGAGCCCAAGGAGTTTGTGGTTGCAGTGAGCTATCATGATGCCACTGCACTCTATCTCAGGCGACAGAGTGAGACCCTATCTCAGAAAAATAAATAAGTAAATGAAAAATGATAAAAAAAGAACCAAAGTCTAAAGTTCTTATTTAACAATAGCCTATTGGAAATGGTTGGTTATTGTATACACTTTATATTTTATACAACTCCATCTCACAATGCATTTTATTTCTAATTTCTTTTTTTTTTTTAACCGGAGGGGTAGGGGTGGGGGAGGAACCAGAGGGCAGATATGTTTCTCTAATTTCTTTTTAAAGAAATGTTTTCTTAATGTCATTAATGAAAACCTTTTTTCTAGCTACAAATATATATATATATATATACATATATATATATATATTTTTTTTATTTCAAAGCTGGGGTCTCACTATGTTGCCTAGGCTGGTTTCAAATTTTTGGGCTAAAGTGTTTTCTCACCTCAGCCTCCATAGTAGTTGGGACTACAGGTTTGTGCCACCCACCATGGCTAATTTTTTACACATCTAATAGTACCTAAATAATATTTGGGCATTCCCATCAGATACATACGATACCATTCATTCTAGTTTGTTTTGATCCTTCTCTCATTAGTAATCCCCGAATTAATGAGTTTTTAAAAGTAAGGCAGTTCTTTCTTTTTTTTCTTTTCCTTAGGAGGGACAGGAACTCAGTATGTTGCCCAGGCTGTACTGCAGTGGCTATTCGTAGGTGGGATCACAGGGCACTGCAACCTCCAACTCCTGGGCTCAAGTGACCCTCGTGCCCCAGCCTCCTGAGTTATTGGGATTACAGGCTCGCACCTGCAAGCCTGACCTAAATTATTTTTTAAATGTTTATCTTTTTGGCAAATTTCACCCAAAGACAGGGGCAGATATGGATGTTCTGCAAAATGAGTAAATCATGTCTCCATCTGAGTTAAAACTGTTAGGGTGGATAGCGTAGTAGGTGCTTACGGCGTGGATAGAGAAAGAATTCTCACACAGAAATTAAGACATAAAAGTAAAATTTATTATATGCTTTAGAAGGACATAGAGAAAGAGAGAGAGAGAGAGAGAGAGAGGAAGGAGGGGAAGAGAGCAGGGAGATGGCCCAGCATCCCAAAGAAAGAGAAGGGAGATGGCAGTAGTGAGGCCAGGTGGGTGGCTTGCTGCTTTTATAGGGAGCAAGAGAAAAATAGTCAATTGTTGTGAATTGCTGTATCCTCTCCTTCTCTTCTTCTTAACTGCAAGCAGATAACAGAATCTGTTGTGTGAAACCGCTGCATCCTGTTCCCTTTGCTTTAGGGATAAAGTGACTTTGCCCTGAAGATATGATTTTGGGCTGGGTTTGATGTCTGGAGATTGTTCCCCATGTTGTCATCCAGGAACTTCTCAGGAACTATTCCAGGCTATAGAAACAGAGGCTAAAAAGGCAGTGTTAGTCAATAGGTCTAGCAACTGTTGAAAATTTACATTTCCTTTTTGGGCTCTTTTCAGGTGTTTGTGAAAACAGAGACCCACCAGGTTGCCTGCAAGTAGAGAGAGAGCTCATAGGATTTATCTTTAGCTGTTATTAGAAAATTACGGGATTAGGTATTTTCCTGTTATTTCAGCAAGGCCATCCTTACAAAAACAAATATTAAAAGGAACATTCTTTTGTTCCCACAGTGCTTTCCAGTTAGGCAAATTCTGTGGCTTTTTTATTGTGCAATGATTATTAAGGAGGAAGTCACCATTAGAAAGATACTTGGTTCTTGATGCCCTATCTTAACCCTGCATAGGTTTTTTGTGGTATTCCTAAGCAAGCAAAACTAATTGCATGGATGTCCCATGGCTATAGAAAGAATTAAATACGGTGTTTCAAGTAAGAGCGTTATCAAAAAGAAGCAGGTTCTTTTTGCCTGTTGCACAGAAAAAGAGGCAATGCACCCAGACAGCAGCAATTCAGCAGAGAAAGAGTTTATTTATTTGTTTGGCAACTGACTGCAGAGGGGGAGAAATTTCTCAAATTTGCCTTCCTGCAAAGCTCTAGGCTGGGAGTTTTAAGGGTAATTTGGCCAGCAAGGGGTTTAGGGAATTGGCATCCTGACTGTTCGGGCTGGGGTGAAATCAGGCATGTAGAAACTGCATTCTTGCACTGAGTCAATTCCTCCATGGGGGTCATAGGAGCTACTGAGTCAGTTCCAAGGTATGGATCACTGATCTGGTTTGTGTCCCAGGGCCCATAGGAATGCAGGGTCTGGGAAACCTCTTCAAAGGCAGTCTCAGGTTTTACAATAGAGGCATTATCTACACAAGTGATTAAAGGAAGTTGTAAATCATGTGACCAAACTCCTAAGCAGTAAGCAATTATAGGGAAAGGGGCTAGGGGCAGAAGCTGTTCAGTTCTTACTTGGAGCTTTACCTCCGGCAAAGTTTTGACCCCTTGGTTTCAGTTGATTTTATAGGGCCAGTTTCAGACCTCCTGGCCTTGATTACTTGTCAATCTTGAGGTGTGGACTAACAAGTTGGGAGATGGCTCCTGACTCATCCTGATGACAATGTGGATAGTTGGGATTAAGCTCAGGATGGGAGGAATGAAACCAATTCGTAATTGTTTCGCACAACTTCAGGAAAGAAGGAATAGCAATGGAAATCTCTCTTTCAAAATTGGTTTTTTGAGAATCTGCTTTTTACAGCCTAAAGAGTTCCTGAGGGTGCAAGCTCCAGGCATCAGTCATATCTGGAGGACAGACTCACGTCAACTGTGATAATCCCTTCTCCAAGAAAAGGCGGGAAACCAACTCTTGGACATTGCCATCTGCTGCCGCTTTTATTATCAACTGAGAACCATCACTATTTTTTTTCTCTTTGTCCCCCTTAAAATGAGAAAGCCACTTGGCCTCACCACAGGCATCCCCTTTTCTTTCTTTGGGATGCTACGCCGTCTCCCTGCTCTCTCTCTCTCTCTCCTAAAAGGATAAAATAAATTTCACTTTTATATATCCGCATCTCTGCGTGAGAAATCTTTCTCCAACCGTGCGGGGAGCACCTACTAAGCTTTGCACCCTCACACTTTTACCCACAGTTTTTACGTAGTACTTAAGTGAACAGTGAATTGCGAGGTAAATAATGGTCCCGTTAGAAGAGTGAGAGTCCTAATTTTAGGCGTCCCCGCAGGGCTGATCAGAAACCCATAGGGAGCTAAGTGAATAGCCCTGCGCCCTACTCAGACGTGGGATCGCTGCCTCACTCCTTCCCCAGCCGCATCTCCACGCAGAGCTCAGGACTCACCGCCAGGAGTCTCCACCTGCGCCCGCCCAGGGTCCCCGGGATAGAGCTGGTTCTGCCGCCGGGCTCAGGCCACCATCTGTTCCCCTGACCCCTCCCCTGACCCCAGTGGGCTCTGCGCCCCCTGCCTGCAACCCCCTCGACCCCATCTAGTCCCACCCTGGGTCCCTCAGCCGCCACTACGATCTAGATGTCTTTTTTTTTTTTTAATTTTAAGTCTTTTTTATCCGTTTAAATTATTTTAGAATCTTCCTCCTCCACTTTATTCATAAACATAGAAGGAAAGCAGGGGCCCTGCTGGTGTCTTATTCTAACACTGGGATTGCGGGTCTTTGTCCCGTTTAACTGATCAGTGTTGGTGAGAAGCAGGCGAACACCCTGCAGTGGGCAGCAGAGCCTGAGGCCAGTGGCTCCAAGCTGAGGCCAGTCTGGAGGCTGCAAAGGGAGGGACATGGGGCTCCCCATGGGCTTCCCCCCAAGCCTGGCCTCCCTCCTGGGCCTCCAGCTTCCCAGGACAGACCCAGCAGGAGTGTGGACCGTGAGAAGCCCCAGAGCACTGGACAGTAGGGGACCCACGTGCAGATGCGGTTGGGGGCGTCTGCGTTTCTGAGGTTGGACAGCAGGAGGCAGGGGCTGTTTTCTGACCAATGTTTTGGTTTTGGTATGCATAGAGTTGCTGCAGTCATGCTACAATTTCTTTTTCTTTCTTTCTTTTTTCTGTTTTTGGAGAGAGTCTCACTCTGTCGCGCCCCCCGTCCCAGCAGAGTGCAGTGCAGTGGTGTCATCAGAGCTCACAGCAACCTCAAACTCCTGAGCTCAAGCGATCCTCCTAACTCAGTCTCCGGAGTAGCTGGGACTGCAGGTACATGCCACCGTACCCAGCTAATTTTTTCTTTTCCTTTTTTTTTTTTTTTTTTTGTAGAAACGGTGTCTTGCTTGTGCTCAGGCTGGTTTCCAACTCTTGGGCTCAGGCGATCTTCCCGCCTCGGCCTCCCAGATTGCTAGGATCACAGGCGTGAGCCACCGCGCCTGGCCTGTAATTTCTATATATTAAGAAGATCTGTGAAGGTCGGGCTCAGCTAAAGACTTGTTTGGGGGTGTCTCCTGGAGAAATGGTTTGCGAATTGGACAGTTTATTTAGGTCAGGAGCTTAAACTGACTGCAGGTGAGCTTCCTGTTGGTGAAAATTAAGGCCTTGGAGGGAGCGTTTCCACAGTTAGCAGGGGATAGAGGGGCATGTGAGGAAGCGCTGTCATCTTTAGCCCAAATTCCGGACCCAGGAGGACATCAGGCCCTCTGTCCTGTCCCAGTGTGGCCTGGCCAGGTCTGGGCTCCCCTCCCGCTCGGAGGCAACCGGATCGCTGCGCTGGACACCGAGTCTGGAATTCCCTGCGCACGATTGTGATTCGGTCCGGGAGGAAGAAGCGCAGCCCGTTGTGAGAGAGGACAGCGCCCCCTCTGGCAAGTGTGGAGCGAGTTGGCCGAAACGGAAAATGCCATGATTACACAGTGAGCTCGGCCCGAGACAGGCTGTGGATGGAACCCGTCCGGTGTGGCTCCGCCCTCCCCCTTTCCCAAGGCTTCACCTGTCACTCAGCCTCAGGGGCGGGGCCCGGCGCAATATCCAATCAGAGTCTCTGGGACGGGGTGCGCTCTGTCCCTTTAAACGCGCCGCGCGAAAGAGGAGGCGACCCTTAACCTCTCTTCTCTACGGCTTGAGTCGCGCCAGCAGCGGTCGGTGTCCGGCCTTGCTGCTCCGGTAGCCTTTGGTGCCTCCGCCACAGCTTCTGTCGCGCCGTCACTTACGCGGTGAACTACACCGGTCTCGAGAGCAGTGGCGAGGACGCCGGACACCTTGGAGGGCGGGAAATGGTGAGTGTGCGGGACCGAGAGTCCCCAGACGCGGAGCAGGGGCTGGTTGGAACCGGCCGGACGCGGCTGTGGCTGGACCCGGGTACCCCGCGGTCCGCTCCGGTTTCTTCGGTCTCTTCCGCCGGCGGGGTGGGGCTGGGCCGGCAGCCGGCCCCCGGCGTCCTCTCCCGTCCCTGCGCGGCGACCTCGGTCCCGCCCCAGGAGTCCTCTCTGGGCAGCTCCGCGGCTGCAGCCCCGCGTGTCCCCAGATTGTGCGGTGACTGCGTGAGGGTCGTCGGGGGAGGGTCCCGATTCGGTGTGTGGGGGTCGTGCGTGGGCGGGGCTGCGGCCTGTGGGATCCCCAGCCCTTCCTTCTCTTGTTAAAAATTAAACTGAGACAGTTTTAAAAATATAAACGTTTATTTGGGCAAAGCGGTTTTTTTTGTTTTTTTTTTTTGAGACAGGGTTAACTCCGTTGCCCTGGGTGGGGTGCAGTGACGTCATCATGGCTCCCTGCAGCCTCCAACTTCTGGGCTCAAGCGATCCTCCTGCCTCAGCCTCCCGAGTAGCTCGGACTACAAGGCGTGCGCCACCACACCCAGCTAATTTTTCTGTTTTTAGTAGAGACGGGGTCTCGCTCTTGCTCAAACTGTGTCGAACTCCTGAGCTCTAGCGATCCTCCTGCCTCGGCCTCCCAGCGTGCTAGGATTACAGGCTTGAGTCACCGCGCCCGGCCTAAACAGGGGTTCTTAAATGAGAAACATTTGTGGTTATGGTTGAAGGAAGGCTTTTATAAGGTGCATGGGGAGCCAACCCAGATTAAATACTTGTTTACAGTTATGTAGTCGCCTTATTTGGACTTGTCAACCTGAAATCATGGAAAGGATCAGATTCCACTTTTGGAGAGTTTATGGAAGTTAAATACCAGAAATGGCCTTTGAGGAAAACATGGACTCCAGAGAAATGGGCTCAGTGCTCTGAAGTTAAGAAGTTATGTTCTTGCTTATATAGGCAGAAACCACATTTTCCATACAAGGCTGGTTTAAACAATGAGTTAAACAATTTAATTAGTTACACTGTTTTCCCCCCCAATATCACTTGTTTTTTTTACAGCCAGTTTTTACTTGTTTCCAATTTAAAAGAGTATTTCAGATTGCATCTTAAGACAGTGTGATAACCATTAAGTTTTTTCAAGAGAAAGGTAGGAGGGATCTTAATCTATGGTGAAGATCTGTGGTTAAGAGGCTATTGTTCTTTTCTGACCCCCTATAGTCACTTACATTTCAATAAACAATGTAGTTCAGGAAAAGGCTAATCGCTAAAACAAACATTACAGCTGCCTGTCACGTGACTCAGGCCCCCAAATCACATTGTTTTAAGGCTCCAAATAATTTAGAGTTACAAAGCTTAAAGGTCAGTTATTGGTTGCTTAAGCCTATATATCATTTCTCTTTAAAGTAGTACTTTAGGCCGGGCGCGGTGGCTCACGCCTGTAATCCTAGCACTCTGGGAGGCCGAGGTGGGCGGATCGTTTGAGCTCAGGAGTTCGAGACCAGCCTGAGCAAGAGCGAGACCCCACCTCTACTAAAAATAGAAAGAAATTATATGGACAGCTAAAATATATATATAGAAAAAATTAGCCGGGCATGGTGGCGCATGCCTGTAGTCCCAGCTACTCGGGAGGCTGAGGCAGGAGGATCGCTTGAGCTCAGGAGTTTGAGGTTGCTGTGAGCTAGGCTGACGCCACGGCACTCACTCTAGCCCGGGCAACAGAGTGAGACTCTGTCTCAAAAAAAAAAAAAAAAAAAAAAAAAAAGTAGTACTTTACAAGAATTGCATGTGAGTTAGATTCCCATATCGTTGGTTAGAAGCTTAGTTCTCTATACAGCCAGTTCAGGTTTCCTATTTAAGTGTTTAACTCCCTCCAGGTGGACTGGTTTTTCCTGCATTTTCCAAATAAATGGGAAGCAAGATCTCAAATTGTGGACCCTCTTTCCCCAGCATACGTCTTCTAGGGCCTGCAGTAAGTTCCTAAATTTCCAGTTCCTTCCCCACATTCCCAAATACCAACTTTTCCCTCTCCAACTCACAATATTGTCAACTATTTGTTTTTTATTGTATAATCTATTATTTCTCTTTATCGTGTAACACATTATTTGTCCTTTGTTTCAAATAGTTGTAGTATTTTGTTTATCATTTTTTCACAGAGCAATGGATGGCACTTTAAAACATTTGTTTCCTGTTTCTGAACATTTCACATCAGCAAATTAGGGAATAACCACCTGACATCCCTGTTTAAGGAAAAAAAAAGTTAAAAGGAAAAAAACTTCCTGCCTCCTTTTATCTTTCCTAGGCACAGACACCTTATCAGAATGTCTTTGGGTTGAGTTTCCCCATTTGAAACTTTTCAGGTTGATGTGTCTGTCGTCAGCGCATTCTCTGTCTTTTCCTGGTCCTGGGTTTCAGAACTGCCTGGGGCTGACCCCAGATGCCCACAGCTGCCAGGTCTCTTGGAGTGTCTAGTGAGTATCTGCCTGAGTCACTCCTCCCAGAGGACAGCAGGAGGGGTGGGGGTGGGGCACACATGGGGTACAATGCAGTGTTGGTGGGAAATGGTGCTCGAACACTTCAGTGAGCAGGATAAGGATGGAGCGATGTCCAGCATTATAGCATGACCTGACCTCACGCTTGAGTCAGACATGTCCGTGTCCCAGTCGGCACTGCCCGTCTGTGAGTTTGTCCCCTTGTAAAGAATTGTCCACTTATTGCAGCTTCAGTTTATGAATTGGAAAATGCATTTTTCACTACAGCTTGAAAGAGAAAAAAATTTCGCAAAGAGAGATAGAGGTAGATTTTGGGGGGGAGAAAATCAAGATCTAGTCTCATATTCCAGTTGTTAAAATTTCTTATTTACATTTTCTCTTCTCAAGAGCCAGTATAGTATGTTTCTCAGGTCTGTCCTTTTTTGGTGGGTGAATTCTGATGGAATTCCAGGGCTTAGCTTTGGAAATGCTGCTGGGGAGAAGAAATGAGGAAAATCTTTCTTTCATGGGACTGGATCAGCAGGCAGGACTCCCAGGCATCCTGCCCCCTCACTGCAGGAAGAGACTCCACCCTCCCCGAAGCCCTCTCTGGGCAGTTGTACACCAGCAGTTTTGCATCTCACTCACTTTACGGAATGAGAACAGAGTGGTCATCAGGAAAGAAATCTGACCTGGTGTTTTGGGTTTGTGGTTGGGTGGGACTCTCAGGATACCATCCCCCTTCGTGCAGTCAGGCTTGGGTGGGCCCAGCAGCATTGCCTGTGTGGACCCCAGCTCCTCCTTCCTCCCCGTGGGATGGGAGGCTGCTTTCCGCTGTGCATTCCATACATGTGAAGCAGGGTCTCAAGTCTGATCCTCTATCCTTTCTAAGAAGGGATTGCTCGGAAAGCTTGGTCAAGGAAGGCTTTATTCAACACAGTTGCACTCCCCCAATAACTGTAATAGGGGAGAGAGATCGAACTAAACCTTGAATGCAGCAATTGAACTTACAGCCAATCGGCAAGGTGAGGGAGAGGATGGAACTTGCTTAGGTATCAAGGGTGAGGCAAAAGCAACTTGATTAACTATCACTGGTGGGGGAAGAGGAAATTGATCTGATATCAAGTGTGTGGGTGGGTGGGTGGTGGTGGTGGGGGGAGATTCTTTCTAAACTGCCTTGGAAGGATTCTTGCTATAACTGCTGTGTATGACAAGGCCACAGCCTAGTCCTGAAGAGGGTTCTGAGGAGGCTGACTTGTTTGGTCAAGGAGGAAGTCCTTGAGACCCCCAGCCTACTTCTTCCTAGGGCTCACAATAAGTTCCTAAATTTTGTTTCCCTCCCCACATTCCAAAATGCAAACTTATCAACTATGTGTCCCTCATGCTAGATTTGAAACAGCTGTAGTATTTTAATTGTTTATCATTTATCCACATTAATATGTGGTTATATTTATTTACTTTATTTTTTTTGAGACAGGGTCTCTGTTGCCTGGCCTAGAGTGCAGTGGCGTCATCATAGCTCACTGCAGCCTCAAATGCCTGGACTCAGGAGGTCCTCCTGCCTCAGCCTCCTGAGTATCTAGGACTACATACAGGCGCACACCACCACGCCCAGCTAACTTTTTCTGTTTTTTGTAGAGATGGGGTCTCCTTGCTCAGGCTAGTATCCCTAGTAACCTCTGAGCTCAAACAGTCCTGCCTCAGCCTCCCAGAGTGCTAGGATTAATAGGCATGAGCCACCGCACCCTAAATTTTTAATATTTCTGTTTATATGAATATATTCCATGAGACGAAAGCACACAATAACTACTTGAAACTACATTTTGTAAAATACTTGTGCCTAATGATTTGTGATGTTGAGTGTCCTTTTTCATGTACTTATTGGCCATTTGTATGTATCTTTGAGAAATGTCATTCAAATTTTTTCCCCATCCTTTAATAAATTTGTTTACTTCTTTGGTATAATAATTCAGTATTGTAAATTTTTGCAAAAAGAAAACCACTGAAACTTTTACCAACTTAAGCACCATTCAGTGTACAATTGAGTAGTGTTAACAATACTCATTTTGTCGTGTGACTGATCTCCAGAAATTTTGCACCTTCCAGAGTTCAAGTGCTGTAGCCGTTGAATGCTGACTCCCCGTTTCCCCTTCCTCTCAGTTGCCTTTTTTTTTAAGGTTATTGAATGTCTGTTGTTGCAGCCAGTGAGGTCAGAACATTAAGGTAAGACTGGTAAATAACAATCCAGAAATTTCTAGAAATGTGGAGTTCCCCCATTACAGACACCCCACATTTGAAAATATTAACATATTCTATAAATGACAATAATTTACAATAAAATAAAACATCAATGTATTATCATTAAACTAACAGAATTTTCTTAAAAAGAATTTCAGCTTGTAAGTTTCCTGAAAATAAATGAGTTAAGATTTTAAACATTGAAATTTAAACAAAGCTGAATTCTAATTAGATGACAGACTTCAGAAGTTACTAAATAAATTTTAACAAGAACATATTTTCATAATGTACCTTTGTAAATGAAAGAGCATAGACAAATTGATCAACATGGGCCAGGCACATGCCCATTTTAAGCTTTTTCACTTAATTTATCTCTGTCCACATATCAAATTTCATGAAATTTTCTAAAAATGTATATTCCCAGTATCATATCAATACATCATATGATACAAAACATAGCCATTATCTTGCTTCCCAAAACAAAAAAAATTTTAAGGTTATCTTGATATTTGTTAGTATAGTTTGAGATTTGGTGGTAAAGTAATCCACTTCTTCAAAATGTAGTATTTACCAAAGATGGAAACATAAAGGACCAGTGGATGATTTAAATGACCTTCAGTAAGGTGATGATAATGATGCAATGGGCAAGCAAGCCAGTCATCACACTGCTCTGCCTGCCTCCCAGGATTTGGCAGTATTTTTTTTTTTTTCAGCATATTACGGGACAGGTATCTTTTCAATATACTGAATTCCCATCCTTTGGATATATACCCAGCAGTGGGATTGCTGGGTAATATGGTAGTTTTATTTTTAGTTTTTTGAGGAACCTCTATATTGTTCTTTATAGTGGTTGCACTAATTTAGATTCCCAGCAATGGTGTACAAGGGTTCCCCTTTCTCCACATCCTCAGCAGCATTTGTTACTGCCTGTCTTTTTCATAAAAGCCACTTTAACTAGTGTGAGATGATATCTAGTAGTTTTGACTTGCATTTCTCTGATCACTAATGATGTTGAGCATCTTTTCATATACATGTTAGGCATTTGTATGTCTTTTGAGAAATGTCTTAGATCCTTTGTCCATTTTTTAATCCGATTATTTGATTTTTTTTTTCTTACTGAGTTGTTGGAGCTCCTTATATATTCTCATTATTAATCCCTTGGCAGGTGGGTAAATATTTTCTCCCATTCTGTGGGTTGTCTCTTCACTTTGTTGGTTGTTTCCTTTGTTGTACAGAAACTTTTTAGCTTGATGTGTTCCCATTTGTCCAATCTTGCTTTGGTTGGCTGTGCTTTGGGGGTACTACTCAAGAAGTCCTTGCTCGGGCCAATGTCACGAAATGTTTCCCCAGTGTTTTAGTACACAGTTTCAGGTCTTAGGTTTAAGGCTTTAATCCATTTTGATTTGATTTTTGTATAAGGGGAGAGATAAGGGTCTAGTTTAATTCTTCTGCATCCAGAAGAATATGGATATCCAGTTTTCCCTGCATCATTTATTGAAGAGACTGTCCTTTCACCAATGTATATTCTTGGTACCTTTGTCGAAGATTAGTTCACTATAGATGTGTGGATTTATTTCTGGATTCTCTATTCTGTTCTATTGGTCTATGTGTCTGTTTTTATGCCAGTAGCAGTTTTGGTTATTATAGCCCTGTAGTATAATATGAAGTTAGGTCATGTGATCCTCCAGTTCTTTTTGCTCAGGATGGGTTTGGCTATTCTGGGTCTTTTGTGGTTCAACATAAATTTTAGGGTTTTTTTCTTTCTTTCTTTTTTTTTTGGAGACAGAGTCTCACTCTCTCACCAGGGCTAGAGTGCCGTGGTGTCAGCCTCCCGCACAGCAACCTCAAACTCCCAGGCTCAAGTGATCCTTCTCCCTCAGCCTCCCGAGTAGCTGTTACTACAGGCATGCACCACCATGCCTGGCTATTTTTTTCTACATATTTTTTAATTGTCCAGCTAATTTTCTTCCTATTTTTAGTAGAGACAGGGTCTCGCTCTTGCTCAGGCTGGTCTCCAGCTCCTGACCTTGAGTGATCCTCCCACCTCGGCCTCCCAGAGTGCTAGGATTACAGGTGTGAGCCACCCGCGCCTGGCCCTAGGGTTTTTTTTCTATTTCTGTGAAGGATGTCATTGGTATTTTGATGGGGATTGCATTGAATCTGTAGATTGCTTTGGGTAGTATGGACATTTTTAACAATATTCATTCTTCTAATCCATGAGTATGGAATATCTTTCCATTTTTTGGTGTCCTATTCAAATCCTCTTCAATTACTTTCATCAATGTTTTATAGTTTTTGTTATAGAGATCTTTCACTTCTTTGGTTAAATTTATTCCAAGGTATTTTATTTTACTTGGAGCTATTGTAAATGGTATTACTTTCTTGGTTTCTTTTTCAGATTGTTAAGTGTTGGCATTTAGAAGTGCTACTGATTTTTGTATGTTGATTTTGTATCTTGCAACTTTACTGAATTTGTTTATTAGTTCTAATAGTTTTTTGTAGAGTCTTTAGGTTTCTTTAGATATAAGAGCATATTGTCTGCAAAGATAATTTGACTTCTTTGGAAACAATTTGGATGCCCTTTATTTCTTTTTCTTGTCTGATTCCTCTAGCTAGAACTTCCAGTACTATGTTGAATAACAGTGGTAAAAGTGGGCATCCTTGTCTTGTTCCAGACCTTAGAGGAAAGGCTTTCAGTTTTTCCCTATTCACTTATACTAGCTGTGGATCTGTTGTATATGGCTTTTATTGTGTTGAGGTTAAGTTCTTTCTATACCCAGGTTTTTGAGAGTTTTTATCGTGAAGGGATGTTGAAATTTATCAAATGCTTTTTTAGCATGAGTTGAAATGATTGTATGGTTTTTGCCCTTTATTCTGTTAATATGATGTGTCACGTTGATTTTGCGTATGTTGAACCATCCTTGCATCCCCGAGATGAATCCCACTTGATCACAATGAGTAATCTTTTTAATGCGTTGTTGAATTCGGTTTGGTAGTATTTTGTTGTGGTTTTTTGCATCTATGTTCATCAGAGATATTGGCCTATAATTTTCTTTTTTTGTTGTGTCTTTGTCTGGTGTTGGTGTTAAGGTGACACATGCCTGGTAGAATGAATTTGGGAGTATTCCCACCTCCTCAACTTTTTGGAATAGTTTAAGTAGGATTGGTATTAGTTCTCTGAATGCTTGATAGAATTCAGCAGTGAAGCCATCAGGTCCTGGGTTATTCTTTGATGACAGACTTTTTATTACTGCTCCTATCTCATTACTTGTTATTGGTTTATTCAGGTTTTGGATTTCTTCCTGGTTCAATCTTGGTAGGTTGTATCTGTCTAGGAATTCATCCATTTCTTCTAGGTTTTCCAATTTTTTGATACATAGTTGCTCATAGTAAGTCTGTAATGATCCTTTGGATTTCTCCATTATCAGTTGTACTGTCTCCTTTTTCATCTCTGATTTTAACTTGGGTCTTCTCCCCTTTTTTCTTAGTCTGGCTAAAGGTGTGTCAATTTTGTTTATCTTTTCACAAAGCCAACTTTTCATTTCGTTTGTCTTTTGTATTTTTTTGCTTCATTTTCATTTATTTCTGCTCTGATCTTTATTATTTCTGCTACTAATTTTGGATTTGATTTGCTCTTGTTTTTCTACTTCTTTGAGATGCATCATTAGGTTATTTAAAGCTTTTCTACTTTTTTGATGTAGGTACTTATTGCTATAAACTTTCCTTTTATGACTGCTTTTGCTGTATCCCATATGTTTTAAAATGTTGTGTTTTCATTTTCATTTGTTTTGAGAAATTTTAAAATTTCCTTAGTCTCTTCATTGACCCACTGGTCATTCAGGAGCATATTGTTTAATTTCCACATGTGTATATTTTCCAATGTTCCTCTTGCTATTGGTTTCTAGGTTCATTGTGTTATGGTCAGAGAAAATACTTGGTATGGGCTGGGTGCAGTGGCTCACACCTGTAATCCTAGCACTCTGGGAGGCCGAGGTGGGTGCATTGTTTGAGCTCAGGAGTTCGAGACCAGCCTGAGCAAGAGCGAGACCCTGCCTCTACTAAAAATAGAAAGATATTATATGGACAGCTAAAAATATATATAGAAAAATTAGCCAGGCATGGTGGCGCATGCCTGTAGTCCCAGCTACTCGGGAGGCTGAGGCAGGAGGATCACTTAAGCCCAGGAGTTTGAGGTTGCTGTGAGCAAGGCTGACACCACGGCACTCTAGCCCGGGCAACAGAGCGAGACTCTGACTCAAAAAAAAAAAAAAAAAAAAAAAAAAAAAAACCTAAAAAAAAGAAAATATTTGGTATGATTTGAATTTTTTTAAGACTTGTTTTATGGCCCTAACATGTGTATCCTTGAGAATAATCCATGAGCTGAGGAGAAGAATGTGTATTCTGCAGCTGTTGGACGGATCGTACTGTAAATATCTATTAGGTCCATTTGGTCTATAGTGCAGATTAAGTAAGTCCAATGTTTCTTTCTTTTTCTGTATGGACGATCTATCCAATGCTGAAAGTAGAGTGCTCAGGTCGCCAACAATATCAAGATCTATCTCTCTCATTAGCGTTGATAACATTTGCTTTATAGAAATGTGTGCTGCGTGTTCGGTGCATGTATATTTAGAATTGTTACATCCTCTTGCTGAACTGATGCCATTACAGTATATAATGAACTTCTCTCTTTACAGTTTTTTCTTGAAATCTATTTTGTATGAGGGAACTATAGCTACTCCTGCTCTTTTTTGGTTTTCATTTGCATGAAATACCTTTTTCTATCCCTTTATTTTCAGTCTATGTGTCTATAGGTGAAGTGGATTTCTTGCAGAGAGCATATAGTTGGCTCTTTTTTTTTTTTTAAATCATTCAGCCACTCTTTGTCTTTTGATTGGAGAATTTAGTCCATTCACATTCAATGTTCTTATTGATAGGTAAGGACTTCTGGCATGTGTTAGGTCCAGAGCCGAGAGAGAGGGACACACGAAGCCTCATGTGTAGCAAAATGCTGTTTATTTTGGGCATCTGAGTGCAGATGGGTGGAGGAGAAAAAGCGCCCACACTGAGGGAGGGGAAAGCCTTGGGTTTTATAGAGGATTTCTTAGGGAGGAATGAGTACCTGTTCTAGAACAGCTGCTGTAATAAAAAATTTTTTTTAGGTCGGGCGTCGCGGCTCACACCTGTAATCCTAACACTCTGGGAGGCCGAGGCGGGTGGATTGTTTGAACTCAGGAGTTCGAGACCAGCCTGAGCAAGAGCGAGACCCCGTCTGTACTAAAAATAGGAAGAAAATTAGCTGAACAACTAAAAAATATATAGAAAAAGTTAGCCGGGCATGGTGGCACATGCCTGTAGTCCCAGTGACTCGGGAGGCTGAGGCAGGAGGTTCGCTTGAGCCCAGGAGGTTGCTGTGAGCTAAGCTGACACCACGGCACTCTAGTCCAGGCAACAGAGTGAGATTCTGTCTCAAAAAAAAAAAAAAAAAAATTTTTTTTAAACAACCAATTTCTGGGACCCCTGGGTCAGTCTCATCGTGTAGAGATAAGGGAGGAGGGTAGTTCTGTCCTAACAGGGGGGATAAGAATGCTGGCTACAGCTGTGTGTTAGGTTTATAACCTCCAGGGACTCTCCAGACTTGTGGCTACTGATTGACAAACCTCGGTTTTCCATTAACTGCATTCTGTCCCATACATACTTTTCGAGTTCCCACCTGGAACAAACCTTAACACCATGTTGTTTGATTTCTGGTTGTTTTGTGGTCTTCTCTTTCTTCATTCCTTCTTGTCTTCCTTTGTTAAAATTGATTTTCTCTGGTAGTGCTTTTTTTGTGTATCTGTTGTAGGTTTTTTGATTTGGGGTTACCATGAGGATTGCAGAAACCATTTTTATAACTGATTATGTTAAATGTATGATAACTCTGCTTACAAACAAAGACATTATCAAGCAAAGAGAAATGTAATAGAAATTACACACTTTAACTCCATCTCCCCAACTTTTTAACTTTTTGTTATTTCCATCTATATCTTTTTATACTGTCTAGCTCTCAAAAAGTTCATTATTTTTGATAAGTTTGTCTTTTAGTTTTCCTACTCTAGATAAAAGTGATTTATATGCCACAGTTACAGCAATAGAGTATTCTGTATTTGTGTACTTACTGTTACCGTGAGTTGTATACCTTCAGGTGATCTCTTGTTATTCATTAATGTCCTTTTCTTTCAGATTAAAGACATCCTTTTAGCATTTCTCCTGGGAGAGGTCTGGTGTGGATGAAATCCCTCAGCTTTTGTTTGTCTTGGAAAGTCTTTGTTTCTCCTTCATGTTTGAAGGATATTTTTGCAGGATATAGTATTCTAAGGCTAAGGTTTTTTTCCTTCAGCACTTTGAATGTCATTCCACTGTCATGTGGCCTGTAAGGTTTACACCGAGAAGTCTGTTGCCTGATGTATTGGAGCTCCTTTATATGTTTTTTTTCTTGCTTCACTTAGGACCTTTTCTTTATCCATGACCTTTGGGAGCTTAATTATTAAGTACCTTGAGGTAGTCTTGTTTGGGTTAAATACACTAGGTGTTTAATGACCTTCCTGTACCTAAATATTGACATCTTTCTCTAGGTTTGGAAAGTTCTCTGTTATTAGTTCTTTGAATAAACTTTCTACCCCAATCTCTCTCTCTACCGCCTCTTTATGGCCAGTAACTTTTAGATTTGCCCTTTTGAGTCTATTTTCTAGATCTTGTGGGTGTGCTTCATTCTTTTTTATTCTGTCTTCTGACTGTATTTTCACAAGGCTGTCTTCAACCTCAGTAATTCTTCTGCTTGGTCAATTCTGCTGTTGAGAAACTCTGATGCATTTCTCAGTTTGTCAGTTGAATTCTTCAGCTCCAGAATTCCTGCATGATTTTTTTTTTTTTTTAATTTCAGTCTCTCTGTTAAATTTCTCTGATAGCCTTCTGAATTCCTTCTCCATGTTGTCTTGAAATTCATTGAGCTTCTTCGGGACAACTATTTTGAATTCTTTGTCTGAAAGGTCACATGTCTCCATTACTCCAGGATTGCTCACTGGTACCTTATTTAGTTTGTTTTGTGAGGTGATATTTTCCTGGATACTCTTGATGTTGCAGATGTTCGTCGATGTGTGGACATTGGAGAGTTAGGTATTTATTTTAGTCTTCTCAGTCTGGGTTTGTTTGAACCCATCTTCTTGAGAAGGCATTCCAGATATTCAAAGGGAATTGCGTGTGGGATCTAAGTCTTTGTTCACTGCAGCCGTATTAGCACTGGGGGTGTCCCGAGCCCACGAATACTGTGACGCTGGCAGACTGCTTGTGGTACCACCTGGTAGACTTGGGTAATATGTGGGAGAATTCCCTCTCTTACTCTCTTCCTTTACTCTCTGTGCTGGGCTGCTGGAGTCGAGGGAGGAGTGACATGGGCACTTCCTTTTGGCCACCAGCACCAGGTCTCACCTGTGGCCAGCCCAGTTTCACCCAAAGCCTGTTGTGACTGTTTCTGGCTACCTCTGATGTTTATTCAAAACCCAAAGGCCCTTTAGCCAGCAGGTGGCAAATCCTGCTAGGACTGGGTTCTTCCCTTCAGGGTAGCATGTTTCCTTCTGGCCAGAGTGTGTGTCCCGAAATGCCATCCAGGAACTAAGGCCTGGCCTTAGGTGTCAGCTTGGTACTTTGTTCTACTGTGGCTGAGCTGGCAATGAGGTTGCAAAACAAAGTCTTCTGAATTCTTCCCTTTCCTTTCCCCATGTGGAAGAAGACTCCCTGAGTCATGCTGCCTGTAGTTGAGGGAGGGGTGACAGAGGCACTGGCTTGGCCACCACTGCTGGTGTCTCACTGGATCAAGTGCACCCCAGGTCCATTGGCTCTGAGCCAGCACAGCAGCAGGAATTGCCCAAGGACTGTGGCCTTTGTGACCCAACTGCCTTATGAATTCAGTCTAGGCTCCAGGCTGCTTTTTGTCAGGCAGTGGTGGGGCAGCCAGAACTCAGGTTTGGGGCCAAGGATTTCCTTCTGGCTGGGGCTGGTCCAAGTGCTCCCTCCATTGGCATTGGCAGAATTCTGCCCTGTGCTGTGTTCCCCTGTGCCAGGGTGGCCCTGAGTTTCAATGCGAAGTCCCACAGTCATTTCACTCTCCCTCCTGAAGCACACAGATTCTCTTTCCGTCTGGTGTACTGGCATGGCTCTGCAGGAGGACGGGGCAGCGATGGTGCAGGCAATGCAAGATTGTCTTTTCTGCCCTCTTCAGTGCCTCATTCCTTGATACGATGTAACAACCCAGGCAGTGTGGTTGCTCCCCTGATTTTTGGTTCTTCTGAAGGGCCTTGTTCGCATGGATAGTTGTTGAAATTGGTGTTTGTGTGGAAGGACGATCACGGGAGGTTTTCTGTGATCTTGCTCTGCCCCCTCTTTTGAGGAACCTCCATACTATTTTCCACAGGGGCTGAGATCTAAGATCTTTTACTTGTTTTTAAGAGACAAGGTCTGGTTCTGTTGCCCAGCCTGGAGTGCAGTGGCATGATCATAACTCGACGCAGACTGAACTCCTGGGCTCAAGCAATCCTCTGGCCTCAGCCTCTGGTGTAGTTAAGACTACAGGCATGCACCACCATGATCACCTATTTTTTGTGTGTTTTGTAGGGATGGGGTCTTGCTATGTTGATCAGAAAGGTCTCAACTCCCTGACCTCAAGTGATCCTCCTGCCATGGCTTTTCACAGCGCAGGGATTACAGGTGTGAGCCGCTGCATGGGGCTTCTTAGATTTTTTTGGACAGTGACATGAGTTGCAATTTTCCAAAATCTGCACCAAAGCATTTATTCGTAGTGCTTGAGGGTTTTTTTGTAGTGGAGACATATTAACACATTCACCATATTAAGACCTTTCCAGATGCATGCTTTGCCAATATTTTCTGTAGTTTTGTGGGCTGCCTTTCCCCTCTATTGGTAAGGTCCTCTGATAAACAGGCATTTTTAATTTTAGTAAGTCACATTTTTTTAAGACTGGGCCCCCTCAAGTTTTAACAATACAGGTTTTCCTACCCCAATAGTGTATGCCACAAAAGTTTCTGCTTATGGCATTTTTTTTTTTCTTTTCTTTTTTTTCTTTTTTTTGAGACAGAGTGTCGCTTTGTTGCCCTGGCTAGAGTGAGTGCCGTGGCGTCAGCCTAGCTCACAGCAACCTCAAACTCCTGGGCTTAAGCAATCCTACTGCCTCAGCCTCCCGAGTAGCTGGGACTACAGGCATGCGCCACCATGCCCAGCTAATTTTTTCTATATATATTTTAGTTGGCCAGATAATTTCTTTCTATTTTTAGTAGAGACGGGGTCTCGCTCTTGCTCAGGCTGGTCTCGAACTCCTGAGTTCAAACAATCCACCTGCCTCGGCCTCCCAGAGTGCTAGGATTACAGGCGTGAGCCACCGCGCCCGGCCTCTGCTTATGGCATTTTCTATCAGTAAGTTAAGACTCTGTCATCCATTTGGTTGGTGGTGTCCCATCTAAAATACGAACAAAGATTATATTTTGTGAACAAGCGTATTCAAGGATTCACAGCCTCAAGATTAAAAATGCTAACTTTGTCCTGCACACTAATTAGTATCAACACTTTGTTATGATAGGTGCCACAGACCCAATGTACAAAGAGACATTAATGGTGACCCAGGTACACATCCTTCTCCCTGGATTCACCAACAAGACACGTTTTGCTATTCTGCTGTTGCTTTACCAACAGTTCCATTCTACCATCAGAATTGCTGGGTGGGAGGAAGTGAGTATAGACACAGAATAAGTCTGATGATGAAATCATGGAGTGAGTGTTTGGAGATCCATGTGAAATTCTTAAGAACATAGGTTTCTGGTATGGTGAGTCTAACCCATCCTCCTCCACACGTGTGACAATCCAGGACTCAGTGGCCTTTAAGGATGTGGCTGTAAACTTCACCCGGGAGGAGTGGGCTTTGTTGGATCCTTCTCAGAAGAATCTCTACAGAGATGCGATGTGGTAAACCTTGAGGAACCCGGCTGCTCTAGGTAAGGGTGACAATATTCCTTCACTTAGTGAATTAGAGAACAGGTGTTTCTTGTTCATCAGTGCTGTTTTGTGATTTGGAATACAGACGGGGCATACTTTGGTGTATAAATCAGTCATGACTCCATTGTACCGTGAACCTAGACTGTAATAATTTTTTCATAATTTTGTAATTTAGGACTATTTTTATGGGTCTATATTTTAGGGAAAAAATGGAAAGACCAGAACACTGAAGATTGGTACAAAAATTCCAGGGGAAATCTAAGGTAATTTGTATTCTCAAGACAAAGGCTTTTCTCTCAAGAGAATTTTACATTGTCAGGAAATGTTAAAAACATGCAAACAAAACAAATAACCCCAGCATCAAATGCATTTATTCTCAGAAAATTTTCTCTAAAAACACATACTTAAATGTGACAAAGATGTTTGATGTCTGTGAAAGTTAATTTGATATCATATGAAGACACCTCATGTGAATATTGTTTTTTTTTTTTAATTGGTATGGGTGGGCCGTCTTCCAAAGCTTGTGGTCTATTCACATTCAAACACTTTCCTTAATCATGGTAAAAATTCAAGTGAAATACTTATTAATAAATATAAAATCATAAATCCTTAATAATGCTGCTCTTTTTCTCCAGAATTCTTATGGCAGAGAGATTCTTTGAAAGTCAACAAGGTAGTGAGTGTGGAGAAAACTTCAGCCAGGTTCCAGCTCACATGCTGAACAAGAAAACTCCTGGAGTAAAACCTTGTGAAAGCAGCGTGTGTGGAGAAGTCTCCACTGGTCATTCACCCCTTAACAGTCACATGAAAGCTGACCCTGGACACAAACCGTACGAGTGTGAGGAATATAGGAAAAAGCCATACACACGTAAGCAACGTGAGAAAGACTTCAGTTATCGCTACTCTTTTCGAACACGTGAATGGCCTTCCACTAGAGAGAAACCCTACGATTGTAAGGAAGGTGGAAAAACCTTTGTTTATCTCACACGTTTTCAAAGACACACGGTAATGCACAGTGGGGGTGGACCTTATAAACGTGAATTATGTGGAAAAGCCTTTGCTTCTCTCAATCTGTGTCTTGTACATGAAAGACTTCACACTGGAGAGAAAGCGTATGGATGTAGGACATGTGCTAAAGCGTTCGGCTACTCCAGTTCCCTTCGAAGACATAAAAGGACTCACACTAAAGAGAAGCTGTACGAGTGTAACCAATGTGGGAAAGCGTTTTCTGTTGGCCAAGCGTGCAAAGGCACATTGGAAATGGACCTTATAACTGTAAGATACGTGGGGAAGCCTGCTGTTCTCCCACTTCATTTCAAAAACATAAAAGGAGTCACAGAGGAGAGAAAACCTTTGAATGTAAGCATTGTGGTAAAGCCTTTCATAGTTGCTCTTCCTTTCACGGTCACAAAAGCACTCACACTGAAGAAAAGCCGTATGAATGTAAGCTATGTGGTAAAGCATTCAGTCATTCTACTTGCTTTCGAAGACATAAAAGGACTCACTAAAGAGAAGCCCTATGAATGTAAGATATGTGGTAAAGCCTTTAGTTCCACAGACGTTCGAATCCATGAAAGGACTCCCACTGGAGAAAGCCATATGAATGTAAGATTTCTGGGAAAGCCGTCACCAGTTCCACATACACTCGAATACGTGAAAGAAGTCACACTGGAGAAAAACCCTACAAATGTAAGGAACGTGGGGAAGCCTTTAGTAGTTTCTCTTACTGTCGAAATCATGAAAGGACTCCCACTGGAGAGAAACCCTTATAAATGTAAGGAATGTGGGAAAGCCTCCAGTCAGTCCAGTGCCTGTTCAAGACATAAAAAAAGTTATGCTATGAATATGAGAGAAATCCAACCAATGTAAGGGACTGGACAGCATTCGGTTGTCTCAGTTCCTTTCAAACACAGAAGAACAGGGTGGAGAAAGACCTGTGATATAATTGCCTCTCTTCAGTTTAGAAGAGAGACCTGTGACAGGACAATAAAATCTAGAGCTTTGTTGGATGATTCCATGATGCATTTCACCAGTAGCTTTTGTGCTGTGAGATTTTGAAGACAGACATGAGGATTAGTCACATTTTGGAGGCACCATGCAGGGAGACAGGCAGATTCATAGGGCTGTGGGGACACTTTCCAGCCCCATTTTCCTATAATTCCTTAGTTTGCCCATCCCAAGAGTATCCTCAGAATCACTTTACCATTATGTTTTCAGAAGTGTAGGTTTCTTTAAAAGTCCCTGGTGGCTCCACATTATAGATCTCTATCCCCAGTTTTGACTTACCTTCAGGAATTATAATGTGTTTACCAGCGAGCTTATTCAGACTGTTATGAGTGGCAATAGTCTCTCCTGCTCACCTATCCTAGTCTGTTGAATGGATTGGTATTGGGATAATTTGTATTACAAGAACTTTTGAGTCAGCATGACAACCACAATGCCTCCAGCAGTGCCAACTGGATGGGACCTTGTTCCTTTGCACTGTGCAGTGACTTGTCTCACCCAGTACTTTAATGTGAGAATAAGCACCTTCCTCTTAACAGGAAATTTGGAGTGTGTCCTGTTATTCACAGCTGAATATAATGCCTCAGTTCATTTTCAATTTTGTTTTCTTATATGAGATTAAAATCAATATCTAGGTTTTTGGTCATATATTTTTACTTATTTTTTGAGAGATAGGGTCTCACTATGTTGCCCAGGGTCGACTTGAACTTCTGGGTTCAACAATCCTCTTATCTCAGCCTTCCCAGTACCTGGTACTACAGGTACACAACACCATGCCAGGCTAATGTTTTTCACGTTTATATAGATGGAGTTTTACTATATTGCCCAGGCTGTTTTCGAACTCCTGGCCTCAAGACTCAAGAGATCCTCACGTCTCAGCCTCCTGAACCTTGGGGATTAGAGGCATGAGTCAGTTATGCCTGTAATAACTGGCTTTATTAACTTTAAACACTTGTATACTAACAAATGTTATTCTCTTTTTCGTTTGCTGAGCATATATATTAAAATGTTCCATTGCCATCATGGATGAGGTTGAGTTTATAATGTTATCAAGTTATTCATTTGACAATGTGAGTTAATATTACCATGTGCATATAACTTTAGGCATCTTTTTCCTATTGGAAATTTTACTTTTCATGCTCATATCCTTACAATTTTTATCTTGATCGTTATTTTTTATTCTTTCATGGTCCCAAAAGTTAAATCATGCTGTTATGGGTGTCCTGTTGCCAAAGACTACCAGTACCATACATGTTGCCAAAGAGGCTGTAATAAATTCTATTAATAAATATGACCACAAGCCCTAAGTGACTGTGGGATGTATCAGTAAGAGGGTTTTCAGTAAAACTTTTATAGGATTTGTGTTTGTTTCCAGTGCTTTGGTTGCTATTCAAGGAAATGAGTTATTTATGGGTATTAAATGCTGTTAGGATGTGAACTTAATTCTCCCTTACTCATCCTAATATGATAGTTATTCGGTAAGGGACAGAAAAAGTGGAGTGTGTGGGTAAACCTAAATGATGACAATTTCAGTCCAGTCACATTATTGCTCAGATAATATCCTGTTGATGCTAATTTGTCAACAGTCATCCTATTACCAGCACTGTATAATAAAATGGAACATGCAGAAGTTAGTTTCATATCTTATACAGTGGCATTGAACAATCACTTCCTTGAAGATGCCAACCAAGCTCCTCTTCAGAAAAGCCTGTTTGTTAGCCGGGCATGGTGGCGCATGCCTGTAGTCCCAGCTACTCGGGAGGCCGAGGCAGTAGGATCGCTTAAGCCTGGGAGTTTGAGGTTGCTGTGAGCTAGGCTGACACCACGGCACTCACTCTAGCCCCGGCAACAAAGCGAGACTCTGTCTCAAAAAAAAAAAAAAAAAAAAGAAAAGCCTGTTTGAAATTACACTCAAAACCCAGGTACCACAGGACAGAGCAGCAATCAGTGACCAAACCCTCACTGTGTGTAGAGATGACATGTCCAGACTCAGATGATGTATCCACATGAGTGAAGATGCCATCGTTGGCTGTCAGACCTTCTAGAGCATCACCTGGATGAAGGGGGAGATGGCAGTACAGAGGTAGGTGCTCCTGAATCCAGCCACAGCAACATCCTTCTCCCTCGAAGGCCAAATGCACAGGGATAGTTTTGGCTACAGAGGAGAAACACCACCATCAACTTGACGCCAAATGTGATTTCCCAAAGTGAGCGGGCACTGTTGGGATGGCCAGGGAAGGTAAGGGACACTGGAAGCACAGGATGAGGGAGATGAACAGGACATGGCTGAAAACTTCGACGTTGTTATCCTTGACTACGGAAGTTTACAAAGAGCCCAAGGAGCAGCATCAAGAGGATACAGGAGTCCGTATCCAGAGTGTGCACGATCCAGCAAGGCCACCACTTTTGGAAGGCAGTGATGTTGCAGCCTATTTGAGTCCTGATGCTTTTCTGCATCTGAGTAGAAAAGGAAAGCTGCAATTTGTGAGTTTCATCAATTTAGAAGTAAAAGTTAACTTTGGTGATCTAGGTGATAGGGTTTGGATGTTTGGCCCCTCCGAATCGCATGTCGAAATTGGATCCCCATTATTGCGAGCGTGACGGAGACTTGGCAGCTTCACCGAGATTTCCGAGGCTACACAGGAAAGCCAGTGTACCCAGGCAGAAGCCTGCCGCAGGAGTGGACCCTCTGCCAGGGCAGTGCGGGGTGTGGGGGGAATGTGGCATTAGAAGCCCCACGTGGAGTCCCCACTGGGGTACTGCCTAGTGGAACTGTGGGAAGGGGGCCGCCACCCTCTAGACCCCAGAATAGTAGAGCCACTGGCATTGTGCATCCTCAGCCTGGAAAAGTCACAGAGTCAAAGCTCCAACCTGTGAGAGCAGCTGTGTGGACGGTGCCCAGCAAATCCACAGGGACAGTGCTGCCCAGGCTTCAGGGCCCTCCCCTTGTGCCAGCTCGCCCGGGATGCAAAACATGGAGTCAGAGGAGATCATTTTTGATCCTTTAAGATTTAGTTCTTTCCTGCTGGGTTTCAGACTTTCATGGGGCCTTTGCCAGTTCTGTTGGCCGATTTCTCCCTTCGGAAATGGGAATATATAACCGATGCCTGTACCACCGTTACATCTTAAAAGTCAATAATTTGTTTTTGATCCTTTATAGGCTCATAGGTGGCAGAAACTTGCCTTGAGTGCCAAATGAGACTAGATTTTGGACTACTTACTTTGTTGTGGCTTTATCCACATTTATTTTCATTCCTAGTGTTTCCCACCAGTCAGTTGATTTAAACTATATGTTGTGCTCTCTACATCTTCAAAATAAAAGTTTAGAAGGTCTTCTGGTGTTTCAAGTGGCCACATTGGAAAAATAACTTGGTTTTGTATATGTTTTATTGGTAAACTTGTCCAATATAGTCATTTTTCTTTGTTCATTTTGTGTAAAGAATGTGCTAACAGCTGGACTGGGTGGCTCACGCCTGTAATCCTAGCATTTTGGGAGGCCGGGGCGCGAGGATTGCTTGAGCTCAGGAGTTTGAGACCAGTCTGAGCAAGAGCGAGGCCCCCATCTGTACAAAAAATAGAAAATTAGCCGGGTGTGGTGGCGGGCACTTGTTGTCCCAGCTACTTGGGAAGCTGAAGCAGGAGGATTACTACAAGCCCAGGAGTTTGAGGTTCCAGCGAGCTATGATCGTGCCAATGCACTCCAGCCTGGATGACAGAGAGAGACCTCGTCTCAAAAAGTAAAAAAATTATTTTGTTTCCATTTGTGTGACCACAGGGCTATGCTGTTTGCAGCTGCCCATGAATCTGTAAATATATATATTTTCTTTTGATTTTTCTGAGTGTGTGACTGCTAGCACAATTGCAGTCAGTTCTGTGTGTTGTGCAGAGAGTGATTGACCTGACTCCTTCAGGGTCATTTTGTCCTGGGGCCTGAGTGCTGCGGCCGTCTGTTGAGTCTGGCCTTGGGTCATAGAAGCCGATCCATCTGTAAAGCAGGTGTTAGGCAAGACATTAGACCAGTCAAGGCCCCATTTTCCTCTGTTGGTATGGATTGTCCCTGTCCTTGGAATAAATTCCAGCAAGTCTGTTACAGTCTTGTGAATCTCCTTAGTGAGGAGACCTGGTTGACCCTTAAAAGCTGGAGTCTTGACCTTGTATGTACCATTTCCGTGTGAGTAGCTTTGGATCAATTTGGATACCTGGCAGTTGTTCAGGACTCGATTTTATCCAGTGAAGGAGAGGCATATGGCATTCAATTATAACGTTATTGTTGCCAGTCAGAGGCTCAGTGTGTTTGAGGGCTTCATATGCAAGCGGTACGTGTTTTTCAAGTGGGCTGTATTTGTTATTAGAGTATGGAAATTTTGTTGTTCCCACTGGGGAGGGGAACCTGCGGTTTGGGGGCAGGTTTTGGCCTTTTGACTGAATCCAAATTTCATAGACCAAATCCTTTTAATAAAGGGCTTTGTTCTGTGAAGTTTGGGTTCAGTGGAGGGGCCACACTTGGAGATCTGGAGAGCCACATGTGGCCTTGAGGCCACAGGTTCCCCACCATAATGACCAAATTCCATATTCATCGCTCATCAGAATTTCCAACCTAGGTTGCAGATCTGGAGATGGGTAATGTAAAGTTTGGAATGTGGCAATGTAGCCTTTGCATTGCAAGTGCTTGTGTTTCTTCTTGTCCCTGTGGGAAGTTTTGTGATTTCCTAGTTATATGATGGTTTCGGGATGTTGTTTAACTAAGGCATATGCTGCCTCTAGTGTCCAAATAAACCTATTAATCTTTCTGTTTCTTTAATGCCTTACGGGCTTTTATTTCATCTATTACTGTGTTCAGGATTTCTCTCTCTTCTGGTGATCATTGTACTCCTACAAATTTGCAATTGGTGTGTGGGCCTGTGGTTTTGTCTATATTAATAGTCTGTCCCAGCAATCTTAAGTGTGTTATTAATTGGAATTTCCTTGTTTAAGTTTTTGCTGGTCATTGTTTACCATTATAATGTCATCTATGTATGATATCATTAGTGATGTGTATTTTGATTGGTCTATGTATGATACTGAAATACAGTGAGCTATTACTGGAATATTTAAATATCCTTGTGGTAACGTTTTAAATTGATATTGCTTGCTTTCCCACATAAAGGTGGTATATTCTTGGCTTTCTTTATTGATATGGCAAAGAACATAGTCACACAGTATTTGCCATTATATTTAGTGATCTTATTAATGACTTCCACATCTGGTAATGCTCCTGGTATTTTAGGTGAGGCTTTATTTAAATTTCTATAATCAATAGTTCATCTGTATCTCCTGTTTGGTTTTAGGACAGGCCATACTGAACTGTTAAAGTTATTTGAAATGCCAATTGTATAAATATCTTCCTTGAGGAGTTCTAGAATCTTTGCAGTTCTTTATGACCTCCCTTTAATGGGTGTGGTTTAGTGCACATAGCCTGGTGTGATGTAGACGGTGTTACGGATTTCATTTTAATTTGTGCTAGGTTAGAGAATTTTAGTTCCTTTAGTTTCTTAGTAGGCCACCATAGGATAAAAAGTTTTGGACTCAGATTGATTCCTGTAATATCTTCTAATTCATGTAAACAGTAAAAAGTGCAAGTTGTAGGTTAGAGTTATAGCGCAATATAGAAGCAGAGATAGGGAAGCCTCAGGTAAATTTTCCTCTAAGTCCTTCTAAATGTATTAATGTTTGTGTTGGAGTGTGGTGTATCTTTTTCTACCTGTTTATTTTCAGTCTGTATGTATCTTTGTGGGTAAGGTGAGTTTCTTCTAAGTAGAATATAATTGGATCATTTTTAAAATCCACTCTACCAATCTATATATGTTAAATAAAGCATTTAATCCATTTACATTCAAGGTTAATGATATGTGAGGCTTTGTCCTTGTCATATTGTGAGTTGATTTTTAGTTTTATGAATTGTTTCTTTTTCTCTTTTTGCCTTTATAGTTTGCCTAATTTCTGTCACGTTGTCATTTAATTCATTTTTCCTCCTCCTTTGTGTGATTGTTCGATAAGACCTGTGAGTTGTATATTTTTGTGTGCTTTTGTGATGGTGAATATTGACCTTTTATTTCCATGTTTCACACTCCTTTTTTTTTTCCTTCCTTTTTCCTCTCCTAAAACACTGCAAGTATACACTCCTTTGAACATTTCTAGTAGGGCCTGTGTAGTAGTAGTAAATTCCCTCAGCATATGCTTGTCTGGGAAAGACTTTATTACGCTTTCATTTATGAAGCTTTATTCTGGCAGGATATAAAATTCTTGGCTGAGGCCGGGCACGGTGGCTCATGCCTGTAATCCTAGCACTCTGGGAGGCTGAGGCAGGAGGATTGGTCGAGGTCAGGAGTTCAAGACCAGCCTGAGCAAGAGTGAGACCCTGTCTCTACTAAAAAATAGAAAGAAATTAACCGGACAACTAAAAATATATAGAAAAAGTTAGCCAGGCATGGTGGCGCATGCCTGTAGTCCCAGCTACTCGGGAGGATGAGGCAGTAGGATTGTTTGAGCCCAAGAGTTTGAGGTTGCTGTGAGCTAGGCTGACGCCGCAGCACTCTACCCGGACAACAGAGTAAGACTCTGTCTCAAAAAAAAAAAATTCTTGGCTGAGAGTTTTTTTCATTCACGCTTTGAAATTGCCATCCCATTCTCTTCTGGCCTGTAAGGCTTCTGGTGTGAAATTTGCTGTCCCTCTCAGGTGTTTCCTTTATAGGTGACTAGACGCTTTTCCCTTGCTAATTTTAATATTCTTGCTTTCACTTCACCTTTAGTCATTCTGGTGATAATATGCTGTGTATGCTGTGGTGAAGTCCTTTTGCAATATTTTTGCCTAGGGATCATTAGGTCTCCGGTATCTGAATGTCTAAGTCTCTTGCTAGTCCTAGGAACTTTTTGCTAATTATTTCCTTAAATAGGTATTCTAAGATTTTTGATCTCTCTTCCCCCTCAGGAATACCGATAATTCATAAGTTTGGTCACTTTATGTAATCCAAGATGTTGTGTGAAAATGTGGCGCATACTTGTAGTCCCACCTATTCAGGAGACTGAGGCAGTGAAAAGAGATTAGAAATAAAATTCATTGTGCACGTGAATTGTATAAAATATGTAGTATTGCCATCTCTCATAAGGTGTTGTTGAATAGGAACTTAAGGGCTTGTTTTTTGAGATAGTCTTGCTCTGTCACCCGGCCTAGAGTGCCCTGGTGTCAGCCTAGCTCACAGCAGCCTCAAACTCATGGGCTCAAGCGATCCTCCTGCCTCAGCTTCCTGAATAGCTGGGACTACAGGAGTGCACCACCACGCCTGGCTAAGTTTTTCTATTTTCAGTAGAGACAAGGTCTCATTCTTGCTGGTCTCAAACTCCTGACCTCAAGTGATCCTCCCACCTCAGCCTCCCGGAGTGCTAGGATTACAGGTGTGAGGCAGCACACCAGGGAGGTATTTGGTTTTTAGTAGGAAGGAACAGGTTGTTCTGACACATATATAAATTTCATATGTTAGAGCTATCTCACCATATACATTGCCCGAGTAGGACTCAACCTCCTGGGCTTACCCAATCTACCCACCACAGTCTCTTGAGTAGCTGGGACTAAAGGTGCCCACCACCTTTCCTGTATAACATCTATATATAGAGACAGTATGTTGCGGCCCAATTATAGAACGGGGGATGAACACATAAACATACATAAAGAAACACACAGACACACAAAGACGGTATAAGACTGCCGCGCCGAAAGCACCAGTCGCTTTATTTTTATACTTTCTGCCCCGCAGCTACTTCCTGGTGCGTGACTTTCTTTGATGCCTTGAGGTAACCTGTTCCATTCCTTAAGGGCGATTGCTCAAGGGAGGTGAATGTTTGCATCTCAACCTCTTGATCTCATCACTGCGTGCAGACAATGAGACGCCTTGGCTTGCGTGCAAGACCACAGGCCCTTGGCTGTCAGTCACAGGGAACGGGTGGTATGTTCAACAGGCCGTGTCCGGACCTATTGATCATCAATAGGCCGTGTCTGGACCTATTGATCTCTGGCCTCAAGAAGCACGTCCAGTTTCACTGACTCTGGGCAAAAACCAATTTCCTGCCCAGGGGCGGGCCTTACATCGTATCTTGCTGTCACCCAGGATAGAGTGCAGTAACGTAACCATAGCTCACTTTAACCTTGAACTTGTGGGCTCAAATTATCCTCCTGCATATTTTTAGAAAAGACATGGTTGTACACAGCCCCATTGTATTCTGGGAGTCCTTGCTTTATGACCATTGAATGGGAAGAAATAGTGGTTATTCAGTGTTTCTAGTACTTGGTTATTAAAGGGTGTAGGAAAATCACCTGAATGGGACTTGGGAGGGCTAAACAAACCATATCCAATCACAGAAAACCCCACATGCCTAGTCTCTCAGACTGAACCTTCGCCGTGATTGATTGGTCTTATAGTTTGTGGGGGTCCTGAGCAACCTGGTGGCAGAAGCTGCTGCTTGCTTTAGGTTTTATACTCATGTACCCACATCAGACCAATCTGGCTCAACTTTTATGTAACAAAGTTGTGAGCTGTTTTTCAGTTGCCATGGACCCCCAGATTGAAGGTCACATGACCTGGTCGTGTCCAGATGAACCAAACCTGCATCTAGGGTACAACTTAGGTACTTAGATTCAAGAGCAGGGACTGAATTGAGAAGCAGACACACATGGCATGATCCAGCATCCAATCAGATCCAGGCCTGGCATCACCCTAGGGCAGGACCCAGTAAGACCACGTGTCCTCACATCACCTCATTGCAAGATCCAGTCAGATCTCACTACCGTTTGAGTAGAAAACCAGGCTACCCCCTTCCCTTGTTTGGGGACACACTGCTTTGGGAACTGTCCACAGTATGATCCTTACTTGGGCCAAGTAATAATACCCCCTTGCTGTAACCAACTTGGCTGTGTCTACTGGGCTGATACCCACCAAGTGAATGAAACCTCTCCATTTGAGAGGTAACCCTTACATGTTATTTACTGTTCTGTTTTCGTCTTAACTATGGCTGCAGCACCTACATCCAATGGAGCCAACGTACTACTAAAACTATACAATCTCAGCACCCTCCCTGTAGGCCCAAGGACTATTGCAGAAAAGGTGGGCAGGAGAGATCGGAAGGGCCTGTTTCCAGGGGCGGAGTGTAGGAAAACAGCCTGTTGCACGATAAAAGTGATACCATCTTAAAGTGAAACTGCCACGATGGCTGACGTTTCACTCCTGCGTATCAAAGTGTTCTGCAGCAACACTGGTAGCGTAGATAAATCCCTCATGAAGAAGAGTAGCTATGCTCCCCAGTGGTCACGAGTTTCAGAAAGTCCCAAGATGTGACTAGGTGCACATTCTGTATTCTAAAGTCTCGCTATATACAGGATACTTCTGCAGGACTGACACAGGAATACATCATGTGGGCACCCAAGACGTAAATTCCATTGTGAATCCTCTATTAAGTATTTCTGAGGAACTAGATTTGTCATTCTCTCTTTGGCCTCTTTCCTATCTCGGGTTTGGGGTAAGGTTTGCGTATGTCTCCTCACCTAGGAACAGGAGGGAGCTGAGGATCTTGGCCGTTTTCAAAAGTTATACCATAATTTTCCAATGATGCAGTACTTGATCTGAGTCTCTGCGAAAAATTATAAAGTAACCCATGTGCTCAAGATACCTGTTTGCAGGTTAGGTCCACTCTGTTTTTGCAGCTGGCTCTGTGCCCCACAAAGCTGACCTGCAAGTAGCCCAGCAGTCAGGCTTCCACGGCCTCTGGATTCTGATTGGTTCAGCTCATAGGAGGTGCCAGCAGAAAATGAGTAAATGGGAGAAAGAAAAGTGAGGGTTTTTATTCCCCTGGCTGCCACCCTGCTGTCCTGAGGGGTTGGCAGTCCTGCTTTCCTCTGCTACAGGGCACAGCTCCTGCTGAATTGGCCTCTGCTGAAGCTTAGGGTCTCCCTGGGGCCTGGTGACTGCTCCTTCCTGTTGCTCCTTCAGGCGTAGTGATGCTCTTAGCTCCCTGCTGTTGCTGCCCTGGTCATTTTCCCCAAGCCATGTGGGCTTCCTATAGTACTATCAGTACTTTGGTAAATATTAGCTCCATCAGTTTCTCTTACTACAGTTGAGTGTGTTACCCATTTCCTGCTTGTACCATGTCAAATGTTAGAGTACTTAAGTTAGAATCAGTAACATGTAAAGACAGAGTGGTGAGCAAAAGTGGAGGATTTGGGGCCGTTTCAGGTAGATCCGTATGCAGTGATCACAGAACACTGTGATTAATGATGGAAATGAGACTACAGGGGCATCGGAGCTCTGGCTTCCACAACAAAATACCACGAGTGTCTCAAACAGCAGATATTTCTTTCTCACAGATCTGGAGCCGGGAAGTCCAAGATCTAGCCGAGTTGGTTCTGGATGAAGGCCTCCCTCCTGGCTTGTGAGTGGATGACTTCTCAGTTGAGTCCTCAAGTGGCACAGAAACAGAGTGACAATCACAACATGGGGATCCTCCCCCATTACCTTATGTCATCTCCTAAAGGCCTCATGTCCAAATACCATCACGCTGGGGTTTAAGGCTTCTAAGAATACATTTTGGAGGGACTAAATTCAGGACAGGGCAAGGAGTAAATATAAGGAAGTCCATGAAAGAGGCCTTTGGCCGCTGTAATTGCATAGGACTTTATCAAGTAGCAGATGGTGAGGAAGACTGAACAGGAGAGAGGTCTGATTTCAGAATGCCAGATAGAAGGGACACTGAGGTACCCGAATGATCGCATGAAGGAACAAAAACTGATTTAAGAAATGTAACAGGGAAAATTATTGAAATTAGGAAAAATAGAATTACAAAACGTATCATTGAAAATGGAAAACAGAATGAATTTTAGGAAGTACAGACTCCATGGATGTTATAGATTAGAAATTCTGTCATGACAAATTATACCTTTGACATCTTTATTGCACCTCATTTTACGAAAGATGTTCAGTGAACACTGACTGGAGAAATGAGCACAGCTTAAAATTGTAATAACATGCCGAGATTGGAACTTTCCTAAAAATCTCACTGAATTTAAAAAACTTAATTTGAATGTGTAATGATATCCATATTTATTAAATACCCATGATGAAGTGGCTGCTAGAAAACGTGCTGGGATAAAGGCATTTTAAAGAACTATCCTTGGTAAACCATGATATATGGTCACATTATATAAATTATGTAACAGACTTATTAGAGAGCTTATAATTTTTACATATAGAATATCACAAAAAAGATTCTTTTTTGCCATTCACTTATTCACAAGTTGCCATAGTTCTCCTTTCTGTGTCCACCTGAATTGTTTACTCATTACAGTGGTTCTTGAGAACTAAGCTTAATTTTTATTAAAAACAAAAGTAGTGTTCAAAAGATTTTGTATATGCCATATATTACTTCTCTGGGGTCTGACAGGGTATTGCCCTGTCGCCCAGGCTAGAGTGCAATGGCACAATCATAGCTCAATATATACAACTTTGAACTCCTGAGCTCAAGCAATCCCCTGCCTCAACTTCTGAATTAGCTGAGACCAACCTGGGCAACACTGTCAGACCCCAGCTCAAAAAAAAAAAAAAAAAAAGTAGCTGCGCATGGTGGCATGTGTGTATAATCTAAGCTACTTGGGAGGCTGAGGAAGGAAGATCATTTAAGCCCAGTAAGTCAAGGCTGTAGTGAACTATTATCTATTATCCTGCCACTGTACTGACAGAGGTCTTACCCTGTCTCTTAAAAAAAAAAAAAAAAAAAAAATCCCACAGTCGAATCAGTTAGGGCTGCAGTCACATTTGTTACTATAATTTATTATACCCTGTTTGACAGCAACTATGGTACTGCTGATCTTTGACAATAGTGCACTCACAACAGCATGATTTAACCTTTGGCATTATGAGTCAAGGAAAGATTGGGATCATGATAAAAATTGTCAGCATATAAGCATGAAAAGTAAAATTTCCAGGAGGAAAAAAAATGTCTGCAGTTTTAAGCCCATGGCAATACCAACTCACACGATATAAACTTGATCTGATCCATGATGGCAATGGGACATTGTTTTCTTAATTTTTTTTTATTTCAGCATATTATGGGGGTACAGATATTTACATATTGAATTGGCCCCACCCGAGGCAGAGCTTCAAGCGTGTCCATCCCTGAGAGGGTGCGCACCACACCCATTACGTGTGTATATACCCATCCCCTCCTCCTCCCATCTGCCCGACACCCGATGAATGTTATCACTATATGTGCACTTAAGTGTTGATCAGTTAATACCAATTTGATGGTGAGTACATGTGGTGCTTGTTTTTCCACTCTTGTTATTTCACTTAGTAGAATGGGCTCCAGCTCCATCCAGGATAATAAAAGAGGTGCTAGATCACCGTTGTTTTTTGTGGCCCCGTAGAACTCCATGGTATACATATACCACATTTTATTAGTTCATGTATTGGTGGGCACTTGGGTTGTTTCCACATCTTTGCAATTGTGAATTGTGCTGCTATAAACATTCTAGTGCAGTTGTCTTTTTTATAGAATGTCTTTTGTTCTTTTGGGTAGAGTGCTGGATCAAATGGTAGTTCTACTTGTATCTCTTTGAGGTACCGCCACATTACTTTCCACAGAGGTTGTACCAGTTTGCAGTCTCAGGCAATGAGACATTTTAATATGCCTTGTCAGGAAATGAAAAGGAAAATAACATTTGGTAGTATAAAGTTGTTAAAAAATAGTTAATTATTTCTAACAAATATGTACAGAAATCTTGGTAGCCATAAAACATATATTATTTTTATTCACATAAAATCAAACATAATTAAAAATCAGCTGAGATATTATATTCAGCTGTGAATGACAGGACACATTCTAAAATTCCTGATAAAATGACGGTGCTTATTCCCACATGAAAGTTCTGGGTGAGACCGGTCACTACACAATGAAGAAGAGAAACAAGTTGCCATCTAGTTGGTTTTGATGGTGGCATTATAGCTGTAATGCTGAACCAGAGTCACTACCAGTAAAACAAAGATGCCTCCAATACAAATCACACCTTATGTAAATTCAATCTATTGAGTAGGGGAGTAAGGCATGAGAGAATATTCACAGCTGTGACAGTCTAAATTAGCTTGCTGGCAAAGACATTAATATACCTGAAGGAAAACCAAACTGCAGATTCATTTGTTAGTCTTAAAACAATTTTTTTCCTTTGTTCATTTCAGCTCAATTTCATTTTTTTTACCACATATAAGTCTTTAATGTGAGGTTTCTGGGAACATCTCTGGAAACCTACACCTCTGAGCAAATAAAAGTCAAGTGATTTTGAGATACTCTCGATTGCCAAGGCAAGGAATCAAGAAACTGGGCTGCAAGCGTCCACACAACCCATATTAACCTGGCTGTCACCCAGTATGGTGACTAAAATGTGATTAATGCCTTCCTCATGTATTATTGAATTGCATCATGGAATCAATCATTCAACTCCAACTCTAGCTTTTATTGTCCTATCACAGATCATCTCTTTTCCCCAACTGAAAAGTAAACTATGTCATGAGGTCTTTCTCTACTCTTTTCTGCTGTGCTTGAAAGGAACTGGGACAGCCGGGTACAGTGGCTCACGCCTGTAATCCTAGCACTCTGGGAGGCCAAGGTGGGAGGATTGCTTGAGCTCAGGAGTTTGAGACCAGCTTGAGCAAGAATGGGACCCCATCTCTACAAAAAATAGAAAAATTAGCCAGGTGTCATGGTACACTCCGATAGTCCCAGATACTTGGGAGGCTGAGGCAAGAGGATTGCTTGAGCCTTGGATTTGAGGCTGCAGTGAGCTGTGAGTGACACACTGCACCACTCTACCCAGGGCAACAGAGCAAGACTCTGTCTCCAAAAAAAAAAAAAAGGAACTGGGACAACTGAATGTTTTCCTAATTCCTTACTGGATTTTCTCATATATTAATAGTATGAGTTCTTTCATGTTTTTGACAGGAACTGGAACGAATGAAGGTTTTTCCACATTCCTTACATTCATAGGGTTTCTCTCCAGTGTGAATTATTTCATGTATTCGAAAGTTCGTTGAAGATGTAAAGGCTTTATCACAATACTTACATTTATAGGGTTTCCCTTCAGTGTGAGCCCTTTCATGTCTACGAAAGGAACTGACATAATGGAAGGCTTTCCCACATTGCTGACATTCATAGGGTTTCTCTCCAGTGTGCGTCCTTTCATGTATCCGAAAGGAAGTGGAACAACTGAAGGCTTTCCCACATTGCTTGCATTCATAGGGTTTCTCTCCAGTGTGAGTTCTGTCATGCTTTTGTAATGATCGTAGAGAATAAAAGGCTTTCCCACATAGCTGACACTTATATGGTCTATCTCCAGTGTGTATTCTCATGTGACATTCAAAGCTTACACGATGAGTAAATGCTTTCCCACATTCCTTACATTCATAGGGTTTTTCTCCAGTGTGAGTCATTTCATGACTGCGAAGGGAACTAGGGCAGTTGAAGGCTTTCCTACATTCCTTACATCCGTACGGCTTCTGTCCTGTGTGAATCCTTTCATGTCTATGAAAGGAACTGTAATGAATGAATTCTTTCCCACATTGCTTACACTGATAGGGCTTCTCTCCAGTGTGAGTTCTTTCATGTGCTCGAACAGAACTGTACCAACCGAAAGCTTTACCACATTGTTTACATTTATATGGTTTCTCTCCAGTGTGAATTATTTCATGTATAAGATATAAACTGAGAGAAGCAAAGTGTTTTCCACAAAACTTACATTTATGAGGTCCGTCTCCACTATGCTTTACCATGTGTCTTCGAAAGTCTATGAGAGAAACGAAGGTTTGTCCACATTCCTTACAATCATAGGGTTTCTCTCCAGTGGGAGGCCCTTCACGTGTTCGAAAGGAGTAGCGATAACTGAAGGCTTTCTCACGTTGCTTATGTATGTATGGCTTTTTCCTGTATTTCTGATACTCATACGGTTTGTGTCCAGTGTCAGCTCTGATGTGCGTATTCAAAGATGAATGACCAGTGGAGACTTCTCCACACACACTCTTTTCACAAGGTTTTACTCCGGGAGTTTTCTTGTTTGGGATATGATCTGGAACCTGGCCAAAGCTTTCTCCATACTGACTGCTTGGTTGACTTTCAATGCGTCTCTCTCCCATAAGACTTCTGTACAGAATGAGAAGCACATTATTACTGGTTTATTTATAAACGATTTTGCATTTGTTAATAAGTGGCACTTGCATTTTTAACATTATCAAGGACAGCATAGGCTTTCTTCTCTTTCTGGATTATCTGAACATGAATGGACAATAAGCTCTGCAAGATGGCCTAGCCATACTTATTATCAAAAAATAATAATCATATGGGGTTGCATAGTATTATCACATAAATTCAGACATTAAACATCTTTGTCACATTTAAGTATGCATTTTTAGAGAAAATTTTCTGAGAATAGAATAATTTGACCCTGGGATTATTTGTTTTGTGTGCATGTTTTTAACATTTTCTGATATTCTAAAATTTTCTTTAAAGACATTGCTTTGTCCTGTGAGTGCAAATTACCTTAGATTTCTCCTGGGATTTTTGTACTGATCTTCAATGTTCTGGTCTTTCCATTTTGTCCCTAAATTGCAGACCCAGAAAAAAAGTCATGAATTATTATAAAATTATGAAAAAATTATTAGATTTTATGTTCATGGTACACTGCAACAATGCCTGATTTATTCAAAGTATTTCATGTCCATATTCCAAATCACAAAACAGCATTGATAAACAAGAAACTCTTGTTCTCTAATTCACTGAGTGAAGGAGTATCATCACCCTTACCTACAGAGGCCAGGTTCTTCAAGGTTTCCTGCATTACATCTCTGTACAGATTCTTCTGGGAAGGATCCAGCAAAGCCCACTCCTCCAGGGTGAAGTTGACAGCCACATCCTCAAAGGCCACTGAGTCCTGAAACATCCCATATGTGTAGAAGATAGTGGAGACTGACAGCATTGGGGACATATACTCTATTGGTAAGAAGTTTACATGATGGTGGTGACTCTAAGCATTTATTCCATGATTTTCTCAGACTGTTAATCTCTTTCTATACCCGCGTCCTCTCATACTGCAATTCTGGTGCTAGTATATAACTGCTGGGTAGAGCAACAGTGAACAGGAAATCATGTCTTATTGGTGAATCCAGGGAGAAAGATGTGCTCCCCAGGTCACCCCTAATGCCTCTTTGTACAATGAATCTGCAGCACATGTTATAACAAAGTCTCACTAATTAGCGTGCAGAAAAATGTTAGCATTAGCAATCCTGAGACTGTATTCTTGAAAATGCTAGTTTCTCAAGATTAGGACATAGACACTTAAAAACAAGAAAAGAAAAGAAAAAAAATGCTTGTTACAAAGTTAAACCTTGCTTGGTATTTTGGATGGGACTCTCCTACCCAACTGAGAAGAGTCATAACTTAACTGAGACAGAATCCCATGAGTAGAACCTTTTGTGGGAAACAGTACCGAGGTTAGAAAACCTAAATTTTAATTGATGAATTGCTGAGAGCCAAATGGAGAGAAGGTAAAAATTGCATCAGGCCCAGCCTTAAGATTATCCAGGCATGGTGATGCACACCTGTATTGCCCACTACTGGGGAGGCTGAGGCAGGAGAATCACTTGAGTCCTAAGAGTTCAAGGCTGCAGTGAGCTATGGTAAAACCACTGCACTCCAGCCTGGGCATCAGAGTGATATTAAGTCTCATGAAAAAAAAACAAAATAAATAATGTTGAAAAATGTTTGTGCATCAGAGTATAGTATGGACAGAGGGAAAAAGGCAAGCCATGAAAGTGCAGAAAATATTGACAAATCACGTCTCTGGCAAGGTCTTAATGAGAAGAACACATAAATAACACCCATGACAACTACAAAAAAATAAAAATCAAGGATGTCTTATCTTGGAAGCAATCACACTGTTCAAAGTGTAACAGTAAGGGTAGCTCCATCTTAATGCTAACTAGTAATTCTTTCTTTTACAAAGCCTAATTGTGTGCTTGCTTAGTAAGTCCAGAAACTGGCCTTGAGCAACTAAGTATAGAACCAACGTTGTGGGATTCCTCCCCTCCCCGCTGGAGCAAAATGCTGAGCAGTTAACCTTCAATTCTATTGCGTTAACCACCAGAACAAGACATACTGACCTGCACGTAGCCAGCCCCTGCCAGGCCTCTGTTCCCTTTATAAGCCCTCTAGTCAGCCTGAGAAACCTGACCCGGCTTTTGCAACATAGTCCATCATCTTCCCAGGTTGCCAGCTCTTGAATAAAAGGTGCTTTTCCTTTCACCAACCCTCCTCTCTCACGTTTGGCTTTCAGGTGATGAGCAGCTGATTCTGCACTGGGTTATAAATTTCTGGATCCACAAAGTGAGACTGTGTGTTTTGGATGGTCGTAGCCCACCTGATTTACAAGGGACAGGGAAGCTGGCTGCAGCAGAGAACAGTCGCCTGTCCGCACCAGCTGCTCATGGCTGCCTGACCTGCAGGATGGGAACCCACGGATGTCCCAGCAGCTCCCAAGAATCTTTTCATCTTGGGGTAATTCTCCTTTCCGTCCCCTTTCACAGAATCAGCTGTCTGCAGTGCTTTATTGGTGAAAGGAAAAGGGTAATTGGCAGCCGACAGACTCAATTTGGAATTTGTAGGGAAGTCGCTCCCATGTATACAACTGGGAACTCCCTTCCCTTCCATTTGGGGTTTTTCCTCAGAATAAGCCACTCTCTGTTCTTATTTCTTTTGGGGTACCCTGTTGGTCAGGGGAATAGTTTTTGGACTTTAACCCAGTTCATTTGCACTTGTCTGATTTGGTGTTCTCTGGGCTTCTGTTTGAAACTTCTTGTATTTATTGGTGTGCGGCATGTAAATGTGCTGACTATGAGAAAGGTCAAAGTGATGCCAAGTTTTCTAGGACTCCTGCTAGTTACATATTATGGCCTGTTCTTGTGTACACGTTTAAACTGATGGCCACATTATATCAATGAAAATTCAGAGGTCAAGTGATCACTCTGCCACAATACAGTTAAAATGTAGAGTATGGGGCCGGGCGCAGTGGCTCACACCTGTATTCCTAGCACTCTGGGAGGCCGAGGGGGGAGGATCGCTCGAGCTCAGGAGTTCGAGACCAGCCTGAGCAAGAGCGAGACCGCATCTCTACTAAAAATAGAAAGAAATTAGCCAAACAACTAAAAACATATATAGAAAAACATTGGCTGGGCATGGTGGTGCATGCCTGTAGTCCCAGCTACTCGGGAAGCTGAGGCAGAAGGATTGCTTGAGCCCAAGAGTTTGAGGTTGCTGTGAGCTAGGCTGACGCCACAGCACTCTAGCCCGGGCAACAGAGCCAGACTCTGCCTCAAAAAAAAAAAAGAAAGAAAGAAAGAAAGAAAGAAAGAAATTAATTTAGGGATTTATTGTCAGCCCCGGGAAGAACTAGGCTGGGGTTCAAGGACTCCCTCCTTGACCAAATCTGAGTCAGCCTCCTCAGCACTTTGGATGCCAAGGTGAGAGGATTGCTTGAAGCTAGGAGTTCGAGACTACCCTGAGCAACACAGTGAGACCCCGCCTAGACAAAAAATAGAAAAATTAGCTGGGCGTGGTGGTACACACCTGTAGTTCCAGCTCCTCGGGAGGCGTAGGCAGGAGGATCGTTTGACTCAGGAGTTCGAGGCTGCAGTGAGGTATGTTAATGCCACTGCACTTTAGCCTGGGCAACAGGGCAAGACTCTGTCAGCAAAACAAACAAAACAGAAGATCATCCTAATAGATGTAGAAAAGGAGCTAAAGGAGGTGACAAATCTCAACAGCCTTTCATGACTGGAATACTCAAGAAACTAAGAAATACAAGGGAACTTCCTCAATCGATCATAAAGCACGCATAAAAATGTAAAGTTACCATCGCACTTGAAGGTGGAAGACTAGCACTTTCTTCCAAAGATGAGACATAAGACAAGGACTCTTCTTACTTCTTCTATTCAAATTGGGAAGGGAATTTCTACTAGTTCAACCAGGCCAGAAAATAAAATAAAAACCTTCCAGACTTATAGGGCATACACATATGGCACCTAATAGGCAAATAGGCTTTGTCACTGCACATATAGATATATAAACAGAGACAGAGAAACACAAAAGACCCAATCTGGTCACTTAAGAAAACAGGCTGACTACAAGACTTCCTATAAAGCTACAGTAAAGACACTGGTATTTTGAAAAGAATGCACAAATAGATCAGTAGAACAGAAATAATGCAGAAATAATCCCACACACATATAGTAATCTCATCATTCACAAAGGAGCCAAGGTGATTCAATGGAGATAGTGTAGTCTTTTCAACAAATGGTAACAGAACAGCTTGACTAACATGTGTAAAGAAATGAATTAAGCATAGACTTAACTTTCTTTAGATAAACTAAAAAAAATGGATCATTAACCTAGATGGGAAATGCAAATTTCAAAACTTCTAGAGGATAACAGGTGAAAATCAAGACCACCGTGGACTTGGCAAGAAAGAAGATTTCACACACAACACCGACAGCAAGATCTGTGCATGAGAAAATGGATAAATTGGACTTCAGTCAAATTGAAACTGTTTTGCAAAAGACACTGTTAACAGAATGAAAGATACAAAATATCTGCAAAACATCTATCTGATAAAGGACTACTACTGAAAATATACAAAGAACTCCTAAAACTCAAGAAAACAACCAACCAGTTAAAAAGAAAGCAAAAGCTCTGGAAATACACCTCAGCGAAGACGACATACATACAGAAAACAAACATATAACAGGAGGCTCTTCATCACATGTCACTAGAAAAGAGCAAATGAAAATCATAATGAGGTATCACCAAATACCTTGTAGAGTGGCTAAAATCTAAAACACTGACCCCACCCAACGCTGGGGGAAATGTGAAGCGACAGGGACTCTCATTGACGGTTGATGTGAATGGAAAACATTACAGGGACTTGGGAAGACAGGCTGACATGCTGTTAGGAAGGTGTGCATGGTCTTAACATGATTCAGCAATCGCACACCTAGGTATTGTCCCACATGAGTTTAAAACTGATGTCCCCACAAAAGTCTTCACATGACTACTTTTAGCAGTCTTATCCATAACTGTCAAAAACGAGAATCAATCAAGATAAGCCTTTTTTCTTCAGTTTGTTTTTTAATTAAGAGACAGGGTGTCTCCATATATCACTTGCAGTGGCCTCAAAATCATGGCCTTAAGCAATCCTCCCTGAGTAGCTGGGACTAGAAGTAGGAGTCACCACACCCAGGTCAATATTCATAAGAGATTAGATAAACTGTGGCACACCCACCCAGTGGAATATTATTCAGGGATGAAGAGCAATGAGCTATTAAGCCATAAGGCCACGGAGAAGCTTTAAACATATATTGTTACCTGAAAGAAGCAAGTCTGAAATGGCTACTTACAGAAAAGCAAAACTCCAGAGGCAGTAACAAGTGTCAACCAGGGAAGGAGGAGTGGAGGATTAGAGGGAGAGGAGGGTGATGACTCGGTGGAGTACAGGGGAATTTGGGGCAGTGAAAGTCTTCGTATAAGACCCTGGGGGTGGATACATGACACACATACTCGTCAAAACCCACAGAATTATAGATCACCAAGAGTGAGCCCTAATGTAAAAGACTGGCTTTAGTTAATAATGTAGTATTGGCTCAAGAATTCTCACCATCATCAAAAATGTAATATATTGCTTCATCAACTATCTCACTACAGAAAGTCAAGATGTTAAAAAAAAAAAAAAATAGGGAAAACTACGAGCTGGGAAGGACAAGGTGGAAACTGCTCAATTTTTTTGGTCAAATCCCCCCCTGCTCTAAATAATAAGGTCTATTCAATAAAAAAGTGAATTAACTACCATTCTATGGAAGATGCATCACTGAGGAAAAAAAAAAACAAAACTGACATACAATATCACACATATCATTTGCATAAAAAACACACAAAAATAAAATACACTGACATAGACATGTATACACAGTTTGTAAAACTAAGAAGAAAAGTGAGGAAATTATCTTTCACAATCCTGGTTCCAGTAATATTTCTGTTCATTGTGCAATTGTTTTATGCATTTTCTCCATATGTAATGTTTTTAGAAAGTTTCTAGAATCCAAACCCTATACATAAATTAAATCTCAGTGCATTTCGAATGACTAGTAACATATTGAATCATTTTTAAAAGATAACATAGCCTATTAAGGTAATTTCTATTAAAATTAATTTTCTTAAAGTCCCAAAAAGGGCAGTGAAAGGATATAAAATGATTATAATGCAAGAAGTATATGTGGAAAGACATCAATGCAATGAAGGGAACGCTGTCATATGTCCTTAGAAAGGAGACTGCATAGCCCCTGATAACCTCTGTGAGATAGATCTAGTGTTATATTAAATTCCATAAAATCCACAAACAGGTTTCTCTTGTTTTTCATTGAAATGAAGAAAAACTACTACAGGTGTTGTGGGCCTGTTGTCCCAGCTACTCAGCAAGGTGAGGTGAGAGCTCATGAGGCTGGGAGTTCAAGGCCAGCCTGAGCAATATAGCCAGATCCCAGCTCTAAAAAAATTTAAAGATAAGAAGTCTTCCTGAAAGCCATATTGCAAATATGCACAACCAAATCCCCTGCAGCTCGGTCAGGGTAAAGCTACAGGTTAGGTTATAGCAACTCTCCTAAGAGAGACGACAAGACAAGGCCAAATCACCAAAAGGGAAACCATCTCTGTAAGAAAAAAGCAGAACACTTTCAGAAGTTACAAGCAAATTGTATGAGTTCACAGTAGGGAATGTTTTTGTCTCTAAGAAAGTAAAGTAGGCCCCAATAGAAAATATTGACAAATTCAACTTTATTAAAATTAGGAAGAGGCCATCAAGCAGCTCAGGCAGGCAGCCTGCATCACCCCTGTTCACAAGGGACCCCACACTCCCACAGGTCAGCACATTCCCAAGCTTGGGACCCACCCTGACCGCGCAAATGGAGCCCAGGGTGGCTCACTCCAAGGCAGTGCCTGAGGCTGAGCAGCCAGAAAAATGAGTTGTAGGCAAAAAAGACAATCTGTAACTAATTAAACTCCTGTACTTCATAAACCAGCCTTGTATACAAAATGTTGTAATCCTGGTTTTTTGCCTATAGAAGCAAGAACTTAACTTTTAACTTCGGACCACTGAGCCCATATCTCTGGAGTCTGTGTTTTCTGGAATACCTGTTCCCAGCTTTTTGCCTGAATAAATTCTTTTAAAGTGGACTCTAATCCTTTTGCTTATTTCGGCTTCACAAGTCCAAATAAAGCGACTACATAACTGTCACCAATGGAGTACTTAATCTGGGTTGGCGCCTTCTGCAGGTTATCAAAGCCTTCCTTCAACCTGTAAGCTAAAAATAAATCTAAACCCTCCAAGGGACTGAACAGACCACCCCTTGGCCAAGGGAACCCCAGAAAAACCTTAAAATTGAGTTTGTATCCTTGATGGGAAGGGAGGTCAGACATGCCTTTTTATACCCCTTTCTTCTCGAGTTTAGACACAACTAACCAACTTTAACATTAAAATAGAGATCGCAAGACTGACAAAACACAGGCTTTGTGTGGCAATAAGATACCAAGTTATAAACAAGACTTAAGGCCAAGCAAGCAAGACTTAAGTCAGCCTTACAGGCCATAGAACCTAGTTAAACAGGTCTCTTTTTGCTGGAAGGTATCACATGACAGATAATAGACCCCCTTATCTTAAGCATTCCTTCCCAGTGACTCTAAATTTTTAGACAAACGTTAACACCGCTCAACCAATTGCCAAGTAAAGATCCCTAAACTGACCCTGATTTCTAAGCCTCTTCCCCCCAACTCTCACAGCGCCCTTAGAAATGTCCCACCTTTTGAGGCCAAACCAAAGTATACAAGTATTGATTTAGGATTTTACGTCCAATTCCTGTTTTCTTGAAATGTATGAAACCAAACTGTAATCCCAACGGCTGGGGACCACTTACCCAAGGCTTGCTAGGTTTGTTTCATTCATATTGGGATCAGAATAAATTTTTTTTTTTTTTTTTTTTTGAGACAGAGTCTGGCTCTGTTGCCCCGGCTCGAGTGCCGTGGCGTCAGCCTAGCTCACAGCAACCTCAAACTCCTGGGCTCCAGCGATCCTCCTGCCTCAGCCTCCCGAGTAGCTGGGACTACAGGCATGCGCCACCATGCCCGGCTAATTTTTTCTATATATATTTTTAGCTGTCCATATGATTTCTTTCTATTTGTAGTAGAGACGGGGTCTCGCTCTTGCTCAGGCTGGTCTCGAACTCCTGAGCTCAAAGGATCCGCCCACCTGGGCCTCCCAGAGTGCTGGGATTACAGGCGTGAGCCACCGCGCCTGGCCCAGAATAAACTTTTTAAAATTATTTCAGAGAGGTTGCTTTTTTCCGTTAACCAATCACAAACCATGACTGGGTGTTTCTCATTCACGAATCGCTCTTTGATTTTTAGAAGTTCCCCAGTTTAATTTTTAACAGCAGAAAGGGACTTGGGACCCCACGGGCCGCAGCCCCGCCCACGCGTGACCCCTACACACACGCGACCGCCACACACGGAGTCGGGACCCTCCCCCGACAACCCTCCAGCCGCCACCGCACATCTGGGGACACGCAGGGCTGCAGGCGGAGCTGCCCAGAGAGGTGGCCGAGGTCGCTGCGCAGGGATCGGACAGGACGCCCGGGGGCCCGGCTGCCGGCCCAGCCCCACCCCGCTGGCCGGAGGGAACCAGGGCTGAGCTGCGCCCGCGGCGACTCGGGTCCGCAGACTCGGGAGCGGACCGCGGGGAGGCCCAGGTCCCGCCACAGCCGGTTCGGCCGGTTCCCACCAGCCCCTCTCCACAGTCCCGGGACGTCGGACCCAGGACACTCACCATTTCCCGGCTTCTGGGTGTTCCGGGGTCCTTTCTAGGCTCCCGCGACTAGTGCGCGACAGAAGCCGTGGCGGAGGAATCTGGGGCCTGTCGGAGCGACGAACACGGCACCGCCAGCGCGGCGGGAGTCACCCACTCAGGACTGGAGAGAGGCTGAAGGTCGCCGCCTCCTTCCCGCGACCCGTTTGAACTGACAGTGCACAGGCCCCGCCCCAGCGCCCCTGATTGGATATTGCTCCGGGCCCCGCCCCCTTGAGCCTGAGTGACAGGGGAAGCGATGGGAGCGTGGACGTCCGGAGCCAGGCAGACGGGTTCTACCCACAGCTTCTGGGGCTCCGCTCCCTCCCAGCCTGGTCAGCGTAGATCTGGATTTCAGCCCTAGCTGAGCCAGATCGCTAGAAGGAGCACTGGCGTCTAACTCGCTCAAGGGGCTGTCCCTGTTCCTTCTTCCTGGAGAGCCCAACAAGTGTGTGCAGGGAATGCCAGACTAGGTGTCCGCTGCAGCGATCCGGTTGCCTCAGAGCAGGAGGGGAGCCCAGACCCGGCCAGGCCACACTGGAACAGGACAGAGGGCCCAGGTGTTGGGAATTTGGGATAAAGCATGACATACCCCTCTAACCCCTCCTCCCAGTGTGAAAACGCTCCCTCCAAGTCCTTCATTTTCACCAGCAGGAAACTTTCATCTTGTGTAAGTTTAAGGTTCTGACCTAAATAAATTGTCCAATCCATAAATGCTTTCTCCAGGAGACACTCCAAACTGTTCTTTCTTTGAGCCTGGCCTTCCCAGATTTCCTCCATACACAGAAATTACAGCCTGACTGCAGCGACCCTGTGCATGCCACAACCAAGACACTGTCCCGGTTCTCAGAATCCACACTCCTGTGACTTTTCTGAGCAGATGGAGGAGGCCCCTGCAGGGAGGGCAGGCTGCCCGAGAAGCCGGAGGGGAGCCCCATGTCCCTCCCTTTGCAGCCTCCAGACTGGACTCAGCTTGGAGCCACTGGCCTCAGGCTCTGCTGCCCACTGCAGGGTTCTCACCTGCTTCTCACCAACACTGATCAGTTAAACGGGACAAAGACCCGCAATCCCAGTGCTAGAATAAGACACCAGCAGGGCCCCTGATTTCTTCTTGTATTTGTGTATAAAGTAGAGAAGGAAAATTTTTAAGATAATTTAACTGCATTAAAAGACTTCCAGATTGTGGTGGCGGGGGAGGAACCCTGCGTGGGACATATTGGCACCGTGGGGCCAGCTTGGGATGTGGGGAGGGGGCGCAGAGCAGGATGGGGGCAGAGTCGGCTAGATCAGACGACAAGCTGGGCCCAGCGGCAGAACCGGTTCTGCTTCCCAGCCTAGAGGGAGCGGAGGTGGGGGCTCCGCGTGGAGCCGGGGCTGGGGCAGGGGCTGCGGTGCGCTGGGGCCTCGGGCTGGGGAGCTGATATGGGCCAGGGGCTGCGGGTTAGGGCTCAGGACTGAGAAAGTAGGGATTGGAGGGGGCCAGGTCAGAGGGAAGGAAGGTGCGTTTTGGGGGATGGGGGTGGATACGTGGGGGCAGGGGCGTGGCCAGGCGCGGGGTGAAGTTCAAAGCCTGGTGGGTCTGGTTTGGTACAACATTTTCTACATAAGGCTGCTGTATAAGTTACAACAATTTAGTTAACAGTTTGTTTTCTTTTCCCTGCTGCTTATTTTCTTTTCTTTAAAGCTGGTTTTATTTCCTTTGCAATTTACAAGAGTGTATTCAACATTCCATTTTAAAACAATGCAAGTCTGTGTGAGGAAGAGAAGAGGGAAGTTAATCTATAAAGATCAGCAGTGAACAAGAATTGGTCTCTGCTGTCTGGCTTTAGTCATTTACAGCATTTTACAAAACTGTAAGCAGGGAAGAAGGCTAATCTCTAGCCAGGGAACCCAAGGTTAGGGCCCTCTAGGTTACAGCTGTCAGTCACTGACTCAGACCCCCTAACCCCATTGATTTAAGACTCAAAATATGAATAATTTAGAGTTCCAAGAGCTTAGATTTTGAATTACTCATTTTCACAGCCCCTAACAGTCTTCAGGTCGCATTTCCTTCTGTCTTTTTCTTCAAGATGGAGGGAATCCCTGGGCCAGGACCTTAACTGCAAACCCCACCCCTGCACCATACACACAGAAGAGTTTGTGACCCTGTCCTGTTTGGAAAACCCATCCTGCTCTCTTCCCACTTGCTGTGTAATTAGGGTTGCGTCATCTCCGTGCTTGCCACAGATTCTCCTTCCTCCCTCTGGGGTTGAGTAGAAAACACATCTGACCTATTCATGTGTGTTTGTGAAACAAGCAACAGCAAATAGCTATTTCGGTTTCTAGGCATTAGGCTTACACAGGGAGATCAGAGGCCTTTGGGGGGAATATTTTCTAACAAATCACAGGTTATTGAATTACCTGAAAGAAACTGCTTTCCTACTTGAGAAAATTTAAGGTGTTTCTGTTTAAATTCTTCGGTCCTCCAGCAATCTAATGCTTCCTGTAATATTCATGACCTTAGTAGTTACCCTGCTGTTCTTTAGTTAATGTTTAATGAATAGTGTAGCACTTTAGCTCCTTTAGCAAGGGAAGTTAAATTTTGAGACTTTTCTTTTTCAAAGGATCCTGTCATTACCAATTCACAATGACAAAAATATTTTGAAAGGTTAATTTTATTCTGTCCACCTATCTATATACCCTTGTAATAAAACAGTTTTGATTGAAGAAAAAGAAACAGCCTCCTACCTAACAGAGTGGGAAAGAAAGGGGAGAAAGCTATCTGCTTCCAGCCAGTGTGCAAAGCCCCAAGACCCAGAGGCCTCTCCTTTCTGTACTGGGCTTTGCTCTGCAGCCTTGAGTTAATTTCACCCATGTTGCTTTGTCTTGGGGGAGGGAGTGTTGGGCTTAGGCCATTGTGACCTGACTGTTCTGCAACTAACACATCAGGAGTGCTGGCCCTGGGCTGAGAACTGCTGCAGCAGAGATAAACCTGTCCGCGCCCCCACCTGATGTGTGCACAGTGAGGTCATAGGTTCAAGTCTTGTCTGAGAACTGTGCATTCCCTCCATCTCCCATGCTTCTTAGTGCCATTTTCTTGCTTTTCCTGACTGGGGCTATCATTGGAGGAGGCCAGACAGAAAGGTTCCTCTTTTTTGAGGGAGGAACACTGCAGAGCTCATTGGCACACATTTTTCAGGAGAACTGGGACTCCAGTGCTGCTGTGCCTGCCTCTTTGGGTAGCCTGTACTGCACTGTGGAAGAATCATGTTTGGGAGATTAAGCCATGATGTTTGTGTCATGTTAAGGAAGAAGAGTCCAAGGGGAGGTTTCTATGGTCACTTGAACCATCATATTTAATTTTTTTTTTTATAGAGATGGGATACTCATGCAATGATTTTTGTGTGTTCAGAAATACCACTACAAACCTGTGCAGGGTTAAGATAGGGAACCGAGGACCAAGTACCTGTTTAATGGTGACTTCCTGCTCAATAATCATTGTACAACAATAAAGTCATAAATTTTTCCTGTCTGTGCAAGCCTGTGGGAAAAAACAACTTTTCTTTTAATATTTATCTTAATTATAATGAAAGGAGATGACTTGCTCATTTCACCGTATCTGCCTTTCTATTTGGGAGAAGTTTGCCCAAAAAAGGAACATTAAAAAATCATTTAATGATTGGGGGTTACTAATGAGAGGAGGACAAGAACAAACTAGAAGTCCTATCATATGCGTCTGAGAGAAATACACAAATAATATTTAGGTACTATTAGTTGTGTAAACACTTAGCCGGGTGTGGTGCTGCCCAGCTGTTGTCCCACCTACTCAGGAGGGTGAGGCAGGAGGACTGCTTTAGCCCTAAACATAGGAGCCAACCTGGGCAACATAGGGAGAACTTGTGTGCTTAAAAAAAATTAAATTAAATTAAATAAATAAAATTTGAGGCTTTGAGGCTGGAAGTTTCTATTTTAGGACATTAAAGAAAATTTTCTATTAAAAGAGATCAGGCCAGGTGTGGTAGCCTGCAATCCTAGCACACTGAGAGGGCGAAGGAGGAGGATCACTTGAGGTCAGGAGTTCAAGACAGGCCTGAGCAAGAGCAAGACCCTCTCTCTACTAAAAATAGAAAAATTAGCCAGGCATCTTGGTCTGTGTCTGTAGTCCCAGCTACTCGAGAGGCTAATGCAGGAGGATCACTTGAGCCCAGGGGTTCAAGCAAGCAGTAAGCTATGATGATACCACTGCACTCTACTCAGGGCAACAGAGACTCTGTCTCAAAAATAAAAATAAAGAGATCAGACATAATACTGAGAGAGGGAATTGTATACAAAACACTGTGTATACAACAGCCAACCACTTCCCATGGGGTATTATTGAATAGGAACTTTAGCTTTGGGTTTTAATAAAGGTCTTTCTGAAGCATGAATCTGACTATACTTTCTCCTTTACTCCTCTATTTCAGTTTCTTAAAATGATGGCCTGCCATTTAGGTGTTGGGCTTTTATTTATTAGAAAACAGGTTGTTCTGACATATATACATATATTTATTTCATATTTTTAGAGAGGATGTCTCATTACACTGCCCAGGTTGGACTCAAACTCATGATTTCACCTCTCCTCAGCCTCTTGAGTAGCTGGAACTACCTTTTTCAGCTAACCAGTATTTTTTTTTTTTTGAGACAGAGTCTCACTCTGTCACACCAAGTAGAGTGCAGTGGCATCATCATAGCTCATTGCAACCTCAAACTCCTGGGCTCCAGCGGTCCTCCCACCTCGGCCTCCCAGAATGCTAGGATTGCAGGCATGAGACACCGAGCCCGGCCTAACCAGTATTTTTTTTTTTAATTAAGCAACAGTGTCTCGCTCTGTTGCCCAGGCTAGAGTATAGTGGCTTCATTAAAGCTCACTGTAACCTTCAACTCATGGGCTCAAATAATCCGCCCACCATAGCCTCCCAAGTACCTGAGACTACAGGGGAAAGCAACCATGCCTGGCTATTTTTTTTTAGTTTTTATAGAGATGGGGCCTTGCTATGCTGCCCAGGTTGGTCTCGAACTCCTGTCCTCAGGTGAACCTCCCACCTTGGCCTCCCAAAGTGCTGGAATTAGAGGTGTGAGTCATTGCTTCCTGCCTAACCTATATATTTTTTGATGACAGAACTACCTAAGGCCTTACTGGAGTTACAAGGCCAGTATCACCCTAATACCAAAACCAGAGAAGGACACAACAACAAAAAAATACTACAGACCAATATCCTTGATGAACATTGACACAAATAGCCACAACAAAATTCTAGAAAATGGAATGCACAACACATTACAAAGATGATACACCATGATGAAGTGGGTTTTACACCAGGGATGCAAGGATGGTTCAACATAAGTAAATCAATAAATGAGATAAATCATATAAACAGAATTAAGGATGAAAACCATATCATCATTTCAATAGATGCAGAAAATGCGTTCGATAAACAATTCAGCACCCTTTCATGATAATGATCCTCAACAAACTAGGCATATTAGCAACATACCTCAAAATAATAAAGACCACATATGACAAACTCACAGCCAACATCACACTTAAAGGGAGAAGTTAAAAGCATTCCCCCCAAGAATGGGAATACGACAATGATGCCCACTTTTGGCACTCTCATTCAACGTGATACTGAGGGGCTCGGGTGGGAGGGATCACAGCTGGGCATGGGCCACACCTGGGCGGCTGCCTCCATGGGGGGACCCTCCTCCTTGGCTCAGGGGAGTTGGGTCCCACCCAGGGTGGCCAGCCCTCCAGCTGGTGGCAGCTGCAGGAAGCTGTGGGGGCACCCAGGGAGGGTGGGGCCCCTGGGGCAGAGCAGGAATAGGAGTGGGCAGCCTGTGGGGGCTGTTGTGGCAGGGGGCTGTCCTCAAAGGGGCCTGTAGGCCACAGTCCAGGCTGAGGCAGTAGCCCGGGCTGCTATGTTGGATAGAGCGGAAGAGCATGTCGTCAACAGAAGCAAACAGAGCCCTGCAGCTCCAGCAGGTGCGAGTCCTTCGACAGGCTGGAGCCCCGGGGATGTTGCCCTTAGCTGACAGCACCAGAGGCCACTGTCCACAGACACATCTACAGTGGAGGCCACTGGCTCACAGATGCAAGAGCCATCATGAAGCTGAGGATCAAAGAGAATGGCCTGGCTGTGTCCTCGTTGCCCCATGACAGCCTCATAAGAAGCAGGGCAGGCCGGGCGCGGTGGCTCACGCCTGTAATCCTAGCACTCTGGGAGGCCGAGGCGGGAGGATCGCTCGAGGTCAGGAGTTCAAGACCAGCTTGAGCAAGAGCGAGACCCCATCTCTACTAAAAATAGAAAGAAATTATCTGGACAGCTAAAATATATATAGAAAAAATTAGCCGGGCATGGTGGCGCATGCCTGTAGTCCCAGCTACTCGGGAGGCTGAGACAGGAGGATCGCTTGAGCCCTGGAGTTTGAGGTTGCTGTGAGCTAGGCTGACGCCACGGCACTCACTCTAGCCCAGGCAACAGAGTGAGACTCTGTCTCAAAAAAAAAAAAAAAAAAAAAGAAGCAGGGCAGTCAGTAGGGTGCGAGGGCACTGGGCTGTCCACGGAGCCATTGCACGTGATGCTCTGTGTACCTGATTCTGAGCTGCAGGTGTACTCTGGGGGACAGTAGGGTAGTGGGCACACAGGCAGTACAAATTCTTCCAGGTCCAGCAACTAGGAGCTGGGTAGCAGTGTAGGAGGGGGGCCAGGGCAAGGACGTGCAGCCCAGAGGCCCCAGGGGGCCCGAGACCGAGGCTCAGGAGCCAGTGTATGCATGAGGTCCCAAGAGAAGATGTGGATGCAGCAGACGACAGCAGAGAGGGGACAGATTATGGCGGCACATGTGGTGAGCCTGCAGACGCTCAACAGCAGGTTCTTGAGGGCCCCTCGGCTTCATCATAGGGGGAGTTAGGGGCAACTTTCAGTTCCTGCCCTGACTCTGGATAGGGCTGGAGCAGGGGAACAGACCTTTCCTTCCATGGAGCATTCTCCAGAGTCTCAGGCCAGCTGAGCATTCTTACAGGAGAGAACAGAGCCAGCCATACTAAGCGTGACACAGGGCACCAAAAATAAGGAAAAGGAAGCCACTAGAGTGAATGGCTGCTTCCAGGACACAGTGCCAACCCCCCAAAGATGGGCAAGACCTCTTGACACTCTCGGGGGGTGGTGATGGAGGAGGCCACCCTGCTGAAGGTGATCACCAGGATGCCCAGGTGCGGGGCCAGCTCCAGCCTGAGCAGGGCCTGCAGCCAGGGTCTGTGGAGGGGGAGATGGGGAAGGCCCCGGGTGCTGGGCCGGCAGGTCAGATAGCAGCTGAAGTCACCAGGTGAGGGCACCATGCCTGCTGCCCAGGTTGCCTGAGAGTCATTCGGCACCCTCTGGTGCTTAGGAGCATCTCAGAGGCACCCAAGGCCCCTTTCTCCTCTCCACCCTCCTTGCTCTATAGACCACTGCCTACCTAGGTCCCCTGAGGCATGGCCTGGATGCCAGCTGGGGCAGGGCCCAAGTAAGGGGCATCACAGAGGGACATTGGGGTGCTTCCTCCCCACCACGGGCATTAGATGGGCACCGTGCCCAGGGCAGTGATGAGGACGTGGAAACAGTGGCTCAATCGCGTCTCCCTGGGGAAGAGGGATGACGAGAAGGGCTGGTCCTGCAGGGAGGAGAGGGTGCAGTCCAGAGCCCAGTAAAGGGAGAAGGATGGAAAGAGATCTAGAGAAGAAGGGAGGGATTGGTGCCTCCAGAGGCGAGGTCGGTTTGCCCACTGGGTGTCCAGTGGGGTCTGGGGCCACCTGGTGGAGAGAGGCTGTGGTGCCACTGTCTCCTGGGTCACCTGCCCAGCTCCCCTCCCCACCATGCTCTGCTCCCCCAGCTCGAGCTGCAGCAGGTCTGGGACTCAATATGATGTTATATTTGAAAAACAATTTCAGTAAAGTTTCAGGATGCAAAATCAATGTACAGAAATCACTAGCATTTCTATATATAAATAACCTAGCCAAGAACCAAGTCAAGAAGGCAATCCTATTTACAATAGAAAAAAAATCTCTAGGAATGTATTTAGCCAAGGAGTTAAAGATCTCTACAAGGAAAACTATGAAGCACTGATGAAAGAAATCGTAGATGACACAAACAGAAGGAAAAGCATCCCATGTTCATGGGCTGGAAGAAATAATATAATGAGAATGATCGTACTGCCCAAGCAATCTACAGGTTCAATGCAATCCCTATGAACAAATCAGAAAAAAAAATACCTTGTGTAAGACAAAATCAGAACGTTTTCAGAAGTTGCAGGCAAATGTTGTGACTTCACAGGAAGGAATGTTTTCTTATCTAGGAAAATAAAAAAGTCTCCAAGGAAAAGATGGACAAACTCGATTCTATTGAAATGAAGAAGAATCCATCAAAAGGTAGAATGATATTAAAAGATAAACTGCAAGAAAATATTTCTGAAAGAAAATATTTACTGACCCTAGTAATGAAAAAGAAATAGTGTTCAGAATATGTTAAAAAAAAAAAACCTGCAAATAAGTTAAATGTGAGAAAATGACTGGAAACTATTTCACAGAAGAGGAATGATCACATAGGAAAAATGCTCAAACAACAGCAACCAGTATAAAGCAATAAGTATTCACAAAGATATTCTGTTTAACACCAGCTGGGCAGAAAGAAATGAGTTTGATCATTTCAAGTGTTGGTAAATCACAAGAATGAACACACATGCGTGAAAGGACAGAATGTTAATGTATTCATACTTTATTGGCACTTCCCACTAAATTTGAATTTATCAACATAGCAGTTTTATCCCAATGGGGAAAAAAATTCATGTTGCATTCACACCTGGGGACAAAAACAAGAATGATATTGTCAACAAGATCAAAAAATTAAAGTTGAAACAACCCAAGTCCCATGAGCAGTGCAATGGGAGTAAACCGGGTGACCCGGGACTTCAGATGGCAGCATGTTTGCAACAAACTGACCCAAGGAAACCAGAAATAAACTGTATCCGGATAACATTAATGGCATATATATAGCAACATTGTTACTGAAAACTCAAAAGAGGCAAAACTCTACATGGTGATAAAGAGATGATAAAGCTGTAAAGGATAACAGCAGATTCCACTAGTAAGATGCTTTGCTTAAAAAAAACAAAAACAAAAAAATGAATCACAACTTTGACCAAAGGGTGCCAGAGGGAAGGATACCAGGGAGGCACACCAGAACTGCCAAGGTCTATTGATTTCTCTGGGTGAACCTGGGTGTTTACATTCTCATTATTTCATCTTAGTTAGCATCAAACAATTTATGATTGCAAGAACTCTATTTTGTTCTTCAGACCTTAACACACAATCTACTCAGGTTCCAATGTAATAAATAAAATTCTTACACTGAAATCATGGAACACAATTCTTAAATGCTCGAGGAAAAAGCAATTATATGGCAGCAAGATTCTACAAAGGAAAGCAAAGGGATGCAGCTCAGGCAGGCAGCCTGCATCACCCCCAGTTCACAAGGGACCTCACACTCCCATAGGTCAGCACATTCCCAAGCTTGGGGCCCACCTGACCCTGCAGATGGAGCCCAGGGTGGCTCACTCCAAAGCAGTGCCTCAGGGAAATCTGAGCAGCCAGAAAACTGAATTCCATGGAAAAACCACAAATTGTACCCCATAAACCAGCCATGCATACAAAATGTAAACCTGTCACATTTCTTTGTTTTTTGGCTATATAACCAAGAACTCGTAACTTCAGAGCACTGAGCCCATTTCTATGGAGACTGTATTTTCCCAAATGGCCATTCCCAGCTTTTCACTTGAATAAAGTCTTTAAAACTGGAATCTGATCCTTTGGACTATTTGAGGTTGACAAGTCCAAATAAGGCAACTACAGAACTGTAACCAATCAAGTATTTAACCTGGTTTGGCTCCTCATGCACCTTATAAAGTCTTTCCTTCAAGCTGTAAACTACAAATAAAATCCTAAGCTCCCCCAGCTGTCCCAATGCACCCCTCTTGGGACACCATGAAAAACCTTAAAAGTGAGTTTCATTTCCTAATAGGAAGGGAAGTGGCACACACCTTGTTAGACCAGCCCCTCCCCCTCATGGAATTTAGACACAATTTCCATTATTAATCTTAAAAGAGAGATAACACGACTGACAAAGCAAAGTTCTGGTAATAAAATACCAAATTATAAACAAGACCTAAGGCCAGCAAGGCAAGGTTTAAGTCAGGCGTTACAAGCCATAAAACCTAAACAGGCTTTTTTTTTTTTTTTTGATATCACGTCACAGACAACACACCCCCTGATTTTAACTTAAGCATTCCTTCCTAGAGTCCAAATTTTTAAACAAAGATTAGCACTCTCAACCAATTGGCAATTAAAGAGCCTCTAAACCCACCTATTACTAGTAAGCCCCCACTTTGGGATGTCCTGCCTGTTCAGCCCAACCAATGTATACCTTCTATGCATTCATTTTTTATTTTATCTGCACTTTCTGTCTCTCTGAAATGTGTATGAGCAGACTGTAATCCACCGCCCCCGGAGCATTCATTCAAGGGTTTTGGGTTTCTGTCACTCATTTTCTGCTCAGAATAACCTTATTTATTTTAGAGAGTTTAGGTTTTTTCCTTTAACGATCCACGAGGCCTCACTTTAAACAGAAAGGAGAGACTGGGGACCCACACACTGACTCGGGACCCTCCCCCGATGACTCTCCCGCCGTCACCGCACAATCTGGGGACACGCGTGGCTGCGGCCGCGGAGCTGCCCGGAGAGGGCCCCGGGCCGAGGTCGCCGCGCAGGGACGGGACAGAAGGCCCCGGGGGGACCGAGGGCCGAGCTGCGCCAGCGGCGACTCGGGTCCGCAGACTCGGGAGCGGACCGCGGGGAGACCCGGGTCCCGCCACAGCCGGTTCCAAACAGCCTCCGCTCCGCGTCTGGAGACGCCGGGCCCCGCACACTCACCATTTCCCGGCTCCGCGGGGTCCCAGCGTCCTCCCCACGGCTCCAGAGACGAGTCCAGGTCCCAGTGTAGGTGACGGCGCGACAGAATCTGTGGCGCAGGCACCTGGGGCCTTTCCGAAGAGCGAAGAGGCGACCCCGAGCGCTGCCGGCGCGACCCACGGGGAGTGGAGAGAGGTTAAAGGTCGCCTCCTTCCCGCGGCGCGTTTGAAAAGACCTAGAGCCAGGCCCCGCCCCAGGGCCCCTGATTGGATGTGACGTCAGGCCCCGCCCCTGAGGCCTGAGTGACAGGCGAAGCGAAGGGAACCGTGGACCTGCGGAGCCAGACCTGACAGGTGCTACCCACAGCCTCTCTCAAACCCGGCTCCCTCCCTGCGCCCTGCTCACAGGGTATTTCCATTTCAGCCCAGCCGGCTCCACATCGCTGAAAGGGGCTCTGTCGTCGTCCACACTCAATGGCTGTTCCTGCTGCTTCTTCCTGGCTGGGGTCACAAGTGTGAGCAGGAAATTCCCGACTCAGTGTCCAGTGGAGCGATCCTGTCACCTCAGAGCAGAAGAGCCCAGACCAGGCCAAGCAAGACGGGAACTGCAGGGGGGGCCTGATGTCCTCCAGGGGTCACGAATTTGGGAGTAGGCATAGCAAAGGCTTCCTCACACACTCCTCTGACCTAGTGGAAACGCTCCCTCCTTCCAGTCCTTCATTTTCACCTATAGGAAAACTCACCTGGGGTTAGTTTAAGCTTCTGACCTAAATAAACTGTCACATTCATAAACCCTTTCTCCAGGATACAAGCCAAACAATTCTTTATCTGAGCCTGACTTTCACAGATATTCTTCATATATAGAAATTACACTGTGAACTAAAATAATATCTTAAGCACCCCCCAGAGCTGACTGAATTGATCCCCTCTTGTCTAAAGGAACCCCAGAAATACCCTAAAGCTGAGTTAACTGCTGGCCATGAGGAGGGAGGTCAGACATGCCTGGTCATGCCCCCTTTCCTTCTTGGAGATATCCCTTGGCTATATGTCCTGTATATATGCAGTGGCTTGTCCCTGATCAACAGACTTCCTTATCTTAAAACATTCAAATCCTTGGATGGGCATGGTGGCTCATGCTTGTAATCCTAGCACTCTGGGAGGCCAAGGTGGGAGGATTGCTTCAGGTCAGGAGTTCAAGACCAACCTGAGCAAGAACAAGACTCTGTCTCTACCAAAAATACAAAAAAAAAAATTAGCTGGGTGTGGAGGCATGTGCCTCTAGTCCCAGTTACTTGGGAGGCCGAGGCAGGAGGATCACTTGAGCCCACGAGTTTGAGGTTGCAGTGAGCCATGATCAAGCCACTGCAACATAGTGAGACTCTGTCTCAAAAAAAAAAAAAAAAAATCCAAGCCTTTAGCCTAGCCAAAACTTCATTTCTTTAACCAATTACAAATCAAAGAATCTTTAAACTCACTTATAACCTATCATCCCCTGCTTTGAATGTCCTGCCTTTTGGGCCAAACCAATGTACTCCTTCCCTGTATTGATTTATAACTTTACTTGTATTAATTTGTGGCCGGGAGCGGTGGCTCACGCCTGTAATCCTAGCACTCTGGGAGGCCGAGGCGGGTGGATCGCTCAAGGTCAGGAGTTCGAGACCAGCCTGAGCAAGAGCGAGCCCCGTCTCTACTAAAAATAGAAAGAAATTATACGGACAACTAAATATATATATAGAAAAATTAGCCGGGCATAGTGGCACATGCCTGTAGTCCCAGCTACTTGGGAGGCTGAGGCAGTAGGATCGCTTGAGCCCAGGAGCCTGAGGTTGCTGTGAGCTAAGCTGACGCCACAGCACTCACTCTAGCCTGGGCAACAAAGTGAGACTCTGTCTCAAAAAAAAAAAAAAAAAAAATTTGTGTCTCCCTGAAATGTATAAAACCAAACTGTAACCCAGCTATGGAGCTTGTGCAAGCTTTCTTGGGCATGGCTCTCTGGGCCATGGTCACACCAATTTGCCTCACAATAAATCTCTTTAAATTATTTTACAGAGTTTGGGTTTTTTTTCCTTTGACAGGCTCAAAGGCCATCTCATCTTTCTTTGCTTACTGAGCCTCTTGTAAAGAGAAGGGGTAAAGGGGGTTGGTGACAGAAAGCAAGCTCTGTGCAAGTTATCATGACTTGCTCAATGGTTATCAGCAAACAGTAGGTGGTCTGATGGATCTTGTCATCAGCAGTCTGTGGTCATCAGTTCCAGACTCTGGATCAGTTTTCCTACAATATAGTTTTCTAGTCTTGTGTCCAGCAGCTGTGTAAGCAGGCTTTTGCTAAACTTTTAAGACAGAACAATCTGAAAACATGCCTACTGGAAGCAAAATAGCTTCCCTTTAGCTAGCTGAAAGTTAGTCTGAAGGGTTTTGAGAGTGTGCTTACATTAGGGCCTGGCTAGGTTATGGGGACAGGCCAGAGAGTTTGTGAGGCAAATCTGGGTGTGTTGAGGGGGCCCAGGGCTACTAGGGCTAGTCACGGAGTTGGGGAGGATTTGGAGGGAAGAATTGAAAGTAGGGTGGGTGCTCAGCCCAGAAGGGGGAGCCAAGAGTTAAGGGACTGCAGTAGATATGTTGCGGGTGTGTGCCCCGTCATCCAGAAATAACGGAGAGGATCAGAATCCAGTTTTAAAGAGTTTATTCAAGAGAAAGGCTGGCACAGGTGATTTAGGAAAACAGACTCCAGAGAAATGGCCTCACTGCCCCCAAGTTAAATTATTTGTTATATAAGCAAAAACAAAGAAATTTAAGAGGATCAAAAACTTTTCTAGGCCAGGCACGGTGGCTCACGCCTGTAATCCTAGCACTCTGGGAGGCTGAGGCGGGTGGATTGCTCAAGGTCAGGAGTTCGAGACCAGCCTGAGCAAGAGTGAGACCCTGTCTCTACTAAAAAAATAGAAAGAAATTATCTGGCCAACTAAAATATATATAGAAAAAATTAGCCGGGCATGGTGGCGCATGCCTGTAGTCCCAGCTACTCGAGAGGCTGAGGCGGTAGGATCACTTAAGCCCAGGAGTTTGAGGTTGCTGTGAGCTAGGCTGACGCCACGGCACTCACTCTAGCCAGGGCAACAAAGCGAGACTCTGTCTCAAAAAAAAAAAAAAACTTTTCTAAGTTTTGAGGTGGGCGGATTGTTTGAGCTCAGGAGTTTGAGACCAGCCTGAGCAAGAGCGAGACCCCGTCTCTACTAAAAACAGAAAGAAATGATCTGGACAGCAAAGAATATATATAGAAAAAATTAGCTGGGCATGGTGGTGCATGCCTGTAGTCTCAGCTACTTGAGAGGCTGAGGCAGGAGGATCGCTTGAGCCCAGGAGTTTGAGGTTGCTGTGAGCTAGGCTGACACCACGGCACTCTAGCCCGGGCAACAGAGTGAGACTCTGTCTCAAAAAAAATTTTTTTTTCTTTCTATACAAGACTGGTTTATGAGTTGTAACTATTTAAAAATTTTTTTCTTTTCTGTGGTGCTCATTTTATTTCATTTCAGCTGCTTTCATTTCCTTCCGAATTTAAAAGAATATATTTAGTAATCAATCTTTGTGTGTGTGGCAAGGTCTCTCTCTGTTGCAAAGGCTGTGGTACAGTGGCATCATCATAGTTCACTGTAACCTCAAATTCCTGGGCTCAAGCAATCCTCCTGCTTCAGCTTCCCACCTCACCCTCCCTAGTAGCTGGAACTAGAGGCACACGCCACCATACCAGTTAATTTTTCTATTTTTTTGTAGAGATGGGATTCTCACTGTTTCCCAGGATGGTCTCAAACTCCTAGCCTCAAGCAATACTCCTCCTTGGGCCTCCCAGAGTGCTAGAAGTACAGGCATGACCCACCATGCCCGGCCATACACATCGTAATATTAACTCATGATATCAAAAGAATAACTTAGTATCATTGTAAACTTGATCTCATCCATGATGGCAAGAGGGTGTTTTAATATATCTTGCAAAAGAGAATAACATTTGTTAGTATAAAAGTTGCTAAAAATTTGTTAAAAACTGTTAAGAAACTTCCTAAGAAACATGTATAGAAATCTTGGTGGCCAAAAAAAATATGTACTATTTTTAATCACATATAATGAAACATAATTGAATATGAATGGAGTAAGTAGATTCAGCTGTGAATAACAGGAAACACTAAAAATTTACTGAAAAGAGAAAGGTTCTCATTCTCACATGAAAGTTCTGGGTGAGACTAGTCACTGCACAATGCAGCAGAGGAACAAGTTCCCATCCAGTTGATTTTGAGGGCAGCATGGTAGCTGTCATGCTGAATCAGGAACAGAGTCATAACCGGTAGAAAAAAGGTGCTTGCAATACAAATTAGACCATCTACCACTACATCGATAGATTAGGAGAACTGAGCACCAGAGAACACCCCACTTATGATAGTTGGAATTCTCTGCTGAAGACATTACAATGCCTGAAAGAAAGTCAAACAGCTAATGAATCTTTAATGTGGAGCTTCTGGAGACATCTTTGGAAATCTACACCTCTGAGAAAAATAACAGTCAAGTGATTGTGAGGACATTGTTGAAGGGCAAGCTAAGGAATCAGGAAAATGGGCTGGAAGCAGGTGTCCCCATAGCCAATTTGAATCTATATGTCTCCCTGTATGGTGCCTCCAAAACATGACTAAGGCCTTCCTCATATTTGCCTTCAAAATCTCTAGAACATAAACTATTGGACAAATGTACCATGGAATCATGCAACTCAAACTCTACATTTTATTGTGCTATCACAGGTCTCTCCCCTCAACTCCAAAGGCAATTACCTCATAGGGTCTTTCTCCACTCCCCTTTCCTGTGCTTGAAAGGAACTGTGACAATTGAATGCTTTCCCAATTCCTTACATAACTCAGATTTCTCTCATATATTTATAATATGGCTTCTTTGATGTCTTCGATAGGCACTGGAATAAATGAAGGCTTTCCCACATTCTTTACATTCATAGGGCTTCTCTCCAGTGCGAACTCTTTCATATATATGAAGGTATGTGGAACATGTGAAGGCTTTACCACAATGGTTACATTCATAGTTTTTCTCTCTAGTGTGAGTCCTTTTATGATATTGCAATGAACTGAGACAATGAAGGCTTTTCCACATTGTTTACATCCATGGGGCTTCTCTCCAGTGTGAGTCCTTCCATGTATTTGAATATACTCGGCAGACCTGAAGGCTTCACCACATTGCTTACATTCCTAGGGCTTCTCTTCAGTGTGACTTCTTTCATGTCTTTGAAATGAACTGGGAGGATAAAAGGCTTTCCACATACTTTACATTTGTGAGGTCTGTCTCCACTGTGCATTCTCATGTGACACTGAATGCTCCTCCACTGAGAACATGCTTTCCCACATTGCTTGCTTCATAGGGTTTTTCTCCAGTGTGTGTCCTTTCATGTCTATGAACAGAACTGGGACAACTGAATGTTTTCCCACATTCCTTACATTCATATAGCTTCTCTCCTGTGTGAGTCCTTTCATGTCTATGAAAAGAAGTGAAAAAATCGAATGCTTTCTGACATTTCTTACATTCATATGGCTTGTCTCCAGTGTGAGTTCTTTCATGTGGTTGAAGGGAACTGGAGCAATGGAAAGCTTTCCCACATTGTTTACATTTATATGGCTTCTCCCCGGTGTGAATTCTTTCATGTTTATGATATAAACTGAGAAATGAAAAGGCTTTTCCACAAAACCTACATTTATGAGGTCCATCTCCATTGTGCATTACCATGTGTCTTCCACAGCATGTGAGAGAAAGGAAGGTTTTTCCACATTTTGTACAATCATAGGGTTTCTTTCCAGTGGGTGGAAAGGAGTCATGTGTTCGAAAGGGGTCATGATAACCAAGGGTTTTCTCACATTGCTGATATGTACATAGCTTATTTCCAAATTCCTCGTAGTGAAACGGTTTGTGTCCCATTCTAGCTCCGACGTGCCTGTGAAGGAATGAATGACCACTGGAGACTTCTACACACACACTGCTTTCACATGGTTTACTCCAGGAGGACTCTTCCTATTCAGCATGTGATCTGAACTCTGGCTCAAAGTTTCTCCACACAAACTACCTTCTTTACTTTCAAACAGTCTCTTTCCCATAAGACTTCTGTAAAAAAAAATGAGAAGCTCATCATTAAGACTTTGTTTATAAATGACTTTTTATTTATTAATAAGTATTATACTTGCATTTTTAACATTGTTACTGAAATGGTAGGCTTTCTGTCCTGTCTGAATTTTTCCAATGTGAATGGACCACTTGCTCTGCAAGATGGCTAGTCCATATCAATCATAAAAAAATATTCACATGAGGTTTATTAATACTTTCTCAAAGTAAACTATTTTACAAATGCCAAAAACCTGTGTCAAATTTAAGTATAGTACTTTAGAGAAAATTTTCTAGGAATAAATAAATTTGATGCTTGGCTTATTTTGTTTGCTTGTTTTTAACATTTCCTAACATTCTAAGATTCAAGAGACATTGCTTTGCCTTGTGAATACAAATTACCTTAGATTTCTCCTTGGATTTTTGTACTGATCTTCAATGTTCTGGTCTTTCCATTTTTTTCCTAAAATACAGACCCAGAAATATAGTTCTGAATTATTACAAAATTATGAAAAAATTATTAGATTCTATATTCACTGTACACTGCAGCCATGCCTGATTTACTTACCACAGTATGCCGGTCCATATTCCAAATCACGGAACAGCACTGAATAGCAAGAAACGCTTATTGTCTCATTCACTGAGTGAAGTAATAGTGTCGCCCTTACCTACAGAGGCCAGGTTCCTCAAAGTTTCCTGCATCACATCTCTGTATAGATTCTTCTGGGAAGGATCCAGCAAAGCCCACTTCCCCAGAGTGAAGTTCACAGCCACATCCTCAAAGGCCACTGAGTCCTGAAACATCCCACATGTAGAGGAGGGCAGGCGAGACTTACAGCCCTGGGGACCTATACTCTGTTGCTAAGAAGTTCACATGATGCTGTGGACTTCAAACATTTATTCCATGACTTGGTCATGAGACTCCTATTCTCTGTCTATAGTCACTTCCTCCCACACACCAATTCTGATGCTACAATTGAACTATTTGGTAAATCAACAGCAGAACAGGAAATCATGTCTTGGTGAATCCAGGGAGAAAGATGTGCTGCCTGGGTCACCTATAATGTCTCTTTGTACAGTGAATCTGAAGCTCCTGTTGTAACAAAGATCTATGAATAATTAGTGTACAGAAAAAAGTTAGCATTAGCAATCCTGAGACCTCATAACTTTGAAAATGCTTACTCATAAAGTTTTTTTTTTTCTGAGACAGTCTTGCTCTGTTGCCTGGACTAGAGTGCCATGGCGTCAAGCTCACAGCAACCTCAAACTCCAGGGCTTAAGCAATCTTTCTGCCTCAGCCTCCCAAGTAGCTGGGACTATAGGCATGTGCCACCATGCCTGGCTAATTTTTTTCTATATATATTTTTAGTTGTCCAGATCATTTCTTTCTGTTTTTTTAGTAGAGACAGGGTCTCGCTCTTGCTCAGGCTGGTCTCGAACTCCTGACCTTGAATGATCCTCTCGCCTCGGCCTCCCAGAGTGCTAGGATTACAGGCGTGAGCCACCGTGCCCAGCCACTCAAAGAGTTTTAACCTTGGATGGTACGTTGGACAGGACTCCACCAATCCATCAAATAAGAGAGTCATTCCTTACTGAAACAGAAACCCAGGAGTACAAACTGTTGTGGGAAACAGTATTGAGGTAGGAAAACCAAAACTGTACTTGAAAAATTGCTGAAGGCTGAATGCAGACTAGGTTCATTTATTTATTTTCTTTTGTCATATACTGTCAATCCAGGCACAGACTAGGTTTAAAGTGAATAATTTTAGAAGGTCCAGTCTTCAAAAAAAGGAAGTAAAAGGAATAAAAAGTTTTGGTGAGGATGTTGAGAAACTGGAACTCAACAGAATGTAAAATGGCTCAGCCCCTATAGAATAAAATATGATGGCTCCTCAAAAATCAATAAGAAAATTATCATATATTCCAGCAACCCACTTCCTGGTACATTTATGTTCAACTCAAAAGAATTGAAAGCAGAATCTTGAAGAAAAATATTTGAAAACCATTGTTCACATAGGCAAGAGGTGGATCAACCCAAGAGTCCATTGATGGAAGAATTGATAAACAAACTGTGGTGTGCATATACATACAGTGAGAAGTTCTTGAGTCTTACAAACATCCTGTCCCATGCTACAACACACATGACACTTCAGAATGTGACAGCAACTATAAAAAGCCATATAGCAAAAGAAAAATACAATATCATTCATCTTAGATAATTTATATAAAGTCATTAAATGCAAAAAAACAGGAAGTGGAATGGTAGTTGCCAAAGCCTGAGAGGAAGGGGAAATGGGGAGTGGTGTTCAATGGGTATAAAATTTGAACGTTACAAGGTGAAAAGTTGCAGATCAGTCCCACAACAAAATGAGTATGGTTAGCAAAACTCACTGTACACTTAAAAATGCTTAAGTTGGTGAATTTATCAGTGGGTTTTTTTGAGACAGTCTCATTTTGTTGCCCTCGGTGGTTTGCAGTGGTGTCACTATATAGCTCACTGCAACCTCAAACTCCTGGACTCAAGGATCCTCTTAGATCCTCTTGCCTCAGCCTCCAGAGTAGCTGGGACTACACGTGCTCACCACAAAGCCCTGCCAATTTTTGTTTTAGTAGAGATAGGGTCTCACTCTTGATTGGGCTGGTCTTGAACTCCTGGACTCAAGCAATCCTCCCACCTTGGCCTCCCAGAGTGCTAGGATTACAGGTGTGAGTTACCGCGCCTGGCCCTATCAGTGTTTTTGTTTTCTTTTTTTACAATAATTAACATAATAAGTTATTGTTCCCAAAAAGCAAGCAAATTGATTAAAGGATAGAGAAAAAATATGAATAACATTTCTCAGAGATATACATAAACAGTCAATAAGCACATGAAAAGATGCTCAATATTATGAATTACTATGAATCATTAGGCAATGAGTATTTCACACATTGTACTTTCAAGTAGTTATTCGGTGCTTTCCTGTTATGAAAAATATTTATATAAACAAAGTATAAAATTTTCAAATAGAGCCATTATTTGCTCTGTGGAAAGCCTTTTCAAAATATAGTACTGGAATATCTGGAATACAATATGCAAAGATATGAAGTAGACACAGAACATAAAAGTTTCAAAAAACGGAAAATGCAAAATTCAAAACTTCCAGAAGATAACACAGGTGAATATCAAGATGACCTTGTCTTAGCACTCTAGGACGCCAAGGCAGGAGGATCGCTCAAGGTCAGGAGTTTGAGACCAGCCTGAGCAAGAGCGAGACCCCATCTCTACTAAAAATAGAAAGAAATTATCTGGACAACTAAAAATATATATAGAAAAAATTAGCCAGGCATGGTGGCGCATGCCTGTAGTCCCAGCTACCCGGGAGGCTGAGGCAGAAGGATTGCTTAAACCCAGGAGTTTGAGGTTGCTGTGAGCTAGGCTGATGCCACGGCACTCTAACTAGGGCAACAGAGCAAGACTCTGTCTCCAAAAAAAAAAAAAAAAAAAAAGATGACCCTGGATTTGGCAAGAAGTTTTCCTAAACAACAGCAAAACAAGATCTGTGAATGAGAAAACTGATAAATTGAACTTCATTCAAATGAAAACTTTGTTTTGCAAAATACATTGTTAATAGAATGGCAGGGTGATCAACCCGTGTAAAAAATGAGCAAAAGCTCTGAAAATATACCTCCCCAAAGAAGACACAGGTATAGCAAACCAACAAGACAACATGTTCAACATTGCATGTCATTAGTGAAGGGCAAATTAAAACCACAATGAGGTCCCCACCCAACCCAGTAGAGTAACTAAAATCCAAAAATTTGACACCACCCAATGCTGGCAAAAATGGGAAGCAACAGGAACTCTCATTTACTGTTGATGTGAATAGAAAACATTACAGTGACTTGGGAAGACAGTCTGGCATGCTCTTAAGGTAAGCATGGTCTTAACAGTTGTACAGCAATTGCACTCTGAGGTACTGACCTATAATAAGTTTCAATCTGATGTCCCCACCAAAGTCTTCAGACCAACACTTTTAGCAGTCTTATTCATAATGGGCAAAAACTGGAATCAGCAAAGAAGAGCCTTTTTTTTCTTTATTTAAAAAAAATGTTTTCTTTTGGTTTTTTATTTATCTTTTCTTTTCTTTTCTTTTTTTTTTTTTTTGAGACAGAGTCTCTCTCTGTTGCCTGGAGTCTGTGTTTTCCCAAATGGCCATTCACAGCCTCTTGACTGAATAAAGTCTTTAAAGGGGACTGTGATACTTGACAAGTCCAAATAAGACAACTACATAACGTAATCAATCATTTAATCTGGATTGTCTCATCATGCACCTTATAAAGCCTTTCCTTCAAGATGTAAACTAAGAATAAAATCCTAAGCCACCCAACTGACTGAGCGGAACCCCCTCTTGGCCAAAGGGACCGCAGAAAAACTTTAAAAATGAGTTCTCCATCTTGATGGCAAGGGAGACGACTTGTTATAACCCCTCTTGAGTTTAGACACAACTGACCAAAAATAATATTAAAATACAGATCAAAAGACTGACAAAACAAAAATTCTCTGTGGCAATAAGATACCAAATTATAAACAAGATGTAAGGACAGACATGCAAGTCAGGCTCCACAAGCCGTAAAACCTAGTTAAACAGGTTTGTTTGTTTTTAATGCTGGAGTGTGATCACATGACACGTAGCAAACCCACCCTTATTTTAACTAGCAAACCCACCCTTATTTTAACTTACGAATTCCTTTCTACTGACTCCAAATTTTTACACAAAGCTTAGCACTCTCAACCAATTGCCAACTAAAGAATCCCTAAACCCACCTATAACGTGCAAGTCCCTGCTTCTAGCTGTCCCGCCTTTTGGGGCCACTGTGCCGTCCACTACTGGTTTATGATTTTATCTGCACTTTCTGTTTCCCTGAAATGTATCAAACCAAACTGTAATCCGACTGCCTCGGGACCCCTTACTCAAAGCTTCTTGGGTTCCTGTCACTCATATTCTGCCCAGAATAAGCCCATTTATTTTAGAGAGTTTGGGTTTTTTCCATTAACAAACCACAAGGACTTAATTTAGTTTTTAACAGGAGAAAGAAGGGACCGGGGACCCCACAGACCGCAGCCCCTCCAACGCACAACCCCAGGAGTTGGGATCTTCTCCTGATGACACAGTCCGGGGACAGGACAGGGCCAGCCCCACCCCGCGGGCCGGAGGGACCGAGGGCCGAGCTGCCCCGGCGGCGACTCGGGTCCGCAGACTCCGGAGCGACAGCCGGTTCCGGCCGGTCCCAAACGGCCCCCGCTCCGTATCTGGGGACCCCAGACCCCGCACATCCACCATTTCTCGGCTTGCGGGTCTCCCGGCGTCCTCCCTACGGCTCCTGTCACAAGTAGAGGTCGCAGCACAGGAGACTGCACGACAGAAGCCGCGGCGGAGGCACCTGGGGCCTCTCGGAGGAGCCAAGACTGGACCCAGAGCACAGGGGCACCGTCCACAGGGGAGGGCACAGAAGTTAAAGGCCTCCTCCCCCCCTCCTCCCCTTCCCCTCCCCCTCCTCCCCCCTCCCCTCCCCTCCCCTCCCCCTCCTCCCTTTCCCCTCCCCCTCCCTCCCCTCCTACCCCTCCCCCCCTCCTCCCCCTCCCCCTCCTCCTCCTTCCCCTCCTCCTCCCCTCCCCCTCCCCTCCTCCCCCTCCCTCTCCTCCTCCCACTCCTCCTCTTCCCCCTCCCCCCCTCCCCCGCGCGCTCAGGAACAGACCCCGCCCCGGCGCCCCAGACGGACAGCGTCCAGGCCCCTCCCTCAGGCCTGAGCTTTGGAAACCTTGGACTCCTGGAGCCACATCTGACAATTTCTAGCCATAGCCTCTCTCAGACCCAGCTCCCTCCCTGGGCCCTGCTCACTGGGTGTCTGCAATCCAAAGGAACTTTCCCCACTCGCCAGAAGGGACACTGTGGTCTTCCGCACTTAATGGGCTGTCCCTGCTTCTTCCTCCTGAATGGGGTCACAAGTGTGTGCAGGGAATTCCAGACTCAGTGTCCAGTGGAGGGATCTGGTCACCTCAGAGCAGGCGGGGAGCCCAGACCAGGCCAAGCAAGACTGGAACGGGACAGAGGGCCCGATGTCCTCCAGTCATCTGGAATTTACTCAGTGTTGTGAATTATAACATAATTTTAAGATAACAAAGAACAAACAACAAAGAACATTTTTCTGCCCCTTTGATCACTGGCCTTAGGATGCAATGCAAGTTTTAATTCCCAAAAAGGGTGTTTTACGAGAGACAACTCATAAAACATTCCATTGCCCTTTTTCCAACCATACCTCTGATAAGGGGGCAGCTGAGGAACCCGGGAGTGACACAGGGGCAGTGCCAGGCAGGGTGTGTGGGGGGGGAACTAGTTTGGTGGGGGGGCCCTGCAGCAGATCTGGCTCTATGGCCGGGGTCCCCTGAACGAAGGAGGTGGGCGCTCCTGAGACGGGCCGCGCAGTGAGTGGGGGGCTTCTCCCCACTCACTGTGGGCTGGGGGAGGAGGGGCGGTGGCGTGAATGTGGCCAGGGCAGGCGGAGCTGATGTGAGCCTGGAGCAGAGAGGCCTCAAGGAGCATGCACAGGCTGAGCAGTTGGGGAGGAAGGAGGGGAAGGTGTGCACGGGGGCAGGAGGGTCAGTTGGGGGTAGGGGGCGTGGCCAGACGCTGGGTGAAGTTCAAAGCATGGTTTGCCCTCTGTCTTGGTGGTTAGAGTCTGTGCTTTCATCCTAACATCCTGGGTTTGATTCCCAGTCAGGCAATGAATCTGTTTCAGTTTTATATTTATATAACATTTGACTTTTTGAGGTACTCATTTATTATTATCATTATTTTTGAGACAAAGTCTCATTCTGTCACCCTGGCTAGAGTGCAGTGACCACACGATAGCTCATTGCAACCTCACACTCCTGGGCTCAAGGGATCCTCCTTCTTCGGCCTCCCACGTAGCCGGGACTACAGGTGTGCACTACCACACCTAGCTGATTTTTCTATTTTTTGTACAGATGGGGGTCTCCTTTTGCTCAGGCTGGTCTCGAACTTCTAAGCTCAAGCGATCCTGCAGCCTCAGCCTCCCCAAGTGCTAGGATAACGTCACTGTGCTTGGCCTTCATATCCATTTTTAATCTTTCTTTAACTCTGCGGTCCCCAACCCGGGTCCCCCTCGGACCTACCAGCCTGTTAGGGACCAGGCAGCAGAATTCCCTCCCCTGCCCCCCACTCCTCCCCAGTGGAAAAACTGGCCTTCCATGAAATTTAGGAAGGGGGTTCCCCCCACCACAGCAGGAAGTGAGCGGTGGGTCAAGCAAAGCTTCATCCCTATTTACAGCTGCTCCCCTCCCCATCGCTCGCATCACCGCCTGATTTTCGCCCCACCCCCTCTATCCGTGGAAAAATTGTCTTCCATGAATCCGGTCCCTGGTGCCAAAAAGGTTGGGGACCACAGCTTTAACTGACACATTCAAACCTGTTTTTGAGGAAAAAGAAAATTTGCAGTTGTAAAAAGAAAAAGAAGGTTTAGATTCTCTCTCTGTGCTTTGAGATGTAAATTGTTATCTTGTTTTCTCTAAAACTCCAGGAGGGTTTCAGGCCAAGTGAAACACATAAAAGCTATTTTTTTCATTCACAAAAGCATAGTTTGAATTTAACTGCTCTTTTAAACTGGTAAGTTCTATCTGTCTTATGGCTAAAATTCTAAACCCAAAACTATAAAGTCTTTGTGTGTACATGTGAATATTTTATGTTGTATCTACGTAGATGTATATGTCTATATATGTTTAAATATTGCCTACACGTGGTACCAAATTAACTTAAAAATATGAGTACTCATAAACCATGCTTTTCAAGTTCATGTGATTTTGGTAATCATTGGTAAATAAAGATAGTTTTAAAATTGTTGGTAAAATAAAAATATCTTTGAATTTTAATTTAGACATTATGTCTGATCAGGTAAATTTAGACAATATCTGCTAGGTGTTTTAAGGTCATAGAACTGCTGCTTCTGTGATACTTTTGATACTTGGTTGATTAGTCTTAGAGCCATTAGATTCTAGGCTCTAAACAAATGGCTGGGGTAAGGCCGGGGGTCATGTGAAATTCTCCCTGGCCCAGTTGTTCCTCACGGCTAGGCTGGGAAGGGTTAGACATTATCTCCATGGCTTTGTCCTTAGTCTTGAAATCAACAGTGACATATAAATTCAGGACCCAGATGAGCCCTTCATACCATTCCCTGGGTGCATGTGCCTACTTGGAACCCAGCATGACTGATGAAGACAGTAGTGAGGGTATGTAGGTCAGTTTCAAAATTGTTTTCTGCAGTAGTTTGAAATCTTAAACTCATGTTAAATTAAGTAATAGATAATCATAAAATGAATCATTTTTAGGCAAATTAAAATACTGAAATGACTATTAAATGTAAGTTTAAGGTCATATACTTCAGACACGTAAGTTTAAGTTAGTATACTTTGGCATCTTTTACAGAAATGTAACTAGGCCAGGTATGGTGGCTCACGCCTGTAATCCTAGCACTCTTGGCTTATTTGATATGCAAAGTTACAGAAAGCATTGTCAAAAATGAAATGGAGTTTAACGTTATTTAGGTTATATTTATATAAGTATAAGTATGTGTTCCAAAATTGCATGAAATTCCTAAAAATTCTGATATGTCTTGATATATGTTATCAGTAATAGTTATCACTATGTTAAATTGTTGTATGCTACAGGAATAACCAAGTTTTTTGTCAATTGTCTCTTTAACCATGGTGACTTTTTCTCATTGACAATTACTGTTTTATGTTAAAGAATTTTTTAACTGGCTACAGTCCAAAATTTGCTTCTTCAAGAAAATTTACAAAAAGTATTCTGATGGGTACTCTAGAATACAGGTTTCTGATAATTTTGGACATTATACAATTTGAACTAGGAAAACTTCCAAGACTTAATTAAAAAGCTGATGTGTTCATGAGGATTGCTAATACAGCCTCAAAGAGAGCAAAAAATTAATTACATGGAACTAAACTTATAATAGGTTAAAATAATTTTTATTCTTTTTGTGTTTTGTTTTCCAGAAGTCACGAATTTTTTTTTCTTCTTTTGGGCTATTTATAGCTTACAACAAATTATTAAAGTATATTTTTTGTGAGCAGAATTTGAAGCATTTATTTTTCTCTCTACTTGGTATCTCCAGAATTTAGAAACTATTTGTGAGTCTTCTTAATTTATGGTAATTTAGTCATTTGCATAGGGTCAATAGGAATCTGCTTTGTTTTATAACAGTACACCATTGGAGACACCAGTTATTTACCAAGGCTTTGACTGGAATGGCATATTCTCAGATATGCCCAGATTGCTTTCAGGAATTAAGGCTGACTTTACAGAGCTAATAAAAAGCCCTATGGAAAGACTTGCCTGGTACCTCATCTTTACAAGGTTCTAATAGGTAAATAACGTCACTTTCCAACACATTAAAGAAACTTGCTATTTTGGGACCCTCAGAGGACAGGAATTTACCCAATTCGTATAGGTAAGTCTGGCCAATCTTTGGCTTGGCTAGCCTTGAAAAGCTTTGTAAAAGTCTAATCTGAGATTCCTTATAAAAAGGTTCCAGCTGGCCAGGCATGGTGGCTGATGTCTGTACTCCCAGCATATTGGGAGGCCAAGGTGAGAGGATCACTTGTGGACAGGAGTTCAAGAATAGCCTGGGTAACATAGTGACATTCCATCTCTACAAAAATTTTCAAAAAATTAGGTGGGTGTGGTGGCATGTGCCTGTAGTCCCAGCTAATCAGGAGGCTAAGGCAGGAGGATCACTTGAGTCCAGGAGTTCAAGTTTACACTGAGCTATGATTGCACTGCTGCACTCCAGCCTGGGAAATAGAGTGAGACCTTGTCCTTACAAAAAATTAAAAAAAAAAAAAAGTTTCCAGCAAAGGAGCAAAGTCAATTAAAAAAAAAAAAAAGTATATAGCCAATAATTATTCTTACTGCACTTTATGCAAATAATCAGGCCTAGTATAATGAGACTAAAATTTATTGTGTAAATGAATTAGTCCTACAATGGTTTGTCTTCAGTAAAAATGGGCGTCCAGAGATAGAAAAATTATGTTTGAAAAGAAAATACGATACACCTGTTATAAGATTCTATCTTTGTTCACTGCTTTTAAGGTTTTATGATTTACCTACAATTTGGACTGAGTCTTGAATCCTTCCCTGGCTACAAGTCTCCAAACTAGCATTTTCAAATTTTTCTTTCATTTTTCTGACTTAAAATCACTAGCAGTAAAAAACTGTGCTTTCCTTAAGCTCTACAAACTGAAGCTGGACAGCTTAGACTTTGGGAGGAAAAAAACAGCAACTTATATATAAACAGCCCTCATTCCTGCTGATACATGGGCTTCACAGAACATTCGCTGGAACAACTGCTGCAAACTGCAAACCAGGAAAAAATCTGACAAATTGCCACTATCTATCTGCTCTTAATTTATCTAAAGATGCTTCAAGTCCTATTATCTAAAAATCTACTCTACTGGCTCTCTTCTGGACTCAAAGACTGAGTTTATAGTTTGTTCTAACCTTTGTTTTCCTTTTGTTTCCGTAGAAATACATCTTACTAAATATTGGATTGCTTAAATCATACAGAGGCCTGACTTTGGTGAAAGCCCATCTGCAACACCACTGCTTGACACAATTATTAACTCTTTAGCTGGACTGGCCTATTTTCAGGACTGAGAGACTGGTTCACTGGCTTAGAAGACAATCTACCGTTGGAAAGACAGCCTGCACACAGAGTGTTCCTGCCTGTTACGCCACTTTATAACTCCTTTTTCTATCCTCCCCAATAATGAGAGGCTCAAACCTTTCCCTCATCAACTTAAGAGAGGAGGTTACCAGGAGGATATCAGGACACTTGGTGGCAGTCTGCTAGGAGGACTAGTCCTTAGTTACGGGGTATATGCCAACAGGGACATAATTAGAAATCTGTGGCCGGGCACAGTGGCTCCCACCTGTAATCCTAGCACTCTGGGAGGCTGAGGCAGGAGGATCGCTTGAGCTCAGGAGTTCAAGACCCACCTGAGCAAGAGTGAGACCCCATCTCTACAAAAAATAGAAAAATCAGCCGGGCATGGTGGCACATGCCTGTAGTCCCAGCTACTTGGGAGGCTAAGGACGGAGGATCGCTTGAGCCCAGGAGTTGAGGTTACAGTGAGCTATGATGACACCGCTGCACTCTATCCAGGGCACCAGAGCAAGACCTGGTCTCAAAAAAAAAAGAAAGAAAAAGAAAGAAAGAAAGAAAGAAAGAAAGAAAGAAAGAAAGAAAGAAATCAATCTGCCACTTTAGAACTGATTGCAGAGAATATTGCAAAGAGCCTTAAGGCCGAGCAATCATCCCTTAACTCGTTAGCTCAAGTAGACTTAAATAATCAAGCTGCACTAGATTTCGTGTTTGGAAAACAAAGGAGAACTTGTGTGGTCTTAAATACTACTTGCTGCATCTATATAAATACCCTAGAAGACATGGAAACCCAGATTAAAAAACAAACAAACTTCCCAGCAAGCTGTTTGGCTACAAAAGGTCCCCTTTCGTGATCCCATGTCTGACTGGGTTTTGGGGTTATTCACTTGGCTTCAGGGTTTCCCATCAGCTCTGTAGGGACTCCTAAAATTAGGGCTTTCACTATTCAAAGTGGGGATCATTACTTACCTCATAATTCACTGTTCACTTAAATATTATGTAGAAACTATGGATAAAAGTACTAATGTTTCTATCAAGTAACCTCTAGGTCCCTAACTGGGCACTGCTGAATACTTGCAAACAATTGCAAAATAGTTTCATTACTCCCATCCTGAGCTCAAACCCAACTACGCCCCTTGTCAGCAGGAAGAAGCGAGATCAGCCATAAGCTGTCTCCCACCTTAGTCCACACCTCAGGATTGAGGAGTAATCAAGGCCATGGGGTCTGAAACTGTCCCTATACAATCGACTGCAACCAAGGGGCTAAAACTTTGCTAGAGGCAAAGCTTGACAAGGGACAGCTATAGTTAAGAACTGACCAGCTTCTGCCCCTAGCCTTTCCCTATAATTGCTTACTGCTTAGGAGGTTGGTCACAAGATTTATAATTTCCCTTAATCGCTTCTACCCATAAAACCTGAGACTGTAAAACCTGAGACTTCCTTTAAAGAGGTTTCCCAGACCCTGTGTTCCTGTGGGCCTTGTGACACAGACTGGATCAGCGATCCATACCTTGGAACAGACTCAATAGGTCCTATTCCCCTCATCAAGATAGTGGCTCAGCACAAGATGCAGTTTCTACATGCCTATGATTTCACCCCCTGACCCAACCAATCAGCAATGCCAATTCCCTAAGCCCCCTGCTGGCCAGATTTCCCTTAAAACCCCTAGCCCGGAGCTTCTCAGGGAGGCAAATTTGTTTTCATTTTAACTATTGTTGCAGCATCTGTCTCCAGTGGAGCCAACACACTGCTTAAAGCTATACAATATCAAGCACCCTCCCTCTAAGCCCAGGGACGGATGACTGTGGAAGAGGTGAGCAGGAGAGATTGTAAGAGCTCATTTCCAGGGGTGGAGTGTAGGAAAACAGCCTGGTGCATGGTGACAGCCTGGTGACACCATCTTGAAGTGAAACCACCATGATGACAGACACTTGACTCCTGTGTGTCAGTGTTCTGCAGCCAAGTGTTTAAACAATACCAGTAGCTCACTCTAGCCTGGGCAACAGAGTGAGACTCTGTCTCAAAAAAAAATAAAATAAAATAAACAATACCAGTAGCATAGATAATCCTTCATACAGATTCTTATCTAATATCCCCAAATCTAGTTATTGTGTTTTTTTTTTTTAATATGAAACGCTTCACAAATTTGCTTGTCATCCTTGCGCAGGGGCCATGCTAATCTTCTCTGTATCATTCCAGTTTTAGTACATGTGCTGCCAAAAGTGACCACAGGATGTACTTGTTTTTTTTTTTTTTTTTGAGACAGAGTCTCACTCTGTTGCCCAGGCTAGAGTGAGTGCCGTGGCGTCAGCCTAGCTCACAGCAACCTCAAACTCCTGAGCTCAAGCGATCCTCCTGTCTCAGCCTCCCAAGTAGCTGGGACTACAGGCATGCACCACCATGCCCGGCTAATTTTTTCTATATATATTTTTAGCTGTCCATATAATTTCTTTCTATTTTTAGTAGAGATGGGGTCTCGCTCTTGCTCAGGCTGGTCTCGAACTCCTGAGCTCAAACGATCCGCCCACCTCGGCCTCCCAGAGTGCTAGGATTACAGGCGTGAGCCACCGCGCCTGGCCAGGATGTACTTGTTTTTGATGTTGATTCTATTACCTTGATGGATTGCATGAGTGGATTTTAAGACACGAAAGCAACGTTACTATCTTGGAAAATTAATAAGAAATTCTATCATGACAGAAATTACTTCTTGGGCCGGGCATGGTGGCTCATGCCTGTAATCCTAGCACTCTGGGAGGCTGAGATGGGCTGATCGTTTGAGCTCAGGAGTTCGAGACCAGCCTGAGCAAGAGTGAAACCCTGTCTCTACTAAAAATAGAAAGAAATTAGTTGGACAACTAAAAATATATAGAAAAAATTAGCTGGGCATGGTGGCACATGCCTGTAGTCCCAGCTACTCGGGAGGCTGAGGCAGGAGGATGGCTTGAGCCCAGAAGTTTGAGGTTACAGTGAGCCATGATGACACCACTGCACTCTAGCCAGGGCAACAGGGTTTGAGGTTGCTGTGAGCAAGGCTGATGCCACGGCACTCTAGCCAGGGCAACAGAGTGAGACTCTGTCTCAAAAAAAAAAAAAAAAGAAAGAAAGAAATTACATCTTGGACATCTTTATTACTCCACCCCTTACAAAAGATGTTCAGTGAACCCTGGCTGGAGAAATGAGCATGGCCCAATCTTTTGATGACAGAGATGCTGTGAATTGTGAATTTTCATCATAATGTCATTTAAAAAAAATTAAAACTTGGCTGGGCATGGTGGCTCAAGCCTGTAATCCTAGCACTCTGGGAGGCCAAGGCGGGAGGATCGCTCAAGGTCAGGAGTTCGAGACCAGCCTGAGCAAGAGCGAGACCCTGTCTCTACTAAAAATGGGAAAAATTAGCCAGGCATGGTGGCACATGCCTGTAGTCCCAGCTACTCAGGAGGCTGAGGCAGGAGGATTGCTTGAGCCCGGGAGTTTGAGGTCGCTGTGAGCTAGGCTGACGCCACGGCACTCTATTATATAGCCTGGGCAATAGAGGGAGGCTCTGTCTCAAAAATAAAAATAAAAAATAAAAATAAAAACCTTAAAATTAGGTTCTATGTAATGATGTCCATATATGTTTACATACAGACAGCCATGAAAAACAGAGTGCCTGCTAGCAAACATTGTGCTGAGAAAAAGAAATAATAAAAAACTATCATTGGCAAACCAAGATATATGGGTTTGCCTGTTTTTTTTTTTTGTGGAAACAGAGTGTCACTCGGTGTCCTGGGTAGAGTGCAGTGAGGGTGGGTCACTGCAAGCTCCAGGTCCTGGGCTGTGAGCGATCCTCCTGCCTCAGCCTCCCGGGTAGCTGGGACTACAGGCCCTTGCCAGAGCGCCCGGCTGGGTTTTGTTGGTTTTTGAGTATTTTTTTGGTCTTTTTTGTAATTTTTTGTTTACGGAGACGGGGTCTCACTGTGCTCAGGCTGGTGTCGAACCGCTGAGCTGCAGCTATCCTCCCGCCGCCTCAGCCTCCCAAGAAGCTGGGACTACAGGCGTGAGCCACCGTGCCTGGCCTAAACCAAGATATATGGTCACGTGACTTCCAAGGCAGCTTCATGCATCATATTATGGCCTCATTAGAGTTTCTGCTGCTCTGCATATAGAGTATCACAACAGAAGCCATTATTTCATCTTTTTTGCCATTCATTTATTCACAAGTTGCCATATTTCTCTTTACTGTGTACACCTCAGTTCATTATTATTACAATGGTTCTTTAGAATTAAATTTGATTTTTATTGAAAAGTTAAAAATGGTGTTGAAAAGATTTTTGTATATGCTTTTTTTTAATTTGAAAATGGTCTGACAAATACAGTGTGTAAAAGATTTAAAAGCCTTCTGGCTCAGGACAGAGACAGTAAATGAGGAGAAAGAATATAATTTATGTTCACATTTGAAATTTCTAAGTATTTTAAATAACACTTCATGCAATTTCAAATGAATTGGGTGATAATTTTTTGGATCAGAAATAGTTTCTCAGTTTAAGGTCATTTATCCTAAAAGGGAATGTCCTTTCTTCTTTTTCAACCTTGCTTTATGAAAAAGTGCAAATATAAAACATGCCATCACTAAAAGTTTTCATATCGTGAAAATCAAGGTGTTTTCCCTGTATAATCAGAGTATCATATCTATAACTAAAAATTCCCTAATATCAATTGAGTGATACTGAAAACTAATTGGCCAGGCACGGTGGCTCATACCTGTAATCCTAGCACTCTGGGACACCGAGGCAGGAGGACTGCTAGAGGTCAGGAGTTTAAGAGCAGCCTGAGCAAAAGCAAGACCCCATCACTACTAAAATAGAAAAAATCAGCAGGGCATGCGGGCACATGTCTGTAGTCTCACTTACTTGGAAGGCTGATGCTTGAGCCCAGGAGTTCGATGCTGCAGTGACCTATGATGTCACCACTGCACTCCGGCCAGGGTGACAGAGCAAGACTCTGTCACAAAAAACAAAACAAAACAAAACAAAAACACTCATTAATTGTACAAAATTGAATTGTGAAAGGTAAAAGACTCCCTCCTATGAGGAATGAGGAATATAGATATACATTTTGTTTTCTCCATTAAACATGGGCCAGTGCAACCTTGAAAATATTGATATTCACTATCTGTACCTCTGTGTCTAAAGGTAGTCCCAGAATGAACAGTGAGTCCTAGATAGTTAAAGTAGCTGTTATTTCTAAATTGCTGAAACTCACAAATGGCAACTTTCCATTTCTAATCAAATGCACAAAACCGTATGTCATCATAGACAAAGCATCAGGAACCAGACAGGACAACATCTGCTGCTTTCCAGAAGCAGTGGCCTTGCTGGTTCATGAACGGCTTTTGGAACTGTGCTATTTCCTCTCTGGGGTGATCACTGGCTCTTTGTGAAGCATCAAGAAACTTCCATGCTCAAGGCCAATAATCAGGCTCTCAGCTTTGTCCTGTTCACCTCCCTCACCCTGTCCTTCCAGTGTCCTTTACCCACATTGGCCACCCCAACACAGTGTCTGCATGCTTCAGAAAAATCACACTTAGAGTCATGTTGATGCTGATGTTTCTCCTCTTTAGCCAAAACTACCCCTGTAAATTTGGCCTTCGAGGGAGAAGGATGAGGATGTGGTCAGGTTCTGGAGCACCTAAGTCTCTACTGCCATCTCTTCACGGATCCAAGTTATATACTCTGTAGGATCTGACAGTCAATGACTCAACTCTTCACTCATGAGGATACATCATCGGGGGCTGGACTTGTCATCTATACACACATTGAAGGTTTGGTCACTGATTGCTGCTCTGTCCTGTGGTACCTGGGTTTTAACTCTAGGTTGTTTCAAACAGGCTTTTCTGAAGAGGAGCTTGTCTGACACCTTCAAGGATGTGAGTGGATTGTTGCAGGCCACTGTATATTATACAAAACTAACTTTTCCATGTTGCATTTTACTCTGCAGTGCTGGCATTAAGAGGGCTGTGTAGAAATTAGCATCAGGAGCATATTACATATGCAAGAAAGCCTTGCTTGGAATAGCAATACTGATTTTTTTTTTTCCTAGCAAGGCTTCCATTCAGCAGACCATTACATAAACATGTTGGACTCATTTGACTCAACAGGAGATTTTTAGAAAGAATTATATACTGTCCTAAGGAGAAAGTGAATTTATATATTTCAACTGAGGTATTTTATGCAAAAATGTCAATACATTTTTGGAAATATTACCTGCTGTTGGAGAGAAGCACATTATGTACCTGCCACATGAGACAACCCTCCTCAGTGACCAAGATGGATCAAGACAAAAACAAGGACATTCTGTAAGTATGTCTTGAAATTTAATAAGAGAGAACATTCCAAATCATACAAATGATAATTACCCTGTTCTCATGAGGTGACATGACTGAGAATACTAATCAGTTAGGATTACCTCCACTCCACTCATATGCCTTCTAAGGAAGAATTATTATGAATAGCAAGGTTAGAATTAAGTACAAGTCCTAATAGCATTCAATAGATAGAAATGACTCAATTCCCTGAATAGCAACCAGTGCTCCTAAAACACAAATCCTGTAAGAAATTCTACTGAGAACACTCTTACTGATATATCCCAGTCATCCAGTCATTTATGGTTCACAGTCATATTTACTGGTACAATTTATTATACCCTCTTTGACAACAGGTGTGGTGCTTGTGATGTTTGACAATAGCATGACTTAGATGCTGGGATTATGAGTGAAGGAAAATTAGGACATGATAAAAATTTAAGCATATTAACATGAAAAGTAAAATTTAGAAGGTAAAAAAAGGACTGAAGCACATGATAATTTGGACGCAGAATATCAAAAGAATAACTTGGCATCACTATAACTTGATCTAATCCACGATAGAAATACATTTTAATATATCATCTCAGTAATTAAAAAAGAGCATAGGCTGGGTGCAGTGGTTCATCCCTGTAATCCTAGCACTCTGGGAGGCCAAGGCTGGAGGACTGCTTGAGACCAGGAGTTTAAGACCAGCCTGAGCAAGAGCGAGACCCTCTCTCCACTAAAAACAGAAAAATTACCCAGGTGTGGTGGTGCACGCCTGTACTCCCAGGAGGAGGCTACTCAGGAGGCTGAGGCAGGAGGATCACTTGAGCCCAGGAGTTTGAGGTTGAGGTTGCTGTGAGCTAGGGTGATGACACAGCACTCTAGCCTGGGCCACAGAGTGAGACGGTCTCAAAAAAAAAAAAAAAGCATAACATTTGTTATTATACAAGTTGTTAAAAATGGTTAAGAATCTATTTTTAAGAAACATGTATAGAAATCTTGGTGGCTTAAAAAATACATAAATGTACCAGGAACTGTGCAAAAAAGCAAACAAACAAAAATAAATAATGATTTTATTCACATAAAATCAAACATAATTTGAAATGAACTGAGGCCTTATATTCAGCTGGGAATATCAGGAAACACCTGAAGTTTCCTGACAAGAGGAAGGTGCTTATTCTCCTATAAAAGTTCTGGAGGAGACCAGCCACTGCACAATACAGCAGGAGAACAAGTTCCCATCCAGTTGGCTTTGATTATGGCAATGTAGGGTTCATGTTGATTCAAGTCACTACCAGTAACAACAAAGATCTTTGGTGGCACACTTCTGTAGTCTCAGCTACTTGGGAGGCTGAGGCAGGAGGATCGCTTGAGCCTGGGAGTTTCAGGTTGCTGTGAGCTAGGCTGACACTACGGCACTCTAGCCTGGGCAACAGAGTGCTACTCTGTCTCAAAACAAACAAACAAAAACAACCAAAAAAAAAAAAGGTCTTTGCAATACAAATGATCACTAACACCACTTCAAGCAATAGACTCGAGAATATTCTCACCCATGATAGTTTGCAAAGACATAATGACCGAAGAAAGACCAAACTGCACATTGTTGTTATTTCTCCTGTTCATTTAATTCTCCTAAACTTCCTTTCTACCATAGATGGATCTTTAATATGCAGCTGCTAGGAACATCTTTGGAAATGCAAAACTCTATGAAAATAAATGTCAAGTGATTCTGAAGCTATGCTTGCTTGGAAGGGGAAGGAATCAGGAAAATGGGCTTGAAGCAGGGATCCACACAACATTTATGAACCAGGCTGTAGCACTGTATGGTACCCCTAAAACTAACAAATATCTTCATTTCTGTCTTTGAAATCTCATGTAAGATAGCCTATTGGTGAATGTTATCATGGAATCATACAATTCCAACTCTAGATTTTATTGTTGTAGTACAGGTCTCTCTTCTGAAATTAAAAGTCAATTATTTCACAGGCTCTTTGTCCACTCTATTTTACTGCATTCAATAGCAACAAGGACAACTGAATGCTGTCCCAGTTCAACACAGTAATGTCTTTGATAGGAACTAAGATGAAGGAAGGCCTTCCACATTCCTTACGTTTATAGGGTTTCTCTCCAGTGTGAATTTTCTCATGTATTGTATTTAAAGGTTCTTGGCAGACTTAAAGGCATCACCATACTGCTTACATTTATAGGGTTTCTCTCCAGTATGAGTCCTTTCATGTCTGAGAAAGGACCTAACAGAAGAGAATACTTTACCACATCCCTTACATTCATAGGATTTCTCTCCAGTGTGAATTCTTTCATGTATTTGAAAGCAAGTAGAACTGAAGACTTTACCACATTGTTTACATTCATAGTGTTTCTCGCTAGTGTGAGTCCTTTTATGATATCGAAAGGAACTGTCACAATGGAAGGCTTTCCCACATTGTTTACATTCATAGGGCTTCTCACCAGTGTGAGTCCTTTCATGTATTCGAATGCGCCTGGCAGACCTGAAGGCTTTCCCACAATGCTTACATGCATAGGGTTTCTCTCCAGTGTGAATTCTTTCATGTATTTGAAAGGAAGTGGAAGAAGTGAAGGCTTTACCACATTGCTTACATTCATAGGGTTTTTCTCCAGTGTGAATCCTTTCATGTCTACGAAAGGAGCGGACACAACGGAAGGCATTCCCACATTGCTTACATTTATATGGCTTCTCTCCAGTGTGAGTCCTTTCATGTATTCTAATGCTCTTGGTAGTCCTGAAGGCTTTACCACAGTGCTTACATTCATAGGGTTTTTCTCCAGTGTGAATCCTTTCATGATATCGCAAGCAAGTGGAAGAACTTAAGGCTTTACCACATTGTTGACATTCATACAGTTTCTCTCTAGTGTGACTTCTTTCATGTCTTTGAAGTGAACCAGGAGAGTAAAAGGCTTTCCCACATATCTTACATTCATGAGGTCTGTCTCCAGTGTGCATTCTCATGTGCCACTGAATGCTCCTCCGCTGAGCAAATGCTTTCCCACATTGCTCACATTCATAGGGTTTTTCTCCAGTGTGTGTCCTTTCGTGTTTATGAAAGGAACTGAAATGAATGAATGCTTTCCCACATTTCTTACATTCATATGGTTTCTTTCCAGTGTGAATTCTTTCATGTTTATGACATAAACTGAGAAAAGCAAATGCTTTTCCACAAAACATACATTTATGAGGTCCATCTCTACTGTGCATTCCCATGTGTCCTTGAAAGCCTTTGAGAGAACTGAAGGTTTTCCCACATTCCTCACAATCATAGAGTTTCTTTCCACTGGGAGATCTTTCACGTGTTCCAAAGGATAGCTGATAACTGAAGGCTTTCTCACATTGCTTATGTGTGTATGGCTTTTGTCTACACTCATCATACTCAGATGCTTTGTGTCCTGTGTCAGCTCTGATGGGACTATTAAAAGTTGAATGACCAATGGAGACTTTTTGGCACACACTGCTTTGACAGAGTTTTAATCCAGGAGGAGTTTTCTTTTTCAGCATGTGATCTGAAATCTGATTCAATGTTTCTCCATGCTGACTACCTTCTTTACTTGTAAATAGTCTCTCTCCGACAACACTTCTGTGGAAAATAAGAAGCACATTATTAAGTCTTTGTTTATAAATCATTTTTTATTTATTAATAAGCATTGTACTTGCATTTTTAACTTTCTCAAGGAAAGGGTAGGCTTTTGGGTCCTGTCTGAATTGTTCCAACATGGACCACCTGCTCTGTAAGACAGCTAGTCCATACCAATTATAGTGAAATGATATTTATGTAGGGTTTCGTAATACTATCTCCAAGTAAACTATTTCAAAAATATCAAATATCTGTGTCAAATTTAAGTATGTATTTTCAGAGCAATTTTTCTAAGAGTAAATTAAAATGATGGTATTAATAGTTTTTTTTTAAACATTCCTAGACATTTTAAAATTCTCTCCAGAGATATTTATTTGTCTTCTGAGTACAAATTACCTTAGATTTATCCTGGGATTTTTATACTCATCTTCAATGTTCTGTCCTTTCCACTTTTTTCCTAAAATACAGACCCAGAAATACAGTCCTGAATTATTACAATTATGAAAAAAATATTAGGTTCTATGTTCATGGTTCACACAGCCATATTTGATTTATGCACCAAAGTATCCCCTGTCCATGTTCCAAATCACTAAAAGCACTTATGAGCAAGAAACTCTTGTTCTCTAAATCACTGAGTGAGGGAATATTGTCACACTTACCTATAGCTGCCAGGTTCCTCAAGGTTTCCTGCATCACATCTCTGTACAGATTCTTCTGAGAAGGATCCAGCAAAGCCCACTCCTCCAGGGTGAAGTTCACAGCCACATCCTCAAAGGTCACGGAGTCCTGAAACATCTCACATGTGTAGAGGAGGATGGGTAAGACTCACAGCCCTGGGGACCTGTGCTCTATGCTAAGAAGTTAACATGATGTTTTAGACTCCAAATATTTCTCCATGACTTGGTGGTGAGACTCTTAACTATCTGTCCATACTCACTTCCTCCTACACAACAATTCTAATGCTATTAGTATAATGGTACTATGTAGTTAACCAACAGCAGAATAGAAGAATGTGTCTTGTTGGTCAATCCAAGGGAGAAAGTTGTGTTGCCCTAATGTCCCCTTGTTCAGTGGATCTATAGCACCTGTCATAAAAAAGCCCTACTAGTGTACAGAAAAGTTAGCATTAGCAATCCTGAGACTTTGCATCTTTGATAATGCTTATTCAGAAAGTTTAACCTTTGATGGTACTTTGGACAATACCCCACTGTCTTGACTGCTAAGACAGTCACAACTTAAAGAGAAACCCATGAGCAGAAACTTTTGTGGGACAGAGTACGAGGTAGAAAAACCTCCATCGTGCTATTTGAATTGCTGAAAGCTCAATGGGGACAAGGTTGACAGGTTAAAAAAGTCTAGGGAGCCTAGCCTTAACAAAAAAGAAAATATGATTCATGAAAATCAAAAGATTTCTTATTTAGAGGAAATTATCAACAGAGGGAATAGGCAATTCATGAAATTGCAGAAAATACTGGTGAATAATGTATCTGGCAAGGTCTTAATATTAAGAACAGATTTTAAAACTCCTAAATGTCAACTACATCAAAAAACAAAACAAAACAAAACAATTAGTTGGATGTGGTGGTCTATACCTGTAGTCCCAGCTACTGGGGAGGCTGACGCAGGAGGATTGCCTGAGTCCAGGAGTTGGAGGTTGCAGTGAGCTATGATCACCCTATTGCACTCTACCTGGGCAACAGAGTGAGACTGTCTCAAAAAAACCAAAAAACAAAAACTCAACTATGAAAAAAATCAAACACCCCACATAAAAATTTTGATGAGGATGTAAAGAAATTGGATTCATGTCACTGTCCAAAAGAATGTAAAATGGCTCAGGCCCTGTGGAAAACAATATGATGGTTCCTCAAAAATTAATAATAAAATTACTATATATTCCAGCAAGCTACTTCCCAGTATATTTATATTCAATTCAAAAGAACTGAAAGCAGAATCTTAAAGAAAGATATTTGAAAACCACTGTTCACATAGACAAGAGGTGGATCAACCCCAATGTCCACTGATGGAAGAACGGTTAAACAAAATATGGCTATGCATTTACATACAATGAGAAATAATCGAGTCTTACAAAATAACATCCTGGCACATGCTACAACATGCATAAAACTTCAGAATGGGATGTCAAATAGGAAAAGTCATTGACAAAAGGCAAAATGTCTATCAATCATCTTAGATAAATTGTGTAAAGTCATTAAACTAAAAAGCCAGGAAGTGGAATGGTAGTTGCCAATGGCTGAGAAGAAGGGGAAATGGGGAGTTGTGTTCAATGGGTACAAAATGTGATCGTTACAAGATGAAAAATTTCTGGAGATCAGTCACACAACAAAATGAGTATAGTTAACACTACTCATTTATCTATACACTTAAAATTACTTAAGTTTGTAAATTTATCAGTATTTTTTTAAATGAGAATTAACAATTTTAAATTATTGTTCCAAAGAACTAAACAAATTGATTAAAGGATGGAGAAAATTTTCAATGACATTTCTCTGAGATATATGCAAATAGTCAAAAAACACAGGAAAAGATGCTTAACATCACCAATCATAAGGTACAAGTATTTTACCAAATGTAGTTTCAGACAGTGAATTGGTGATTTCCTTTCATGGAAAATATTCATAAAAACAAAATATAAAAATTTTAATAGAGTCCTTATTTGCTCTGTGCAAATTCTTTTCAACAAATGGTATGGAATACCTGGACTACCTGGACTACACCATTCAAAGACATGAATTAGACATACAACATAAAACATTCATAAAATTAACTCATCATTAACCTAATGCAAAATTCAAGTCTCTGTCTCAACAAAAAAATGAAAAGAATTACCCAGGCAGGGTGGCCTGCCTGCAGTTCCAGCTATTCAGGAGGCATAGATGGGAGGATTGTTTGAGCCCAGGAGTTTGAGGTTTTGGCGAGCTTGTGCCCAGGTAACGGAGCAAGACCCAGTGTCTATAAAAAGAAACCAAACTAATTTACATTAAAAGCAATTTTCTTAAAGTCTCAAAAGTCTAATGAAGGATATAAAGTGATCATAATTCAAAAAATGCACATTGAATGAATGTTTCATAAAATAAATGATGAACATATGTGTAAGGTTTTAAGACCGGAGTCCACAGGAGGGGGGCGGCGGAGCTGAAAGTGAAAGTACTCTCCCGGGTTTTGGCACCAAATGTAAGGTTTTTTGGAGTGGCCGGTGCCAGAGAAAGAAAGATGAGCAGAATTAAAAGGGATAAGTAAAGAGGCTTTATTGGGACGCTCCCGGGTCAGGGTAACGGGTCCCAAGAGAGGGGCCCGGGCGAGCCTTATGGTCCCACGAGTGGAACCAAAGATGCTGTCCCGCCCAAACGTCTCGGTGGGTTTATATACATTTTTTAGGGCTGGGGGATGGGAGTTTCTCTGGAGGGAAAGTTTCCGCGGGAAGAGTGAAGAATTTCTTTGTTTCAACTTTAGGGCGGGTACTGAGGAATAGGAGGGGCTTCTTCTTTTTCCATTAGGGAGCAGAAGGGTGTCTGCCACCAGCCTTACAATATGCTCTTAGAAAGGAGACTTAATATCTCCATGATGTAGCCTTTCTGAAATATATCTAGTATTGTATGTATTAAATTCCATGAAATTGACAAATAATTTTCTTTTGTTTTTCAATGAAATTAGGAAAAACTACTCAAGGTGTTGTTGGCCTATAGATCCCCTTTGTAGTCTCCATACAAAGAAAAGATTTTGTAATGAATATTTTGGAAATAAAGATAGATTTAGCTACAGTTACCCATTTTCCCCATATATGGTGACTTTTTGGACACCCTGTATTTAAATTAAGAAAGTTCACCAAAAGATACAATGGAATGAAAAGATAACCACAATATGAAAGAAAATATTTGCTGACTATAGAAATGAAAAAGAAAGTGTTCAGAGTATGTTAAAAAAAAAAAAAAGGCCTAAATCTACAAATTGGTAGTGAGAAAATGACTGTAAATTATTTCATAGAAGATGAATAATCATATAGGGAAAATGCTGAAGGAATGGCAACCAGTAAAAAGAAATAAATATTCACAAAGAAATCCTGTTTAACACTTGACAGGCAAAAAGAAATGAGTTCCATAATTTCAAGTGTTGGTAAATCACAAGAATGAACACATGTGCATGAAAGATGAGATGGTTAATTCATACATACACTTTGTGGGCAATTCCTACTACATTTGAATTTATCCATCATCCTACAACACAGCACATTTTTCTCAATGGGTAATAAATTCATTTTGTATTTCCACTTGGGGACAGAAACAAGAATGCCATTGTCAACAAGATCAGATAATAAACTTGAAACAACCCAAGTTCCATGAGCACTGCAATGGGTGAGTAAACTGGGTAACCAGCCACTTCAGATTGCAGCATGTTTGCAACAAACTGATACAAGAAAACCAGAAATAAACTGTATCAGCATATTAATGGCATATAAATGGCAATATTAAGTTGCTGAAAACCCAAAAGAGGTAAAACCCTGCATCTTAATAAGAGATGATAAAGCTATAAAGAATAACAGAACAGGCCGGGAGCGGTGGCTCACGCCTGTAATCCTAGCACTCTGGGACGCCGAGATGGGCAGATCGTTTGAGCTCAGGAGTTAGAGACCAGCCTGAGCAAGAGTGAGACCCCATCTCTACTAAAAATAGAAAGAAATTATATGGACAGCTAAAAATATATATAGAAAAAATTAGCCGGGCATGGTGGCACATGCCTGTAGTCCCAGCTACTCGGGAGGCTGAGACAGGAGGATCGCTTGAGCTCAGGAGTTTGAGGTTGCTGTGAGCTAGGCTGACGCCACGGCACTCACTCTAGCCTGGGCAACAGAGTGAGACTCTGTCTCAAAAAAAAAAAAAAAAAAGAATAACAGAACAAATCACAACTTTGGTTATCTGTGGTTGCCAAACTGAGATGAGATCAGGGAGATGCAACAGAATTGCTTAAGCTCTACTGATTTCCCTGAGTGGTGTGTCCTTGGATATTTACATTCTTATTGTTTCAACTTAGCATCAAACAATTGATTTCAAGAACTCTATTTGCTTCTTCAGACCTTATCACACAGTCCACTCAGGTTCAAACAAGTAAATAAAATTCTTTTTTTTTTTTTTTTTTTGAGACAGAGTCTCACTCTGTTGCCCGGGCTAGAGTGAATGCCGTGGCGTCAGCCTAGCTCACAGCAACCTCAAACTCCTGGGCTTAAGCGATCCTACTGCCTCAGCCTCCTGAGTAGCTGGGACTACAGGCATGCGCCACTATGCCCGGCTAATTTTTTGTATATATATATTTTAGTTGTCCATATAATTTCTTTCTATTTTTAGTAGAGACGGGGTCTCACTCTTGCTCAGGCTGGTCTCGAACTCCTGACCTTGAGCGATCCACCTGCCTCGGCCTCCCAGAGTGCTAGGATTACAGGCGTGAGCCACCGCGCTCGGCTCTAAACAAGTAAATAAAATTCTTATACACAAATTATGGAAGACAATTCTTAAATGCCTGGCTAAAGAGCAAATATATGGCAGCAAGATTCTACAAAGGAAACCAAAAGGAAGCAGTTCAGGCAGGCAAGCATGCATCACTCCCATAGGTCAGGGATATTCCCAAGTTTGAGACTCACCCTGACTGTGGGTGGCTTATTCCAAAGGAAGTGCCCAAGGGAAACTTGGGCAGCTAGAAAACTTAATGCTACAGGGAAAAAAAAAAAAAAAAACACAAACTGTAATGAATTAAACTCTTTGTTGTGATCCTGTTACATTTTGGGGGGTTTTGCCTATATGGGCAAGAATTTCACTTTTGACTTTGGAGAACTGAATCCATTTTTCTGGAGTCTGTGTTTTCCCAAATGGTCATTCTTGGTCTTTCACTTGAATAAAGTCTTTAACATTGGATTGTGATCTGTTCACTTCTGGTTGACAAGTACAAACAAGGCCACTGCCCAACTGTTACCAATCAAGTGTTTGATCTGGATTTGTTCCTCACACACTTTATAAAAGCCTTTCTTTTAACCTGTAAACAAAAAAAAGTCCTAAGTCCTGCAACTGGGCGAACAGACCCCCTCTTGTCCTAGGGGTGATAAGGAAAACCCCCATCTATTACTTGGCGCATCAGCCACCTGAGACCCCCACCCCTCACGGAAGACCCGAATCAGCATAATACTAACTTATTACCTGGCCCATCAACTAATCTATTACCTGGCGCATCAACATAATATTAACCTATTACCTTACCCACCTGAGACCCACCCCTCGGACCACCCCAACTTAATAAAAGTGGGAAAAATTGGGTAGACGAGGCTCAGAATTTGGTGGCAAGACCTCTCTGAGCCCGCAGGCGAATAAACCGTGTGCCACCACTCTCCGTGCACTTGCTGTAAGAGGGGACCCCAGGAAAACCTTAACACTGAGCTCCCTGCCCTACTGGGAATGGTTGTCAGACATGTCTTGTTATACACCCTCCTTTTAGGAGCTTAGATACAACTGACCAACATTAATGTCTAAACAGTGATCACAAGACTGACAATACAAAGATCCTCTGTGGCAATAAGATACCGAATTATAAACAAGACCTAGGGCATGCAAGGCAGTGGTAAAGTCATGCATTAGAAGCCATAAAACCTAGTTAAACTACTTTTTGTTTTTTGCCGGCATGCTATCACAGGAGAGAGAACAGATCCCTTATTTTAAGCATTATTTCCTAGGGTGTCCAAATTTTCAGATAAAGCTTAACACCCTCAACCAATTGTCAACTAAAAACTCCCTCAACCCACCTACAGCTTGTAAATCCCAGCTTCCAGATGTCCAGCCGAACCAATGTATACCGTCCATGTACTGATTTATGATTCTGCCTGCACTTTCTGACTCCCTGAAATGTACAAAACCAACCTGTAAGCTCACCACCTGGGTTCTTAGGTTTCTGCCCTCATTTTCTGCTCAGAATAAACGTATTTATTTTCGAGTTTGGGCTTTTTCCGTTAACAAGCCACAAAGCCTTGGTTTAGTTTTTAACAAGAGAAGGGTGGGCCTAGGGATTCCACAGGCCGCAGCCCCGCAACGCACGACCCCCACACACCGAGTCGGGACCCTCCCCCAAGGACCCTCCCGCCGTCACCGCACAATCTGGGGACACGCGGTCTGCGGACGGAGCTGCCCAGACAGGGCTCCGGAGTCGGAGGCGAGGTCGCAGCGCAGAGACAGGACAGGACGCCCGGGGGCCCGGCTGCCGGCCCAGTCCCACCCCACTGGCCGGAGGGACCGAGGGCCGAGCTGCGCCAGCGGCGACTCGTGTCTGCAGACTCCAGAGCGGACCGCGGGGAAGCCCGGGTCCCGCCACAGCCGGTTCCAGCCGGTTCCAACCAGCCCCTGCTCCGCGTCTGGGGACCCCCGGCCCCGCACACTCACCATTTCCCAGCTCTCGGGGTGACCTGGCGTCCTCTCTACGGCTCTCGTGACCAGCGCAGGTCACAGCGCAAGTGACCTCGCGACAGAAGGTGTGGCGGAGGCACTTGGGGACTATCAGAGCAGCGAACACCGGACCGTAACCGCAGCGGAACCGGCCCACACCGCAGTAAAGAGTTTAAAGGTCGCGCGGCACGTTGGAACGGACGGTCCGCAGGCCCCGCCTCTGCGTCTCTCATTGGATGGGGAGCCAAGCACCGCCCCCTGACGCCTGAGTGACAGGTGAAGCGACGGGACACAGGAACACGCGGAGCCTGATTGACAGGTTCTAGCCACACCTCTGTAGCCCACCTTACTGCGTGGAGCGGCGACCTAGGCCCCGCCGCAGTAGCGGCTCTGTGGCCTGGGTCCCGGCGGAGGTGAGGACTCCAGACTGTTCGCGCGATGACTCCAGAGCTTCGCGTGGCACTGATGGGGCTCGGGGTTGGGGAACATAATGCAGCCAGGAGTGGTGGCTCTTTTAGGAGGACATAGATGTTGAGAGGTCGGGTGCAGCTAGAGAAGATGTGGGGGAGGGGCGTCGGTGTGGGAGGGGGGAGGGGAAGAAGTTGAGAGCGTGGCCAAGACAGTTCAGGCTGAGGGTGAGGGGACGCCCTGGAGGGGGGTTAGGCTCAGGCTAGAGAGTTTGTGGGGCCAGTTTGAGTATGCTGAGGGGGCCCAGAGTGACTGAGGCCAGTGAGGGAGTTAGGAGGGTTCAGAGGGAAGGGTTGGAGGCAGGAGGTGTGCTCGGCTCAGGCCCAGGGGGCAGGAGTTAAGGGGCTGCAGTAGGCATGTTGTATGTGTCCTGACAACCTGAAATAGTGGAGAGGATCAGAATGCAGTTTTTTTGTTTTTGTTTTTTAACTTTCAAATAAAGGCAGTTTTAAAGAGTTTATTCAAAGGAAAAGTTAAGAATGGCCATTTGGAAAAACACAGACTTTAGAGAAATGCGCTCAGTGCTCGAAAGTTAAAAGTTGTTGCTTGTATAAGCAGAAAACAAAGAAATCTATTATAACAGGATAACAACATTTTCTCTACAAGGCTGGTTTATGAGTTACAACAATTTAGTTAGTTTGTTTTCTTTTCCAGGCTGCTTGTTTTATTTTCTTTCAGAAGGTTTCATTTCCTTCCCAATTCAATACCATGTATTTAATATTCCATCTTAGGACGTGACAGCCTTGAAGTCTGTGTGAGAAAGGTACGAGGGAAATTAAACCTATAAGTGTTCCTGCTTAACAAGATTCTACTGCCCACTGCATAGAAGGACGCCAATACACTGAGACAGCAGGGGTTGTAGTGGAGAAATACTTTAATATCACATGTAGGGTGCTGAGCAAAGAGACAGGAGAAATTTCTCACGTCTGTCTCCCCCAGAATTTTGAATTCACGGGTTTTTTTAAAGGTAGCTGGGGGACAAAAGGCTAGGCAACTGGGTTGCTGATTGGCTGGGGATGAACTCAGAGGGTTGGGAAACAGAAATTGTCTTCTTGTGCTGAGTCAGTTCCTAGGTAGAGGGTCCCAGGACCTGCTGAGTCAGTTTCTAAGTATGGCCTCTGGTCTGCTTGGTCCACTTGAAGGCAGAGTGGAAAATATCTCAAAGACCAGTCTTAGGTTTTACGATAGAGATGGTATGTGTAGATGTGAATAGGGAAGTTACTAGACTCATGACAGCCAGGAATGCGTGACTCCTAAGGAGTAAGCAACTACAGGAAGGCAAGCTATGAAACAAGGGCTGGTTAACTTTCAGTGATGCCTGTCGTTCTGTAGAAATCAGACTTCTACCACAGTTCTTGCCTTGTGGTACCATATGACATTAATATAGTGGGGTTCACAATGAGGATCAGTAGTGCAGAGGGGATTGGTTTTCCTTGGCTCCCCTTAGTCATTTATAACATTTTACAAGATAAAACCTCCCTTCCAGATTTGGAAGGTGATTTAAATCAACAGATATCTCCATGTGCTCCCCCTGGGCCCATGAAATGAGTGGACATGTGGGTACTGCAGTAGGGCAGAAATGGGCTGAATACAGACATGGTCCTTTTGCACCCTCTTGGGCCCAAAATGCCAGTAAGAACTGTTTGAGTTGTCAGCAAGAGACAGAGACTACCAATGGTTGTAGGGCAGATTCCTTGGTGGGAAGGCCCAGAAGCTTCTAAGTGAGACTGATGCTGGGTACCCTGGGGTGGGGGGGCTACAAATGCTCATTACAGGAATAGATACTGACGCTGCAGTGACTTTGCCTACCCAGTGGAAGATGCAAATACTCAGAGTGCCATAGAAAAACCATAACAGAAGATACTAGACGGATTTGGATGGTTAACCATCATTTCTTCAGACCAAGGAATATACTGTATAGCCCATAATGTTCAACAATGGACATGGAGGTATCCTTCTCAGAGTAATATTTTGATAGAGAAGTAAAATGGGCAATGTCAACTGCCAAAGGAGAGGTTGCTATAACAACTATAATTTTTTCTTCCTCGAATCACCTAAAAAAAAATTTTTTTTTCCCCTACCCAGTGCTGTAGTCCTACATGATGGCTGCAACTACAAGTGCTGGAAGCAGTTATCATTTCTAAGCAAGTAATTATAACTACGTTTTGTTTTAGAGTCAGAGTCTTACTCAGTCGCTCAGGCTGGAATATAGTGGCACCATCAGAGGTCACTGCAGCCTTGAACTCCTCAGTTCAAGTAATCCTCCCGTGTCAGCCTCTTGAGTAACTGGGACTACAGGTGCCCATCACTACACCCACCTCATTTTTAAAATTTCTTATAGAGACAAGGTCTATGTTGCCCAGACTGGTTTCGAACTCCTGGCCTCAAGCAATCCTCCCACCTTGGCCTCTCAAAGTATGTTTTTAAACCTTATGTCAAACTATTTAAGTTTGATGGATGTTGGATGTGCAAAATTAGGGTTAACCATGAATACAGCTGTTTTGGCTGGTGGTAGAGATGTCTTACTAGTTCTGAACCTGTGAAACCTGACCCTGCATGAATGGACTAAGGAGGATGTACTTGCAGGATTGGTATTGCTGCCTGGAATCTAGAAGAGCACAGAGCACCTTCCAAAGGCGAAAAGCTTTGGATATTAATGGAGAGAAGAAAAAAATAGTACCTGAGAGCAAAGCAATGAATAAGTGGGTTACAAGTTGAGAGAAATACAACATTACATTTACACCTCGAAATAGGGTTGGAGCAGGAGATGGCATTGCCTCTGAGGTTAATTATGTCAAGTGCCTGAAAGGGTGAAGCCATGTATGCCAAGAACACTCTTCCTTTTGGAATCTGACAAGATTGAAAGGAAGCCTGCAAAGCCAAGTGGCCTCACCCTTGGAGACAGTCATATAATATGATGGACCGGAGTAATTTTTGGTGACTGAATGAGATTTTAGTAATGTGGCAGTACGTTTTGAGTTGAGTTTGATCCCTTTTGATATAAGGGATCAGAGTTCAAAAACCAGGGGATGCCCTGTGCTGTCATGATATATACGTATAGTTTTCATCCATGGTTCTTGGTTCCTGACTCCCACAGTCTGTGCAATTGCGCAACAACAGATTAGACCAGATGAAAGGGACAAATACCTAGTGATACACAAACCACCAAAACCGACTCAGATAGAAAATCTGAACAGACCTATAACAGGTAAAAACAAAACATCCTAAATGAACAGCCCAGAGCAGAGGGCTTTTTCACTGGTGAATTCTACCAGCCACTTCAACTCTTTGTCAATTCTTCCAAAAACAGAAGAGGAGGGAACACTGCCTAGATAATTCTATGACATCAATATTATTCTACCAGTAAAAACCAGATAAAGAGTTCCCAGGACAACTATACACCAATATCTCTTATAGACATAGATGAAAAATCCTCAACAAAATATTAGGAATGCATTTACCAAGGAGGCTCAAGACTTGTAACATAGAAAACGGCAGAAGATTTTGAAAGAAATTAAATACCTAAATAAATGGAAAGACATTCTGTGTGCATAGATTGGGAGACTTCAGATTGTTAAGATGGCAGTACTCCCCAAGGTGGTCTACAGAGTCAATGCAATCCTTATCAATATCCCCACAACCTATATATTTTGTCAAAATAGAAAAGCTCATATTAAAACTCACATGGCATTGCAAGGGACCCAAACACCCAAATCAATCTTGGAGGACAACAAATTTGGAGGACTTATACTATCTGATTTCAAAATGTACCATGAATCTACAGTAATGCAAACAATATGGTATTGGCATAAAGGTAGACACACAGACCAACAGAATAGAACTGGGATTCCAGAAATGAACCCATATGTCAATGGTGAGTTGATTCTCAGTGAAAGGTGCCAAGGCTATTCGATGGGGGAGAGAATATTCTCTTCATCAAATGGTGCTGGGATTACTGGATATGCACATGCAACAGAAAGAAAGTGGGGCCAGGCGCGGTGGCTCACGCCTGTAATCCTAGCACTCTGGGAGGCCAAGGTGGGCGGATCGTTTGAGCTCAGGAGTTTGAAACCAGCCTGAGCAAGAGCAAAGCCCCGTCCCTACTAAAAATAGAAAGAAATTAGCTGGACAACTAAAAATATACAGAAAAAAATTAGCCGGGTATGGTGGCGCATGCCTGTAGTCCCAGCTACTCGGGAGGCTGAGGCAAAGAATTGCTTGAGCCTAGGAGTTGGAGGTTGCAGTGAGCTAGGCTGATGCCACGGCACTCTAGCCCAGGCAGCAGAGTGAGACTCTGTCTCAAAAAAAATAAAGAAAGAAAGAAAGAAAAAGAAAAGAAAAAAGAAGAAGAAGAAAAGAAGAAAGTGGACCCCTACCTCACACAATACACAAAAATTAACTCAAAATAGGTCAAAGATTCCTAAATTTAGTAACTAAAACTAAAACACTTTGGAGAAAGCATAGTAATAAATCTTCCTGGCCTTGAATTTGACAATGAATTCTTAAATAGGACCCCAAATGCACAAGCAACAGAAAGAAAAAAACAGAGAAAATAGGTGTCATTGATCCTTAAAACTTCTGTTCATTAAAGTGCAAAGACCATCAAGGTGAACAAACAATCTAGAGAACAGAAGAAAACATTTGCACATGACATATGTCATAATGGTCTATCAGAATATGAAAAGAACTCTTCCAACTCAACAACCAAAAGACAACTCAATTAAAAAATGGGCAAAGGACTTGAATAGACATTTCTCCAGAAAAGATACATAAATAGTGAACAAGCACATGAAATTATTTTAAACATTATTAGTCATTAGCGAAGTGCAAATCCAAGGCATACTGAGATATCACCTCACATACACTAGAAAGGCCTTAAAAAAACCGAACAAAATGAAAATCAAAAGTTTTTCTAAAGGTGTGGAGATTGTAACCCTTATGTGTTTCTGGTGGGAATGTAAAATGGTGCAGCCACTTGGGAAAAATAGTTTGGTGGTTTCTCAAAAAGTTGAACATAGAATTACCATTATTACCCAGCAATTCCATCCTAAGTATATACTCAAAACTACCAAAAAGAGGTATTTAAATAATTCCTGTATACCAATATTCATAGCAGCACTATTCACAATAGCCCAAAGGTGGAAGCAAACCAAACGTCCATCATGGATGGAGAGATAAACACAGTGTGATATATCCATCCATACAATGGAATAGTATTCAGCCCTGAAAAGGAATGAAATACTGATACATGCTACAACATGGATAAACCCAGGAATGTTATAGTACGTGAAAGAAGCTAGACTGAAAGGTCACGTATTGTATGATTCCATTAATATAAAATATCCTGATTAGGCAAATCCACAGGAACAGAAAGCAGATCAGTGGTTGCCAGGGGCTGGGGGGACTGAGGAATGAGTTGTGATTGCTTGGTAGGTATAGTGTTTACTTTCAGGGTGATGGAAACGTTTTAGACATGGAGGTGATGGTTGTACAACTTTGTGAACATACTAGAGTCTACTGAAATGCACACTTTAAGATAGTGAATCTTATGTGAATTTTACCTCAATAAATCACACTTATCTGTCAAATAATTTATATTCTTCCAAATTAAATAAATTGTTTCCTTTGGAAGCTGTTTCTGTTTTGTTAAGTTCTTCATTGCAATTATTTTGCTGCTGACCACTTATACTACAATGAAAATGTGTATTTACATATTTACGCATTTCTTTCTAATCTTTTGATTTATTTAGGAGAGTAGCACTGAGACACAAGTGTGGTCACTTGGCTGTAGTGGGACTGAGCGAGGAACGAGGCAGTGCACGGGCGAGCGGGAGCCTTGGGGCACACCTGTGCGTACCTGTGCGTACCTGTGCCTGCAGAGTAACGGAGGGTCAGTGGCCCATCGGGCAGGTTCTTGCTCAGTTCTCTCAGGACATCCTTCAGGCCAGCCAGCAGGTGGGCGGCCACACAGCTCTGCCATGCGCAGGACAGGTTCTGCAGGTCCCCAGGGGTCTCCAGCAGCTCATCCACATTCCGCACGAGGTCCTGGAGGGATGGGGACAGGGCGCCAGTGGGCCACAGGCCAGAGGGGCTGCATGACCACCCTAACCACTCAGGCCCAGAGAACAGACCCCAGAGACTGTTTGGGGATAAAGGTGGCACTGGATGATCCTTGGCCCTGGAGTACAACCCCTGAGAAACCAGTCCTCCTCTGAAATATCAATGATGACATCAGCTCTACGCCCGGGAGCAGGAAGAGGAAAGGCAGTAACAGTCTAACAGCGTGTGGAACAACCAGAGTGCCCGCTCTTCCACCAGCCCTGGGAGAGCAGGGAGTCCGAGCAGGGCCCGCTGCACTGGGGCCTGTCTCCTTCCGGACACAAACCGCCGCCTCGTCCTCCGCCGGATGCCTCCTCCTGCCCTTACGTTGATGGTGCCCGGGGCTGATGCTGGCTTGAAGTCTCTGCCCAGATCCTGGATTTTGTCAAAGAAGTGAGACAGACACTTGGGAGAGGAGAGAAGAGGGGGTTAGAGCTTCTCTCGGGTGGGTAGGGAGCTCAGACCAAATCCGGAGGCTGTGTGGGGGATTTGTGCCTCCCGGTCCCTGCTGGGGCCACTCACCCGGCTGCGGATGCCCGGGGGCGGGGTCCAGTGGGTAAAGGGCGTCTCTGCAGGGAACAGCAGGGCGGCTCGTTAGGCTGCGAGTGTCTGTGTGTGTGTCGGGGTGGGGGAGGTTCTAAGGTCAGGTCAGAACGTACCTTCACAGACAGTGATGTTTTGGTGATTCGGGAGCCCAGGTCTGGGCTTCCAGCCTGGGCGGCAGCGGCACTTGTACGATCCCACAGTGTAGACGCACACGGTGGACGCGTGGCAGGGAGGCTGCCCGGAGCCGCACTCGTCCACATCTGGGGACCCAGAGAAGGGGGTCAGGCCCTGTTCCAGCCCCGACAGGGTCCCCTCTCACTCTTCCCGGTGTTAGTGCCCCCCTTGGAGCGGCGGACGCTGGGTTACGGGAAGAGTGGAGAGGCCTGAGCGCAGCAGGTGGGCCCCGTACAGGTGTGCAGCTGCGGGAACACTGAAACACCTTCCTCCCAGTTAATCAGCTGCCACCCGAGGTCCCCCTGAACGTCCCCGTCAGCACGCAGTTCCTTCCCCGGGACCCCCAGATCTTTTCACGGTAAGTCCCCAAAGAACAAAAGGCTGGCACAGCGTGGAGCCTCCAGCGCTCATCTGCTTGGGGTGCCGATGAGTGTGGGACCCGGCGTTTGGCTGCGGGTCTGCGGCAATGTGGGATCGGGGCCACGGACCTTCGCAGACGGTGTCGGTGGGGCCGTTGGGGGACCCGGGAACCGGCTTCCAGCCCGGGCGGCACTGGCACTCATAGCTGCCCACTTTGTTGAGGCAGTGGGTGGAGTTGTGGCACAGGTTTTGTCCCGAGGTGCATTCATTCACGTCTGAGGACAAAGCCAGAGGGTCAAACCCTGCCCCGACCAGCTCAGGCCTCCCCTGCCCTCAGTGCACCCCCTTCCCTATCTTTTCACTGCCCCAGACCAAGGGCCATTATTGCACGTGCCGCCACTTGGTGACCTTCAACTTCACCTTCAAAGTAATGTATGGTGGCCTCCCTGCAGGATGGGCACAGCAGGGACCATGGTCCCCAGTCTTTAGGTAAAACCAGGAGGGAAACTGAGCCACAGGGGCTGGACTTCCTGACCAAGGACTCTTGACCGCTCCCTCCCTGACCATGGCCATGGTTCCCCTTCTCAGAACCGGAAGTGACGCCTTCTTCCACTCACACGTGAGGGATGAGGAAGAGGTGAGGTCTGGGGGCTTCACAAGGGAACGCCAGGCCCAGAGGGCCCTGCTGCCTCCCTGCCCTGTGGGCGGGGCCTTCCTGGCAGGCGACTCCGTAGGCAGAGTCTTAGCAGTCCCTTGACCCTGTGGTAAACTGCGGATCTTCTCCCTCCTCCTCGGCTGCAGGACCCGCCCGGGCTCCAGCCTCACGGTGTCTTCCCGGGCCTCTACCTGCGCAGAGCTTTGGGTCCTCCGGTTGGAGCACAAAGCCGGGCGGGCAGTGGCAGGTGTAGCTGCCCAGGGTGTTGCTGCAGATGCCGTAGCTTTTGCAGACCCGCGGGCTCTGCTGACATTCGTCCACGTCTGCAAGAGGAAGGAGAGGGTGAAGGACCCCTGCAGCTGAGGACAGCCTTTGCGCTGGGGGCCGGCCACATTTCCTGGCACGGAAGCATCCAGAAGGCACCACTGTCGCCTCCCTTGTCCAGATTCACACCGAGGTGTCCCCTGGCGAGCTTGGCAGCCCAGACCCTCTGTTGTCCAGATGTGGCCAGAAGCAGCCTGGGTCCTCCCCAGCTCCTCCGCCTCCCTCGGCAGCTCCCAGCTGGGCCGAGGGTGTCGCAGCCTCCTGTGTCCCAGCCTGAGGATTCAGAGCAAAGTCCTGGGAACCGAGTGCGAGGGAAATGCTGCTTCCCAGAGCAGGACCCCGTCCTGGCTCTCAGTGGCACCCTTCGGCCTGATTTCCCCAGGCAGTTGTTCGCTGGCCAAGTTCTCCCGGCGGCCCTCACAGGACAGCGCTCTCCCATCCACGCTGACTCTGAGAGCCCAGCCCCACGGAGATGGCCCAAGGGGCAACCCTGAGCCAGGCCCCCTGGGGCAGCATCCAGCAGGGGCTATGGTCCTTGGTGACGATCTCTCTTGCTGTCTGGTCCAAACTGGAGGCTCTTCCTTCACCCAACTCTCCCAGTGTGTTTGGGAGTCGATGTTACCCTGCCCCAACTCCTCCCGGTCACAACATCCTCCCCAGCCTGGGTCATCAGAGCTGTCCTCAGGGCCATGAAAGGAAATTATCAGCACGAATCAAGGCAGAGCCTTGGGTGGGGAAGTGGATGGGGGCGGAGTGGCCAAGCAGGCGGTCAGGACGCCAGGTGGTACCTTCTCCAGGCTGGGGACGGTGGCCCTCCCCTCGAGTCTCCCTCCTCCTGAGTTTCCAGATGGGGTCCCCAGGTCCATCATGGCCAGGGTGGTCAGAGGGTTCCAGGTGTGTCCCAGCACGTGTGGACCCTGGTGAGGGCAGGTCTCATCCTGGCAGTCACTGACGATGGCGGAAAGGACAAATATTGCGCTGGAACGTGCCACGTTGTGAACTTGTGAAATATCCTGAATGTCAACCCCCCTTTTGTAATTAGATGCCAGATGGGCAAGGGGCTGCTCTGAACTTCCAGAAGTGTCCCCGTGTGGGGGGATCCGAGCCTCGGGGTCCAGACAGGGACGGGTGACCCGGTCTCCAGATGGCCCTCTGATGCCTGGAGAAAGCGCGGCGAGGAGAGAGGGAGGGGCCCCAGGTCTCCTGCCTGTCATAGGCCGATGGGCTGTGACACTGGCTGGACATGTCCCCAGGGGCAGCAAAGCCTGGAGTGCTGAGGTTTAAGGGGAGGGCACAGACAGACCCTGCTGAGCCCTCACCAAGTTGGAGCCTCAGGTGGTAGGTCCTGCCCCAAACCAGCAGGTTGCTCTCTCTTGTCACCTGCCTTGAGGTCTGTGGTGGCCTCTTTGTCACCTCACTCTTGCTATCCATGTCTATGCTCAGCCATGGCACACTGAGAGGAATCCATGATCGCCATGTACAGTTGTGCAGGTTGCTGATTGCACAAGGGTGTTGCTCCAAGGGGATAAGCAGGGGCTGAAAACCAGTCCATTCTTTGTTTGCCAGATGTGACTATGTCCACTTGGAGAGGAGGGGCCTTTTCCCGATTCACACGAAGATTCAATCCTCTGCACTTCATTTGCCTCGCTCTGGTTCTTCTTCTGATCAACACCCATGATATTCGCTCCAACATGAACTCCTTAAAGATGCATTGTTAGTGCACCATAAAATTTAGCCCTGTGAGGCTAAGCATGGTGAGTCGTGCCTGTAACCCCAGCACTTTGGGAGGCCAGGTGGGAAGGATCACTTGAGCCCAAGAATTTGAAACCAGTCTGGGTAACATGGTGAGACCCCATCTCAACAAAAAAATTAAAAATTAGCCAGGCGTGATGACACACACCTGTAGTCCCAGCTACTTGGGAGGCTGAGGCAGGAAGATCACTTAAGCCCAGGTGTGGCCAGTCCTACAGTGCTAACTGTGGACATTTAGATTACTCTGGGACATAGTTTGAAAGATACTAAATATGAGAGAAGCCGTGTACTTAGCTAAAATTTGTTGATCCATTGTTGTTTTGTATATTATGTTTTCATATACTTATATTTAAAAATGAAAAAGTATAAATGAAGTTTCAGATATGCCCCTTGTATTAATGTTGCACTTCAAGATACCTCTGCCATCTGAAACCTAATCTGTGACTGGAAATAAACAGAAAGTAACAGTGTTTTTATTAAAAGGGGTTTATGTATTTTATTCCATAAGGCCAAGTAGCTTTTGATTTAGTATTATGCATAAATGAAGATTATCAGTTTATGAAGCTTTTTTATTTTTTCTGGCCACATTCAGTCTCTCCTAAGCTATTGCTCCACACACTTCAGGAGCCACTAATGGCACCTTGTCTAAGCGAATAGGACAGGGATTAATATCACCAAGAAGTTTTTCTCTCCTTCTTGCTGTGATCTTTGCCAGGCAGTGTATTAAGTCACTCAAGTAGGGTCAAAAATTCTACATTTCTAGTAAGAGGAAAAATGTGTGATTCAATTATGAAAATAGGAATAAATGAAAGGGCCTTTTAACAAGTCCTTTAATATTTGCCAGTTTTCACTTATGAATATGGGCAAAACCACCCCAGCCTCCCACCAACTATGACAAAACTGGAGCCATCAAAAATCAAAACACTGTCACTAAGCGTTTGGGTGGCCGTCCCAGAGCAGCTCCCTCTCCATTGCCTGGGTCTGTCCCTTTTCCCTCTGTTTGACCTGGTATCTCTTTCCCAACGTCAGTTGCCCTCAGCAGTCATTTGTGTGGTGACATATTCAAGGGTCAGTGAAAGGCTGCAAGAGACTTGATGGAGGCGGAGGACACTCCAGGGTTGGAATAGAGGCAGCTACTTCCAGCAGGTGCTCTTTAAGAGTTAGGAGAAAAAGATGGCCTCTAGTTAAATTTGTTACGCCATGAGAATTCTCTCTCTAGAGAGAGATTTCTTCAGTGCAAAGGTAAGCAATGTGTTGAGAAGAGTATTTCATTTTTATCTAAGTGAAATGTGTGTTATGCAAGTCCCTATGAATGGGTTATAAAGAAGTAATAAAACCCATTATGCATATGTAGGAAATAGAAGAGCTTTTGGGGGAAAGGTAAGATGATTATACCTTAGTAGATCCTCAGTTCAAGTCAGGCAAAGATGTACATTTTACATAGTTTTTATTAAATGTAATAAAAGATTCTTTCAATAAAGCCTTCTCCTTTTATCTGGTATTTAATCTTTGCTTTTGCAAGACCTAGCTAGTAATGTTATTGTTACATTCACACATTTTATAGACCCCGTCCATAGTGTTATTGTCACAGAGATGTAATGGTAAACTGTCTCCCAAAATACTGGGAAATCTGTTCATCAAAAAAACTTTGTCTTGGCCAGGCACAGTGGCTCAGTAATCACAGCTTTTTAGGAGGCCAAGGTGGGGGGATTGCTTGAGGCCAGGAGTTCTAGACCACTCTGAGTAATATCCCATTTCTAAAATTATTTTTAAAAATTAAAAAAAATAGTCTTCACACCTAAAATTTGTAAAGGCATTGGCTGTCATATTATCATTATCACCATGACATATTTATTATGTTCAGTAGAGTATTTGAGATCCTGTTCTTGGCATTTAGTGAGAGAATACTTTTATATGAAAGAGTCAAGTAAGAGCATTCTAGATGGGGACACTTGTAATATTGTTGAAATATTTTCACACATTTCATAATTTTGTTGCTAACTCTAATTAGTCAGATATTTCAAAAATTGATAGTGATTTCTGAAAAGAAGTCAAAGTTACAATGAAAGAGCAATAGATTCTTTTCTTTGTTTCTAATCTTTCAAAGTCTTCCATCAAAGAAACTATGTTTGAAAACTGGCTTTAGTCTATATTTATTGTTTTCCTCAAGCAGATTTTCTAAATTCTTTGTGTCTTATATGAATAAAGAGATGTTAGTAATAATACAGATGGCATAATATTTTAAATTTTTTGCCAGTAGAATTTTCATAGGACATTATGACAGTAACACTGTCTTCATGTATGTATTTAAGATTCTGTGCTGAAAACTTAATAGAATAGAACATGCCTTAAAATTCTAATTTTCAAAAACTGGAGAGTGGAAAGTTGACTTTAAGGAAAAATTCACTGAAATTTAAAAAATGATTAAACTTTTATAAAGAAGAGAGTGCTGCTAAGAATGATAAAGAAATACATTCATTGCAAAATATGACTTAAATTATTTAACTTTTATATTAATAAGAGGAAACATCACTCCTCTGAAATGGTGTATATCCAATAGACCAATATTAATTGCATTTTTATCAGATTAATCTAAACAATTACACAAGATGTTCTTTCTCTGTTACATAAACTTAAAATAAGTAGGAATTTTACTTATCTGAATATCTTTTTATTTAAGCAATCTGAAGTTAGGTCTGGTCTGTAAAAATATTCTTTAATTAAGGCCACTTTTTGTAAGCAATATATTATTCCCATGATAATTTCTCTTGTTTAACTTAAACATTGTAAGTAATGTTTGTCTTACACCAGATACAGGAGTTGGGAGAAAGCATAAATAAGAAACTAGAAGAAGGTACAATGCCAAAATTTATTAATTGAGATTAGTTGTTGATTTCTGAAATAAACTGTAAATAGCAAGTGAAGTCCCTTTCTGTTGCTTGGTAATAGATACTACATTAAATACTTTTTCTATATGATGCTGTTTTGGTTACTATAGCCTTGTAGTATAAAGTCTTACAAGGTGATGTTTCCATATTTGTTCTTTTTTGCTTAAGATTGCTTTGGCTATTTCTGTTCTTTTTTGGTTCCAAATGAAGCATGGAATTATTTTTTCTAGATAATATGACATTAGTACTTTGATGGGGATTGCATTAAATCTATTAATGACTTTAGGCAATGTGGACATTTGAACAATGTTGATTCTACCCATCCATGAGCATGGGCTGTTTTTCCATTTGTTTGTGTCATCTGTGATTTCTCTCATCAAAGTTTCTTAGTTCTTCTTGTAGAGGTCTTTCGTCTCCTTGGATAAGTATATTTCTAAGCATTTCATTTTCTTTGTAGCTATTGTGAATGGTATTGAGTCTTTGATTTGCCTCTCAGCTTGGCTTCTTTTAGTATATAAAAATGCTATTGATTTGCGTACATTGACTTTGCAACCTGAGACTTTGCTGAATTTATTTACCTATTCTTATTGGTGGAGTCTTTGGGTTTTTTAGATACAAGATCATATCATCAGCAAGAAGCAATAGTTTGTCCTCTTTCCTGATTTGGATACATTTCATTGCTTTCTTTTACCTAATTGCTCTGGCTAGGAATTCCAGCACTATGTTTAGTAGAAGTGGTGACCATGGGCACTCTCGTTTTCCAGTTCTTAGTGGGAACGCTTTCAACTTTTCCCCATTCAGTGTGATGATGGCTCTGGGTTTGTCTTATATGTCTTTTATAGTTTTGAGGTATATTCCTTCTATGCCTGGTTTGCTGAGGATTTTTAATCATGAAAGGGTGCTCGATTTTGTGAAATGCTTTTTCTGTATCTATTGAGATGATCATACGGCTTTTGTTTTTGCTTCTCTTTATGTCCTGAATCATATTTATTGATTTACATATATTGAGCCATCCTTGCATTCCTGAGATGAAGCCTACTTGATCATGGTGAATTATTTTTTGATGTGCTATTCAATTTGGTTTGATAATTTTTTAAGGACATTTGCATCTATATTCATAAGGGATATCAGTCTGTAGTTTTCTTTTTGGTATCTACCCAAAAGATACCTGGGCTGCTTGCTGGCCACTGGCTCTGGCAGGGGGTGCTGGGAGGCACTGCCATGCCTGTCCCTGGGAAGTCTCCCTGCCCCGGGTGCTTTTGAGGGGCTGTGTCCACTCAAAAGCCTCTTTCAGGGCAACCCAGCTCCCGGGGGCTCCCCAAAAGCCCCTCCAGGGGAAGTCTGTGGCAAGGCTACTGGGGGTGCTCAGACTGCGACAGTTTTATATTTAGCTGGGCAGTGGCTCTGATGCCACTCGGGTTACATCTGGCATAGAAGCCGGCAGCGCCAGGGCAGGCTCGGGTGCCTTTCCAGCACCGCAGCAGAATTTGATCGCGCCTGCCCGGCCCAGAGCTGCTTCGCGTGGGGAGGTTGGTGGTGGCGGCTGACGGTGGCAGCTGGGGCTGCTGGCCACCATGGGCAAAGTTGAGCCACAGGGCCAGTGGCAGGTGGCATGGACATGAGCTTGAGCATGGTGGCCTGGGAGACCAGCCCCGGCCTCGGGCCCAGCCTCAGTCCTGGCTTTGGTCTCAACGGGCTCCCCCGGCCCATGCCCCCCAAGGCGGCCAAGAAACCCAAAAAGGCCGTTCTCTTCTTCAAGGTGGAGATTCTGGACGCAAAGACGAGGGAGAAGCTGTGTTTCCTAGACAAGGTAGGACCGTTGCATTGGCTGCACTAGGCCGGGACCCTGCTCATTCCAGCCCAGGAGCCGTCCAGCTGGGTCCTTTGTGCCCCACCCCTCTGCCCTTCAGAGGGCACATGAGGGGTAGCTGTGACCCCTGGGTGTGGCCGGGAGCTGGCTTCCCAGCTGGGAAGGAAGCAGGGCAGCCTCATGGGACCCTGCAGGGCTTCAGGGCCTGGGGAGGAGGGGGACTGACTGGGACCTGCCCCAGCCGACGCCAGGCCTGGGGGAAGGGGTTGGGACCATTCTTGGGGAGGACAGAAGGCCTTCACTGTGGGGGAGTTGTGGGTGGGGGCGGGGGGGGCGTGAAGAGGAGGGCAGGGGAGCAGGCCCAGCTGCCCACGCTTAAGCCTGGCTGCCTGGTAAAACTGGAGCCCCCAGCCCACAGCTGTCCCCACACTGGCAGGGCCCTTGCTGTTTCTGCACTGGCCATGTGGGTGGGAGCCCGGAGCCCAACCCTCCCCCTCCCCACAGTAGCAGTCTTGGCCCCCAGTCTATCCTCTCCCTCCCACACCCCCATCCGGGTCGGGCTCCCTCAGGGCGGACGTCCCTCTGGCCTGTGCTTCCCCAGGTGGAGCCCCAGGCCACCATCGCGGAGATCAAGAACCTCTTCACCAAGTCCCGTGAGTCCAAGGCCCGCCACACTGCCCCCCGTGACCCCTCTGGCCAGGAGCCTCCGGGAGGGACCCCATCCTGCGTGCTTCTACCTCCAGGGGTCTGCAGAGATGCCCCCCAGCGTGGCCCAGACTTCTGGCCTTGGCTGGGGCAGGCGCCCCCGCGTGGCCCTCAGCAGTAACGCCCTTGCTGGGCGTTCAGAGGGACAAGATCCTGCTTCTGCCCGCGCTCTTCCGGCCTGTGTCCTGCCAGGGCGTGGGAGGGGCTGCGGGGTCCCAGAGCCCCAAGAACCCAGACACAGTCGGGTGGGCAGCGGGCAGCGGGCAGGCTGAGTCCTGCCAAGCTGTGGGCTGTGACCGCCCTGTTCTCCCCGCAGATCCGCAGTGGTACCCAGCCCGCCAGTCCCTCCGCCTGGACCCCAGTGAGTACAGCCGCCCGCCCGGCCACCCCTGGGCTCCCGGGTGGCAGTGGGAGAAGGCCCAGGCAGCCCCTGAGCCCTGGCCCGCCTGTCTGCAGAGGGCAAGTCCCTGAAGGACGAGGATGTTCTGCAGAAGCTGCCCGTGGGCACCACGGCCACGTTCTACTTCCAGGATCTGGGGGCCCAGATCAGCTGGGTCACGGTGAGTCGACCCCACCCGCAGTCCCCTTTCCCATCAGCCACAGCGGGTGACTCACCTGGCCCCGCTGTACCCTCAGGTCTTCCTGACAGAGTACGTGGGGCCCCTTTTCATCTACCTGCTCTTCTACTTCCGGGTGCCCTTCATCTACGGCCACAAATACGACTTCACGTCCAGTCGGCACACGGTGGTGCAGTGAGTGGGGCAGGCCCGAGGGGGCGGCCGGTGGAGGGTGGAAGCCCCGCCGGCCGCCCGGCTGAGTCCGCTCCCCCACCAGCCTCGCCTGCATCTGCCACTCATTCCACTACGTCAAGCGCCTGCTGGAGACGCTCTTCGTGCACCGCTTCTCGCACGGCACCATGCCCCTGCGCAACATCTTCAAGGTGAGGGCCGCCCCGCCCCGCCCCGCCCCACCGGCCCCACCCCACCCCTGCCCCGCCCCGCCCCACCGGTCCCCGCCCCGCCCCACCGGCCCCACCCCACTCAGCCGGGCGGCCGGCGGGGCTTCCACCCTCCATCCCTGCCCCGCCCCGCCCCGCCCCGCCGGCCCCCGCCCCATCCCTGCCCCCGCTCCCTTTCAGAACTGCACCTACTACTGGGGCTTCGCCGCGTGGATGGCCTATTACATCAACCACCCACTCTACACGCCCCCCTGTAAGTGGCCTCGGACCGCGCTCCCCGCGCACGCCCCTTCCCCAGGCCCCCCCCCTTATCCGTCTCATCCCCCTGCTTCCTCTTCAGCCTACGGAGCCCAGCAGGTTAAACTGGCACTGGCTATCTTTGTGGTAAGGAGGCTGGGGCTGGTGGCAGGGTGGGGGGCGCTGGTGGGCTCTGGGCTGACCCTGCTCCTCTGACAGATCTGCCAGCTGGGCAACTTCTCCATCCACATGGCCCTGCGGGACCTGCGGCCGGCTGGTGAGTGGCCTGCTGGGGCGGGGGCGGGCTCGGAGGGGGCCGGGAGCCGGATGATCCCGTACCCCACCAAGAACCCCTTCACGTGGCTCTTCCTGCTGGTGTCCTGCCCCAACTACACCTATGAGGTGAGGGGTGGCCCTGCCTTGCTCCCTTAGGGGGCTTGGAGGTCCCATGTGGAGGGGCCAGCCCCCAGGAGGGGGCGCCTGGCTTGGCAGCCGCTTTCGCAGTCTGCATTTGGAACATCTGGAGGGGGAGAGTCGGCGACCTCTCTGGGTCTGGGGCCTGGGAGGGGTGCTAAGGCTGGGCTTCCATCACACCACCGCCTTCACTTGGGGTCCCCCCAGCACTGGAGTCGGGTCCCCACACCCCCACTCAGGAAGCTGAGTCCTGGGCATCCACATGCACAGGGGCTGGTGGGGCTGGACAGAAGAGCTGGCCTTGCCCAGCCCGGCCTGCCCTCACCTCCCACCTCCTCTGCCCGCAGGTGGGGTCCTGGATGGGCTTTGCCATCATGACACAGTGTCTCCCAGGTGAGCCTGCCGCCCCTCCCTCAGCAGGGCCGTATCCATCCAGGCCCGGCAGCCCCTCCCTGACACCCCCGTTCTTCCCCACAGTGGCCCTTTTCTCCCTGGTGGGCTTCACCCAGATGACCATCTGGGCCAAGGGCAAGCACCCTGAAGAAGTTCCGTGACTACCCACCCTGCGCATGCCAATCATCCCCTTCCTGCTCTGAGCCGCTCAGACAAGCCCAGCTGTCATCCCCCACCCAGTGTCATTCTGGAGGAGGAGAGGGGGCGACAGCTCTCCAGCACCTGGAATAAAAGCTGCCTGTCCCTGTCGGACTCCGTCCCTGTGTTTCTTCTATGGGCTTGGGGACCACCAGGCAGCACCTCTGCAGTAAGAGGTGGGCTCGGCTGAGGAGCCTCCAGGCTTTTATTTCTTTGGTCCACATGGTTGGGGGTGGATCCCCTACAGAGCCACCTCCGGAGCCACCTCTCCGGGCCCCTGGCCCCTGGCCGCCTCTGCCTCCCTCTTCTCACGCCGCTTCTTCCGCTGGAGCAGCCGCCGCTCCCGTTCATACTCCTTCATGCGCATCACGTAGCTGGGGGCAGAGCACGAGGAGGGTCACCAGGCTCTCTGGCCAGCACATGGCTCTCCCACAGCCCTGGGAAGTGGATGGGGCTGGAGCAGTGTCCCAGAGCACCCGTGTGCCTGTGGTTCCTGTCGGGAGCGCCCAAGCAGGTGCCCGCCGCTCTGACTCCACCCATTGCCTCCTTGGTGGCCACCAGGGAGCCCCAGGGAAGGGCAGGGGCCTCCCACTGGAACCCAGGCTGGGCCACTCCTCCAGGTGGCTTCAGCCCTCTGCCCGCCCCCCCCCCCAGATTTTTCCTCTGTGCCCACCCAGCAGGGCCCTGGACAGTGTCTTTTGGACTAAGGTGGGGCCTGGCTAGAAACCTCAGCTAGTTCACTGTTCTTGGCTTCTGAAGCCTCACCCTGCTGGGGGCCAGGGGTGTGGCAGGGGCTTGGGGTGGGCCTGGGGCTCACTCGAGGTGCTCGCAGTAGTTCCAGTCGTGCTGCTCGTGCTTGCAGGCCAGGAAGTTGGGGAAGCTGTCACGCTTGCACTTGAGCAGCCGGATGAGGTAGTGGGCGCAGTAGTCCCGCTGCTGGAGCGTCAGCTGCGCGTCGTTCATCTCCTGCTGCGTGGCCACCATCACTGCGGGGAGCAGGCGGGGCTCAGCCAGGCGGCCTTGCCTGGGCCCTAACTGCCAGAGGCTCCCCAGTGGGCTGATGCATGCAACATCAGGGAGCCACATCACAGGGGTGTCCCCGCTGGACGACTGGGTGGCAGATGGCAGTGGATTAGGGCCATCCTCTGACAGATGGCATAAAGGCAACCCAGACACTGAGGCCCAGAAGGAGAGGGGTGGCTCTCTTGCCATCCCCTGCCAGGGCATGGCAATATCTCTTGATGGCTCCCCCAGGGACACCCTCCCTCCACGGCCGTCCGGACAGTCCCACTCTGCAGAGCCCGAGCTCAGGAACCACGTTCTCCTGCACCACAGAATGCACTGTCAGGTAACGCAACTTACCTGAGCATGAACTGGGCTAATAACACCTGTGAAGTACTTAGGCGCGTGCCTCCAAGGACAGCCAGACTAGCTGTGGGCCCCGGAGCCCCACTCACGTAGCAAAACCTGACCCGGGACAAAATCAACTCCAGGAGGCCAACTGGGGCAGTTAGGAATCACGGGCATGCACCCCAGCCTGTGCCTGCCGTGCCCAGCAATCCTGTGCTCCTTCCCGGCCACCTTCCTCATCTCTCCGCCCCTCTCTCTTAGCGCAGCAGGGGCCACTTAGGACCCAGCCTTCCGCACCCTCCTTACCGTGACACCTTTCTTGATCCTAGCTCCTTTCTCTCTGCCCAAGGGAGAAAGGTGTGTGCACGTCTCAACTGACTCCCTCATCTTGCTCAGGCCTAGCTCCTCCTCTCCTGCCCCCGTATCCCACTCTCTTCTGGCTTCCACCCGACCCCACCACTGTCCAGACACCCCAGCGCACACACTAGGCTTCCTCAGCCTCTCACTTGCTTTCTTTCTCTTCCTGTGGCTCCTCCTGCAGCGCACCTTCCCCAGGTCTCCTCCCGTCGCTGAGCTGCCAAACCCTGGCATTCCAAGAGCCCTTTGCCTGACCGCCACCCCGTATGCTGAAAAGCCCAACTCGGTCCCTGTACCCTATACCCCATCTGAGGCCTGGGCATCCACCTGCAGCCCTTTGCCAGTTCCCATGTCAACTTGATGCCACCTGCCCCTGGCGCTCCAGTCAGCCATGCTAGACGCCTCCCTCCTTTGTATCTTACAGTCACACAACCTATAATCAGCCAGCAGCAAGGACTTCTGGGGCCCCTACTGTGTGCTAAGTGGTGGGGCTACAGCAGTAAACATGACAGACCAGCATCCCTGGCCTTGGGGGGAAGTGCAGAACAAACAGAATGTAGTGTCTCGCAGAATGCCTGGCAATGGTTAAGAATGAGGGAGAAAAACAATGCAAGAGAGAGCAGGAGTGTTGGGAGAGGAGCAAGAGAAAGCGAGGGAGTGAGTTATGCAGATACCCGGGGGAAGGGCGCCAGGTAGCAGAACAAGTGCAAAGGCCTAGAGGTGGGAGGTTACGGTCAGGCAGGATGCCCCGGGAGTTTTGGCCTGAGCACAAGGAAGGATGGAGTTGCCAGTTACTGGGACAGGGAGCACAGAGGGAGGGGCAGGCTTCCTGGGTGGTCAGGAGCTGTGGTTTGTACCCACCGAGTGTGAGATGCCTGTTAACACTGCATGGAGATGCCAAGCAGGCAGTGGGATCCATGAATCTGGAGTTCAGGGTCAAGGCCCAGCTGGAGATAAAAACTTGTGAGCTCTGGTCCCCAGACAGTACTTGAAGCCAGGGGATTAGCAGAACCGCCCCCCCCCTCCCCAGGGAGTGGTGGACAGAAGAGAGAGGGCCTGAGCCTTGCAGCATTGCAAACGGGAGGTGAGGAATTATCAGTGAAGCCCCCAGTGAGGTGCGGTCCTGGGAGCCAGGTGAGGAGGGGCTTCCAGGAGGTGGCAGCATCAGCTGTACTTGATCAACTGTGCTTCTAGCTTCTCAAGGTTAGGTAAGAGCTGAGGACTGACAATGGTGTTCAGCGATATAGTTGGCGGAAGCTGCATAGAGACAGGTGCCAAGAAGGGGGAAGAGGTGAGTTTAATCAGGGTAAGCAAGAGAGAGGAGAGGGGGTTGCTGGCGTTTGCAAAGCAGGGTGCCGGGGCAATGGTAAGGAGGTGGGTGGACCAATGGACTGTAGGTTCAGCTGGGGCTGAAGGGCTACCTGGAAGCGGAACACTTGAGTGGTTATAGAACCTCCCAACATTCTCTCAAATCCAACCTCTCTGCACCCCCACCGCTTAGTGGTCTCCCTGTCTGAAAGTTGTCGCCCACCCAGCAGACAGCGGGAACTTCTGACAAAGCAAATCTGATCGTGTCCCTCCCTCTTCTGCTTCCAAGCACTGGCTCTCCCCTCTTTGTCTGGTTAACTCCTACTCATCCTCCTTCGGGTCTTTGCTTCCAGCCACCGCCCCCTGGAAGCCTGCCTTGTTACCCCCCAGGAGCTGTCCCCGAAATCTGCCTCGTTCCACTATCTTCCCCACTGGGCTGAGAGTTCCCTGAAGACAGTGCTTGGATACCCCCAGTTCCCTGCTGCAACCAAGGTGCCCAAAGCGGGACCTGGTCCAGAACTGGCGCTCGATATGCCTGTGATATCTACTACATTAAAAATAAAAGCATCACGCAGGATAGTCTGCGCGGCGCAAGCCACGGTTTTCTTGTGCATACCTAAAAATAGCTGCGACATCGGGACAGGCCTACGCCGAACGTGTCCCTTCTGTGCTAAACCCTGCACGGCGCCCACTGTCCCAGGACAAAGCCCCGCTCCGAGCGCCTCACTCCTCTCGCTCTCCCTGCGCCCGGGTTTGCTCCAGCCGTGCCCTCGGCCGGGGACGCCCGCACACTCAGGCAGGGCCACACAGCTCCGGGCCGCAGCCGGAGCTGATCACAGACACAAGGCGCGAACCTCGAGCCCAGCCCCGGGGACCCTGGGGTTCGGGGTCCCGCGCCCCGCTCCCGCCGCCGCGCCTGCGCCTCACCGCGCTCCTTGCGCTCGGGGAAGCCGTAGAGGGGCGGGAAGGTGGGCATCCGCAGGGGGTCGGGCTCCACCGAGGAATCGCCCAGGTAGCGGCGAACCAGGTGAGCCCCCATGGCTGCTGTCGCGGGAGGTGTCCGCGGCCGCCGAGGGTCACCCCACTCCCACCCGGAAGCACTGCCCCCTTCTCCAGCCATGGCTTCCGGGTCGCTCGGGGCGCTGTGGGGATAATAGAGTCCAGAGGGTTCGCCTTACGCCACCTGGCGGTCAGGAGGAAGCATGACAGGTGCGGCGCCCCCTCGCGGGGTAGAGTCGGACCCCAGAGGGAACGTCCCTGAATCTGGAAATCCATCTGGGTTGGAGAGAGGGGAACGAGGTGGGCCCGCGGCCTCCCTCATCCATATCTGGGGCGCTCCTGGTAGCCGGAGTATAGAGCACAAATGAAAATTACTTTTCCAAAAAACGTTTTTCTTTGAAAACATTTGAATTTCTCTCAGTAAACCCACTCAATACTGATACTGTAGTGAACATCGTAATTGTTAATGAAATTATTTAAAGTAAATATTTTGATTGGTTGAATTTAATTTAAATAAATTAAAGTTATCTATAAATAACATTATTTAAAGCTGAAAATTTAAATCCTATTGAATATATTATATAATATATATATATTTTCATCTGGCAAAGCATTTATTGGGCATCTACTGTATACTGGGTCCAGTGGTCAACAAGGCAGATATAGTGCCTGCGTTGTGCAGCTACAGTCTAATGGGAGAGGAAAACATTATATAAGAAATTATGCAAATAGGCCGGGCGCGGTGGCTCACGCCTGTAATCCTAGCACTCTGGGAGGCCGAGGCGGGTGGATTGCTCAAGGTCAGGAGTTCGAGACCAGCCTGAGCGAGACCCCGTCTCTACTAAAAAAAATAGAAAGACATTATATGGACAACTAAAAAAATCTATATAGAAAAAATTAGCCGGGCATAGTGGCGCATGCCTGTAGTCCCAGCTACTCGGGAGGCTGAGGCAGTAGGATCGCTTAAGCCGAGGAGTCTGAGGTTGCTGTGAGCTAAGCTGACGCCACGGCACTCACTCTAGCCTGGGCAACAAAGTGAGACTCTGTCTCAACAAAAAAAAAAAAAAAAAAAAAAAAAAAAAAAAAAAAAGAAATTATGCAAATAGAATAGATTCAAAAATTGTGATATGAGAGGCCCATGAGAGAGGAGAAGGAGGAAATGACTTAAGTTTGGATGGTTGGGGGTTATAAAGGGATTTCCACTCCTTTTTTTAAAAAAATAATTTTTAGAGATGGGGTCTCACTCTGTCACTCAGGCTGGAGTGCAGTGGCACCATCATAGCTCACTGTGGCCTTGAACTCCTGGGCTCAAGTGATCCTCCTGCCTCAGACTTCCAAGTAGCTGGGACTACAGGTGCAAACCATCATGCCTGGCTCCACTCCTCTTTAAGAGCATGAGTGTCTTGCCTTTAGGGAACACACTGGATTTTCATGCATTTTTTCCTTTTATTTTTAGTTGACATGTAATAATTGTACATATTTATGGGATACAGTGATATTTTGATACGTGTATACAATGTGTAATGATTAAATCAAGCTAGCATATCCATCACCTTAAATATTTATCATTTCTTTGTCCCATGGAAATTCAAAATCCTGTTTTCCAGTCTTTGGAAAATATGCACTAAATTGTTGTTAACCATATTCACCTTATAGTGCTGCAGAGCACTGGAACTTACTGCTCCTAGCTAGCTGTAATTTTGTATCTGTTAACCAACCCCTCTCTATCCTCCCCTCTCTCCTCTCCTTCCTCGCCTCTTATAACCACTAGTCTCTCTACTCCCATAAGCTCATTTATTTTAGGCTCCCACATGTGAGTGAGAACGGGTATTTATCTTCCTGTGTCTGACTTATTTCACTTAACATAAGGGTCACTCGTGCTGCTTCAAATGACAGGATTTCGTTCTTTTCCATGGCCGAATAGTATTCCATTATGTAGTATATGCCACACTTCATTCATTCATCCAGTGATGGGACTTGGGTTGGTTCTGTATCTTGGCTATTGTGAACAGTGCTGCGGTAACCATGGCGGTGCAGGTATCTTTTTGATACACTGATTTCCTTTCCTTTGGGTATACACCTAGCAGTTAGACTGCCGGATCATATGGTAGGTCTATTTTTAGCTTTTTTAGAAACTTCCATACTGCTTTTCATAACAGCTGTACTAGTTTACTAACAACAATGTATGAGAGTTACCTTTTCTCTGAATCCTTGCCAGTGTTTGTTATTTTTTTGTCTTTTTGATGATAGCCATTCTAACTGGAGTGAGATGATATTTCACGGTGATTTTGATTTGCATTTCCATGATGCTTAGCGATGTTAAATCTTTTTCTGTATACATGTTGGCTGTTTGTATGTTTTCTTTTTGAGAAATGTCTATTCATGTCCTTTGCCCACTTATTAATGGGGTATTTGTTTTTTTCCTGTTGAGTTGTTTGCATTCCTTGTATATTGTGGATATTAGTCCCTTGTTAGATGAATCATTTGCAATGTTTTCTCCTATTCTACAGGCTGTCTCCTTGAAAGGGTGTGAGATTCACATGCAGGCAGAGAAAGGGGCAATTATGTGCTGTGAGTTTATTTCTCTTACGTTCTGTTTGATAGTTTATTTTCCTCCGTTAGGTTATTAGCAAGACCACCTTTCACTCCTCACTCTGTTAATTGTTTTCTTTGCTGTGCAGAGGTTTTTGGTTTGATGTAGTCTCATTTATCTATTTTTGTTTTTGTTGCTTGTGCTTTTGAAGTCTTATGCATAAGCTCTGTTGAATATTTTTGTAGAAATAAGACAAGTTGCAATTATATTAATAATATTCTTCTGGTTGTTACTGTAGGGAATTGGTATTGCATTTCACATCTGTTACATTAGGGCTTACCTGTTTGCAAATTTAAGAGTGTGATACATTGTTTAATTTCACCAAATATTGAGCTCTTTGGATTCTATGTGCAACTGTAACAAATGCTGTGCTAATTTATCACTCTCTCTGGAATCCTAAAGTGGAACACAAAGAGAAGCCATTGAATGGGTGCTTGGCAGTATTGGGAAATACTGCTTGGTTATGCAAGAATAAATTTCATTTCACATGCTGTTGTCAGCTGAATTGTGTCTCCAAAAATGGGTTAAAGTCCCAATACCAAGAACCTGGGAATATGACCTTATTTTAAAATAGGGTCTTGGCTCCTGTAATCAAGTTAAGATGTGGTCACCCTGGATTAGATGAGTATTAATCCAGTGACTGGTGTCCTTATAAGAAGAGGGGAATTAGGACACAGAGATACACCCACAGGGAGAACATCATGTGACAAGGGAGGCAGAGATTGGAGTGATGCTCTCCACCCAGGGGACTATTGGCCCAAGTTACTGTTTATCTGGGGTCAGGGGAAGTTCTCACATCTCAGAAGAGGGAACTTCAGTGGATCCACACCTCTCACTACTGTCTAATTGCAGACAGAGGCAAACATGAAAGAGGTTTCCTCTTACCACTTTCGCTCTAGGGAGCAAAGGTTGGATGCTCTTGGTGGATAAAAATATTAATAGTCATGGTTTAGCAAATGTATATCACGTGCTAGAGACATATACATATATATTCAGTGGCTCTCATTTAATCTTCTCCGTGACTTTGTGAGGTTGGAATAATTACCAACGCTATTTTATAGCTGGAGAGACTGAGGCCCAGAGGGGTCTCATGGCTTGTCTGCTGTCATTTAGTGGATACATGTCACAGCTGGGCTTTGGGCTCCGTCTGTGCCTCCAGTGATTGGTCTCTTTCTGTAGCACCTGTCTTCTGAGCGATTGTAGACTTGAATTATGGTGTGGGGACCCTGACTTTGTGGTATGATGTGGTTGGAACAGACCCCCCGGGCTGAGAGAAGAGACCAGGGGCTGAGTTCTGGGTCTGTTGCTAACAATCTTTGTGGCTCTCCTGGGGCTACTACGATAATGTAGGTGAGCGTTGATGAACACCAGGCAGCTAACCGTGAAGGCTGGAAGGATTCTGGATCTATTCTGAAGCTATAGCTAATAGGATCTGCTGAAGGATTAGATGTGGGGTGTGAGAGAAAGAGAAGAGGAAAGAATGACTCCAAGGTTTTCAGCCTAAGCCACAGGTGAGAGGGAGGTGTCATTAACAGAGATGGGAAAGAAAAAATGCAGGATGAGGAATTCTTCTTCTTTTTTTTTTTTTTTTTTGTCAAGACAGAGTCTCATTTTCTTGCCCAGGCTAGAGTGAGTGCCGTGGCGTCAGCCTAGCTCACAGCAACCTCAAACTCCTGGGCTTAAGTGATCCTCCTGCCTCAGCCTCCCGAGTAGCTAGGACTACAGGCATGCGCCACTATGCCTGGCTAATTTTTTCTATATAGATTTTTAGTTGTCCATATAATTTCTTTCTATTTTCAGTAGAGACGGGGTCTCGCTCTTGCTCAGGCTGGTCTCGAACTCCTGACCTCGAGCGATCCTCCCGCCTCGGCCTCCCAGAGTGCTAGGATTACAGGCATGAGCCACCGCGCCCGGCCGAATTCTTCTTTTTGATAACTTTTCAGACATAGTACAGACCACTCCAGGATTTTAGCCCCCTGCATGTTGGTGCTTGTCTATGAAGAAAGGCTAGACTCTTGTTGGTCTTGCTCTTTTTTATGCCTGTTTCTTAGCACAGTGCCTGACACATTATAGAACTCGACAAACATTCTCTTTTCCCCCCAGAAAGTTACAGCTTGGTTTAGCAGTCCTAAGCTCCCTAGGGGAATCTCTCCTGTAGCAGCCCACGAGGTTAGGGGTTCCTGGCCTACTTATAACAGTCATTGTATGAAGGAAGCTCAGAGTTATGTCTTCCCTCCTGGTATTTATGGTTCTTTTGCAGAACTCCCTGTCCAGATGCAATTTACCAGTCAAGCATGGCTTTTCCCATAAACAATGTTGCCTGGTTACACAACTGATCTTCCAACTTTATCAAGTTTCTAGGGAACAGAGCTAGAAAGTTGACCCAATGTCAAATTTGTCCATAGAGAAAGAGAAAGACTTTCATTAACTTTTTACTCAAATCCTGTGCCTTGAAAAATAAAAGTCTAAGAGATTCTTTTAGTTAAAACTAATCTATTTCTTAAAGAGAGATTCATAGTGTTTATTTTATATTTTCCCTTTTCAAAGATACACTCATCTTAAGAGTTATAAAATAAAATAAAGAAAATATTTACAAAATAAAAAGTATGAAAAAATAGAAAAATGTAATAAAAATAAAAAGAAAAAAGAAGGGAAGAATCACAAAATTATGGAAAAAAGACAACAAAATTTAAAATAAAAATCAATATAATAAGAGATTTAATAAGATAAAAAGGAAGAAGAAGGTAATAAAATGAAAAAACAGAAAAAAGAAACATTAAAAAAGGAAAAAACCCAAAGATGCACTCACCTTATTCTTTCTTTCGTTCTTTCTCTCTCTCTCTTTCTTTCTTTCTTTCCTCTCTGTCTCTCTCTCTTCCTTCCTTCCTTTTTTTTTTTTTTTTAAGAGATGGGGGTCTCACTATGTTGCCCAGGCTGGTCTTGAACTCCTGGGCTCAAGCGATTCTCCCACCTCTGCCTCCCAAGTGCTGGGATTACGGGCGTGAGCCACCACGCCCAGACTTGAAACTAAAGATAAATGTTTCTCTAGCGACCTCAATAGTTCCACTGCTGAGGAAAATCACATAATATTTCAAGGAATGTTGAAGATGATTTATCAGAAAATTCTCAATTTAGTTTAACTTAAAAACAACATATTCTAAGGGTTTCTGGTGGGTGGGTGTGGTGGGTGTGCACACGGGAGGTGTGAAACCAAGCCACATAGGAAGAGTTTTTACAGATTTAGAGCTTAGGAGCCCATTTGGTGATCCAGGGATGGAGCTTCTTAGAAGTATATGCTACTGTTTCTCCAAAAGGACGAATAAGGGACACATATGGGAGAAATCTCACATAGTGCTGGAAGCTCATTCTTTGGTGCACTGAGCCAGAGTTAGCTCAAAGGAAGAACAGAAGAATACCAGCAACCAGTTCCAGAGGTATCCTCTTTCGTTAGAGGATCCTCTTTTGTTAACAGGACCCTTTTCTCTCCCAGGGAGGCCCCATTATTTCCTGCATCCTCCTTCAGAATTATGCAGAGCAGCGGGGGTGGAGTCCTGGAGCCCTTTCCCTGGTGGGCTCACAACCACCTTTCCACAGGACGGTGGGAGGGATGGTGATTACCCTGCTTTGCCTACGCTTGTACATTTCCCCCAGTGGGATTCTACGTTAGATTACAGTGGTGCTGGTGAGATGTTTTAGCCACACCTCTTTGCACAACAAGAATGTATACAGAAAGCAGCTTGAGCACTGTTCGTGAGCAGGGAAGAGGCACTGAGAAACAATACACTAATAACAAGAATGAGGAACTCAAACCAGGTTATCAGGAAAAGGATTCATACCCTCCAGGAAAGGGAGGCTGTGCTATGACAAGGAAAGGAAATTCAGGGTGTCAAGGGGTGCGTGCATGCGTGCGTGCGTGCGTGTGTGTGAGACATTAGAATAAGTCACATGTTCTCTTACCTCACTGGGTTTTGAGTCAGGGCCAAACTTGCTGGAAAGCATAAGTGTCTCGGACTCAGATTTTAGTTTCACGATCGCTCTAAACCATTTTTGGTATTGTTTCTGGACCTGGAACATCAAAGGACATAGCAGGATGTTTTTTGTTAACGTTGGTGAAGCGGAGGAAAGTCAGTGAGTGGGGAAGAAGACAGCAATTTGTTATTAAAAGACCTTTTCCCACAAAATGTGGCATATCCAATACAATGGAATATTATTCAGCCTTGAAAAGGAAGGAAATTCTGACACGTGCTACAACATGAATGAACCCGGAGGACCTTATGCCAAGTGAAATAAACCAGACACAAAAGGAAAACTATTGTGTGATGCCACTTATAGGAGGTACCTAGAATAGTCAAATTCATTGAGACAGAAAGTAAAATGGTGGTTGCCAGGGACTTGGCAGGGGGAAATGGAGAGTTATTATTTAGTGGGGACAGAGTTTCAGTTTGGGATGACAGAAAACATTCTAGACATAGATCGTGGGAATGGTTGCACAGCACTGTGAATATAAAGCCACTGAACTGTACACTTAAAAATGGGTAAAATGGGCCGGGCATGGTGGCTCACATCTATAATCCTACCATTCTGGGAGGCCAAGGCATGAGGATTGCTTGAGCTCACGAGTTCAAGACCAGCCTGGGCAACATAGTGAGACTCCATATCTACAAAAAATAGAAGAATTAGAGGCTGGGCATGGTGGCTCACTCCTGCGATCCCAGCACTTTGGGAGGCTGAGGTGGGAGTATTGCTTGAGGCCAGGAGTTCGAGACTAGCCTGAGCAAAAACGAGATCCCGTCTCTAGAAAAAACAGAAAAGTTAGCCGGGTGCAGTGGCACATGCTTGTAGTCCCAGCTACTCAGGGGGCTGAGGCAAGGAGATCTCCTGAGCCCAGGAGTTTGAGGTTGCAGTGAGCTGTGATGATGCCACTGCACTCTAGCCTGGGCAACAGAGAGGGGCTCTGTCTCAAAAAAAAAAAAAAAAAAAAGTTAAAAATGGTAAATTTTCTGTTATGTATATATGTATATTTGACCACAATAAAAAATTTATAAAATACACGTATGCAAAAAACAGACAATAAAAGTTACACAAAATTCCTCAGTCTAGTGAAAATCACTGATACTGTTTTGGTGGTATCCTTTCACGCATCTTGGTTTGGGTACCCCAGAAGCAGATGCTGAGACAGGGGTCAAGTGAAGGAATTCATTTGAGGAGTGATCCCAAGGAACACCAGTAGGGTGGAGAAAAAGTGATGCAGGGGAGAGAAGGCAGCCAGCAAAGGATGCATAATCAAGGACGTTCCCACTGTGGACAGCCAGGGCTCAGTCTCATTGGGGTGCAGTGGAGAAGTCCTGCCACTTGAGGGGCGAGGGAGCCGGGGTATTCATCCACCAGCTCCCATCAGTCCTGGGTTGCTGGCTGTCCTGAAGGGCCATTACTCTCTGGCACCACCATCTTATGAGTGCATGAGCTAGATATGTCTCCTGGGCAGTAAGAAAGCCCCAGACACAGAGTCATAGGTATTTGCAATAAGCAACCCCAGGCATGCAGAGATAAATGCCAAAGGGATATGAGAGGGCTGTCGACAGCATCTGCTGCACCAGGGTTTCCCAACCTGGGCACTGTTGACATCTTGGGTTGGATCATGCTCCGTGGTGGGAGACTGTCCTCTACACTGTGAGATGTTTAGCAGCATTCCTGGCCTCTACCCACTAGATGCCAGTAGCATCTCCCACCCCCATTGTGACAATCAAACATGTCCCCAGACATTGCTGACTGTCCCCTGGAGGGAACAAAGCTGCTCGTCATTGAGAACCACTCTGATATGCCATAAATACCCATACCCACATGTATTAATAAATAAGTACAAGACAATAACATAAACAATACATTCTTTTTTTTTGGTAATCTGACTCAATGTTCAATGAAGCAATAAATGTTTATATATATAATATAAACAAATATAATGGAACCCTCTGGAGTAATGTTTTTGAAATTTGCTTTTTCACTAATGTATTTTGAATATCCTCCCAGACATAAAATATTCTTGTGCCTGGACAAATATTAACATTTGAATGCTCTCTAAGCCTGTGGTTGTCCTTTGTTCTCTAGGTAATGTCTGCCCTGTCATCCCAGTTTCTTCCTTCTCCATCCTCTGAGGAGCTGTTCTTTTTTTCTTTCCAAGTTTGATTCTTTGGGTGCCTGTATTAAGAGCCAGGAAAAGAGTAGGGGGAGGAGGGAGGGAGGGAGGGTGAGAGAGAGATTGAGAGAGAGAGAGAGAGAGAGAGAGAACACACCAGGAAAGAAAGGAAGTGTATCAGTCAGGACAAGTTTTGTGTATCAGTCAGGACAGGTGTTGTTGCAGTAACAAACATCCCCAAAATCTTAGTGGCTGAACTGCACAAGGGATACCTGAACTATGTATCCTGTTTATGGTATTTGAGGAGTATAAATAAAAAGCTTGAATGATTTTGTATTTCTTCTGGTTGCCAGGCTATGTTTATTTGGCCTTTGTACCTTCTGATGTGGACCACATGGATCTGGGATTCATTGGGGTTTCAATCTGTATCTTGTTCTATAGACATAGGATAATTTAACTAAATTTAGGTAAAACCTGGGTCAATAGTATAGAGTTGCATCTTGTCTAGGGGTTCAATTCTAGAGCCAGCATGCAGTCCACATTACGCCTGAGCACCTCTTAGTAAGGGACCATCTTGAAGACTTTTTCAATAAGTTCACAGCAGCCAGTATTTCTCTAGTGTTGGACACACATCACCATTTCTTTTGTTCAGCTGCAGACAAGTGAATTGGCTTGAATTTAGTAGCCATATTGAATAAAAACTATATGTCATCAAAAATTGGAGGGAAGAGTAGGTATTTTTGCATTGTGCTTACTCAGGTGCATGCATGCACTGAGGGGTTGCCTACAGTTTTCTTTGGCTATACGCTTGCTTATAATGAGATGGATGAAAGGATGGGTAGGAGAAATATGTGACAAAGCAAATATTGCACAATGTTAATTATAGAATCAGGTGATTGGTATACACGTGCCCACTGTATAACTCTTTAAACGTTTTTAGATGTTTGGAAATGTTCATAATAAATGCTGGAAAAATTAGCTTGTTATGTAATTTCATTGCAGAACTCTTAAAACATATGAGTATGGAGACTACAGCACCACACTGAAATGTGTTTAAGAATTCATGTTGAGCAGCTTGTATTATTATTATTGTTATTTTGAGACAGGTTCTTGTTCTGTTGCCTGGGCTAGAATGTGGTGGTGTGATCATAGCTCACAGCAACCACCAACTCCTGGGCTCAAGTGATCCTCTTGCCTCGCTTCAGCCTCTTGAGTAGCTGGGACTGCAGGTGTGCACCACCACACCTGGCTAATTTTTTAATTTTTTTTATAGAGATGGGGTCTTGCTATTGCCCAGGCTGGTCTCAAACTCCTAGCCTCAAGCAGTCCTCCCACCTCGGCCTCCCAAAGTGCTAGGATTACAGGCTCGAGCCACAGCACTTGGCCTAGATTTCATTATTGATCTCCATTATTCAATACTCTGTGGTAGTATTATATCTTGTCTTAGCCTCAAGGTGGGTGGAGTGTTCATTTCCCATTGTTTGGGCTTAGCTATGTGACTTGCTTTGGCCAATGGGATATTAGTAGAAGTGATGCAAATAGAATTGCAGGCTTAAAATGACCTTGCCCAGTGGGGTTTCCCTACAAGGGCTGTCTAGAAAGTATCCAGCCATTGTTAATATAATTTTTCATATTACATGGCTGTATACTTTCTGGAAAGCCCTCATATTTGTGATTTTGCTATTGTTATGAGAAGAATATATGCCGAGGAGCTGTTCCCCTTTCTACCTAAGCCTCAGAATGAGTCACAAGGAGCCAACCTGAACCTGATCTGCATCCTGGAGCCAACCCAAGTTGCGCCCATCTAACCTGCACACCCAAGAATGAGAAAAATGAACATTTGTGTTTAAACCACTGAGATTTTTTGAAGTTGTTTGTTATGCAGAATTAGCTGACTGTTACAAGCAGGAAAGCTGAAGAAAAACATGATTTTTTTGATATAGCCATTATTTAGTTTCTGCAAGCTGTTCATAAATGATGTACCTTACAATCAACAGCATATTTTTTAAACATAGTAAAGCATGTTTAATTAAATTAAGGTGCAACATAGTAAATTTAATTATTGTAAATTGAATTAAGGTATAACATAGGAAAACATGCCAGGTGCACTGACCCTAAGTGTACAGCTTGATGAATTTTAATGTAAGTAACCACTTGTGTAAACCACTACCCAGATCCAGGTATGGAACATCTGAGCATTCCAGAAGTTTTCCTCATGTCTCTTTCCAATCTACACCCCTAGTCCGAGCTCCAAGGTAACCACTTCAATAGCAGCATTTTTACCCTTTTAGACAGAGTCTCGCTCTGTTGCCCAGGCTAGAGTGCAATGGTGTCATCACAGCTCACTGCAACCTCAAACTCCTGCTCTCAAGCCATCCTCCTGCCTCAGCCTCCCAGAGTGCTAGGATTACAGGTGTGAGCCTGGCCCAAATTTTTCTTAAGTTTAAAACAACAAAGAGAGAGGTCATTGTTTACCTGCTGGCTGAGGACGCAGTAGACCAGGAAAATGAAGAAACCCTGAAGGCTATTGATGATAGTGAAGAGGTAAGCCATGACCTGGGCAGCTGGACCCACCTGCAGGATGCCCAGGCACCACGTGCAGCCCAGGATGAAGAGCTGAAGTGTTGCCTTAAGTGTCAACATCCTGAGAGGAGTCAGAGATGATGATGTCAAAAAGCTAATAATGGATGTAGACACCCCTATAGTGTAGCTGTTAGAGTGAGGATTCTGAAGATAGAGTATCCAGGTTTAAAGTCAACCCAGTGCTAAGTAAGTGTGTGACCTTGAGGCAAGTTACTTTACCTTCTTGTAACTCAGTTCCCTCATCTTTATTATAGTCTTATTTCAGGGAGTTGTTATACAGATTTTTTTTTTGAGACAGGGTCTCACTCTGTTGCCCAGGGTGGTGTGTAGTGGCGTGATCACAGCTCACTGCAGCCTTGAACTCCTGGACTCAAGTGATCCTCCTGCCTCAGCCTCCTGAGTAGCTGGGACTACAGGTGCACACCACTATGCCTGGCTATTTTTAATTTTTTTTTTTTTGTAGAGAGGGGGTCTCATTGTGTTGCTTAGGCTGGTCTTGAACTCCTAGCCTCAAGAGATCCTCCTGCCTTGGGCTCCCAAAGCACTGGGATTACAAGCATGAGACACTGCGTCTGCACTGGAGTTGGTTATTTTTGGTAAAAAAAGTACACCTGTATGCATCTTGTGTTTGTATGGCAGAAACTGACTGTTTTCTCCCTTCTACTCCTCTTTCTTTTAGTGTTAAATCTTGTTCTCCTTTGAGATTTATCAGGGCATGTGGCCATCCAGTTAGAGACTACATTTCCCAGTGTCCCTTGCAGCTAGATGTCATCATGTGACCAAGGTCAGCCAATGGGATATGAGCAAATATGGAATGTGCCACTTCTATGTCACCTCCTTCCTAGGGGATGATGGAGCAACAAAACAGAAAGAACCTAGGTCCCTGGGTCACTTTGTGGAGCAGAGCTTCTCCACTAGCCCTGGGATGCTCACCCCTGAACTGTGACATGAGAGTGAAATAAACTTCCATTTCATCCTTCTTTTTTGGGGATCTTTTTGTCACAGCAGCTTAGCCTGTATTGTAGCAAATACAGGTTCTCATGAACTGTGACAATGGAAGATGACCCTGGCCTTGCTAGTCCCTGGAGCATGGTTGTGGGGTATCCGTGTGTGTGTGTGTGTGTGTGTGTGTGTGTGTGTGTAGGAGGGACGAGTAGGGGCGGGTACAACAGGGAGTGGGAAGTACCATCTGTCACATCCTACCTCGTGTCTGGATGGTTGACACTTCACTACTGAGGGAGAAAAGTTTCCTTTTCAAAATCCGAAGGACCAAGAGCAAAAATACTAAATTCACCTGCAGGAACACACAGACAATGTAGAGTGCAAGTTAAGATAGCATGTAGTGTCCACTTTAAATTGCACACAAAAGCTCTACCTCCCTGCACATGGGTCGAACTGGTAGCAGGTGGAAAAACCAAATGACACAATGGAGGAGATGCACGCCCCTTGTTCTATCTTGTACCCGGCACTTCTGGCGGCTTTTCCTGGGTTAGGAACGTCAGAGGCACATACTCACACAGAAAATGGCACAGACTGGGCCAAGGAAACCCCAGATGAATCCCTGATCCAGGTTGAGCCAGCAGCTGGGAACAATTGGAAAAGGGACACAAAGAGAGGTCAGAGGAAGCACATGACACGAACACGAAGTGGCACTTTCCCTGTCAGAAAACATTTCCAACTCCTCCTGAAAGTCAGCTGACGACAATCACGGCTTTGATTTCTCACTGTCATGTGCCAGCGTTATGTCAGACATTTTGATTTTGAGACAGGGTCTTGCCCTGTCACCTGGGCTAGAGTGCTGCAGCGTCATCATAGCTCACTGTAACCTCACACTCCTGGGCTCAAGCGATCCTCCTGCCTCAGCCTCCCAAGTAGCTGGGACTACAGGCGTGCGCCACGGTGCCCAGCCTACATTAAAAATTTAAGAGCATAGTCCCGTTGAGTTTTCACACAAGAATTCTGAGGTTAGGACAATGGGTACAACTGTTCCTCTCATTTCACTAATAAGGGGACTGAGACGTGAGAACTCGAAGTTCCAAATCATGGGAAGGATGAAGCTGGGACCTAACCCCCAAATCTCCCTCCTTTCAGAACCTTCTGAACTCTCACTGCTGTCTTATCCAGACCCACTGGAGAAGAGGTTAGAGCTGCCATAAAGGGGAACAGAGAGGCCATTGGATATGTGTATCCTCCTCCTCCTCATGAATGCTGCCCCCACAAAAGCTTTCCTAGGAAACCGTCCACGGCACAGGGCGAGGGTCAAGCTCACTGATCAGGGGTGCCATAAAGGTGAGGCTTAGATGCTGCACAAATGGCCACAGCCACAGCGGGGACGCCGTAGCCAGCTGGGAATGTGAGCCACTTCGTGAGTCTGTTCATGCTGGGGTAGGTGAGCACCGTCAGGTTCCGCGCAGTGAGGAAGAGGTGCAGGCCCTCCAGCAGCATCCAGGTGAAGGAGGCCAGGTAGGGGTAGTGTAAGGCACCAGCAACTACAGCACACAGCACCTGGAGGAGGAGTAAGGTCACCAGAAGGGGTTGTCAGGGAAGAGTGTGGCCCCAGGACCTCTCCCTGACATTGGCATTAGGCTCTGAGCACCTGGCGTTAGAGCAAGAGCATTCCTTTCTGTTTGTTTATTTATTTTTTTTTAGAGACAGGGTCTCACTCTGTCACCCAGCCTGGAGTGCAGCAGTGTGACAACAGCTCACTGCAGCCTTGAACTCCTGGGCTCAAGATCCTCCTGCCTCAGCCTCCCGAGTAGCTGGGACTACAGATGCCACCACCACACCTGGTTAATTTTTCTATTTTTAGTAGAGACGGGGTCTCGCTATGTTGCTCAAGCTGGTCTCGAACTCCTGGCCTCAAGTGATCCTCTTGCCTTGGCCTCTCAGAGTGCTTGGATTACAGGCATCAGCCAGCACACCCGAAGTTTGGCTATTTTAGATTCTACATGTAAGTGAGAGATCACGCAGTATGTGTCTACTGTGCCTGGCTTATTTCATTTAACATAATGTCCTCCAGGTTCATCCATGTTGTCACAAATGAGAGGATTTCCTTCTTCTTTTTTTGTTTTTGGAGATAGAGTCTCACTCTGTCCCCCTGGGTAGAGTGTAGTGGCATCATCATAGCTCACTGCAGCCTCAAATTCCTGGGCTCAAGCGATCCTCCTGCCTCAGCCTCCCAAAGTGCTGGGATTACAGGTGTGAGCTATCGTGTCCGGCCTCCTTTTTTTTTTTTTTTTTTGTTGGCTGAATAGTATTCTAGGACATAAATCTACGAAGGTGTTATTTCTCTCCTTTGTACCAGGAAGGACACAAGTTGATCCCTGAAGACAACTCTAGATTCATAACAGGCTGGAGCCAGCACCAGAGCAATCCACAAAACAGACTTTACTAACAAGCCTTTGTCTATGATTTCTTTCCCATATTCTTGTCTTCCCACAATTTGCTGCCTCTAGAGACTCAGATCCTTTTCCTTTGTCTTGTTACTTCTCCAAAAACTTATTCTTTATGGAAGATGCTGGTGCTCTAATCTACCTTTTCGGGAATTACTCATTTCTTGAGTATCTCCCATGTATATAGGAAATATGCACCCGTGTTAATAAACTTACGTTTGTTTTTCTCTTGTTAATCTGTCCTTTGTTTCAGGGGTCCCAGCGAGGAACTCAGAAAGGTACAAGAAAAATTATGTTTTCCTCCTCTACAGACACAAGGCCGTTGCATGAAGGTATCCCGTGCGGCATCGCTCCGTGAGCCCGCACCCCCTAGGGCAGGGCAGGGGTCCTCTTACACCACTAGTACCTTGGGTTCAGTCGGGTCGGTCGCCGTGAGGAAGAGGAGGTGGGCCAGGAAGAGGCAGAGCGAGAGCTGCAGGTGCAGCGAGGTGCGGTGCTCTGGATGGCTTTGCACAGGAGGAAGGTGAGGGCCGCCAGGAGGAGGCACAGCAGAGAGAGGCCCAGCCCCACGTAGGTGGTGACGGTCAGCACAGGATCCTCCTCCTGGGACCCAGAAAAGGAGAGTTCACGGTCATGCTTTCCTGCTCTCACAGTATGGTTCTCCTCCCTGGACTGGGGCATCCTAAACACAGGCACCAAGCCCCGTAATAGTGTGGAAAGTGTCTGCTAGGCTGTCCTTTTGGTTTGTTTGTTTTCAGCTTTATTGAGGTACACTTAATATATAAAAATCGCACACATTTAATGTATACATTTTTTTTTTGAGACAAGATGTCACTCTGTTGCCTGGGCAAAAGTGCAGCGATGTCACCATAGCTCACTGCAACTTCAAACTCCTGAGCTCAAGAGATCCTTCACTCCGCCCCCTAAGGAGCCGGGGCTACAGGTATATGCCACCATTCCTGGCTAATTTTTTGTAGAGATGAGGTCTCGCTTTTGTCTGGGCTGGTCTAGAACTCCTGGTCTCAAGTGATCCTCCCTCCTCGGTCTCCCAAAGTGCTAGAATTACAGGTGTGAGCCACAGCACCTGGCCTCAAATATTGATTTTTAATTGGCAAATTATAATTGCATTTATTAATAGGGTACCATGTAATGTCATGACACCTGTTTATGCATATAATGTGGAATGATTAAATCTATGATTTAATGATTAATTAATTTCTTTTCTTCTTATTAAATCACCAAAATCTGGAAATACTAGATGTAAACCTGAAAATACTGTCTTCAAAATCTTGATTCAGACTGGCCACATTTCAAACGCCCAATAGCCACAGGTGCTCCTGGCTGCCACATGGAACAGTGCAGGTCTAGAACCACTGATGGGGACTATATTACACACATTGTTTAGTCTGCCTCCATGAAACCTGACAAGCTCAAATCACAGTGGTGACCCACCTTCACATGCTAGAAACTCAGAGTCACAAACTTGGAGAGAGACGTGTTCCTCTTGGGTCCGATAGCAGCACTCACCACCTGGGAATTCAGGTAAACTCAATGTTTCTCACCCATCTCTTCAAAAAATGATGCATTTATGATGTTTCCAAGAGAAGAGTAGGAAATAAAGGCTACTGCACTGGGCCCTGAGGAAACAGAAAAATGGAGTCTTTAAAAGTGCCGTCATAGCCGAGCACATCAGTGCACACCTGTAGTCCCTATGACTGGGAAGGCTGAGGCAAGGGACTTCCTTGAGGACAGGAGTTCAAGGCCAGCCTGAGTAACATAGACTGTATCTCTAAAAAAAGAATTAAAAATCTTTTTCATATGTTTATTGGGCATTAGTCTATCTTCTTTTTGAAAAGGTTCTGTTCAGTCTTTTGCCCACTTTTTTTTATGGGGTTATTTGATTTTTTTTTGATTTGTTTGAGTTATTTATAGATTCTGGTTATCAGCTCTTTATCAGATGTGTAGCATGCAAATATTTTCTCCCATTCTGTAGGTTGTCTGTTCACTCTATTGATTGTTTCCTTGGCTGTGCAGAAGCTTTTAGTTTAATCAAGTCCCATTCTTAATTTTTGTTGTTGTGATTGCCTTTGGGGTTTTCTTCAGCTAAGATGTGGAATCAACCCAAGTGCCCATCGATACATGAATGGATTAATAAAATGTGGTCTATGCGTACTATGGAGTACTCTGCAGCCATAAAAATGGTGAACTAATACCTTTTATAACAACCTGGATAGAAGTAGAGATGATTCTTCTAAGTGAAGTATCACAAGAACGGAAAAACAAACACCACAGGTACTCACTATTAAACTAGAACAAATTGATCAACACCCATGTGCACATAAGGTAGTAAAACTCAGCAGAAATCAAGTAGGTGGGGCGGGGAGGGGTTGGGTAAACTTACATCTAACAGGTGCAGTGCATGCTACCTTGCTTACGGGCACACTTATAACTTTGACTCAAACTGCACAAAAGCAAAACATGGAATCAAAATGTTTGTACCCCCATAATATTCTGAAATAAAAAAATTAAAAACTCAAAGTGCCGCCGTTCCTTCTATTCTCTTTCCCTCTGGATTCCTCAGGCAGTACTTTCCTTCCTCGTATCTGCCAAGCCCTCGTCCTTACCACCCTGGTGCTCAGGAACTGCCTAGCAAGCTACTTGGGAGGCTGAGGTGGGAGGATCACTTGGCCCCAGGAGTTTGAGGGTGCAGTGAGCTATAATTGGGCCACTGCACTCCAGTCTGGGTGACAGAGTGAGACCCTGTTTCTAAATAAAATAAAATAAAATAATAAGAACTAAAAGTGAATTGTATTCAGTGGCACAGAGTACATTCACAATGTTGTCATTACCTCTATCCGGTTCCAACACACTTTCATCACCTCCAAAAGAGACCACATACCCATTAAATAATCACTACCTTGCCCCTCCCCAAGCCCCTGGAAACCATTAATCTACTTTCTATGTCTACAGGTTTAGCTGTTCTGGACATTTCATATAAATGCAATCATACAACATGTGACCTTTTGTGTCTGGCTTCTTTCAGTCAGCATCACGTTTTTCAGGCTCATCCTTGCTGTAGTAGATATCAGTACTTCCTTCCTTGTTATGGTCAAATAACATTCCATTGTATGGACATACCACATTCTGTTTACCCGTTCATCCACTGATGGACACCTGAGTTGTTTCTGCCTTTTGGCTATTTTGAATAATGCTGCTGGGAGGACAGTGTATTCTTTTTTAAAAATTTAAAAAAATGTTTATTAAATTTTTTTAATATGAAGTGGGGAGTGAGGAGGGTGATTCAGTCCCCCCTCCTTCTTTTGGGACAGGGTCTCATTCTGTTGCCCAGGCTAGAGTGCTGTGGTGTCATCGTAGCTCACTGCAACCTCCAACTCCTGGGCTCAAGCGATCCTCCTGCCTCAGCCTCCTGAGTAGCTGGGGTTATAGGCATGAGCCACCGTGCCCAGCCAACAGTATATTCTTATGTGTATTAGTTTAAGCTATGCTGGGGTAAGCCATCATCTTAATTAGGACTTCACACTTTAGGTCTGATTACCTCGAATCAGAAACACCACAGTTAAGAGATGGCCACTACAAATATTAATACTTCAGGTGTCTTTATCTCTGATCAAACCAGACATTTTTCTTTTTCTTTTTTTTTTTTTTTTTTTTTTTTTGAGATAGAGTCTTACTCTGTTGCCTGGGCTAGAGTGCTATGGCATCATCATAGCTCACTGCAGCCTCAAACTCCTGGGCTCAAGCAATCCTCCTGCCTCAGCCTCCCGAGTAGCTGGGACTACAGGCATCCACCACCATGATAATTTTTTCTATTTTTAGCAGAGACAGGGGTCTCACTCTTGCTCAGGCTCGTCTTGAACTCCTGACCTCAAGTGATCCTCCTGCCTCAGCCCCCCAGAGTGTTAGGATTACAGGCGTGAGCCACCGTGCCTGGCTGGTGATGGTTCATTTTAATGTGTCAACTTGGCTAGGCCATGGTAGCAAGATATGTGGTCAAACACCAGTCTGGATGTTGCTGTGAAGGTATTTTTTAGATGAGATTAACATTTAAATCGGTAGACTTTGAGTCATGCAAGTTGCCTTGTATAAGGTGGGCAAGTCTCATTCAATCTGTTCAATCTTAAGAGAAAACAGCTTGAGGTCTCTTGAGGAAGAGGGAATTCTGACTCCGGACTATCTTTGGATTCAAGCTTCAACATCAACTGTCCTTCCTGGGTGTACAGCCTGCCTGTCTACCCTGCAGGTTTTGGACTTGCCAGTCTCCATCATCACAAGAGCCAATTCCTTAAATTATCTCTCTCTCTTTCTCCCCCCACCCCCGACATGCTATTGGTTTTGTTTCTCTAGAACAGGGGTCCCCAACCTACAGTGAGTTGTTTAATTGTTTCATTATATATTACAATGTAATAATAATAGAAACAAAGTGCACAATAAATGTACTTGAATCATCCTGAAACCATCCCCCGCTCCCTGGTCTGTGAAAAAATCGTCTTCCATGAAAATGGTCCCTGGTGCCAAAAAGGCTGGGGACGTCTGCTAGAGAACCCTGATGAATATTCCCACTGATGTTTCCTAGGATAACCTCCCAAATAAATTCCTCACACTTGTCCCAGAATCTGCTCCTGGGTGAACCCAAACCGAGACACCCCTGAACTGCAAAGAAGTCTCTTCCATGCTGAAGGATAGAAATCCTCCACGTTGGGAGGATGTCTTTTGTTTTTTAAAGGGCAAAACTCGCATGACACAGTCTGAGGGTAGCAAACACATTAGGGGAGGAGCCTACTGGGCTTGTGTCCCCACGACTCACACAATGATGCTGCTCTGTGTGAGGGATTCTGAAGGCAGCTATCACATGTACCTTGTGTGTTTCCCTGGACAATGTCATTGCAATGGATGTCCAATGAGTTCATTTGGGGCTTCAAGCTGAATGTCTTCTTTTCTTCAGAGCAATTGTCTGTAACCACTCGAGTTTCAAAGGCTGGTAAGAAAAGCAATGAGCAGGCTTAGTGATGTTATAAGATGTTTTAAAAATGTGCATAGTAGCTAGTTGTGGTGGCATGTGCCTGTAGTCCTAGCTACTCAGGAGGCCAAGGCAGGAGGATATCTTGAGACCAGGAGTTCCAGTCCAGCATGGCCAACATAGTGAGACCTTGTCTCCCCCCAAAATGTGCATAGCAACATGAACATCTCCTTTACTGAATGTCTAGGATGTGCCAGACAGCAGGCTAAGAGCCTTATACATGTCATTTATTTTTATTCTTTATTTTTTGTAGAGACAGGGTGTTGCTATGTTGTCCAGGCTGGTCTTGAACTCCTGGTCTCAAGAGATCCTCTTGCCTTGGCTTCCCAGAGTGCTGGGATTCCAGATGTGAGCCACTGTGCTTGGCCTCATGTCATCTTATAACCGTCTCCTATAACCCCGTGAAGGATCATTATACAGATGAGGAAACTGAAGTTCAGAAGTTAGGTGAGACTGTAACTCCTGCAATCACGTTCTAGCACATTGCCTTTGAAGCAATAATTCTATTTCTGTGCATTTATCCTCAGAAAACAATCATGGACAAGAGCGCAGATTTGGCTCCAAGAAAGTTCCTAGCAGCATAGATAACAATGGTGAAAAATGGGTTATTACCTAGACTTTCAACAAGAAACAATTCACTTTCTATGGCCATACCACCCTGAACGTGCCCAATCTTGTCTGATCTTGGAAGCTAAGCAGGGTTGGGCCTGGTTAGTATTTGGATGGGAGACTTTCAACAAGAAACAACTGATTACATAAGTGATGACATTGCCCCATAATAGGAACCACGCTTCCAGTAAAAATGAAGTCATGAAAGGATTGTGATCAAGAAGCAAGCTCATGGAATAAAAGGTAACCAGGCGAGGTGATGGATGTGCTAACTGGATTGTGGTAATCATTCCACAACATATGTATATTAAGTCATCACGTTATGAATCTTAAAGATATACAATTTTATTTCCCAACTTCCTCTCAATAAAGATGAGAAACAAGAGGAATGAAGCTCATGAAAATATTTAGCTTAAAAAGCAGATGGCGCAAGGCTGGACATGAGCTGGAAATTGTCCAACTGGTTGATGGGTGTAGCAGGGTTCTTATTGTCTCTTTTGGTGTATGTTAGCAGGGTTAAGAAAAAGCAAATAACAAAATAGCACATCAAGAATGATGCTATTTTAATAATACTTTATAATACTACAGAGAAGAGAGATAGAATAATCATAAATATAGCAATCACCACCCTAGTTCTAAGTGCATTACATGCACTACTATTATTCCCATTTTACAGATGAGGAAACTGAAGCCTAGTGAGGTGAAAGCACTGGTCCCAGATCAAACAATTAGGACTTGGCAAAATCAGCAGAGATGACCGTGATGCATAATCTGAAAAATGGTTTAATTTTGAACTAAAGTGTCCGGATTCCAGTTTCCCAAGAAGGTTAGGCATTGAATTTTCAACAAACAAACAAACTACTTTTAAGTTAAAATTTCAGACCCGGGATTAGAAACCACGGGCAATCTTTTTAGTAAACAGCTTTACTGAGGCGTACACACCAAAGTGTACAATGTGATGAGTTTTATTGGGTGTATACACCAGTGAAACCAACACCACAATCAAGGTAGGAAACATTTCCCCCAATAATTTCCCCCCAAATTTCTCATGCCTCTTTGTCATCTCTCCCTCCTTCCCTTCCTTGTCACCATAGATATGTTTGCATTTTCTGGAATTTTATATAAATGAACTCATGCAGTGCATTTTTTTTTCTAATTGCTTAATCCAGACCCCAATGGGTAACTAGTCTCCAGTATGTATAAGGTGACATCATCTTCTTACCCACAGTACTGTCTTGGACTTCCTGGACTTTTTGCCCTGGGAATTTCAAAGCAGTTTTTAGAACATCTAATTCCACATCCCGGAGGATAGATGTAGCTGCGGATGCAACTTCTTGTTTCTTTTCCATTTGCCATTTGGTGATAAATGACTCAAATTGGTCAACAATCTGTTGCAGCTTTAAAGACATAAAAATTTAAAAAAACGTAATCTGATAAGTCCCATATCTAAAAGAATGGCAGAAAGCACGAGAAAGCAGGCTCTGGAGCCAGAGGAACCAGGTTCAAGTCCTGACTCCACTGTTTACTGGCTGTGTGGCCTTGGGCAGATCACTCAGCCACTCTGTGCCTCAGGACAGTAAAAGGATTTCATAGAATTTTCTGGAAGATTAAATGAGTTAAGAGATGCTATGTTTTTAGAACAGTTATCTGTATCTAGTAAACATCATGTAAGGATTTGTTAATATTAACATCTTTTTCCAACAGGGTAGCGGTAAGTTTGTTATAAAGAGACCAGTGGTTCTCACCTGGGAGTGATTCTGCCTCCTCCCCACCACTGGAGATATTTGGCAATGGCTGGAGACATTTTTGGTTGTCATGACAAGAGAGTGGTTGCTACTGGCACCTAGTGGGTGGAGGCCAGGGGTGTTGCTCAACATCCTACAATGCACGGGACAGCCCCTATCACAAACAATGACCCAATCTCAAATGTCAATAGTGCCAAAGTTCAGAAACCCTAAAATAGAGTTATAGCCCAAAACACACTGTTATTGGCCTTTTTAAATCAAGAAATTTGTCTATGAAGTCTAGCAAAGAGTTGGGTCAGTGGCTGGGGAAGAAGGAAGGGCGGCCAAAGTGAAGTTTTGAAAGTCATAATAGAGGTGATTTAAAAGACTATTTTTATGCCAATCCCACCTCATCCTTGTAATCGAAGTGTGGTCCTTGGACCAGCAGCATTGGCATCACTTGGGGGCCTGTTAGAAATGCAGAATCTGGGCCCCAGCTCAGGTGTACTGAATCCAGATCTGTACGATGTGATCTGAGAGACCGAAATAGGTGACCTGTATCAGCTAAAACAGACCCTGAGGTTAAGGGAAACAAAGGTTACCCACAAGTCCAGCAGAGGGTGATATGTTACTTGGTCATTTAGGGCAATCCAGAACAGTTGCAGGATTTCGGAGAAAAGGCCCTAGGGGCTAGCTGTGAGCCTTTAAGGCAGAGAGGGCAATACCAACTCTTTTTGGACCCCTCTGTACAAGTTTCCAATTGCTGCTATTGCAAATTACCATGCACTTAGTGGCTAAAGCAACATCAATCTATTGCTCTTACAGTTCTGGAGACCAGATGTCTGGAATCGGTTAACATCAAGAATGTTGGCATGGCTGGTTCCTTTTAAAAGCCCTATGGGAGACTCTGTTTACTTTATGTTTCCAGTTTCTAGAAGCTGCCTGCATTCCTTGGCTCATGGACCGTTCCTGAATCTTTATTTATTTTTATTTTTATTTTTTGAGATAGGGTCTTACTCTGTCACCCAGGCTGAATTGCAGGGGCATCATCATAGCTCACTGCAACCTTGAACTCCTGGGCTCAAGCGATCCTCCTGCCTCAGCCTCCCAAGTAGCTAGGACTACAGGCGTGTATGACTATGCTTGGCTAATTTTATCTCTTTTTAGTAGAGACGGGGTCTCGCTCTTGCTCAGGCTGCTCTCAAACTCCTGACCTCAAGTGATCCTCCCTCCTCAGCCTCCCAGAGTGCTAGGATTACAGGCGTGAGCCACCTCACCCAGCCTAGAATCCTATTCTTATTCATTCCATCGCCCATTCCTGTTCCAGCCAGTGATGTGGGTGGAGAGTTCATGGATAACCGAAATTCACAAATACTCCATCTCAGAAGTGTCCAGGACTCTGCCTCGAGTTGCCAAAAAGCAAGCTTCAGTCACGTTTGATTTCATAGATATATACTGAATATCTCATATATAGAAGGTACTGTGCTAGGAACAGCAAAGGTGAGGGAGACATGATATTTGCTTTTAAGTATAGCTTATATTATTATTATTATTATTATTTAGAGACAGGGTCTTGCTCTGCTGTCCAGGCTGGAATGCAGTGATACAATTATAGCTCACTGTAACCTTGAATTCCTGGGCTCAAGTGATCCTCCCACTTCAGCCTCCTGAGTAGCTAGGACTACAGGCACACAACACCAGGCCTGTAAAATTTTTTAAATTTTTTTGTGGAGATGGGGTCTTGCTATGTTCTCAGTCTAGTCTAGAACTCCTGACCTCAAGTGATCCTCCTGCCTTGGCCTCCCAAAATGCTGGGATTGCAGGTGTAAGCCACCGTGCCTAGCCTATTTTGATAGACTTTATGGTCTATCACCTGCCTCTAAAACTAAATAGCTGTGAGACTTTGAGCATTTCACTTAACCTCTCTGTGATGCCATTTCTTATCTATAATGTGGAGATGTTGTCCAATAACGAATGTAAAGCAATTTTAGTCTGATTCCAGGCTAGAGTAGCGGCTTAGTAAATGTAAGCTTTGATTGATATTGTGGTTGCTGATATTGTTGCTTGATCTGGGGCCAGAAGGAGGGATGAGATTTCAGAGTTGGGGAACCACCTGTACAGAGGTGGTGATTGAAGTCATGGAATCATGATGTTGCCTGAAGGGAGAGGGAGTAGAGAAACAGAAGATCCTAGGCAGAATGCTGTGGGAAAAGTGTTATAGCAAACATCTGGAGCCAGAAGGCTTAGGTTCGAATCCTGGCTCTGCCATTTACTAGCTGTGTGACCTTGGACAAACAACATAACCTCTCTGTGCCCGTTTTCTCATCTGTAACGTGGGGATGATAATAATAGCATCTATCCTGTAAGGCTACTGTGAGGCTTAAAGGGGTTAATACATGTAAGGTGCACAGTGAGTTCTCAAAAATGTTGGTTGTTATTATTTTATGTGCATGAATTTATGGGGCACAAGTGTAATTTTGTTATATGCACAGGTTGCATGGTGGTGAAATCAGGGCTTTTAGGCATCATTCAAGTAACTTACATTGTAGCTATTAAGTAACTTCTCATCAGCCGCCCTCCTCGACCCCTCCCCCCCACCATTTGGAGTCTCCATATTCTATCATTCCACGCTCTATGTCTGTATGTACACATTACTTAACTTCCTGTTATAAGTGAGAACATGAGGTATTTGTCTTTCTGTGTCTGACTTGTTTGACTTTAAGATAATGGCCTCCAGTTCCATCCATGTCCTCATTATCATTCATTTTCTTGGCGCAAGAAAAAGAAAAAGGAAGGGGAGGAAAGAATAGCAAGAGAGACAGGAAAAAAGTCAGTGCAATGCTAGGTCATAAAAACTTTCAAGGAGGAGAGGACATCAATTAAAAAAAAAAAAAAAGAACTTGTGATGAGGAAGATGACGAACAACCCATTGCATTGGACCAAAAGGAAAATTTTGGCAACATTGGAGAGCATAGTCTGAATGGGTTGGTGAGGAAGGAAACCACAATCCAAAGGGAAAAGGAGAAAGTGTTCAAAGCAGAACAGAAGAAGGAGGAGAACGAGAAGACTGCTAATTGTTGAACCAAGTAGCTCCTGACTGGGGGTAGGTTAAGTGCAGTCACTGTTGTGGTCACACTGAGATGGGGAACCAGCAGGGCCTGCTTAACACAGAATCAAAAGCCCTGACCAACCCGATCAAAAACAGGACGTTGTGGCAGAACAAGTGAAGACAGGTCAAAACCAAGATGGCAAGGAAATTAGCCGCTGCTTGACCTTGCGGCTCATTATACCTGAGTTATAATATATTCGCATGCTAAAAAAGAATCTCCCACCAACATTTCCATGAGGGACCCTACAAAGTAAGGAAAGGGAAGGGTTCCCAGTTTTAGGAAGTTACTGCTCGTTTCCAAGAATAACATGAATGTTCCTCCCCTGCTCAGCCTATGATTAAGCCAGTGCTTAAATAAAAAATAAATAAATAAAAAGGCCCCAAAGTTGTACTTTTCAGCAGGGAGAACTAGCCTCTACTCTGCAGAGATCTTTTATACCTCCTGAATAAAACTTGCTTTTGCTTTACACCATACGCTCGCTCTTGAATTCTTTCTCGCACGGAGCCAAGGACCCACTTGGACTCCAACACTGGGAATTACTTTGCTGTGACACCACGTACCTGGAAGAAGCCATGGCCGCGGCATTCCTGCGGTGCAAGTAACCCGCTCCAGCCGGCTCTGGAAACTCTGCTGTGAGTCAAGCCAGCCACCTTGCCTATCTCAGGAAATCTCATGAGAACTGACACATGCATCTCAGGTCAGCTGACTCAGGAAATTGCTATTATAGGAAAAGTGAACTTCTTCTGCTCTTTCACCATTTAGACACACGGTTCTGCTTTTTATTTCCTAGGGGTTTTTTTTTATAGTTAATAAAGATGTATTGTATATTTCTTTAAAAAATTTTTTTTTAATTTCAGCATATTATGGGAGTACAAATGTTTAGGTTAGGTATATTGCCCTTGCCCCACCTGAGTCAGAGCTTCAAGTGTGTCCATCCCCCAGGTGGTGCGCACCGCACCCATTAGGTGTGTATATACCCATCCCCTCCTCCTCCCTCCCTTCTGCCTGATACTCGATGAGTGTTTTTACTATATGTGCACTTAAGTGTTAATCAGTTAATATGAATTTTCTGGTGAGTACATGTGTGCTTGTTTTTCCATTTTTGGGATACTTCACTCAGTAGAATGGGTTCCACTATCCTCTATTGAGGATAATACAAGAAGTGCTAGATCACCATTGTTTTTTGTGGCTGAGTAGAACTCCATGGTATACATATACCACATTTTACTAATCCACTCATGTATTGATGGGCACTTGGGTTGTTTCCGCATCTTTGCAATTGTAACTTGTCCTGCTATAAACATTCTAGTGCAGATGTCTTTTTAATAGAATGTCTTTTGTTCTTTTGGGTAGATGCCCAGTAATGGGATTGCTGAATCAAATGGTAGTTCTACTTGTATCTCTTTGAGGTATCTCCATATTGCTTTCCACAGAGGTTGTACTAGTTTGCAGTCTCACCAGCAGTGTAGGAGTGTTCCTGTCTCTCCACATCCACACCAACATTTATCATTTTGGGACTTTTTGATAAAGGCCATTCTCACTGGACACAAGTGATATCTCATCATAGTTTTGATTTGTATTTCCCTGATTAGAGATGTTGAGCATTTTTTTCATATGTTTCTTGGCCATTCTTCTATCTTCTTTTGAAAAATTTATATTCATGTCCTTTGCCCACTTTTTGATAGGGTTGTTTGATTTTTTCTTGCTGATTTTCCTGAGTTCTAAATAGATTCTAGTTATCAGCCCTTTATCAGATGTGTGGCATGCAGAAATTTTTTCCTATTCTGTAGGTTGTCTGATTGCTCTCCTGACTGTTTCTTTGGCTGTGCAGAAACTTTTTAATTTGATCAGGTCCCATTTATTTCTTTTTGTTGTTGCTGTGATTGCCTTTGGGGTCTTCTTCATAAATTCTTTGCCTAGGCCAATGTCTGTAAGAGTCTTTCCCACATTTTCTTCTAGAATTTTAATAGTTTCACACCTAAGGTTTAAGTCTGTTATCCATCATGATTTAATTTCTGTCAGAGGTGAAAGGTGTGGGTCCTGTTTCAGTCTTCTACATGTGGCTATCCAGTTTTCCCAGCACCATTTATTGAATAAGGAATCTTTTCCCCAGAGTAAGTTTTTGTCTGCTTTGTCAAAGATTAGATGGCTATATGAGGATGATTTTATATCTGGATTCTCAGTTCTGGTCCAGTGGTCTGTGTCCCTGTACTTGTGCCAATACCAAGCTGATTTAATAACCACAGCCTTGTAGTATAGTTTGAAGTCTGGTAAATTAAAACCTTCCATTTTGTTCTTGTTGCCTAAAATTGCTTTTGCTAAACGGGGTCTTCTCTGGTTCCATACAAAGTGTAAAATGATTTTTTCTATATCTGTGAAAAATGACGTTGGTAATTTAATAGGGATTGAATTGAATCTGTAGATCACTTTGGGTAGTACAGACATTTTAACAATGTTGATTCTTCCAATCCACAAGCATGGTATGGTTTCTACCTGTTTACATGCTCTGTGATTTCCTTCCTCAGTGTTTCATAGTTCCTCCTGTAGAGGTCTTTTACCTCCTTAGTTAAATTTATTCCTAGGTACTTTATTTTCTTTGTTGCTATTGTGAAGGATATTGAGTTGTTAATTTGGTTCTCTGCTTGACTGTTATTGGCATGTATGAATGCCTCTGATTTGTGTGTATTGATTTTGTATCCTGAGACTTTACTGAATGCATTTATCAATTCCAGGAGTCTCTTGATTGAATCCTTGGGGTTTTCTAGATATAATATCATATCATCAGCAAAGAGTGAGAGTTTGATCTCTTCTGTCCCTATTTGGACACCCTTGATTCTGATCTCTTGCCTGATAACTCTTGCAAGGACGTCCAGCACTATGTCGAAGAGTAATGGGGACTCTTGTGCTGTCAGAGGGGCGGTGAAGTCTCTGGCTATTATAGTGTTGCTGTTTATCATTTTGTTTAGACCAAGTAGGATTTGCTTTATGAATCTGGGTGTACCTGAGTTAGGTGTATAAATATTTAGAATTGTTATGTCTTCTTGTTGAACTGTACCCTTCACCATTATATAGTGAGCCTCTTTGTGTTTCACTACTTTTGTTGATTTGAACACTAAGTTATCTGAAATCAGAACTGGCACCCCAGCTTTCTTTTGGCTTTCGTTTGTTTGAAATATTGTTTTCCATCCCTTCAGCTTGAGTCTGAATGTATCCTTGTAGGTTAGATGTGTTTCCTGAAGACAGCAGATACTTGGCTTGTGTATATTTATCCATTCAGCCAGCCTATGTCTCTTGAGTGGGCAGTTCAAGCCATTCACATTTATTGAGAGAATTGATAAGTGCGGCAGATTTCTGTTCATCCTGTTCAGTTGAACTTTGTTGGTTTGTTTTCTCTCTTGAGCCATTGTGGTATCTGGCCTTTGACCTTTAACTTTTGGCTGATTTTACATTCTTGAGTGTTCATTGTGCTGATCCGTGTGTAGCACTGTTTTGAATACTTTCTGGAGGGCAGGTCTTGTCTTGGTGAATTCCCTCAGTGTGTGCTTATCTGAGAAGGTCTTTATTTCTCCTTCATATAGGAAACTTATTTTTGCAGGGTACAAGATTCTAGGCTGGGCATTATTCTGTTTGAGAAGAGTGAGAATAGGGCCCCAGTATCTTCTTGCTTGTAAGGTTTCAGTTGAGAATTCTGCCGTTATTCAGATGAGCTTTCCTCTGTAGATTACCTGCTTCTTTCACCTTACAGCTCATAGGAGGGACTCTTTGGTGGTTATTTTCATTACTCTGATGACTGTGTGTCATGGTGTCTTCCTGTTTGTGATTAATCTCCCAGGAGTCCTTTAAGCTTCCTTTACCTGGATATCTAGATTTTTAGCAAGGCCTGGGAAATTTTCCTGTATTATATCCTCAAATAGCTTATCTAACCCTTGTGTATTTTCTTCTTCACCCTCAGGGATGCCCATGATTCTCACGTTAGGCTTTTTCACATAATCCCAAATTTCTTGTAGGCTTTTCTCTTTTCTCTTATTTCTCTGCTCTATCTCTGTGACTGACTGATTTAATCGAAAGGTATTATCTTCAATTCCTGAGATTCTTTCTTCTGTTTGATCTACCCTGTTCTTGAGGCTTTCCACTGTGTTTTGTAATTCCTTGAATAAATTCTTCATTTCCAGGAGTTAAGTTTGATTTTTCTTTAATATTTCAATTTCTTTAGTGAATTTTTCTTCGAAATCCTTTTTTTTTTTTTTTTTTTTGAGGTTTCTTTGTGTTGATTATCCATTTCTTCTTGAATGTCATTGAATTTTCTTACAATCCATGTTTGAAGTTCTTGTTCTGTCATTTTAGTGTTCGGAATTTGGTTGATGTCCATTGCTAGAGAGCGGGTGTTCCCCTTTGGGGGTGTGCTTTCCACTTGATTTTTCCTACTTCCAGAGTTTATTTGCTGATTCCTTCCCATCTGGATCAACTGTGGCTTCTTACCTTTAGATTTTCGTTTGGATAATGACAGACCCTATTTAGTCTCTGAGCCAGTAGGCGGTGTTTGTGGGTGAGATTTGACCACATCCTTTATGATGAGTCAGTAGATACAGTAAAAGGGTGTGCAGAATGACCCCCCTGTCAGTAGGTGGCATTTGCTGGGAGGAGCAGACTACAGTGTTGTTTTGGGGTCCTGTAACCAGCTCTTTTTTCCTCTGGAGAGGCACTCTAGTGCCTCAGGTGGTGGATGAGGCCCTGGGCCTTCCAGGTGTGTCCTTATTCTCCACCTCAGTGGGGGCAGGTCGGGGAGTGAGTCTGGGTGGGGCTGGGTTGGGTGAGCCTGCCCTCAAGCTCCACAAATGCTGTTAGCTGGGGTCAAAGGTCTGTTCTCTGCTTTTGGGCAAAGCTGGGGGGGGGGCAGGGCAGGGTGGTGGTGGCTGAAATGGCCCCACTCAGTCCAAAAGTCTGCATATGGGGGTGGGGCTGTCTGAGACCTGCAGTCTGGAGCAGGCGTCACCCCTTTCCACCCTCCCCTATTCTGCAATTTCTCATGGGCCTCTGCCAGCAGGCAGGACCCCAAGCAGCGGATCTCCCCTGGCTGTGATGTGGGTCTGTGGGTTCCCTGCCCAGGATCGCAGCCTGGGCTGGGTGCTCGGCCTTCCTGTGGGAGGAGGGTTGCCCCTCAAGCATGCTGATCTGCCCCTGAAGGCACACACACCTCAGTAGGCTCCTTCACAAAAATTCCTTCTGTGCCCCAGGGCAATGCGATTGAGGCCTGGGTGTATGGGATCTGGCCTGCAGCCCGGTCCCCTGGGCCTTGGAGGTCAATCCCTGACCCTGCCAGGGAGAAGAGTGCTGGTCTCAAGTCACCCATGGGGTGCCCCAGCTGGATCGATGTCTCTCTGCCTCGAGTTTTGCCCTGCTCTCCTGCAGTCCAGGCAAGCGACATCTGGGAGGGAGGGTGGGTAGGGAGCTCACAATCTGAGGACCCCTCAGTCTGCTGTAAGGCCCCTAAAGTTAAGGTCCCGTTCCCTGCAGATGCCTCTGGGTGGTGGCTAAATTGTCTCTCTCGGCAGCTGAGGGGGGGAGGGGAGAATGAAGCAATATGGCGCCTGCCGATTGATTCGGGTCTGCGGTGGGAGGTGCCTGAGGGTGCTGGGAGCCTGGTGCCCTGTCCACACGAGGCTCACCGCTCACTGGCAGCAGCCGTCTCTGGGCTGGTGTCAGCAGGTCTCTACAGCCGCTCAGGAGCCCACCAGGAGTCCGAGAGTCAAGGGAGGGGACACTTAACTGCTCCACCTACCCTTGTCACTGGTCTCCAAGCCTCTTGGGGGCCTTTCTCCTTCCAGTTTTCCTCTGCAACTTCTTCCTGTGGAGTCTCCTGTAGTTTCAGGCACCCTTCCTTCGGCCCTTCATCCGATCTCTTTGTCTGCCTGGTTTTTTTTTTTTTTTTTTCACTTTCTTCTAACATCTTTCTTTCTTGCACAGATACTCTGGCTGGTGGTTTTTCTCATCCGCCATTTTTCCTACTCCCTCAAATGGCTTTTTTGACTATTAAAGAAGAACTAGATGACTGTCCCTGCACCAGGCCTCCCAGATTTGCATAACTCTTTTAATTTTGGGGTACAGGTATTAACCCAAACTTTGAGGGCTCACAAGCGACCTTTGGCAAAAGAATAGTCCGCTTGTTTAATTGCCACTAACTGTGATATTTTACAGGAAGCTGAAAAGCTCACGCTTGGACAGCTGGTAGCTGTTGATACCACACATTACGTGTATTATCCCTACTAGAACAGAAAGGGGACTATTGGTTGATGGCTGGCTTGTTGGAAAAACGTCATACTACTCTGTTAGGTAATTCTAATGTAACTCTAAAAGCAGCGTCCACCTTGAATCCTGCCACTTTGCTGCATGTGGACTCTCACTCTCTGGTTCCCGATTGCATTCAAATTATTATTATTTTTTTTTTGTCGATTACAGTATGTGTTTTATTTGGTTTCCCAATCCACGCAGCTGCCAGAAACCTGAATTTCAACTTTTTCTAAACTGTAATACCTTTTCTTTTCTTTCTTTCTTTCTTTCTTTATTTTTATTTCAGCTTATTATGGGGGGTACAAAAGTTCAGGTTACATATATTGCCCATGTACCGCCTATCCCCCCAAGTTAGAGCTCCAGGAGTGACCATTCCCTAGACAGAGCGCATTGCACTCATCATGTAGGCATAGACCCATCCCCTCCCCCGACCCCCCACCTCAGTCTGATATCCGATTGGTATCATTCCCAGATGTGAATTTAGGTGATGATCAGGGAAACCAATTTTCTGGTGAGTACATGTGATGCTTGTTTTTCCATTCTTGGGATACTTCACTTAATATAATGGGTTCCAACTCTCTCCAGGAGAACCAAAGAGATGTCATATCACTGTTATTTCTTATAGCTGAGTAATACTCCATGGTATACATATACCATAATTTACTAATCCAATCATGAATTGATGGGCATTTGGGTTGTTTCCACATCTTTGCAATTGTGAATTGTGCTGCTATAAACATTCGGGTACAGGTGTCTTTGTCATAGAATGACTTATGTTCCTTTGGGTAGATGCCCAATAATGGGATTGCTGGATCGAATGGTAGGTCTATTTGAATCTGTTTAAGGTATCTCCATAATGCTTTCCACAGGGGATGCACTAGTTTGCAGTCCCACCAGCAGTGTATGAGTGTTCCTGTCTCTCCGTATCCATGCCAACATGTGTTGTTTTGGGACTTTTATAGGGAAAACTATGAAACATTGAGGAAGGAAATAGCAGAACTTGTAAATAGGTGGAAAACCATACCATGCTCGTGGATCGGAAGAATCAACATTGTTAAAATGTCTATACTACCCAAACTGATCTACAGATTCAATGCAATCCCTATTAAATTACCAACATCATTTTTCACAGATATAGAAAAAATAATTATACACTTTGTATGGAATCAGAGAAGACCCCGTATAGCAAAAGCAATTTTAAGCAATAAAAACAAAATGGGAGGTACTAATTTACCAGACTTCAAACTATACTACAAGGCTGTGGTTCTTAAAACTGCCTGGTATTGGCACAAGTGCAGGGACACAGACCAGTGGAACACAACAGAAAATCCAAATATAAAACCATCCTTATATAGACATCTAATCTTTGACAAAGCAGAAAAAAAACATACTCTGGGGACAAGAATCCCTGTTCAATAAATGGTGCTGGGAAAACTGGACAGCCACGTGTACAAGACTGAAACAGGACCCACAGCTTTCACCTCTCACAAAAATCAAATCACGGTGGATAACAGACTTAAACCTTAGGTGTGAAACGATTAGAATTCTAGAAGAAAATGTAGGAAAGACTCTTACAGACATTGGCCTAGGCAAAGAATTTATGAAGAAGACCCCTAAGGCAACCACAGCAACAACAAAAATAAATGAATGAGACCTGATTAAATTAAAAAGCTGCTGCATAGCCAAAGAAACAGTCACGAGAATAAACAGACCACCTACAGAATGGGAAAAAAATTTCGCATACTACACATCAGATAAAGGACTGATAACAAGAATCTATTTAGAACTCAGGAAAATCAGCAAGAAAAAAATCAAACAACCCTATCAAGAAGTGGACAAACGACATGAATAGAAATTTTTCAAAAGAAGATATAAGAATGGCATTCAAATTATTGACCAAGTACATTCTAGCTGCCTGTGTTTGACTGATCAGTCCTTGTCAGACCCAGATGAGGAATTCTTGGCAGATGAGAGCAGTTCATAGAGTATAGACAATGGCACCTGGGTATGGCGTGGTTACCAGCAAACAGGTAGAGGCACAAGCACTACCTTCTGGGACATCTGCTCAAAAAGCAGAATCAACTGCATTGACCCTATATATTGCATTGAACCCTATATCATGGGAAAAATAAGTGTATCAATCTTTATACAGATTCCAAACATGCCTTTCTGGTGGTGCGTGGTCATTGGGAAAGAGCGAAGATATATTACTTCTGAAAATGAAGAAATTAAATACAGGCCTCATTTTCTTGAATTATTAAAAACACTTTTACTGCCTAAGAAGGCAGCCATCATGCACTGTTGGGGACATCAGAAAACAGACACTCATATTACAAAAGGAAATATTATGGCAGATTTAATGAATGGCCAAAAGGGCAGCCCAACAAATGAGTTGTCAACTGACTCTAATTCCTTTTCTTCGGTTAGGTAAACATGATCCCCAATATTCTGAAAAGGATCTAGAAAGACCTAAAAAATGGAGATTCTCAAAGTATAATGATCAAAATTGGCTCACAAACATTGAAGGGAAGGTTCTCCTTCCTGAAACTCTTGTCATACCAGTGTTTGGGCAGATTCAGCAAAGTACCCATTTTGAATGAGATGCCACCTTACAATGGGTACAGCCTCATGTGACTGGGCGCAACTTACAGAGAACCTTTCACACACTGGTCCAAAGCTGCCCTATATGCTTGAAAAGTAACCCAAAGCCTCCTGAAGCCTTGCAGCCACCCCTAAAAGAAGAAACACAATGGAGGGGGAGTTTCCCGGGAGAGGACTGGCAGGTAGATGTTACCATGATGCCATGAGTCCCTGGAAATTTTTCCTATTTGCTGGTCTTTGCTGATGCTTTTTCAGTATAGTTTGAAGCTTACCCTACCGGACTGAATGGGCATCAGACATTACTAGGGCCCTTTTAAAGGAAATTATTTCTAGGTTTGGACTTCCGTCAACTCTCCAAAGTGATGACAGAGCAGCCTTTGTTGCTGAAATCACCCAAGAAATATCAAGGATTTTAGAAATCGATTGGAAATTGCATTCAGCATGGAGACACCAGTCTTCAGGGAAAACTGAATGGATGAATAGGCCCTTAAAAAAGACTCTCTCCAACATCTGTCAGACCAATTTAACTTGGGACAAAGTGTTACCCCTTGCCCTGCTGAGAATTCAGTTGGCCGCCAGAAGTAAGCTGGCACTTAACCACTCTGAAATTTTATATGGGAGACCATTCCTAAGAGCTTCCAGCCAGGGCTCAATCAATGACTGTGTGCCCCCAGAGATGGCAGCTCGCTCATATGTAAAACAGCTTGGTAATATGCCGACTAATGTTTCTGAGTTTGCTTCCAGCAGGCTCAGTTTCCAGTGGATGTGCCCCTCCTTTCCGTAAAGCCTGGAGACAAGGTGTTCCTGAAAATCTGGAGAAACCAGCATCCTGAAGATCAGCCACAGCCACAGTGGATCAGCCCATCTGAAGTGCTCCTGACAACTCACTCGTTAGTTAAACTCACATGAGTTAATCCATAGATTAATCCCATGCAGATAAAAGAGGCACCCCTGCCAGAGACCCCACACCTCCAGGATTCACTGCCTTCTGAGAGACTAAAGGAGCAGTGGGCTCATGCGCCTTTAGAGGACCTAAAGTTACTCTTCCACAAAAAGAGATGAGAGATAAGTAACATGAAGTTGTATGCCCTGTGCGTCTTATTTGTTCCCCGGGGATTTCTGTTTGCCTGGTGAGATGACTCTTTAGTTAGGATTTCTCAAACAATTGCCTGCTCTGCTAATCTGTCTTGCTGCTGGGTTTGTCATCCTAAACGTTGGTCAGTGCAAGACTATTCGGACTGTATAGTTGTCCCTGTATTTAATTTCACTGGTACACCCTCCTGTACATTGAACTTACAAAAGCCTGTCTCTCAGATCACCTACGGGGTATGACCAATAACTCTCTGCTCAGAGGTCCCATGTTTCTTTCGTACCCAGCTCCTTATCAGACATTAGGTACAAAGGGACAGTAGGGACCCATACTCTCATAAGTATACTTCCTACTGGGCAATTAGTCTCTCTAGATTTACCGATTATAAAAACTCGACTAGTACAGTATTTTCCGCACTGCCCTCTTTAAATTATCTTTTTTAAGAAATGTTTTAACCCCTCATATAAGGACCATGAGATCCCTATCTGTAGCACAGTACACCAGCAAAACCCGTATCGTATCCTCAAGGCTTTGAGAAACCAGCAGCCTGGCAGCTCCTCGGGGCATAGGATCAACTCCCGTATACAGATCCTTGGTTTAAAAATTTTACCCTAATGTTACCTAAAATGCTTCTATAAACCTTCAAACAGGAACAGGTACTGTGTGTGCACCCCTTGGATATATTTTTGTCTGTGGAGACGACCAAGGAACTCCTTGGGATTATGACTGCTTGAACAGCTGGACAGCGGGGCACTTGTTTGTTAGGACTCCTCACCACTCCCTTCTTGGTCCATAACGGATCTTAATGGAGACTCCATCTGGGTAACCCCAAAACAGTGTCTCCCAGGGGAAGTCCCAGATGGAGATGACTACTTCTTCGTGTACACCTGACTACCCTGGCAGGGAGTGGCAGCTCATTCATTAACATGTGCTCCGCAACTTATCCACAACCTTGAGAACTATCGCTGATGAAACTGCATCAGCCATAGCTGCTCAACAAAAATCTTTAGACTCATTAGCTCATGTGGTTCTTGATAATCACATTGCTCTTTACTGTTTTAGCAGAATAAGGGGTTGTTTGCGTTGTAGCCAATTCTTCATGCTGCACTTATATAAATACTTCCACGGAAGTGGAAATATATGTTGATAAAACTAGACAACCAACTTCACGGTTGGAACAGGTTAACAGAAATAATCTAGGAATGGGAGATCAATTCTCAAGACTATTCTTTTGAGTTCCTCAGGATCTTTGCTCTATTCTTTCAGGGATCTTGAAATTTAGCCTTTCCCTTTTACTACTTATTTTCTTGATTTACTGCATAACAAATATATTAATTAAATATGGACTAAAATATTGTTTCAAAACAACAAACAAAAACAGTTAAGTAATGGTAGTAGAGGCATTCAATCATTCACCTATGACTCATGAGCACTTTCAGCAACTGGCTCAAAACTTTCATTCCTCCTGCCCCGACTACACCCCACTTCAGCACGAAGCAGCCAGATCAATTGATACCCCAATTCCTTGAGATTGAGGAATGAATGAAGAAAAGGGGGGAATTTGTAACTGGCTCCTCATAATTTTTGACTTAAACAGGAGATGTGTCACTAATACATAATAATCCAATAATATTTGTAGACTTCTTGACAGTAACCTGTAGCATTTCTTCAAACTACCTGATTCCTCAGGTTAGTAGACGGTGATTCCTTTTGAAGAAATTGATGGGAGAAGTGAGAATTTATGAGATTCAAAAGTCTTGGGGAATGTCTGAAATATTTTTGAAGCATACCAAGATATAGTAGCACACCAAATAAATGGGAAAGTCTTGGGGCAATTTGTGATGCTGTAACTGAAAGTGGATGACGTCCTAGCTGTGGCATGCAGCCATGTGAAGGATGAGATTTGGAGTCAGTTGGGACTGGAGTCGTGGTCGTCAGACACAGTGAAAAATGGACTTACATGATAATCTAGTTCCTTCTATGTGTATATTGAAATGTGGGTGAAATATCTGTGAAACTAATGTGTGAGTGGAAGAGCTTCTCCTCTGGTCGGGGCACCCAGGCATGAAGTGTGACCATGTGAACATGCAGTGACGAAAAGGAGGGTCTCTGATGGTTCATCTAAGAGGGGACATATCCAGGTAATGTGTCCACGTGGTATCTATTCCCTAACAAGAGTGTTTTGAGGGTTTGAAATTCAGAGGTGACAGAGCCAAGTATGTATGTTTTAGTTCTCTCATTGTCTAGCATGAAATTTTTGTATATTAAAGAAAACTTTCTGGACATTATTAACATCACACATTAAGTGGATATCCAATCCATAAATGGCAAGCTTACTGGGAGGATTAAATAAGAACACTGATGTACATCCCAGTCACAGGATCCCAATTAATACCACGGAATTGTTTTCTCTTTTTGAAACCTTAGAGTCAAAAAGTTATCATGCAGTCCCTACTCATGACACACTATTATTATTTGTTCATGTGCTACCTCTACTCATTAGCATTTTTTATGCACACAGTTGAATAGGATAAATGCTTTCATAAACATAAGTTGTGAAATAAAGTAATAATCTTGCTAATGATCTCTTCCATGAGGAAATACCTCTATAAATCAGTGCTCAGAATAAGAACTGTTTAAGTTGGATGGCAGTGTCATAATTGTAGTAAATCCAAACATTGCGAAGGACCACAGTACCAGTATAGCAAAATAATGTCTGTCTAAATCTGAATCTGTCACTACAGATAGTGATCAAAATTACAAAATACAAATACCCCACCACTTCACTAAAATATTAATGACAAATTGGTTGTTTGGCTGCTTAAACAGCTGACATGAGGGCAGTTTGAGTATGTAAAACTCAGTAACACTGGTTTCAATTGCAAAATTCACTTAAAAGGTAAAGAAGTCAAGAAACATCATTGAAAACACTATAGAAATTTTCATCATATATACAGGGTTCAAAAATATTTTCCTTTCATAAAGATTCTCCCAGGATATATATTTATTGGGAAACAATTAAAATACCATGTAAACAGCACAGTAATAATGTTTTATTATTCTTTAGATCATAGATTTTTTTTTCCATAAAATTGGTATATATTCTCATATGGTTTTCCAAGTAGGTATTGATTTACACTGAGCTCATCAGCAGATTAGAGGAGAGGATATATGGGATCCAGATGCAAATTCAGAGGCAGCTAGAAAGAAAAAGAAAGTATTATACTCTTTAGCTAACAGATAGCTACACATAGTTAATTCAGTGTAAGTCAGTAAAAAAGAGTTCAGAACTTTAGCAGTTAGTAAGAATGAAAAATATGCATGAACACTACAAAATTACTATTAAATATAATTCACCCATAGTTGCACACTGAATTAATTATCATCGTGGTTAAGGAGCAGAGCATCCGCTACTCTCATTCTTCATTCATGTAACAACCCTGTGCCAAGGTACTGTGGGAAGCACCAGAATTACAAGATAAAGATCCAGTCCACCCTTCAACAGTTGTATACTATAACCTGAAAAAACAGGCCAACAGCCTGTACAGAGTCAGAGATACCATGACAGGTATAAACAGGGCACTACTGGAACACACAGAAGGGACACATCTCAGGTTTGTGTCAATATGATAGGTTTTTTTGGTGCAGGCAGTATATCGGCTGATATCTGAAGGACAAGGAGAAAGTACGGCAGATAGAGGGGTGAAGCAAATGCAGAGAGCTGGAGGGGGAAGAACACTGGCGAATTCTGAGTGGTCTATTTGTCCGCATGCTAGAGCAAAGGGCAGAATATGGTTAAGTGGCGAGAGATGAGGCTAAATAGCTTCACAAGAACCAAATTGATTTAGGTGTTTTTATCCCATACTAAGGAATCTGGAACCTATCCTGAGGGCAAAAGAAAACTGATGACAAGTAAATGACTAGAGCTTGGAAATGTCACCTGTCAACGGACTGCTTACGAACTATAATTGCTTGACTAAGCGTTACTAGATGAGTGTGGGGTCTTTGGGCCTTAAATGACCACGATAAACCTGAGAAGTGGATAAGGCCTCTGGTTTCCGAGGACAGCTTCAGTGTGCTGTCCGACAGTTCCACGGGATGGCAGAAGTGAAAGTGTAGAGCCAGAAAAAGAAAAGATGCATAGACTTCCTGAGATGTTTTTGAAGCTATAAAACATAATATATGAAGCATATATACACTCTTCATGATGAATGTTTATGTTTTCACAGTTTTCATTACATGTGTGTAAGAAATTTTTAAAAATTTTAAAACATTAAGGGAATACGAATGTTTTTGTTACATGAGTGCCTTTTATAATGCTTAACTCAGGGCTATTAGTTGCCCATCACCCAAATAGTGTTCATTGTACCTGATAGGCAGATTTTTACCCCTCCACTCCTCCCCATCCCCTTCTTGATTTCCATGACATTTATGTCTCTCTGTGCCCATATGTTCTCATCAATTAGTTCCTAATTATTAGAAAGTAAATGTGGTGTTTGTTTTTCTATTCCTGAGATACTTCACTTAGGATAATGATCTCCAGTTACATCCAAGTCGCTTCAGAAGACATTATTTTATGACTGAGTAGTACTCCATAGTGTATATATACCACATTTTATTAATCCACTCATGAATTGATGGGCACTTACAGTGATTCTACATCTTTGCACCTGTGAATTTGGCTGCGATAAACATTCAAGTGCAGGTGTCGTTTTGATAAAATGATCCCTTTCACTTTGGGTAGATACCAAAATGAGAACTGCAGATCAATATCCCTTATGACATAGACGTAAACATCCTCAACAAAATCCTATCAAACCAAATCCAACAGCACATTAAAAAATAATTCACCATGCTCAAGTGGGCTTCATCCCAGGGATGCAAGGGTGGTTCAATATATGTAAATCAATAAATACGAGTCAGAACATAAACAGAAGCAAAAATCAAAGCCATATGATAATATCAATAGATATAGAAAAAGCATTTGACAAAATCCAGCACCTTTTCATGATAAAAACCCTGAACAAACTATGCATAGAAGGAACATACCTCAAAATTATAAAAGACATATATGACAAACCCACAGCCAACATCACACTGAACGGGGAAAATCTGAAAGCATTCCCGCTAAGAACTGGAACAAGACAAAGGTATCCATGGTGACCACTTCTATTCAACATAGTACTGGAAGTCCTAGCCAGAGCAGTTAGGCAAAAGAAAAAATGAAAGTGTATCCAAATCAGGAAAAAGGAGAACAAACTTAATTCTTGCTGATGATATGATCTTTTATCTAGAAAATCCCAAAGACCCTGCCAAAAGAATTGATAAATAAATTCAGCAAAGTCTCAGATTACAAAAATCAATGGACACAAACCAGTAGCCTTTCTATATACTAAGAACAGTCGAGCTGAGAGTCAAATCAAAGACTCAATACTACTCACAGTAGCTACAAAAATGAAATGCTTAGGAATATACTTATCCAAGGGGGTGAAAGACCTCTACAGGGAGAACTAAGAAACATTGATGAAAGAAATCACAGATGACACAAACAAATGGGAAAACTTCCCATGCTCATAGATGGGTAGCATCAACATTGTTAACATGTCCACACTGCCCAAAGTAATTTATAGATTTAATGCAATCCCCATCAAAATACTAATGTTATATTTCACAGATCTAGAAAAAAAGAATTCTATGCCTCATTTGGAACCAAAAAAGAGCCCAAATAGTCAAAGCAACCTTAAGCAAAAAGAACATATCTGGAGACATCACCTTACCTTTAAATTATACTACAAGGTTATAGTAACTAAAACAGCATGGTACTGGTAGAAAAAATATTTAACGTACTATTACCAAGCAATGGAAAGAGATGCTTGCTATTTACAGTTTATTTCAGAAATGAACAACTAATCTCAATTTAATTCATAAATTTTGGCAACATACCTTCTTCTAGTTTCTCAGTTATGCTTTCTCCCAACTCCTGCCTATGAAATAAGACAAATATTACTTACAACGTTTAAGCTAAACAGAGACATTATCATGGGAATGATATACTGCTTACAAAATGTGGCCTTTAAATAACATTTTTAGAGACTAGACCTAATTTCAGAATTGCTTAAATTAAAAAAAATCAGATGAATAAAATAAAATTTTTACTTGTTTTAAGTTTATGTAACAGAGAAAATCTCTGTGTAATTCTGTTTAATCTGATAAAAATACAATTAATATTGGTCTATTGAATACACATCATTTCAGAAGAGTGATGTTTCCTCTTATTAATATAAAGGTTAAACAATTCAAGTCATATTTTGCAATGAATGCATTTCCTTGTCATTCTCAGCAGCACTCTCTTTATAAAAGTTTAATCATTTTTTATATTTCAATGGATTTTTCCTCAAAATGAACTTTCCACTCTCCAGTTCTTTTTTTTTTTTTTTTTTTTTTTTTTTTTTTTTGAGACAGAGTCTCACTCTGTTGCCCAGGCTAGAGTGAGTGCCGTGGCATCAGCCTAGCTCACAGCAACCTCAAACTCCTGAGCTCAAGCAATCCTCCTGTCTCAGCCTTCCGAGTAGCTGGGACTACAGGCATGCGCCACCATGCCCAGCTAATTTTTTCTATATATATTTTTAGCTGTCCATATAATTTCTTTCTATTTTTAGTAGAGGTGGGGTCTCGCTCTTGCTCAGGCTGGTCTCGAACTCCTGAGCTCAAACGATCCGCCCACCTCGGCCTCCCAGAGTGCTAGGATTACAGGCGTGAGCCACCGCGCCCGGCCTCCAGTTCTTGAAAATTAGAATTTTAAGGTATGCTCTATGCTACTAACTTTTCAGCACAGAATCTTAAATACATACATGAAGAAAGTGTTACTGTCATAATGTCCTGTGAAAATTCTACTAGCAAAAAATTAAGTAAAAATATTATGCTATCTGTATTATTATTAACTTTTCCTTATTCATATATAAGGAATTCAGAAAATCTGCTTGAAGAATAAATATAGATTAAAACTAGTTCTAGAACTTAGTTTCCTTGATTTAAGACTTTGAATTAGATTAGAAACAAATAAAACAATCTATTGCTCTTTGATCGTAACTTTGACTTCTTCTCAGAAATCACTACCAATTTTTGAAATATCTGACTAATTTACTGAATTATGAAATGTGTGACAATTTTTCAACAACACTGCAAGTGTCCCCACCTAGAGTGTTCTTGACTCTTTCATACAAAAGTATTCTCTCACTAAATGTCAAGAACGGGATCTCAAATACTCTACTAAACATAATAAATACTTTCTGGTGGTAATGATAATATGATATTCAATGCCTTTACAAATTTTAGGTGTCAAGACAATTATTTTAATTTTTAAAAAGGGGTCTGATTATGTTACTCAGACTAGTCTCGAACTCCTGGCCTCAAGCAATCCCCCCACCTTGGCCTCCCAAAAAGCTGCATTACTGAGCCACTGTGCCTGCCAAGACAATTTTTTTTGATGAACAGATTTCCCAATATTTTGAGAGACAGTTTTCCGTTACATCTCTGTGACAAAAACATAAAGCACAGGCTTTATAAAATGTGTGAATGTGACAATAACGCTACTAGCTAGGCCTCACAAAAGCAAAACTTAAATATTAATACCAGATAAAAGGAGAAGGCTTTATTGAAAGAATCTTTTATTACAATTAAGAAACACTATGTAAAATGTACATCTTTACCTGACCTGAACTGAGGAACTGCTAAGGTATGATCATCTTACCTTTCCCCCAAAAGCTCTTCTCCTGAGTATTTCCTACATATGCGTGATGGGTTTTATTACTTCTTTATGCCCCTTTCACAGGGACTTGCATAACACACATTTCACTTAGATAAAAATGAAATACTCTTCTCAACACATTGCTTACCTTTGCACTGAAGAAATCTCTCTCTAGATAGAGAAGTCTCATGGCATAACAAATTTAACTAGAGGCCATCTTTTTCTCCTAACTCTTAAAGAGCACCTGCTGGAAGTAGCTGCCTCTATTCCAACCCTGGAGTGTCCTCCGCCTCCATCAAGTCTCTTGCAGCCTTTCACTGACCCTTGAATATGTCACCACACAAATGACTGCTGAGGGCAACTGACGTTGGGAAAGAGATACCAGGTCAAACAGAGGGAAAAGGGACAGACCCAGGCAAAGGAGAGGGAGCTGCTCTGGGACGGCCACCCAAACGCTTAGTGACAGTGTTTTGATTTTTGATGGCTCCAGTTTTGTTGTAGTTGGTGGGAGGCTGGGGTGGTTTTGCCCATATTCATAAGTGAAAACTGGCAAATATTAAAGGACTTGTTAAAAGTCCCTTTCATTTTATTCCTATTTTACCATTGAATCACACATTTTTCCTCTTACTAGAAATGTAGAATTTTTGACCCTACTTGAGTGACTTAATACACTGCCTGGCAAAGATCACAGCAAAAAGGAGAGAAAGACCTCTTGGTGATATTAATCCCTGTCCTATTCGCTTAGACAAGGTGCCATCAGTGGCTCCTGAAGTGTGTGGAGCAATAGCTTAGGAGAGACTGAATGTGGCCAGAAAAAATGAAAAAGCTGATAATCTTCATTTTATGCATAATACTAAATCAAAAGCTACTTGGCCTTATGGAGTAAAATACATAAACCACTTTTCATAAAAACACTGTTCCTTTCTGTTTATTTCCAGGTACAGAGTAGGTTTACACATGGCAGAGGTAGCTTCAAGGGCAACATTAATACAAAGGGCATATCTGAAACTTCGTTTATACTTTTTCATTTTTAAATATAAGTATATGAAAACATAATATATAAAACAACAATGGATCAACAAATTTTAGCTAAGTACACGGCTTCTCTCATATTTAGTATCTTTCAAACTATGTCCCAGAGTAATCTAAGTGTCCACAGTTAGCACTGTAGGACTGGCCACACACAGTAGGACTGGTATATTAAGAACTCTTGTGTTTCTCCTCAAGCAGTTCGGTCCCGACCGCTGCTAGAGTCTGATGAGCTCTATGAAGATTGCAAAAATAAGTGGTTAGTATTTCATTTTTTAATAAATTATTCCTAAATGACTTGCACTTTATAAAGTTGCCATAAGTAGATAAAATTTCCCATTAAACAGTGTTTTAACACTGAATATATGTCAGAGTGTGCCTACTGTTTGCAATCATACTTTTAAAATCATTTCATAGATGTACATTCATTTCTAGAGAAAGTTCTAATAAGCAAGTAGTTCAGACAAAGTATGGCGGGGAGACAAACGGCCGTCAATGATGCACTGCTTAACAGGCAGCGCTTGCTGCCTGCTGGAACGGCTCTCTCTGTAAGACTCTTGAGGATGCCACTAGAAATGGTTGTGTTTAAAGGGTAACTATGTGAGAGGATAAATATGTAAATTGCTAGACTATAATAACCATAATAACGTAGTGATGTGTAAATGTGTTAAAACATCATGTTGTACTCCTTAAGTATGCACAATAAAATATTAAAATTTAAACAAAGCTAGAAATACTTTCATTTAGTAAATTAGTACAGAGGTTTAAAGAAAATCTCAGAGACACTGTCAAGCACTTGCTTTCACCATCCTTGTACATTTCACCCATTATCTGGGAAAAATTAAGCATTTGGCAGTGAGGAATAATTCAGAGCAACAACTTCTAGGGGAAAATGAGGTCGCTGAGCTGGTGATCAAAAAGAGCTAATGCAGCTCCAATGAAAATGAGCTGCCAACATTGTTACCAAGTATCAAGGTGGGACCTGTCCTTTCTGTCTTCCACACACCTAACCCTCAGGCTGAACAATGTATCACTTTTAACCACTTTGTGACGTATCCACCCCTTCATCCCTATGTTAATCTTTCCATATTTCACAAGTCTGCCTTTATGTAGAGTGGAAAATTACACGGTATAGTCTGTCCCAAGGTGCCCACTAGTGACGATACCGAAGATCGCAATCAAGGGAAGGTAATTTACGAAGTGGCAGAATATGATGAGAGAGCAGCCGCAGCAGCACGTGACTGTTGTGGTGTAAGTTCTGTCTTCCAAAAGGCAGTTAAGCTCATTAACATTTCTACTTAGGGAAATGCTGGCAAGCAATTTATAACAATGCCACTGTCTAAAGTATAAAGCTTCAAACATATCTAGCTGAAGGACTAAGAGATCAAGTGAACTACATGGTATTACATGGAAAAAAGGTATATAAAACCAGAAAAAGGGAGAAAGACATGAACTATCCTAAAGCAATATGTCAAAGGTAATTTCACAAACATCATTACCAAAATGACATTATCTAGTTTTCACTTCTAACTAATCTTGTGAGTCTCCCTCACCAAAACTTATGCTTCTGAGGCAAATTAATGAGCTTACTTTATTTTCTATGATGCTATGTTTTGACTTACTTGCTTAGTTTACCAGATGAGGATTTTCTACGTTTTAATTCTTTCACATAGAGTTGATTATGTCTTCTAAATGTGGTTTCATCAAAATCGTCTTGAGAAGTTTCTATTGCGGAGACTTCAGATTCCCCATATGTAACGCTGAGATCCATCTGAGTTTCCATCTGAGATGACGGTCGTGTCTAAAACAAATTGAAAGTACACATTTTTAAATAATTATAATATGAATAGTTATTGTATTTTTTTAAGTTTTGAGTTAGTGATTCAGAGAATCATTTTAAATATGTGAAAAAAGCAGAAATTTAAATGTTTACCATCAATATCAACTAGTTAATGTAATTCAATATTAAATCAAATTATAAAAAAGGAATCATTCTGGCCGGGCGCGGTGGCTCACGCCTGTAATCCTAGCACTCTGGGAGGCCGAGGCGGGTGGATCGCTCAAGGTCAGGAGTTCGAGACCAGCCTGAGCAAGAGCGAGACCCCGTCTCTACTAAAAATAGAAAGAAATTATATGGACAACTAAAAAAATATATATAGAAAAATTAGCCGGGCATAGTAGCGCATGCCTGTAGTCCCAGCTACTCGGGAGGCTGAGGCAGGAGGATCGCTTGAGCCCAGGAGTTTGAGGTTGCTGTGAGCTAGGCTGACGCCACGGCACTCACTCTAGCCTGGGCAACAAAGTGAGACTCTGTCTCACAAAAAAAAAAAAAAAAGGAATCATTCTCATTTTAGTACTCATGTAATCTGATAAGTCAAAGAATAATAGAGTCACTTTAAATCCTTAAAAATTGAATTGTGTATCTTAAGAACAATTCAAGAGTGTGGTCTAATCTCTAAATCAAAATTTTTTCTTTTCCTAATGTTCTTGTTCTATGCCGACTGGTCTTAATAATCAAGTAATTCTCTAATGAGAATCATTAATATGAAAGACCAGTTTAGTTTTAATGCTGACGGAAACTGAAATATTTAAAGGGAGGAACAGATGCCACCTTCCCTCTAGAAATCTACAAAACAAAATAAAGTATAAGTCTTGTCTACATTAATAATGTATCTTTTGCCTGATTCTTATAGCTTTTCATTTTTTGGTTGTTTTTTAATTTGGGGGGTTTGATTTGTTTTGTTTTTTTACTTTCTTTTTTTTTTGAGACAGGCTCACACTGTGTCTCTCAGACTACAGTGGCATGATCATAGCTCACTACAGCCTCCACCCCTGAGGCCCAAGTTATTCTCCTGCCTCAGCCTCTCAAGTAGCTGGAAGTACAGTCCATACACCACTACTCCTGGGTAATTGCTTTATTTTCTTTATAGAGATGAATTCTTACCCCATTACCCAGGCTTATCTGGAACTACTGGGCTCAAGTGATCCTCCCACCTCGGCCTCCCACAGTACTTGGATGACAGGCATAAGCCACCATGTGTGGCCTCTTGTGGTCTTTCTATCATCTTTTTTTCTCTCCTTCCATTGAACTCTAGTATTCTTTTATTGAGACAGCATCTGACTCCATCACCCAGGCTAAAGTGTACCAGCACCATCCCAGCTCACTACAGCCTCTTGAGTTCCTGGGCTCAAGTGATCCTCCAGCCTTAGCCTCCAAGTAGCTGGGACTGCAGGTGTGCGTCACCATGATTGGCTAATTTTTTTCTAGAGACGGGGTCTTGCTATATTGCCCAGGCTGGCCTTGAACTCCTGGCTTCAAGTGATCCTCCTGCCTTGGCCTCCCAAAGGGCTGGGATTAGATGTACTCTAATATTCTTTAATATATAGTCTCATCCAGAGATCTATTTTCATCATTATCTTCTTTTATACTAAAATCTTATTTTCAATCCTATACTTCCAATTAAAACATTCTGAGGGCCATCAAGGCCCTATTTTTGGTCCTTAATTTCATTTTTTTCTCAGCACCAACTGCTAGCACTGACCATACCCTCTCCTCTGCTCCTCTGACCCACCTTATTTCTAAATGCAGCACCCCTGATGTTTACTCCTATTCCTCTTTTTAAATTCTCTCAGAGCCCCTTAAATATCAAGGCTTTAACCCAGATTCCCTGATCTATGTCTGCAGCCCTGACCTCTTTACTGAGGGCTCCTTCTTCTAGTTCACGTCTCACCGACAATGTTCTCAGCCACACACTCAGCAACATTCCTTGCCGTGGATTACTTGTGCAGACAGATACAACTACTCTTCTACAGTCTATGTGTTTTCCTATTGTGTTACTTTGAGCGTAGTGTCATATTCTAATCTTGGGGGCACCCTCAGCCTTAGGCTGTTGACCAGCATATTTTGTCTTTTTTTTTCTTTTTATAATGCAAAACTTTTCCATGAGTGTTAGACTACCTATTATATGCCTTTGTTTCCTTGTGAATAATCTCCTTTTCCATAGAGACACGGCCTATGGAAGTCCTGTAAAGCTCTTTCAGATGCTCAGTCATTTGGAGGATTGTGTCTTCCCAATCTAGATTCTTCACCTCAAAATTGTGTCCATTGAATACCTTAACCCAGGCAGTCTCTGGCTTAGGAATTCATGAGATGAGAGCCTTGTGGAGAAGTAAAGGCTATTGATTCAGTTGGTGCAAAGCTGTTTCTTGTGACATTTTTGATTCACAGGGTACACTTCAAAGTGGTAAGTAATTCTAGGCCGTATTTCTAACTCATTTCTATGGGAATCTACAGAAAAATCCCTCACTGTTTTTCAATAACCTAAATAGGTTTTGAGTATTCTTATAATTTTTTCCATTTTTGATGCCTTAATCTATTCCTGTAAGACACACATTTAGGGCATGTCTCCTGCCATCCTCACTCACAGAAGACTCATCATCAAAATATTGTCGTCTCCCTTATATGAAAACTATGCTAATAAAATGTGACCAATTTATATGAAACCTAAGAGAAAGGCCAGTCAACAACAATGTTCTAGTTTCCCTGATAGGTGCATCTGTAAACAGAATTGCATCAATCTTCCTATCGTGACTTAAAGAAACTAGTTAGTCAGTGTTTCTGCCTCATTGCTCCAATTTAGTCCTCACAAGGAAGTCACCTGATCTTCATCCCTACAAAGGAGAGCACGATGACACAAGACTCCTGTTCTGCATGGTAAACAGTTACATAGTTTTCACTACACATCAATAAATTCTTATAGTATCCTGGAATACACACCGGTCTTTTCTGAGATCATACTTTTAAGCCTTAAAAAGACTGATGAACACATGTGAAAGGGAAAAAGTTAGTTTCTGAACTTCCAGTGCCAGGAGCACTGTGCTACCCTGTAATGCCTGCCAGAGCAGCTGTTTCTACCTTTTCTGTGGCATCACTTTTGTTTTAAAATCCAAAGAAAAAAACACATCCCTTCAGAGGAACAATCAATCTTGCATAATGACCTAGTTCCCATTCTTGACGGGGAATACAAATGACAACATTAAAAGCAATTTATTCTCAAAATCTTACTGAACAGTTTTAGATTATAACAGAATTTTAGAATTCTAGAATCATTCCTCAAAGCTTTTCTTAGAATTGTAAAATATTTTATAAACTGTTGGCAGCGACTCAGAGAGTTGTGCACCCACGTCCACAGCATTATTTTCAATAGCAAAACCACAGAAATAACCCCAATGTCCATCAATGGATGAATAAACTAAATGTGGCATATATAAAATATTCTTTTCAGGCTATCATCATCTCTTTATTAAAATCTTAATACCCAAATCATTAATTTTATGAATTCAGCCAGTTTGTTCTATAAAGTCAAGAGGATTTGCACTGCTAGTAGCAAGTAATATCAATATGAATGCAATAAATATATTATCAGTGAGACTTTTCATATTGGCTAAAACACTCTTATATACAGACAGTCCCTGACTTGTGATGACCCAACTTAAAATTTTTCAACTTTAGAATGGCATAAAACCATTGCGATTTTGGTATAATTATGATGGTTCAACTTAAAATTTTTTGAGTTTACAATAGTGTGAAACTATCTCAATTTCAATATGTTTTTTTAAAATTTCAGCTTATTATGGGGGTACAAAAGTTCAAATTACATACGTTGCCCATTTACCGCCTATCCCCCCGAGTCAGAGCTCCAAGCATGTCCATTCCCCAGACAGTGCGCACTGCACTCATCATGTAGGCATACACCCATCCCCTCCCCCCACCCCCCACCTCAGTCTGATATCCGATTGGTATCATTCCCAAATGTGCATTTAGGTGATAATCAGGGAAACCAATTTTCTGGTGAGTACATGTGATGTTTGTTTTTCCATTCTTGGGATACTTCACTTAATGTAATGGGTTCCAACTCTCTCCAGGAGAACCATAGAGATGTTGTATTTCCATTATTTCTTATAGCTGAGTAATACTCCATGGTATACATATACCACAATTTACTAATCCATTCATGAATTGGTGGGCATTTGGGTTGTTTCCATATCTTTGCGATTGTGAATTGTGCTGCTATAAACATTCAGGTACAGGTGTCTTTGTCATAGAATGACCTTTGTTCCTTTGGGTAGATGCCCAATAATGGGATTGCTGGATCGAATGGTAGGTCTACTTGAATCTGTTTAAGGTATCTCCATATTGTTTTCCACAGGGGTTGCACTAGTTTACAGTCCCACTAGCAGTGTATGAGTGTTCCTGTGTTTTGAATTTTTAATTGTGATGTTTTCCCAGGCTAGCAATATGTGGTACAGGAGATATTCAGTACTGCATTATAAGGTAGACTTTGTGTGAGATTATGTTACCCAACTTCAGGCTAATGTAAGTGTTCTGAGAATGTTTAGGGTAGGCTAGGCTAAGCTATCATGTTCAGTAGCTTATGTGGATTGGGCGTTTTAAATGCATTTTTGTCCTATGATACTTTCCACTTACAGTGGGTTATCAGTATACGACCCCACTGTATGTCAAGGAGCATCTATACTATGGGCAGAGCATCCTGAATCTGAAAATCTGAAATTCAAAACGCTCCAAAATCTTAATCTTCTTGCATGTGGACATGACACCACAAGTGGGAAATTCCACATCTGACTTCATGTGACAGTTTGCAGTGCAAACACACTCAAAGCTCTGCTTCATGCACAAAATTATTTAAAAACATTCTATAAAATTACCTTCAGTCTTTGTGCATAAGGTATTTATGAAAGATAAATAAATTGTGTGTTTAGACTTGGATGCTACCCTCAAGAAATTTTATTGTGTGTATACAAATATTCTAACATCTAAAGCACTTCTCATCCCAAGCATTTTGGATAAGGCATACTCAACCTGTACTACAGAAATAAAATTCCCTTTCAGTGTGACAGAAAGGAAGCGACTGACTTACCGAACTTGCACTTAACAGCTGCTTCTCATATTGCTCAATGTTGTCCGTTGCCTTTTTCATGCTTGCTTTTAATTTTGAATTTTCAATTTCAAGGCTAAAATGTATATTTTAAAACAATACACAAATACATTTTTAAAATGCCAAGTAATTTCTGAACAAGCATCTGAAAGTATAATTACATAATTTCTTAAAGATTTGAAAAGCAGATAATTTGGCAATTGTGGGTAAGGTCCAAAATTTAGAAAAATGTACAAAAGGTATGCATTACAAAATAGCTTAAAGCTAAAACTTTTCCTTGGCTTCACACAGATGTACTTATTATCACAACTGATATAATCTCATATTACACTGCTTATTTGCTTTATAAATACTCAAGTTATTTTGTGTGCTGCTTTTAATAATACTTTTGAATGTGGTCTTCTGTCTTCTTTTTCCATCTTAAAGCCTCTGTCAATTGATCTGCCAGGGAGTTTTGCACCTAAACCAAAAAATTAAAAAAAATTTACACTTGGAAATCCAACATATCCATCAGTGGATGAATGGATAAACAAAATGTGAATGTGGTATACATATTAATAACATACTTTTTCACAGTATCACCATCTTTTTATTAAAATCTTACTACCCACGTGATTAATTTTTGGGAATTAAATCAATTTCTTCAATAAAGTCAAGGGGACTTGCATGACTCCTAGTAAGTACTATCATTATAAATAGAATAAATATTTTTATCAATGAGACTTTTCATATTGTATAAAATATAAAATACTCCTGACTTATGATGGGCTGACTTTCAAATTCTTGACTTTATAATGGTGTGACACCATTGCAATTTTGACATAATAATGATGACTCAACTTAAAATTTTTTGACTTTACTGTGGTATGACACCATCCCAACTTCGATGTATTTTTTAATTTCAAATTTTGATCTTTTTCCAGGCTAGCAATACAAGCAATATGTTGTATGGGAGAAATTCAATACTTTATCCTATGGCAGGCTTTGTATTAGATGATTTTACTGAACTATAGGCTAGTGTATGTGTTCTGAGCATGTTTAAGGTAGGACAGGCAAAGCTATGATGTTTAGTAATTTATGTGTATTAAATGTGTTCTCATCTTACGATATTTTCAACTTACGATGGGGTTATCGTGGTATGACACCACTGTAAGTCAAGGAGAATCTGTACTACAGGTTGAGCGTCATAATATCAAAACCTGAAATTGAAAATGCTCCAAAATCTTAATCTTCCTGAGTGTCAACATGACACCACAACTGGAAAATTTTACACCTGACTTCATGTGACAGGTGAAAACTCACTCAAATCTTTGTTTTGTGCACAAAATTATTTAAAAACATTATATAAAAATACCTTCAGGCTTTGTGCATAAGGTATTTATGAAACAAATAAATTTTGTGTTTAGACTTGGATCCCAACCCCAAGATATTTCATTATGTATCTACAAATATTCCAAAATTCAAAACATTTCTGGGCCCAACCATTTTGGATGAGGGGTACTCAACCTGTACTACGAGAGAAATAAAATTCCTTTTGGGTATGACAGAAAGGAAGAGACTGACTTACTGAACTTGCACTTAACAGGTGTTTCTCACGCTGCTCAAGTTTGCACGCTTGCTCTTTGATGGTATCTTTTAATTTAGAATTTTCTATTTTGAGCCTAAAATATAAATCATAAAATAATCTCAGATAATTTTAAAAAATATCATGTAATTTCAAACCAAACATCTGAAGATATCACTACATAAATTTTTAAAGATTTGAAAAGTAGATGATTTGGCAACTCTATCATTTTTTCTAGCTGTGTTCATGGAAAATGTGCAAATTTAGAACTAATGTACAAAAAGTATGCATTTCAAAATAGCTTAAAGCTGAAATATTTCCTTGGCTTCACACAGATATAGGTATTACCATAACTGGTACAATTCTCAAACTATATGATTATTTGCTTTATAATACTCAAGTCATTTTTTGTGCTGCTTTAAATTGTACTTTGTCCTGTGGTCTTCCAGCTTCTCAGCACGTCGTCCAGTCTCTTTCAGCTGATTGTGTGCTTCTTGTAGCTAAAACAAGGAATTTTTTAAAAATTACATTTGGAAATAACCTGCATTTCCATCAATGCATGAATGGATCAACAAAATGCAGTATATAGAAAACATGGTTTTTAGACTAACACACTTTTATTAAAAAAAAAATAATCTAGCACAGATCTGCCCATCACCTGTTTGTGTAGCTAAATTTTATTGGCGCACAGACACACCCCTTCATTCTGCATATTATTTACGGCTCCTTTTGTGCTGTAACCGCACAGTGGAGCTGTTGCAACAGGGACCTTCTGGCTCACAAAACCTAAGATTTATCTGGCCCTTTACACAGAAGTTTAGCAACCCCTGCTCTAGGATGAAAATACAACATTATTCTTGTTTTCAAATTACATCATACCAGATAAATACTCAAATTTACAAAAGTGGTGAAATGGGAAAAGATGGAAAATTATATTATGGTGAGCATTCCTATTTTTGTGTTCCAAGCACCACCACTTAAACTGGAATTTTATTTTATTTTTGTGTATATATTTAGCTTTTTGTAACAAGGCAACTTATAAACTTTCAACATCTAATACTGACAATCATCTTTCCTTTTCAAGGAGAGAAAAAGACAATTTAAAAATTAACAGGATCAAAAGTGCAATAGAGAATGTCAATTCCAAGTAGGACCCTACGGTTCTGCTGACTCTCCCATCATGTGGCAGGGCTCGCATCATCACTAGGAGAGAATTTATTTTTAAAGTGCCATCTTAAACTGTGAGAATGCCGGTTAAACCTCAAAATTAAACATGCCAAAGGAGAAGCCATGTTAAAATGCCCACTTAACCTACCCAACCATGTCAGAGCCATGCTTTGCTGACCACAAACGACCACACAGTTTTATTCTTCTTGTTTTAAACAAGAGAAAGCAGATAGATACCAGTTGGTAAGTGGAACTGTCTATATTCATAGAGAGACACAGTGTACTCTCTGAGTCCAATATAAAGGGAAAAGAGAAAAAAAGCTAGACTTCTACACATCAATCACTACACAAGGGCATAGCACCCTGCAGATTCCAGCAGAGTGAGGGGACCATGTCTTCATTTTCACCCACAGGGTCAGTGGGGTTGATCCTGTAGATGACAATGAGAAGTTCCGTGAAATAGTTTGAGAGGCAAGGTCTACACACAGGAAAGAAGACCTGAGTCTGAATACCAGCTCCACCATTCCTAAGTACGTGACCTTGCACAAAAAGGTCAAACTACTGTCTCAGTTTCTTCATCTATAAATGGAGAGAATAATAGTGTCCTCCATCCTGGGATGTGGAAAAGATTAAATTGGGGAATATACCTAAAGTACTTGGAAAAGTATGAGGCACGTAGTTACTATTAATATTATTATTTTACTTTTTATGTTCTAATAAAATTTTATATTTTAGGCAGGTGGTGCACCCATGGAAGTGGTCTCCTACAGTTGCATTGAATCACTCTTCACACCACTGAAAGTGGCATCAAATAGGAAGCATGAGGTCCAGAATACATCCCTAGTACTTCCTAGAACTGTCACCAGTTCCACTAGCCGGCAGAGCTTTTGTCTACTTATGAGAATTCATGGCTTTCTTCTGTCTGTAGCACTCGGTGGGATGGTCACGTACCGCGGTGCACAGACCAGCTCCAGGATTGAGCAGCATGGGACTGACGTGACCACCAGAGGTAGGCTAAAGCCACTGCCCTGAAAACACTGGACCCTATTGCTAAATCAAGGTGCCTGGAATAATTCGTTCCCAGCAACTGTATATTTGGGGCTGCGTTGGCAAGCACTCTGACGAGCAGATTAATGTTACGTGGTGTGGCAGATCAGAAAGGCTACAGCCGGAGCTCTTCAGTTGGTAAAGCAGTGCCTATCTACAAATCCCAGTTCTGACTATGTAATAAAGGAAGACTAATTTAAATTTTCTATTTTATAGTGAGAAAGGCATGAGTATTTGAATGAACAATTCTCCCCTATTAGATTAAGTAGTTTCCATTTTAGATTTAATTGCTTAAAATACATTCAGAATAAAATTTTATTACATCAATCTGACAGAGAAGAAATTTTTGGTATGGTATAAAGTATTTAATTTTACCCTAACAACTATAAAGATAAAACATCTTCAATTTATACAAGGATAAGTGATGGGCACATCAGATATTATTCCTCCCTTAGACAAATTTATGATTAGACAAGATTAACTCTCATAAAAAAATCAAAGCAATGCTAAATGAAGGACTAACTTATTCTGCACAGACTAGACAACAAGGGCTGAGGCATAAGATCAATGAGAGTCACAACAGTCAGAAAAGCTCCATGAAGAAGGGGAGATTGTGCGCCAGGTCTGAATGCATGAGGCTAGATGACCAGAAACTGAAAAGGCAGCAAGGACAGCATGAGAAAGGCAGAAAGATGGTGAAATCCACCAACTAACTCTGAGGATAATGTTCAATGGCAGGGAAATAAAAACGTACATTCACATATAACTTGTGAATGAATGTTCATGGCAATATTATACGTTATAGCCAAAAAGAGTAAACAGGGCTGGGCGCGGTGGCTCACGCCTGTAATCCTAGCACTCTGGGAGGCCGAGGCGGGTGGATCGCTCAAGGTCAGGAGTTCGAGACCAGCCTGAGCAAGAGTGAGACCCCGTCTCTACTAAAAAAAATAGAAAGAAATTATCTGGCCAACTAAAATATATATAGAAAAAATTAGCTGGGCATGGTGGCGCATACCTGTAGTCCCAGCTACTCAGGAGGCTGAGGCGGTAGGATCCCTTAAGCCCAGGAGTTTGAGGTTGCTGTGAGCTAGGCTGACACCACGGCACTCACTCTAGCCCGGGCAACAAAGCGAGACTCTGTCTCAAAAAAAAAAAAAAAAAAAAGTGGAAACAACCTAAAGGTCCATCAAGTGCTGAATGGGTCACTGGACAATAGGGTGTTATTGGACAATATTAAGCGATGCAGCAGTGACACCCGCTACAGCACAGACGAACCCTGCAAACACGCTATGTGAAAGGAGCCGGTCATGAAGGACTACGTCCCGTGTGACTCCGGTATAGGAAACGTGCAGAACAGGCAAATCCATGGAGACGAAGGTAGATGGTGGTCACCCAGGACTGGGGAAGCTGGGGGGCTACGATGAGGGTGGAGGTGATGGCCCTGGGATGCAGGGTTTCTTTTTACAGTGATGACCATGTTCTGAAATTGATTGTGGCGATGGTTACACAACTCTGTGAATATACTAAGAGACATTTAAATGGGTGAACTCCATGGCATGTGAATGAGACCTCAATAAAAATCCAAGGGCAGGATCTGGATAATTTTCTTAATTCTGTTTTGACGTACGTGCTAGACATGCCCTGAATATCTCTATGCTTTTATGATACAATTTAAATGAAAGGAAATGAAGGAAACTAACCTTTCAAAAAGGTTGTAAATTAACCTAAAACATTTGCATTTTGAAGAATAGCATAATAGCCTTTCTGTACAAGTTAACCTGAAATTCATGACATAAGTATACACAGATTCTGTATTGAGTGACAAAAGCAAAGATAAGAAATAAGACTATGTTCTGGAACATTCCCTTAGACATTATCCTCTGATTTAATCTGGCCTGCCTCACCATGGCAATAGAGAAATCACTAAAACAGTTTAACAGGAAAAGCATTCTGGCAACTTCTGTGAAGAATGATGCATAATCCTCAACTTTCCTAAGGGCACATATTATAAGAAAACATACTTGTAATTATAAGAAAAGATGCCAGAACAAAATTCACAGTTTAAGAAATAAGTGCATTATAAACATAATAAAATTATAATAAAACCAATCATAAGGAAAATATAAAAGAAAGCTGTCCACTGAAACTAGTATCAGAAAATACTTTACATTATTGAACCCGCTCTAGATGAACTGTTGACAAGTTAAATTTCATACATACTTGACTTGTGATCTGATTTAATTGCTGCTTTGAATCCTGGGCCTCATCTTCTAAATGAGCATGATAACGTGATTTCTTATTTTATTGTATTTTATGTTCTAACAATATTGCATACTTTAGGCCAATGGAAGTGATCTCTTACAGTTGCACTGAATCATTCTTCACACCTCTGAAAGTGGCATCAAACAGGAAGCATGAAGCCCATGATACACCTCCAGTACTTCACAAAACTTACCAGTTCCACTAGTCCACTTCTAAGAATTCACAGCTTACTTCTCTCTGTAGTACCCAGTGGGATGATCATGTACCGCAGGGCACAGAGCGCCTCGAGCATTGAGTAGTATGGGACTGACATGACCATCAGAGGAAGAGTAAAGCCATTTGCCTGAAAACATTGGAACCTGTGGCTAAATCCGGATGCCCGAATCAGCTCATTCCCAGCACCTGTGTATGCTGGGCTGCGTTAGCAAGCACTCTGACGAGCACATTAAGGTTGTGTGGTACGGCACAGCCGAAAGGCTGCAGCCAGAGGTTTGCAGCTGGTGCAGTGATATTAATCTACAAATCCCAGTTCGAGCTACATAGTGAAGGAAGGCTAACTTAAAATTTCTTTTTCATAAGGAGAAAAACATGAGTATTTGATTGAACAGTTCTTCTCCATTAGAGCAAGTAGTTTCAGTTTTACATGTGATTGCTTAAAATATATTTAGAATAAAACTTTATTATGTCAGTGTTGCAGAGAAGAAATTATTGGTATGCATTAAAGTATTTCATTTTTATCCTGACAACTGTAAACCTAAAACATTTGGAGAAGAGTATAATAGCCTTTCTGTACAAGTGAACCTAAAACCCATGAAATAAGTATACACAGAATCTGTATCCAGTCACAAAAATGAACATAAGAAGTAAGACTATGTTCTAGATCATTCCATTACATATTATCTTCTGATTTAATCTGGCTTGCCTCATGATGGCAATAGAGATATCACTAAATATAATTTTTAATAGGAAAAATGTTCTCTCAACTTCTCTGAAGGATGTATAATTGTCAAGTTTCCTAAGAGTAAATATATTATAGAAAAAAATGGCATAGTGAAAGTCAGAGTTTAAGAAATAAGTGTAAATAAAGATAATAAAATTGTAATACATTTCATCATAACAAAAATACCACAGAAAGCTGTCCCCTGAAACTTGTACCCTAAAATACTTTATATTATTGAACCAACTCTAGATGAACTGTTGACATGTTAAATTTCATACATACTTGACTGTTGGCCTGACTTAATTGCTTCTGTGAATTCTGAGCCTCATCTTCTAAATGAGCGTGACAACATGATTTAATCTCTAGCGAAGTCTGGGACCCAGAGAGCTTTTGTACAGTATCCACCAGTTCTTGCCGAAGTTGTCTCACAACTGCCTGATAAGACATTTTTGTTACTGATGTTATAAATCACCTCATTATTAAATTATGTTAATAATATTTAACATATATACTTTGAAAAATATCACCACATACATCTATTCACCTTCTTTTCCTTGTGTGTACCCATTCGTGTTTATCACCGAATTTGGCCAAGGACACCACAGGTGGTGCTATCTTCCTGCCAGATCAGTATTCTGTTACTCACACACAGATTTACTTCACTATTCATTCCTCCCCTGATGAATGTGAAATGCTTAACAACCCACTGACCACCTTCATAGGTATGCGGGTGGGACAGGTGGTGGCCAGTTCTACACCGTGAAACGTTTTCCCTCTGAGTTCCCCACATATTCAATCCCTTACTTAAATCCTTCCAGTAGGTTTCTATCTCAGAAGAAAAGTAAAATTCTAGTGGCCCTCCGGACCCTGGGTAACATGGACTCCACCTTCCTCCCCGACCTCAGGTCCTCAAACTCTGTCCCCTACCCAGTCCTTTCCCACTCTACATAAATCCTACCACCCCTGACTGCTCTGAAAATGGGGATCCAGTACCAAACTAATACACCACAGATAGCTACAGTAATCTCTGTACTGGACAAAGTTATATCCAAATGACAATCTTTGAGAGTTGAAATGAAAACTATGAGCAAATTGTAAAAATATTCAAAGTAAATTATAAATACTAGTAGGAAGATTAAATCAAATATAGTTTTGCTGAATTTCAGCCCATTTGTCCCAAATTATGATACAATTAAAAGTGGATGCCTTTAAAGAATCGAATGATCATAAAATACATAATTTAAGATTGAAATATTTTCAGACTTAAGTAGACATGAATAAAAGTAAAATTATACCAACTAAAATATGTAAAAAGCTACTGAAGAAGTATTACAAGGTACAGCAATACACTTCAGTTCATCTGGAAAAGCTGGTATTAATTGTCAAAGTAAGTCACTTAATTGAATCTTAACTTCCAAATACACATTCCAGGTATGAGCACTTCTCTTTATCTGCATCATCATGGTCTTAAAATGAGGCAACATAAAGAGATTAAATTATTTCAGTATTAAAAGAATATGTTAGCAATATTACTCAATATCTATTAAAAACTGGTAACTTAAACTCTTAAAATTTCCTAAGTGACACATTGTCTTTACTCAAAGTAAAGCATCTCTCAGCTCTAACATTTATTTTCTGGAAACAAGGTATGTGTCTAGGCTGATATCACAAACACATTTATCATCTTGATATTTTCACAATTCAACCAGACAGAACATTTAGCCATCACCAAATATTACTTGAAATTTTCTTCTAGGAAGTTTGAAAAATATTTCTTTCTTAATACTTACTTCTCTTTCCACTTTTTCTTTTTCATGTTGATACACTCCCTCTTTTAAATGATTATATTCATGCATTAACTTCTGATTTTTCTCTTCTAACAGAAGACTTTGCATTTTACTCTCAGCTTCAAGTGTTTTTACAGTCATATAAAATTTGTCTTGGTTAGTACTTATCGTCTTGTCTTTATTGGCAACTTCCTTGCAAGCATCATCTAGTTGTTGTTGAAGTAATATGTTTTTACGTTGCTCTTCAGGTAATCTCTCCTCCAAAGACTCCTGCTTTATGATGTACTTATTCACTTTGTCTTGTTCGCTTCGGAACATTCGTTCCACTTCCTTCCTTTGAAACTCTGTCTCCCTCAGGTCTCTTTGTGCACTTTCTAAAACCAGAGTCTTTTCTTGGAGAGCATCTCTTGTATGACGGAACTCAACTTGTAGCCTTCTGAATTTACTTTCAGATTCATGAAGCAGTTGAAAAAGGTTGTTGGCATGAGAACTCATATATTCCTCTCTACCAGACCACTCATCTTTTGCTCGCTGGAAAACAAACCCTAGGTTTTTCGTTGCGGTCTGACTTTGATCACGATCCTGAATAACAGCAGCCAGTCTAAGTTTGTATGACTCAACTTCTGTTTTCAGTTTTTCTTTGTTTTGTTTTACTTCTTGCAGTTCATGCTTTAGCATTACATCCTCATGTGTTAGAACAGTGCAATCATGCAAGGATATTCTTTTGGTGAATCTTTCCTCGTTGAGTTTTATAGTCTTTTGAAGGTCATTAATCTTTTCTTGTAAGATTTTATTGTCCTCCAAATATTTCTTTTCCTTTTCTTCATTTTGCATTTTTATTGTGTTTCTTTCTAGTCTTAGACGGTCAATTTCATCATGCAACATGTGATTCTTATACAACAGATCTGTTTCTTTGTCACGGCTAGCAGAAATCTAAGTGAAACAAAGGAACATGTTAGCTGTTACTCAATAAAATGGCATATCATAATTTCCTCTGAAGTTAAAAAATAACCTGTACATTTATACAATGAAAGTGTTGCAAATCAGTGGCTATGTAACTGGAAAGAGAAGGTGGATCCAAACCTCAAACCTTATAGAGCATCAACTCCCAAAGTTTCAGAAATTTATATGAGAAGGAGGGGAAGATGGCTGAGTAGAGACACGAGCTGTCAGATCATCCTGGAGGGAAGGAAGGGTTTCAGAGAAAGCAGAGGGGGCAAAGGGCACAGCTCCAGTGTAGTTCGGGGGAAGTTGCCAGAGCCTGCCAGAGGTTTCACAGGAGGAAGGTGCAGAGCAGAACAGGAAGAAAAAAGACATCAGCAGAGATCAACCCCAGAGAAGATTGGTGCCTCGTGGAAAGGGTGGGTGGGGGATTTGTTTCTCCATGCCTCACACCTGTGGTAATCAGGCGGCCTCCAAGCTGCTTGGGAGCTTTTCCACCCACATGAGCCCAAGGGCTACTGCACCCAACGCAGTAGGAGCTTCTTGAAAATAAAGCATCAGGCTTCCAGCCCCTTTGGGCTCTCTCCAAACAGCCATGGTCTGGAAGCGAGATGGCAGGCACCATACTGCTTTTCTGCCGATGGCATCTCTTTGTCCACCCCAGAGAGCACCGGCCCTTCAGTTTTCACATCACCTGCTCCCACACAATTCCCAGCTCCTGCCCAGACGACAGTGGCCCTGGAGAATTTGTGTGATCCCAGAGCTTGGACAGTTTGTGTGGGCTTCCCTCCAGGGAGAGGGACTGGGAGGGGCTGGAGTGCTGGCTCTCCTCTGTTCACAGTCTCTTTTCTTCCCGCCTCCCCCACCCACTGCAGCCAAGAGCAATGAGTGAGCTGAGACTCTCAAAAGTGGCTGAGTCCCCTGTGTTCTTGTACCCATGAGTCTGAGGTTTCCCCAGAGAGTGGGGCCCACACCTTTCCCTTTGAGGACCTGTGGTGGACGTAGGGGTGCCTGGTCTGGGAGTTCCCTTCCCACCAGCACTCCCTGGAGATGCCTGCCAGTGGGACCAGCATGTGGGCCAGGTCCTGTAACCCCAGGACTCGACCAGGTTGCTTGGAGGCACAGAGGGGAGATCTGACAACTAAACTGGGGAAGCAAGGGAGCCCACGTGGGCACAGCTGACAGAAGAGTGCAGCGTGGGTCCAAGACTGCAGCAAACAGGTGGAGCACTGCTCCCCCCACAGGAAAGCCACACTTGCAGACTGGGGTGGGACCTTGGACAGGGAGTTCCCCCACCTTTGGCACCGTTGCTGGCAAACTCAGTGAGTTCAGATGCCCGTTTGCAACCAGACACTGGAGGGAGACTTGTGGAGCAGGGCAGGAGGGAGAAGAGTGAATCTCACTCCAGACAGCCAGTCTCCGAATCCCAGATGGCCCCTTGCCCATGAGCAGACCTTCCAGTTTGGTGAAACTGCATCAGCACCCTTCCCAGCAGCTTTCCCCAGCAGCCTGGGAGCCGATCTTTGATCCTTGCAAGACAGTTCTAGGGCCTACGTCTGCGGAGCCTGAAGGCAGGCTTACCCCATCTAGCCCCACTCAGCCTCACTCCTGCATCCACCTCACTGAGGCGGAGAACTGGGAATCCCCTGGGAGCTCCAGGGCCCCTCCCAGTGCCTGTGGCATCCAGGCGCTTCTCCTGAGGGGCTAGCCATGGTCACAGGCACAAAGGACAACATTGCAACTGGCCCTTTCCTGCAAGCACAAACCACTTGTACAGCCCATTACAGAATCTACTGTGACTCAGTCCAACAGGGCATGGCTGATTCTTACCCCAAGCCCCACTTACCATCTCAAGAGATTAATCTGGGTATCCCAACTTAACTCACACTGCTGGGGAGGAGAAGACAGAAAAACAGAAGCAGCCCATGGGGGCACTGCCTTTAAGGAGATGGGTAAAAGTTGCAGGCAGCTTGAGCTGTTAGGGGACCCCTCCACCTCTGTAGACCTCTAGGCTATTGGGAGACTGCTCAGAGTCTGTGCAAAGACATTGCAACAGAAAGCAGGCGCTGCAGAGATACGGCAGCTGCCAATCCTGGTTTCTGCAGCTAATGCCATCCTGAATGCTTAGGTGCATGCCACAGGTCTGCTCAGGACTCGGCTTTCCAGCAGTAGCCTTCACATCACCCCTGCTAGGCCAGGGAGGGAGCACACAGAACAGACGCTCCCCCGTGCCATGCGCTGTGACGGGGAGCCATGCACCCCTCCCCGCTGTGGGGAATCTGAGCAGAAGACGAGACTCAGGCACCACAGGCACCATCTGGGAAGCCTTGGTTGACTGCCTCCATGGGACCTAGGTCGGTGCAGAACCTCGGCTGACCAGCAGCCCTGGCCCATCTCCACAGTCATGAGGCCCCTTGGACAAAACGCTGCTTTGATGGGGCTGCAGCAGTCTCCCTGCTGGTGGATCAGCCCCCACCTCTGTGGCTCTGCCCCCGTGTTCCCCAGATACAGCTCAGAGTCCATCGCTGCACCTGAGACTGAGGCTCTACAACTGTTGCTCCAGGGCCCCCACTGGGCCTATAACACCACCCCTAAGATTCTAGAGTTATGCCTGGGTCCCAAGACCCACCCTTGAGTCTCCACCAATGTCTCTGGGCTGGCAGAACAACCCTGAGGTCCAACACTTTAACAGGGACCCCCAAGTCTTGAGCAGCCATTATTCCTGGACCTGGTTAGGGCAAATGCTCACAACCCACTCACCCATGACCACTGTGTAGATAGACTTACTCAACTGCCACTGTCACCTCCACTGGATGACCTGGTGCAGAGCAAACCCTCACAACAAGAGCTTCCATGGAGAGGGTCGCATCCAGCCCTCAACTCAAACGTCCAATAATGACCTAGGGAACAATCCACTACCCTGCACAGAGATCATCTCACACTGGCTTGCACTGAGGGAATCACAGGGAAATGGGACAAAACAGGACAGCTGTTCTATAGGCTCTCAGTGCACTTGCACCTCCCTTGCTGGGTCAACACCCCAGAGTAGGACACAAAAGCTCCATCTAGGGTCTTCCCTTTCCCCTGACTAAACAGGAGAGTTCCCAGCAAAGGAGAACAGGTGCCCTGCGATCCTATTTGCCTAGAGCACAGAGAAGAGGATTCAGATGAGAAGAAACCAGCAAAAGAACTCTGGCAACATGAAAAAACAAAACAGTTTCACATCCCCAAGGGATCAGTATGGAGCTACGGTAGTGGACTACAACCACAAGGAAATTGCCAAAATTACAGAAATGCAATTCAGAATATGGATGTCAAATAAGATTAATGGAACTGAAAAGAAAGTTGAAAACCAACAAAAAGAACTCAGAAAATATTTCAGGAAATTAATGAAAAAGTCACTAAAGTGCCAAACAACATAAGAAAGGATAAAATACTACAGAACTTAAAGAAATGAAAGAGTAATTTAGGGAATTCAAAACACAGCAGAAAGCTTTAGCAACAGACTAAACTGCGGAGAATAAAGAATCTCAGAGCTTGAAGATAAAGCTCTTGAGGTAACTCAGACATTTAAAGAGGCAGAGAAGAGAATAAAAAACACTAAGTAATCACTTGGAGAGATACAGGATCATGTGAAGTGAACTAACATATGAATTATAGGTACCACCGAGGGAGAAGAAGAAAGAGCTAAAAGCATGGAAAATCTATTTGAAAGAATTATTCAGAAAACTTTCCCTGATATCACCAGAGATCCAGACGTTCAGATACAAGAAGGTCATCGAACACCAGCAACATTCATAGCAAATAAGTCATCCCCAAGACACAGAGTAATCAAACTGGCCAAAGTCAAAATGAAGGAGAAAATTCTACAAGCAGCAAGATGAAAGTAACAACTGACCTACAAAGGAAAAGCCATGAGGCTAAGTGCAGGCTTCTCAGTGGAAACCATACAAGCTAGAAGGGAGTGGGACCTCATCTTCAATCTTCTTAAACAGAACAACTGTCAGCCTAGAATCTTGTATCCTGCAACACTAAGTTTCCCAATTGATGGAGAAATTAAGTTTTTCCAGACAAGCAAACATTGAGGGAATTTATCATGACCAGACCTGTGCTGCAGGAAATACTCGTAACTTCATGATACACGAATTAGCACAATAGGTACCCACCAGTGTAAAATTATATAAAAAAGCTAAACCTCACATCTCTTGTAAAACAATAGCACAAGAGGGAAAACAAAGCAATAAGGTACTACCCAACATGATGAACACAACATCATGCCATATAAATTCTATCAGTCAACAATAATGGTTTAAATGCTCCACTTAAAAGACATATGTTCCAGTTCTAAGCAGGAATGCTTTCAGTTTTTCCTCATTCATTATGATGTTGGCTGTGGGTTTGGTGTATACGGCTTTTACCATTTCGAGGTAAGTTCTATCTATGCCCATTTTGTTAAGCGATCTTATCATAAAAGGGTGCTGAATTTTGTTGAATGCTTTTACTGCCTCTATGGAGAGCATTATATGAACTTTGTTTTTGCTTCCTATTTATGTGGTGAATTACATTTATTGATTTGCATATGTTGAACCATCCCTGTGTCTTGGCTTTGGTATCAGGGTGATGTTGGCTTCATAAAATGTGTTGGGGAGGATTCCTTCCTTTTCAATGTTGTGGAATAATTTATGTAGGATAGGCACCAGTTGTTTGTATTAATAGGTCTGGTAAAATCTGGGTATGAAACTATCTGGTCTAGGACTTTTTTTTGTTGGAAGATTTTTTGTTGCTGCTTCAATTTTGGTACTTGATATTGGTTTGTTCAGGAATTCCATTTCTTCTTGATTGAGCCCAAGGGGGCTGTCTGTTTGTAACAATTTGTCCATTTCCTCCACATTTCCAGGTTATGTGCATAGAGATTTTTATAGTATTCAGAGATGATATTTTGTATTTCCATGGTATCAGTTGTAATTTCTCCTTTTTCATTCCTAATTGAGATTATTAGTGTCCTTTCTTTTCTGCTTCTGCTTTATCTGGTGAGAGGCATGTCAATTTTGTTTATCTTTTCAAAGAACCAACTGTTTGTTTCATTAATCTTCTGTATAGTTCTTTTATTATCAATTTCATTTAGTTCTGCTCTGATCTTGGTTATTTCTTTGCTTCTGCTGTGTTTGGGAATGCTTTGCTCATCCTTTTCCAGTTCTTTGAGACAATTCATTATTAGATCATTGATTTGTGAACTTTCTGTCTTCTGAATGTAGGCATTTATGGCTATGAACTTTCCTCTCAGGACTACTTTAGTTGTATCCCTCAGATTTTGATAACTTGAGTCACCTTCATCATTTAGTTCAAAGAATCTTTTGATTTTCATTTTAATTTCCTCCTTGACCTATCATTCAGCACTAGGTTGTTTAGTTTCCATGACTTTGTATAGAGATGAGTGTTTCTGTTGGAGTTTATTTCTAATTTTTTCCCCTGTTGTCTGAGAAGATGCATGGCATAATTTCTACATTGAGCCATGTTTTGTGGCCTAGGATGTGGTCAATCCTAGAGACTGTCCCATGAACTGATGAGAAGAACATATTTTCAGTGGTTTTTGGGTAGAAAGTTCTGTAAATGTCTAGTAGGCCCATTTGTTCTAGGGTTCTGTTTAAGTCCACTGTTTCTTTATGCAGTGTTTGGAGAATCTGTCCTATTCTGTTAGAGGGGTGTTGAAGTCCCTGGCTATTATTGGTGCTGCTGCTTATCATTTTGTTTAGATCGAGTAGGATTAGCTTTATGAATGTGGGTGCTCCTGTGATAGGTGTATAAATATTTAGAATTGTCATGTCTTCTTGTTGAATTGTTCCCTTTACCATTATATAATGACCATCTTTGTCTTTCATTACTTTTGTTGATTGGAAGACTAAGTTATCTGATGTTAGAATTGCTACACCAGCCTTCTTTTGGTTTCCATTTTCATGGAATATTGTTTTTCATCTCTTCACCTGGAGTCTAAATGAGTCCTTGTGGGTTAGATGTGTTTCCTGAAGACAGAAGATACTTGACTTGTATATATTTATCCATTCAGCCAGCCTGTGTCTGTTCAGTGGGCAGTTAAAGCCATTCAGATTTATTGAAAAAACTGATAAGTGGAGTGGATTTCTGTTCATCCTGTTGGGTAGGACTTTGTTGCTTTACTTTATTTCTTGAGCCATGGCGGTATCTGGTCTTTGACCTTTAGCTTTTGGGTGATTTTACAGTGGTGACTGTCTATTGTGCTGATCTGTGTATAATGCAGTTCTGAGTACTTCCTACAGGGAAGGTCTTACCTTGACAAGCCCCCTCAGTGTTTGCTCATCTTAGAAAGACTTTGTTTCCCCCTCATATACGTTACTTAGTTTTGCAGGATACAGAATTCTAGGCTGGCCATTACTCTCTGTGAGAAGACTAAGAATTAGACCCCAATCCCTTTTGGCTTGAAAGGTCTCAGGGACTGAGGAAAATCAGCAAGAAAAAAAAAAAAAAATCAAACAGCCCCATTAAAAACTGGGCAAAGGACATGAACAGAAACTTTTCAGAAGAGGATAGACTAATGCCTAACAAATGTGAAAAAATACTCAACATCTCTAATCATCAGGGAAATGCAAATCAAAACCACAATGAGATATCACTTAATTCCAGTGAGAATGGCTTTTATCAAAAAGTTCCAAAACAATAAATGTTGGCATGGATGTGGAGAGATAGAACACTCATACACTGCTGGTGGGACTGCAAACTACTACAACCTGTATGGAAAGTAATATGGAGATACCTCAAACAACTAAAAGTAGAACTACCACTTGATCCAGCAATCCCACTACTGGGAATCTACCCAAAGGAGCAAAAGACATTCTATAAAAAAGATATCTGCACTACAATGTTTATAGCAGCACAATTCACAATTGCAAAGATGTGGAAACAACCCAAGTGCCCATCAACACATGAGTGGATTAATAAAATGTGGTATATGTATACCATGGAGTTCTACTCATCATTTTCACTTCTTCTTCTTCTGTGTGCCATGGCTACTTCTCTCTCTCTCTCCCCACTCCCTCCCTTTTTTCTCTTACTTTCCTTTCTGTCTTCCTTTCCTTTCCTCTTCCTTTTCTTCCTTCCTTCCTCCCTCTCTTTCTCCCTCCTGCCTTCCTTTCTTTCTCTTTCTCTCCTTCCTTTTTCCTCCTTCCTTCCTTCCTCCCTCCCTCCCTCCATTCTCCTCTCCTCTCCTTTCTTTCCTTTTCTTTTTCAGGAAAATAAATAAACTTTGTACTTCTGTCCACCCTAAACTTTGTCTGAGAATTCTTTCTCCACCCACTGTGAGCACCTTGTAAGTTTCTACCCTTTCAAGAAGATTTCTATTTTAAAACATTAACGATAGGCCGGGCGCGGTGGCTCATGCCTGTAATCCTAGCACTCTGGGAGGCCGAGGCGGGTGGATCGCTCAAGGTCAGGAGTTTGAGACCAGCCTGAGCAAGAGCGAGATCCCGTCTCTACTAAAAATAGAAAAAAATTATATGGACAACTAAAAATATATATATAGAAAAATTAGCCGGGCATAGTGGCGCATGCCTGTAGTCCCAGCTACTCGGGAGGCTGAGGCAGGAGGATCGCTTGAGCCCAGGAGTTTGAGGTTGCTGTGAGCTAGGCTGACGCCACGGCACTCACTCTAGCCTGGGCAACAAAGTGAGACTCTGTCTCAAAAAAAAAAAAAAACATTAACGATAGGCTGGGTGTGGTGGCTCATGCCTGTAATCCTAGCACTCTGGGAGGCCAACGTGGGAGGATTGCTCAAGGTCAGGAGTTTGAGACCAGCCTGAGCAAGAGCAAGACCTTGTCACTACTTATAATTGAAAGAAATTATATGGATAACTAAAAGTATATATAGTAAAAATTAGGCAGGCATGGTGGTGCATGCCTGTAGCCCAGCTACTTGGGAGGCTGAGGCAGGAGGATTGCTTTAGCCCAGGGGTTTGAGGTTGCTGTGAGCTAGGCTGACACCATGGCACTCTAGCCTGGGCAACAGAATGAGACTCTGTCTTTAAAAAAAAAAGAAATTAATGATAAATGAGATAAAATTTATAGAGGTCTTCATAGAAAAGAAGGAGATTATTTGCTATTGCAGTCATTTTTGTTTTCTCTCATTGTGTTTGAAACAGTAATAAATGTGAAATGGGGGAAATGCACTGTACTATTTTATTAGGAACAAAACACTCAAATCATCATTAAGTACATAATATCGCATATCATCATTTTTAAAAGCTCTTTATACTGAAATAAGATACTACTTGGAGGCTAAGATTTATAATAAATAGCTTTAGCTCTGAATGTCATAGTGTATTTTTAGGGTAACATTTTGGGTTTGTTTTAGCACTAAATAATAAATATTAAACCAAAGGAGTATTATAAGTAATATTGATGAAATGAAATAATAATCATGAAATTTTTACCAAAGATTGATTTATCTCATTCAATTTCTTTCTTAGCGCCATCAATTCCACATTTTGTGTTCTCAGAGTCTGTTCAAGTTGTTGTTTTACTTCAACTTCTTTCCTAAGTTGCTCCTTTTTTGTTCTTAACTTTTCTCTAATTTCTTCAGACACTATATGATCATTTCTCCTCTTCTCTTCCTGTTGTCTTAAGGCGAATCTGCAGTTAAATATATTTTTCTTAAAATTAATTGTGTTAGAAAATGAAAAGTTTATTTTGTGATCTGGCTCATCACATATTGGTTTGCTATCCTAATAAAATTTCTATGTTCTTAAATATTTTTCCTTTCCAGTTCTGAGGTTTTGAATTTCTCACTTGAATTTCTCCCAAAGGACATAACACTTCCAAGGTAGACATGAACAAATATTCTCCTAATTGTAAGTTTCTTTTACTAGTTACTCTGGTAAATATGATGGAAAAAGATACTAAAAATTATTCAGTAAAGTTACAAGTTGAAAATTACCTTTTTTTACACAGTCATAATGACCCCTCAACTTGGACAGATCATTTAGAGATAACTAATTAAAAAGTTACTGTTTATAAACTAGTTGATAAATTCACTGGAAATAAATTTTCATCCTCACAAAATACTGTGGGTATTGCTAAAACTGATTTGCAGTGTAAGAGAACACCTTCAGATGTCTTTCATACAACATGTACCTACAGGTTACTATAATTCAAGTCTAGGCTAAGGAGACTAATATCTGCTACCCGACTGTTTCTATGTTTCTTTTTTCGGAAACAATTTCAAATTATCTTGTTGACTACTATGTATTTTATAAACAAATTTAAAATCCCTTTTGGAAAAAAACAAGGTCTAACATTTATTTAAATGATAAGGAATATTATGTGTTTTCAATATAGAACTTTAAATTAATTTTATCTGTTAGAAGAGAGAGATGTTGAATAAGCTAATAAATAATCACTTCCCATCTTACCTTTTATTCTCTGCATATTAAAAACAAAAGTGTGTAATTTTTTTTTTTTTTTTGAGACAGAGTCTCACTCTGTTGCCCAGGCTAGAGTGAGTGCCGTGGCGTTAGCCTAGCTCACAGCAACCTCAAACTCCTGAGCTCAAGCGATCCTACTGCCTCAGCCTCCCGAGTAGCTGGGACTACAGGCATGCACCACCATGCCCGGCTAATTTTTTCTATATATATTTTTAGCTGTCCATATAATTTCTTTCTATTTTTAGTAGAGATGGGGTCTCACTCTTGCTCAGGCTGGTCTCGAACTCCTGAGCTCAAACGATCCGCCCACCTTGGCCTCCCAGAGTGCTAGGATTACAGGCATGAGCCACCGCGCCCGGCCAAAAGTGTGTAATTTTTTTAAAGAAACTTCTGGGTTGAGAAAAATGGCCAATTCATACTCTATTAGTTGAACTGTAAATTAGTATAAACTTTCTTGAGCACGATTGAGGAATAGCGATCCAAGACATTTTTATAAGATTCCAATACATTAACCAAAATAATTCTATATTGAAGAATTTGTTTAAAGCAAATAATTTGAAATATAGAAAAAGATTTATATAAAAATGTTCTCACAGCATTAATTATAATACAAAAAATTTTAAATCCCAAATTTACTTTGTTAAATAAATAATAAGATTTCTCTATGGCAAACTTCTAACATAGTTATTAAAATTATGATTTTAAAAATATGCATTTATTAGATATATTCACAGTTAGAAACTTGTTATATTATTTGCAAGAATGTTACTCTCCACAACACTAAGATGATTTCTCCCCTGCTAAACCCCAGAAGGTAAGTCAGCAATTTCAAAATATCTCCAACATACTTGTAGCCTAAAGGAAACAGTTCCAACATTTCTTTAAAACTAGAATGTCATACCTCAAACTGCAGCGTTCTCGTTCCCATTCAAATTTTTGTTGCTCTAACTCTGATATTATTCCTTTTGTTTCAGATAGTTCCTTTTGAAGTATGCTAACCTTAGTTTCCATTTTTTTAGTTTTTTCTGTAAGTTTTTCACGGTGATCTGTAAGTTCTGCCATTCTTTCACATAAAAGAACTGTGATGTGTTTTTTCAATAGCCTAAAAGAGTCTGTATCAGGGTGAAAAAAAGATAGAAATAAAATATATGGGTACTTTTTCGATATACAGGACTGCATAGTTTCACACTCACTCATTCATACACTGAATAAACATATACTGAGTGCATACAATGGGGAACACATTATACTAAGCTCTGCAGATCACAGAGACAGCACCTCTGCTCTTATTTAGCTTTGGTGTAGTGAAGAACAAAGACAAAAAGGTGGCAATTATAAATTCAGATAGGTGCTGCGAGAAAACAGTTGTGTGATCACACAGGACGATTTGGTCCGTGTTGGGCCCAGGGAAGATGGCTCTGAGGAAGAGATGGCTACACTGAGGAATGGAGGGTGAGAAGCGAGCGGTGAAGCAAAGGGGGAAGAAAAGCATTCTCGCCACTCTAGGGCAAGTGCTGAAGCTCTACCGTAGTCTGCTTCTAGCCAAGGCAGAGGAACAGGTACTGAGTTTCCTTCTTACCTGAAACAACCAAAAAAATAAATAAAATAAGACAGATAAACACATTGAACAAAGATTCTTAAGACAGTGGACTTTAGGCAATGAAGAAAAAGATCCCTGAGAAACAAAAAACAAATGAAGGAAACCTTAGGAATGTCCCAGATCCCTGCTTTGACAGAGTTTTCAGGACATGACACGTGGAGAAAACACTTAGGTAGACTCTACCAGACTCCCTGAGTTGCAGTGATGAAGCTGAGAGTCTGAAAAAACCAAAGCAGACAGAGCCCACAGGACAGAACACTGAAGAGGAGAGAAGAGTAGAGGAAAAGAACCCTGGAGATCTGCACATTCCTTTTTAGGTAGTGAGCAGAGTTATGAGCAGTACGTGTGTGCTAGGAAACTACTCGAGACCAAGGGAAAAACCACATAAATAAATTGGAGGAAACCATGCCTGGTGCTCACACAGTGCCAAGACATGTTCATTACCATGAGAAAGGGCTGGACAAACACAGACTTCACAAGACAATGAATCATCAAAAAGGTCTTGCCTTGCAGGTAGGGCATCATCTAAAATTATGCAAGCAAGACCAGAGAAGATCAAGCTCTTTATAAGTAACTCAACTCTATCCCAATACATAACTCAAGTATAGGCATGGAAGATGTTTTTTTTTTTTTTTAAAAAACAACCTGAAAAGACAGAGATGCAAATTACAATGTAAGAGATGTAAACTACGCTGGATAGAAATAAACACAGATTAGACATCACAAAAAATCATAAATTTGAGATGCTGTGATCTATGAGAAAACTTCAAGGAAGTAATATTTGTCCCCAAAGAAAGAGGAGGAGAGATAGAATAAAAATTTGATAAAAAAAAAACGGTCAAAAACTTTCTCAACTTAGTAAAAACTATAATCCCACAGATGCACAATGGCTCTGGCTGGGAGAGAAGAAAAGAGGTATACTGTTGTATTTTCTTTTTTTTTTTTTGAGACAGAGTCTCGCTTTGTTGCCCGGGCTATAGTGAGTGCCGTGGCGTCAGCCTAGCTCACAGCAACCTCAAACTCCTGGGCTTAAGCAATCCTACTGCCTCAGCCTCCCGGGCAGCTGGGACTACAGGCATGTGCCACCATGCCCGGCTAATTTTTTTTCTATATATATTTTAGTTGGCCAGATAATTTCTTTCTATTTTTAGTAGAGACGGGGTCTCGCTGTTGGTCAGGCTGGTCTCGAACTTCTGACCTTGAGCAATCCACCCGCCTCGGCCTCCCAGAGTGCTAGGATTACAGGCGTGAGCCACCACGCCCGGCCATGTTGTATTTTCTTATCCCATATGTGATGTGGTATCATATTACTTGAAGGTGGACTGTGATAAGTTAAAATCATATACTAAAACTCCTAAAGCAACAACTAAGATAGCAAAACAAAGAGTTGTAGCTAATCACCCCAAAAGAGAGATAAAAACTGAATCATAATATGATGAAATAAAAAAGAAAAAAAAACCCTGAATCATAAAAATTAGTAGACACACACAAAAGAAAGCATAAAGAGAAAAAACAGACAACAAAGAACAGCTGGGACTAACAGAAATCAATCAGCATGATGACAGAAAACCTAACTATGTCACTAATCACATCATACATGAAACCGGTCTGAAAACACCAAGTAAAAGGCTGACTGTCAGAGTGGATAAACAAGCAAAACCCAAATACATGCTGCCTATAAGAAATGCACTTTCAATGTCAAGACACAAGTTGCATAAAAGAAGGAAAAAGACATACCACATTACCCCTTGGAAAAAGAAGGCTTAGCTGGTGTGGCTATATTAGTATCAAAGTACTGTAGATGTCATAGCAAAAAAAATATTATCAGCAATAAACAAAGTCATTTCATAATGATAAAAGATTCACTTAATCAAGAAAACATAATAGTCCTCAATGCTTATGCACCTAGTAACATAACAACTTCAAAATGCATGAGGCAGGTCTACTTGAATCTGTTTAAGGTATCTCCACATTGCTTTCCACAGGGGCTGCACTAGTTTACAGTCCCACCAGCAGTGTATGAGTGTACCTATCTCTCCACACCCACGCCAACATGTATAGTTTTGGGACTTTTTGATAAAGGCCATTCTCACTGGAGTTAAGTGATATCTCATTGTGGTTTTGATTTGCATTTCTCTGATGATTAGAGATGTTGAACACTTTTTCATATGTTTGGTAGCTGTTTTTATATTTTCTTTTGAAAAATTTCTATTCATGTCCTTTGCCCACTTTTTGATAGGGTTGTTCAATTTTTTCTTACTGATTTTCCTGAGTTCTAAATAGATTCTTGTTATCAGTCCTTTATCTGATGTGTAGTATGCGAAAATTTTTTCCCATTCTGTAGGTTGTCTGTTTACTCTCGTGACTGTTTCTTTGGCTGTGCAGAAGCTTTTTAATTTGATCAGGTCCCATTTATTTATTTTTGTTGCTGCTGTGATTGCCTTAGGGGTCTTCTTCATAAATTCTTTGCCTAGGCCAATGTCTGTAAGAGTCTTTCCTATGTTTTCTTATGACCTACCATTCGATCCAGCAATCCCATTACTGGGCATCTACCCAGAAGAACAAAAGTCATTCTATAAAAAAGACACCTGTACCCGAATGTTTATAGCAGCACAATTCACAATCGCAAAGATGTGGAAACAACCCAAATACCCATCGATTCATGAATGGATTAGCAAAATGTGGTATATGTATACCATGGAATATTACTCAGCTATTAGAAATAATGGCGATATGGCATCTCTTGGGTGCTCCACCCATTCTATTAAGTGAAGTATCCCAAGAATGGAAAAATAAGCATCACATGTACTCACCAGCAAACTGGTTTCCCTGAGTGCACATTTGGGATTAACACCAGTTGGGTATCGGACAGAGATCAGGGCTGGGTGGAAGGGATGGGTGTATACCTACTTGATGAGTGCCATGCGCACTGCCTGGGGAATGGACACGATTGAAGTTCTGACTGGTGGGGATGGGGTGGGGGGAGGGGAGGAGTGCACACCTACATGATGAGTGTGATGTGCACTGTCTAGGGAATGGACACAACTGAAGCTCAGACTCGGGGGCATGGGGAGGCATGGGCAATGTATATAGCCTGATCTTTTGTACCCCCTTAATGAGCTGAAAAACAAACAAACAAAAAAAAATACATGAGGCAAAAAAATGACAGAATTGTGAAAAGAAATAGACAAAAACCACAAGTACAGTCTGAGATTTCAATATCCCTTAATAAAAAGGTTAAGTCCAAAGGATTTAAGACCTATAACGTATATTCCCTGACTGCAAAGCAATCATATTAGAAATTAATAACAAAAATATCTCTGGAAAATATTCAAATATTTGGAAACTAAGTAAAACATACCTAAACCACTCTGGGTCAAAGAGGTAATAAAAAGAGAAACTAGAAAGTATTTTGACCGAATGAAAATGCAAATATAACATAGCAGAATTTTTTGGAATATAGCTACAACAGTTCTTAAATAAAAATTGCTAGAACTGAATGTCTATATTAGAAGAGTCTCAAATGAATGACCTTGATATCTACCTTAAGAAACTAAAAAAAAAAAAAGAAAAAAGAGAGAAAGAAAAGAAAGACAAATGAAATCCCAAGCAGGAGGAAAGGAAATACTAAACATCTGCTATGGTCTGAATGTCTATTTCCTTACAGCATTCCTGTGCTGAAACCTCATCACTGAGGTGATAGTGTTGGGAGGTAGGTCTTCTGGGGGACGATTATGTCCTGAAGGCCAAATCCTCATGAATGGGATTAGTGCCCTTGTGAGACCTCATAGAGCTCCTTCACCCCTTCTGCCATGTGATGACACAGGGGAAAAGAATGCACCTCTGAACCAGGAAGTGGTCTGTCACCAGACACCAAATCTGCCAGTGCTTGATCTTGGAATTCACAGCCTCCAGAATGTGACAAATCAATTTCTGTTGCTTATAAACTACCCAGCGTATGGCATGTTTTTGTAGCAGGCTGAAGAGGCTATGACATCAAAGATGAAACCAACAGGGAAAATCAGTACGACCAAACACTTTGAGCAGATCAATAAATGTGATAAAAATATATCTAGCCAGGTTGATCAGGAAAAACAAAAGACAAATTATTAATTTCAGAAATGAGCACTGTGACATTATTACATAGTCTACATATACTAAAAGAATAACAAGGTGATATTATAAAATTTATGTGAATAAACATGACAACTTAGATGAAGTGGAAAAATTCCTTTAAAAACAAAAATTACCAAATCTCAATCAAGAAGGACTAGATGACTTGAATTGCCCTATAGCTATAAAATAAAAGTTGTCATTGAAAATCTTTTTACAAAGAAAACTCCAGGCCCAGAGAGCTATGCTGGTGAACACTACCAAACGTTCTAGGAAGAAATAAAATTCTGCACAAACTCTCCCCCCAAAATAAAAGGGAAAAATACATCCCAACTCATTTCTATAATGCTAGCATTACCCTGAACTAGACAATGATATTACAAAAAGGAATACTCCCTCATGAGCATGGGTATCAAAATTCAACCATTTTTGAAGCAATCAAAGTATCCTCCATTAGGTCAATGAATAAAGTGCGGTACAGCCATACAATGGAATATTACTCACTTCTAAGAAGAAATAGCTATCAAGCCATGAAGACACATGAAGGAACCTTAAATGCATGTTATCAAGTGAAAGAAGCCAATCTAAAAAATGCTACATACTGCACAATTCCAACAATATGACATTCTGGAAACCGCAAAACTATGGATACAGTTAAAAAAAATCTCTGGTTGCCAGGGGTGGGGAACAGAGCAAAGGATAAATAGGTAGAGCACAGAGGATTTTTAGGGCAGTGAAAATACTTTGTATGATACCATAATGATGGGTAGACGGTATTATACCTTTGTTCAAACCCACAGAACGTACAGCATCAAGAGTGAACCCTAAAGTAAACAATGGACTTTGGGTGATTATGATGTGTCAGTGTAAGTTCATCTGTGACCCACAGTGTAACAGCTGTACCACTTGGTGAGGCATATTTGATAACAGGTGTAGCTACGCATGTGTGGGGCAGGGGGTATATGGAAAATCTCTGTGCCTTCTTCCCAGGTTTGCTGTAAACCCAAAATGGCTGTAAAAAAAATTAAGTCTGTAAAAAACTTCTCAACAAAACTTTAAAAAATCAATTCCAATGATGTTAAAATCTACCAAAAGGGCTACTAGAACTCATAAGTGAATTTATCAAGGTACAGGCTATAAAATCAACATACAGACATCAACTGTATTTCGAAATACTAGCAGTAAAAAATAAAAACAAAATTTAAAAAAATAGCATTTACAACATCCTCAAAATATAAAATACTGATAAATCTGATAAAATAGGGAGGGACCTACACATTGAATACTACAAAACATTATTGAGAAAATTAACTATGACCTACACAAATGGAGTAATAACCTTGTTCAGGAGTGGAAAGATTCCTTATTGATAAGATGTCAGTTCTCCCCAAATTAACCTATAGATTCATCAGAAGTCCAATCTAATTCCCAGCAGGCCAGCAACTTTTTAGAAATGAACATGCTGATTTCAGCATTCATGGGCAAATGCAAAGGATCTAGAACAGCCAAAATAACCTTGAAGAAAACCAATATTGTAGGGCTGATATCAAAAATTGTTATAAATGTATAGTGATCAAAACAGCATGATACTTGCACAGGTTGAGTATCCCTTATCCAAAATGCTTGAGACCAGAAGTGTTTCAGACTTTGGATTTTGTTTTCTGATTCTGAAACATGTACACATACATAATGAGATATCTTGGGGATGGAGTCCAAATCTACACGTGAAATACACTGATGTTTCATATACATCTTACATACATAGCATGAAGGGAATTTTATACATTTTTAATAATTTTGTGCATGAAATCAAGTTGGGGCATATGAGGCCAGGGGTGGAATTTTCTACTTGTGTGTCATACTGACACTCAAAAAGTTTCAGATTTAGGAGCCTTTCAAATATCACATTTTTGGGATAGGGATGCTCAACCTGTATGATGAGAGCCAAATACAGATGGTCCCTGACTTCAGACTGTTTGACTTATGATTTTTCAACTTTATGAAGGGTTTATTGGGGCATTAAATGAATTTTCAACTTCTGATGATTTTATCAGAATGCAACCGTAAAGTTGAGGAGAATCTGTTGATCAGTGGAACCCAACAGACAGTCCAGAAACAGATCCACACAGGTACAGCCAAATTCTTTTTGACAAAGGCACAATGGCAATGTACTGGATCAAGGACAGCCTTTTTGGAATATGGTACTGGAACAATAGGATCTCCATTTCCAAAAACTGAACTTGAATCCATACCTCAAACCATAAACAAAGCAGAACACAAGATGGACTATAAATCTAAATATAAGAACTAAAACTATACAACTTCTGGAAGCAAGCATAAGAGAAAAATCTTTGTGACCCTGCACTAGGTAAAGATTTCTTAGATATGACAAAGCAAAATCCATAATTAAACAAATAGATAAACTGGACTTTATTGAAATTTAAAACTTCTGCTATTCAAAAGATACTATTAAGAAAATAAAAAGCTGAACCACAAACTGGGAAAAATTTCCTGCAAAAAACATAGCTAATAAAGAAACAGTGTCTAGAATATATAAAGAACTCTTAAAACTCAACAAATAGAAAAACAATCTAACTTTTTAAATGGCAAAAGGATTGAAGAGACATCTCACTAAACAAAATGTACAGCTGACAAATAAGCACATGGGAAGATGCCCGACATTATTAGTCATTAGGGTGGGGGGCACTAAAATCACAATGATATGCACGATGCTCACCCATCAGAATGGCTAAACATTTAAACAGTGGTAATAACTAAGTGTTTGTAATGATACAGAACAACTGAAGGGAATGGAAAATGGTACAAATACTTTGGAAAATAATTTAGCAATTTCTTAACAAGGGAGCACACAGGGTCATGAGGAGACCGCTGTAAGTGACGGATATGTTAACTCTCTTCATTACGGTGGTGGGTTCACACATGTATACATATGCCAAAACTTATCAAATTGTACATTTTACATATGTGCAGTTATCGTATGTCAGTTATACCTTACTAAAGCTACTGATTGAAGGAACAAACACCTAACACAGTGGCTGGGACACAGAGAGAAAGAGGGTATAAAATGATGCAGGATAAAGCTAGAATTAAGATCTTTAACTTTACAGCAATGAGAAGTGGTAGCTGGGTTTTAAACAGGGGGGGTAACATGATCAGATCTGAATTTTTAACAGTATATAATATGGTTGGCAGGCAGAGCATGGTTTCAGGAGACGGGGTTGCAGGGACAACAGTGCTAAGGTTACTGCAGTATGCCAGGTGGGAGATAATGGTAATCTGACCTCGAGTAAAGACAGAGGAGAGAAGCAGAGTCAACAGAGAACCAGGAGTGCCATTCACACTGAAGAAGGTACAGTGGAATTCTCATGGCTCTGTGGCTGAGAGTGCACAACACATGCTAGCTCTCATTCTATTTTAATATAAACTGTATTTCTGACATGAAATCAGTGCTCTACGCCACAGTGCTAAGCAATGTGTTCATTCACTACTAGAAGATACATAAAAAGGCCTTATACTTAATGCAGTGGTCCTACCTGTATGATGCCTTCCAAGTTGTTTAGGGAACAATGTAAAGTTCTTATAAATAAAGGAAGGCAACTCAAAATCTTCTGAGGCTGCTTCAGATGAGCAAGTTAAATCGTCACGGTCATCCATAGAATGTGTTTGGTTTCTCATCTATAAAATATTCATAATATCACTATTTCAAAATGTCCCTGAAATATTTACAGCATAAACTACATGTACAGGAGTGGTAATTATCCTTTTTTATATAAGAGCAAAAACACAAATACTTCTTAAAAGGACTGATTTGTGTTAAAAGGATATCTATGACTATAATTTCTTAATTACTTTTTCAAAGCAAATGTTTTTAACAAAAGATTCTCTGTTTTTTACTTTACCTTTTATAATGTATTTTTAACAATAATTTGATTGATGGTTTATATTTTACAATACCTTGTTCTGTTTCTTAAATGTTCTCTTTGCAGGCCTAAAAAAATAAAAACAAATAATTTCTTTCAGGCAAACAGTAAATATGTAAAATACAAAGAATATGTAAAACTACTGTGTTTTATAAAAATGTCTGCATTTGTCATTTATTTCTCCTGCTTATAAAGTTTTCAGATTTTTTGCTTTACAGGTAATGTAAAATACAATAATTTTCTACAAGAGGGATTAAAGTATAAACAGAGTAACATTAAGGGATGAAGAAAACATGTATAAATAGTGTCATAATAAAGAGTTAAATTTAGATCAAGCTTTCTGACAGTCAAAGTAAAAGGAAAAACATGTTACTTGCATTGTTTGACAGAAATAAATATACCGGGTTTTTCTCATTGCCCTTTTCAACAAAGACAACCATTTGCTGGCATTAAAACTTATTTGCAATATATTACTTACATGCTTATAGGAGGGAAACACTTTTTTAATCATGTTATTTAACAGCACTTTCAGGACTTACTATGCATTTACTCTGTCTCATTTAAAGCACTGTACCTGTGTTAAACTCATTTTAATGCTCACAATTCCATGAGGTAGGTACCATTTGAGGTATTTTGTAAAGGAGGAAACCAGGCACAGAATGGCCAAGTCATCGGCCCGAGCACAGACAGCGGATCAGTGGCAGACCCAGCATTCTAATTTGAGGTTCCAATATCTGAATACTCATGTATTGAGAACAAGAAACAAAAATGTAATAGCCTGTAACTTTCTTGGTAATACAGAGAGTGCCAGTATAGCATATAGCTGCCTTTTGCAACTCAGCAGATATTACAAAAATTCTTAGAAAATTTGCTGAAGTTATGTCACTAAACTAAATGATTTAAGCATACTTTAATTAGGAAATGATCAGTATACTGTAGCTTTAACTTTATTTTTAAAAATGGTTGCATACCACATTATTTTATGGGTATGGCATTTTAATTATTTCTTTATGGATGGGTATTTAAACTGTCTCTTTGGCTGGGCATGGTGGCTCACACCTGTAATCCTAGCACTCTGGGAAGCCGAGGTGGGAGGATCGCTTGAGCTCAGGAGTTCAAGACCAGCCTGAGCAAGAGTGAGACATTGAGTCTACTAAAAATAGGAGAAACAATTAGCCGGGTGTGGTGGCACACGCCTGTAGTCCCAGCTACTTGGGAGGCTGAGGAAGGAGGATCACTTGAGCCCAGGAGTTTGAGGTTGCTGTGAGCTAGGCTGATGCCATGGCACTCCAGCCCGGGCAACAGAACAAACAAAAAAAATAAAACTATCTCCAACTTTCTGATATGACAATGCTATAATAAATTTCTGCAACATACATATATATATATATAACATATTGATAAAAATATCCTTAACATATTATATATCTTCACATGCATTATATATACATTGGCCTATTATATGTATGTATCATAGATAATAAATGCTCTTAACATGTCTGTCTGTTTCCACATGTCATGTTTTCCTGTAAGATCAAGTCCCAGAATTGGAGCTGCTAGGTTAAATGAATGACATTTTAAAATTTTGATGCCCACTGCTAAATTACCTGTTCAAAAGGTTTTATCTCTTTTTTTGACCAACAGTGTATGAGGATACCTTTTTCCTCAGATTTCCCAGCACCACTTATTATTTTGTTTATACAATATCAGGATGAATGGAAAAAAATGGTATCTCATTGCTTTTTATTTGCATTTTTCTAATTACCAGGAAAGGCTGAATATCCCTAGTAAAAGTATAAAATTTGTTAATCATAAATATTAGCCCAAATTAGAACTCATTTAATAGTACAATAACAATTATCTACTGTTAAACATTGCTACAGGCTCACCTATCCCGCTCTTCATTCTCTTTCCTAGCAAACCACTGATGGTCAGTTTTTCCAGCCTTTCTTTGTTGGACTAATCCGTCACCATCACTGTCATCAGTCACATCATCACAGAAGTTTTCAAATACTTCTCTCTCAATACTTTTGTGCTTCTTCCTTGCTTTTTCAACCTAGAAGAAAAGATTGATATAAAGAATAATCTTTACCACTTTATTCAATAAAAAGCACTTTTTTGTTTTCATTGGTTTTATGCAATATTAATAACAGTTTAATTGTCATGATTGTAGTCAGTAAAACTATTTTGTCCTTACATTAATTTTATCATTATACATAAGCACTATCATATAATTATGGGATGCAATTGTTATAATTTTTCATTGAAATTTTCAGAAAGTCTGCTTCATTTCTCTTGGAGTAAATGAAACAGAATTTCCTCAAGTATCAAAAAGGGATCTTTATTAATTTTTTTGCTTGTATGGCCATCTACTCTTTGCTATCTAATATGAATTTTCACCCCATTTGACTGACCAAAATTGAAAAATAAAAAGACAAAGACACAAAATGTGTCATCTTCTATCTTTAACACTTGGACTTTACATTAAACAGCCAGATTTAGAGGATGTGACACTGTGGGGCTTCAGGAATGGAAAGGAAGATGCCCCTTTCTGCACTAAGCCATACTTTCCCCACTACATTTTATCAATCTTTTTTCAAGTGGATCCTGGAATATTACAAAATTGAAGGTGCTCACTGAAACCAAAGTTTGCCACAACACAAAAAGCAAAATAAAACTGTCGAGTTGTGAGTGTGAAATTCGGGGAAATGAGATGCTTTCCAAATTCACTTTCAGCAGCCATCAAACTTGATAGCTAGAGGATTTATAAGTAATTATCTGCTGCAGCCCCAGTATCTACTGGTAATGGAAGTAAAGCCAACAAAGAGTGATTGGTCCAAAGCTCCTAGAGTGCCATTATCTAGCATTTTACGGCACCAAAGAGATGACACAATTCCATAATGCTGACAGATAAACCATCTGATAAATTCAACAAATTAATCACGTAAGTTAAAAGTGTGATTTTGGCAAAGTAATGTAGTACCTCAATAGGGGGTGGGAGGCCTCGCCTGCTTTACTTTTAAAGAAGAGAATCTCTAGATATTTTTTTTTATTTCAGCATCTTATGGGGGTACAAACGTTTAGGTTACATATATTGCCCTTGCCCCACCACCCCTCTGAGTCAGAACTTCAAGCGTGTCCATCCCCTAGACAGTGCCCATCGCACTCATTATGTATGTATACACCCATCCCCTTCCCCCGCCACATCTGCCCAACACCCGATTAATGTTATTCCTAAATGTGCTCTTAGGTGATGATCAGTGAAACCAATTTGATCATGACTACATGTGGTGCTTATTTTTCCATTCTTGGGATACTTCGCTTACTAGAATGGGTTCCAACTCTATCCAGGAGAACATAAGAAATTCTATATCCCCATTATTTCTTATAGCTGAGTAATACTCCATGGTATACATATACCACATTGTATTAATACACTCATGTATTGATGGGCCCTTGGGTTGTTTCCACATCTTTGCCATTGTGAATTGTGCTGCTATAAACATTCAGGTGCAGATGTCTTTTTTACAGAATGTCTTTGTTCTTTTGGGTAGATGCCCAATAATGGGATTGCTGGATCAAATGGTAGGTCTACTTGTATCTGTTTCAGGTATTTCCATATTGCTTTCGACAGAAGTTGCACTAGTTTACAGTCCCACCAGCAGTGTAGGAGTGTTCCTGTCTCTCCACATTCATGCCAACATTTATTGTTTTGGGAGTTTTTGATAAAGGCCATTCTGACTGGAGTTAAGTGATATCTCATTGTGGTTTTGATTTGCATTTCCCTGGTGATTAGAGATGTTGAGCATTTTTTGTATGTTTGTTGGCCATTCTTCAGGCTTTTGAAAAATCTCTATACATGTCCTTTGCCCAATTTTTGATAGGGTTGTTTGATTTTTTCTTGCTGATTTTCCTGAGTTCTAAATAGATTCTAGTTATCAGTCCTTTATCAGATGTGTATCATGTAAAAATTTTTTCCCATTCTGTAGGTTGTCTGTTTACTCTCCTGACAGTTTCTTTTGCCGTGCAGAAGCTTTTTAATTTAATCAGGTCCCATTTATTGTTCTTGTTGCTGTGATTGCCTTTGGGGTCTTCCTCATAAATTCTTTGCCTAGGCCAATGTCTATAAGAGTCTTTCCCACATTTTCCTCTAGAATTCTAATAGTTTCACACCTAAGGTTTAAGTCTGTTATCCACCGTGATTTGATTTTGTGAGAGGTGAAAGGTGTGGGTCCTGTTTCAGTCTTGTACATGTGGCTATCCAGTTTTCCCAGCACCATTTATTGAATAAGGATTCTTTTCCCCAGAGTATGTTTTTGTCTGCTTTGTCAAAGATTAGATGGCTATATGAGGATGATTTTATATCTGGATTCTCAGTTCTGTTCCACTGGTCTGTGTCTCTGTTCTTGTGCCAATACCAAGCTATTTTAATAACCACAGCCTTGCAGTATAGTTTGAAGTCTGGTAAATTAATACCTCCCATTTTGTTCTTATTGCCTAAAATTGCTTTTGCTGAATGGGGTCTTCTCTGGTTCCATACAAAGTGTAAAATTATTTTTTCTGTATCTGTGAAAAATGATGCTGGTAATTTAATAGGGATTGAATTGAATCTGTAGATCACTTTGGGTAGTATAGACATTTTAACAATGTTGATTCTTCCAATCCACAAGCATGGTATGGTTTTCCACCTGTTTATCTGCTCTGCGATTTCCTTCCTCAGTGTTTCATACTTCTCCCTGTAGAGGTCTTTTACCTCCTTAGTTAAATATATTACTATGTATTTTATTTTCTTTGTTGCTATTGCGGAGGGTACTGAGTCCCTAATTTGTTTCTCCATTTGACTGTTATTGGCATATGTGAATGCCTCTGATTTGTGTGTATTGATTTTGTATCCTGATATTTTCCTGAATTCATTTATCAATTCCAGAAGTCTCTTGGTTTAATCCTTGGAGTTTTCTAGATATAACATCATATCATCAGCAACAAGTGAGAGTTTGATCTCTTCTGTTCCCATTTGGATACCCTTGATTCTGCTCTCTTGTCTGATTGCTCTCACAAGGACTTCCAGCACTATGTTGAAAAGTAATCTTGACAGTGGGCAACCTTCTCTGGTTCCAGTTCTAAGTGGGAATGCTGTCAATTTTTCCCCATTCAGTATGATATTGGCTGTGGGTTTGTCATATATGGCTTGTATCATTTTTAGGTAGGCCCCATTTATGCCTATTTTGTTAAGCGTTCTTATCATAAAAGGATGTTGATTTTGTCAAATACTTTTTCTGCATCTACTGAGAAGATCATATGGTCTTTGTTTTTGCTTCTATTTATGTGGTGAATTACATTTATAGATTTGTGTATATCAAACCATCCCTGCATCTCTGGGATGAAGCCCACTTGGTCATGATGGATTATTTTCTTGATAAGCACCTGGATTCAATATGCTAGGATTTTATTGAGAATTTTTGCATCTATATTCATGAGGGATATTGGTCTGTAGTTTGCTTTTTTTGTTGCATCTTTTCCTGGTTTTGGTATTAGGGTTATGTTGGCTTCATAAAACGTATTGGGGAGAATTCCATCCTTCTTAATGTTGTAGGATAATGTTTTTAGGACGGGCACCAGTTCTTCCTTGTAGGTGTGGTAAAATTCGGGTTTGAAGCCATCTGGCCCAGGACTTTTCTTTTTGGGAAGGTTTTTAATTGCTATTTAGATTTCAGTTCTTAACATTTGTCTGTTCAGGAATTCTATTTCTTCCTGGTTGAACCTAGGGAGGCTATGTGTTTCTAAAAATTTGTTCATTTCATCCACATTTTCCAGTTTGTGTCCATAACGGTTTTTGTCGAATTCATAGATGCTATCTTGTATCTCTGTGGCATCAGTTGTGATTTCTCCTTTCATATTCCTGGAGGTTATTAGAGATTTTTCTTTTCTGCTCTTGGTTAGTCTAGCCAGAGGTGTGTCAATTTTGTTTATCTTTTCAAATATCAACTTTTTGTTTTATTAATCTCCCTTATGGTTTTTCTGTTGTCCATTTCATTTAGTTCTGATTTGAACTTATTAATTTCTCTCCTTCTGCTGGGTTGGGGTCAGTCTGTTCTTCTTTCTCCAACTCTTTGAGTTTATTCATTAGGTTGTCTGTAAGTTTTCTGTCTTTTTGATATAGGCATTTATGAAAATAAATTTTCCTCTGAGGACTGCTTTAGCTGTGTCCCACAGATTTTGATAACCTGTGTCTCCTTTGTCATTTAGTTCAAAGAATCTTTCGATTTCCACCTTGATTTCCTCATTTATGAAATGATCAGTCAGGAGAAAGTTGTTTAACTTTCATGACTTTGAGTAGAAATGAGAATTTCTGTTAGGTTTAATTTCTACTTTTATTCTGCTGTGATCTGAGAAGATGTATGGTATAATTTCTATTTTTTTAAATTATTTAAGACATATTTTGTGTCCTAGGTTATGGTCAATCTTAGGAAATGTCCCACGAGCTGATGAGAAGAACGTATATTCAGTGGAGTTTGGATAGAATGTCCTGGAAATGTCAATCAGGCCCATTTGTTCTAGCATTCTGTTTAAGTCCATTATTTCTTTGTTTCTTTTCTATTTGGAGTATCTGTCCTGTGCTGTCAGTAGGCTGTTGAAGTCTCCGGCTACTATGGTGTTGCTGTTTATCATTTGGTTTAGATCAAGTAGGGTTTGCTTTATGAATCTGGGTGCACCTAAGTTGGGTGCATACATATTAAGTATAGTTATGTCTTCTTGTTGAACTTTACCCCTCACCAGTATATAGTGACCATCTTTGTCTCTCATTACTTTTGTTGATTTAAAAACTAAGTTATCTGTGATTAAAACCTCCACACCAGTCTTCTTTTGGCTTCTGTTTGCTTGAAATATTGATTTCCACCCTTTTGTTTTCAGTCTAAATGCATCTTTGCAGGTTAGATGAGTTTCCTGAAGACAGCGGATACTTGGCTTGTATTTTTTTTTTTTATCTATTGGGCCTGCCTATGTGTCTTGAGTGGGGAGTTCAGGCCATTCACATTTATTGAGAGAACTGATAGGTGGGGCAGATTTCTGTTCACCCTGTTGGAGAGAACTTAAAGTCATTGCTATGTTTTCTCTCTTGAGTCATTGCGGTATCTGGCCTTTGATCTTTAGCTCTTGAGTAGTTTTACATTTGTGGATCTTTCTTGTGCTGGTGGGTGTGTAACTCTGTTTTGAGTACTTCTTGGGGGCTAGTCTTGTCTTGGTGAATTCTTCAGTCTTTGTTTATCTGAGAATGTCTTAATTTCTCCTTCATATGCAAAACTTAGCTTAGCTGGGTACAAGATTCTAGGCTGGGCATTATTCTGTTTCAGAAGAATGGGAATGGGGCTCCAGTCTCTTCTTGCCTGTAAGGTTTCAGTTGAGAAATCTGGCGTTATTCGGATGGGCTTTCTTTTGTATGTTACTTGTTTCTTTCTCCTTACAGCTCCAAGAAGGGTATCTTTAGTGGATATTTTGGTCAGTCTGATGATTGCGTGATGGGGTGTCTTCCAATTTGCAATGAATCTCCCAGGGGTCCTTTGAGCTTCTTGAACCTGTATATCTGGAGTTTTAGCAAGGCCTGGGAAATTTTCTTCAATTATCTCTTCAAATAGCTTATCCAACCCTTGCTTATTATCTTTTTCACCCTCAGGAATGCCCATAACTCTCACGTTAGGCTTCTTCACATTATCCCACATTTCTTGCAGACTCTGGTCTGTTCTCTTATTTCTTTGCTCTATCTCATGACTGACTTATTTAATTGGAAGGTGTTATCTTCGATCTCTGAGATTCTTTCTTCCGTTTGACCTACCCTGGTCTTGAGGTTTTCCACTGTGTTTTGTAGTTCCCTAAATAAATTCTTCATTTCCAGGAGTTTGGTTTGATTTTTCTCTAATATTTCAATTTCTATAGTGAAATTTTCTTCCAAGTCCTGGATTTGTTTTTTTGTGGTTTCTTTGTGTTGGTTATCCATTTTTTCTTGCATATCATTCAGCTTTCTTACAATCCATGTTTGAAATTCTTCCTGTGACATTTTAGTGTTCTGAATTTGGTTAATGTCCATTGCTAGAGAGCTGGTGTTCTTCTTTGGGGGTATGTTTTCCATTTGATTCTTTATACTTCCAGAGTTCTTTCACTGAGTCCTTCCCACCTGGATCAATGGTTGCTTCCCTACTTTCAGCTTTCATCTGGAAAGTAACATGCCTTGTGCTCTGTTCCTAGGCTGCATAACAGCCTAGGTGTGTTGCTTCCTTTGTCACTAGGGGGAGCCACTTCTGTGTTGTTCAGGATTCTTCTACCACAATTGGGGGGCTGCTCCTGGTGGGTCCAGCCCCAGAGTATTGATTTGATCTTTTCTTTTTCTTGCTTTTTGTGTCCCATGCTGATTCTCTGTGGATTCACGATGCTTTTCTTGTGGGGCAGCGATCCACTCGCGTGTAGCAGGTCGAGATCTATGCCCTCCTCTCTGGGAACAGGAATCCAGGAGGTTACCTCCACTCCACCATCTTTTCTCCCCCTAGATGTTGTCTGTTTTCAAAACTCAATGTACTGAACTCACCTTTCTAATTTGGAGTCAAGTGGTAAACTTTAGGCTAAGAAGAAAAATCATACGTTCCGAAGTGTACCATTTATTAAACAACATACTGTCATTGCCTGGTTCAGTAGAAATATTTGAGAGTGGTGATTTTCAAAAAAAAAATACATGGAAATATATATATTTGCTGTCAAAAATATTTAAAGTGGCAGTGATGGATTTATAAGTTCCAACAGTTTGATTTAAACAGATAAACTTGTACATATGAAAGTACAATAAACAGATTCCTTTGGCTGGGAATATTTATTGCAACTCTCAAGCCTAGACACTTTTTTTTTAACTGTCCTCAGTCATTGTTTCCTTCTCATTGTGTTCCCAGTTTATTGTTTAAATAAATGTAGTTCATATTTAAGTCAATAGGGGAAAAATGCTGGAGCTTATTATATTTTTTAGCAATTTTCTTTATGCTCATTCTGGTTTATAAAGTCACATGGTATATAGCTCAATTATGTTCCCAGTTCATAGAACACATTGATGACTAATAGAGAGACATAGGATGGTTAAGGAACAAAGATCATGAGAAAGTTTTCTGGAACTCCAATCATTTAGATAGCAGAAATTACCTATTTCTACACACAGTTACATAGTCCAATAATGCCATTTTACACATGGCCTTTCCATAAGCAGAAAATGAGACTGGATCACACAATTGAAAGAGAGAAAAAGAGTAGCAGTGAGTGGGCCTCTACGTCTTTTTGAAGTTGAACTTTTTCTTGCTCCAAAGCCAGGAATTCTACTTGTAACATGCCTAGCTCATTTATAAACTTTTGCATGTATCCCTGTAATTCTTTTTAATAAGCTTTTGGTGTTCTGTCACTATGTGGTGGGCAAGAACTCACATTTTCTAATTAAGCTTTCATGCATTTATATTTGTTAGCACCATGGTTCTCATTTAACAATCCCTAGAACAAGTCTTGCATTGGTTTTCTTTTCTTGTAAGTGCCTTTAACAGCAAAAATAGTGTGCCTTTTTGTTTGAATTATATGTTTCATTTCTTTGTGGTAGGTAAGCTACAAATTAAAAAGACTTTTTAGATTAGTAGACTGAGGCATATTTCTTTTATTTTTTTTTATTCCTATTTCAGCATATTGTGGGGGTACAAAAGTTTAGGTTATGTATATTGCCCTTGCCGCGCCCTCCCCCCCCCAAGTCAGAGCTTCACACGTGTCCATCCCCTAGACAGTGTGCTTCGCATGAGGCATATTTCTGATGTCTTATTTCCAATTAGTGGGTTTTGGGTTGATATTTTTTGTAATTTGCATATCAAACTCTTCGTGTTCTTTTAACTGTAACATCTTCTGGGATCCTTGCTTTTATAATTTCTGCATCATTATAAAAATTCTCCTCATCTTTGCTAAACACATGTTCATTGCTTGTTATCATTTTCACAGTATAATTTATTTCCATTTCAATAAAGTTTAGAACATAACAGAAGCACATTCCAGGGACCCAGAGTATGAGTCATAGGAAAGGTATCTCTGAGATTGAGGCCTTGTTCAGGAAATGCCACAAATACTACCAAGATAGTACTTGAGGTGCCTATTTTTCCTCCCACAATCAAGTATATTATTTATCAAATAAGAAGGCATTTCCTTTAAGATTGTTCCTCCTTTAGAGTTAGTTAGCCTGCAGAAACTCCTCCTCAGGTCAACAGTAATTTTACATTTTTCACAAATTTCACCAAACCTCGGTTTTAACTCATCTGTGATGAGCTTTAGTTTATTTTTCCACTTTACTTTGTCTTGTTTGCTTCATATTTCCTGAGATTTTACACACAGGGACAACATGAATATACAGATATATTCACTCTATAATAATCCTTATTTATTTTTAGTTCTTGAGATATTTTTTCCAAAGAAAAAGTAAATGATTAATTTGCTAATTTTTTTTCTCAGGTATCTTTTTTTATAGAGTGCTTGTATTAAAAATAACTTTAATCAAGTATGGGCAAAGAAATATTAGAAAATAATTAAAATTTTACTGAATTCTATGTTTGGCTACCTGCAAATCACTGGATTATAACTAAGAAGTGAAAAATGATTTGGCCTAACCAAAAACAGAAAAAAAAAAAAAAAACCCATGAACCAGCCAACTGCATGTTGTCACTTTTTCTTTGGAATGCACTTAATATATTGTGTTTTAAATCTACCAAAAATAAATTAGGAGATGATTTACAGTATTACAAAGGCTTCCTCACATAAAGTGAAAAATAATTCTCCCGAGCCTACAGTGGGAGAAAAACATGAACTCACACACTTAACATTGACACTCTTTGTTTAGAATTAACTTATTATGTTTTAAATCTACCAAAAATTCTTTAGCAGGTGATTTGTATATGGCAAACCCTCCTCACTTAAAAAGATTTTTCCTCACCATACCTTAGTGAACCCCCATAGTGCATTTCAGTACTGTTTCTAAAGGTTAATAACTAGAGACTAGGTAAACTTTACATTATTAGGAGACAAAATCAATGCCATTCAGAAAGCAAAGCCAATTCTTAAGTTTTAATTCAAATTATACACCATCATATGACAGTGTTATGTATGTACCCAGAATATCTGCTTAAGTCTAGGTCTGATATATTCTAATGTTCACTAATGACAGTGGACAAAATAATTTTGGTACTATTTACTAATTTCTGCATGTAAATTAGTTACAAACTTACTGTTGTACCCTAGCACCAAAGGCCTCATTCTGCAAAGTACGATTCTCTTCATAGGCATAGTCTTAATGACCCCATCCTCTCCCTGAATGTAGACACTGAAGTGAATTAGAGACCATGAGGCAAAAACAAACAAACAAAAAAACAAAACAAAACAAATTCACCTAGGCATTGGTGACAGGCAAAGTAAAACTGTAACTTTGGAAACACTGGGAATGATTAAACTTTTAACTGGAGTCCAACTCAGTGTCCATCACTGTGACATCATTCATAATTTCTATTGTTTAGTAATATGATACGATATTTGATAAGGAAGGTACTTCCTTATCATATCATTAGAGACTAGGAGAACTTAACATTATTAGGAAACAATAATGTATAAAAATTAAAGGGAAAAAAATTCCAGAAATCTTTTGCCTCTATTCCAAGGGCATTCATTTTAAGAACATTTAAAGTGTATAACTAGTTAAAAGGTTTTTAAAATAAATATCAAATCATGACAAATTGATTGTAAAATGCTAGTCCAAAAGGTAATTTCCTTTTGACCATCCTACATTACTAAAGCAAAGAAAACAATATTACACCAGAAACTGAAATGTAAATTTTTTATACCTGTGGCTGGTTATTTTCACTTCCTTCCAGTTTTTCCTCCTCTTGTTCTGATGTTGCTACAACATCTTGTGCTGTCAAATCCAAATATTTAGTTAAAATGAGCTACTGAGAATGGTTCCATAAAAGCTACACTCTTTATAAAAGTAGACAGAAAATTAAATTTCTTTTCAATATTATAAATTGAGAGTGTAAATGAAGCTTAATCTGTAGAATATTTACTTCTTTAAAAATACTCCCAATTATCTAAAACTTCAAAAAACCACTCAGGGAGGCACGAGATGTCCACCAGGTACCTGGCATACAAACATCTCAAAGATTCCCTAACAAATTCATCCACCCAACAGAAATCACCAAAACCATCAGAAAAATACTCAAAATATAAAAATGCAATAAACACATATAAATTAACACTGCATACTGTTCTGTACTTCAAAATAGGACCTTTTTTTTTTAACACCATGCTATGTATGTCATTTTTACTAATAATTCTCATACTTACTGTTACTTTTAATACCCTGTTCTTTGTATCTGAAATGCTTGCCTCTGTTCTTCAGACAGATTTCTTTCCATCTTTTAAGAATGAGACTGCTACATGAAATCTCCCTTGATTCTGGCTCTTTCCCCAGATAAACAGGCATCTCCTTCTTTGGGCCAGCCTAAGCACTTCATTGATTCTCTACTGTATCTTCCCACCTGAAGTGTAAGTCATATCTTTCCATGTTTATCCTCTTTGCTCCTGGACTGTAGGGGACAATATTTCAAAACGTCTTTGGACAAACAGACGTTTACTGAATGAATAAATGTATAAATCTGGGGTTTTGTATTGAAAATTTTTCAATTTTAATGTGCAATATAGTAAATATCAGTGGATATAACCCACTTAATACAATTGCTCTGAGAAAACACCAATCATTTTTACTGGCTTTTGTTCCTGTATCAGCATTCAGAGAGCTCAGTTAAATGTGGTACATTCAATGTGATAAAATATTGTAAGGAACTTAAATTAAACCAAGGATGCTTGTGTCAATATACATAAATCTCAAAAATATAATGTTGAGCATATTTTGAAAAGTAGCAGAATAATATATATGCTGTACACAATTTATATAAAATTTTAGGACAAGAAAACTAATTCCATATAATATTTATGACATACACAAATACAGTAAAATATTTTGAAAGTGCATGGGAATGATATACAGCTAATTCCAGGTATTGATTATGTCTACACAATAGCTTTTAATACTATACTACAACAGGCATAGCACTTTGGGAGGCCAAGGCAGAAAGAACACTTGAGGTCAGGAGTTGGATACCAGCCTGAGTGAGACCCCATTTCTACAAAAATATAGAAAAATTTGGCTGGGCACGGTGGCCTGTTCCTGTAGTCCTAGCTACTCAGGAGGCTGAGGCAGGAGGATCACTTGAGCCCAGGAGTTTGAGGTTGCAGTGAGGTATGAGGACGCCACTGCATTCTAGCTGAGTTGACAAACTGAGACTCTTTCAAAAAATGAAAATACTACCAAAGGACTGTAAACCCCAAAATCTTCAGGATCACTCTTGTGAAAGACTGTGTTTACCAAATTGTCATTAAGGAGTGATTAATTACTTTCCTAATTTTCAATAAACAAAGATATCACACACAGTCTGCTAATCAGAACATCTGATGGCATTAATGACATCAGTGTAACAATCAGATGAAATAATTAAATTTAAAACAATGTGACAACAATAAGGTAAAATAATTAAAGTTAAAACATGACTGATGCTCATTTCAAAGGATCTTCACTTCCATCTTAATTCCATTCTTGACCAAATAATCGTTTAGCAGCAGGTGGTTTAATCTGCGTGAGTTTGCGCAGGTTCCAGTGTTTCTCTTGTGACTGAGTCCCAGTTTTAGCCCACTGAGCTCTGAGGAGATACAAGGTATCATTTCAATGTTTTTAAATTTCTTGTGGCCTGCTTTGTGGCCTAAGATATGATCAGTCTTGGAGAATGTCCCATGTGATGCTGAAAAGAATGTATATTCAGTAGTTTTTGGTAAAATTTTCTGTAAATGTCTGTTAGGTCCTTTTGATTTTAGAGTCTGGTTTAAATCCAGTGTTTCTTTATTTGTTTTCTGCTTTGATGACTTGTGCAGCATTGACAGTGGGGTGTTGAAGACCCCAGCAATTAAGATGTTGCTATTTATTTCTTTGCTTAGCTCTAGTAAAATTTGCTTTGTGTATCTGACAGCTGCTGTGTTAGGTGTATGTATATTTAGGACTGTTATGTCTTCTTGTTCAATTGCTCCCTTTACCATTACATAATGACCCTCTTTGTCTTTTTTACCTTTGTTGATTTAAAGTCAATTTTAGGCCGGGCGCGGTGGCTCACGCCTGTAATCCTAGCACTCTGGGAGGCCGAGGCGGGTGGATCGCTCGAGGTCAGGAGTTCGAGATCAGCCTGAGCAAGAGCGAGACCCTGTCTCTACTAAAAAAATAGAAAGAAATTATATGGACAACTAAAATATATATATACAAAAAATTAGCCGGGCATGGTGGCGCATGCCTGTAGTCCCAGCTACTCGGGAGGCTGAGGCAGTAGGATCACTTAAGCCCAGGAGTTTGAGGTTGCTGTGAGCTAGACTGACGCCACGGCACTCACTCTAGCCCGGGCAACAGAGTGAGACTCTGTCTCAAAAAATAAAAAAAATAAAAAATAAATAAATAAAGTCAATTTTAATTGATATGAGAATGGGTATGCCTGCTCTTTTTGTTTTCATTTGCATGGAATATTTTTCCATCCTTTCACCTTGACTCTGTGTGCATCCTTGTGGTTTAGATGTGTTTCCTGGAGACAGCAGATACATGGGTTGTCTTTTCTCATCCATTCAGCCAGCCTATGTCTTTTGAGTGGTGCATTTAAGCTGTTAAAGTTAAGAGATAGAATCGATCCTGTGGGATGCTGTTCTGTTCATCATGTTGGGTAGTAGCTTATTGCTTTGTTTTTCCTCTTGTGTTGTTGTTTTATAAGAGCTGTGGATGTTAGCTTTTTTGGGTGGTTTTACACTGGTGGGTATCTATTGTGTTGATTTATGTATAATTCTGCTCTGACTTTTTCCTGCAGGGCAGGCCTGGTCACGGCAAATTCCCTCAGAGTTTGCTTGTCTGGAAAAGACTTAATTTCTCCATCATATGGGAAACTCAGTTTTGCAGGATACAAGATTCTAGGCTGGCAGTTATTCTTCTTTTTTAATTTTTATTTTTTTATTTCAGAATATTACAGGGGTACAAACATTTAGATTCCATATATTGCTTTTTACTGCCCAAGTCAGAATTATAAGTGTGTGCATCCCCCAGACAGTGCACAGCACACCCTTTAGGTGTAATTATACCCATCTCCTCCTCCCCTTCACACCTGCCCAACACCTGATGAACGTAACTTCCATATGTACACATATGTATTGATCAATTAATACCAATTTGATGGCGAGTATATATGGTGCTTGTTTATGCATTCTTGTGACATTTCACTTAGTAGAATGGGCTCCAGCACCATCCCTAATAATATAAGACATGTTAGTTCTCCATCATTTTTTTGTGGCTAAGTAGTACTCCATGGTACACATATGCCACATTATATTAACCCTCTCATGTATTGATGGGCACTTGGGTTGTTTCCATATCTTTGCAATTGTGAATTGTGCTGCTATAAACATTCAAGTAGAGATGTCCTTATTAGAGAATGTCTTTATTTCCTCTGGGTGGATGTCCAGTAGCAGAATTGCTGGATCAAATGGTAGTGCTTTGAGGTATCTCCATATCACTTCCCATAGAGGTTGTACTAGTTTGCAGGCCCACCAGCAGTGTATGAGTGCTCCTATGCTTTCCACATCCATGCCAAGATTTCTTGTTTTGGCACTTTTTGATAAAAGCCATTCTCACTGGAGTTAAGTGATATCTCATTGTGGTTTTGATTTGCATTTCCCTGAATATTAGAGATGTTTAGCATTTCTTCATATGTTTCTTGGCCATAAGCCTATCTTTTTTGAAAAGTTTCCATTCATGTCCATTGTCCACTTTTTAACGGGGTTGTTGGATTTTTTTCTAGCTGATTTTCCTGAGTTCTATACAGATTCCAGTTAATAGCCCTTTGTCAGATGTATATCATGCAAATATTTCCTCCCATTCTGTAGGTTGTCTATTCACTATAGTGACAGTTTCTTTAGCTGTGCAGAAGCTTTTAAATTTGATCAAGTCCCATTTATTTATTTCTGTTGTAGCTCTGATGGCTTTTGGGGTCTTCTTTATAAATTCTTTGCCTAGGCCAATGTCTATAAGAGTTTTCTTAGGTTTTCTTCTGGAATTCTTATGGTTGCATGCCTTAGGTTTAAGTCTATTATCCATCATGAGTTAGTTTTCGTGAGAGGTGAGAAGTGTGGATCCTGTTTCAGTCTTCTACATGTGGCTATCCAACTTTCCCAGCACCATTTATTGAATAGGGATTCTTTTCCACAGTGTATATTTTTGTGGCCTTTGTCAAAGATCAGAAGACTATATGAGGATAGTTTTATGTGTGGGTTCTCAGTCCTGTTGCATTGGTATATGTCTCTAGTCTTGTGTCAGTACCATGCTGTTTTGATTATTATAGCTTTGTAGTATAGCTTGAAGACTGGTAAATTGATGCCTCCCAATTTGTTCTTTTTGCTTAAGATTGTTTTGGCTATATAGGGTCTTCTCTAGTTTCATATGAAGTGTAGAATTATATTCTCTAGATATGTGAAAAATGATGTTGGTATTTTAATACAGATTGCACTGAATCTGTAGGTCACTTTGGGTAGTGCAGGCATTTTAACCATGTTGATTCTGATGATCCATGAGCATGGTATGGTTTTCCATCTGTTTGTGTCCTCTGTTATTTTATTCTTCAGTGTTTCATACTTTTCTCTGTAGAGGTCCTTCACCTCCTTAGTTAAATGTATTCCTAGGTGTTTTATTTTCTTTGTTGCTATTTTGAAAGGCACTGAGTCTCTGATTTGGTTCTCAGTTTCAGTGTTATTGGCTTGTATGAATGCTACTGATTTGTGTACACTGATTTTGTAACCTGAGAATTTGCTGAAATTATTTATCAATTCCAGTAACCTCTTGGCAGAATCTTTCGGGTGTTCTAGATATAAGATCATATCATGAGCAAAGAACAATTGTTTGACCTGTTCTGCCTCCATTTGGATGCCCTTCTTTTGTCTGATTGCTCTGGCTAGGACTTCCAGCACTATGTTGAACAGAACTGGTGATAGACAGCAACCTTCTCTGGTACCAGTTCTAAGTGGAAATGCTTTCAATTTTTCCCCATTCAGTATGGTGTTGGCTGTGGGTTTGTCATATACAGTTTTTATCATTTTGAGGTAATTCCCGTTTATGCCTATTTTGTTTAAGCATTTTTATCATAAAAGGGTGCTGAATTTTGTTGAATGCTTTTTCTGCATCTGTTGAAAGGATCATATGGTCTTTGTTTTTGCTTCTATTTATGTGGTGAGTTACATTATAGATTTGGTATGTTAAACCATCCCTTGCATCTCTGGGATGAAGCCCACTTGGTCATGACGGATTATTTTTTTGATGAGCAGCTGACTTCAATTTGCTAGGATTTTATTGGCAATTTTTACATCTATAATCATAAGGGATATTGGTCTGTAGTTTTCTTTTGTTTGCTGGGTTCCTGTTAGTAGGTGGTGTTTGCTAGAGGGAACAAGTTGCCGTGTTGTTTTTGGATCCTGTGACCAACACCACCACAACTGAGGCAGGTCAGGGAATGAGGCTGGGCAAGGTTAGGTTGGGTGAGCCTGCCCGCCAGATCCACAAATGCTGGTAAGAGGTACGCAGGGACTAAAGGACCATTCCCCACCTCTGGGATAAGCTGCTGGGGAGGGGCTGAAGTGGCCCCAGTCAAACAGAGAGTTTGCTCTCTAACCCCAGAAAACTCCAACAGGACGACGCTCCACCAGGGGAATAGTGGCAGCTCAAGGAACTCTTGGATCAAGCTGAATTCCCTATTAAATTGAGTGGTGGTGGGGGCAGCTGCTCTGATTTGGCCTGAGGCACCAGAGGCACTCAATTGCCATGGGAACCAGTGCTTATGCAAATTGGGTCCCCCAGGTTCAGTAAACTCCAATATGGCAGTTCTGGGGGGCAGGGGTGGAGCAGATGCATTTACAGACCCCTGCTCTCCTGTGCTCCTCTATATCCTCCCAATGGGCATGGGCTCTCATTCACTGCCTGACCCTGAAACCAGGTCCTCCCCCCATGCCTTCCTGCCCCACCATCAGCAGGCAGGCACGCCAAACACCTGTGGGCAGGAAGGTCACCACATGAGGGTGCCCTGCTGGCTCAGGGTGAAAAAGCATACCAGGCACTGAAAGGGGCCACTCAGCACAGAGAACTCCAGCAGCTGCTATGGTGGGGGAGGGAAAGGGGAAGAGGCCATGGTTTTCCTGTATTGCTCTCAAACTGGGGGGCAAGAACCAGTCCACCCTCCTCCTCTCTGTGGCTGCAGCACTGCGACCACCCTCCTCTCTGAGCCGCAGCAGCCACTCTGTCCGAGGCAGGCTCGGCCAGGAGTGTGCTCCCCCCACCTGAGGCAGGCTCAGCCACTCAGTGTAAGCTCAGCCAGGACAGTGATCCCCATTTCCTGAGCCAGGCTCGGTCGCTCAGCACAGGCTCGGCCAGAAGCCCACTCCCTGCTGACTGAGGCGGGCTCGGTCGCTCAGCACAGGCTCGGCCAGAAGCCCACTCTCTGCTGACTGAGCCGGGCTCGGTCACTCAGCGCTCAGCGCAGGGGCCCTCCGGTTCCTCATGACACTCCTCCACTAGATTACAGCCCTGTGTCCCTTTGCAGGCCTGATGCATCAAGATCAGGGAAGGGAAAAAAAATCTCTTACCCCTTCCCTGAGCTCCAGAAATCCCCCAATTTGGTTTGGGCCAATTTCTCCCTTCTATCCTCCTCTCTCTCAGCTGTTCAGTTCCTGCTGGTGGTGACCTGGACTCCACTGGTGTCAGACCCTGTGGTCCACTCCTGATCAGCTATCACCCTCTGCACCCCTCAGTCCAAACCTCAACTCCTCTACCAGGAAGGTCCGATAAGCCTCGACTCTAGTCAGCCATCTTGCCTGCTCTTGGCCGGCAGTTGTTCAATTTCAGAAGGTTGAAGATGGACCCCCACCCCTTCTGATTTGGGTTTCTTCCGAGAATTCTGCTGTTAGCCTGATGACTTTTCCTTGTAGGTCAGTTGTTACTCACATCTAGCCACTTCTAGAATTTTCCCCTTCATTTTGGTTTTGGTCAGGTTAACTACTATGCATCTTGGAGATGTCCTATTTGCTATGAATCTTCCTGGTGTTTGATGTCCATCTTGTAACTGCATATCTGCATCTCTGGTGATACCAGAGAAATTTTCCTCAATAATTCCCTCACATAGGTTTTCCATGATTTTCACAATTTCTTCTTCTCCCTCAGGGATATCCACAATTTGAATGTTAGTTTGCTTCATGTAGTCACACATCTCTCTCACTGATTTCTCACACTTTTTTATACTCCTTTCTGTCTCCTTGCATGACTGAGTTATCTCGAGAGCTTTGCCTTCCATCTCTGAGACTCTTTCTTCTCCTTGGTTTAGTCTGTAGCTGATGTTTTCTGCTATGTTTTGAAGGTCCCTAAATTACTCTTTCATTTCTTTAATTTCTACATTATCCTGGATTATGTTGTCTAGCTCTCCAGTGACTTTTTCATTTTTTATTTCCTGAAAGATTTTTTTGGCTTCTTTTGGATGGTTTTCAACTTTTTCTTCAATTTCATTAATCTTATTTCTCTTCAATTCCATCCACATTCTGAATTCCATTTCTGCCATGTTGGCAATTTCCTTGTCAGAGTCCACTACCGCATCTCCACTGTGATTCCTTGGGGGTGTCAAACTGTTTTGGCTTTTGTATTGCCAGGATTCTTTTGCTGGTTTCTTCTCATCTGAATCCTCTTGTCTCAGCTCCAGGCTAATAGGATTGCAGGACACTTGTTCTCCTTTGCTGGGAACTCTCCTGTTTAGTTAGTGGGAGGGGAGCTGTAGCTTTGTGATGTACTCTGGAACGCTGTACCATCAAGGGAGAAGTGGGTGCAGTGAGAGCCTATATAACATCTGCTCTGTTTTAACACTCAGTTTGAGCCAGTGCTGAATAATATTCACGTGGGGTGGAGGGTTATTCCCCAGATTGTGGTTGGAAGTTTGCATTGGGGGATAGCGGGCAACCCTCTCCACTGTGGCTGTTGTTGTGGGAGACTCCTCTGGCTGGGCTCAGCCAATGGAGGTGATAGTGGCAGCTGGGTGAGTCTATTTAGGCAGTGGTTATAGGTGACTGGGCAGTGGGATTTTGCAGGACCCAAGTCAATAAATAATGTCTGCTCATGGCTGTGATGTCCCAGGGGAAGCAACGGACCTCTGGGACATTCCATCACACTAGCAGCAGTGTTGGAGACTCAGGGATAGTGTCTTGGGGCCTAAGCTATCAAAATCTATGGGACTCTGAAAGCATTCCTCAGGGGAAAATTCATAGCCTTAAATGCCTGTATCAAATAGACAGAAAGATCAGAAATTAACAACTTAACATCAAATCTCAAACAACTACAAAGGGAAGAACAAACCAAACCGAAAGTCAGCAGAACAAGAAATAACAAAGGACAGAGTAGAATTAAATGAAATGGAAAAAATACAAAAAAAAAAATCAATGAAACACAAAGTTGGTTATTTGAAGAGATAAACAAAATTGACAGACTGATTGCTAGATTAACCAGGAATAGAAGAGTGAGGAGCCAAATGACTTAAATAAAAAATGAAAAAGGAGACATTACAAATGATACCACAGAAATACAAAAAAAAAAAAAAATCTATGAATAGTAAGAAAATCTCTGTGTACATAAACTAGAAAACATAGAGGGAATAGAAAAATTCCTGGAAATACATAACCTCCTGAGACTCAACCAGGAAGAAATGGAATTCCTGAGCAGACTAGTAATGGACAAAATATCCAGGCAGTAATAAAAAATCATTTAACACCAAAAAAAGCCCCAGACCAGATGGATTCAAAGCCAAATTCTACCATACCCACAAAGAAGAGCTAGTACTCATACTACAAAAATTATTCCATAACACAGAGAAGTGTGGAATTCTCCCCAGTGCATTCTATGAAGCCAGTATCACTTTGATACCAAAGCCAGGAAAAGGCACACACAAGAAAGAATACTATAGACCAATACCCTTATGAATAGAAATGCAAAAATCCTCAATAAAATGCTACCAAATGAAATTCAGGAGCACATCAAAAAAATAATTCAACATGACTAAGTGGGCTTCCTCCCAGTGATGCAAGGATGGTTCAACATATGCAAATCAATAAATGTGACTCATCATATAAAGAGAAGCAAAAACAAAGACTGTGTGATCATTTCAATAGATGCAGAAGAAGCATTTGACAAAATTCAGCAGCCTTTCAAGATAAAAACCCTCAAGAAACTTGGCATAGAAGGAACGTATCTCAGAATTATAAAAATCATATATGACAAACCAACAGAGAACATCATGCTGGATGGGAGAAAAGTTGAAAGCATTCCCCCTAAGAAGGGGAACAAGACAAGCGTGCCCCCTGTCACCACTTCTAGTCAACATAGTGCTGGAAGTCCCAGCCAGAGCAATCAGGTAAGGCAAAGAAAGAAAGGGTATCCAAACTGGGAAAGAGGAGATCAAACTATTGTACTTCACTGACAACATAATCTTCTACCTAGAAAACCCCAAAAAACTCTACCAAGAGATTCCTGGAACTGATAAATAAGTTCACCAAAGTCTCAGAGTGCAAATTCAAGGTACATAAATCAGTGGTATTTCTATACACCAATAAATAACAGACAAGCTGAGAGTCAAATCAAAGATTCAATAACATTCACAATGGTACAAAGAAAATAAAATACCTAGGCATATACTGATACTTAACCAAGGAGGTGAAAAATCTCTACAAGGAGAACTGTGAAACCCTGAGGAAAGAAATTGCAGAGGACCCAAACAAATGGAAACATATATCATGCTCATGGGTTGGCAGAATCGACATTGTTAAAATGTCCATACTATCCAAAGTGATTTACAATTCAATGCAATCTCCACGAAAATACCAATGTCATATTTCACAGATGTAGAAAAAATAATTTTACACATTGTTTAGAACCAGAAAAGAGCCCAAATAGTCAAAGCAATGTTAAGAAAAAATAACAAATCTAAAGGCATCACATCACCAGATTTCAAAGTATACTACAAGGCTACAGTAACCAAAACAGCATGGTATTGGTACAAAAACAGAGACACAGACCAGTATAACAAAATAGAGAATCCAGAAAAAAAAAAAAACCCACCTACCTATGAAAAACTGATCTTCAACAAAACAGACAACAATGTAAACTGGGGAAAAGAAGCCTTTTTTCAATAAATGGTGTTGGGAAAATTGGATAGCCACCTGCAGAAGAATGAAACAGGATCCCTATCTCTCACCACTCACAAAAATTAATTCAGTGTGTATAAGACACTTAAACCTGAGACAGGAAACCATAAGAATTCTAGAGGAAAATATAGGAAAACCCCTTCTAGATATCATCTACCCACAGAATTTATGAAAAAGACCACAATGGCAATCATGGCAACAACAAAAAATAAATAAATGGGATTTGATTACGCTAAAAAGGTTCTACATAGCTAAGGAAATAACCAACACAGCAAATAGACAACCTACAGAATGGGAGAAAATATTTACAAGATATACATCTGACAAAGGGCTAACAATAACCAGAATCTACAAGGAACTCAAGAACATCAGCAAGAAAAAACACACAACCCCATTAAAAAGCAGGCAAAGACGTCAACAGAAGCTTCTCAAAAGAAGATAGACAAATGACCAATAAACTTGAAAAAATGCTCAACATCACTATGTAACAGGGAAATGCAAATTAAAGCTACAGTAAGATATCACCTTACCCCTGTTATTAAATAGAATGGCTTTTATTAAAAAGTCCAAAAACAATAGATGATGGCATGGATGCAGAGAGAAAGTAACACTCATACACTGTTGGTGGGACTGCAAATTAGTACAAGCCTTATGGAAAACAGCATGGAGATTCTTCAAAGAAATAAAAGTAGGCCTACCATTTGATCAAACAATCCCACTGCTGTTTATCTACCAAAAGGAAAGAGGTCTTTCTATCAAAAAGACACATGCTCTCAAATGTTTATCGCAGCACAACTCACAATAGTAAAGATGTAGAATCAACCCAGGTGTCCATCAATTCATGAATGGATTAATAAAATGTGGTCTATGTATGCCATAGATTACTACTCAGCCATAAAAAATGATGAATTAATGCCTTTTGAAGCAATTTGGATGGAACTAGAGATCATTCTCCTAAGTGAAGTATCTCAAGATTGCAAAAAAAAAAAAAAAAACACAAAAAACCCACAAACAATAAACAACAAAAAACATCACCTGTACTAATGAGCACGCATGTACACGGATGGAAGTAAAACTCAGTGGAACTCAAGTGGTGGCAGGAAGAGGGGAGGGGCAAAAACGTACCTAATGGGTACAATGAACACTATGTGGGTAATGGGCACACCTATAGTCATGACTCAAGCATTACAAAAGCGACTCATGTAAACAAAAATATTCGTACCCCCTTAATATTTTTAAATTAATAAAAACCTGATTGACATATTACCATAAAGCATTTCTCTAAGTAAAGATCAGAATTCCCATGAGCATTGGAAACACTATAAAAATTGTGGAGTCTCATAATTCACCTGAGCATTCCATAATGAGTACAGGGATTCCAAATGGGAACTTAAGGGAGGCAGAAAGACCTCTTGATCCCAGGAGCTCAAAGGTGAACTCTGTGAGCCATGATCAGGCCAGTGCACTGCACCCAGCATGACACAGCAAGGCCGTGTTTCTAAAGCAACAACAACAAAGTTACCTGATCTGGACGTCTGCACATTCTTCCTTCGTACTGTTTTTCTCAAACTAGAAACTTTCCTTGTAATGGTATGCCCAGTCGCCTGTGAAACAGAGAGTATCATCATCAGTAATGTACATTTCATACAATGTATGGTGAATAATTCCAGATAAAAAAATAAATGTTTTTACCTTCAACAGATGATGTTTTTCAGGAGGCCCTAATAAATAAAAGGCACATACAATCAATTAAATATGACAAAGCCAATCAAACAGTCATGGAGAGTTAGTATTGAGCTGGATCCTATAGCTAGGCTTTGAAAATAACTACTTCATGCTTTCTGTTTTGTTTTTTTTCATGCAGACAGCAACATGACAGAATGAACTAAAGAAAAATAGGAAAATACATTTAATACAATATGCAATTAAGATTTCAAAAGTGAGATTATGTTTCAATGAAAACAACTAAAATAGCAAAGTGCACATATACCAATGTGAACAGTGATCTTTAATCAGAGCAGCAAATCATGACCCTGAGAGAATAAATGCCAAGGCTGATGGCAGAAGCCAACAGCATATCTTTAACGCAACACGCCAGAAGGGAAAGGGACCCCATCTTCAATTGACTCAAACAGAACAACTGCCAGCCTCGAATTTTGTATCCTGCAAAACAAAGTTTCACAATTGATGGAGAAATTAAGTCTTTTCCAGACAAGCAAACACTGAGGGAATTTGCCATGACCGGACCTGCCCTGCACAAAATACTCCGAACAGCGTTATACAGAAATCAGCACAGCAGATACACACCAGTGTAGCCACCTTAAAAAAATACCTCACAACTCTTATAAAACAATAGAACAAAAGGTAAAACCGAGCAACAAGGGACCATCCAACAGGATGAGCAGACCAACACCCCGCATGTCAAGGATATGTGGGGAGGGTATACCTTCATATTTCAAATCAATGAAGTAGTCATTGAAAAGAAAAACAAAGTTCAAGGAATGTGCTATATACTTTTATAGTGTCTAATATTACTTTCCAAAGGTATACCATAGTAATGTCTTAATGATATTTGGGAAACAGCTATTTTAGATATAAAAATAGTTTTCTGAGAAAAAGCAATGCTTGTATATTCAAATTAATCTCATTTGATTAACTAATATCAGTGCAACACACATCTCTGGTGCCTAACAGTTACAGAGAGGAGAAATGAATGACTGTGGTTTACCCCAATTCCACCACTCCTTCCTCCTTCCAGTAACCTCTGGGGCAGCAATAACCTAATCTTACGCGTGAGTGCAAATTTCCAGCCTCCATCTGAAGTGGGTTCTCTCAAGTTTCCTCATCATTAACTGCAAAATTACCTAGCTGGGCCGGGCGCGGTGGCTCACGCCTGTAATCCTAGCACTCTGGGAGGCCGAGGTGGGCGGATCGTTTGAGCTCAGGAGTTCGAGACCAGCCTGAGCAAGAGCGAGACCCCACCTCTACTAAAAATAGAAAGAAATTATATGGACAGCTAAAAATATATATAGAAAAAATTAGCCGGGCATGGTGGTGCATGCCTGTAGTCCCAGCTACTCGGGAGGCTGAGACAGGAGGATCGCTTGAGCTCAGGAGTTTGAGGTTGCTGTGAGCTAGGCTGACGCCACGGCACTCACTCTAGCCTGGGCAACAGAGTGAGACTCTGTCTCAAAAAAAAAAAAAAAAAAATTACCTAGCTAACTTCTTTCTTTCCTCCCTCTGTGCCCACTCACAATCCCTCTTCCTTTACAAAAAGAATCTCCAAATCAGAAGTCTCCATTCTTTCCACACATCATTTCCACCACTTCTTTTCTCTTTGTTTAGCAGCAATATCTTATGTCTATAATTTTGATGCTTTCATTTGTTTGTTCTTTCCCCTATGGCTACAAAAATGCTCAGAAATAAGAGCAGGGAAATTTTGCACTGCTTCTCCGATGGATTTTGGTACTGGGAGCTCACGTTATTTTCTTCCCACCATTCTAATGCCTGGCTCTACCTTTTTATTAGGGAAGAATTATTTTATTTCACCACCCTGCATTATACACACCTGCTCCCTTTCCCTTCAAGTACGCCCTCCTGTACTCTCTGCCTTGCCCATTCTTCATTCCCCTTTTCTCCTTTCCCCTTCCTGATTTTCAGCCTTTCCTCCCATGTTAGACTATCTTGAAATGGAACTAAGAATTCACTTCCTTTGGTGGCACTCTCACATTCATCTGTGGCTGACACCTGATAAGACATACAACTTTTCTCCATTTCACTTCTCTTTTTTTGTTCTTGTTGACTATGCATTTAATAGGTGATTTTCCTAGCCTATTAGAATATGTCAGTGCTTGTGTGTTTCAATAACCTTTCTGACAAATGGCTTTTCAATGAAATACGCTTCTTACCTTCTGCTTCCTCAGTTACTGTCTTTTTTCCTTTTGCATTGGCATCCCCAGAAGAATGACGAAGATCCTTCTGCTTAAGATTCTCTGCGAAACTCTGTTAAAAGTAATTATGATATTCAGTTTCAATTAGATTATAAGAAGAAGTTCCATCAGGATTTCCTAATCACGTTCTTCAAAAATATCTCAATTTTCTACTGTAAAATCAATTATACTTATAAATAAGGGAAGTGGGTATTGAAAACCAAAACATTCCAATAGAGGACCTCAACTATGCTCTCTACATGGACCTTATCTGTCATCAGCACATCACTATTGATTCTGTAAACCGAGCATGGATAGTCAAAGGAAACATATTCACAGACAAAATATTAATTTGTGTGCATATTTAAAAAATGAATTTGCTTCAAAATACACAACTCTACTTGCATTCCCCACCAAAAATAAGAGACCATTCTTAAAATAGAATACCCTGGCTGTTATACTTACAGCATTAAATATTTTCTAGAAAATATTCTAGAAAAATATTCTAGAAACATTTTTAGTGTTAAAACTAGATACTTGGCATAATGGGAAACTTTGGAGTATGTCACATTGAGGATAAACTGAACATTGTCCAAGCTGCTTTATTTAGGTAAACAAGGCCTGGAAAAATAGTTTTTGATAAAATTTATAATGATAGGAAAATGGTTGAATAAAAGGACACCACAGTAAGAAAAAAAACCTTTCCTTTATCTTATGTTTAAATCAAAGCAACCAAATAGTGCATATAGTACACAACTCTTTCCCAGTTAACAAATAACGTCAAGAAAGTATAGGAGGCTTAATGAAAATGCAAGAATCAAAACATTTCTTTTGAAGCATCTATAATGTGCCAGGTACTTACTTGTACATTTTCTTCTCTACACAATATAATTATGAAAAAAAAGTCATGATGAAGATAGTTAACCCACTCTCTGCTTTCTGGTCATTCCAGGTTCAGAGTAAGACGGTGAACAGATGTGATTAATACAACGTGTATAAGTAGAAAATCAGAATGAATCAGAAAATTAATAAAGCAAAAAACAGAGTAGTGGCAGGTGAACCTTCTACCTCTTTTTGAACTTGAACTTTTCCTTTCTCAAAAGCCAGGAACTCTACCTGTATCATGCCTACCCTATTCTTAAACCTTTGCATACTTTGCTGTATTTCTTCTTTTAGATATCCTTTTTTCTTTCATTTTTTTAAATTTCAGAATGTTCTGTAACTATGTAGTGAAGAAGGACTTGTATTTTCTAATGCACTTTTCATGATTTTATGATGACTAGCATTGCTCTTATCAAATAATGCCTTCAGGAACACTGCTGCATGTATATATTGGTTTTCTTTTCTTGTAAGTGTCTGTAACAGCAGAAATACTGTGCCTTTTTGTTTGAAGCATATGCTTCATTTCTTTGCAGCAGGTAAGCCACAAATTGAAAAGGCTTCTGGATCACTAGACTGAGGCCTATTTCCAATGTCTAATTTCCAATTACTGGTGGTTGGGGTCATATTTTTTGTCACTTCCATATCAAATGCTTGGTGTTCTTTCATTTCAAGTGTAACTTCTGAGTTCCTTGCTTTTTCAGTGTCTGTATCATTAAAAATTTCTCCTCACCTGTGTTAGAAACATGCTCAGTGTCTGTCTGAGTTGTTGTCATTTTCACAGTATAATGTATTTTCATTTAAACACAGCTGAGAGGATGACTGGCAAGAGCATTCCAGGGACACAAAGTAGGAAGGAGATAAAAAGACATTTCCAAGACTGAGGTCTTATGTTCAGGAAATGCCCGAATACTACAGAGATGGATACTCTCAGTGTGCGCCTTCATCCTCACAATCAAGTATCTTTTTTGTCAAGTTAGAGGGTGTTCCCTTTAAGTTTGTTCCTCCTTTAGAGTTATCGTGCAGTATCTCTGCCTAAGGATGACATAGGAAAGTGACTCCCAATGCTGAGAGCCACCTGAAGTCCAAGTGGGTTCTTGGCTTCATACAACAAAGAATTCTGGAGCAAGCCAGCAAGATAGAGCAAAAGTGAGATTCATTCAAAACCTATAAGAAGTTAGAAAGTCTACTCCACACACGGAATAGATGCAGGCCCTCCCTGCAGAACAGAACTGGCCCCGGCTTCCTATTGTCTTTCCATTTAAGCAATGGGGTGGTGGTCCTCCACCATCTGGGTTCTCACTGGCTAAAACTTGCCCTGCCTTCATCGCGTTTTGATCACTTGGAGACTTTGTTTGGAGGCTTCCTGACTCGGGAGGCAATGCTGCAGCGATGTCCACAGCAACCACTAAGGCATCACCGGCAGCGATGCCGTACACAGAGCAGGACCTGCCAGTTCCCTGTCTGAAGAACAAGCAGGAATTTTGTATTATTGCCAAATTCACCATTCTCTGCTGGAACTCATTTGTCTTGAGCTTTAATTAATTTCTCCAACCAACTTTGCCTTGTTTGATCCACAGTTGCTCTGGACATAAGGAAGTCATGAACATACAGATACACTCTGCTGACCACAATGCTTATTTACTGCTACTTCTTGAGACATGTCTTGCTTATGCAAAGGTGGAAGATTAATGTGTTTAGATTTTAAGTTGTGTTTTTTGTCAGGATGCGTGTTTTCAAAATAATTTTTTCACTACCAATCAAACACAGGAAAAGGAACTTCCAAAATACTTGTAATTTACCAGTACAACTTCTTCAATCTAAATTTATGTACCCACACATCACTGGGATGTGAAAAATAACTTTGCTTAGACAACAGTAAGAAAAAAAAACACGAAATAGCAAATCTGTCACACTTGGGTAGGAATTAACATAATTTATTACTTTTTAAGCACACCAAAAATGAATGTGCAGATGATTTCTACCATTACAAAACTTTCCTCCTGTAAGAAGATTTTACCTCAGCATATGTAAAATAATGAACCCCTACACTGTATTGCAGTAGTGTTTCTAAAGGTTAATAACTGGAAATAGGCAAACCTAACATTATTAGGAAACAAAATCAACACTAGTCAGAAAGAAAAGCCAATGCTTCAATGTTAATTCAAATTATATAACATAATATGACAGTGTCACGTACCTACGCAGACTACCTATTAAAGCCCAGGTCTAGCATATTCTAAAGCACACCAATGACAGTGGATGAAATAATTTTGATACCACATCCTGGCTGAGAGGATGTACATAAGTGACAACCTTACCAGTGTACCTAACAGCAGGGACCTCATTGTGGGAGGAATGATTCTCTTCACAGGCGCAGGCTTTATGATCCCACTGTCTCCCTGACTGTAGACACTGACGTGAATCAGAGACCACAAGGCAGAAGACGTATTTAACCTAGGCCTCGCTGACTGGCAATACGACAGTGTATATGTAGAAACACTGGGAATGATTGCTCTTTTGCCATGAGTCCAACTCAATGGCCACCACTGGGAAATTGTTCATAATTTTGATTGCTGAGTACTAGGAGTCTGTTCTCGATGTTACCTTCCTTATCATGTAAGGAGCTTATAAAATTAAAGAGCAAACAAAATTCCAGAAATCCTTTGCCTCACTTCCAGGGGCAAAGATTAGATATAAGTTACTATTCAATTAAAAAATGTTTTAAGCTTTATAACTATGTACAACAATTTTAACATTAACTATTAAATTATGACCCATTAATCCTAAAATGCCATTCCAAAAGGAAAAGTGCCTTGGACTGGGTCATGGGATTAATGCAAAAAAAAAAAAAAAACCAATATTAAACCAGGAATTTAAATATAATTTTCTTATACCTGTGGCTGGTTCTTTTCACGTCCTTCACGCTCTGCTTCCGCTGGCTGTGATGTTGCCACAAAGTCTCCTTGTGCTGTCAAATCCACATATTTGGTTAAAATGAGCTACTTAGAACAGTTCCATAAGAGCTACAGTCTTCATAAAAAGATACAAATTTAAAGTTTTTTTTTTTGTTCCGCTTCTGTAATTTGAGAAAGTGGAAATGAAACATAATCTGTACCAGAATATTTATTTCTTTCAAAAATGCTTGCAGTTATCTAAAACTTCAGGAAACCACTAGGGGAAGCACTAGACATCACCAGGTGCCTGGCAAACAAACAACTGACAGATTCACGCACAAATTAATTCACCCAACAGAAAAGAACAGAACCATCAGACACAAACCACAATTTTAAAGTATAACAAAACATACGAAGAAACACTGTGTACTGTTGCTTACCTTATAACATTAACACTACCCTTTTTAGCCACATGCAGAGCATGTGGTTCTCAGTAACAATTGCTAAAGTTTCTCTAACTTTCTGACTTTTATCAGCGTGCAGTCTCTTCCTCACATCATAAAATTTTTCCTCCACTATTCTGACAAATTTCCTTCCATCATTTAAGACTCAGGCTGCTACGTGAAGCATTCCTTGATTTTGGCTCTTTCCCCACAGAAACAGGCATCTCCTTCCTCAGGGCTGCCTTAGGACTTTACTCATTTTCCTACTCGAACTTCCGCACCTCAACTGTCAGTCATCTCTTTCCATGGCTGTCCCCTCTGTACCTGCACTGTAGGGAATAACCCTCCAAAACATCTTTGGAAAAACAACCTCTATCTACTTTGCTCAACAAATATTGGCATTGGGCTTAGGAGGATAGAAAGGAAAATGGAATTTCCAAAGATCATGCCTGACCTGAGACTTAAAGACTGAGGTGAAGCCCAGTGAAAAGCTGTAGAGGCCGCGGAGAAAGTGAGAGGCGGTCGGGAAGCAGCAGCAACAAGAGAGAAGCCTGAAAGTGCATGTGCGTCTGTCTAAAACAGAGAGACTGGTGAAAAGGGCTTTCCCCCTTTCGATAATGCCACACAGAAAGGCAGACAGGGAGAAGACTAATGGTGGACGTGGGGGCAGAAGCCAGGTTATGAAAACTTCGTATGAAACTGTCAGCTACTTGGATACTCATAAATCAAGGAAGGGTTCATCATTTTCTTTGCCCTGGAGAGACATCACTCTGAGTACTACAGGGAGAAGGAAATCCGGAGGCATATAAAGAAATGCAAGGAGACGAAGTACAAGGCAATATTGCCACAGAAAGGCAATGCAGGCCTGAAATGAATGAGTGTTTGCAGATACATTTCAGATATAAAATATCACTGCCCTGTCTACTGTGCATTTTAACTGAATACCTAAATAGGTAATATGGGTTTCGCAGTTTACATATTTTGGATTTTAGTGTACAATATTGCAAATATTAATGAAGATCAACAGAAGCTCCTCGGAATCCCCAAGAATTATACTTCCATCTGTTCCCCTTCTCATCCACATGCAGAGAGGTTAGTTAAATGTGGTGCGCTCAATATGATCCCATATTATAAGGGACTTAAATTAAATCACAGATAGACGTGTCACTATGGATAGATATCAGAAATACTACCTATTTTGGAGCAAATAAAAAAGCTCTTGAATGATACAAAGAGTGTACACCATTTCTATAAAATTCTAGCACCTAGTAACACAGTCAATATAATATTTATGACCGTAGACATATGTACTAACATATCTTCAAAGGACATGGCCATGACATCCAACTAATTCCAGGTGTTGCTTACTTCTGCACAGTAGCTTTCAATACTACAAAAGGACCCTAAGGCCAAAAAGGTTCAAGATCACTGTTTCAAAGACTATGTCTACCAAATAGTCATGAACAGATGATAAATTACTTTCCTGTTTTCAATGATCATGGAATCCTGCCCCCAAACCCCCTCCCCAACAAAACAGTCTGCTAGTCAGAACTCAGGACTGCCTCGATATCATCAGTGTGATGACCAGCAGATGACATTTCTCAAGTTAAAACATGACTGACATGTTGGCATGAAGCCTTCCTCTAGGTAAAGGTGAGAATTGCAATAAACATTTGAAACACTGGGAAAATCATGCCTCTTCTAGTTCACCTCTGTCCATTCCCTAACCAAGACAGGGATTGCACACTGGGAACTTCACAGAGGCAGAAAGACCTCTTGAGCCCAGAAGGTGAAGTTGCAGTGAGCCATGGTCGGGCCACTGCACACTGCCCTGGGAGGCACAGAGAGACCTCGCCTCCAAACAGCAACAGAAAAATTTACCTGATTTCGATGTCCACAGTTTCTTGTTGCGTACAGCTCTTTTTGGTCTCACACCTTGCACTGGGAGGGGACACTCAGTGGCCTTTGAAAGAAAGCATATCATGTCTTCAATAGGCAACACCTACAATGCATTTCAGTACTGTCTCCTAAGGTTAATAAGTGGGGACTAGGGAAACTTTACATTACTAGGAGATAAAATCAACACCAGTAGGAAAGAAAAGCCAATCCTAAAATGCTAATTCAAATTCTGTACCATAGTAAGACAGTGTCCAGTTTCTGACAGACTCTGTGCTTAAGTACAGGTCTAGTATACGTTAATGCCCACTAAGGACAGGTGACAAAATGACTTTTAAACCATTTACTGATTTCCTGCATAATGTAAGTCGCAACCCACTGGCGGACCCTCTCACCAAAGGCCCCATTCTGGGGGGTGCGATTCTCTTCAGGGGCACGGGCTGCATGAGCCCATCCTCTCCCTGAACCTAGACACTGAAGGGAATCAGAGACCACAGGGCAGGAGACACATTTGACCTAGGCTTTACTGACCGGCAATATGAAATGTAAACTTTGAAACTTTGGGAATGATGACTCATTAAATCTGAGTCCAACCAAAGGCCATGAGTGTGACATTTTTCAAAATTTGAATTGCTTAGTCATCCGCGTCAGTTTTATGTTACGTTCCTTTTCACGTAAGGAGGGTATAAAAGTTAAGGAACGAACACAATTTCAGTGATGCTTTGCGTCTATTCCAACGGCAAAGATTACCTGTAACTTACCATTCAGTTTGAGAATGTTCTGAGTTTCATGACAACTTAAGAGATTTTTAAAAGGAAATATTAAATTACGGCCCAGTGGCTCTTAAAAGCTGTTCCAAATGGAAAAAAATACCCTCTGCTGTGTCATGTTAGTCACAGAAAGAAAACAATGTTAATCAAGTAACTTATATATAATTTTCTTATACCCGTGTCTCGTTAATTTTACTTCTTGTAGGCTCTTCTTCCTCTTGTTCTGATGGTGTGCCAAAGTCTTGTTTTGCTGTCAAATCCATACATTTAGTTAATATGAGCTTAGAGCAATGCCATAAAAGCCATAATCTTCATAAAACTATATGGAAAATTAAAGATTTTTTGCTTTCATAAATTCACAGAAGGTAAATGAAGCTTAAAGTGTAGCAGAATGTTTTCTTTTTTCAAAAAAAAAGGGCAGTTAATTATCTAAAACTTGAAGAAACCACTCGGGGGAGGCACTCGATGTCACCAGCTACCTGCCATACAAACATCTCAAACGTTCACTCAGAAATTCATCCACTCAACAGAAATGAACACAACCATCAGACACAAAACACGATTGAACACTACACTGAAACATATAAAGGAACACTGTAGAGTGTCATCCGTTCATAATATTAACAGGACCTTTTGAGTTACACGCAGAGCATGTGCTTCTTACTAATGATTGGCAGAAATCACTCTTATTTTCTGTGGCTTTAGCAGCGTACACCCTATGCCTTATATCAGAGATGCTTTCCTCTAGTAGTCTGACACCTTCCTTTTGTCTTTTAAGACTCAGGTTCCTATGTGAAGTCCTGCTAGATTCTGCCTCCTTCATCACAGAAACAGGCATCTCCTTCCTTAGGGCTGCCTCAGGACCTTACTGATTTCTCTGCTCTAACTTCCCCACCTCAACTGTCAGTCATCTCTTTCCATGGCTGTACCCTCTGTTCCTGGAGTGTAGGGAATAACCCTCCAAAACATCTTTGGAAAAACAATCTCTATCTACTTTGCTCAATAAATATTGGCAGTGGCCTTAAGGGGATAGAAAGGAAAATGGCTTTTCCAAAGATCATGCCTGACCTGGGACTTAAAGATGGAGGTGAAGCCCGATGAAAAGCTGTAGAGGCCGGGGAGAAAGTGAGAGGCGGCCAGAAGCAGCAGGAGCAAGAGAGAAGCCTGGAAGTGCATGTGCGTCTGTCTAACATAGAGGGACTGGTGAAAAGGGCTTTCCCCCTTTGGATAATGCCACAGAGAAACGCAGACAGGGAGAGGGCTAACGGGGGACAGAAGTCAGGTTACGAAAGCTTTGTATGAAATTGTCAGCTACTTGGATACTCATAATTCAAGGAAGGGTTCATCATGTTCTTTGCCCTGGAGAGACATCACTCTGAGTACTACAGGGAAAAGGAATTCCGGAGGCTTATAAAGAAATTCAAGGAGACAAAGTACAAGGCAATATTGCCACAGAAAGGCAATGCGGGCCTGAAATGAATGAGTGTTCCCAGATACATTTCAGATATAAAATACCACTGCCCTGTCTACCGTGCATTTTAACTGAATATCTACACAGGTAAATATGGGTTTCGCAGCTTACATATCTTGGATTTTAGTGTACAATATTGCACATAATAACGAAGTTCAACAGGAGCTCCTCGGAATCCCCAAGAATCATACTTCCATCTGTTCCCCTTCTTATCCACATGCAGAGAGGTTAGTTAAATGTGGTGTGCTCAATGTTATCAAATATTATAAGGGACTTCAATTAAATGACGGATAGACATGTCACTATGGATAGATCTCAGAAATAAGACCTATTTTGGAGCAAATAAAAAAGCTGCTGAATGATACATAGGGTGTACACCATTTCTATAAAATTCTAGCACCTGGTAACACAGTCAATATAATATTTATGACCGTAGACATATGTACTAACATATCTTCAAAGGACATGGCCATGACATCCAGCTAATTCCAGGTGCTGCTTACTTCTGCACAGTAGCTTTCAATACTACAAAAGGACCCTAAGGCCAAAAAGGTTCAGGATCACTGTTTCAAAGACTATGTCTACCAAATAGTCATGAACAGATGATAAATTACTTTCCTGTTTTCAATGATCATGGAATCCTGCCCCCAAGCCCCCTCCCCCACAAAACACAGTCTGCTAGTCAGAACTCAGGACTGCCTCGATATCATCAGTGTGATGACCAGCAGATGACATTTCTCAAGTTAAAACATGACTGACATGTTGGCATGAAGCCTTCCTCTAGGTAAAGGTGAGAATTGCAATAAGCATTTGAAACACTGGGAAAATCATGCCCTCTCCTAGTTCACCTCTGTCCATTCCCTAACCAACACAGGGATGGCACACTGGGAACTTGACGGAGGCAGAAAGACCTCTTGAGCCCAGAAGGTGAAGTTGCAGTGAGCCATGGTCGGGCCACTGCACACCTGCCTGGGAGACACAGCAAGACCTTGCCTCGAAACAGCAACAGAAAAATTTACCTAATCTCGATGTCCACAGTTTCTTGTTGCGTACAGTTCTTTTTGGTCTTGCACCTTGCACTGAGAGGGGACGCTCAGTGGCCTTTGAAAGAAAGCATATCATGTCTTCAATAGGCAACACCTACAATGCATTTCAGTACTGTTTCTCAAGGTTAATAAGTGGAGACTAGGCAAACTTTACATTACTAGGAGATAAAATCAACAACAGTCAGAAAGAAAAGCCAATCCTAAAATGCTAATTCAAATTCTGTACCATAGTAAGACAGTGTCCAGTTTCTGACAGACTCTGTGCTTAAGTACAGGTCTAGTATACGTTAATGCCCACTAAGGACAGGTGACAAAATGACTTTTAAACCATTTACTGATTTCCTGCATAATGTAAGTCACAACCCACTGGCGGACCCTCTCACCAAAGGCCCCATTCTGGGGGTGCGATTCTCTTCAGGGCCACGGGCTGCATGAGCCCATCCTCTCCCTGAACCTAGACACTGAAGGGAATCAGAGACTACAGGGCAGGAGACACATTTGACCTAGGCTTTACTGACCGGCAATATGAAATGTAAACTTTGAAACTTTGGGAATGATGACTCATTAAATCTGAGTCCAACCAAAGGCCATGAGTGTGACATTTTTCAAAATTTGAATCGCTTAGTCATCTGCGTCAGTTTTATGTTACATTCCTTTTCACGTAAGGAGGCTATAAAAGTTAAGGAACGAACACAATTTCAGTGATCTTTTGTGTCTATTCCAACGGCAAAGATTACCTGTAACTTACCATTCAGTTTGAGAATGTTCTGAGTTTCATGACAACTTAAGAGATTTTTAAAAGGAAATATTAAATTACGGCCCAGTGGCTCTTAAAAGCTGTTCCAAATGGAAAAAAATACCCTCTGCTGTGTCATGTTAGTCACAGAAAGAAAACAATGTTAATCAAGTAACTTATATATAATTTTCTTATACCCGAGTCTCGTTAATTTCACTTCCTGTAGGCTCTTGTTCCTCTTGTTCTGATGGTGTGCCAAAGTCTTGTTTTGCTGTCAAATCCATACATTTAGTTAATATGAGCTTAGAGCAATGCCATAAAAGCCATAATCTTCATAAAACTATATGGAAAATTAAAGATTTTTTGCTTTCATAAATTCACAGAAGGTAAATGAAGCTTAAAGTGTAGCAGAATGTATTCTTTCTAAAAAGAAAATGCTCCTAATTATCTAAAACTTGAAGAAATCACTCGGGGGAGGCACTCGATGTCACCAGCTACCTGACATACAAACATCTCAAATGTTCACTCAGAAATTCATCCATCCAACAGAAATGAACACAACCATCAGACACAAAACACAATTGAACACTACAGTGAAACATATAAAGGAACACTGTAGAGTGTCATCGACTTCATAGTATTAACAGGACCTTTTGAGTTACATGCAGAGCATGATTGGCAAAAATCACTCTTATTTTCTGTGGCTTTAGCAGCGTACACCCTATGCCTTATATCAGAGATGCTTTCCTCTAGTAGTCTGACACCTTCCTTTTGTCTTTTAAGACTCAGGTTCCTATGTGAAGTCCTGCTAGATTCTGCCTCCTTCATCACAGAAACAGGCGTGTCCTTTTAGGGCTGCCTCAGGACCTTACTGATTTCTCTGCTCTAACTTCCCCACCTCAACTGTCAGCCATTTCTTTCCATGGCTGTACCCTGTGTTCCTGGAGTGCAGGGAATAACCCTCCAAAACATCTTTGGAAAAACAATCTCTATCTACTTTGCTCAATAAATATTGGCAGTGGCCTTAAGGGGATAGAAAGAAAAATGGCTTTTCCAAAGATCATGCCTGACCTGGGACTTAAAGACTCAGGTGAAGCCCGATGAAAAGCTGTAGAGGCCGGGGAGAAAGTGAGAGGCGGCCGGGAAGCAGCAGGAGCAAGAGAGAAGCCTGAAAGTGCATGTGCGTCTGTCTAACATAGAGGGACTGGTGTAAAGGGCTTTTCCCCTTTCGTTAATGCCACAGAGAAAAGCAGACAGGGAGAGGACTAACGGTGGACGTGGGGGGAGAAGCCAGGTTACGAAAGCTTTGTATGAAATTGTCCCAAAGGAACATAAGTCATTCTATGACAAAGACACCTGTACCGCAATGTTTATAGCAGCAGAATTCAGAATCGCAAGGATGTGGAAACAACCCAAATGCCCATCAATTCATGATGGGATTAGTAAATTATGGTATATGTATACCATGGAGTATTACTCAGCTATAAGAAATAACAGTGATACGACATCTCTTTGGTTCTCCTGGAGAGAGTCGGAACCCATTATATTAAGTGAAGTATCCCAAGAAGGGAAAAACAAGCATCACATGTACTCACCAGAAAATTGGTTTTCCTGATCATCACCTAAATTCACATCTGGGAATGATACCAATCGGATATCAGACTGAGGTGGGAGGCGGGGGGAGGCAATGAGTGTATGCCTACGTGATGAGTACGTTGCGCACCGTCTGGGGGATGGTCACGCTTGAGGGTGCTCACTCTTGGAGGGGGATGGGAGGAGCGGATGGGTATATACCTACATGATGAGTGCAATGCGCACTGTCTGAGGAATGGACACGCCTGGAGCTCTGACTTGAGGGGATAGGCGGTACATGGGCAACGTATGTAACCTGAACTTTTGTACCCCCCATAAAAAGCTGAAATAAATAAAAAAAAGAAAAGAAAAATAGGCAAATTAGAAAAAAAAAAAAAATAAAGAAATTATCAGCTACTCATAATTCAAGGAAGCGTTCATCATTTTCTTTGCCCTGGAGAGACATCACTCTAAGTACTACAGGGAGAAGGAATTCCAGAGGCTTATAAAGAAATGGAAGGAGACAAAGTACAAGGCAATATTGCCACAGAAAGGCAATGTGGGCCTGAAATGAATGAGTGTTCGCAGACACATTTCAGATATAAAATATCACTGCCCTGTCTACCATGCATTTTAACTGAATACCTACACAGGTAAATATGGGTTTCGCATTTTACATATTTTGAATTTTAGTATACAATATTGCAAATACTAACGAAGATCAGCAGAAGCTCCTCGGAATCCCCAAGAATTTATACTTCCATTTGTTCCCCTTCTTATCCACATGCAGAGAGGTTAGTTAAATGTGGTGTGTTCAATGTGTTCCAATATTATAAGGGACTTAAATCAAATCACGGATACACATGTCACTATGGATAGATCTCAGAAATACTACCTATTATGGAGCAAATAATAAAGCTGCTGAATGATACATAGATTGTACACCATTTCTATAAAATTTTAGCACCTGATAACAAAATCAATGTAAGATTTATGATCGCAGACATATGTGCTAACATATCTTCAAAGGACATGGCCATGACATCCAGCTAATCCCAGGTGCTGCTTACTTCTGCACAGTAGCTTTCAATACTACAAAAGGACCTTAAGGCCAAAAAGGTTCAAGATCACTGTTTCAAAGACTATGTCTACCAAATAGTCATGAACGGATGATAAATCACTTTCCTTTGTTCAATCATCATGGAAACCTCCCCCCCTCCCCCCCCACCAAAA